>NC_139435.1:20671811-21910978 GCF_905368555.1 Meleagris gallopavo
ATTCATATTGCATGTTAAACATTGCTACCAATGTTTAAGTAGCAGCTATGATTTCAAGTGCCATGAGACAAAGTATGTGAAATACAGATTAAAATCATTTTTAGACTGAAAGAGGAAAGAAACTGTTTGACAGAAATTAGAGTTGTGAATAAATATTAGTATTTTATGAGCAACAGAAGAGTTCATTTCATGGCAGTTTTACTAGTCTTCCGACATATATCTAAGTCAGTTACCACTGTTCAGGAATCTCAAAGGCATTCAAGTGAAATGGTCTGTATAAATACGTGTGATAAAAATCTACTACACAATGCAAATATTAATAATTATAATTCTCACATTAATCAAGCTCCTACCATAGCCAGCCCAGTGCGCAATTAACAAACTACAAAAGTTTTCTCCAATTTTGAACACAAATGAAATTACTGGATACTAGAATCTTATAATTTTAAACTGCATGTAATTCTCTAATATCTCTATTAAAAACATATTTTTGAATAAAACTGAATAAAACTTGAATAAAAATGTACTTAGTACTTTAATTCAAGTCTTTTAATTTCTCATAATGAGAATAAAAATAATTGGAAAAATACTCAAAGTAAAAATAAAAATAAAAAAATCATTGGCAACAATTATATTTGCTGCTTCGCCTCTTATTCTTCAAGCATTAGAAGGAACTGTCCTGACCTATTGCAAAGTCTGCAATCAAAACTCATCTGTACTTGTCAATACCCACCACTCTTTAGTTCCACGTGCTTAGATACTAATTTGCACAGATACCTTTCCAAGTTAATTAAACTTCACTGCAAAAGACATCATGAAACCCTTTTTATGAATAAAATTATTGTAATCTGATTTTTGAGATGCAGTCTTACTTCTCTTTTGGTGTTGATGTTGGATGTATTTTGAGGCAACATCATAAATTTCAATAATAAACTGGATGATGGATAAGAGCACATACTCAGCAACTCTGCTGATGATAGACAACTAAGATGAATGGCTGATAATATCAGAGTCATGCTGGTACACAGAGACATCTCAAGAGGCTTGAAAATGGATCCACAGCAACCTCAGAAAGTTCAATAAAAGAGAAACACAAAGTCATGCACTCAGGGAGGAATATCCCCATGAACTAGTTACATGCTTGTGGCCTTCAAAGTCAAAAAGGAGCTTTACAGAAAAGGAGTCACAGCGAAAAAGCTGAATACAAAACAATGTACTCTTACCACAAGGAAGGCAAACATAATGGGCTGCATTAGGCAAAGTACTGCCAGCAGTGACTACCCTTCTTTCTTTTCTTCACTGGTGAGGCAAACTTTGCCAAGAGAGCTTATGTAATCTCCATTCCTAGAGACAGCCACCTGGGTCCTGATGAGCAACCACCTCAAGGTTTGTGCAAGTAGGGATAGACAAGACACCCTCCTGGGGCTCCTTTCAATCTCAGTCATTCTATGACTCTATAAGCAAAGCCCTTCCTTTTGATCATTCAGTTTCTGTCACAATTAAAACTGCTAATATCACTGTTTTCTCTTTCTTAAAGACAGCTTTGGTAGTCTGACAGAAAAACAGCTACACACAGTTGCATCCTTAGCCTGGAATCCTACTCCTCACTGGAGTCGCAGGCAAGTCAGGCAATACCTGGGAAGAGTTAAATGAACCATGGGAACAAAGCTATTTATCTACACTTACACAAAACCATGGCCAATAAATGAACGCCCTATTCTGAGAATGTTATATACAGCAAGACTGGGGGCAAATTTTTATTTTTAACTCCACTATTTCAGCTTCGACCATTTCCTTCTTTTCTCATGTTGTCACTGAAGTAACTGCTTTCAGAAATTGGAAAGGTACAGGAAATCAGATTTCTACTGGCTTTTTCATTGTCAAATAGGGTTGAAAACTTTTCCTGAAAGAAACACATATATAAGGAGCATCTATTACTTTCCAAAGTGCTAGGACCTAACAACTACTACTCCGCAACAGCTGACTTCCAGCTTGTTCATTCCAATAAAATTTTACTTTTTAAGCAGAATGTCTGCTGATGATGAAGGGGATCATCACTGCAACTTTACTCAAGACAGGCAATAGAAGGGCTACTGCTGTCATAGTTATGTCTTTTCATCATACTTTGTAAGTCACCTTAACCTATCCAAACAAGTATCTTTTGCATCCATGACACATTGTGTCCTTTCACACCTGACTGCATAACAGGGGAATAATTTCAGCTACAGCATTAGGAAGCCTGGAAAAGCTTAAAATTACTGTGATAACTCAAGATAGCAAAGAATGAAAGTGATCAATCGGGATGTTATTCCTTCTATGTAGCGTAGGTGATGAAATGGTAACAGAATGGGAGAAAATGCTACTAGAGACATCTTATCAATTACCTTTGATAACAAAGAAACCAAAAATGCCTTGAAAGCAGATGTTCTAACCTGTTTTGGAATATCTAGAGACTCCAGATCTTACATAAAAAAATAAGATCATCCCTGAAGAGAGTCATTCACTGATAAAAAGATGAATGATGTCAAAGGCTTCAGATCAAACACTGTAATCATTACTGTGCAAGCTGCATTTCGATTGTAGAGACATTAGCTTTAGCTACATTAATGTACCCACTTTTAAAACAAGAGATCTTTCAGCTCTGATGTGTAGTAGCAAATCATGGAGAGACAATTCATTTCTAATGCTAACTACTTCATAATCTGAAATGACTGAATATAACTTCATTAACATAAACTGGTAACATTATTTTGTGTTAAAATGTTGAATTTAAATGGTTAAGAACACACCTAAAGATTACCATTATCAGAGAAAGTACCATAGATAGTAACATGATAACATTTTTAGTTTCTTGACATTCTGTCCTGTTTTTGGTAATTCTGCAGATAAAATTGATTTCCTATACTGCAAGTACTTTTAAGCAATCTCAAAAGCTAGTATACTGGTGATATTAAAGCTTGTCTAGAAGCCAGTGTCTCTGGCTCCAAAAAATGTGAATACTTCAGTCCATGAGCAGATTTGGTGACCCATGCAGTAAAATAAATTTCCATTTCAGTGCCGATATCTTCTTAGCTAATACTGAAAAATAATTGTATCTCAGGATCTTGTTGTTCTTCCCACCAATCTATTTTAATACTCTCAAGCATGTACTAAATCCAGCTTTGAGATGGATTTCAGGCAGCCCTGTTGAAGACTGTAACCACCGAACTCAAAAGAACAATAAGAAAAATATAACTGATAATTAAATTTATTTATGTTGCATAACTTTATTTTCTCTTGAGTATGTCACTACTACCTGGGAGAAAGTAAAACTAAATCCTCAAGAAATGCATTTATAAAAATGTCAGTTCTGTGGCGCTGTCCCTCCTTGTAGATATTCTTCTCCCAAAATTAATATGCAATAATTGTTTGACCTTAGAGGGTAAGATATTTCATATTTTTCAAGGATTTAGGAATTTGTACATGAGTAACTCTTGCTACAGGCTGCTTGTGTTTCCAATCCCTCTTTAGGAGATGTCAAATCATGAGGAATCTAACAAGTGTGTAAGAACTTGTAACAAGATATAAAGAATGTTCACAGGAAATGATGAAACAATTGAAATTTTGATTCAAAGAAACCTAAGAATAATATTAAATTTTTTAAACGCTGAAGCAAAAATAGTTCAACAACTGTCAACAAATCATTGAATCAATACTGACACAACACCAAACATCTTATCTTACAGAAGGCTGTTTATCTTGGATCTTCAAGTCAGACAGACTTCTCTAATTGGCTAGGTTTCCTATTAACAAAGGATTACATCAGAAGATGAGAAACATTAACAATACCTATGAATGAACATGTGTATAAAGGAACGAGACAACAGAAACAGTTTGCCTACATTCTTCTGTGAGAAAAGACTAAAGAACAACAATCTGAAAGGTATGCATACATCTATACCTTTATGAAAAGAAAGCATTTACATTGCATTTAAAAGATAAGGAGTCTTCAACATCTTAAATGTTTATCAGCTTGAGTTTCAAATCTTAGATATATTTTAAATCACTTACAATTAGTTAAACTGAAGTATTGTTTCTTGCAAGTAAGTGGTTGGTGGTAGAAAATACAATTCTGATGACAGTGTTCTTTCTATCACCTTTTGTTTCTAAATTCATTAACTAATGTACTTTTCTGCTGATCTCAATGTTTCCATTAGCAGATGCCTTTTGAATTAAGAAGTCATATGCGGCTTGGAAGTTTTTGATGAGAAATATGCTTGGTAGGAGTATGTGTGCTGTTTCCAAGGAATGAAAATGGTCATAAGAAAGGGCAACAGAACTAACTCATCTTTGAAAGAAAAATGAAGTCAAAATGAATGTTAATGCATGGTAGGAGCTTTAGGGAGTGTTACATTTAAAATTACATATGGGCAATGAGTGTTGACACTGCAAAAAACTTCAAGAGAAAAGATGTACTAACAAAACATTTTTCATAAAAATAATGACAGATTTGCATTCTTTTAATGTTTACATTAATCATACATACCATTCCATTCAAAATGTCAAGCACTAAGGACTGTAATAAATCTTGAAACAAAATCTACTAGTCTCAGCAATTCTTAGTTATCTAGAACCCTTAAGTTTACTATAAAAGAAATGGACTACAATTGTCAAAACCATTAAGACAGAAAATTTAAATTTCTGCAAGTTACGATACATTCATGCACTCAAAAAACATTCCCACTCCACCCACCACCCATCCTCCCCTTCTCCAGATTAAAAAAATTATCCACTGTTAAAGGTTTGTTTTTAAAACTTAGACAGGTTTCTTCTTCCAACTCCTTGTTTAAATTATTGAAATCTGACCATAGGCAGGAAATAAACACTTTGGACTACAGGATTATAACCTCAAAAGATTTGGATTACTTGGAGTAGTGTTTTGAAATAATGCAACGGATGCAAATTACTACATTTGGATTTGGACTAAACAAGTGTACAAGCGCAACCTGAGGAATGACCTCCTAAATGTCAGCTCCTCAGAAAGAGATTTGGGTGCTGTGAATCAATACTGGCTGAATAAACGCTGTCACAGTTTTAAGAAAAATGAACAAGGTATTGAAATAAATAAACATAATTTCATCACTAAGATAACATAGTTCTAAGCTTCTTTTTGACGGAAACTGTCAACAAATCTGTGCAGCGTTATATTACAAGAAAATACACACTACTGAGATGCCAGAGATGGTTAGCACAGAGACTATCTAGTGTAAAGAGAACTAAGAGGAGACATGACAGTAGTCTGCAAACAGAGGAAAGGCTGCCACAGAGGGAATATGTTCTTCTAAATCATACCTGGAACAGAGTAAGACTCTTAATGGATGGGAAAATGCGCTATATTTTAGGAAAATGGTTCTGAAAAGGTAAAGATTCTAATGTTATCTCAAAAGAATTAGTTTTAAGTTAGACAGCTTCTCAACCATCATTTGAAAATGGTTTAATGACAGTTGATTTTGCCAGAATGGTCTTCCCACGCACCTTTCAAATGTTCCTTCTGTGACATTTTCAGCTTCCTCTTCGTAATAAACAAGAAGTTTAGAGAGAATAAAGGAAGCAAAGCAAATCTGGAAGAATTTCTTAAAAGTACCTAACATTAAGAAATTAATAACAGTAAGACTAAAAGAAATCCTAGCAACATTTCAACAATATCACTAGGTATAGTATACTAACTAAAAAGAAAAAAGACAATTTAAAAATTCTTGAATATTTGTGAGGTAGCAGGATATTGTATTATCTAAACTTTCTCATGTGCTAGTGAGTGATGTGCTTGTTTGATATCAGACCAAAATAAGCAGAGAAGTTGATAGTGACTTGACTAATACAAGCTTAAAAGAAAGATAAATGATAACACAGACCAGTGTCTTGTACAAGAGTACTATAACATTTTATTACCTACAACTTCATATGTTTCCTGGTGAAAATAAAAAATAATACAATATGCCTAGATTTTAATGAGCCATGTAAATTAACAGTGCACCGTATCCTAATTAAAAACGAAACAAAACCTACACTAGTTCAGAAAAGTATGTTAAATTTGCTAGTTACTGATTGGTAACTAACAAATAAAAGACTTCAATAAGGAATCATTACTTAGTCAGTGAATTGAATTCACTGTTGAATTTCCTGTCAACTGTGAAAATGAGAAACATGTTCAGTATCACTCAACATTTTTGTTTCTGAACTGGAGCTATAAATAACAGGATATTTTCCAGTTTCACAAGAACCAGCTGTGTGAAAAATAAAATGACAGTAAATTAATTACAGAGCATCATCTGGCAAGCTGGATTCATTCAAAGGAAAATTGCACAAAGACACCAAACACAGCTGATCTTTTGAAATCTACTGAAAGACAATCAGGTTTTCCTAATGGTGTAACTTGGAGGGCAGTAGGACTGGAAAAGATTTACAACTCACACTGGACAAGAAGCTGAGTCTCTTTGTGAGTGTTGTAAGTTGTCTCTTACAACACTATGATAAAAAGGCTTAGCACACCTCTTGGATATGTGAACAGAGCAGCTGTGATATGGAGTATGGAACTGGTTTTAAATCTGAAAATTTGTAATACAGTTGAACAGCAACAATAAGCCTCACGGGAAAATCTCATGTATGCAGAGATAATACATGAAAATTAATCGTGATCATAATATCAAGGTATATTAATGGAAACAATATTAATTAGTGTATTTTTTTTTGTGAAATATAGCCAAAGATGGAAAGCTGAAATAACACCATTATGTACACCACATATACACAGATTCTCCCACTATTACGAGGTTTCTCGTTCTGAGAAGAAAACCAAGTTGAATTTGGAGCTAAAAAATTACGGAAGCTCACTTTTTGTTTGTATTGCTACTAACTTAGAAAACTACTAGTGAATTGCTTTATTGTGTACTTTTGTCATTCAATTTGTTCAATTTTTAACTTATTTGAATTAATAATTTTTGTTAGTATTTTGATTTTAAGCAATTGCACACTGCCCTACCTCCTTCCTCAGTGTTAACTCTTTACTTGGTGGGTTGAACCAAAACTGCATGATCATTTTGATAACACAAGAACTAATGGATTCCTGATGGCAGATCAATGCACTTATACTGGAAGAAATACATTTTCACAGATTATCAAAGAGGACTGTAAACACTGAAAGTTATATAGATATAAAAAGCAGGTTTAGAAGTAGAGGAATGGCTGAGGATAGACCAATTTGTGAAAGTTAAACAGTATACAGATAAAATGAGAGGTTCAAGAAATCTTTCAATACCCAGCTTCTAGAAACTTCTAAGGAAGGAAATGTCACACTTGGCTCCTATGATTTTGTAATTTTTCCCTAAACACTAAATATTATCTACTATTGAGAGATGCTAGGCTAGACAGAACTTCAGCTTAACGTATAAGGGAACTCCCTATGCTCCTTGTTCACCTTAAACCTGAACGCTCATCTTGAACTTGCTCTAGGCCTTAATAATGAATGCAGCAGTCGGGAACCCCTTGAGACAGGGTTCTCGACATACAGCAGAGCTTGTAGGGTGTTCACTGTGTAGAGGTGCCCAACAGAAATGCTTTCCAATGAAGTGCTAAATTCACAGCTTTTGTGAACTGGAAAAAAAATGCATAAATACATCTGTTTCTGATGAAATTAAAAACAGACAAGTTGCTCTACAAAGGAACAAAATTTACTTACATCAGTATTGCAGGAGCGATATCTCTTCCTTTCTCCAAGACAATATTTGCCTCCACCTGAAGGCCTGGAAAAAGATGTTTTATGTCTTAGTTTATGTTTCAGCATAAACACATGTTCATGAGATTTATATTATAAGCATAAATACAAGTACATAAGATATACATAGGTTGCTCTGAAAGAAATGCCTCCCTTTTATTTCCATGGAAGCAACAACAAATAAAAAGAGTGCAATAACACAGTCCGATAGAGAAAGTTTTTACCTACGAAACACTGTTTTTCAACGCAGTCATCACCATTAGTTACTCATTTTTCAAACTATCAAAGAATGTCTGTAGGTGCCATTTTTTCCACATGGATAGAATGGAGAAATTCAGTGTCACACCTCCATACACACTTCCATGACAGATTCCAATTTGTTAGACTGCCTCTCTGCTGCCACTTCTCACACGGCAACAACATGGAAGGAAATACTGGCGGGAAGGTACAACCTTTACCGCCATACCACCAGCATCTGCATCTGACATCATGGGCTAATACAATAAAAAGGGAGGCATTGGTTCCAGAGCAGCCCTCATAAATTATATACTGTAAAAATAACTGACATCAAATTTTTAAGGCAAGATTTTAAAATATTTTTCTTAATAAGAATTGTAGCACTGACTTGAATTACAGCAGATGCAAAATAGTACTGGGTGCTTAAAATCTTCATTCACAGTATTCATCTAGTTTGTAAGGATTTCAAGCAATACAGTGTAATTGCATTTTGAACACACTAAAAAGGTATTGCCTTTTTTGTGTGTGTGTGTGCATAAACAACCTACCCACATTTTCATATCACTCCCTTAGCAATAACAAAATGAAGAAACTGCCTGCTAAATATTGGAGTCATAGCAAAGACTACATTTTCAAGGATCTGATTCTGATTTGAATTAAGTAGTACTAAATCTAAAGAAAGAAACTCCAGAGTAAGCTGGTGTGATTATGACCCTGGCTCTTAAATGCTTTTAAATTCCTAGATTGTTCAAGAACCTTATCTATCTTCCACAGAGGTCAAATAATAACTATCATTGACTTTAGTGAAAGATTAATTAGCCATCAGATTTTTGGCTCATAACTTGAGAGTAGAAACTAAAAACACTTGATGTTTGTTTTATAATAAAGGAAAAGAAGTATTTTCAGTTAACTAAACAGAAAATCAATACTATTTTCATGTTTCAGGTATTTAATCAGGAATCCTAATGAACCAATGGGAAATTTTTCCTAGCACAGGCATTGGAGTAATAATTTTTAAAAAATTGTGTATGCTTGCTACGCTACTAATTATCTTTCAACATAATAGATACACACAGAGATAGGAGTAGCTAAAAATCTTACAATATTAATTATGCTTCACGCAAATATTTCACTACTATTTTTACACAGTGCTGTGAAAAAGATTATGTGCTTAGTTTATTGTTCTCTCAGTAATAAAGTCTGACGTGTTATCTATGAGCATATATAATTTTTAATCTATTCAGCAAGTAGTGGTATATTCCAGATTTGACTAATAGTAACAGATAATGACAGAAAGTGAAAAGATCACTTTAAATAGCAGTAATATCACGTCATGGTGCCTGTCTTACAGCCCATTGTGGGAAGCTGAAGTACAACCTCGGTTACAAAATCTGGGTACAAGAAATGAAGAACTTAATACTTATACTAAGAGGAGAAGGTAAGACAGGAATGACAGAACTCACAGAATGGATTTTCATGAAAGAAACATGATGCTTTCAAGAAAAAGTGGTCTTAAAAGCTAACAAACAGGGATGGAGGTAGTAGACTTTAAAGTTAACAATGGTCATGGAAGTAGAGATCATGACAAGAACAAAGTACTGAGTAATAAAACTACTACAGAAAACTACAGCTATAATGAAATAACCCAAGCAGGACAAGGAGAAACAGAAAAAAACAGTGACTCATTCAGCAAAGAACAGCAATGAAAATAAGTAAGCATTCCTCATCTGAGAAGCACTAGTGACAGATAAAAGCACTTACCTGACAAACCATCTCTGCAACAGTGCTCAGGACATTGGGAAGCAGACAGATGCTACTACGAGGTGATATACAGAATAGACCAAGCTGTAGTGGAGAAGGTGCCCCCTCTTGAGAGAGAATAAATGGACCAATAGGGAGTGGTGGCAAGGAGAGAAGTAGCTCAATTGTTTTAAGAGTCAGTGGGAAGTCAAAACTAAGTGTTGAATGTGACAGAACATAAATGTACTGTATGCTCAGCAATATTACTAATTACAGTTTATATGTAAACCACTGAATGCAGAATCTTGGAAACAGTGTTGTTTTTTTAATAAATAACTGGCAATAGTTATTTATATTGTAGACTAACACCAGAGATGATATGGATAATGAAAAAATAAACTTAATTCATTATTGAAATATATTGTGTATAAAAGGAATTTTGAAAAATAAAATTGTTCTAGTCACTACTAAATATAATTCCAGCAATCTATATACTACATACATAATAGCTAAATTAAAAAATGTTAAAACTATGCCAAGTGAGCTTCTGCTGTTTAACTGTTTCTGTCTGCTATTTCGAAGATAAATGCTGGCAAACCAGCAAAATATTTTTACAGATAACATGTGAAACCACAGTTTTGAATAAATTCCAACTGTGTCTTTTTGTTGGCTCCGGCTTACTTTAGCTACTTACGCTGGACTGTCACAGTGTCTTATTGATGAGGAGACTCCTCCACCGCAGGTCCTGCTGCACTCTCCCCATATCGACCACGGACCCCAGTCCCCATCTATGCTCTGGGGCCAAGTGCCAAAAGGAACGCACTCTCCCTGATAGCACCACTGAAAGATTTCACCAAAAAGAAGCAAACAAAATTAACTTTCAGGCTGACAGTTATCATGACAGAAAAATACCAGGGTCAGACAATGGCCAATTATAGGCATCAGCGTTCTCTGAACAGATAACAAGACTAATATTTTACTTAATCTAGCAATGTTTAGACACTGGTAAGGGCATGTGCAGTTTGTTAATTGTCTTCACTAAACTCTAAATTATAAGTCCCAAACACACAACAGAAGTTTAGTCAACTTAAAAAAGAATCATTTCTTTTTCCATTATACATCGTTGCTATTGTTTCATAATAAGGGAACCACCAAGTAGAAGTTGTATTAAGTTTAAACACTAAGAGTCTTTTCTGCAATTAGTCTAACAGGGCAAGCTCTAATTAACAATTCAATTAAGGAGCTTCATTATGCAAAATGAAAGATTTTCTCCAATAGTAATTTCGAGAAAGTATTCCCCTACATTTTAAAAAAGTATCTGGACAAAGCTACAATAGAAGAAGAATCTGTTGTAGTACTTCCTCTATTTAACACTACAGACATAACAAAAGCAGTGCCAAGGCATGAGACATGGTACAGAAAATCGCTGTAACTGCTCATTTGTTCAGCAGCAGAACGAACAATGTACTTTTTTCATACAAACTGAAACTTTGCAATATTGTTACTTAAATTGGTCATAAAAAATGTCAGTGAATTCAAAGAAAATGATACTTAATGTAACTTAATGTAAAAGTAAGTTCATCACTTCCTAAGTCAGCAACTTTATTAAACAATTCAGAAATAACCAATGAATCACAGTTTGATCCATATTCTAGTGAAGCACAGAAAATCTAGAACAGTTCAATTAGCTGATTCATTACTGCCATTATTACATCCAGCAACAGAATAGAACATGGCCCCAAGTGTACAATGTCCCATATCTGCACATTTCAATTCCAAAAGGTGATCATCTGTTCCTTAACTGCCTTGAAGTACCATAACAGACACAATATTGATGGTTTTCAGAAAAAAAAAAACAAAACTTCTGTGCCCAATATCAGAAATACTAATTTGAAAGAATGCACTGAGACACACATAGAAAACACAGAGAAAAAGATATGTCTGTGTTCAGACCATAAACAGTATGGACTCTGTGTGGAGCTTAATTGGTACAGCAAAACCAAGTTTTCTCTTCTCATCTTAAAGCTCACCTAAGGTCACCTCTGCCCCAGTAGTACGGAATTGAGTAAAACAAAAAAAATTAAATGTAGCCACTGCAACAGACCTGAATTACTTTGGATTTTTATGATATCAAGTGAAAATTCAATTTAATCTGCAGTCATGATTCAGAAATAATAATAATAATAATAATAATAACAATAAAGGTTTGATATTAAGAAGGATTATAAAGTGTTAGTCAATTAATTAAAAATTTTAGGTTTCCATTAGAAATTTCTCTTTGAATAGAAAGTACTTTAATTGTCAAGCATGTCAAAAGGCCTATGAATGCACACCTAATATGTTAATAATAAACAGTGTAGCTTATCATCAGCAAATGCACCTAGTTACAAAGTGGTTTTGCATACAAACACATGCTAACATTTAACATTAATAAAAGCGAAAACTAACATTATTTTTCTAGCCACATCATCCTTTTTTCTCTCAATACATTTTAATTGCCATTATATTATATACTATAATATATATATTATATTTATATATTTTATACATCATATCTCATATAAATTATATTATATATGCTATAGATATATTTTTATACTTATATTAATTTATTTTTATATGTTGTTCTTGAACCTGTTTTGAAGAATAGCTGCTACAATCCAGCGTACTTCTGTTTATAAACCTCTTTCTCTACCAGTCAGAAAGATGAAACAAAACAACAGCGTTTAAGTATCCTCAGAAAGAGTACAAAGTGGAATATATTAAATCTCAGGTTCAAAACTGCCTTTTCTATCAGGTCATCTTTTCATCTCAGCCTAGATGGTGCCGTATTTTAGACCTGTGACCAAACAGTGTTGATAGCACTGCTTACTGTCCAGTGCCTGCACGGCCTCAAAGCTTTCTGTTTCTCACTTTGCCCCTCCAGGAAATAGAGTGGATACAGACAGGGACAGGACAGATGACCTGAACTGGCAAAAGGATATCCCATAAAGCCTAGAATATGATACTCAACAATTAAACTGGCATCATGCTCAGCAATAACACTGCTGGGGTCCTTCCAAGGCAGTTATTACTTAGAGGCTGGCTGGGCATTCGTCTGCTGATAGGAGGTGGTGAGTGACTGATTGCCTCTGCATCTCTTGTGTTTGTTTGTTTTGTTTTCTTTTTTTTCCCCCTTCACTTTGTAAACTGCCATAATCTCAACAGATGAGTTTTTCTCACTTTTACCTGATTCTCTCCCTAGTCCTGATGTGGAGGATTGAGCAAAAAATTGGTTGGACATTTAGCTATCAGCCAGTCTCAAATCATCATATTTCTTTAGAAAAAACAAAGAATAACAACAACAAAACAACAACAAAAAGAAAAAAAGAAAAAAAAAAACAAGGACATGAGGTTTCACAGTGCTGTTCTGAGCAAGAAAGGGTTTCTTCTTCTTGCAGTTCTAAATTTACAACTTGGAGAATTCTACCAATAAGGAGGCATCAAGCAGAGGAAAATACTCTTAACGTGGAGCAGCTTTTAAAATCAAGATTGTCACTGAATGTCAGTTTAACACATAATGCAGTTCATATAGTAAATATATACTTTCTGAAATGACGCTGTTTTACAATAACTGTACAACAGACAATAAAGTTAATTATAAAAGTTATATATATATAAATATATATATAAAGTTTTCTGGCTCTCTTCTCATTACAGTGACAAACTAAGTGATAATCATTTCATTAACTAGAAGACAATAATCACTATGCAGCATTCTGTTACAGAAGCCACAGGAGTACATAAGCAGTTATCTAATACTAAGGTCAAATGCCAAAAATTAGAATGTTTCTAAGAGTAAAAATGTATGTTAACAATTTAGACTAAAAATAAATTATAGAAATAATATAAACATTTCCAAAACAAGATTTATAAATAAAAGAGACAGTTAAGGTTAAACCCAAATCCATACTACACATGTACAAAGAGAAAATGCTAACAACCCAATTCTGCGCTATTATGGCTGAACATAATAGGCCGCTGCATTTTACCTGCTTTATTTCCCCAAGCTTGTATAAAACCCCTCTTATTCATACTGTTCTCTGCCTTTCTAGTATTTCCATCTTCTATATTTCCACAGTCCTCTGTAAAAACTCCTTCAGTGCTGGTTTTTCTCTTCTACTAAAGTTAAATCTGAAGACCTGCCGTGCATTTTGGTGTCTCTTGCAAATTTTCTAGTGAAAATTTGTCCCTCAGCTGATACTGAATCTCCATCTAAGTAATTCAAAATGTCCAAAAATTTGCATTATTTCTATTGTAACTGCAGAAATATATTTACTCCATCCACTATAATGAGGCAAGGACTACTAAACAGTTTTTGAAAAAATATGTATGTGAAAAAATGGAGGAAGTGACAGCTATTTGAGAAATGCTATCTTTTGTTAAAGGCTTAGAGCTGAAAAGTTAATTGCCCTCTCCCACTGGAGAAGGAACTTTCAATTCCTCAGAAATGCAGAGAGACAGTAGAGATGCATTTCAAAACAAGGTAAATGTGCAAAAGATTGCAAATCTGGATAATATGAGCAGTCTGGGATTCTTTTCATAGAGATTGTTAATGGTAAAAGAAAATATGTTAAAAAAAAAATATGACCACTTCTGTAAGAATTTTAGATATTTTATAACAGCATGCTTCTCAAAAACTCACAGAGCAAACACTGTGATACAGTGGAAAATTTATATCATTTTACAAACACAGGAAAAAAAAGGTGAATTCAATTCAAGCTTTTCATCTCAGCAAAAAATAATGGATTTTCAATCACTAATTTCTACATTATTTTGCAAGGAAAACTGATGTCCAGAAATAACTTGAATTTGCATCACTACATACTCCAAATATTCAAACTTCTTTCAGCACACTGTGTTTTCTCATTTTGCCCATTTGCCCTCTGTTTACATGCTTAGAATGGGTTTATACAATGACATGACACCAGAGAGAAGCTCCATCTATTCTTAAAAAATTATTGCAAGATTTGGGAAAAGTATACCTTTTTGAACCCAACCAATGTATGAACCCTCCACCAAGGCTTGAAGGTGTTACAGAACAAATGGTCTGTCAGCAGCAAAAAAGCCCTCACACTATTCTATATCCTTTTATGTAGAAACAGTTGAATAATTTATGGAAAAAACTCTAAAAATCCTCAGTCTTATGCAGACATTGACTGCATTTCAACACAAAGAGTTAAAGTTTGGCACATTTATATAAGCAACTACAAGAAGGATTATAATACAGTGTTAGGCAATTTTTACTCTAGAAATCCCTCCTAGCACTGCCAGTAAGATATTAATGCACACTCCATAATCAAATGATCAAATTTTGCCTTGAGTTAGTAGTTACACAGAATTTACATCAGTGTAACTAAAAGCAGAAATTGATCCTCTAAATATGATAAAGTACTCTGGGATCTTGCTCCATCTTTAGAACAGGGAATGTCATTTATTATCTATTTGGACAGAGACCAGCAAAATAGGGCCTAACTTGGTTGTGACCAAGGCGTGACTGCCATATAAATGTTACTATAATAATAATAATACAGTGTTCTTGCAACCTATTATTTTCTCCTTAGCATGTGGTGAAGAGAACTACATAGTTGGAAAGATGTGTGTTTTCTGTTTATTTGCTAACAGGAACTATTAATTTACAGGAACTTTCGAAGTATATAGTCTGCTGTTTAAGGCCACAAACAGTTTAGCTTTGTAAGCTAATACTGATCCCCACACTTCTCCTTAAAATATAAAAAGAGAAGATACTGGACACGTTTTGTAGAGAGCTAATTGATTGGAGCCTCTGGTAAACGGACACAGTAACTGTCTTAAAGCGTCTTGACTTCTCCACTGCAGTTTAAATGGCTTGAAAAATATAAATTGAGGTAAATTGCTCCTTGTAGCTGACAAGGAGTGCTGGTTCCAAAATAAACCTAGACTGTTGATTTAAGAATAAGGCTCCTCGCATTTTCTATTACTCTAATAAAAGGTAACATTTTCAGTAAAATGTGAAGGTCTCTCTATTTTCATTGGCTAACTCTATTTTTTAAAATGACCTCTCCAATGAATGTATTTAACATGGTTTACCAATATTTCCAAACTCGGCATGGAAAAGTCATCACAATGGTGCTAGGTCATGGGCCCTGAAGGAAACCATCAGCAAGGATTAATAAACTGTGACAGCTGCCCAAAAGCTTTCATTCTATTTAAACATCTGATTGCAAGTCAAAATGCAGTGTAATCTTTGTTGAAACTAGCTTAGCTAGCATGGCAAGAATCAGAACAGAGAACAGATGATAGTAGTCATTGTTAGGAAAAAATCCAATCTGGAGCAGTAAATCTTAATGATAGACGCAGCAACACTCAAAGAGATACTAGAAACTGTTTGATATAATAAGCTGTCATCATTTTGTAAAAACATGCATAAAATGTAATATATTATCTTGGGAGCTGGCAAATAGACGTAACTTTTTTTTTCCAGTACAAAATCTGGAAATTAAGGATTATTTTTCACTCCTCTGAGATCTGTATAGATTTTCCCTTGCAATTGAGAAAAACTCCATTACTATTCTTAATTTAAAATTTATTTGCAGAATTTTGTCTGAAACTACTGAAACATATTCAGTGTTTGAAAATCAAAACCTACATGTTGAGATAGATACAATAGTATTAGACATCTGTTGCAACACTGACTTTTGGTAATTTTCTGTTAGGTAGAAGAGCAAAGCTCTTCAAAGCTACATAGTTATGCAATATTTAATAATTAAGTCAGAACAGATTGGTCACTGGGAAATACAGACTTTCAGAAACCTTACTTTTAGTAAGACAAGCATTTTTTCTATATGCTTGTATGATTCACCTAGCGTCTGAAGGAATTAAGACTCCTATCTCCTAAGAGAATAAATTCAGGCTCTAGATCTGTTATGCATTTATAGAGTCTATGAAAGACCTATTATTTCAACAACACTCTTGGTAAAATTCTGTAAAATTTCATAAAGATTAAAAGACAGAGTTTTTACAGAAATAACCCAGAAAACAAAGAGAGACTGCGTGATTGTTTTGTTTTGTTTTGTTTTAAATTCAGGAAATAAAATTATGCAGTTTAATTGTATTATATATATAAAAAATTGTTAAATAACTTCCGCTGGGCAATAACATTAGGATGCTAATGTATTCAGATCTCTCCTTTTTTAAACTCTTACTTGAACATTAGGACTTTAATTTTCCAGTTTTTCCTTGTAATCTCCAAACAACAAATTACCTCTCCGAACAGTAAGTAACTTGTAAGTACAGTAAGTACTTACCCCCTTTTCAATGCTTCCTGTTTGGCAAAGAGTACCTTCAGCTGCTGGAATACTATTGGTAACACAGCGGTTACTTTTGCTGAGACACCAGAGCTCTCTACACACTTCCTAGGAAAGAAGGCAGAAGCAAGTTGATCAGAGTAACAGATTAAAATTGCTTCAAGTCTTCATACAAACATGTACACAAGATTTTGTTTTGAACATACTACAACAGTTTGGCTGGAGAAATATGTCTAGAGATTTTAAAATACTCTGTAGCAATTTAATTGTCACCATATTCTAAATACAGATATTGTGCCACAAAAATTCTGGAAGCATCAAACTGCAAACTACAACAATGTGATTTTCCTCACCCACTATGCACATAGTGTTTTGTCATTCCTCACTCACTATGCACATAGTCATAGCAGTTTCATCTAAGCAGCATATTTATTTAATATTTATATTTTAGTGCTATTGTAAAAGTCTACTGTAAAAAAATGTGCTGTGGTGTCTCCACTACTAACATCATCTGACTTAAAAGATCATGGTAAAAGGAAAGATAATGTTAATGTTTAAACATGAACCGGGAAGATTTGTTTCCTTCAGTTTAAACTTAAAGGTTTCTAAGTTTGGATTACTTGCAATTCTTTTCTGGAACACATGCTAAAACAGTACATATTTACAATATTAAAACATTTCCTTTAAGTATTTTAGATTTGTGGCTGATATTTCATAAATAATTTAGCTTTTCTTATTTCCTCCATTGTCAGCATTTAACAGTTTTTCCAGTAATCTTTTCTCCTACAGTATATTCTCATTTGGTTTTGTGCATTTACTCATTTAAATTAAGTCAAGTTCTATTGACATTACAAACTCATAATTAAATATGTGAGGTTGAAATTCACAATGAGGACACAACCCAAAGTTGGCTAATGACTTGGGAAATCTCCATGGGCACTTCAATTGCCCTTCACTTGAGCTATGTATGTAGAACAGAATTACTAATTACTTGCTTTTATAGTAACCAATAATTTTTGCATAATAATTTTTGTTGTATTCCTTTTGAGATCTCCATAGAACTTAACCTGCTAATAGATATTTTCTATTTCAAACTATTTTTGAAAATTTGAAACATATTCAGATCTTTTAAATGACCTTGTGATAGCCATTATTACTACATTAAACATCTGCTTAAAATTATACCCCAAAATTATTCCTGTATAGGTTATTGTGCTGAATCCTGGTACAAAGAGCAAAAATAAAAACATGGTATGAGTAAAATAAGCTTACTAGCCTCCCGTCTAGATACTCCACAAATGTACTGCTTGTTTGAGGAAATAAATAACTGGCACCTAGGCTTTTCTGTGAACCTCGGTCAGAACAACTGTTAAGATTCTCCCTAAGATTCATGTTTCTTGCATTGTACTGCACACAGAAATGGTTTTAAACATTATTACCTGGTAGCTGCTACAACCGTTCAAAAGCACAAGCTTCTCTTGAATAATGAAAATTATTTTCTAAATTTAAAATCAGGTGGTGTCACTCTTATAGGATACAAATATACTGTGCATTTAGTTTCATGACTGATAGAAGCAAGCCATCTTTTAAAAAATCAATTAAAAATATACCATCTTAGAAGTGTAATTATGAGTAATCAGCAATGATGGAGAAATTCCACTGAACATTTGACAATTTGGCCGAAGGCAATTAGTTGCATCAAATTAGGCATCAACTCCCATTTGGTGGGTGACTCTATGAAAACGTATGAGAAGAGACATTCTTGAGCCTCTTGTTAGAAATATGGCCCCAGGTAAAACCATACCTGCTGCCAATGAAGAACTACCTTGCTTTCCAAAGTTGAATTTATTTTTCATTGAAGAAATTAAAACATGGTAAGTATTTACTTAAATCTCTGAATAAAATGCTTTTGCTGCTATGGTTGTAATTTCTTCAGACTGAGACATACAATCACAAATACATGGTCTAAGAGATCAAACAGGAAAATCACAGAAAATATCACAAATTTTTTTTTCAATAATTCTTTTGATAATGAATTTTATAACCATTAATTTGTTTCAAAATTCAACAATAAATCAAAACCAAATCTAAATCAACCAAGAATCTAAACTTAAATCGGGTATATATTTCAAAGTGAGAATTTAAAAGAAGTTCCTTTCACATATATTATTCAGGTGCTCTTGTGATACTGTCTTACTTAGTTTTTTGTAATTTAATTGCTCATTTGTTCTGTGCATGACTTAGATTGTCACACTGTAACTAAAAGTGTCAGATTGCGATGGCTGTACTTGTGATTCATTTTCCTGTAATCATTTTGAAACAAATCAAGATCACTGGCTTAAATTAATAACTATGTTGACTTTACAAAGTGTGGATCAATGTTCAGAATATCAAAAATTCAAGTGAATTAGGACATGAAGCCAGTCCAACACAGATAGAAGAAAAAAACCGTATTTGGTTTTTTATCTGTATTTTGAAAACTTCTACATTTCGGGGTGGTTTGAATCCAGAATGGTGATTTGAGCTCCATATTTTACTTGCAGAATTTCATTTTTGATATACCTACACAAATACACCATCTATATATAAGCACAGAAAAGGAAGTAATAATTAAAACATGTATTTCGTCATCAGGCTAACATCTCCAAAAAGGAGAATATTTAACAAATACTCCCAAACACTTAAAATCCAAGTAAATAATCAGTTGAAATCTGTAAACTATAGACACAGCATTCAGAATTATTTTAGTAATTAACTTATGTATTTGCAAAATGATTTTAAACAATTTTCTCACCTCCCTACTTCATAAAATAAGAAAAATATTTTCCTTTTTCCTAAGTTATTTCGGGAGACAGCATGAGAAACACTGTATCACAGCTAGAACTATTTCTGACGTGGTCTGTTAGTCCTTACTCAGTCCTTAATTTCAGCACGAGTTTTTCTCAGCAAATCTCCAAAGGCAAACAGAAAGGAATTCAAACTGAATACAGCCTGTATCACACTACTAATATTTACGCAAAAACAACTGCTTAAATCAGAAAGGAGTTCTGTTCAGGGTCAGACATTCAATATCCTAAGGTCCTGATTTCCTTAAGGAAAACTACGTTAAATATAGAGGACTTGTAAACTAAAATAACATAATGTATCAACTTGTAGAATAAATTTATACTTAAACAAGAAAGTGAAGAATATATTTCTGCAATTCCTTTTGAAAGAAACTATATATTTATTTAAAAGGTTATTCAATTTCCCCAGCTGTGTTGTAGTTAAGAGATAGAGTAGAATTTAAAGTACATTTTCTATCACCTTGTATATGAAATGAAAAATGACATGAATAGTGATTTAAAAACAGAAGATCTGAAAATAAATGGCAAAATTAATCTGTGCTCTTATTCCATTAAGTGGGAGTAGAATTATACCATATTCATTATGTTTATGGCTATGTCTTCTTTATTTTCAGCTAATTTTGAACAGAAAGAAAATCTTACCAAGGTGCACAACATTTTCTGGACTTCCTATCAACCCTCTGCCTCATATTGCCTCAAATTTATAACTACTGATTTGAAGTATTTCCTTATTACCCCTATCATATCTACAATATCTCTAAGCAGCTGTTTTTAGTAAATCAGGCTGAAAAACCTATGAGAAACTACCTGGAAAGGTCTGGTCAAAAATCATTAGTAGAAAGAATACTGCTTTTCCTCACACATGCACAGGTACACACTCACCCACGAATGTAAGGTGATGGCCTTTTAGGGTAGCCTTTTCTTTGTTGGTGGAAATAAGATGAGATTAACAGATCTTTTGTGAACATTAAATTGTATGAATATTTTACTGTAACTAATAAAAAGAAGCATAATCTGAAAATTCACCAATGATCTCAAAGTCAGACTCCATGAGTGTATCCATTAGCTATTCATTTGTAAAGGAAACAAGGAAAAATGTTCTAAAAATCCAGGAAACATAAACTGAAGCTGAGGCCTCTCACAAGATCAAGACAAGATAGATGACAACCTGTAACGGTGTATCTTAGGGCTCCATGACTTCAGTTTGGAATTCGGATGCTTGTATTTGCAGTAAATTAAACAAAGCTGAACCAATCTAGAGAAAAAAAACAGCAAATCAAATTATCTTCCTTTTGCCTAAGTGTTATCAATGATGGAGCCTCTTTCTCTTGTGTCATGCATAGTTACATATAAGCATTGCAAATTATGTAACATCTAAGCATCCTAATTAATCATAATAAATGGTAACAGTACAGCACAATGAAAACTCAGTAATATGAGCAAAGGTCAACTTGCTGTGCTGTTCAGTTCTTAATGTTCAACACTAAGCCTCCAACAGAAGTTAGCAGTTTGGCCCCTAAGGTAAAAAAAAAAAAAAAAAAAAAAAAAAATAGAAAATACATTTACAATGCATATTAAACTATGATAATCTGGGGGATTCATACTTAAGTTGCATATTAAACTCCAGGAACGTAGGGACTCATTTTTTTCAGAAAGTTTTAAGAAGTTAATCAGAATTTTATGTTTCTATATTTTATTTCATCTATCATATGCTGCACCTCTTGATGAGCATTTGCTAAAACACAGCATAAAAATGATTTGTTTAAATTATAGCTTACAATTCAGATCTGAAAAGTATCAACCCAGAGTATTTGCAGCCTCACTGCTGAAATTCTGATGGTAACACATTCAAAACTAGAAGGCTGATTATATTATGGGTGAACTTCAGAAGGTTGAAATATAAACTTAGTTCAGATAAGCACCCAAAAGTTACCATTTTACTGCTCTGCTACCAAATGCTCATTAAGTGGTGCAGCATGTTTTGAATAACAACATGCTGAAAGAATGTAAAATAAAATCTGTAGCTTAAGTTGTACATTTGTATTATGTTACCTGCATACTTTCCTAAACATTGGGTGCTTATGTGAACCTTATGGAAACTACAGAAGCCTCAGAAGGTCAATCACCTCCAAGTAGCATCTTCCCTTTGAAACCATGCAACCCTTCTCATCATTATTCAAAACACATTACAGAACCCAGAGTCTCACTATTGATTCTCCTAACCTCTAAGACACTACTACTGCTTTGATCATTGGCAACCCTTTGCCCTTTTCAAATAGCTTTAACAAGATCCACAGTTAGTGAATGTCTGCGACTCTTCTGAGAGAGAGAAAAAAAATGAAAGAGTCAAAGAAAGAGGGAGAAAGAGAGTGTAGAGGTAAGACAGTCATTGGAAAGAAGAAAAGAAGGACAGTATTGTGGTGGCAGTACTCTGGGAACTTTTTTAAGATTAAAAGATGGAAAACCACCTTCGGATTCAGGAAGAGGAAAGCTTTTGGAACTTCTCTATACACATCCTAATCTTCAAGAAAAAAATAATTTTAAGAATAAACCTGGAAGTGTTTCAAATGTTCTTTTTTACAGTATAATGCTGTTAGTCCTTACACAAGAAAAGCTTGAAACTTTCATCATTCAAAATGCAAAAGACTTTTAATACTGATTAGAGGTTTTGCATTTTGCAGACAAAACCTTACGATATAGAGAATAATTGAAAGCTTGATAAGAAAGAATATTAAGATCAGATTGTCAATTCCTCTATGCATGCACATATTAAAACTACAATTTGTGAGCAATGCAAGTTAAATCAGCATGACCTACTTCTGCATTCCTAACAAGCACCAAATAAAGAGCAGCTTAGTGATGGTGTAACATACAAAGCCAGGTGAGAAAAAAAAATCACTTATTAGTGAGCCAGTATTACTCATGGGTTCATGAGCACAGAATTTGTCATAGTATGAACAAGTAAGAGAAAAGAAAGGAAATTGTAATCTAGGGAGAAGATACACCTCTGTCTTTCCTTTCTGGAAAAAAAAACAGCTTCCAGAATGTGCTTTTACCTACTTAAAAAAGCCCAGGTCACATTAAACAAGCTATTTGAAAAATGTATTTCTTAGAATAAGTCAGTGTTTAACAAAACTCATTAACATTAAAATTTGCATCACATAATCACAAGGACGAACTATAATTCATGCTGCTTTGTCTTAGAAGAAATATTGCAAAACTACTGTAGAACTACTGTGTATGGAAATTTGTTTACTTTACTGGATTTTAAAGTTAGCTGACCAGACAAAATGCAATTTTGTTTTGCTCATTCTAACTCAGGTAAACTATTCTGCCTCCGAAATGGCATGTTGGAATTTAGGAAGCAGGGAAGGCATAACAACTCCGTGTTCTGTACTTCTGCACTTTCTAAGCAACATTCTATTAATGGTCATTAGCTTTATGGATATTCCCCAGAAGTCGTTAAGAACTTCCTGGAGACAACTAAAGCTAGGGGATCAACAGAAGCCAGGAAATGTCTTATTTTGAGAAAGTATCTTCATTCTTCCTGCTTACAAGCAATAAGTTCATAGTTTGAACTTCGTCAGTGCATCAAAATGCAGTTACAAAATGTGCATAATATCAAATATTTTATTTTTAAGCTATAAAGTTATATTAGATTATGACAAAGAAGAGATTTATCTATCATAAACTAGAATACATTACCTGATGCATTAAGCTCCAGCATGAAATACAAAGTTCTGCTGATTTGAGTGAAGCCATGTACTCAAGGTAGCAATGTCTCATTCCTCTGAATTAATTACACCAGTGAAGGTGGAAAAGGATAAAATGGAAAAAATTTACCAGAGAATTGTTAAGCACTATCTCTGAAATTCATGCTCGCACCCAAGAGCTTCTCAGATCATAAAATGCACCACAGCAAAGTCAATCATATGCATAAAATATTAACTGCTATTAAAATAAATGAGGTTTTAGCTCCTGTCCTAAAAATATGGGGACCAGCTCCAAAGCAAAACATTATTATGAACCACAAAATCTGCAAGTTACAGTCAGGCATACTACAGATATTATTTAAACTCATGAAACAGAGATATTTAAAGTCAAGACTGGAATTCCTTCCTGAGGTAACCCAAAGACAGCCAAGAACCAACTATGCAGATGCACAAACGTGAAGAAGGTAAGGAGTCGACACACACCTGTAGTATACGGTGAAATTTCCACCAATACAATCACCAAAAATCAAAAATTTGAGACTCTCCTGTGTCTCAAAGTTTATCTTAAGAATGAAGGTCACTCCAAAAGTAATGCCTTCTTTTTATTTCCATCAAAACCACAATGGATATGAAGAGCACAATAATGCTTTTTGATAGAGAAAATTCTCTGCTACGAAACATTCTTTTTCAACCACCATTAGCCATGCGTTTTCACAATGAAGAAGAGTCTGCATGCCATACTTGTAAAAATCTACCCCAGTGGACATGACCTACTGTTTCACAGATGCTATGATGGCATTATTGCTAAGAAAATGCCACGCAGTCCATCTTTAAATGGCCTGAACAGATGAAAGTCAGAAAGTGCCAAATCCAGACTATAAGGTGGGTGTGTTAGGACAGTCCAGCCAAGACTGTCATATGGCTCCATGGTAAATGGCCTGACATTATTGCACTGCAAGGGAAAGGTTTTCATATTCTCTGGCCTCACTCTGGAAGTTCAATTCTTCAACTTAGTCTGCGTCATGATGTAGCAGTCAGAGTCAATGGCTCATCCAAGCTCCTGGAAATCAAGACAAATCGCCTCTTTTCTTTCCTAAAACACAGTGCACATCTCTTTACCACCTGACGGCTGCATATTGAACTTTTTTTTCAGCCAGGGAATTCACATGTCACCACTGCATGAACGGTCATTCTGACTCCAGCTTGGAGTAGTGACAGTATGTATTATCGCCAGTAGTGATGTTATCAAGAAAAATGAAACCTTTGGCATTGTTTTGGTTCAATAGATCTTGAGAACTTTGTGTACAGAATTCTTTTTATTCCTGTGAGTACTCACGGCACCCATCTGGCACAACCTCTGTCATATTTCAACATTGCCACCATCATTTCCAGTGCATTTAAGCTGATATTCAGCTCTGTCTATAGTTCCCTGGTTGTAATCTGCTGATTTACATGGATGACCTCATCAGATGCACTTCTTTCCATGGTGTGACATCTGTGCCTCACCACC
Organism: Meleagris gallopavo; assembly: GCF_905368555.1. NCBI lineage: Eukaryota > Metazoa > Chordata > Aves > Galliformes > Phasianidae > Meleagris > Meleagris gallopavo. The sequence goes on from NC_139435.1 coordinate 20,696,933, forward strand.
CAGAATGTGGTTTGTCAGCAGGCATCAATGAATGTCAATGAGTACCATATTTTCCACATGGAGGAACTCAATGACACGCCTTTGCTCCGTACACACTTCCATGTCAGACATCACTTTGTCAGACTGCCCCACTGCTGCCATCTGTCACACATCAACAAAATCTAGCAGAACTGGCAGTTAGTCAATCTCTACTCCATAACACCAATACCCACCTCTGATGTCATGGAGCAACATAATAAAAAATGGAGGAATTATATTCATAGCAGCCTAAATATCTTTAAGTATTGTCACATCAATTCTCAGTTCCTTATTCAAACTACCTATTTCTTGAATTAAATTCTACATAAGTGCTCCTGTATTATAAACTGTTTGAAAGCATAAAGAACAATGCAAATTTGACATTAGAAAATTGCTATCTATTTGGAAACAATAATAAATATGCTAAAACAGCTCTGTGAATTCTTGTCTGGCAGTGTGCTGAATATTTGAAGAAAATCTGATCAGCAGCTGTAATACTTTTGCTGGAAGAGTTTTGCTTGTAAGTGACTGAAACAGAGAGTTCCGTTAGGTCTAGTTCTGCTTTGCAGAATTCCTTGTCAGTAAACACACACAGAAAAGCAGTCTTATGGTTCCTTTAGTAATTAAGTTCTTATGCCTTAATCATTCAATCACCTCTTCAAACACCTGAAGTTCCTAGGTGAGAAAGAAACTTTCATGTATTTAAATGAAGAAAAGCTTTTCTGAATTAGAACTTAATTTACGAACAAAAGCAACAAACAGCTAGAATAAAAATACAATGGACTGGATGTGGAAATACAGGAAAAAAAGCAATGAATACAGATAGTCATCCAACCTGTATGGCCAAAACAGGTAGTTTTTCTAGAGGTTAACAAGACACATATTAGAGCAGAATTTCAAAGATCTTGAATATTTTCTAAATCACCAAATGCCATCTTGACACTTATATCAGAGCCCAAAGGAGAATTTTAATTCTTTTGACCTGAGAGCATGACAGTTTCTCTTGTCATGTCTTGCTATTACAAATTAGTAAAAAACATGAGCAAGAGGAAAGAGCAACAAATTTTTTCTGGAATTCCTTTTATTTTAGAATTTAACTAAACATCCCTCCTGGAAAATTTGCTATACCTCTTCCTTCTTTAGCAGGCATTTCAATAAGAAAGGGCTGACTACTAGAAAAAAAGTCATTATATCAGCCAGATACACTGTTAGATAAGGATTTTTATTATGTTTTCTCATTTACAGTTGCATGCTCATTAAACTGAGATCCATGAACTATTTATAGCATTACGTGAATATTACTTCAAACAGAAACATTCAAAGTTCTTACTGTTTTACTTCTGATAGTGAACGAGTAGAAGAGAAAATTTAACTTAACTTTCCCTGGTATTGCCATCCAGTTCCACTACTCGGTTCTAAATACTCATTATTAAGAAAATGTTTTTCTGGTGTGATTATTTTCCATCTGTATTCCTTCTCTTCAATGTTATTACTTCAAATCTGTTTGATCATAATGATGGCATTTTCAGAAAATTACAGCTGTGGCAGATAATGTTTCTGGATATCACATGCTTCTGAAATATTCTGATATAGAAATACATGCAGTTTAAATTCTACTATTAAGAATAGGATTTTGTTTTTTTCTGAGACTCTTGTAAGTCATTCTCATAGACAGCATGTGGTACACTACACCAATTCAGAGGACTAGTAATGTCACCTGAATACTTAACTTTTTTTAGCCATTGCTTCAATTTAGTTTCAACCTCTTTTTTGAACTACAGGAGAATTCCTCCATAACTTTAAAAAAACTTTATAAAAAATGAAAGCAGACTTATTAGAGTCTGTAATTACCTACATCTTCAGTACTTCTAATTGTCTGCATTTTCAAATGCAATGTCTCTCCAGAGGCTGTGCTATAAATAGTAAGTTAAATGCCTACAGATTTCCTTAGCCTGAAAATAAAGAGTATGAAAATTTGCAAGAAAAAGGATTAAAAACTTTAGATGTAGTGACAGGAAACAAGGCCTTAGAGAACAGTGGTGGAACGTTAGAATTTACAGAGGCACAATAAAGGCCAAGACAGGTTTGATGAGAATCAGGAACAGAAGACCCTGCAAGCTAGTCAGCCAGCTTAGTATAGCTTTTAAAATTCTCTGCACAATGCTATCTGTCAAAGAGGCATCCCAAGAAAAATACCGTATTTATCAGCCAAGGGTTATTTAATATCCCTTTAATGGACTTTCTTTGAAGCTAGCCTTTAGAGAAGTAAGCAGAGTAAATTTCATGATTACAATTGTTTTATTTGAATAATCAATAATTAAAATATTAGTAATTATTGATTATTCAAATCAATTAATTAAATGATTTGAATTATTAAATAAATTAAAAAATTAATAATATTAGCTCTGTATTTTTAAAGCATTTAAGATTTTTTTTAATTTACTGTCAGTGGATTATTTAATGGTAAGTATAACAAAGTGCATCATTTTACTACATATCTTGGGCTGCAAGGTTTTCTTTAGATAATATTTTAAAATATATTGCATAATACCCTAAAATATTAAGTATGCAGGTTTTTACTACTACTGTAAATTTCTTTATCTTCAATACTGCACACTGGTACTTGCAGCCAAAGCAGTGCTAGTACTTAGCTATTCAGTATGCTATTCAGTCTAACTTCATGTTACTCTGCTCCCATAACCAATTATTCTTCTCTTCCAATAGAGCTCTGAACAATGTGAGAAACAATGAATTCATTGTCAGCAAAAAATAATACAGACCTGACAAATCGATAAAAATACAAATGTAACTTCAAAACGTAACTTTCAACTGAAAAGTTAAAGTCAACAAAACAGATTTCATATTTCAAAATTAAAAGAGCACGAGCATGATCCCATTTAACTGAAATCAGTGAAAATTATGCAGTATACTTTACAAGGAGCAAGATAATACGTTCTGGGCTCCTTTCTATCCTAACATTCAAGAATGCTTCTCCAGCTCACTGTTATACACACATTTGGGTGTAAAATACATACACAAATGACTCAAGCAAAAGATGCAGCATAAAGATTAAAATGTACCCTTTGCTTATATATGATAGTATCAGACAGTACACTGTTGGGAATTCATAACCCACTAGTGCATCTAACTAAAAATTTATGCTATGAAAGAATATATACAAATGACTAAGCAAAACACTCAGCATAAGGATTAAGACTTCTTACCCCATATTTACATTGGCGGGATGTTGCTCCATACTGGAAGCGACACTGTTCATCAGCATCATACACCTGACCTGGGGCCACAGCTGGATAAAGAAAGTCACGCTTGGGAGGTTCATTATCAAGGCAAGTACCACGGCCCGAACTGTTCAACATAAAGGACCAAAGGAATTAGGAATTCTACTGACTGCAAATCACAGCAATGATATAATGTATCTAGCTCTTACTTTTAACAGCCCTGGGTGTGAAACAAGCATGATTTCAGCAAAAAAACAGTACAACGGAACACCCACGGCAAAAAAACGTAATTAGGGGGAATTAAGAGATCAAAATAATTTTTCACTGTAGTTATTAACAAAAATGCTTATTTAGGTCATATGTTATCCTTTCAAAACGTATGATAATTACTGAGCCACTCAAGACTGATTTTCAATTCTGTTTAAAGGTTCCTACTTGTTTTCACTGAAGAATAGCTACATTTAGTCACAGAGAGAAAAATAAACAAATTAAGCAAATAAATTAAGTTTACAATTCTTAATGATCCTTCTGATCATTCAAACAGGAAAGTACTTCAAAACATAACAGATACACACAACTTTACTTATTTATATAAAACACATTTAAATTTCAACATGAATAAATGTCCAGAGAACTAGGAACTTAACATAAATTATTACTCCTCCGTGTGAGAGAACACAATAGTTACAGTGATAAAAATTGTTCAGGATCTTAGAATTTACCTGTACTTGGGTGAGTAAAAGAATGTGTATGGATCCAAAGATCATTTCCATTGCATTTAACTAAGATCACCTTCTTTCAAAACTTTCATGTTCTTTTACAGTCAGTTTTTTTTTCAATGTATGCCAATATTCAACCACAGCATTTTAGTGTAGTGGAACAAATAACAAAGAAAGCCAAAGGCAGACGGAGTACTTTTGTTTAGAATACTTTATACCTCACTAAATATAATTATTCAGTTTTATTTAGTCAGTGAGCATGAAGAGGACACATGTTTTTTTACTCTCATTCACATGTGAATAAGTGAGGATTTTTAAAGAATTCTTATGCCAACACTTCCAATTTTTTTCTGACATTCCTACAAATTTTGCCAGCCCTTAGGTTTTTTTTTTTTCAAATCTTTTCCATGCACCTTGCCAAAGGAACATAATTTCAATAGTGAGTGTTCTACACTATTTTGTGAAGATCTCCAATTTTCTACTTCTTTCATCTGCAGATAAAAACAAAAAGGCCCCTTTTTAACCGTACCACTAAGTACCTCATTTTAACCCTATTTTATTAACTTCCTCAAAATACAAGAGCAGACCTTGTGGAAAAACCCAAACAACCACTGGCACATCTGAATATACAGCAACCAATTCAATAATCAACTAAGTAATAATAATAAAAAAGCTATTCAGGTTCTATCCCAATAAATTCCATATGATTCATCTGCACCTCCCCCCAGCCCAAACCAAGGCATAAAATCCTTCCTTTCACCCAATCAGGGCTTAAAATGTTAAATATGTTATTCCAGCATTAAAAAATAATGTACTTGTCCCCGTATTCCAGTTGTAATTACTACAAGCACATGCATTTGGCTAAAGTTGAGAAACTATCATAGGTTCTTCTGAATCTAAAGAATTTCAGTGTTGTATTCCATGTGCATGAGGAGTACATGCTAATAATTCCAATATGGAAATAAATCAAATATAATCTAAGCACTCTGCATTGTTCAAACCGAACTGCAGATACTAACTTGTTTAAACAAGCCATGGGAAGCTTAATATTTGACACTATATATAACAAGAATATCTCCACAGATTCAACTAGTGCAGAGTTTGGTATGTAATGTATAATCCTGTAAAAAGACAACCATTTAAAAACTTATCATTACCTTTGGCGACAGGCATATAGATCCCTGCACAAATTACATTACAGATTAAAATCTTAATCTTTAAATGTACTGAAGTTGACTGGGTGTCATGAGACTGTTATCTTTTCTTTTTCTGCTCACCACTACAGTGTGCTCCCTAGCCGTCTCACCTTCAACATTAGAGCTGTAGGCCTTTGGTTTTTGGACATTCTCTGTCTCATTTAATTGATTTATTAGTTCAATTTCAATTATTTTGTATTGTATTATCTCACACTCTGCTATCATATTTAGTAAATTAGCATTCACTCTTAGCTCGCTGCTGCTATTTTTTTAGGCCCATCTGCCTACCTTTTCCCTTCCCACTGTCCCAGGGTTCATGGGTCCCCCCTCCCCATTAGTCATGGAACAGGCCAAACCAGGCCAGAACTGTGACATTCTCTGAAGACAGCATTTTTATCATAACAAAAAACAGCTCTATTAATAAAAAAGCAAGAAAAGGTCTAGTAAGTAGTAATAAACTTATGAACTACTTCTCTCAGGCTGAATATTAATTTATTTTTCCCTCTACTTCAGTTCTATTATTTCTTTCAAAGAACATGAAAAAAATTGGTGTTACAAAATTAGTGGGGGAACCTAAAATGACATGCTGTATGTGTAGATGTAAAAAAAGAGATAGTGAGAATGATAAGGACTTTTAAATATCTTCATTTCTGCAAACTTAAATATTTCTGCTCACCATCAGTTTCACTGTTTGTGATTTTTTCTTACATAGAAATTGCATATAAAGTTTAAAAAAAACAATACCTACATGATATCAGAGACAGAACATTTATATTTTTGAAGAGGGATTGGGTAACTCTTCACTGTCTGCTATAGAAATAAGATGAACTCAAACTCAAGAAACATTCTGCTTACTCCACAAGATACTACATTAGTACTCAAGCACTTTCGCATTTTCCTAAGTTAATTTCATGAGTTTATATGGGGCACATTAGGACTATTTTCCATTATAAAATTGAAAAGCTTCATGCCATTTTACTGTTATTAACAAAAGTATTCCAGTATAATGTGTCAAGAAACAAAAGTAAAATAATCTATAATGAAGTTCAAAATTTAATTTGTATTACAATATTTCAGGCTAGAAAATTAATCTTATTTCTGCATGGAAGGATACCAAGGATACTACATCTTTCTTCAAAAGCTCACAATCTCAAAGTTTCCATCACTGTCAAACTGATCAATCAAAATGACAGCAACAGGGGACTCGATGCTAGACTCCTTAGCATGTAATAGTGACAATCTCTGTGCAGACATCACTTTTTATGCAAGGCTGCTGAGAAGAAAAACCACCCATGTAGAACCCTTCAGGGTTTATGCACATATTAGACTATTTATTCTCATATATCTCAGGAACATACATACTCCTTCAATAGCTGAGGAAAATATCCAGAACGTTAGCACAGAAAATGAGTTTGAGATGTTAGAGAATTAGCTCATTCATAATAATATGGAATATAATGCAAGCACATACTAGAAGATTCATTCTAAGTATTTTTAATCAACTACTAGAGCTAAATAATCATATAGATAAACATATAGATAGTATGCATAACATATTCTTTAATCACGTTATTAAATTTCCCATAAAAATATGGAAAATACCAATACTAAAATAACTTAAGTATAAACAGTGCATTTATATATTTACATAGCTATAAAAATCTGAATTATTTATATACCTATAAATAACATTTGGCTCTTTTCAAAAGACTTACTGCAGATATACTATATATTTTTCCTGAGTAAAAACTGATTTTTAAAGAGTACCAAGATATATTTCTAGATGGGCCACAAAAATTGCTTAACCTGACATTAATGAATAAACTCCGCAAACTGCTCAATAATCTATAGATAATAACACATAAATATTTGTACAATAAGGGCATAAGTAATGGAGATATGATTCAGAGTGGTACGTTTAAAATTAAAAATGAGATAAAATAGGATTACTAAATACAAACATTGTTGAACTTCGAGAAATCAAGATATTGATGTGGATTTACTAGACTCTCTCATGATATGTTCTACTACTTTTCAGCCTTTTGCACAAGGCTAGGTGTATAGCTGATTAGCTATTTCATAGCAAATACACTTCAATTTTGCACAATGTTCTTCTAATGTTCATTTTCTCTTTTGTTTTTTCGTAAATAATTTATTATTTCTTTAATGCATATTTCACTCCAAGCATTCTTTTCTTCTTCTGATTAAATACCCAGCACCCATATTAGGAAAAACCTACTGAGCCATCTATCAAAATCATCTGTTCCACCCACCAAAATCTACTGGTATCCATCCTGGAGAATTGGAAAGAGACTGAAAAAAAACATCCAATTTGTTCTATTTTCATTTCATCAGACACTCTATAGGAATCTGCAATTAACTCTGCCCTTTACAATTTACTTAAATTAATAAAATAAAAACAACAGGTAGACAAAGACTATTATTTGCAAAGTCAATACTCAGAAACATATTGCAAGCCAGTGATTACAAAAACTGGTTCTCTTCTTTTTAATTGTGCAGCCTTTTAGGCAGAATACTGACTTTTGAAGACTTTAGATCTAAAATAGTTACAGATATATCCTTTTTGATCCTTATTTGTCAGCAAAAAAAAGTCTTCTAATCTTTAAAGTAAAGGAAAAAACTGTAGGTGAACAGAATAACAGATGTGAATTTTCTACTTTATTTATTTGTAGAAAGAGATGGAATTTTGGTATTATTAATGTGACCTTATTTTACTAAACTAGTCTCCCAGAGTAACAGGACATATCTGCCATACAAAGTACATAAGGCATACAAGGAAAGTATCTTGTATTATCTTGCATATTCACTTGCATGTCTGAGATTCTTGGCCAGATGATGCCTGAACACAGACACTGGAAGATTTTTTACATCAACTCTATGAGCTTGGGTAGCCTGGTCTAGTATTAAATGTGGAGGTTGGTGGCCCTGCATGTAGCAGGGGGGTTGGAGATTCATGATCCTTGAGGTCCCTTCCGACCCTGGCCATTCTGTGATTCTGTGAGCTTCCTTGCACTAAAATATTTTTGGTTCAATTCCAGTTAGAAAGATCTAGTCACTGAGAGCTAAATCTTGCTGTATGGCAATTCTAGAGACTCTCCAAGAATATCGTGTGATAGATCTTATTTATTCAAATAGTTAAAAGAGTTTAGGTTCTTCTTCATTCCTCTTCAAAAGACAGAAATGCCTCTGAAAGACTAAGCTGGACACATGGCTTCTTGTTAAACCTTCTCCTATCTGACACTGATAAGATTTAACAACTAGAGATTAATGACTCCAGACATCAAGCAGATTAGGTTATTACCAACCATAAAAGTAACTGAATAATAAAATGAAGAAGAAAGTTCTCTTTTTTAAATCTCGGGATCTGCATGGCCACACCCTAGACAAATAAAGACTGAATGAAACAAAACTTGCATTATATATATACATATTTGCTGCATTCAATGAAGTTTTACCAATTGGTTTTCAACCACAGACAATAATTTTAGGGTTAGTTCACTTCTCAATGAACAGATTTTAACACTTTCTACATCTCTCACAGGAACCTTTGTCTTGTAACACTGCTCTCTCACTCTTCAAATCTTAGTAATTCCTTCTTGTATTTAATTCTATAAAAGTTTAATGAAATTTAAAGCCCCTGTAAAGGATGCTAAACAATTCAGGTGATAAATTAAATCCAGTCCTTCATTTTAACACAGAGCTTACAGCCAACAGCTATTACCTGCTAGAAGAAACGTCTTCCCCATTAACATGGTTCTCATTGGCCATTTCAAAGCCTGGGCTATCAGGTCATCATTCCTGGGAGTTTTGATAGACCTATTCGCAACATACACAGCTTTGCTTTGACTTCATTCCCATGAACTCACATTCACCCTCTATCTGGCTGTCTCACAGAGTAAACTCTTTTCTCAGAGTCTGGCTGAATTGACAACTTTTAAGTAGTACTTAATGGCTATTCCTCAGTACCCTCAGTCTGGAAAATTTGTATACAGATGCAGATTTTAAGAAGTCTTGAGAAAGAAGAGGGTAACACTGAGGCTCTGCTTTCATTGCTACCGTGATGACTTTTGTTTCAAAATGCTTCTGCCTCGTGAGAAAGGACAGCATGGTATGAACAAAATAAACACACAGTACAAAACTGTGCAGTTGCAAAGCAGTAGCCCAAGCCAGTATACTGTTAGATGCACATTAACCTACCCTACCACAGTGAACAGTTATTGAGCTTTTGAACAAATGTATTCCAGCTGCATTGTCCTGGAGTCATGACTACTCTGCCTCAACATGGAGACCCATGCTGATAACTCTAAAATATGTTTTACCATACAGACTCATGACTTCACATTTCTAATTGAGTATGTTTGTATTTCATTCCACTATGCTCTATTCTTGTTGTTAAATACAACTAAGTGAATTCAATCAAGAAAAAAAAACTCTTGTCACCCTTTTTTGTAGTTAACTGGTTCTGATTGCAGATGTTTTCCCATTTTTGATGAAAAATTGGAAAAAAAAAAAAAGGAGAGAGTATGAAATCTGTGTGGAATAAACATCTGCAGACAGAGATGGCAGTGCCTTTTGAGGCTTTGCCTCTAAACATCTGAATCAGCTGTTTCCTCATCTGCTACTAAGCTTGGAAGAGAAATTAGGAAAAAACAAAAATCAAATAATTTTTCCTGCCTGGATGCAAATTGTTCAGCTATTACTGGGGCAGGCAGGGAATTGCTACTACACGAATCTCACTATTTTGCTCTGCTTCTTGCTCATGATCATTACCTGAAATGAAAAGCATCTGCTATTAAGGCTGTTCTGCATCAAGGAAAAGAGAGAGGGGGTAAAAAATAAGCAGCCTAGGTTTCTGACAGATGTCCTATACGCATGTGTATACCTTAACAGTTCCCTGTTGTTATCGAGGTGTTGGAAAAATTAAGGAGAGAGACTGGAAACTTAAGAAAAAAATATTCACACTTAAATATTATTTTACCTTGCAAAATCAGGCAACAACTATTTGAAGAAAAAAAGCATTGATTCATTTCTAGGATATTAAAAACCACAAACAAGAAGAAACAGCACACAAATTATAACAAATCTCAAACTGATCATGTTTGAGAAATCTGAGTTTTAAAAAGAATACACAAAAAAACAAACAGCTTAGAACAACAGGAACAGATTCAATACAGTATTATGCTCCCTTTGTAATAATGTAAGTACAATTTCAATGGCATCTCACAGGCTTAAAAGTATTAGAAACTTAAAGAAACTTCACTGTGCTTCAGTGGAAAGAAAAGAATATCAGAGATGCTAAGAGTAAATAAAATAAATAAAACCATTTTAACAGAGTAGGAGAGGCACAAGCTAAATTTTTTTAACAGACATAGCTAAAAACTGAATGATCACTATATAAACAGAGAAAGCAAGTAAAGAAACATGAATGGTTGTTCAGGATGAAATTTAAAACTATGAAAAAATATTCAGCACTATTATATTTGAAGCATAATACAAGCCACAGAATTTATTATGTGTTTCTTTCTCTATGGACACAAGTAAAAAATACTTAGCTATCCTGGAACAGTCTTCATCAATTCATAAATCATTTTCAAAATAATTATGAATTCAAAATAAAGTTTAAAAGAGAGTGACAAATAGAAGGAAGACCATAAACAGCAAAAATGTAATAGTAAGAGTCAAATCCCACTACAAGAAAAAATAGGAATCATAGGAAGCTGGAGCATAGGAAGTTCCATATAAATGTGCGTAACAACTTTTTCACAGTGAGGGTGATGGAGCACTGGAACAGGCTGCCCAGGGAGGTGGTTGAGTCTCCTTCTCTTGAGACATTCAAGACCCACCTGGACACCTACCTGTGCAGCCTGCTGTAGGGAGTCTGCTTTGCAGGGAGGTTGGACTCAGTGACCTCTAGAGATCCCTTCCAGCCCCTACAATTCTGTGATTCTGCGATTGTGTGAAAATACCTGAAATGTAAGCTGATAGTCAGGATTATTGGACTGTGGATTAATCTCATAGAAGAGATGCAAAAATCCTATCTTTCCAATAGCTGATGTTTGTCTATATTATATACTAGAAGAAGTACTACAGCGAGCAGCTTAATTGAGCAGATATGATCAGCAATAATTTTGCCATTTTTTTTTCATACTGCTCGTGTTTAATTAATATATGCATATCCCCTCAGAAAATAACTTATATTGTGAGAAATCTGCATTACACATGTATGGGATAATTCATTCAGTATGATTTAGTCTAGACACTCATTTAAACACTCTAGCACATAAAAGTGGGTGTATTGTTCAGTGAGGTGATACAGAATACCTGAACCTGACACAGTAACCAAAACCAAGTATTTCCCTTTCAACAAACCCTAATATTAACACATTTGATTATGCTCATTATACGTACAAGGAGTCCAAACACATCTGTACAATTCAGTGATTCAGTGTGAGAGTAGCTACATTTGAACCAACTGAAGGAAAATGTTATTGGTCTGGATGGAGACCTTAGGAAACAGAATTGTTATTCCGAAGTAACATCCCTGAAAAAGGAAAAGCCCATTTCATTCTTAGAAATCCAATGACTAGACTATTTGATTGGTTTAAGTCCACCTCTTAAAACAAAGTTTTAAGAGATTTAAGATTAAAAAAAAAGTTTTAAGATTGAATTACTGAACAACTTTTATTTCTTAAAAAATAATTTCACTGATGACACTGCACATATCAATCAATGTCAGATTTGCTCCCATGAACCCACTGTCTCATACACATTTTAAAAATCATTATTAACTAGTTCTCAGTGAACTCACAGTTCTGTGCCTGTCTTTCAAAGGCTAACTGCACACAATGGCTTCATTATGCATCATGTAGAGAATGAAAACATTTTTGATACTGATGTATTTTGATTATTTTAATTTTTAGAATTTTTGGTAGGAATCTATTTCTGGATAAAAATCACCACAGAAGTATAGATTAGCATGGTTTAAAGATATTAATATAAAAATCTATGACAGCTTCAACTCTGATTATTTTCATGAAAGTTGCCAATGAATACTGAAAAACCAAAAGACTACATAAAAAAAGCACACGAATAGGAGAACAAGGAAAAGGGCTTGAACCTTGTTCCCTTCCCTGCATTTCCTCACATTACACATATATTTAAACAAAAAATTACTTCCTGTTACTCACTGACAAATTCTCGTCTTCCCTATTTTTCACCTTGAGATTAATTAAGTAAAGAAATATGATCACAACTTTAAAATGTTTGAATAGATTAAAACTTAACATCAAGAAGAGGGAAAAAGATTAGAAGTTTTTGCCAATATACAGGAAAAGGGCTCTACAATGTAATTCTGCACTGATTTGTCATATTTCTGCTTTTATATTCTAAAAACATAAATCATTAGAGCCAGCCACTGTATCTTTACTAAGTATTTATTCTGAAAGGTGTGAATTTTTCTGATAACTCATGATTTTTCTTGAGAGATTACTTACTCTAAAAAACTGGTGATATAATCCCGACTGCAGGCTGACCAAGAGAAAGGATTGGTGTTTGCTGTAATATGAGCTGCCATTAGTTTTGCTGCTTCGTGACCTTTGGTCCCACAGGAATTTCCTATTCCATCATGGTTCATGCCAAAACTGCCCAAAAGAGGAGAAAAACAGTTCATTATTCTTCTGCAGCATCAGACATCTCATAAAATTAAATGTGATTTTTACAGAAATCATATTGGACCTTGGAGAACACAGTCACTATAGGAGAATTCCAAGTGGAGAATTAAGATCAGTTACGTTCTGTTTAGTTTACTCAGACCTTGGAATGCTGTACAATTACTTAGCACTCATTTTCACAGTTTTGAAAGCATCTTCTTTTCTAAACCTTCAAGGAACATTCAATGTTTGCAAGACAAAGAGCACTCAGTACGGAATATACATTATGGCTTCAATTCTTCTGTTAGTAAACTGGGACAAATAGGGTACATGAATTTGCTGTAGCAGTATGTGTAGGCACACAGTAGCCAAGGATATTTTAAGCAGAATATGGGGTTTGCAATTTCCAGGGTTATACAGTACTCATGCTCCCTCTATCCATTCACAAGGTGACTTGCAGTTTTTTCTATTAGAGCTGTCACTTGTCATGGAAGTTCAAAGCGACAGATTTAAAATCAGTAGAAAATACAGTAAGAAAACTCTGGGTGGAATTTGGCCAACAGAGATTTCCAAATTTATTGACTTTCAACAAAGATGACATGATTCTGGAAAAAGAAACACGGTAAAAAAAATGCTTATAACCTAGAAATCCTGTGCTACTGAAACAAGACCTTCAAGCTACAGACAACCAGTATAAATTAAAACTTTGAGGTCAACTCAAAGAGAATCTATTTGAAAAGATTTCAATTATATATATAGAACTATCTTAAAATGAAACCTTTACTGCTGTTCCTACATTGACAGCATGTACTTCACAGGCCTGACATCACTGAAACATCTGAAGAGAATATATAAAACCATGACTTCTCTTAAACGTATACATATTTTTTAAATTCCATTTACTTAGTTTGCCTTTCTTTCACTTGGAACAAAATACCATATTTATCTAAATATTAACCTTCAGCAACATTAATTCCTGTTTATGAAACTTACGAAGTCAAAGAAGCAGGTACTGAGATACTTAAAAGCTTCTCTGAGCTTCACAAAGAACACTTTGTCAAAGTGAATGTCAAAACTAAGCTGCATTCCCAGAGCATCACTTCTTTACGTGACATACAAAGAGGTCAGTTTGGAGCCTTCTATGTTACAAATTTTAAAAATATTTCTTTCCTGATTTCTTACTTAATATTCGGGGATACAAATGTGTTGAAGACTCCATTTTTTAGTTCCAGAAACTTTTTCTTCTGATTATCAGAAAATACATCACTTCCATGCCTATGTTTTCGCATGGTCAGTAGCAATGTCTGCTCTTACTTAGTTTGGGGCGTAATGTCTCCTAAATGCAGAAAGTCAATGCTGCATTATGAACAGCAAACATTTGACTGACATTTTAGGTCATTCTCAAATGAAGACTATCACCATTATACAAAAGAATTAGAGCTCTACAAAAATAACTTGTTGAGCAATGTATGTGCCATCAGATGAGAGCTAACTATTATTGTTAAATTGTTTTTATGTTGATAAATTTTTAGGGGAGTGAAGGAGATAGAACTGAATCAGCCTATAACAAAAAAAATGTACTTTATTGGCCTAGTTAACTGCCTCCATTTCCTAGAATTAATGATATCTGTAGATGTAATTTACAGATTGTAGATGTAGATGTAATCTCTGTACAATTTCTTAAAATGGAAAACCTTAGCTTGTAACAGTCCGTATGAGTGTGCTGCCTACAGAAATGGACATTTTATTATGTGGGAAAGAGCTACACTGGATCATGCTGCTATGCTTTTCTGTATGAGAGATATGTAATATTTCTGACACTCATCTTTTCATTCACTCATTTCTAGTTAGCATGCTCCTACTGTCAAAGAAATCACAGTACTTCAGCAGTCTGGGAAATGAGAGTCCAAACATAATTTTCATCTTTAGGGCCAACCAAGAAGAACAAACTTCATAGTTAAGTATCCTTGCTTTTACCAGCTGTTTGTGAAAGATGGTGGCAGTGGTATATCTGATTAAAAGCAAATCTTATGCACACGAGTACTCAAAACATTTCCATGAGTTGGTGGTTTTATTCATTTATTTAAAAATATTAATTCAACTAAATCATCTATTCCCTTCCACAATGGCTATTTTACTTGTGGCTGCTTCTGAACTTAGTAGGAAAACTGACCACTAGGTACAGGTCATTTTTCTGATGCTAAGAAAGGAATTTTGCAAAAATTGTAATCTTTTTCCAGAGATGGTAGTGGCAGCATGCCCTTACATCCTACTAATTTACACTCCTATGGCAGCTGAAAACATATTTTTGTCCAAAGTATCTGCTTTAGATTCATCATAACATGTTACATTCATTTGGTCATCATTACACTAAGGTTCCATCTTTCACAAAAGGATGTTTGCGATTCAGTTGGGGTGGAAAGGCAAATTAGAATGAAATAGTCCTGATGGAGGCACCACCTTTTTCAAAATGATTGAACAGAAACAGACTGTATTTTTTTCACTGGCTTTAAGATCTTGTCCAAAACTGCCAATACAATTCTAGTTTTAAAAGAATAGTCAGTTAAGCATGGAGACAGTGACTCTAGTAACTTTGGGGGTTGGACTCAATGATGTCTGGAGACGCCTTCCAACCCCTGCAATTCTGTGATTCTGTTAACTGACACAGGAGTTTTCTAAAAAATTACCATTCTGTTTACTATCTCAAGGAAAGATGTTTAGGTCAGGAGCACTGAATCACACTTTTTTTTTTTTTTTTTTTTTTTTTAAACTGCATTATGTCCACTCTTTTCCCAAAAGCTCACGTTTGCATACAAGAACTATGGAAAGCAGCAGCAATATGAGTTTTAAAATCATTGTAGAAACTTTCCTGCATTTTTTCCTGTTTCTTGTATACTTCTGAGAAATTCTAAATAAACAGCATATCTAGTACTCTGTTTCTGTTTCATTTATTAACATCTGCAATGGAATAGCTTCTTTTCTTGGCAATGTTTTTACTTATATCTGAACAAATTATCTCAGAGGATCATTTGTAATACATATCTAACTTATGATGTGACCTCAAAAATCACAGGGGAGATAACTGGTCTCAGCTGCATTGAATAAAACAGTAACAGATAAACAGAAACCCTGGAGTAAAAGCAGAGGACAAGATGAGAATGTAATCTTCCTGTGTTCCCTTCCTTTTCACCGTAAAGGAACAATACAACAGGTCCCTACAATTTCATCTCTATTTAAGATAAGGTTGCTGATTTGTTGGGTTGTTCTAAATTATTATGGTTAGAGCTGCCAAAACATTTACTGCTGATGAGTCTGAATTGACTGAAATTACTTTTGTGAAACAGCCAGGATGCTTCTGCCTTCATTTATTATCCAAAAACATAAGACTCAGACGAGACAGGTCCAAATCAATCTGAATGCTCCTTAATACTGCTTACAGAGGTTTATTTCATGTACCATGTACTTTTGCAACACTACAATTAACTGGAATGTGCTACTCAGGTAAAGTATTTTTTTTCCTGACTTTTTAGCAACCTACTACTTCTGCTTTCCAATATTAATACTAATGATCTGCATGTCAAGCCAATTCATTGCTTGGAACACTGGAAACTGCAGATATCTAATGTTTATTTCCTCTAAATACGACACAGTACTTGTAGTCATTTATTATTTTATTAATTTTTAATCACAGATTAATGAGTTATAGTACATATGGGAGAATCTGGCCTAATTCTTTTAAACCAGTGCCTCATACTTTGCTTTGTCACATGTTTAACAATGCAAGGAAGAAAACACCTGAGAAGGAGACACTAGAAGAGTCAGGTGGCACAACAAAGTTATAGGAACGGAAGCAAAATAAATATTGTAAAAATCAAGTTCTTCATTTTCCTGTTTTCTATCAGAAGCTGAATTACAGCTCTGTAACTATATATAGCCCTTTAGGAAAAATAAATCTTTAAGAGAGAAAAGAAAGAAAATCTAACCGTAAGAGGTTTTATTATACTAACTTATTTGACCTAGGAAAGACAAAACAAACACATCTAAAAGAATGAAATGAGGCAACTTTAAGCTAAGTATCTTATGTACCAGGTGCATCACTAGATCTTATTTGACTGAGTCAATACACTAATTAGATACACTACTCCCACAGCTTTTCTGAAGAGCAAAGCAAGGGGCAGGGAAGAGTGAAAACTGTGCACCAGTGAAGTATACTTTCAAGATTTCTAGTAGTAAATCACTACACTGAGAATATCAAATACATTCTTGAACAAGTCTTGTTGTACTTGATACAAGATATAAAGAACGAATTGCAATTTACTTGTACTTATCTGCTTATGTAAGACATAACAACTTTTTCATAAACTTTACATCCATTTTATTTTTTGTTTGTTGCTCCAGTAATTGTTACACAGATGTCATTTGAATCTTCAGAAATTTGACATTTCATCTATTTAAAAAAGTACTGTATTCATATAGTAAGCTTTACTTTGCAAACATTACTAAACCCTTAAATGATCTTTTCACATCAGAACATACGCAGAGAGGAAAAAGGAGAGAAAATTAGAATGTTTCGGTATAATTTTGTTCAATGAATGAGCATGAATTCAGACAAGACATACTATTAGACAATAAAAGACTTTTTTCCTGCAATATCAGAGCTATTATATACATGTAACCCAAACAGCAATTCCTGAGTGGATATATGCAGTAATTTTGTTAATTATACTCATACCTATTAATAGAAAAATAATGTAAATTGATACAGAGGAATCTGTACAGAGCTTTTATAGCAGTCGAAGGCTCGCAATTTTTTATTTTTATTTTTCATCATATCTTTTACACCATGTCACAACAGAAAGTTCTCCTACTTCATTGTGGAAGGCCTAGATAAATTTCTAGCCAATGTTATTGAAGTATTGGTTATAGCTTCCTATTTGTAAGCAAATCACAATGAACTCTTAAATGACATAAGAAAGCAGAAAAAGCAAGTATTGAAAATTGGCTTATTTCCATTTGGGATCACAGCTATTGATTTGTTGAAACTAACTGATACTGCATTTTTCCACTCAAGGAAGGGATTAAGATTAATTACTTCTCTTTTTATTTGCATGTCTTAATGTGGACTTTAGTCTTAACTGATGATTTCCTATATTTGGAGATCATAAGTTTTGGGGCATCCCAATCCTTTACTCTGAAGTAACGTAGAATTTCCAATTTCGACTTTAGTTAAATACGTAATTTCTGGGGAAATATACTGGGGAAACTGGGGAATATACTGATTGAACAATAGTAGCTTTATATAATAAGCATATGTGCCATGAAATTAAACACAATTTTAGCATGTTTCTAACATAACTGTTTTCCCAATAATTTCCTAAATATTTTTCTCTTTGACTTCTCTCTGATGATTAAACACATACAATCTTGATACATTAGCATAATTTAGTATTAAATAAAATGTGCAACTTTAAAATAAACAAAGCAATTTCACTGAAAAAAAAAAAAAACACAGCCTATTCAGAAATAGCAGGAGAAATAGCATACTTCTATAGAAAAAGTAAAGCAAAAATATTTCTTCCTGGTTTACACTGCCTTAGCTATCCAGCTTTCATGCCACAAGAGTAAAATTAAATAATGTTTGTGTGCTATGCAAAGGTGAAGTATGAACGTAATAGGTTTCTATACTACAGGTCAAAGTGGAAAGCATTGCCTCTAATCAGGAAGCAAACTTCTGAGCTCAGATTTCCTTTGGAAATTCATGATGCCCTGAAGGTTACTATAAACTTCCTTTTCACTCCCAATTTATTCTTCCTGTACTTTTGCAGAGGTCTGTTAAATGTTATTACATTACTTTTCTTTGATTAAATGCTTTAATGTAGGACACGATCTTATTATTCTATACTTCAAACAATATTTTCAATGTATTTAGAATCATAGTCATTTATTTAGACATAAGCCTTTTTCATTTTTAAATGTGAACATATTATAGAAATGAGAATCGTTCCTGCAGAATCATGTTTACGACATTTTCTTTAAATGTATAATTAAAATGAAAGTCCAAATAAAGAATTTTTAATGGAAATTGTATTCCTTCATATTTGAAATATGAAAAGGCAGACAGAAAATAATATTCAACTAAAAAGAAGAGAGAATATCTGGGTTTAAGTGGCTGGTTAGGTCAATTTACTATCTCTTTGTTGTAGAGTTGTAGTGAGCTGTAAGATTAAACAATCCCAGTTCCCTCAGCCATTCCTCGTAAGACTTGTGGTCCAGAATCATCACCACCTTTGTTACTCTTCTTTCAACATGACCCTCGATGCCAAGGGCCTTTCTGGTAGGGAGGGGCCCAAATGAACACTGTACTCAAGGTGCAACCTCACCAGTGGCGAGTACAGGGGAATGATCACTTTTCCACTCCTGCTGGCAACACTATTTCTGATACAAGCCAGGATGCCACTGGCCTTCTTGGCCACCTGGACACAATGCTGATTCAAGTCCAGCTGAGCATCGACCAATACCCCCAGGTCTGTTTCCTCTATACAGTCTTTCAGCCACTCTGCCCAAAGCCTGCAGTATTGCCTCCAACTGAAGTGAAAGACCCAGATCTTGATCTTGTTGAACGTCATCCCATTGGTCTCAGTCCAGCTTCCCTGCCTGTCCAGATCCCTCTGCAGAGCCCTCCAACCCCCACAAAAATCAACTCTTCCTCTCAGCTTGCTGTAATTTGCAGACTTACTTAGGGTGCACTCAATCCCCCCCCATCTAGGTCATCAATGAAGATTCTGAACAGGACAGGCCCAGTACCGATCCCTGGAGAATACCACTCTTGTTTGGTTGCCAGCTGGATTTAACTCCATTTACCACCACTCTCTGGGCCAGGCCTGGCCATCCAGACAGTTCTTTACCCAGTGAAGAGCATACCTGTCCAAGCCATCAGCTGCCAACTTTTCCAGGAGAATACTACAGGAGACAGTGTTAAAAGCTTTGCTGAATTCTAGGTAGACTTCATCAGTAGCCTTTCTCACATCCATCATGCGATCATAGGAGATCAGATTGGTCAGACAAGATCCGCCTTTCAGGAATCTGTACTGGCTGGGCCTGATCCCTTGGTTGTCCCACACGTCACATGATCTCACTCAAGATGATCTGCCAATAACCTACACTGGCTCTAATGTCAGGCTACCAGCCCTGTAGTTCCCTGAATCCACCTTACAACCCTTCTTGTAGATGGAAGTCACATAGGCAGGCCTCCAATATTCTAGGACCTCTCAATTTGACCAAGAATGCTAACAGATGACGGAAAGTGGCATGGCAATCACCTCCGCCAGCTCCCTCAGCATCTTCTGGTGGATCCCAGGTAATAGGTCTCTAGATGTTTCCACATGAATGGTGGAGGTTTTATTCTGCTCCCCATTCAATTTCCAGGTCAGGGGGTAGAGAATCCCAAACATAATCTGACTTTCAAAGACAGATGTAAAGAAGGCACTGAGAACCTCAGCCTTATCCTCAGCAGTCACATTTCCCATTGCATCCAGGAAAGGATGGATATCCTCCTCAGCCCTCCTCTTACTGTTAACACATTTGTTAAGTTTTTTTGGTCTCTTTTACACCAACAGCCAAGTTGAATTCAAACTGGGCTTTTGCCTAATTGTCTCCCTGACCCACTCTGGTTTTTATCTGATTAACAGCAGTATTAGCAGCAATATAAAGCTATTCTAAGAACTATATATAGGGAGAAATACTATAAAACTCAATACCATTCTTTATGTTCTCAAAAAAAACTCAGTTGATTACAGTGTTATAGATGCCTTCAATAAAAGCAGTTCATTATGAGCCTTGCCTACACAGTTTAACTGCACAAAACTTACGATATATAAATATACATAAACTACAAATTTTAAGGAAGCCAAGAAAACATTTTTAAAATTCCATATAAATATTTAACAGGAAGTATGACTAGCCATAATAATCACTCTCACATTCTCAATCTCATTAAGACTCCATGGCTTTTCTGGATAACATTGTTTGATCACATGTAAGTTACTGGGATCAATACAAGGGTAAATTAATTACATTTATTATGCTATGACACATAGAAAGTCAGAATGGATAAACTAACAGTTTCATAGAGTCACAGAATCATAGAATGGTTGCTGTAAGGAACCATTAAAGATTATCCAGTCCAACTCCTCAGCCATAGGCAGGGACACCTTCCACTATAACAGGCTGCCCAAAGCCCCCACCTATGTCATCCTGGAACAATTCAAGCATCCTCTACTTCAGCCATTTGCTCCAGTGCCTCACCATCCTCATAGTGAAAAACATCCTCCTTATATCTAATAAAAATCTACCTCCTTCTTGTTTAAAACCATTGCTCTTGGTCTTGTCACTGCTAGGACCAGTAAAAACTCTTTCTCCATCTTTATTACAAGCTTTAGCATAGATAAATCATTTACATGGTTCTAATTTTCATCACTGATCATTTTCATCAGCCAATTTCCTATTTTCATCATATGTTTGAAAAGAAAAACAATCATTTTGGTGCAGTAAAAAAAAAAGTTTTCAATGCTCCTTGAAAACAGTATTTTACAAACATAGGTACGAACTTCCCAGTATACACATTAATAATACTCACTTATGGAGAAAGGAAGTCAAAAGGAATTATTAACTTCCTTCACAGAGACATTTAGTCACATTATGCATGAATAGGATTTGATGCTTGGATTGCACAAAACATTATAAACCACAAAGATATTTTTACCACGTATTTTTTCCAGCTTCTACTGAAGATACCTACATAGCATGTTTGTTTTCAATTCCATGTTTACAGTGCAGTTTTCTTTATTATGTCTGCATCAGATAAAATCTAGTTAATATGATTTGTTTTTTCAGAGCAGCATTTGACAAGTCACATAAGCTAGAGTAAAAGGTGAAAGCCTCAAAGAGCTGAGATTTCAAAATTTCAAAACATTTTCTGTATAAGAAGCCAAGCAAAGATGATTAATAAAAAGCCTGAGATCAAAGGATATATGCTATGGAAATACTGTTTTTCTTAAATCCTAAACAAAGTCATAAAATCACTGAATATTCTGAGCTGGGAGGGACCTACAAGGATTATGGGAGTCCAACCCCTGGCTCCACAAAGGACCATCCAAAATTCAATCGATAAGTGTGAGAGCATAGTTCCAACACTTTGTGAACTCTGGCAGCTCCATGCCATCACCAATGCCCTAAGGAACGTGCTCAGAGCCTGACCATCCTCTGGCAAAGAACCTGTCCCTAATCCTAACTTCCCCTGGCACAGCTCCATGCCATTCCCTTGGGCTCTGTTGCTGTCACACGGAGCAGAGCTCAGCGCTGCCCTCCACTCCCTGTGAGGAGCTGCAGCCGCCATCAGGCCTCCCCTCAGCTCCTCTGCTCTGCACTGAGTAAACCCAGGGACCACAGCTGCTCCTCATATGTCTTGATCCTTCTAGATCCTTCTCAAACTTAGAAGCCGTCCACAGACACTCTCCAGTAGTTTTATGTTCTCCTTATATAATTCCACCCAACGCTGGAAGTGAGGTCATATAGCACAGATCAGAGCAGAACAACCCCTGGGTGCACACCAGGGTTCAGATGGCCCTTTGGACTGCCTGGGCACAATTCTGGCTCACATTCAACCTGTCATCAACCAGAACCCCAGATCTCTGTCTGCAGGACTGTTCTCCAGCATCTCACCCCTCTGTCTGTACAGATTTTTTTATTTTTTATTCAGGGTTGGCCCATACCTAGTGCAGAATCCAGCACTTGGTAAACTTCATGCCATTACTGACAGCCCAGCCCTTTGGTTTGTCAAGATCTCTCTGCAAAGCCTCTTCATTCTCAAAGGAGATGACAGCTTCTGACAAGTTAAGTGTCATCCACAAGCTTAGCATAAATTCAGATCTTACATCCAGGTTATTCATTGAAGAGTCTGACCCACCAGTCATCTGTTCCCTCATCACATTATTTTTTTTGTCTAGACTGGATCTTTTGTTCAGAGGAATACTGTGAGAAAAAGTATTCAAAGCTTTATTAAAATCCAGAAAGATGATGTCAACTGGCTTCCCTTAGACAACTAGGTAACATTGTCATAAAAATTGATTATGTTTGTTAAACACAAACCCACAGGGTGTAATAAACCCATGCTGGCTGCAATCAAAGACTGCACCATCTTTTAGGTGCTTTTCAGTAAGTCCCAGACTAATCCTCCTAATTTCTCTAGGCATTAAAATGAGACTGACAGGCCTGCAGCAAACAATGTATTCTTTCTTGCCCTGCTCAAAAATTGCAGCAATGTTTGTCAGCTTCCAGTCCACTCTGAGCTCTCCAGATTCCAAAGGTTGTTGAAAAATAACTAAGAGAAGGATATTTCAAGTCTCACAAGGACATCTGACAGCTCTTGGAGTAACCTAGGATGAATCCCATTGAGCCCCATAGACTTACACTCTTCCAGCTGCAGCAACAAATCTCTCACAAGTTCCAAGTTGGCTGAGCACCTAATATTCCCACAAACCATATTTTGAAGTGATTCACCAAGTAATAGACCAGCGTCATCTCTCGTCCTCTTTTGATTCTTAAAATACACAGCGCCCCTTTTGGTGACCTCCAGCTTCAACTCTAGTTGAGTTGTGGACACACAGTTTTTCCCTGTACAATGGCAAACAGTATCACTGTAGTCCTCCTGCATCATTTGACCTTACTTCCAGAGTCTGCACACTTTCCTTTTCTGTCTAGGCTCTGCTCAACCAAGTCTTCTGCTCTCTTGACTTGACTGACTTGTGCTCTTAAAAGATGGCTCTTAAAAAAGTGACCAGCATTGATGGACCCCAGTATGTTCATCACAAATACAATAAATAAAAAACTTCCCTCTGGAATGAAATCTATTTGCTAACTTATTTTTAAAGTCAAAAAGAAAGACAGCCACTCCACTCAAATTATTTTAAACTGGACCAATATAAAAACAACAGATTATCTTAAGCATGTTAATAACAAATTTGAATATTGCAGAAGTAATAAGTTCTAACAAAGGTAAGCTTAAAAAAATGTGAAGAGGGAATAAATTTACAAGAAGAATAACATAACAGAAACCCTGTCCAATTTGGAGAGATCATCACTCTAAGGATCTTATTGTGTTAATACAAAAAAAAAAAAAAGGGCTTAATTTGTTAGTTTTTTTCTTTTTTTGTATGTTGATAAATGGAACACAAGCACCTCAGAGTGACCTCTGCAGTACACCTGAGGTTTGTCTACATCAAAAAGCAAAATCACTCTTCCAACCCAAAATGCGCGTGTGAATGTTTCATCTTCTTCATAAGCAGAACACAGTCAGAAATAAGAAGCATTTCATCTGTTTGAGACAAGAAAAAGTCTGTAGGTTTAACTTCGGTTTTAACATCTTTTTAATCATAAACTGCAAACATTATGGAAAAATAAAAAGCCTGAATAAAATGAAAAGAGTAACCAACTTTACAACAGTAGTTCTTCATAAAGAGTATTATTCATATGATATGTAAATCGGAATTGTTAGCAGTGTCTAACGGAATGGTCTACAGTTACATACTTAGTTCCCCACACCTTAAGAATTTAAAAGTGCAGCAGATGCAACTTTTTTCACTACTTTTGCCACCACAGAATCCCAAGGACCCTGAACTAGCTGGTAAAGAAAATTGGCTGCAGCAACAGAGTTGTGTCTTGAAAATAGATACAATTGCCAGATTCCTTTCTCTGTAAGTGACTCCCAGTAACAAGTTCTGCCAGCTCTTGTGCCTAGGAAGGAATTGTTCAAGGATCAGTAACTGGCTTTCTGACACAGAATTACAGAACTGTAGGAGTTGGAAGGGACCTCTAAACATCATCTATAGTCCAATACTCCTGCTAAATCAAGTTCCCTAAAGTGAGTTGCATAGGAAAACATTCAGGTTGGTCTTGAACATATCCAGAGAAGGAAATTCTATAACCTCTCTGAACACCTTCTTCCAGTATTTTGTCACCCTCAAAGTAAAGAAGCTCTTCATCACATTTTAGTGTTCAGTTTGTGTTTATTGCCCCTTGTCCTTTCACTGAGCCCACTGAAAAGAACCTGGGCTCAACCACCTGACACCCGCCCTTTTGTTATTTATAAGCATTGAGGAGATCTCCACTCAGCCTCCTCTAGGCTGAAGAGTCCCAAGTCCTCCACAATTCTAAAGATCTTGGACTCTCTCCAGTAGTTCCCTGCCTGTCTTAAACTGGGGCACACTACTCTAGATGTGGCACCACTAGAGCAGAGGAGAGGGGGAGGATCACCTCCCTCAACCTGCTGGCCATGCTTTTTTGAATGTACCCCAGGATACCACTGGCCTTTGCCACAAAAGCACACTGCTGGCTTGTGGCCAACCTGCTGTCCACAAAGACACCCAGGCTCTTCTCTGCAGAGCTCCTCTCCAGCAGGTCAGCCCCTAACTTGTACTGATGCACACAATTATTCCTTCCCAAATGTAGGACTCTACAAATGCCCCTGTTCAATTTCATAAGATTCTCTCTGGTCAACTCTCTATCCTACCCCAATCTCTCTGAATGGCCTACACCAGAAGGCTGAATTGCATTATGTACGTAAACTCCTAACAGCAATGCAATTGCCCTAATGTTTTACAAAGGGTCAGTTCTGTAACTGACAACTGGACTGTCAACAGTTTATGGGCCAGTTCTGCCCAGTTCCATGACAAACTGGGGAGGAGAGACCCACAGACCTACGCCCCAAGAGAAGGATAAAAATTAGGAAAAAAGGTAGGGAGATGGGGCTAAAAACAAAGAACCAGCAATGTGCTGAGAGAGAAAACTAATTTACTAAATATAATATCACAATGGCATGTTCTGCTGGCAGTGTGAGCTTGCAGCCCAGAAGGCCAACTATAGCTTGCATTAAAAAAGAGGTGCCCAGCAGGGAGAGGGAGGTGACTGTCCCCCTCTACTCAGCTCTTGTGAGGCCCCATCTGCAGTACTGCGTCCAGGCCTGGGACCCCCAGTACAGAAAAGATGCAGAGCTCTTGAAGTTGGTCCAGAGGAGGGCTACTAAGATGATCAGATGGCTGGAGCACCTCTCCTATGAGGAAAGGTTGAGGGAACTGGGCTTGTTTAGCTTGGAGAAGAGAAGGCTCCGGGGAGACCTCATTGTGGCATTCCAGTACTTGTAGGGAGCGTATAAACAGGAGGGGAATGACTCTTTACATGGGTGGATAGCAATAGAACAAGGGGGAGTGGATTTAAACTAAGACAGAAGAAATTGAGGTTAGATATTAGGAGGAAGTTTTTCACCCAGAGGGTGGTGACACACTGGAACAGGATGCCCAAGGAGCCTGTGGATGCCCCATCCCTGGAGGCATTCAAGGCCAGGCTGGACGTGGCTCTGGGCAGCCTGGTCTGGTGGTTGGCGACCCTGCCCACAGCAGGGGGATGAAACTACATGATCATGGTGGTCCTTTTCAACCCAGGCAAACCTATGATGAATGCAAGACAACACAATATAATACAATATAATTGGAATTGATGCTAATAAATCAAATATATGAGAGAGACAGTGTGTCCAAAACCGAAGACCTTACTCTAATGCCAAAGGTGAGATGGCTAGAGAGCACAAACCACAGAGACAAGCAGTAAAAGAAGAGGCAGTCTCACAACTCGTGAGCAGTTTTATCTTTCCCTCCAAACAGAGAATGGAAACAGAATAGTGAATGTCCTCTTCTGAGAACCAGAAATCCATGACAATCCATGGAACTGGAGCATTAAGTCTTTAACTCCCAGTACACTACATGATGTTACTATATGGAATACCAATAACAAAAATCATAAACTCATGATATAGACATCATTACTTCTGAGCTTCAGATAACATATTTAACTCTGCCTGTCACTTAGCTATTGACATTATATATCTGGTGAATCACTTTGATAACCTCTGTGAAGATACTGCATGAAATTTTATGCCAGCAGCCTTCAAAGTCTTATAGTCCAAGATAAAAGTAGTGTTGTCTTCTCTCAAGTGAGATAGTTTGAAGCAAGTGTTGGTGCATTTCTTTCTGCCTTAAACAAAAACATCTACAACAATCACAAGTTAGATTCTTGCCAGTTCACATAATGTAGAGGTACTGTTAACTCTGCCATTGGCATCAGATGTAATATTGGCATCATGTGAATAGAGGATGTGGTAACACCAGCTCTTTCAACCTAGTACTTTATCCACTTAGCTGTGCTGCCAAGCCCTACAGTATCCTCCCTAGCGTTCATTTACTTCATGCATTAGTTCATCTGTGTGAGATGCCTTCAGGAGAGATCAGTTCATCCCCATTGGGTCAAGAAAAAAGACTGACAAAACTTGACACTCTTCACTGTTTTGTTGCTTTCTATTTTTGGAAGTCTCTAAACCCTTTTTTTTTTTTTTTGCTACAAACATCCTGTCCTTCAACGCATTCTCTTCCAGTTTAGTTTAGTTGAGACATGTTTGTCTACAGAAATGATAAATGCACAGCTAAATACTTGAAAGTATTCCATTGTATTTCTTTAACTACAAATTGCTCTAGTCGTAATTCTGTAAAATACTTTTCAAAGTTAATCATCTTTGATGTATGAAAATATATTCCTCTTCAGTATTTTCATGA
Source organism: Meleagris gallopavo (assembly GCF_905368555.1). Classification (NCBI taxonomy): domain Eukaryota; kingdom Metazoa; phylum Chordata; class Aves; order Galliformes; family Phasianidae; genus Meleagris; species Meleagris gallopavo. The sequence continues at coordinate 20,724,432 of NC_139435.1, forward strand.
AGCCCTTTTTTTTTTTTTTGTTAAGCATTTACCCATAGGTAGCAATTGAAAGTCATTGAAATATCTGTCACAAAATAATAGAAATTATATTTTAACACAACTCTTCAGAGTATTTATTGACTAGTAAAATGTATACCCTAATTGGAAGCTTCATTATTGCTGAAGTTATCAAAGCCAGAATATTTTATCAATTCATTTCAAAGCAAAATAAAATGTCTCCCTCTTCCGTTCCACTCTGCTGAAACATTCCTCCATCTTATTAATAAGAAACATTTTGAACACTGTATGCTACTTAGTTGATTGCTAAGATCTTAAAGCTCCTGACATTGTCCTGTAAACCACATTTTCTTTTGCAATATAAACACAACTGCATAAAACAATATGAGATCCAAGATATTCAAACTGATAGAAGAACTATAAAAGAGGCAATTATGCCAGTTAACAATTGGGCAATTAACATAGGTACAGCCTCACACAGAATTGCAGGTGATTGGAAAGGACCTCTAGAGATCGAGTTCAACCCCCCTGCAAAACAGGCCCCTACAGCAGGCTGCACAGGTAGGCATCCAGGCTGGTCCTGAATGTCTCCAGAGAAGGAGACTCCACAATCTTCCTGGGCAGCCTGTACCCTAGCTCCGTCACCCTCACTGTGAAGAAGTTCCCATTAGTATTGGTGCAGAACTTCCTATGTTCCAATTTATGGCTGTTTCCCCTTGTCCTGACCCCACAGACCACTGAAAAGATGTTGGCCATTCCCTCTGACTCTCACTTAAAATATTTATAAACATTAATAAGATCACCTCTGAGTCTTTTTTTCTCAAGGCTGAACAGACCCAAGTTGCTCAGTCTTTCCTCATAGGGGAGATGCTTCAGATCCTTTACCATCTTCATGGCCCTCTGCTGGACTCTTTCCAGGAGATCCCTGTCACTTTCGTACTGGGAAGCCCAGAACTGGATACAGAATTCCAGGTGAGGCCTGACCAGGGCAGCACAGAGGGGGAAGATCACCCCCTCTGACCGGCAGGCCATGCTACTTTTAATGCACCCCAGGATTCCACTGGCCTTTTTGGCCATCAGGGCATACTGTGGTTCATGACCAACCTATCATCCACCAGGACCCCCAGGTTTTTGTCTGCACAGCTCCTCTCCAGCAGGTCATGTCCCAGTCTGTATTCAATTCATGTTGAATGTTGTGCGTGGTTCTGATCTCCATAACATAAAAAGGATGCTAAGGTCCTTGAAAGCCTTCAGAGGAAGACAACGAAGCAGACAACAGTGCCAGAGTTTAAAATTATCATAGACACTATCCTACACAATGGGGCTCTGAGGGTCCCGTGGCATATCACTGGTGTTGAAGACAGGGCTGAAAAAGGAATTATACAGTTCTGCTTTGTCTGAAACCCTATTTGAGAAGTGATCAACCTAACCAAGTAATGGACCAATGCTATTGTCTGGCTTAAACTCTGAGCTTTGACCACACAAATTTTCTCCCTACAGCAGCAGACAGAATCTCTGTATTCCTCCCATTTCACTCAATCTTATTTCCAGTGGCCATACACTTTTTTTCTTAGCCAAGCATTATTCTGCCTTTCCTACATGATGTCCAGCATTTTGGAATAGCCTGTTCCTGTGCTCCTCACAAGTAGTACTTAAAAAGTGATAAGCATTGATGGATTCCAATGCTTTCAAAAACAGTTTCCCATGAGACCATTAAACTAGTTCCCTGAGTCTGCTCTCCTCATATCCAGAGCTGAAATTTTTATGGCAGTTTTCCATCTATCACCAAAGATTTTAAACTTAACTACTTAAATTAATATCTATGTTCTATAAATCAAATGTTGTAATCCCAATAGTTTTTAATGATAACAGAGCTACATATAAATTTTTTTTATGTATCACTGAAATAACCTTCATAAAGTGCATAGTTACATGACATATAGATCAGAAGGAAGATGTGGATATCTTTTTCTTCTTGAACACATGACTTAAATTCACAGCAACACTGCATATCACTACTAACAAGAACTTCAGTTTCCTAATGTTAGAAATATATTTTCCTCTATCTTTTTCAACTCACACAAAAAAAGAAAAAGAAGGAAGAAAATGAAGACGACAAGAATTACAAGTGTTATACTATTTTTGCTAAATTTTATACAACTGCTTTTAAATTTTAGAATTCATCCACTTCAGTGCAACCGCAGTATTATATTACTGCATAATGTAAATGAGATCATATTTGCCAAGTGATTATCCAGTATGATAGGTGTTAAAAGTATTTACTTCCAACCCTGCTTTTTATCAGCAGATTGATAGCTTCCATTTCAATATGCATTTAAACTTGCAGCAGTTGTATCAACTAATGATCGGAAAAATATGTGACCTATAAATTCATCGTTGGTCAACCCATGTGAAGAAAAAGGAAACCTCTTTATAAAAAGAAGTGCCTAGTCTTTTTAGAGTCATCACAATGTACTAGCAATGCTTGCTTCTGAAGGAAGACCTGAAATACTTCACAACCAATTGCATAATTTAAAATTCATATACTTAATCATTCTCATAACATCATGCTTTTCGAAGTGATACACTAGTGCTTAAAATGCACAAGTGATGCTATGGCTTTTTTATATATCACATGCTTGAATGAAAGAAGACTGATAGTGTATGAATACTGACAAGAGAAGCAATGTTTTATTCAAAACAGTTTGAATTGTATTTAAGACAAAATAATGAAAAGCAAAAAAGAACCTTACAACCACTTTTGTTTCATAAAGAAATGTAGACAAGTAAGAGATGGGGCAAAGAAATTTTTTTCAAAACCTAATATTAAAAATATGAAGCAGTAGGAGAGTTGTGAGCCAAATCTCAAAAGCACAGATTAAACTGGAATCTGAAATCAAAGGGTAAACAATAAGTCTTCAGTTCTAAAGTTAAAGCTCTTGATAAAATATAATTAATAAAAGGTAGTGATACTTATGAATACTTTATACAGAAACATGGAGCACCAGAATAGGGATGGTACAGCCACGCAGAAAAAATGTTATCTATGATTAATCTAATAGTAAAAATGTGATACATTAAAACATATTCTTTTTGTAAACTCACTCACTTGTGACCAATCTCATGTGCAATGGTAAAAGCTGAACCTAGGCCAATGTCTTCATTAATGCTGCAGCTCCTTTCAGGCTCACACATTCCAGCCACAGAGGCCAAGCCTGAATAAACAGAAGGAGACACAAAGGGTCATGCCAAGGTGTTTCAGTCTTAAAAGCCCTAGTTATAAATGCCTGGATTCTTTTTAATAATCTCTATGCACAGAAGGAGCAGTTGGCAAAAGGTTAACTTTCTAGTCATTTGCAAAATCACTGGGGGGAATTTCACTTTGCCGGCTAGACATTAATATTTTTTGAACTGCAGTCAGTGCTGGAAAATGTCTAGACTAGGGGTTAGATTTATAAATTTTACTTCTGGTAACTTGGGACCACCTAGTAACTTGAGCCAGAAAAGGGAATTCAAAAAAGCATTTCTATTTTAACATTCTTGAGGCTGAAAAAAGCAAAATGTATCCACATTATTTTTCTAAAGAAATCTGTTTAAGTTTAGTGGGTTCATAAAAACATACAAGCAACTTTTTTAGCTACAAGAAGCACCATATGGTACTTAAAAAAATTATAAAAACAAAACTGCATGCATCAATGAAGAGAAGGGGGAGACATGTTAATAAGTTCATTTAAACAAGGAAGTCTTTCCCATTTATCTTCTATTATCTTCTGGAACTAAAACCTTTCTATATGACAAGTGCTTCTAAAAACTTTCTTTAAAGAAAGCAAGGCACAGGCATTTACAGAATATCGTTCTTCATTATTTTTTACATTCTTTAGAAATAGAACATCACACAACACATTGCAGACAAAATATGCTACCCACAAGAGAAATCTCTAAGCATCACATTATTTGATGTATCCCTTTCTAGGGTTATCTGAAAAAAAGAAGTAATCCCTTCTTTTGATGAAATTACCTGCAAAATTAACTACACTGTGACAGAATAATAACTGGGAACAGTGTGACTTCGCTATGCAAGAAGAAAAAAAGAAAAAACATACTCTTTATGAACGAGTAGGCACATCAAATTATTCTGTTTGGACTACCAGCAAGCAAGCAATAAGACAGCAAATGCTTCCTAGCTGAGTCTATGTGAGCAAGTAACCTGGAGCTACAGGAGCTGGTCGGTAGAATAAAGTACTGACATTCAGTGCTATTCCTCTATGCATTCCTCTATGCATGTGTGTTGGTCATTCTACTCTGGACTACTTTTACCTCCGTAAGTCAAACATAAACATTACATGCAGTTCAAAACTTCCAACAGGAAAAAAATGACAGTGGCTATCATTAGGATTTAGACCCTAGAGTCTCCCTTAGGCGTACACAGGAATATCTGGGAAATACATGTTCTGACTTGCTTTTCTCTGCAATAAATCAAGTCAGCACACAACAGAACTACTCTGATAACCAAAGCAACATGGGCAAAAGGCAATAATGTCAGCTTGCTGAACTTCCATCAAAACAGATGGATTCTAAATCAAATCACTGAAGCAGACATAAGCATTGAGACCAGAATGAAGAATCAGAAGAAAAAACTCTAACCACTGACAGGCGTGTACACTGCTTGCTTTGTGCAACCTGTAGAAAATAGAATAATTACAGTTCACATGCCTAACTTATGCTATTCTAACATAGCAGCAAATTCTGAATATAACATGGTAATACTTTTGTAAGAACAACTATGTTCCACTGCAAAGTGCACCATATTGGGGTGGTGAAGTCACCTCTATCTTCAGATTTTCTCACTGAATGCTTGTTTAGCGACTTATAGAACTATACTAATAACACACAATTATGTACTATGCCTGCAGGAAGTAACAGAAATCAAGTAAAGAACACAGTCTATAGCTCAGATCAAAGGAGAAGAGGCCTTCTCTGCTGAAATACAGATGCTGCAGAGAAATCTGAGGCCTATCTCCATGCAGCTCTATGTAAGATTCCCTGTTCTATGAAACTACAACAGAAAAGAGACTTCTGTTCTCCTGTAAAGCCTTCACTTCTGTTTCTTCCTGGAACACCAGTGATTCACATTTGTTCTGACCTTTTGAGACCTGAGACTTTTGTTCACAGACAGCTTAAATTTATGCTTTAGTTACTGGAGGTCAGTGGGACTTAAGCATATTAAATGCTTTGCAAAAGAGGACCATGGAGCTTTACCTCTTCTCCAGTATGGTGCTTATAACGTTTTATAACGCTTATAACTGTCTCATAACAGTACTTTGATACAATACATGATTTGATATTCTGAGCAGAATTTGCCTTTGCGTCTGATACAGAGACAACTAGTACACTAAAGACCTGTATTAAAAATATCACATAAAAATATCAAGCAGTTTGTGAGTGAATGTTCTCTTATCACTTGCTAAGACAACTTTGCAACATCAGTGTAGACAGTCTCTTCAGTTTTGTCTCCTCCATGGAGGTATCAAAGGAAACCAATTACATTTAGAAATTAATAATCATAATTTGCCTTTTACTCAAACATGCTTTAACATACTTTGTATTTCCAACTTGTGAAAAAATTCTGATACCTCTCTCCTCATATAAACTAATTTCCTTTGCCACAAGTGTATTACAGGGAAAGACAAAGCAAATACAGTTATGAACTCTCATTATTAACAATCTGAACTAGCAAAATTAGAATTGTATCTTGAATTATTTCTGAGCAAATTTGAAAAGTGCATAAACATTACAATAGTCTTTGAATAACGTATCTTTAATTCATTAAAGCACTACTACAGGTAATAAGTATATTACAGTAAACAACTTTTAGTGACAAATCTAGGAATGAAGAGAACAACCCTGCACCTAGGATTGCTATATGTGATTCTCCATTGTCAAAGCACTGTTTTAAGGAGTTTCGCTATTACCGTAATTTATATTACAGTGTTATTTTTTCCAAGTTCATGGAAGGAAAAGTCTGAAGCTATACTCCTCAAGAATAATAGAGCAATAGTGTAACTCCTAAAGCTCTTTTCTTTCCTAGCTTGATTTTTTTTAAATGTTCTTGAGGTCTTCTACTTGTATTTTGTAATACCCCACAGAGAGAGGTTAAATAAAAATAAACGGCAAGTTCTCTTCTCTAATTATTGCTTGGTAAATTTGAGTAATCTTCTAGGTTTTAGCAGCATTACAGCTGCCAGAGATGAGACGTCCATCAGCAGCTCATTTAACTTAAACTTCCAGTGATCTATCAAAGCACATACCCATCTAGGTTACCTCCTACTATTCACATTTATAAAACCATAAAACAGTATTTTGAAAACATAAACTTTAAAAATCTAAGCAGTCAATAAATCAACATCTGAGTATAAAGCAAAGAAACAAATACAAATACAAACTGAAATTTCTATTCATGATCTTACCCAGAGTTCCACATGGTTTGTTCTTATAAGTGCAGATATCATATCTGTTAAAGAGAAAAAAGACGATAAAACACGTCAGAGAATTAGATTTGTAAGATATTTTGTATATTTATCACATATGTATCATAGATCAAGTTGTCAGGCAGCAATCAGCTTAATTATGTGCAGCCAGCTGGTGTCGGCATTTTCTACACTCTGGTGTAAACCACAAGCTGCAGTACACTCGCAGCCGCTGGCTGCATGCCAGTGGGACACCTGCCAGCAAGAAAAAAATGGTTAAAGTGAATCTCTGTAACCACCAGCTCCATAAAGCAGTCTACCACAGCGTTATGAAGTTACAGAAGCATGTCTCTGGACTGCTACTGCTTCAAAACACTTGACTTCTACTTTTTGAATATACTGGAATTCCCTACAGTCTTGCACTTCAAAATAAACAGTATTAATTGCAAGTTCTAGTATTTAGATTTCGATTCTAACTATAGACAGTAACTTTTGATCATAATACCAAACATTAGAAGAAATCTTAAGAACTGGCACTGTAATTCTCATCTCTTTTTCTTACAGTGATTATATGTGTCCTAAGAACACGCTACAATGAACTAAAATGAAAAACACACTTCTGCCAAAAACTAAATAACGTATTTAAAGGAAAATTTCCTTTATTTTAGATATGATCCATCAAATACAGAAACTAAAGCTTTTGTGCAGTTAACATGCAAATATCTCCAGTGATTTAGCTAATCATAATAAGTGTGTCCTGCAACAGTTATGATTCACAAAAGATAACTTCATATTTTGAGTATGCAAATCTATGCTATGGCTAGTGATATGAGAACACTCTTATTATGTCTTTGAATTTCTAGGATTTATTCTGATTTCCTTGCAACGTGTTCCAGAAAAACTCCCATTGTTTTGAGTGGCAAGAGAAAACAAAGACAATAAGATCTTTATGCTTTAATTTTTAACCTAAATATATACTACTTCCAGACCACCAGCCATTTCTGTTAAAAGCAACATAAGTGCTGTTTTCAAAAAGTTTATAACATAGAAGCCAGATCATGAGATAAATACCTTTCAGAGTTAACAGAGTTAATGTCTGTCTGTAAGCCAAATCCATGGACAAAATAACAAAGCTTAAAATTTGGAACAAATCCAGTAAATTCTCTGTGCATGTAGACTGCTGTGACCATATGGAGTCCCTGGGATTTTTAAAGGTACTGAACATGGATCAGTTTGCTGGATGAAGCCTTAATTTTGAACTCAGATTTCCATATGCACTGATCACACCAAAGTGGCTCAAACTCTGTCATTTTAAATGCAACATAATGCCCTCACTGATGTCCCATTTGCTATTTCTGGAAAGGGCTGTACTCAAATCAGCACTGTTACACAAAATGTGTCAGAAAATAATTAGGTTTTGTATGTTACAAAGCTGAAGCACGATGAAGAAAGACTTTATTGAACATTTTCTGCCTTTAATATCTATACAGAAACAAGCTTAGAACTAAATCATTTAGAACAGAGTCTGAACCTAGTGCTTTTGAAGTTCATGCAAAATGATTCCTCAAAGCAAACCAGGATCAGAATTATTTAATGAGACAATCCAAATTTGCCTGAAAAACTCCTGAAAAAACTTTTAAAGAGGAGCTTAGAATATTCAACACCAGAAAGTCTGTGCAATTCGCAGCAGTTACTGTTCTTCTCATGCTTTTTAATAGTGAACAATAATAGGAAAAAAAAATCAATTAATGCCATACATCCTTCGATAAAACGGATATTTAAGAAGGCCAGTTCCACTATAGTCAAATAAAAAGCTGTTACTGACTTCAGTGGAGCTGAAAATTTACCCTTATGGCCTCCATCTGCCTACTTTCACATAGGTATAAAGCAGAAGGTATTTCCTCACATTCAATTAAGTTTCAAAATATATTGCTGATAGGAGAATAAGACATGAATTAAATCCTTTTTTTTCTCTTATACTTTTGAAAAACAAAGACCAAACCCTTCTGATTGATTGTGGCAGCTAGTGAATATTCTACTTTATATTTTTTTTATAAGAAAGCTTGATGATGATTAAACTTAAATTAAGAGAATTAAATAAAATTAACAAATATATTTTATTTTCCAGTCAATATATTTTTGCAAGATCAATCCCAGTAACAGTATTCTAATTATGGTTTGATTAAATATTCAAATAACCAATTAATCAAAATTAATACACAATAATAATTTGGGCTTCTTCTAAGCAGCACTCATACATTCTGTTCTTCATTCTCAAAAGAAAGAAAAAATTTAAGTGGACTTTTTCAAAGTCCACCTGCACCATTCTCTTCAAGTTCTGTGTGTTTGTTTTTTTTTTCCCTTCCATTAGCTTCTGCTTGTGATTTTTTTCTGAAGCTGGTATCATTTTCACATACTGAAATGTTCAATTCTACCATCTGCTAATCTACATAATTGGAAAAAAAATCATGCTAATTTGCCTTTCTGGGTTTTGACACCACTTCCACCACTTTACTTTGAATTATCAAGGAATCCATTTAACAATGAAGATCCAACAGATAGATATATTTTTTACTTTCACAGAATTTGAAGGCAAAAGAACCATCAACCTAGCTGGCTCTAGTCCATATTGCTTGCTTTCAAATCTTAACTGAAGAAAACAGTACAAAGAGAGGGGCTTTTTTCCACCAGTAGCTCTTGATCAGTAAGATGCACAGTCATTACATACACTATGGGAGTTGCATTACTCATCACACGGCTCTAGAAAGCTTCCCTCTAGAGAAAAACTCTTGCTCCTTCTTTCTTTCAGTTCTATGTAAATATGGGGAGAGAGCAAGTCTACAAATACCTAAAACAATTTCTCTCACTAAAGAATAATACCTGAAAGACATTCAAGGTAAAATACAAACATAAATGAGAGCTATACAGATCAAAACCCAAACAGTATTATAATAAACTTTCAATTTTGAAGAAAGATCATAGAATCGCAGAATGGTTTGGGTTGGAAAAGATCTTAAAGGTCATCTAATTCCAGCCCTCTATTGGAAGGGGCACCTTCAAAGAAATCAAAGAAATCCAGGAATCAAAGAAATCCAGGAATCAAAGAATCAAAGAAATCCAGGAATCAAAGAAATCCAGGAATCAAAGAAATCCAGGAATCAAAGAAATCCAGGAATCAAAGAAATCCAGGAATCAAAGAAATCCAGGAATCAAAGAATCAAAGAAATCCAAGAAATCCAAGAAATCCAAGAAATCCAAGAAATCCAAGAAATCCAAGAATCCAAGAAATCCAAGAATCCAAGAAATCCAAGAAATCCAAGAATCCAAGAAATCCAAGAATCCAAGAAATCCAAGAAATCCAAGAATGGCCTGAGTTGAAAAAGACCATAATAATCATCTAGTTTCAACCCCCCTGCTACGTGCAAGGTCGCCAGCCACCAGACCAGGCTGCCCAGAGCCACCTCCAGCCTGGCCTTGAATGCCTCCAGGGATGGGGCATCCACAACCTCCTTGGGCAACCTGTTCCAGTGCATCACCACCCTCTGGGTGAAAAACCTCCTCCAAATATCTAACCTAAACCTCCCCTATCTTAGTTCAAAAAACCATTCTCCTTTGTCCTGTCAGTATCCACTCTCATAAACAGTCATGCCCACTCCCTTCCAATAGATGAAGTTATTTGAAACCCCATTCAACCTGATCTTGAACACCTCCAACAATGGGGCACCCACAGCTTCCCCGGACAACCCATTTCAGTGTCTCATCACACCCTCAAAGTAAATAATTTCTTCCGATATCTAATCTAAATCTACCCTCTTTCAATTCAGAAATTCAGAAGGTGACCACACAATTATTAACATGCAAAATGTATGCATCTACTCTGTTCTGGAGAAGAAAGCTTATTAGGTGCTAGCAATTCTAAGCCCAAGAAAACTGTCAGTGACATCTCATTTCATTTATGAGTACAGAATAAACTCCTGAAGAAGCCTCAGTTATCTACAAAGCTGACCTGCGAAAAAAAGTCATTTCTGCATATCTTATGAGTATTACAATCCTGACTGCTTGAGCAGGTCACTTAAATCAAATATGTAAGAAGAATGGGCTCTTTGTAAATACTGTAAGTACTGCTCCACCTTCTCAGATAATTCATTTACGGCTACTGTCAATCCAAGATGTGCTAGGTAACAAAGAATAGAATGACAAATTGCTGTGGAAAAAACTACCAAGACAGATGAATATACATGAAAAAAGTATGAAGAAATTCAGGCTGGATGAAACAAACTGGACATAAGACTCCATTTCAAGGCAGTTGGACATGTACTTAATATATGCAATACTAGAAGATCTGCCAATTAAGAAGCTTGAAAATAAAAGACAAGCAGAAAACAAAATAAAGCCTAAGAACTGGTAGGAGGGAAGGGGGAGTTGCCCTCTATGTTAAGTGATAAATTGCAAAGAGCTGTTTCTGAGTAACAGCCATGACCAAGTTGAGAGCTTATGGATTAAAATCAAGGATCGGTCCAGCAAAGGACATCTAGTGGTTGGGGTCTGCTACAGGCCACCTGTTCAGGGGGGACTGTTGCCAAGGCTTTCTTGCTTCAACTGCAGGAAGCCACACTTGCAGGCTCTTTCCTGATGGGGGATTTCAATCACCTGAATATCTGCTGGGATAGCAGCACGGTGGGTGGCAGACAATCCAGGAGATTCCTAGAGTCTGTTGAGGATAACTTCCTGATCCAGGTATTAGACGGACAAAAGCGATGTGAACCCTTACTGGACCTGGTGCTCACCAATGCACCAGGAAGGAAAGCATTAGAAAGGCTAAGACTGGAGGCAGCCTTGTCTGCAGTGATCATGCCCTGGTGGAGTCTGTAATCTTCAGGAATGCAGGACTGGAAAAAATCAGTCAGGACCTTGAACTTCAGGAGAGCAAACTTCAAGGAACTGCTAGGTGGGATCTTCTGGGAAACTGTCCTTAATGGCATAGGAACAGAACAGAGCTGGCAGCTCTTTAAGGACACCCTTCTGAGAGTGCAAGAGCAGCAGAAGAAATTGAGCAGAGGAAGTGGGCAACCAGCATGGCTGAGCAAGCACCTGCAGCTTAAACTGAGGGAAAAGAGGGAAATGTACAGGAAGTGGAAGCAGGGTTGTGTAGCCTGGGAGGAATATGGGGACACTGTCTGCATGTGTAGAGGTAGAATCAGGAAAGCCAAGTCACAGACAGAGCTGAACTTGGCAAGGGATGTGAAAAATAACAAGAAGGGGTTCTTCAGGTACATAGGCAGGAGGAGACAGACCAAGGAGAGTATTTCCCCTCCAATAAATGAGGGTGAAGAACTCCTTTCCTCAGACATGGAAAAAGCTGAGGTACTCAATGAGGATTTCACCTCAGTATGCAGTGGTGGTCAGATTCCTCTCCATGTCTGCCAGGACAATGTACCTCTCGGTGAGAGTGTGGGGAGCAGATTCCACCCCACTGTAACAGTGGAACAAGTCCGAGACCTCCTCACGAAACTGAATGTATATAAGTCCATGGGGCCAGATAATATCTATTCTAGGATTCTGAGAGAAATGGCTGATGTTGTTGGCGAGCTGCTCTCCATCATATTTGAAAAATCATGGCTGGCAGGTGAAATCCCCAGTGACTGGAAAAAGGGAAACATTATTCTCACTTTGAAGAAAGGGAGAAATGATGACCTAGGGAACTACAGGCTGGTGAGCCTCATCTCTGTGCCTGGAAAGATCACAAAGCAGATCCACCTAGAAGCTATGTTAAGGCACATACAAGACAAAGAGGTGATTCGAGACAGCCAGCATGGCTTCACCAAGGGCAGATTGTGCCTGACCAATCTGGTGGCCTTCTATGATGGAGAGTGATGACATAGGTGGACAGGGGAAGGGCAATGGATCCATCTACACGGACTTCTGCAAAGCCTTTGACATGATCCCTCACACATCCTTCTCTCTAAATTGGAGAGGTATAGATTTGAAAGATGGACTGTTTGGTGGATTGAGAACTGGTTGACTGGTCACAGCCAAAGGGTTGTGATCAACCCTTTGTGTTCTGTGGGTGGAGGTCAGTCACAAGAGCTGTCCTCCAAGGGTCAGTGTTGGGACCAGTGCTCTTCAACATTTTCAATGACACAGACAATGGCATTGAATGCAGCCTCAGCAAGTTTGCAGACAACACCAAGCTGAGTGGTGCAGTCGATACCATGGAAGGAAGGGAAGCCATCTAGAGGGACATGGACAGGCTGGAGAAATGGGCCCATGAAAACCTAATGAGGTTCAACAAGGCCAAGTGCAAGACGTTGCATTTGGGCCAGGGCAATCCTTGAGATCTCCTCGAGAGCAGCCCTGCAGAGAAGGACTTGGGGGTCCTGGTAGACGACAAGTTTGGTGGACTTGAGTGAGCAGCGTGTGCTTGCAGCCCAGAAGGCCAACTGTGTTCTGGGTTGCATTAAAAAAGGGTGGCCAGCAGGGAGAGGGAGGTGATTGTCCCCCTCTACTTGGCTCTTGTGAGGCCCCATCTGGAGTACTGCATCCAGGCCTGGGGCCTCCAGTACAGGAAGGACATGGAGCTCTTGGAGCGGAGGAGGGCTCAGAGGAGGGCTACTAAGATGATCAGAAGGCTGGAGCACCTCTCCTATGAGGAAAAATTGAGGGAACTGGGCTTTTTAGCTTGGAGAAGAGAAGGCTCCGGGGAGACCTCGTTGTGGCCTTCCAGTATTTGTAGGGAGTATAAAAGCAGGAGGAGGAATGACTGTTTACATGGGTGGATAGCAATAGGACAAGGGGGAATGGTTTTAAAGTAAGATAGGAAAGATTTAAGTTAGACATTAAGAGGACGTTTTTCACCCAGAGGGTGGTGACACACTGGAACAGGATGCCCAAGGAGGTTGTGGATATCCCATACCTGTATTTAGTGCCGCATCCAGCCGGGTCTAGTGGTTGGTGACCCTGCCCGTGGCAGAGGAGTTGAAGCTAGATTATCACTGTGGTCCTTTTCAACTCAGGCCATTCTGCGATTCCATGATTCTATGAACTAGTTCGGTTAAGAATTCAAACAGAACCATCTACTACAATTATCAGTTAATTTTTATGGAACGTTTCCAAGTGTGTTATTCCAGAAAACAAAGTTTTATTTTTCATCTGTTTTAAACCAAATCCTAATTTTAATACTTTTTATCATAAGATTTTTTATAATAAATTATTCAAGTTTTTAAGGGTCCTTATATATCCTTGTTCAATGATAAACCTAATGGGTTCATTAGAATTTGATCTTCTCTACTGTTTACTTTTCATGCTGTGCAACTTATTCAAATACGGTCTGTCTATGACTGGTTACATAGGTAAGTGCTAAAACACAAGTTTTAAAAAAAATTTATTTTACATAAGTTAATTTAATTTCAACACCCAGAGCTATAAACTGAACTGCTGCTGATCAAAATGAAATTTCAGACTTCCAATAAAGAAATCAACAATTTAACCTCCCATTTCTAAATTACAAAAAAAAAAATAGAAGTGAAAAAATTCAAACAGTAAGTTGAAGGTCAACATACTCTTTTTCATAAATAGCTATGTTTTAAAAAGTTATTTTGCAAGTACAGACAATTTCACTAATGCTAGTGTGTGGAAGAACAGCTATAAAACCAATACTGGCATCTGATCAATTTTTTCAATAAACTTTTCATTGTAATTCCTCAATAATTTACCAGTTTTAAGATAATTTGGTCATTCGCTAAACTTGCACAGGTTACAAACAGTAATACACATATATAACAGAACACTTGCTGATCTCTTTCTAAAACTTTTACTACAGTATATACTTAGACTTACAGAAAGTGGTACACCACAACAGCATTCTGCCTTAAAATAAAGTACATGTCTTATTTGGCTTCTTCCTCAAAAGCCTCAAACCAAAAAGAGCTATTTAAACCAAGGAAGGAAAAGCATAATATATATGTTATGCATCACTCAACAGAAATATCTTTTTCTATTATTAGTTTTTCGTGTGTTGAAAAACGCTACAGACAACAAAGTCTGGCTCTGTTGGATTTTTTACTGATACTTAAGTTTGGTGGATAAATGACATCCTGAGTTACAGAATTTCTGAGCTAGAAAAACCACTATCATTTTAATTTTTAATTATCTGATTTACAGGAAGAGAAATATGTAAAACAAAAGTTTTTGAAAGACATATCAACAGAGAGCTATTTATCTTCAGTAATACCTTATTCTATCAGTACTGTATCAGTAGTTTCAGCCTAGGCTAGCAACCTAAAGATCTATCTCACGTCTTTACATCTTTATACCCTGCTACAACTTTTGTGCTTATGCATTTAGTATCAGCACCCAAGATAAAATATGTCCTCCGTAGACTGAGATCGGTGGTTCAGATACACACAGGTCAATCATCATACAGAAAAATCTCCAGGCCTTCTGGAAGGCTTAGCCCACCCTCTAATAAATCCATCCATCCTTTCCAGAGTGCGTAACTCTATTCCACACTAGATTTTTGGCTCTTTTCAACACTGAGATTCTTCAACCTTATCACTGAATAAATTCTATGTTGAAGTCAACTTTGTTGAATTCTGGAAAGTATTTATGATAGTCAGACACAAGGCTTGAAGTCAGACACCATGAAGCAATAAAAATAATCAGTTATATTCCGTTACACATTTTATTTTCTTTTCCTGGAATAGTTCCTAATCCATCTTATAAAAACGCACCAGAATAATTACAGCTACCTACATGAGCAACAAACATTTACAAATGACAGTCATAACCTTGTAACTAATCAGAGACTACTGAAAGACTCAGGATTCACCCTATCACAAGACTGTAGAGAATATTTAACCTACTGTATTCTGTTTCTCAAAACTGAATTCCACAGCTTTATTACATTCTCCAAAATTTACATGTATGTGATTACCTAAGGCTAGTTTAGAGAACAGAAGTCTCTTGCTATTTAATCCAAGTACACTGTTAATAACATTTGTATCTGTGCATTTAGGGAAAGTCTGGTGACAGATGGACAAAAGCTCTGTTCAAAAGACATTTATTAAGAGCATCACAAGCAGCTTGTAAGGCAATGTTTCTTGGAGTGTTCTAATGCAAAAAGGTCTGGGAAAGATAAGCAAAATTAATTGCATAGGCATGGTTAGTTGCATCCTGCAACACAGCAGAAAATACTATGCTAAACTGTGTATAGGAAAGCAGTAGTCCAGACCTCAGGCAGGAGGGAAACAGTTAGCAACTACGCCTACTAGCCACGATTTAGTTCTGTTGTACAGATATAAATGAAATAGTGTAAACATGTAAAGCCTAGGGTTTAGAAATACTACAATTTTTCATTTTTGTTTGTACCATATGAACATTCCAAAGAACAGATTATTTTCCTAGTCAAAATTTCATCATGTTAAGAAACATATATGGCATGGGCAGAAGGCAAACAATTAAGAAGTACGAGGGCAATGACAGAGTTAACTTTTCCATCGAGAGAAATATGAGTCTCTTACAATCACAGAATAGAATCAAAATATTTCAAGTTGAAAAGGAGACACAAGGATTATGGGAGTCCAGTCCCTGGCTCCACAAAGGACCATCCAAAATTCAATCAATAAGTGTGAGAGCGTAGTTCCAACACTTTGTGAACTCTGGCAGCTCCGTGCCATCACCAATGCCCTAAGGAACGTGCTCAGAGCCTTACTACCCTCTGGCAAAGAACCTGTCCCTAACCCCAACCTTTCCTAGCACAGCTCCATGCCGCTCTCTCAGGCCCTGTCGCTGTCACACTGAGCAGAGCTCAGCGCTGCCCTCCGCTCCCTGTGAGGAGCTGCAGCCGCCATCAGGCCTCCCCTCAGCTCCTCTGCTCTGCACTGAACAAACCCCGGGATCACTGCTGGTCTTCATATGTCTTGCCTTCTAGATCCTTCTCAAACTCTCTAGTACCTTTACGGCCTCCTTATATTGTGGTGCTAAAACCACACCCAGTGGCTGCAGAGACAAAAACCCTTCCCTCAACCACTGGCAGTGCTGGGCCTGATGCCACCAAGGTACAGCTGGCC
The DNA here is from genome assembly GCF_905368555.1 of Meleagris gallopavo. NCBI lineage: Eukaryota > Metazoa > Chordata > Aves > Galliformes > Phasianidae > Meleagris > Meleagris gallopavo. The sequence continues at coordinate 20,740,963 of NC_139435.1, forward strand.
TTTTAGGCTGTCTTGGCACACTGCTGGCTCATGTTCAACTTGCCATCAACCAGAACCCCAGATCCCTCTTTGCAGGGCTGCTTTCTAGACTCTCATCCCTCTGCGTGTACATACCCAGGATTGCCGCAGGTATATTCAGGATTGCCCTGTTCCTAAAGCACAGTCCACCACTTGCTCCTGCTAAACTTCATGTTGTTAGTGACTGCTTAGCCTTCCAGTTTGTCAGGATCTCTGAAAGCCCTCTCCACTCTGAGAGAGTCAATAGCAGTGAGACAGTATTGAAAGCCTTGCCAAAATCCAGAAAGAGAACATCAACTAGCCTCATTTGTTCAATGGTTTTCATAACATTAATTGTTGATAAATAAAAATAATTTACAACTGGTTGTAAATTATCATATTTCCACTTTTTCTCAGTGAAAGACTACAGCAAAATTTGAAGTCAAAATCATTTACTTAAAAAAAAAAAAAAAAGGTGTGGATATAATTTCTTTCCAGCGATTCCAAAAGATATCCCACCTTCAGCAGTACAGAGGCTACAAAGAATAGCCATGCATTTAGTGAAGTCACACCACACTACTTAGTGTCCTCTTTTTTAAAGCATTCAGGAACTGAGATGGCACATTTTTTGATTGCCAAATAATCCACTTAATTGACTCAAGACATAATAAAAAATAGAACTGCAACACATCACAGTCATTCTGACCAATCACATCTCCTAATATTTCTTTTGTTTGCTGCTCATTATTTAAACCAACTTGTAAGCAAAATCTGACCAAAGTGGAAGAGTCAAAAACAATCTTAGTCGAAGCCCTATAAGCACTTCACAGTTTATAAGATTGTATTTCACATATCTGAAATTCATTGCTAGGTTCTGCTAACATTTGGAGAACAATTTCTTATCAGCAGGCAAAGTGGATCTGATTTTGAGCCCAAAACAGCAATCAAGTAAATAATAACAGATGACAGCAGTGCCATACATGCCCTTAATTCCAGCCTTGTCAGCCCAGGCAAGTTTCCATGTGCTGCTCCAAGCGCAACCCACAGGAGGAGCGAGTGGTGATTTAGCAGTGAGTTGTTAGAATTAGGGTACTATGGGTAGGTTGAGGTTGGACTTGATGATCTTGAAGGTCTTTTCCAACCAGAGCAGTTCTATGATTCTATGATTCTTGTTCTTTAGCATTTCCAAATACGTTGTTCAGAACTGTGTAATATTTCTTACTCCACTTTGTCAGGTAGAGCTAAGTAGACGTTTCTTCTGAAAGAATCTGAATAATAAATATGTTTGGTCAGCATATCTTATGACCTTGCAATTTTCAAGCAGGACTAAGTATCCTAAAGTTAAATATAAGCAAATATTTTCCATTACAGCTAAATGTGCAAGCCAATGAGCCACCTCTACTTTCTTTTTCCCTAAATATCCACTCACTTACTACTCTCTTTTTCAAGCTGCTGAAAGTAATAAATGAGAGATTTGCCATTGGTCTGGCTGAAGAAAATGTCAAAGTCATAGAAATGCAGCCTAGGTGCTATTCCAACAGATATCTTCTTAAGAGGTCAGAAGAAGCATGATACTCACTTGGAAATCGTATGTGATCAGCTCTATAAAATATCAAGTTCCATAACATAATAATACAAGTATATACAACAAGATCTAACTTCAACAGCATACTGGATGGTCATGAAGCATCATCCCTTCAGCGACTTATTGCTCAACAGCTCCTTCTAGTTCTGGAATTAAAGCATCTTATCATAGCTACATCACCCTCGGCTCGTGAAAAATGAAGGGTTATCTGAGTCAGCTGAATCTGTAATAGATATGACTAAACTAACTTACATTATCTTCACAGTACTTTGTATTAAGTTGCTCATATGTCTAAACTATTATACATTCTCTTAGATTTGCCTGGCACCACTATTACTTTATGTATATCACCAAGTATGCCCCAAAAAATCAATTAGGCCAACCAAAGCAGATACTTGTTAGCCACCTATGAACTACATCTCAATTTGTTAAGAACCTTAACAATAAATGTGGTTTGAATACTCTTCCTTTTCTGTGGACTAACACTACAGTTTGACATTCTATTTCGTCTAATTTAAAGCCACTACTGAAAGAATTCCTAAATTCCATCATTCTTGATTAAAACTAACTAGCTTACATGAATTCTAGATTATCAAAACTACAAGAGTTTCTCCAAAAGTATTGTCACTTCCTTTATTATATTGGCCCATGACATCAGTGATAGGACTAGCGGGAACGGCTTCAAGTTGCACCAAACTGAATCTCAAAGGGAGGTTCAGATTGAATATCAGGAAAAATTTCCTCTCCAAAAGATTAGTCAGGTGCTGGAATGGGAATCCAGGGAGGTGGTTGAGTGACTGATTCAGGTGTTCAAAAATCATTTAGATGTACTAAGGGACATGGTTTAGTGTCATGGTATTTGGACAGTTGTACTGGACAATCTTGGAGGTCTTTCCCAACCTTGGTGATCTTATGATTCTATTCTATGATCAGAACCAGATGTTAGTGGTATGGACACAGAGGTTGAACCCTCCCACCAATATTTAATCACATTTTGTAGCTATGCGACATATGGCAGCAGAGTGGCATCTGACATGGAAGTGTGTATGAAGCAAAGGTTTACCACTGAATTCTTCCATGCAGAAAAAATGGCACCCAAGTTTGTTGAACATTTATGGACACCAAGCTGTATATGTGAGCACAGTGAGGTGGTGACTGCTGTGTTTCAGCAGTAGTTGCAACAGCCACACTGTGGATGGCCATGCAAAATTTTACAAGCTGGCTCTTGTTCATCACTTGTGGAAATGTATAGCTAATGGAGACTCTGCTGAAAAAAAAGTGTTTTTTGCTGAGAACTTGCTCTATCATTGTTATTGGGCTCTTTTTATCTGTTGTACTTGCCATGGTAATAAATAGAATGAATTACTTTTGGCACATTTTCAGGCTTTTAAGTTTATTCTGAAGCACTCTTAATCGAATCTGTTCAAAATGCTTTTGGGCTTAAGCTGTGGGGCTACTTTTAGAATTGGACCACCAGTAAGGCTTGTACAAAACAGTAAGTAATTATTATTATTAAGTAACTATTACTAGAATCATAGAATCACTCAGGTTGGAAAAGACCATAAAGATCATGAAGTCCAACCATGACCTAACCATACTACCCTAACTCTAACAACCCACTGCTAGATCATGTCCCTGAGCACCACATGCAAATGGTTTTTAAACACATTTGAAGATGGTGACTCAACCACCTCCCGGGGGAGCCTATTCCAGTGCTTAACAACCATTTCTGTAAAGAAGTTTTTCCTAATATCCAGCCTAAGCCTCCCCTGATGCAACTTGAGGCCATTTTCCCTTGTCCCGTCACCTGTCACCACTGCAAAGAGACGAACTCCACTCTCTCTGCAATCACCTTTCAGATACCAGAAGAGAGCAAGAAGGTCTCCCCTCAGCTATCATTTCCCCAGACTAAACAGACCCAGTCCCTTCAGGCTCTCCTCGTAGAGCATATTACCCAAATCCTTCACAAGCCTTGTTACCCTTCTTTGGACCTGCTCCAGCACCTCTATGTCCTTCTTGTACTGAAGCACAGTACTCGAGGTGAGGCCTCACCAATGCCGAGTACAGGGGCAGGATGACTTCCCTAGTCCTGCTCACCTCACCATTCCTGATACAAGCCAGGATGCCATTGGCCTTCTTGGCCACCTGGACACACTGCTGGCTCATATTCAGCCAGCTGTCCATCAGTACACCAAGGCCTCTTTCCATCAGGCAGCTTTCCAGCCATTCCTCCCCAGGCCTGTAGTGTTGCCTAGGGTTGCTGTGACCAAAACACAGGACCTGACACTTGGCCCTATTGAAACTCATACAAATTACCTTGGCCCATTGATCCCGTCTATCCAGGTCCCTCTGCAGTGCCTTTCTTCTTTCAGGCAGATCAACACTCCCTCCCAGCTTGCTGTCTCCTACGTCTATTTCAAGTCACAAGGACGCTCCATTAAGAAATTTGAGAGCTGTTTTTCTTCTAGCAGAAAAAAAGTCTAGAAGTCTAAAAGTGTCAAAATAGAATCTAAAAATCTAGAAAAATAGCTTGTATACCATCCAATTTGGAGAACATAAGATGTAGTGGTACTGCATTTAAGGGGCACAACTGAAAAGGACACAGAACAGTGACTCCGCTTTCAGAAAGCACCACAGAAAACAAAACCCACCACCTTGGTTCTGGGAGGATACACTGTTTAGTAGTTATCAGTGTATCACAGACCAGAGTCATTAAACCTGAGGGCACTGAAAACTGATGCTTTTAGCATAACAGCTATATATTGATGGGTAGAGGTATCACTGAACCAAAGGGCCATAGAGCATTACTGGGATGCACTGAGAATCCTAAGTTGTGTTCTGTCTGGAAAGCTAAAAAGAACTACTTGTTTCAGCTGATTTGTTGAAAGATAAGAACTCACATATTCTCTTCTTTAAGGAGTGTATAATAATTGTAAAAAGAATAGCATAGGATGCCTGTTCAACATGTTTGCTTTGTTTTCTGCATTAGGGTAATTATGAGTATTACAGAAAGCTTAAGATGGGCTTCTCTTTTTTTTTTCCTTCTCAAAAAAATGAAGTGAGACTTTAGATGAATGTTAGATTCAAATCACAAAAAAATACTCAGCAGAACAAGCTGTATTGCATGAAAGATAGATTTCAAACAGCAGTACTTATTTCAATCCATAATTAGATGGAAATAAGAAAAGGTATGAAGATTGTGCAATTTTGATTTTCGATTACAGGCTGCATAAAACCAGGAAAAACTAGATTAGGGTAATCCACTGAATAAAAAAGCTAAAACAAGAAGCGCATGGTGTACAAATGAGTGGCTCACATAAGTTCTGTGCCTCTGGTGTAAGTAGTAAGAATAATCATGTTATAATGGTTTCCGAGGATGTAGGTATGGCATAGTCAAAAGTACTGATGCTCAGAATTGGAACGCTGTAACTTTAAGACTAAGCCATTTTGGCAGTAAAATTTCACTTTCAAATATTTTTCAGGAACATACACTCCATGAACATGTATTTAAAGATCGAGCATATGCTTACACTTAAGTGGCCTACTGTAGACTTGTATTTGTCTGTAGTAGTAGAATCAGACCCTTAGGCAGGCAGTAAGCCATACTACGAGATCCTGCTTTGAGATTATGGACACAGAGTATTAGCACAACTATATACCTCAGTCTCACATAAAATTCACCAAAAATTAACTGATATTTAAATTTTACACAAGGAATTTAACTTAATATGAAGTTAACCCTATTGAAGCCATAAGACTCAATCCTGTGAATAAAGATTTGATTATCAGAACCTGTAACCTTTTACAGCCTCCAGCATAGTTTGCAGCTATCAAATGTCAAGTAGAAGTGATTCCAGAGAGAGGAAGCAGCACAGTTTGCAGGTCAAACTCCAATGCAACAAACAAAGCTGGAATTGCACAATCATTCAGATAAAATCTGCTGTAGAATTCTTAATATTCAAGCGCAAGAAACATACAGAGCAGACCTGTTTGAACCTACAACCTTCAAAGTTAGGTATTTTAAGACTAAAACACACAACTGTTCAGAACAAAAAAAACCTGTTATCTAACAGCAGTAGTAACCAAGGCTGAAGAGCAAGAGTGTAATTCTTAAACACAACTTTGTTAGAATATCACAACTGATGTTGTAATGAGCAGAAGTAGACAGGATCTATTCTATACTGTATTCCAAAACAAATCAAACCTCAAATACAGATGACTTAGGCATTTTGGTGACTCAGAGGGAAGAGTGCCACCTACTGAGTCAACAAATTAATTATAATACAACTAACATATCATGTATTTTCTATGAAACAGAAAAAGCAAGTTCAAAGTGCCATTTAAAGAGTTTTCTATGCCACTGAAAATGTAATCCCTTTTTGTTATAAAATGTTAACTCAGTTTATGTAACATGATAGTGAGTCTATTTCTAGACTAATAATACTTAAGCCTAAATTATTTCTGAAAAGTTTCAAACGCTTCTGTTTCGATGTAGTTCAAAAGCTTTAGTTTCTAAAGGAGGATGTAACCTTCCAAATACCCTGTCTCTGCAGTCTTTTGCAGTTAGACATCAAAACATGAATATGCTCAAAATTATGCACCAAATTACATCTGGAAAAGAATGCACTCTTAACTTCTCTCCCCTCCTTCTCCTCCACCCCCCTTTAAAAAAAGATTCTGGAATATGAGTTTAACAATGTTGAAGACACAATATTTAGAAAAGAAAAACATCAATCCATTACTGAATATATTGATTTACTTGACCTTTGGGTTTAACTCATTGATAATCAACACAAAAGGTGTTTCTTTTGGGAGAGAAAAAAAAACAAAAAACAAAGCAGATAAACCACACTTTTAGAAATACATACAGTGGTCAAGGAAAAGTACTTCTACATAACCCATTAAATGTATCTTGTGTCTTACTCTCAGAAATACAGAAAAACCGTATGCATCTTGAGATTCTTTTTTTTATTATTAGTTCTGGGTGTTTATGAACAAATACCTTCTGTGCATTTTACACAATTGCACAGTTTATGATGTACACCTTTAATGTAGTTAATGAAAGTTACTAAAAACTGACCTTAGGCTGCACTGTCACTCTCTTGGAAAAGCGTGGGTATATCTTAAATTTTGTTTTGCTTTTCTCAGAAATTCCCTTCTCTTTAAAAAATATACTCAACACACAGCAGCTATTTCAGTACAGATTAACTGAAACAGAAAACTATCCTATTGTACAAGTTCTAAAAAGAATCTCTCTTCCTCTGATGTTTATAAAGACACTATTTACTTTTAAGAAGATAGACAGAAAAATTGGTGACATTTTGTCACCAAACGCTCCAATCTGTTACATCAAATGATATACTAAAAGTGAACAAGCAGAGGAGGTGAAGAAAAGGGAGGTTTGAGGAGGGAGAGAAAGGAGGAGTAGAAACTTGTCCATTATTTGTGCTCTACATCTTTGTACACATTAATAAAATAGTTATTTCATATAGATTGTCTTTCCTTACAGGTAGTCTGCCTTCCAAGGTAACTAGAGAATTTGAGCAATTAGTTGAACATAAAACTTATATATAACCTCATACTAGAATCTCTGGCATACCCCAGTTGCTTACCAAAATCTCATTTTTGGACTTGACAATTTCAACTCTTGCTTATTTGACAGAATCACAGTTTTACTTTCTTACTTGCGAATAGTGCTTTTGAGCATAAGTAACTCAAAGTATAGAGGTGTCCACATTTCTGTTTTAAAAAGCAGAAATATGCTTCAAATGTGCTTATTCCTAAGCAACTTTCATTTAGTTCAGAGGATGTGAAAACACCCAAGAATTTTTTTTATTTATTTATTTGAAGTATGGTATAGCGATTCTTTATTCATAAAAGCCTGGCTGGGAAACTCTAACCTACTACTAAGGTAACATAGGAAAAAGCAATAGGAATCTGCCTTACTGGAACCCCTGCTGAACTTACAAGCTGTGCAAAAACTTCTGCAATAGTGCTACAGCATTCCCTTTCTAGTCCTTCAGCTCTTTCATCACACATTTCAATCAAATAGCTCAAGTATCCTGTTAGCAAAACACATTCAAATACATACAGGTGACAACTTATTGAATATTCAACAGCAGTTTTAAGATGGCTATTTTAGAAAGTTTTAGAAAGTCAGTTTTCTTTGTAAAGATTGTAAAGTTGTGGAAAACAAACCTTCAGAAACATCTGACTTTACTTCTGAAGTCTCCTCCAAAAAGCAGTTTGAAAATATGAAGCAATCATGAGCTGGCAGTCTAGTTCTGACCTCACCACATGTAACAGGAAATAACTTGGTAACTATTTGGAAAAAATAGATAGATGCTTGGAGTAGGAGACTATCAAGATTTTGGGTTTTGAGCAACTTTAAAATGATGCCTCACAGTATTCAACAGAGTCTATATAACCAACAAAATACAGAAATTCCCTCAAACTTAGTTTGCACATATAAAACTGAAATAACTCCTGACAACAGTGTGACAAAGGGCAAAGAAGTGGCAGTCTTAAGAAAAGTTAAGAGATTTTTGTAGATGCTTAAATAAAGTTACTCGCCAATAATGGATTGAATTCTTCAATTGAAAACACACATAAATGTACATAAAAATTAGATAATCAGTAGAGTTATTGACTTTTCTGTCTTCATATTGACAGAGAAACACTGTCTCTTCCCATTCTGCACTGACCACAGTATAACTTGCTGCCTCCACATAGAAAAGCTCACACATCCACCCATACCAATTTCTGTCATCTTCAAAACCCAGCTTGTCTAGATATTCTGAAGAAGCTAAATAAACGGAGGCTTGGCCTAGCGCATTAAGAAAATGGTCTGTCTCAACCCAGGACAACAGGAGGTAGCCTGATATTTTACTAATGGGGAGGTCATAGCCATACAGTACAGAATTACCCCAGGCAGAAAGTCTACAACTGCAGTTCTAAAGGTACTTATATGCTTTGTAAACATGTACAAGAAAGAGTAATTAACAGCATTTATCTGACGGGAGCTGATCACAACAGATCAAGCACTTCCATTTAAATATAATTAAATTAGAAAAAGACAAATTGCTTTAAAGGTCCACAGAAGTACTGCAGTGTTTCCACTCTACATACAATTCTTTAAACTGCTTGAATAGATGCTATGCAGCACCAAACAATCTGGTTTTGTGACTAGAGAAATACAAATGAACAGAACAAAACAACTTCTAAAGTTCTTTTCCTTCATAGCAGGAGAAAGATTTAATCAAGAGTGACTTGGATAAATATGACTTGGAGCTGTCTATGTTAAGGGCATAAAAATCAGTATGAAAAAATAGCAATGACTTGAAGATACAGAACTGTAAGAGAATGCAGTATTTCAAGATACTATATTAGAATAATTTCCATCTAAAAAGAGTAAGTGAATCATTTAGTAAGAAACATTCTCTTCACCTACATGCTTCAAGCTTATATGTCCAGCATTCAAGAAATAAACACCTTCAAATAAAGTATATGATCCTGTAAATGATAATTTATACACATGTTACTACTGCAGTCAAGTTTTCAATTAAATTTTCTTGGCTCAGTGGAGTTGCACCAGCTTTCAAAGCATGACAAAGCCATGGCCTTAGTTCTGCTGCACTTTTATAAGTCTCCACAAAATATTACACTAAGTCACCACCTTCATATTCTGATATCAGGCAAAAAATAGATTTAATTTTTTTCCCTAATTTATACTAATAGTTTTTAAACTAGTATGTTACATTTTAACTACTTCATCTACTGAAATCACAACATTTTACACAACAGACACTCTAATACCATGAAAAACATATTTTGGTGTAAGGTAGAAAAAAATATATGCTGACGCAGTAACGCTATAAGAATATTCTTGGGAATAGACTTAACCCAAGTCCATTGTATTTAGGTGTCACCTCTGAAAAAACACACCACGAATTCTACCATATACTTGCTATTTACAAGTGTCAAATCATTAATTTACAAACATATATAAAATTTAAAAAAGTTACACACTTGCATGAAATAGATTCATAGTGAGAACTGTGTATTGTCTTAGTATGAAATCTCTTTACAAACAGCGCACTTTCTAATTACATTTAACCTGAGGATATAAGCATTTCCAAACGTGAAGATAACAGATTATCAACTGAAAGATGGAAACTCCTATATAGAATACTCTATGGGAATGGTACAGTTTCCAATGAGAAAAACCTCTAACAGTGGAGTCCTCACTGCGAAAGAATTCACCAGAAAACAGAGTAGCACAGGAACTAGATAAACCATCCAAGGGTCCTTATGAAAACTGCTGGTTTGTTAGTTTGATATACATGAAGTGACAGATGTCTACGGAATTAAATACTACTCATTAAATATCTATTATTTTTTAAATAAAAAGTTATTTAGAAAAAATATACCTTATTTTACATTGCTATGAATCTGTGATTTAAAGTAACTGTTTAACAATGGATTATTCTATTTCGACAGATGAGATATTTTCAAAAATAGGATACATCTGTATCACTAGTAAAATAATAGAATCATAGAATCACGCAGGTTGGAAAAGACCATAAAGATCATGAAGTCCAACCATGACCTAACCATACTACCCTAACTCTAACAACCCACTGCTAGATCATGTCCCTGAGCACCACATGCAAATGGTTTTTAAACACATTTGAAGATGGTGACTCAACCACCTCCCGGGGGAGCCTATTCCAGTGCTTAACAACCATTTCTGTAAAGAAGTTTTTCCTAATATCCAGCCTAAGCCTCCCCATTTTCCCTTGTCCCGTCACCTGTCACCACTGCAAAGAGACGAACTCCACTCTCTCTGCAATCACCTTTCAGATACCAGAAGAGAGCAAGAAGGTCTCCCCTCAGCTATCATTTCCCCAGACTAAACAGACCCAGTCCCTTCAGGCTCTCCTCGTAGAGCATATTACCCAAATCCTTCACAAGCCTTGTTACCCTTCTTTGGACCTGCTCCAGCACCTCTATGTCCTTCTTGTACTGAAGCACAGTACTCGAGGTGAGGCCTCACCAATGCCGAGTACAGGGGCAGGATGACTTCCCTAGTCCTGCTCACCTCACCATTCCTGATACAAGCCAGGATGCCATTGGCCTTCTTGGCCACCTGGACACACTGCTGGCTCATATTCAGCCAACTGTCCATCAGTACACCAAGGCCTCTTTCCATCAGGCAGCTTTCCAGCCATTCCTCCCCAGGCCTGTAGTGTTGCCTGGGGTTGCTGTGACCAAAACACAGGACCTGACACTTGGCCCTATTGAAACTCATACTGTTAACCCTGACCCATCGATCCAGTCTATTCAGGTCCCTCTGTAGTGTTCTCTCCTCATGCAGGTCAACACTCCCTCCTAACTTGGTGTCATCTGCAAACTTACTGAGGATGAACTCAATCCCCTCATCAAGATCGTTAATAAATATGTTAAATAGACATAGAACTTCAGCAACAAGATTTAAATGCACAAGGCTATTCAAACTAAGGCAGGAAAGGTTAGCTTGGACAATTAATACTCTCTGTTCTCAGCATGTGAAGGTATTCAGCATAAAACCACACCTGAAGACTAAAATAATGAATCTAGAAAACTATTGCCCAACATTAATCTTCTTGAAGTTCTTGTTCCTTTAGAATAGGCAACTTCTTCCTCTCAAAAGCTTCAACTTTTACCACTCCATTCAATGTGATCTCTGTCACAGTTGAACAAATTGACTTGACTATCCTAGTATCATAGAACCACCAAGCTTGGAAAAGATCTCCAAGATCATCCAATCCAACCATCCACCTACCACCACTTCCCCACTAAATCGCGTTCTCTCAGTACATCTAAACATTTTTTCAACACCTCCAGGGTCAGTGACTCCATTGCCTCCATGAGCAGCACATTCTAGCACCCAACCCAAACTGAAACTCCCCTAGTGTAACGTGAGGCCATTCCTTCTAGTCCTATCACTGATTATACAGGAGAAGAGGTTGACCCTCACCTGTCAGCTCCTGGGCTAGGATCTATTTCCCCCTTTGGACATACGAGACCCATTATGTACACTGTAGTAAGAGTCAAAGGAAATAGAATTTAAAAAAGCATATATCAAATGAAGATACATAAAAAATGAAAAGCAAAAGAAAGAAGTAAAAGAAAAAGCATGAGAAAGCAGAGATGGTTAGATTTGTTAAGGATGTTCCCATTTGGAATATTTAATATTTTCATGTGTTACTGAATCATGGAATGTTTTGGGTTGGAAGGGACCTTTAAGATCATCTAATTCCAATCCCCTGCTATAGGCAGGGACACCTCCCACTTCTCAGGCTGCTAAAAGCCACGCCCAGCCTGGCCTTGAATGCTTCCAGAGAGGATGTATTATTGTTTCATCTGTTGATAATAAGACAGCAACAGAAGAGTACAGAAAACTGGTAGGAAACACTGGAATACAGCACATGGAATAGCAAATATATACAATTTCTGCTAGTCATTAAGCATGTTTACAGTTTCATATATAGTTCTTTATAGTTGGCCAAATCACTTTTCATTCACACAATACTGTGAAATAAATGGTTTGACAAGAATTTCATCTAGCTTGATTATCTCAGTGTTTGTGTATAGCAGTAACCTATTCTCATTATTTAGTTTATACAATAAAGTCTATGAAACTCATTTTCAAAAAAGCAAGTGTTAGTTGAGAAGATAATTGAAAGACTAACACAGGCGATATCTTCATTCTGAATAGTGCACAGAAACCAATGTGACTTATTTTCTTCATCAATATCACTGAAAATACTATTTGAGTGAAAAACAAAATTTCATCTACTGTTTAACAGGTTGATTTCAGAATCAACTTTTAGCACTAGCTAACTAAATCACTTTGGAAAATACTCCTAACACACTGAATATACTAAAAATTAATTAGAAAGTTATCTACTTCCATGCATAATCTGTGCTTAAAAAAGCAGCAAATCTAACAGAAAGTAAATGCAAGGTCAGAGAGAATACCACCTCTAGTTTTGAAATGGTTAACATACTCACACGCCTAACTCCACGTACAGATTTTAAAGCTGCTGAATATTTGAAAAAGTTAAGCAGCAGGGAACAAGCAATACTCACTTTATGGTAAGAGTATTTGCATAATTAAAATGAAAAGACTATGAATTTAGATTGAAATCCTACCTAGATCCTACTGAAATATTGGGCATTCTGCCACTGACCTCAACGCATAAATAATCATGCCCTTTGTTAGGACAGATTTGTGTAAACTAGTAGAAACTGAAGAACACTAAATACTGAAATTAAATAGCTATGATGTTGTCACTAAATTAATTAATTTACAACCTGTGCCTTAATTAAAAACATGTTTTTTTAATGTGTTCCTATACAGAAGCAATCTAATAAAATGCAGTAATAAGCTTGAGCTAATAGTCAAGACTAATGTTTAAAATCTGAAGAAAACATGAAAATGTAGAATATATTCATGTGCGGCAAGAGAGAGACTTTTTGCAACATATTGCAGATGAACTCCAACACTGGTAAAAATCCAGGGTAAAAACTGGCCTAAAATGTTCTTCTGGATTGTTAAGAATGAGAAGCACAGCTAGTCACTTGCATATCTACTATTCTGCCAGTCACTGTAAATTGTGAAAATACCAGCTCTGATATTGTACTTAAGCAGGGGGAAGGGAAGGGGAATGCTAGGACTCTAATCAGGCTAGTAAGAAAAAATTTAAAATGAGAAGTTTTTAAAAGCCTCTATGTTCTCTAAATAAAAGAAGGCAAAATATGACATTTCGAACTGCTAGAAAGCCCTTCCTCAGATATCTAGCCAAGCAGTAACTGAGTGTTCTAACAGATATCCCAATCTATTACCACCAAACATTTCCTGGAAAAACTATCATTTGAGTAGTTTTATGACCCTTTGTGCAACTAAGAAGGTAAATGTCTGAAGAGGAAAAAAACCAGCATACAAAAGAATTTTTCATTGATTTTTTCTTCTGTTGTAAGGTGGGTGTGCAAAAGGAAAACATTTATTTCTAAACTACAGCAAACATTAAATTATTGTTACTAACAACAGAAAATGCAGTTCGGTATTTTATGATTTATTTCAATGCATTCTTAATTATGCCTCATTTACAGAAAGCCTTTCACCAGGGACAGGAAGGAGTTGCACTGCTCACGTTTCATGCTGGTGTATACGCTGCTATACATTCAACTTTTCCAGTTCAGGAAATCATTAGGTTTTTGACCAGTTTCACTCATTGTGCACATCTTAAGTGTGCAAAGTTAAACTCAAAATGTCTGTCTTAACTTGAGATAGGTGAACATTACCTGTCCCTTTACTCGACAGCAAGTATTTTAATGCATTTACCAAAAAAAAAAAAACAAACAAAAAAAAAAAAAACAACCCAACCAATAAACAAACAAAAAAAAAAACAGCTTTCAGACTTCAAGTCTCCAGTCAAAGCATGAAAATCTGAGCTTTACTCCATGATACTGGTCACTCTTCTGGATTTGGAATTAAATAAAACACATTTTGCCCATCTGGAAAGGATTAGGCAAACTCTGGGCATACATTACATCTTTTCCAAACTTCCACTCTCAGAGACACAAACTTTATACACTAAATCAGAATACATATCTTCAACAAAGCATAATCTATAAGCAACCAACGATACCACAAATTAACAACCTCTTTAGTGATTAGAAAACAATCCACTCACATAACATGCTTGTTAATTAGCTGCTAATGACCTGCTGTTTGACAACCACAATGCAATAAGCATTTTTCATATTTCAGATTTTTCAGACAGTTACTTCAGCATTCCAACTGAGTTCTCTCAAATCCCACAGTCTTGACTCCTATCAGCTCAAAAAAACATTAATAAGTGTTAAAAGATACAATTTGCACTACCATTCTTCCCTGAGAATCGAAAGCACTTTATAGCCAAGAGTGGAAATTTAGGCCTTATTCTGTAAATAGAGAAGGGAGTGGAACAATAAACAAAAAAAGTCACATCCAACAAGCAAGCGTATAACTATCACATAAATGCAAATTAGATAATATGCCAACTGATTTCATTAATTCATCTTGTGGGTTTTTGTTTTTTTTTTTTTTTTATATTGGCAGTGTTATCTAACTTCATTTTCTATCATTATTCCACTATGTCCTACGGCTACTCAACTCACAAGGTGAGCTACAAATTACAGAAACTGATGACAGAAAATTCTTCATTGAAATCTTTGTGTATGTTTCCTCCCTCCTAAATGTGTAGGGCTTGCCATCTTGGTTAAATGTAGCTCTAGACCCAAATGTATCTAAAAGAGGGAAAATGCGTGTCACTGCAGTATTTCACAGTTGTTATGCCGGATCTCAGTCACAACTCCTCTTTTGTCAGTCTTCAGGTAGCCAGTCTAGAGATTATTCCTTCAGATAATTAAGAGTAATGAAACGTTCATAACACAAAAGCAAGAATGTAAGAACAGTAGCATTAGTTCATTATTTAGGTTAAAAAAGTGATTCTATCAGTGAAAAGTATCAGATATGTAAAAAGAAGTACAAGAAGCATACCACCTACAGAAACACTGTACAAATACTCCTATTGCGTGAACCATATCAAGTGCCACACTTTCCCCAAACTACTGTACCTAAACACAAGTACATTTCAGAGTTTGTTTCCACCCTGCCAAATCTATCGTTTTGAATGCACTAAGATTTTTTACTTACTCCTCTTCATTCCCTGAGAATAAAAGAGGCATGGGAAATCTACTGTTACTCATTGTAAAGTGGGATCCCCAAATTTTAAATACATGCACAGAAAGAAATTAGGGGCACAGATATATGACAGTTTTTCAGCTGTCCCTCAGAAGAACACACACACCTGTGGTCTCCAATAAATTAAGTCAATGGATAATCATACAATTCTTGCACAAAAATAACACAAAGGAAAACAGCCTCCTGCCAAGGGCTTAAATTCACTGTAAGGAATTCCAGTAAAACAGCTAGGAAGTCTGGACAACAAATGAGGATGAAAATTACTTAATGGACTGTAGCCAAAGAAGAAAGAAGCAAACAAATACAACTGACATCAAAATTACTTCTTGAAATCAAAGCCTTTCTTGTTAATGGGGGGAGAAACTGTAGGATGAGAATCAGAGACAGAATTTCATGGGAACCAGAATGCTCTGAATGCTCATTTTTATTGGACAAGGGTAGGAAATTCTCCTGACAGAGCAATGTTAGAGTGCCTTGCATAGAAACAAAATCTTTGCAAACAAGTTAAGAAGCCCAAAGTGGAAAAATGCCTTAGAAAAGAAGCATAACAATCTTGGACCTGCAGGAGGAAAGGAATGTGCAGAGTCCTGTCTGGCCCGACCCTGCTACCAAATGCCTTAACTAGTACAGAATCTAATGGGAAAATGTTACTTGTTATTACAGAATAAAAATATATTACTAATCTAATAATTACTAAGCTACCAACATGTAAAAAAAAGAACCATTCGTATGAAATAGCTTTCCTTTTAGTACTGCTAATCAGACAACACAGCTTCTAAATCATACCTGGCTGCCTAAACCCCCTTAATATTATAAAAAATGAAAGGCATGATTGTGGTCAGCTCTACACAGGTATGCAAAATGAAACAAGAAGCCTTTTGCTCCTCTCAAATGTCTAAGCCATTGCCAGAAACACTGCAGTTCTTTAGATTACAGACCGCAAGATTTACAAGAGTTTAAGACTATTGCTGTATGTGTATACCTTCTGCCCCTTCAGAAAATATGACAGTACTGGTTTGCACTGGGGATTCATACCTCACAGTTAAGTACAAGAGAATACACCTTGCCAAGGAGAGCACATGGATGAGCAAACGATTACCTAAAGCATCAGGAAGTTAATCTTGTACAAATACAATGAACAAACAAGCTCTGTAAATTTTCTCCCCTTTAACTATTTGAAAAATCTACCAATTGTGTAACGATACAGTTTTATAAGAGACACTGAGCATTAGTACTGTCTGCATACATA
Organism: Meleagris gallopavo; assembly: GCF_905368555.1. Taxonomy (NCBI): domain Eukaryota; kingdom Metazoa; phylum Chordata; class Aves; order Galliformes; family Phasianidae; genus Meleagris; species Meleagris gallopavo. The sequence continues at coordinate 20,757,586 of NC_139435.1, forward strand.
CTGGAGTCAAAGCTAACAGCCACCACACCATACTGCCAAGCGCTACACTTACGGAATTACAAGTACAGTGGTAGCATGCAAAAACATGAAAATCTGTACTAATTTCTGAGAGACAGAGAGAATGAGCACTCTTGTATCTTGCGCAGGTTCATATGAAGTCCAGGGAAGAGGAAAAATTATACCACCTGTAGCGCTTTCCACTTTTACTCACTGCCCACCGACACTGTCCTCTTTCACCTGCACCTACAAATCCAGTCTTGAACTTAGTCAATAAAAACATGCTATAGTCTTGATTCTTTATTCACACAAATGAAGATTCCTCCAAAAAAGAAGTAAGCTAATTCGGTGATGCTGTTGAATTAGCTGTTGCTAAAATAGTAGACCACTTACAAAAGTAACTCCAATCCAATTCAAGTGTGGAATTGTTATTCGTCACTAATTTCAAAAGCCGTATCTGCATCTCTAACAGCATATTTGAGGAAAAAAAAAAATAACATTTATAGTCTCAATACCAAAGTTTTAAGAAAAAACCTTCCAGTAATTATTTTTATATTGTTTGGAATCAGAATCATATCAAAAGTATTGTTGCTGCATTAAAAAAGTTCTTGATGGTTTTGTCATGCATACTGAATTTGATTTTCATTTTCTTTAAAAAAAACAAAATAACTAGTGGGAGACATTTCATTTCAATAGATTGTCTGTTTAAAATGCTTGTATCTCAAACACTAAGGTCTGTCCATATAGAGATGCACACGCACCCAATCTCAACTTCCCCCTGGAATTTTCTTCTCCATGGACTGTTTGGTGTATCTTTTGTTCATTGTCTGACATAAGAGAAGGCAAATTAATAGCTCTGAATCTTTCCTCCCAGCAGGAAAAAACTGTTTCTGCAAATTTTATTATAAAATAAGTAAACTTTACTTATTTTATAGTCAATCAGTAATGTGCTACTGGAAAAAAACAGCTGTTTAGTATATGGAGAAAACTAACCATTTCAGATTTGAGATATTTGAGAACTATTGGGTTGTAAAAGAAAAACATCCATTTTTGTATTCTGTCATCTTTTATCTCTGCTACTAAATCAGAATGCAAGAGGACACTCCTGTCCCTTATCATTCTGCACAGGCACACAAGACAAAGAATAATTTCATTTATAAGGTATAGGCTTACATGTTAACTAAGGCATTGCGGATGAACACCATCACTGAATAGTGCCAGAAACCCAAAACAAAGTGCTATTTTAATAATTTCCCTACTTAATGATTTTTAATTGCCAGGAAAAGAAGCAACTGACTGGAATTGAAGAAAACTACCCATTTTCTCTTCAAAAATTAACATTACAGCATAAATAGTTTATTTTAAAAACACAAAATTCTGGAGGTCACCCTGTAGGCCATATTCCTTATAGCATTTCTGAAGAAAAAAAAAAGTCACCAGGCTATCAATGAAGGTTTTTCACACACACAAACAGCCCATAAACAAGAACTATAAAAAAGGCAATACTTCAGTATTGGAGGTAGGAAACAGGGATTTGTATGAGAGAATATACACAGACTCAAAACTACAGTCCTAAAACGAATCTGAGAACCTGACATTGTGCTAAAAAGTGAAATTTCCACATCTCTGATGCTGGAATACAGGAATCAAATACAAAGACTAATTATTTCTACCAAAACGCTTGAGACAAAATAATCATATGAATTTATTCTTCTTCTCTTCTATAGAAGGTCACCAAAACTGCATTACACTATAATGCAACTTCACAAAGCAAAGCTATCAGGTTAGTATGAAGGCTGTTCCAAAAGTAGCAGCTATTTTATTATGTTGGCCCACAATATCAGAGGTAGATGGTGGTATCATAGCAGAGGCTGAACCTTCTCCCAATATTTTATTACATTTTGTTGCTATGAGACAGGTAGCAGTAGAGGGACAGCCTAACAACATGGCATCTGACATGGAAGTGCATACAAAGCAAAGGCTCGTCACTAATTTCCTCCATGCAAAAAAAATGGCACCCACTGAAGTTCATTGGCAATTGTAATCATTGATAAAGACCAAACAGTGGATGTGAGCACAGGGAAGAGTAGGTGCTGCATTTCAGCAGTGGAGACAGTGGGTCACCTCCACTGGTGGAGATTTTTACAAGCATGTAGGCTCTTCTTCATTGCTGGTGAAAATGATAACTTACGGCGGTGACTGAGTTGAAAAAGTGTTCTGTAACTTAGCATTTGCTCAAGTAGCTCTTATGCTCTTTGTGTTTGTTGTAGGACTCTGTTAATGATATTACCTAGAACTTACTTTTGGAGTAACCTATGTATTTTCACTGTTCTCACTCTTAAGAAACTGATTTAGACAACTGCAGAATAAAACGAAAAAAATATGCTGGCAAAAATCTCATGGAGTTAAACAAGAAGGCAGAGTCTGGAAAGCAGCTCTGGAGAAAAGGCGTAGATTCACAGCAAGTTGAACATGAGACAGTAAAGTGCCCTAAAGCAGCTAATGGTACTCTTAGCCACATTAGGCGAAATATTGCCAGCAGGTCAGGAGAGGCCACAGCTGGAGTGCTAGGCCCACTTCTAGGCCTATCAAAACATGCGATACAGAATCATAGAATGGCCTAGATTCAGAAGGACCTCAAAGATCATCTAGTTTCAACTCTCTGCTGTCACAAAACAGGGTCACAAAACAACTAGGACAGGCTGCCCAGAGTCACATCCAGTCTAGCCTTGAATGCCTCCAGGAATGGGACATCCACAAACTCCTTGGGCACCCTGTTCTAGTGCGTCACCACTCTCTGAGTGAAAAACTTCCTCCTAATATCTAACTTAAATCTCTTCTGTCTTAGTTTAAAACCACTCCCCCTTGTCCTATTGCTATCCACCCATGTAAAGAGTCATTCCCCCTTCTGTTTTTATGCTCCCTACAAATATTGGAAGGTCTCAATGAAGTCTGCCTGGAGCCTTCTCTTCTCCAAGCTAAACAAGCCCAGATCCCTCAATCTTTCTTCATAGGTGAGGTGCTCCAGCCCTTTGTTCATCTTGGTGGCCCTCCTCTGGACCCGCTCTCCAAGAGCTCTGCATCTTTCTTGTACTGGGGGCCCCAGGCCTGGACGCAGTACTCCAGATGGGGCCTCACAAGAGCCAAGTAGAGGGGGACAATCACCTCCCTCTCCCTGCTGGCCACCCTTTTTTAATACAGCCCAGAACACAGTTGGCCTTCCAGCCAGCAAGCACACACTGCGGGCTCATGTCCAGCTTCTCATCCACCAGCACCCCCAAATCCTTCTCTGCAGGGCTGCTCCCAAGGAGATCTTCCCCTAGTTTGTAAAATATCTGGTATTGCCCCAAACCAAGTGCAGCACCCTGCACTTGGCCTTACTGAACCTCATTAGGTTTTCATGGGCCCACTTCTCCAGCCTATCCAGGTCCCTCTGGATGGCTTCCCTTCCCTCCACACTAATCAATAACTTAATTAGCACAGTGACTAAAAATGGTCTTACTGCTAAATCCAATGAAAATTTAATTACCCCATACATAGCAGACTATTCAGAAAACTACGTTCAAAATACTATTACAGCAACTTAAACGTAACCTTAAATTTGGTTTGAATTCCTTTTCATAGAAAAGCTTACTAAGCAGCTTTTCAACACATTAGGTGTTCAAAGGACTGGAGACACAACACTTCTCTTCTACATACAAGTATATTCACTGGTTAATCAAGTGAGACATCCAAAACAGAATGAAAACATTAATTCGAATTCAGTAATTAATTTAGAATTATTCAAAATCAGTTGACAGGCTAAGGTAATATAGATTTATCTTTACTCATTCCAACTCCACTGCTACAAAAAAAAAAAAAAATCATATACACTGATAGAATTTTTGTTAGTAACATTCAGAAGAGCTAGCAGTTCGTGAGAAAGCCAGACTAATTAAACTGATTACTACGGTAATTGTCATTTCCAAAATTAATACCAAAGGCTGCACTAAATAATAAATACATATGACTGAATTTGAAAGTTCAGCAATGCTTTATAAAGGTCACTATCACAAACCTGATGGTAACACACTGAGATTTGCTCATTTAAGTATGTGCATGGAAGTGTAAACTTATTTTACAGATCTTATGTACTTTCACAAGATAGCAAACACACATCCTTCAGAAACACAGCAGAATACATAGATTATTATTAAACCAAACAAGTCCTCAATGCTCACTGATCGCTGAAAAACTTTTTCAATTAGAATTTTTCACTTCCTTTGTGAACTTGCTTCTTTCACAGTTACAGACCTGCAAGTTAGCATTTACTTAGGCCTTCATCTGGAACACAGAACATCCAACCAGGACAAGGAAGCTGGTACGGAATACAGAGTAATAAAACATACTAAAGTACAACAGTGAGTGAAAATAAACAATTCTGCTTTGCAGTGCCAGAGTAACATTAACAAAATGTCAAATTATTCAGCCATAAGATTAAGAACAGAGTTACCAACACCACTCATCCACACATACTGGGAAGCTTCCAGTGACACAACAGTACCACGTAACAATTAGACTTGTTTGCTTACTTGCCTAAGTTAAGCCAGTAAAACTTTCATGTGTAGGACAGCTGTAAAGGTTTATTTAATTTTACATGTGAACAGCTCTAGTGAAGGCAAAAATCTGAGTAAAACTAAACGTTTTCTGTTTGGGGGGAAAAAAAACTAACAAAAAACCCATCCACACACCTCCCTGGGAAAAAAAAAGAAAGAGGTCTCAATCATTTTCACCACCTCAGTTATTACTATGTAGCATTAACATTCACATGTAACAATTAGATTTGGAATATGAATGCAAAAATCCATACAAGAGATTCAGATCTCTTACTATTCAAAAAGAAAAAAAGGTTTCTTTAACAAAATTAAAACAGCCCCCCCTCCCTTCCCAATAATCCAGCCACTACTCCATCTTTCACAGAAAACTCCAGGACAAATCAGTTATTTTAATCACTTAATATTTTTAACATTTCTGCAGGGAGCACAATGATTCCAAGAACAGGTGACATACAGAGCAGAGAATTTTGACCGGGAAAGCAAAAATGATAATAAAAGGATTCTAATCCAAATTAGTGCTGCTGCACCTGCTGCTATTTAAACAAAAGAGAAAACAATAAATAAATACTGTCCTTAAACAAAAGGCAAACGAATCACCCAGAGAAGTACAATTGCCTACTCATAACTGCAGAGAACAAGCGGTAATATTTTCACCAGGAGTGCAAGATAACAACACTACGCTTTGTTGAATTTATCACAGTAGTGGTGGTAGAGAAGCTAACAAATGTGCACGTCAGCTTTGAAACTACCCACTAAAGCCATCAGTTCTCATCTTAATTAAGCACAATAAATCAAAACAACTACAAAACAGAATCACATATTGCCTGAATCTGCAAGAACAATGTTGTTTCAGCAGAAAAATACTATTACAGTAGTTGAGCTTCTGCCTTGAAATTCTTATAAAACATTATGTATGGTTAACAAAACATTTTACACACTGCTTTTCTCTCCATAATTTTAAGAATTGTTTTCAATTATAAAAATATAAAATGCTCAATAAGATCCATCTGTTCTACTGGAATATTTGCATTGGCAATTATGTAATGAAAATAACAAGAGAAGCAAGTAATTTTTGTATCTTACTTTCCAAGCTTCTTAATCTATACTTTGATATACTTAGGTCAAACCATCTGTTACTTCTTTTCCTCATCATATTACCTACTAATTATATTACTTTATAACTAGCCTCTACATAAAAGTAAGAGCAAGAAAACTACAGAATTAAAATAAAAATAAACATAATACTTATAATGACCATACCTAGTAATAAGAACCGCATTATCATGGTGGGCAATCCCATTTTCTGGAATGGTGTTTCCATCACTTTGGTGGGAGAGAATGGATTTCTGCCACTTACAGAAGCTATCGAGGGACTTGTCTGCATGGTGGTTTATCTCCAAGTTTGGCTGCAATACAACATGCATACCAGAAATGTTCCAAACAAATTACTAAGGTCAGTTGTTAAGCCTTTTGAAGACTAAATTGGGACTATAATTAGAAGCAGTGGTTTCTAAGAATAAACTCTTCTTGCCAAATTTTATCTCTGTAAAATCTGACCCCAAGTTCAGTTGTGCATTACTGAACAGACATTCCTTCTGCTCCAACTTAAATAATGATTATGTCAATACCAAAAAAAAAAATAAAAAATAAAAAAATAAAAAATCTAAGTATTGAAATATAGGTCTGAAAATAAAACTGACATACTCAAAGGTATATTAATATTCACCTGAAGTAAAGAACAGATATTTTTGAAATAATATGTGGGAAATATTCCTTTGAAATGTTTTCATCTTGATTATAGTAGTGAAAGATTACAAGGCAGATTTTGTACTCAGATGCAGCCATTTCAAGCAATAATTGCATAATTCTATACTATACAATAGCATAATTTTTATTTCAGGGATATAAAGCTGAAGTGCAACAACTCTTACCTGATCTTCAGTGAGGACAATTAAACGTGTCACTATTATATTCACTACGTTTCCTAGACTGGAATCACGATAAAGTTTGGCAACCTGACCTCCAGAAAATAAGAAAAGGCACAAAGTCAGACAAGAAACAGCGTACATTTCCTAAACTGTTAACCATACAACTATCTTCCTGCTCAATGCATTTACAAAATGTTGATAATTAACATTACTTAAGTTACTTTTTGGATGAACAAATAACCATTCAGTAAAAATAAATACATTTCTGTCATAATTTTCAGTCAAAATTGTTTATAATTTGTTCAATAAACCATCCGACATAAGAAGCATTAGGCTATTGATTTAAACATAATAAAAGTACACAATTTTAAACTCTAATGATTACATTCAGATTGAAGACAAAAAAAAAAATGTGAATGATCACAGCACACTTGACAGAAACAGTACTGCATTTTTCCCCACAATGCTAATATTTACCATATTCTAATTATTAATTCTTCCAAGATGATGCATATTTTAAGACACTGCTATGCCAGTAAATAAATATTTTACAAATACTTTGAGATTTCAGAATGCACATGTTAATATCAATATTGAGAGGGATGAAACTTACAATATTCATTACACTCAAAATGTAGTGCTCAATGTCTTTGCGACCATGATATCCCACCATCATTTTGTCTGCTACTACCAGCGTCTCCACAAACCGCTCAAGGCTTACTGATCTCTTCTGTCGATTATGACTACTTAATGTGTCATTGACAGGAAGCGAAGTTGGAAAAGCAGATCCATCACTCATCCACCAAGGTTTACTGCTTCTTGTGAGGTCTTCTAGGAACCAAAATAATTAAACACTTCAGAGGGATCACTACTAAAACTCATTCAAATGCAGCTGTTTTAAGTTGAGATCATCTTTAAGACTCTAAAAACAAGTATTTCTCGAGGCAAGGAAAATGCAAGTTTATCATCTTTAAATTTAAAATACCTCATAAAAAGGAAAAACAAGTTTGCTTCAAGTTCTGATATTCTGAAAGCTCCTTAACTTGGCTTAGCATTATAAATCATCATCTTCTCTCAATGTATCTAATCCTGCACATCTATTTTAGTACTAATGATTACTTATAGTTAACCTTGAGCACATTTCAAAACTTTAAGGATAAGAATGAGATGGCTGTAATACTAGGAAATAAAAAGCATATTGGAAAATTTAGAAAAAAAAAGTCAAAGGTTAAAGGTATCAAGACATACTAAGGAATTAAACAGTTTGAAAATGCAATACCGCTTTTATGCAATATATGGTTATTACAAACATGAAATTATCAGAGAAACAAACAGTACATACTTTCTTAAAACTTGAACTCATGTCCTCAGGGCAAAATTGAACATCCCTTCCCTGCAAAATGGGCACTTTTAATATTAAGTATCCCTTTTTCACAAAGATCCATGCAAATCTCAAATTCAAGTTTAATAAAGCATAAAATAAGCTGAAATCACATAATAAGGACTTCAAAATATTCAAGGTTATGGATGGTAGTTATAGACGAACTTAAGAACAATAAAAGATAGGTACATTTTTAACTAACTGAATGAGACTGCTCAAGTGATCAACACCAGAGATGCAACCTTACCTCTCCTACAATTGGTTCAGCTAAGGATAAGCTGAGATATGTCCAATATATTCTGTGAAAAAGCAATGCTTTATGCAGTCCAGCTACACCAACTGTTTCATAGGGCAATAATTACACCACAGAGCATGTATGTTCAGTACAAAACCAGGAATACTTCAGTAGTCCCACTGTTGCATAATATTTTGAGAGCACAGAGTTGACTTTCCATTTTTTTAGGAAAGTTGAAAAGAGGAAATAATCTGGCAGCTGACAAAAATGCCAGAAGTAAAATTATCTTCATTCTACAATACTACAATTCAATAATCCTCTACCCATCCTAAAAAATAATATCAAGTAATAAAGTCTGGAGAGGATTTCAACAGCAACATCAAAAGCTCTTATCCCTATTCTAGCAACTTCAAAGTTGATCTAATTATTTAAAGATTTTCATCTCTCTTAAGTAGTGATTTAGAATCATAGAATTACTCAGGTTGGAAAAGACCTTAAATATCATCAAATCCAACCATGAGAAGAATTTAAGAATGACCATTTAAGAATATTTAGAATTTTATCTGGCAACTTCTGTGGTATTTTTTTTGTTTTTTTAAATCATCACCTCAGACTAAACGGTGCTCTCTGGGGATTTCTAATGCTCATAAAAATGCCAAGTACTTTATACATGCAATACTGCTTCATATTCATTCATAATTTCTCATTCAAAAATGCAAATCTGTTCTAAACACTTGAAAAATCAATGAGCTTAGAAAACTTTCACATAAAAAACAAGTAACGATTCTTCTGGACTCATCTTGACACCATCTTTCAAAACAAAGGTCTCAGAAGACTTCAAGAAAACAAACATTTCTCCTTTTCTTATCAGATAATAAGAAGGCTTCAGCTGATTTCAAAGTAATGGGAAAGTTGGAAATAATCCTGGGTATTGACACTCCAGGATCTATCAGTTTCCATGATGTTTTAGTTTAAAAACACTGAACAATGCTGACTAAACATTCTTTAAAAAAGACTGCAAACTTTCATGGAAAATATTCTGACAAAAATATTTTTGTTTTAAATAACATAATTACTCCTAGATTAAAAACCTTACATCAACACTGAGCATATCTACTGGGAAATAAAATAAAACAAGGGTGGGGGAAGAGGAGGGATCAGAAAAGCAATGTAATTAACCCCAAAGTAATGAGTACAAAAGCAGGAAATTAGATTGTAAACGACAACTGGAAAGAAATCCAGATGCACATAGAAAGAAATGGGTGTAGGCGGAGTACACAATAACGGTACCCAAGTTTTAAGTCAGTCCTCCAAAGGTGCTAGATGGGAGAAAGGAGGAGAGATGAAAGAACATAACACACAAAAACAAACCAAAGGTGATCTAAAAAACACAATAGCAAACTATTTTAATATTCTCACAGTTGCATCTTACATAAGTGAAGAATTACACACTGCTTTTTCTTAATATTAAGCAACCTCCTTTAATGCATATATAAGCAGTTTTTCATTTTAGAATATGCTGACTGTAGCATTTGGCATGAATAAAGTCATGACATGAGGCAGCATGTAGTAGTACTATCCCTAAATAATCTGCCACTTTGCAGGTTTCACATGTCAATTTTTATTGTTTCTCAATCATACCCAGTCTGTAAATACACCACATTTTCCCTTGGTTGTTTTGTGGTTTATTTTAAATTATTGTAGCCAAAACAGGTAAAGAAATTTTATTCTTATTTTCAAGAAAACAGAATTTCAATTCCAGACAAAAATAGAAGCACATGGCTAATCTGCAGAAAAGCTATTTCTTAGAATTGTGCAAATACAGAAGAAAAAAACCATTTTTTTAAAAAGGACCGTTAGAAGTATTTCACAGCTTCAACATACTGCACACTATTAGACATAAGGAAAAATAAATATTTCAATAAGCTATGCAGACAAACAAGAACACAACAGAACAGTTCATAATATATATTTAATTGCAAGAGTAATAATGAGTACCTTTAGCACGTCATCTAAATATTTATATCATAATTCAAAGCTGTAAAACAAATACCACTTGGCATCATACCTTCCTACTTCGCTGCTTTAAGATACATTTTCTTTGAAAAATCAACTACATGGCAATACTAGTTTGGATGGAAGAATTAAAAATAATAATAATAATAATAATAGTAACTCTTCTATAGGCTGATCCTGCAAAGCATTCTGCAAGATAATCCAGTAACCTCAAATCCTCTGAAGCAACTTGAATTTAATAAATTTATTAGCAAGGCCTTAATGATTTCAACTGTATTTAATAAAACAATTAACTTGTTGATAATATATACATGAAATATTATTTAACATTTTTTTTTTAAACGTTCTCATGTCTAACTGATTAAAAAATCAAATTTAGGTTATGTGAATCAGCCACAATTCAATCCTATATTCTCATCTGAAAATAAACTACCTATGAAATAGATAAGTATTTTTACCCTAATCTTCTCAGCTTTTCTTTCGTACTGATCACTGAAATTCTATTACATACTACGAAGCAGTCCAACAAATTCTGCTCATCTTTTCAGCAAACTCTCTGTATTACTTTCTGGCTATTACTGTAATTTTTCTTGTAAAGGTCAGAAATAATACTCTCCTTCTCCCTCTCAAAATAAAATCTTCGCTGCTTTTTCAGTACAGAACAGATACATGGTAAACTTAGGTATAGTTTACAGTGGTAGAAACTTCACAGAACAGAATGTGAATAGTGGCACTTCTACACAGTCATATTCCTCCAGCATACTGGGAAGGTAAAACCCAAACCAGTTTTTCAGACAAAATGAAAGGTATTTTTCTAAAGATGCAGTTATTAAATCTGAATTTAAGTTTTGCTGTTGTTGTTTAACATAGAATTGGAGAGTTCTCAACTTCCAAAAGTTATTACCTGTCTTTATTTATAATATCTGAAAACTGGGAAACCAAAATACAATTTTTGCTTCTCTGAGGGATGCTTCTCTGGGCATGCTCAGAATGCCAAGCCCTTATGGGAAAAAGGGCTTAAACAGTGCTTGGAAAATAAGTTTAAAAGGTTTGGTAGTCAGACAAACAACACTAAAACAGCATGTAATCTGAAAAAGTACGATCTTGCAGTACTGGGGGGAACAAAGCTTGTCAGAAGTTTTCACTGAGTTAAAACAGTATACACACCAGCAAGCAGACAAGAAAGTGAAGTGCATGAGCATGAGTAGAGAATTGCAAAACGATTTTGTATTTTTGTGTTTAAGGATCTCAGGTTGTGACAAATGTGAAAACTCAGGAATAGAAGAACAGCTTCTTCAAGGATAATGGCAGCAGCAAATATGGAGGGAAAAAAAAGAAAAGAGAGGTACAGATGCTAAGGATAACTGAATGTTTTAAAACAAAAACCTCATGCAAAGCTCTGATCAACTTAGGATCCACAGCATAGGTATGCTGCCTGCCACTGCTTCACCTTCACTTCAAGGAGAAATGATCTCCCAAGCATTAACAGAAGCTAAGATCTGACTGCTGTCAATATCCTTTCTTTTTCTATATAATAAAGCATGTACATGAAATAATGCTTCCTAAACTAAAACAGAAGCAGCATACAAAGTTTAACATGCACTAGACAGTTAGCTGGACTACTCAGAAAACTTCCACAAACATGAGCCTTTTCAGACAACGCTTGCTGTCAGTTTAGTAAATCATCTAGGTTAAAATTTCTGAAAGATGATAAAAGAAGTTGCATTGAAGAAAAAAAAAAAAGTTATATTCTTTTAATTTTTAAGGAATTTGCCAGCTTGCCCAATGCACTGAATCTCATGGAACACCACTGCCTAGGACAGTACTTTTAAAAACAAAAAAGAGGTAAACAACAAAGCTAAAACATTTTTCCTGTTATGTAAAAATACACTGTTCTAGTGCTATAAACCTAAAACAACTGCTAATTTACTCCAAGCTGTTCTCAAGAAATTAGTTTCCATTACAGTTTAAGCAAATCACTTCAAAATTAAGAGTACTTAAAGAGTGTTTCTGTAGATGTTAAAAATGTGTGCTTTGCAAGAAAAATACTCTTCAGTCAAAATCATACAATCCTTCCTGTTAGGCACATACTCAACTACTAGAGAATAACATCAACCCACTGACCCAAACACTAAGAGTTTAAAAACTCTAAATCTTAAACCCCTAAAAATGAGAAAGATACAGACTCCAGCTTCAGGTGTACTAATAATCATAGTTGTAATATATTCACTACATATAGAGTTCCCTCAAATGAGATGAAACACATGCTACACACTGAGCTATAACACATAGTTACTTAAGTCATGCCCTCCTGCTGAGAAGTACGTTTTGAGGAAGTCGATGATCATTAATACCACTATAGACAAAGAAATAAAACAAGACTTACTCCCAGTGCTTTATTTGTAAAATGACACTATATTCTCAATGCGAATCTTGATGTGAAGCAACTTTATAACAAGGCACATTGCATTACCCAAAATGAGTCTTCTTACTGCTACATTGTCTATAGTACCTTACCTGTGAACCAAGGAAGACTTAAAAATACAACTTCATAGATTTTAGAAGCTATGATAACACAACTGATACCCCTATTCATTTACCTGAGACTCCACAGCGACTATGATCATACAGAAGTTGCTGATGCATGGTAGACTTTTTGTATATGACATGGGGATGGCCATTCTCATAACTGAAGTTACTTGAATTAACTGTTATATTCTTTAAAGGCTCAATGAAATACTCTTCATCTTCTGTAGCAATAACTCCATGCTTAAGAAGGGGAAAAAAAAGAAAATAAAAATTTGCAAGACAACATATATTTATGTTAAAAAGCTTAAAATTAAGTAACATTTGACTATCCTTTATTTCTTTTAAGAAATAAGTCAACATAAAATTCATGATTCAATTAATTTCCAGAGTCTTTAGTGGGAAGCAGAGATAAATGCCTATAAGCAACACAATACAGAAAGAACAAAATAGCATTGCTTTACTTCTGGAATTCATCCATACATTTTTATAGTGAGTGTGGTAACAAAGCAAGACAGTACAGGACAGATAAACTATTCAAAGACTTTTTTTCCAAAACCACATGATTGAAAGCCATTAAAGTGACACAAGCCAAAACCATCTTGCCCAAAGGGTGAGTGAGCTCAATGTTCCTCTATGATACTACACTAGTAAATGCTTAATAAAGTAAAAACTGCATGAAAAATTAATTTTAGGAAATACTATTTAGAGAAAAACTTTGGCACTTTACATTGATACGCCAAGTTCTGTTAATATCAATTACCTTAGCCTACATGATCTACAAAGCACTTATTCCTTAACAGATCTCACCACAAACCTCTGGAAGATTCGAGCTGGTGCAGACCATGTACTGAACCTTATTCTCTTGTTGCAAATGCACTTCTTTCCCTTCATGCTACACGGCAGAATGGCAGATACTCTATTCTCATAACTTTCATGTTTGTGAATTCAGTTTCATCTAAACAGGAAAGTGTTTGATGGAAGAAAAGGGAAATTTCAAGCCAACTATGTAACTGCCTGAATCTTCAGAGATTAAAACTAAACTTTAGCAAAAAAAAAAAAAAAAAAACAGTTTTGGGATCATTTAGGGTACAGAAATATTAAAGAATAAGCCCAACAGAGACTCCTATACTTATAATCTCTAACTAAAAAAATTCAGTAAGCCTACCTAGGAAATTCTAAATGTGTAACTTTTCTATTATGGAAGAAATAATTACTGATCAGTAGTTTCAGTGGAAACTCTAAATTCTGCATTCATATTCTGATTTGATCAGTTACAAATCAATGGAGATACCGTTAAAGCCACTGTGAAGACTGTTCCCTGAATCACAGAATTGCAGTGTTGAAAGGGACCTCAAGAGATCAGTGAGTCCACCCCTCTGCTAAAGCAGGTATCCTACAATAGATTGTGCAGGTCAGTGTTCAGATGGATCATGAATATCTCCATAGAAGGAGACTCCACAACCCCTATGGGCAACCTGCTCCAGCTCTCTGTCACCCTTACCATAAAGAAGTTCTTCTGCATGTATGTATGGAACTTCCAGTGTTCAAGTTTCAGGGCATTACTCCTTGTTCTATTGCTACACATCACTGAGAAGAGCCTGGCCTCATCCATTTGTCTTCTACCTCCCACTAGATATTTATAAACATTTATCAGATCCCCAGGCTGAACAAACCCAGGTTACTCAGCCTTTCCTCCTGCAGGAGATGCTCCAGGCCCTCAGCCATCTTTGTGGCCCTCCACTGGATTCCTTCTAGGAGATCCCTGCCTGTTTTAAATTGGGAAGCCCAGAATTGGAGACAGTACTCCAGATATGGCTTCATCAGGGCAGAAGAGAGGGGGAGGATCACCTCCCCCGACCTGCTGGACACAATCTTTTTAATGCCTCCAGGATACCACTGTCCTTATCACAGAATCATAGAATTGCTGCTGGTTCGAGGCCTATCTGGTTCACCAGGATCTCCAGGTCCTTCTCTGTAGAACTCCAGCAGGTCAGCCCCTACCCCTACTGATGTGTGCAGTTATTCCTACCCAGATGCATGACTCCACATTTGCTTTTGCTAAACCTAATCAGATTCCTCCCTGCCCAACACTCCATTTGGTGCAGGTCCCACTGAATGGCCTTCTGATGTGTGAGCCATTCCTCCCAGTTTTGTATCACCAGCAAACTATCACAAACTGTTGTTATCCCTTCATCCAGGACACTGATGAAGATGTTGAACAAGACCTAACCCAGTACTAACCCCTGGAGAACACCGTTAGCTACAGGCCTCCAATCAGACTCTGTGCTGCCGATCACAACCCTCTGAACTCTGCCAGTCAGCCAGTTGTCAATCCACCTCTCCATATATACATCTATCCTACACTTCCTAAGTTTCATAACACTGTTGTTGCGGGAGGTGGTGTGAATCGCCTTGCTGAAGTCAAGGACACAACATCCACTGCCTCCACCCTATCTACCCAGCCAGTGGTGACATCAAAGAAAGCTACGAGGTTAATCAAGCATGATTTCCCCTTGGTTATCTCCTGATAGCAACCTCATTCTCTTCAGTGCTCAAAAGTAATACAAGAAAGCATCCCTAACTACACCTTAATTCATAATTATTTGAGGAGTTAAGATATTCAACACATAGCTCACAGGTAACTCAAGCTAACATGTATTTACGTTAACGTTATCTGAACACTCCTAACAGTGCAATGTGCAGTAAGGTTATTTCAAAGTACTTCTAAAAGGTTGTAAAAGTCACCCTATCACTTCCAGAAGTTTTTGTTGTTGTTGTTGTTTTAAAGGGGTTATTTTTTTCTCCATTGACACACCTCCAGGGTAACCCCTAAGACCACTTGCTCTATAGATGATCCAAATATCCCAAATCTGTTTCTAAGATCACTGTACTTTTGGTCAGATCTTTTCTGCTGCTGTTTTCTGCATCAGCTCTCTGCTGTTCTTCACTTCTGGAATATCCAGAATTCAGTAACAAATAGACCTTATAGAATAAAAATGCCTGCATAACACTTCAGAAAGAACTGTGTTTTAACAATATAATCCCATCATACATTTTAAAAACGTATGTATGAACACAATTCAGTTTTCAATTACATGCTTTTTAGTGCCCATAGAGACTGCAGCATTAAGTGTTCCTCTTCTGTGGTACTTTTTATTATGAACTCAAGTATTTACTAAAGAACTAACATCAGGGTCTGTATACACCTGGACACCAAATTTTCTCACAATGCCTTGATATTCGGAATCTACAATATTACTAAGAAAATAGGTCACTTAATGGCTGCTTAAGCAACCTTGACAATATAAACCAAAATGTAACTAGGTTTGCCAGATGTGTAGAAAGAGCCTTGATAATCTGGACTGCATCCAGCCAGGCTGTCAGACATCTGGGTTCAAGTGAATCCTGAGCCACTATAAGCTCTGGTATTATATTCCCATCAGAAAATAGAGTCCTGCAGTCTTTCTAGCCAACACCATCAGGCTGTGTGCTTTGTGCCAGGTCTGAGGAGACAGGGGTACCATTCAAGCCATGGCCCTGTGTCTGCAACAGAGAGGTCTTTAACTGTACTTGAGTCTGGCTAGGTAAGTAAACTTTAAAGTGGTGAGATGACAAAAGAGGGAACAAGTAATTTCACATGACATAAACAACGCTAATAGCAGTACTAAGTTTCTAAGCAAACTGTGTTTAAGAGAAGAAAAATCTATTACGAAGGAATGCAAAATTACAACTGCAGCTCCTTTAGGTACAAGCAGTGAAAAAGGCTAGGTGAGTATCACCAAATTTCCTATGTCAAATCATTATCTCATCTCAGCTGCCCAAACATTATTCTGGGTTTAAAAATATATTTATAAGTGTTAGTTTACCCAAGGAATTGCAAATAAATTTTAACTTACACCTGCTACCAGGTAATCAGAATGTACATGCAGTCTGTTGCTGAAGCTAGCTAAGTGACACGATCAACACTGGAAAATCACTTGCCCTGCATATAGCTGCAAATACACTTCACAAAAGCCCTGCGTACATAACATATATTAACTTCCCTTGCTAGCCCAATTGTTACTCCATTATTAACAACACCATTTGTATTAGTTCAATGTGCACGAATTTTAAGAAACATTTGTAAATCTGCACATAAGAAATACCCATTCCAGTGAATGCCAGTATTTATTTTGAGTTTAGAAAATGCATATGGCTAGAGATGTTTCCGCTCTATATGCGTTCCATAATGCACTATTAATAAATAGAGGGAGTTACACTATTCTACCCAAAACAACATTCTAAATCTCCTTTTTGGCTTATCATCTTTTGTTTGAGCAAAACAATATTTCAGTTGAAAAGAGGGACTGCAATAAAGACTTATGAAGCATTAAAAGGAATATGTATTGAAGCATTAAAAGAAATTAAATGTGTTGGCAGGGTTGAACTTTTTTGCTTGTTTTTGTTTGTTCTTTTCAGCTTTGCCATAGCACTTAGAACAGTTTGTGAATTAATCTTCTGCTCCAAAATATAAGAAATATCATTAAGGAACAACCAGAAAAAAGTTGTGAGAAAATACCATGAGTTTAAGAAATAATGTATGGCCCAAGTAAGTTACTGAAAGAAGCATTCTCAAGGCTATTATCTAAAACAGATTGTTTGAGGTCCTATGTTACCCATGCACCACAGACTGCCAACTCCTGCTAACATATATAAGGTCTGGATCCAGCAGTTTGACATGCTCAGACAAATCTGTGAATCCAAGTGGAGTTCCCCTGAAGTTGTAAAAAGGAATCTGTTTATGTCAGACTGCCTAGATGGGGCCTCACTGAAGTTCAGACAGGGGATGTCCATCAGCTACAGAAGTAACAGTTAACATCAGTTAAAAATTTAATTACAGAAGATAAATTATCTTCCACATTCAAAGTGCTACTTTTTTCAAATTTCTGCCTGTTATTAACCTTTTGAGACATTATATTAAATATATATGCATATATATTAAATATTAATATAATTTAATAATAATTTAATATTGATATAATTTCATATTAAAAACACAAAGTAGAAGAAAATAAAACTTCTGAAAAACTTTCAGGGTTGTTCAGTAAGTCTACAGCTGGCTGTACACTTCAGTGTAGTTTTATATCATCGGAAAAAGGCTGCACTCCCTTTGCATGTTCTTTAGGATGAAACAATAGTGATCTGGCCCAAGACAATACATCATGGAACCTAGCAGGACATTTTAAAACTAGGCAATTACAGAGCTGCATCGAGAAGAACTCAAAAGACAGCAGCCTAGAATATTAATCTTTTTTGATAGCTCTGACCTTTTAAATTACCTTGTAAATTATATATTTATATATGATTCAAAAATATTGTTATATGCAATTTATAATCTACAAATTTAGATGCTTTATGATAGAATCAGCTTCCAAGCAAGCTTATTTTAAAAATATGAAGATTTATCAGAGTACTTTATACATACACTGATTTTGAAATAAATCAAATAAACATGAAGCCTGCTGACTATGTAAGATCATGCTTTTAGACAGTTCTTGGCCCTTCTTTCTCTTATCTACTTGGAGACATCTGTGCTTCCTAGGACAAATATTATTTCATGGATGAAACTTTATGTGCCACTGAAAAATTTTACACCTCACGTTAAATATTTCCTTGGGAATATTGTAGATACAAAAAGATATTTAATCTCTATTTCACTTTCTTAACAATCACTACTTTCTAGAAAACCCACTGCTATGGAAGACTTGTCTGAGCAGTTACAGACTTTGACACCTGACAGCAGACAGAGATAGGGAAGAAAAGTACGAGTTTCATTTCTGCTAAACTTTACTGTTTCTCAATCCAAAACTTTTCTTCAAGACTTGCTCCCCTTGGAATCGACAGACCTCTTTTCTGTAAGATGAAATTCTCTATTCAGCCCATCTACCACACTTATTTCACTTCCTTTAGGATTACATAGTCAGCTTAGGCAGTTCCTCAGCTACTACTGTCTCTGCCCCATTGACTTACACCCAACGCCCAAATTCCTCAAAACATCACTCTCTGTAAAGTCTTTCATGAGTTGACCAATGCTGCAATCCATTTATATGTAACAGTTGCTATAGTAAATATGAGTTCAGGAGCCAACAAGCCTGACGGACAAGACCTTCAATTTTCTCACAACTGCTCACTGGATTACAGAGCATTCCTCAAAACTTGAGACAATTTTTAGAATAATCAGGGCTCAGCAGATGCAAACTGCTGCAGTGAAACTTCAGTAGCAGCCTTTAATTCTAGGGAAGAAAAGCTGAAACAGGAAACGGTGAGAGAGAAGTTAACTAATGGCTCATCAGTTCTATAATACTAACACAGAGAAAGCCCCACTTGCACTGGTGTTGTATGACTTTGTAGAACTTACATTAATTAAACCATGGTTTCACCTGCTCACCCTGAAATTTGACTCCTCTGGCAATACTGAAACCTAGCAGGGAAGCGAAATAAACAGAATACTTACATTCTGCTTATGAGCAGCACTTGTCACTTAAGACTATTACTTGTTTTAGAATTACGAGGAACTTAAAATTACTGCCTTTTTGACAGATACTAATCGAAAACTATGCAGAACATGACTGTCAGTCTCTTACACATGAAAAATAAGACTAAAAAAAATGTAACAAATGCCTCGAACACAACATTTTCTCAACTATCATTAAATATTCAGGACACTATTGTTTGTTTTAAAGTGCTACTTGCTTTATTAAAAAATGTTATAAAGCTGCTGGTTAGAACAAGATATTTGCCAGTAGGAATCGTTTAAAAAAAACTGATGGATTTGCCTGAATTTAGTGTTAATTCCTATAAACAGTGCCCTGGTGCACCCTGTCAACACAATGACAGAGGATTTTTTTTTACAGCAGAAGATCATACTGAGTCCAGCCAACCACCACACCTGCTTGAGTGATCCGTGCTCCTTTGAAAGAAAGCCTTATGGGATCACTGTTGCTTCTAGAGCATGACAAAAACCTCGATTGCATATGGCCTAACCCTTCTAGCAGATGCAGTGGACACCTACACTTGCAGTCCCAAGAAACATGACCATAAAGGACTCAAAAGTCCCATTCATGGTGTGCCCAAAGATCTGAGTCTGCCTTAATACAAAGTAGGTATACCAGGAGGAAACACTTAAAAGTTGATGACAGCTATAGGCACTGAAGATGATAACTAAACAGCACTCCACAATGAAATTAACTTTCATTTCAGTTAATGTACAACACATGAAACCATGGAACAACATATAGCTTCACAGCAGCCAAGTAGCATGGTTGAGGACAAGGAAAACGTGACACTGATAGATGGCTCCAGTGAGGCCAACCTGTACGTCTCTTTTTTTTTTTTTTTTTTTTTTTTTAAAGAAGTAAATCCTGAAAGCAGCAATTTTCTCTTCAAAGTATTCTTAGCTGAAAAGAATTTAAATACAAATTTATCCACTACAGTAGCAATAAAAGTTCAAACAACTGTGTCATAAGCATTATTACATGGGAACTGCAAAACTGAATTAAATTATGGTACTGAATTCAGACCTATCAGCTGCATTGAGAAAACCGTGATAACACATTCAGGAGAGTTACATTTTAACTATGCTTCTTCAGAAGTGCTTGCTCATCTCTATAAATCTCTATTCAACTATTTTCCTCAAGAGTAATTCAGGTTAACCAAGACAAAATACTTAACAGCCAACTGTGTTGTCCCTAGTACTATCTAGATCCAAAACAGCAGGCTTTTGTCTACAAAAATCATTCTGGTAGTTTTCCAGCACTTGTAAGGGTTAAAAAGGAAACAGTTTAGCAAGGTTGTAGCCTTTTCTCTTTTTCCCCTCGTTTACCAATTAGTTAGATCTGCTTACACTTAACAGGATGGACCAATATTCTGCTATATAAAAACTGAGTAACTGCAGTATATATTTTTATTAAAGGAATTACTGAGCTCTTGATTTAGTACTTCCTAGTTATGCTCTTCTACTTAAGTATTTTACTACTTGATAGCAGTAAGTTTTTAGTTTTCTCTTTTGTTTTCTTATTTCTGTTGTGAAGAAAAGCTTTTGCCCCATGCAAATACTATTGTCATGATCAAGAGAAGAACAGTAAAATCTGAGAACAAAATTTCTAACCCTGCTTTAAATGCAACTGTTTATGACAGAATACTTTTAGAAAGGCTGATACTTGCAATTATCTACTTTTCTGAATTTATACCAACAATGACTTCTACAGCAAGAAACTCCTCCTCCTCGTCAAAATAGGTAAACCCTAATTCTCAAAAAAAAAAAAAAAAAAAAAAAATCAATGAAGCATACAGTTCAATCAATATCTCACTGAATAGATCCAGCATCCTAAAGGGAAGAACTGCTACCCTCTCCCTCCCAAGTCTGCAACATTTTGATAACCCACAACAGACCTAATATTGCAGCCCCATGCAGACACTGTAAACAGTTAAGGTGCTGCCTGCTAAAGGACTACAAAATTGGGTCCTAGTACTTACAATTAAGCTTATTACAATTACAATTAAACCGATGACTACTTTTCCCTAGGACCCAGATCTGGTTTTATGGGCTTGTTCCACCTTCAGACTGTTTGCTCCTCACAGGAACTCAAAAAAACTGAAAGATATGCAATTAAGTCCTTCTGTATTTTAAAAGGGGTAAACGCACTATTATTCTAGAACATGCAACGTGCACTTACCAGACCATTGCAGTTGCTTACAGCCACTTTAGTTGTAGTGTGTTGGTCTCGCAAATATCCCGTGTAATGACAGTGGTCTAAAAAATCATGCTTCCACTGAGGACCATCTTTCCCCCAGTACTCCACTGTAAAATGTCTGGACACCAAATCTGTGTTGAGAGTCAGGTTTAAATGAAAGTGCTTGCCATAGGCAGAAAGTTTAAAAAATAATTTAGATGCTGCCAGTTCTTGATCATAAGGGTCTGCACTCCTCCTCCTTCTTGAGGGTTTAACACTTTTCACAGTAAAGCTGAGGAAGGCTCCATTTTGATCAACCCTTATTGGGATTGTTAGCTGGTAGTGTTCAAGGTAAGACAGGAATTCCTCTGTAATCACAAGGTAAGACAGTCCAGGGAGTGTGCATAGAAGAGAAGAAAATATAACAGGAAACAACAAGTAGTAAACATAAGCCACAACTGGCTAAATCCCATCATCCGCATAAGTAAAAGTTACTATCAGGTAAACACAAGGTGCAGAGCTTTACTAAAGAAAAGAAAACGCTCTTTTCTTTCTATGTAAAAAAAAAATGTGTTCTGTTTCCTAATAATCAGATATCACAAGGAAAAAAAAAACAAAACATTTTTAACAATGTACCTTATCCTATTCACACAAAACAGGAAAACATGGGGCTAAACTTTACCTAGAAGCACAAATCCTTTTAATGATATCATTCAAAGACAAAAGCTACTGCACTCACCTACATAATAGTAAAGTATTATGTTGCAACATATCTAAAAGACTCTTCTTGCCATTAAAGGTCTATAAATGCTAATGGATTAATGATTAGATCCTTACTTCCTAACTTCAAAACACATAAATGACCATATGGTAAGCCTTTAAACTGCTATGAAGTATTAAAAAGTACAACATTTTACCAATTTAATTTGTAACATTTTTGTACAGATAAAAGTAAAACAAAAAAAATTAAACAGTTAAATCAATGTAGTCAAACATTCAAAGCAATGAAACATGATCAAACTAGGACCGCAGTCTATATGATCTCATTAATAACATAACCATGGCTTTGAAAATATTTCCCAAATGTAAAAATTGATGATTCTTGTTATCTGTAGAGGTCAGGCTCCTACCTTGAGAACTGTATGAAAGCCTGCTGTCACTGTGAAATTCTGATGAAACCATGACTAGGCTCAGAATCCATGTCCACGTCTTCCAAAAAATTTCCATAATTTAGAAAAACAGAAAGCTTTTTTTTTTTTCCTTTCTCTCCTTGGAGGGCTACCTGTGTGCTATAGGGTTAACTCCACTCCGGAATTGCACCATAACAAATATATTTATTTTATACTATTGGATGTTCCACTTTTTGACAGGTATTCTTTTCCAACAACTTTCTTCTATATCTGCAGTCATTTTCTCAATTCAAAATAAGCACTGTAAGATTCCTTAAGATATCATTAAGATGTTAGAGTGGATAGCTACTGAACTTGCTCCATTTCTTTTCCTGAAAAACAAAACAAAATTAGTCAAGTTAAAATTTTTCTACTAAAATAGATCTATCCTGCAAATCATTAAGCTACCGTGATGTATTATGCAAAATATACCAACCATTACTGTCTTTAATATCTAAGGCCACAATTTTAAACAACAACAACAAAAAAACCCACCATGAATTACCATTAACCTTGAACAAGTAGTTCAATATAGCTTAATACTCACAATTCTGCTTCATGTTGAACAGATAAAAGGAATTATGAAATTAAGGTTTCTTTTTGCTATAATACCGTGTTCAGATTTGTTCCACCTATATAGTCAATACACCATACCAATTGATTTGAGCAGAAAATAACTAGACTCAAAACACTGGGAGACAAAGGAAGAACCTGGGAAAGAATCCAGAGTGCAGTTATCCGATCTTTCTGCAGCATGTATTTTGTTACTACTTGGGCCCTGGTTCTGCTTATGCAGGCAGAATTTTCATTCACTAAAATGGGAAAACTGCACATTTCTAGCATCAGAGAAACAACCTCATCACTTACATCCTAAGATTTCCAACATCTGTTATCAAAAATGCTTAGTACATAAAAACTACAATTGGATGTAGTACAATATGTTCTGATTTTCATTTTGCAGGTCATGAGACTGACAGAATTCTGAACTTCCCACCCATCACCACCATCATTTCAAACACTTTTGCAACAATACTGAAAAGTAACTCTAGCTGTTGACATGGATTAAATGGAAGGTCTATGCAGTCACCTAACAGTCCAGTATCATGGACTGTTGTCCACACAACAATGTGTTGTGTCAGCTGGTACTAACCAACTCACTTGAGCACTTCACAAACTTGCACATAGAACCAACTCCACAGAAGCGAGGCAGTATTGAAAGAGAACACCTGAGAAGGTGTTGAAAAACAGATTTCCAAGTATACACAGTCACTTCCACGTGTACCAGACTTTGCCCTTCTGAAATTCTGGGAGTGATTTACAACTCATTCAGACAGATAATACCCCCTGCAGTCAGTGGATTATTCGTAAAATTTAAAGAGTTGTATGTCAACTTGAGAAAAATCAACACCACATAAATCCTCTTTACTATCATTATAGTGAATATCAGAAAACTTCTTGGCTAAACGGAGACGGATCCAATTATTAATAGTAAATGAGGTCAACCTGACCATTCCTATGCCCACTTTTAAATTTTTTTAAAGAGAGCACTCAGCATTTAATCAGGTTTGTAGGGGGAATGAAAGATACTTTACAAGCACAGTCTGGACTAGAATTTATTTATTTTTTTTCCTGAGGAAAGAAAATGACTTAGTGATGCCACTCACGAAGGGCAAGGCCTTAGATGATATTAATAAAATCTCCAATCTGACCTTCCATGTAAAACTTTCATTTCCTAGCTAACATTTAATTACAGCTTTTAGCCTTTTTCAAGTTCTGAATAGAAATAACCAATCATATACTCCTCAGTTACACTAGTATAATAAAGAGCATGCCTTACTTCCAATATAAGAACACCCACCTTCAAATTCCACTGAATCTTGCTTTACATGACTGCTAGTGGGCTTTCTTCTCCTTGCATAGATAGTTACAGACCGATACAATAACGTTCCTTGATAAGCAGCTCAACCTATTAAGTTTACCTCACTCTGCCAATGCAGTTTCCAGATGTCTAATTAATTCTGCAGCTTTTTTCTGAATCTTTTCCAATTTGTCAGCAGCTCTTTTCATACACAGACATCAGAACTGGACACTAGTCCAGTAATTGCTCATTACTGCCATATATAGAGATAACATTGCCTCACAGCTTTTACTTAGCCAACAAATAGTAATGGGGAACTCACATTCAGTCTGTTAGGCTAATAATAAATTACACTAGCACTAAGATCTCCTGAAACTCTAATGCCCACAGGGCTCAGTAGCTCTGAATACAGGAAACAAAATGGTGTCCATTATCCAGACATCACCGGTCCATGTTAAACCTTCACAACATCCAAGCGTCACCTCGGTCTGGAATCTCTTCAGCGGATCTGAGACACATTCTAAGCCTTGATCCTCACACAAGAAAATCTCATTTCACATCAAGCTCACTGAAAGTTCTGCTGAAACTTCCAGCCTCCTTTCCAAACACATTATAGCCAGTTCATGCATTGGTACAAATACAACAGGTGCAGCAGTATCAATGGTCTGGCTTAAGAAATCATGATACAAATGATAAAGCACTCAAGTAACCCCAGACAGAGCACTTACATCCAGTATCTGTACCCTTCTCCTTTCTACCTGCAATATGTTCCTTCCTACCCATGCAATGTACGTTCACATTCCACTTGCACTGTGGCCAGGCTTGTTCATTTTGCCAGTGTTAAGCTTACAGTAGGAAGCGTTTCCTCTGCCTCATGGCTGCACTATGCATCCATCCATGGTAAGCGCATGTATGGTTCTGTACAATTTACTTCCAACTACTGTTCCTGCTTAACAGTAGGAGTTCTGTCAGGAAGAAGTGCAAGATGCATTTCACAGTGCTGGTGACATAAGTGGTGCTGCGCACCAGGATGTCTGTGCAGCCACTTAAGACAGAGAGGCAGTCTTGCCACCAAGCCCTGAGGCTCCTACTCACTGAAACTCAGCACACATCCAAAAGGGAAAAGAAAGGCTATGAGGTGCAAGAGGACTTTGTGGCTCAGCGCGTATTCCCCGATGCTCTCCAGCCAAAGTGGCCATGTCAGACCAGACACAACTGGCGACTGCACGCAGGTGAAGGTATGAGCTGCCTCGGTCACCTCAACAGTCCGTTGGACCGATGGAGGGCCGAGGGAGAGCCAGCCGGGGGGCATGCGGAGCACCGCCACACGGCCGCTCCCGGACTTCTACAGCGGAGCGACCCAGGACTGTCGCACCACACAGCCGCAGCCCCGCCAGCAGCCGCCGCCACGAGCTCTCCCGGCAGCGCTGGAGCTCCGAAACAACGGCGCCGGATTAAAGAAGCAAAGCGGCGGAGGCGTGCGAGGGGGCGGGGGGAACGACTTCGCTTCGTGCTGCGGCCCCGCAGGCCGAGGGGCGCGGCGGGCGGAGCAGGGATGACCGCGGCCCCCCTCCCCTCCCCGTGCCAGCCGCCCTTCCGCGGCCGGGAGCCCGAGCCGTGGCGCGGCCGAAGGCGGCCGTCCCGCCGGGCTACGAGCGGTTGCCAGGGCGATGGGGAGGGCGGGCAGCAGTCAGTCACACCAATTCAATTACAGGTACCGGGGCTGGCCGCGAGAAGCGTTCCGCGGCTTCAAAAGCCGGGATTAGCAGCGTCCCCGGGAGCTCCGGGGCGCGAATAGCGGCACGCAGACCTCGGGGGGAAGGGTCTGGGGAAGGGACGTACAAAAGGAAGGACGGCTCCTCCTGCCCCATCCTCATAGCAGAGCGGGGCCCGACGCCTGCCGAGGTGAGGCGCGGGGTGCCTCGCTGTCACCGTGGTGCCGGGGGGGAAGGGGAAAAAAGGAAAAAAGACGAGGAAAAATTAAAAAAGCAACATCGGGCTTGAGAGCTGTCTGTACCACAGCCCCGCACGTATGCACGCGTGTTACATGGACGGGGACAACGGCCGCACACACCGACCCCTCGGGAAAAAAAGAAAAAAAAAAAGTAATAATAACAATAATAATAAAACGTAGCGGGAAACAGCAGCGCCGAGGAGGGCTGAGCTCACAGACATCGCTCAAAGAAGATTCAGGAGGGGAAAGAAAAAAAAAAAAAAAAAAGTCGTCCTCCCCAGAGAGCGGAGGGAAGAGCCTGGCTGCTGCGGCGGAGCCGGTCCTAAAGTTAACTTTCGGCAGCCCGTTTCCAGACAGCAGCGCTGGATCTATTTGGATAAAACGCGTGTGACCCAGACACTTGGCGCCCGGCCCGATGCGTTGCACCGGCAGCCCAAATAAAAACAAGAGTCTGACTGCCTCTCACTCGCTCTCTCCCCTCTCGCACAACGAGAGAAACCCGCGAGCACGGAACCCGCCGACCCATGGCTGGAGCCCACTCACCTCCCCCCGCCGCACCACGTCCCGCAGACAGACACACACCGACAGCAACGCGGCTCCGCGGGGTTAAGAGTCTGGCGAGTCCCCGGCGGCCCGAAGTAAATCAAAACCACACGCTTCCATCTTCCTGACGAGCCCGGCCAGCGCTCGGCGGGCTGCGGGACGGCTGCCGCCAGCCGCGGGGAGCGCGGCCCGGGGGCTGCTGCGCCTGCGGGCGGGGGCTGTCTTTTTTTTTTTTTCTTTTTTTTTTTTTTCTTCCCCTTTTTCTCCTCTTCTTCCTAACTAACGACCTAGTACTAACGCCAGAACAATCTCAAGCAAAGCTGCCCTGCTCCAGACCGTGCTGTGCAAATCGCGGCTGTTCTCGGTCGAAAAACCCTCGCAACCCCTTCCCCCATTCTGAGAGGTTTCTCTCTGAAATCGCTCCAATCCACCTCGCCTGGTGCGAGACGGCTCCCCCCGCGCCCGAGCCCTGCACGCAGCGCCGCTCGGGACACGAGAAAAGAAAAAATTCATCGAATAGCGTGAAATCTTCCTTACCGTGCTCATCTTCACTTTCTGATACAAAGTAAGTTTCAAACAATAGAGATTGCACAGGACGGATCCCGCTTCCCTCTCTGCTTTTCCCCTCTGAGCAAGCCACCATCGGGGTATGTGCGCCCACAGAATCACGTTCTGTCGCCTCCCCAAAAGGGGCTCTTAAGAAACGGACCGGCGGGGCAGCAGGGAGGATGCCATCAGTTCACCCCACCTATCACCCTGCACATTTTGTCTTTCCAACGAGAAGGGGGGGAGGAAGGAAGGAAAAACAGGCTTATATTGAGGTGGGGGTGGGTGCCCTCCTCTCGAGCAGCCGCCTCTGTGCGAAATACCATGTGAATATCATCTGAGTGGGGGGGGGAGCAGAGGGGGGAAAGAGAGAGAGACGAGAGAGAGAGAGAGAGAGAGAGGAGAGCGGAGGGGGGGGGGGAGAGAAGGCAGGCAGAGCAGGAAGGACTCAGGAAAGTTTGGTTGAAGTAGCCCCAGACCTCCTCTCGCTACCGGCTCCCAGCCAAGCCGAGCGCGGCGGCAGCAGGAGCCTTGGCAGCCTCGCCCGGGGGACGGCGCGGAGCACGCTGACGTCAGCCTGCAGATGTGCCCCAGCCCGGCGGCGACGCCGCGCATGCGCGCCGCGTCACGTGGCGGCGGGGGGGGCAGGGGTACAGTCGGGGTAACGCAAAGCGGTGGGGAGGGATGGGGAAGAGGCGCTGTGCGCTGCCGGCGCGCCCACCGCGCTGAAGGGGGAACGGAATGGGGCTTTAACGACCCTTTCCCCCTGCGGCACTGTAGGCCGGCGCGGTGTGCGGGAGCCCGGCTGGGCCCCGGGAGGGCGTTGCTGGCGGTGGGCCGGGCAGCCTCCTCCGCTCCTCTGCCCGGTGAGGCGCGGACGAAGCCGGCAGAAGTCTCCCGCCGGCCTTCGGCCTGGGCGTTACCGGGAATTTCATCACAAAGCATCTCTGGTGTGCCGTGAGGGCGCGGTGCCGGAGAGGCGGCTCGAGAAACGGGGACTATGGGGGCCGGGACGGGAGGAGGCCGCCCCAGGGGCGCCCGCGTAGCGCTGCGGCTCTATTTGCAGCGCGGAGCCTGAGTCAGAGCAGTTTCGTGCCGCTGCTAGCGGACTGCCCGAGCGCTGCGCTCCTCCTTGCTGTGTCGGTGAGCCGCCAACGCGCGGGAAAGGTCCCACAGTGCAGCCGCTGCGGGGCGCCTTCGAGGGTTGGAGGGCAGCCACGGCCCGAAGGCCGGTCCTGGGGCGGCACGGTGTCAGAATCACGGCGCGCTTAGTTCTGTCTGAACGTAACGCGCTGTTGCGGTCCGGTGCTAAATTCCGCACGTAAACCGGTGACGTTCCTGTCAGCGGTAGCTTCAGCGGAGTAAGCACAGCCCCCTAGGAAGGTAGTCGCGTTTGTCCCAATCCTGCCGAAGCGTCCCGCTACCTTCATCCCATTTACGAGGCCCTGTTGCAGCCTTCAGGCAGCTTGACGTGCTGCGGTTCGGGTAGGAACGGCTCGGTGTCGCGCAGCGCGCACCGGCCGTCTCAGCAAGTAGCGCCGTGCGGCGGCGAAGCCGCGGCCGCGGGAGGTGCTCGTGCGGAGGGCGCCACCCTGCGGGGGCCGCGGCGTGCCGCTGCAGCGGCCGTTCGGTGAAAGCGCGTTGGTCAGCTTGGGCGCGGAGGAGTGTTTTTTCTCGGAGTTACGAAGTTCCTCCTTCTGTAGCTAATTCATTTGTAAGACGATCGCGTTCATACAGCGCGCTCTGCGGCAGGTGCGGGCAAGCGTACCTTAGCTATCTTGGTCGTTTCTGCGGACGGACTTTGTGACAGTCTCTGCTCAGCGTAGGGCTTGCCAAACGTGCAGTCTGTCCTTTTGAAAGGATGGCTTTTACCCCATTCTATACCAAGAACAAAAATAACCTTTTGAACAGGGAGACGCGCATGATCTAATTGCCTCATGATCGTGGTATCCTGGTGGGATGTGGAGACCTGCTCAGGTCCTGCCGAGCCAGACAGAATGCAGTCTTGACAACTAGGCTGGGGTTATTCTGGTGTGGAAGATCAGCTGTCTGTGGTTGGAGCTGCTCCCTGGCATATAACCGATTAAGTATTGATCAAGCTAAAAAGAAAGACAGCTTAGCACTTTCTGGCCAGGTCAGGTCACTTCAATGGGTTCAGCTCCTTGCTCTAAATCAAGCAAGGCAAAGCCTTGGGCTCTGCAAAGCTCAGCTGCCTGCTCAGACCAACAAGTTATTTATTTTCTGTCCCAGACAACTCCATTTTCTTGCCTACATCCACTGCTGGAGCTCAAGAAATGTTTCCAATAGCAATTTTGTCAAAACTGGTATATTACCAGGAAAAACTTTGACTCCAGATAAAAAAAATTCCTGACCATCTATAATTAGAATTTCTGACAGAATTCCCAATATTGTTTGACTTACCCTTTTTGCATAAAATCACTTTTCCCTGAGTTCAGATAAAAATAGTGAGTCTATTTGATGACTTTTATTTTTGTCTCATCAGCCTGAATAATACCCATATGTTTCTAATGATTTGCAACATTTTAAACAAGAAACTTGCACAAAAAGTCATATGCAGGTTCTTAATATAATTTTTTCTTTGCTGTAAGTAGAAACAACCAAATAGCAGATAGGAACTGCCATTCTGTGTCTCAGAAGCTCTGGACAGGATTATAGATTTATTGAGCAGAGTGTACTACTCTGTGTCTTACCCTGCTTGTTAGTCTTTGCAGACTAGGGAAGTAGTTAGCTAAAGCATTTAGCACTCTTACTTTACTTTAGGCCTTCAAATCCTTTAGCATGTCAGTCAACAATTGATAATATTGGCAAGCACTTTTTTGTTTAAATACTTACATTAAACTTCAATTTAACATTGCTAGACATACTCAGAGGTATTTGAGGCTGATTCCAGGAATCTTGCTGTTAACTAATAAACACAGAAGGGAAAGCTTTTAAGTATTTGTACAAGTGTACTTCTACAAGAGGAGTTTCTCATTCCCTGTACATTTGAATGGGCATGCTTGAAAGTATGTCTTTTCTCCATTACGTATATTCATCTGGTTACTGAAGACTCAACTGTAATATCCTATTGTATTTAGAAATTTTCCAGCAATACTTTGGGAGAGAAAAATCATTTCTAAATATTCAACATAAAAGGAAAAATGACACCAGTATAACAAATATGATTCATCAGTCATTTTTATTCTCTTTGAGAACTTTATTTGAAATGCTTAGGTAAGTGGAAGGCAGTCAATAATATTCTTAATCCCAAAGTAAGAAACAGTGGGCAAAATTCCACCCAACATACTGGTAAAATACAGTTTCTTATTAGCAATAAGCACTTATGCAGTGCAAATTTTGAAGTATTCTGATATACTAAATTATCAAATTAATCACATTGAATACATAAAATCTCTTGTTTAGAACAGTAAAAGAATCTCATCATTGCTCAGTATTTTGGACCAGCAACTGGTAATCAGACAACTGAGTCCATGATGAGCTTAGTCAATATTGTAGTTTAATTATTTGTGATTGCCTTTTCAATTTTTACAATTTCCTCCCGTTCTTTCTTTTTAAATATATGATACTATGGTTTTAACAGCCTAATTGTTCCCGTTGCTTCTATAGAGACTGGTGGTGGGATTGCTGGTATCTGGCTTGTACTTTAGTAGCTTACAGAAACATAAGCTACTCTGTGTCACAATCTGAAGTGTAGTCCAGCTATCATCGGTGACTTGATGTCTGATGAAGACAACTGCTACTGGAATATCTGTTACCTGCTGGATAGCTTTACAGATGATCTGTGGGCGCTTTACAATGATAACAGCAGTTATTATTGCAATGATTATAGCTTAGTATGTATCATGACTTAAAGGTGAGATTTTATATGTAATATTCATTCCACTGATGGAGAGAAAGCCATCCAACATGAAACTTTTGTCATTCATAAGTATGAATTGCTCATTCTGCAAAACCGAAAACTGCTATTCTGCTTATGAAAAGACTAGTCATAACAATGCATTCCTTAAGCTGATTGTTAGATGTTTGTTATTCTAGCATTAGCAATCTTACTGTTTATTACTGTCATGTAGCTTGTACTGAATTGGAAGAATTTACATCCTGAACCATTCCTGATCTGGTGAATTCCATGTAAGGAATTACAAAATACTCTTTACCACTCCTTTGTCAGGGCTGGGAAAAATTGGCGTCGGGCTTTTAGAACAAATCTGTCAGACATCTCATTTGTTTGCTTGTCTCTTCACTATGGCTACCTTCTACCTCAAATTGGATTAAAAGACTCCTCCAGAGTTGGACTGTAATCTGCTCCTGTCTCTGGATAAGTGAGTAGGATAGCATTATCAAACAGTATAGTTTCCCATTACTTTATGTGTAACATCCACCACCAGGTAAATATGCTTACACAAGTAAGAGCTTGTACATTATTTAGGCTTTCTAATTTAGAAATACCTGTAAGATACGATACTTTTTGATTGAATAATTTAATTAAAACTCGATTGAGTAACTCTTGATCTGTGAGGCAGATGAAACACTTGCTAAAATACTTTGGTTGACCACATAGTTGAGAAAAAAAAATCATTGTAACCTTACATTAATCTCTGCTAAATGTCTGTGCTTTATCTGCGCTGATAGGGGAGGAAAGCTGGTAATGAGCATAAGGACTTTATTTTCAGTCCTCTAACCTAAAATTTTCTAGGAGTGCTTGAAGGTAATTGTGCTACTGAGGTCCAGGCTCTCTCACTGACATTTCTTTGTAAAAAGCCTGAATTCAGATTGCTAACAGGAAGAGAGGTGTTCAGGGCAATACCAATCACTCCCATGCAAGAGAGATAGAAGCTATTGTGCCTGTCACACTATTTCTCAGTTTGCCACCAAAAAAAAAAAAAAGAAAAAAGACTGCATATCAAAGTGTCTTTTCAATTGGAAAATGGAGCCCTTTTGAGCTAAGCTGTTCTTGATGGCCCTCTAAAACAAAACTCATAGCAATGAATTTGGTTCCAAGTAAGGCCTTGAGGCTTGTCTTCCCAGCAATGCACATTTTGCCAAGAATGTCTTCATTTAAATGTGAAGAGCTTTACCAAAGGCAAGATGGTAGACCATCCTTTTCTAGATAAAGGGCTTATCATCACCTAAGTCACTTTATATAAGAATCCGTGGGCCTAACCAACTTGAATATTTTAGTATAAGATTTGGAAATAGGACTGGAGATCTCGGTTTGTGTAAGTTTGCAGTCCTCCAGGAGGTTCTGGGCAGCTTTCTCCGTGATAGAAAAAACGCAAGTAAAGCAGGATAGAGACCAGAAGACATGAATGTGGTAACAGTACGCTCAGGGCTCACTCAAAACCTGGAAGGGGTGGACAATGGGAGGGGTGTGATTAATTCTCTCAAGTAAACCTGAGACTGAGAATCTTACCCTATGGAAGGTGATTAAAATGGGTATTTATTTCAACTTTTTCAGGCAAATAGATGGAGTTGCTAAGACTGAAGTAGAAGGTACAGCAAACATAATAGAGCTCCACAAAAGAACGGTAATGGCAATAAACATAAAAGAAGAGAGAAATCAGATGAGAGCTTTTTTTTCTTTCAAAGATAGGGTATCCTTTTCTTCTTTGTCTCTTTCCAATTTTCCAAGTCAACAGATACCAAAAAGATTACTCCAGTAGGTGCAAAAATTTGTTTAAAGGGAGAATTTTCCAGCTGTATGTACAATAATTTTTCTATGTATATATATTCTTGTTCTCTTATTTTCTTATTTCCAGATAAAGCTTTCATAAGATCTCAATGATCTGAACAATGTGTGAGACTTAGAGAGAACAAAGTTGGGACAAGTTGTACAATATGTGGAAATGTATGGAAAATCTCTATGGAAAAGTCAGGTAAATTCTGTTTCTCAAAGATTATTGTATCCAGAAATACAGATAACTTATGCATAAATTATTAGCAGAAATGCAAGAATTCGGTTATTTGGATTTTTTTTAGGATGAAGAATGAGTTACTGACCTGTAAGACCTGGCAATTAGTATGCAGAGCACTGCAGCATTTTGCAGTCTGGCACACAGCTCTAAGAATTACAGCTTCCTGAAGAACTGGGCACCTTGATCTAAGAATCTAGGTGGCTTGTTTAGTTTCAGAATTAGAGAAGAGCTTCTGTACTTGTTTGAATATCCCACTCTGCTCATTTAGCACCTGCTGAAATATGTGGTGATTCTCATTTACTGGTACACTTTGAATAAAAGCATGAACATATACACCAGTGTCAAAGATTGTAAAATTGGATTGTGAAAGGAGCATGGATTTATTTTGAATGGAAAGAATCAGACTTTCCATATTCCTGGACTGTATAATTGGAAAAGATTTATTAAAGACTCTAGAGCATGCAGTGCATACTGCTTTGGACAGAGATTACGGCTTTGTCTAATTTAGATGGCTTTTTGGCATTCTTTCTACCACAGTGTCTTGCAACAGTTTATACATTGAACTATCTTTAATAGTTATTCTCTCCTGCTAACTTTTTGGTATCTCCCCAAAAATGCAAAGATAATATGAATGCAATAGAGCATTATGTGACTATGATAAGTACATACATTTCTCTCCCTATCTCACAAGGAACTTCAAAATTCATTTTCATATATGATTATCACAACATTAGCAGCTCTTTGGTTAGCAAGAAGGAGGAACCTTAAAATTCCAGCATTTCATTTTTACATCTTATTTAGGCTTGTTTGGCTCTGTGTGAAGCTCATTTTGTACAGCAGTGACAGCCCTGACTTCCACATATATCCCTGGCCAAATTAATCTTTAGGTATAACCCAGTAGCTGCTTTTATGTTAAGGCTGGCCTTCAGCTTCCTCAGTATAAACTCTAGGTTGCTGAATTTATAAGTATTTCCCAGTAGTTTCCACTGGAGTCCACTGGTGACCAAAGGCACTGGTGAACTTCACCCTGGGGCAGTTGAGAATCATCCATATGTTGGGTTTTGATGCATTAAAATTACAAAAAAAAAAAAAAAGAAAAAGAAAAAAAGAAAACCTTTTTATTGCTAAGAAATCAAAAGATTACATTTCTAGTTATAAGTTTCAGGGCACAATCTGTGAACTGAAATATGAGCTCTGCTTAATGTGCAAATGATTGTTTTGTAGCCATTCAGGGATTATTTGCATCAATAGACAAGTTATAGTGAAAGAAGATGAGATTCAAGTATTCTCAAAAACTTTCAAGGAGCTTACTTGATCCAAGTATTACGGTTCAACAGGTTTGTACATTATATGCTATAGTTTTGCATTCTAACATGAAGTAGGTGTAGGACTATCCAGAGGTAAAAAGATGTTGGTTTGTGACTGTTCACAAATGTTTGAGCTGATTCTAGCAATGACCTTCTGCACTCCTGTAAAACTAACTTCTCCAAGCCTCTTTTTTCCTTTTTCTTTTTTTTTAATTAAAAAAAAAAAAAGTAAACCAAAACCACTGTGTTTTCTCATAATGCCTGAAACTTAATCAGTGGTAATGAGTTCCCTTATAATCTTTGTAATTAAAACTACATTAAGAGATTTGTCAGGAAAAAAAAAGAAAGTATTCAAAGCAAATGAAGCAACAGCTGAAGAAATCCACAAGCTTGAAGAAGAAAATGCTTGACATTTATTTTTAGCTCATTGCATCCACAATTGCAACCATCTATAAATCTAGATAGTTTCATACACAGACTACGTTATCTGTCTATAGATCAAATAAGTTCCTACATAAATTATTGCATGAGAAGTTTTCTGCATAGATTTAAACAAAGCACAACTCTTCCAGTGCAACCAATTTGTATAAAGTTCAGCTGACAGTAAGTCCCTACCACTATCAAAGCTTTAACAGTGTATTTACAAGGGCACTGAGCACAGGTGCAGATATTCCACTTGAAAATAGGTATCTGCACATACAACCAGATCTAGCTGGCATTTGCTGAGAGATCAGTGAGGCTACGAGACACTTTGGCATAGTGAAGCATTACTTTATAATGCAAGGGTCTCTTAAATCATTTAACTGTTTGTGCAATGCCTCACCTTCAGCTGCTACAAATTTTATATTGTGCCCAAGTACCTTTTAGTAATTGAATGTAAATGAGGTAATTTTCAGATATTTTCATCCATGAATGACTGTGTTGCCCTTATTTCCCTCACCTAGGCTTATACCCTTATACCTCCTTATGAAAATACCGAGTTGGACTCAATGACTCTCGTGGGTCCTGTCCGACTCAACATATTCTGTGATTCTGTGATGCCATTAACTACCTGTTGTTTTAGCCTGATGTTTTTACTGAATGTCTACACACAGCATTTTTATTTCTCATTTTCGAACGTCTGTCCACAGATACAGCATCTGACTTGCAGAGGTGAGAAACAAACTGGGATTCGCTGTCATGAGGGCTGGGGGAGGGACTGGGGCTAACCTTTGCTCTTGTTTTGCCCCAGATTTTCGGCTTTGCACATGAATGGATACTCTTCTATTGAGATCTTTCTTTAGGGGGATGAAACAATTAACGGGAAAAGAATACCAGTGAATTCACTTTGTGTGCTATCCCCGCGAAGTTTTTTTTTTCTGAGATTCCGTGGAAAAAATAAGAAACGCGGAAGCTTGAAATGTCTCACGCAAAACTTTCAGAATAGGCAGGGCATCCCGGCATTCCTCACGCTCAGCTCCACAATGAAACTGCAGACCAAGCCATTATTAGCTACCAAAGTTTCTTAGAAAAGATGCAGTGTAAAATAAGTTACTAAAATTCTTTTGAAGTCCATCTGTCTTTCAGAAAATAAAACATTTTCTTCTTGATTGTTTAACAAAAGATAGAGGTTAGGTTTTTATTGTTTTTGTTGTTGTTTCATTATTCATTCAGTAATTTTTGGAAATTAATCTGCAGAAAATATTTTTTTTTCATCCTGAAGACAGAAATCTGAGTGAAAAAATGCCCCTGTTGCTCAGCGGATATAATTACATGATATGACTGTTTTCCTTTAAAAACTTTATTATGTCTGCAGGGCTAAACATTATGCATGTCCAAGTAATTGTGCATGGTAGACTTGCTGCTACCGAAATGTCTTCTGCCCTTTTGCTGACATGTTGGCCTTCAGACATTTAGACTATTGAATCTTAAAGTACTTTCAGGTGATACAATGACAACACGATCAGCAGTAAGGAAAGTGTCTTTCATTCACTGACAACAAACTACCATCAGCAGTGGGATCAATAATATTTCAGGGTTATCCTATGTTTGTCAACTACTCTGATCCTTTTCAAAGAAAATGTAAATTTTCCCTCCAACCTCTGAGATGCATTAAGAATATAAAGGGTATAGAATTCAATGGGCAACTCCTCTTAGTTTATTAACTGTTTTTTTACAAAGGAGAAACATGACTGACTGTATATAAACTGACATGGTCGCATGACTTTAGTAGCTTAAATTCATGTTAAAAAGAGAAAAAACAAACTATTTTTTCCAAGTC
Source organism: Meleagris gallopavo (assembly GCF_905368555.1). Lineage (NCBI taxonomy): Eukaryota > Metazoa > Chordata > Aves > Galliformes > Phasianidae > Meleagris > Meleagris gallopavo. The sequence goes on from NC_139435.1 coordinate 20,794,548, forward strand.
TATACATTTAAATGTATATTTGTATCATATACATCAAACTAGTATGTATGTGTTAAACATAGAATGGGTGTACACTAGTATCAGGAAGGTGAACAAATCTACTGTTTAAATTGATTCTTTGCAATTTCCAGAAAGTAATATTTTGCTATTACAAAAACAACTTGATCTTGTCTTGTGGCTAGAGTTCTGTATTTAGACTCAGATCCCCAGCTTTTCACACTTTTGTTTTTCAATAAGCATTATCTAAAGCATTCAGATGGTTTGATAATAATACAATACAAGCACTGCGGTTTTACAATTAAGAAGTTCTTAATACTCATAACTGTATTTCACTTCACAGGCTAAGCATAAAGCATAGTGGCACGTGAAGATTCGGGTCTTTGGGCTGTGAGAATGAGCTGAGACTGGGAAAAGGGCTTCCCTTTTGTTGGTTGTATGGTTTACATTCAGCCTTTCAGATGGGTGTACAGGCCCTCACAGCAAGTAGCTCTGCTTTTGATGTTGAATAAAAGTAGTCTAGATTACACAACTGATTTTTTTGAAACACAGTCAAACTTAACTTATACTAATTAACTGTATAATTAGAAGTTAATTTGCATGGTTAACAAATACTGCCTTTTATCCTTTGGGGCAAAAAAATAATTCCCCCTTTTAAATAATTTATTTTGGGTTTACTTCTTATCCATCTTTCTCCCTGCTATTTTATCAAAATAAACATATTTAATTGTTTCTTATTAATACTGGTAACAAGATCAGAATCTCCCTACACATATGATGGCTTTGTCAGAGTAGTAATTTGTATTTCCTAACCGTGTACTTGGTCATCAGGCAATTGTCCTGTGTCAGGCAGCATAATGCTTTAAACCTCTGAGCTATGGAGTCCTAGCTCAGCCAGCTGGAAGCAGAATAGGTTTCCCCTTACCCATTGCCAGTGTGCTGGACTCAACTAATTCCCTGAAGAAAAATGACTATATACTTGGCACGAAGCAGCTACTAAATTTAAACTCCTCCCACCCCTATATACTAAGCTTCATTTCACTTACAGTGCTAGAAGGAAGTTTGAGGGAGATGGAAAAAGTGGCAGATGCAGTCAACCTGACACGCCATCTTCAATCATTTTGGCTTCATTATTTGCACCACTCAACATCTGATTGCACTGCTTCGATTCTCTCACAAATTGCTGTTGTCTGTAATAACACGCGTGTCTAACCAGCAAATCTGACCTGAAAGCAGATTTTCTAAAAAGGAATGAAAGAAGAAAATAGTTGGAATACTCACTTTTATTAAATGAAAAACAGTTTTAATTAAGGCTCTCAGCTGTTCCTGGGACCTCTACAGGTTTATCCAACATCATATGGAAGAATCATTTTATCTCCCTCTAATTTAAAATAAGTGCCACTGAGCTGAACAGATCCTCACTCTGTGACTTGGCAAACAGTAATTTAACCCACACATCTGTGAGTTTTCCAGTGTTCCTTTGTTCTAGAGAAATCTTCATTGAAGAACTAGTATCTTTACCTCAGATGAGAACATGGTGAATTAGCCATGTGTAAACTTGGTGGATACTAGATAGAAGATGAACATATACGAAGAACTCTGGCTTAAGAGATTAATAATAACGTTCAACTATGATAGAAGCAAAAGCATGATTCTCTGATTCTGTAAAAAATGACATCAGGTTAGTTTTGTTTGGTTTCAATAAAAATAGGATTCTCTTCTTTGTTTTTATTAATCTAATTTTGACACAATGTAACTGTCTCCATGTTTCCAGTTTCTACAAAGCCTTTCTGTGTGGAGGCAAGACAGAATGACCTATTAAAACCTTTTGCAGCCATTCTTTGTATTTATACTAACATTGAGATGAATGTACACTAACTTGACAGAAAAAGAAAATGATATGTCAGATGTTAAGAATCCTTACGCACAATCCCTTAAATTAAATAGAAATTAAAGAGAACTCAGCAAGTTTGGGGGTGATGCCAAGGTGTGTGATGCAGTCAACATGCCTGAGGAATGTGATGCCATCCATAAAGACCTGGATAGGCTTGATATGTGGGCCTAGGAGAACCTCATGAGGTTCAACAAATCCAAGTGCAAGGTCTTGTGCTTGGGTCATGGCAACTCCTGTTATCAGTACAAGCTAGGGGATGAAAGGGTGGAACACAGGCTTGACAAAAAGGACTTGGGGGTACGGGTGGATGGCAAGCTGGACATGAGCTAGCAGTGTGCACTCGCAGCCCAGAAAGTCAAGCAGATCCCAGGCTGCACCATAAGGTGCCAGCAGTCAAGGGAGGTAATCCTGCCCCTCTATGCTGCACTGTGAGACCTCAATTGGAATACTGCATCCAAATGTGGAGTCCTCGGTACAGAACAGACATAGACCTGTTGGAGTGGGTCCAGAGGAGGGCTACAAAAACGATCCAAGGGATGGAACACCTGTCCTACGAGAACAGTCTGAAAGAGCTGGGGCTGCTGTCTGGAGAAGGCTCCAGGTAGACCTGAGAGCAGCCTTTCAGTATCTGAAGGACTGTAAGAAGGAATGGAACACACTCTTTAGCAGGGTCTGTGATGATATAACAGAGGAAAATGGTTTCAAACTAAAAGAGGGGAGAATTAGAGTGGACATAAGGAAGAAGTTATTACAGTAAGGGTGGTGGGACACTGGAACAGCTTACCCAGAGAGGTGGTGGATGCCCCATGCCTGGAGACAGTCATGGTCAGACTGGATGGGGCTCTGAGCTGTAGCTGTTCCTGCTTATTGCAGGAGAATTGGACTAGATGGCCTTTAAAGGTCCCTTCCAATTCAAAAGATTCTATGATTCTATGACTTTTCTGCTTAGACCAAAAACTTAGGGATTTGTGTGTTTGTGTGATACATTCTTATGCTGTATTGTCTAAATATTATGAAGCAATAGAGCCAGTGTTACAGTTCTTCTTAAAATAAATAAGGTGTTGTAGAAAATAATCTTCATCTGTGGCAACTGCTTTTCAGGTTGCACAATCTCTGCTGCTGTTCTATTCCTTTCCGGTATTTGGTTTTGTGGCCTTAAAGAAGCTTCAGAATTGTAGAAATTGTTTGTAGAAAACAAACAAAACTAAAAACCAAACATAAAGCAAACAAACCAACCAACCAACCCAACAAAAACTAGAGGCCTTATATCCACAACTGATTATTCTGCTACAAAGGTGCACAATTTTCACCTCATTTCTTTGAGACTTCAGGAGTAACAACAGCAGAACTGTTTGTTTGTTTGTTTTAAAAGTCTTTCCATTTTATACTGAGATGAACATAGAATCTTCTATTTAACTGTGCAGCCAGACCACTTGGCTGAGGTGTGACAGATGCAGTTTCATGACCATACTTCAAATAAGTCAATATTATTTTAAGTAACTAGATTTGATCTAACAGAAAACTGAGGAGAGATCTATGATAAAGGGCTAAATTGTTTTGCTGTTCTGGCATTCCGTAACATATTCTGCACCAATGTTTTATTCATCCTTTCTTTGAGTCTTCATTAGTAAGTTATTTTGGGATGGGTTTCTTTTTGTTGGGACTTTTTTTTTTTTATCTTTTTTTTTTTTTTTTTTGGCCTTTGTACAACAGAGAAAGCTTTCCATAAAAAGTAATGACAAGCCATAGTCTATAGCCTAGATTTTAACTTCCATAAAACTGAAAAAAAAAAAATCCCTTATTGGTTCCATCTACAATAGAGTATAAATATTTTAGGGAAAAAAAGTCAATGAAATGGTGCACCTACACCAAAAGATTTCCAACTACTCCATCACTACATATACAGAAACTTGTTTTAAATTCAACTTTTTGAAAAGTTACTATTTTCCATAGTTTTCTTATTCTTCATAAAGCTCAAGAGAGGGAGTGCAATTTGGACAGTGTTCCTGTAAATTGATCTGCCAGGACTGAGGAATGTCAGCAATCAGCAAGCAGAGTATAAAAACCTTTGTAAAGAAAAGATGCTCCCTTTGAACTCTTAACCAGTAATCATTTTTATTAATTTATTTTTAAAATAAGGACAGATAACAGTAATAAATAAAGAGCAAATAGAAGTGTAGTACCCAGCACATGCTTGATCCTCGAACCAGTCTTCTCAGTATAGAAGTGTAGTAAGAGCTTTATAGTATGGGTGTCCAACTTTTTGGCTTACCTGGGCCACACTGTGTGAAGAGGAATAGTCTAGGGCCACATAGGTTGCTCCAAAACTAAGACCTCCTATTTATTTTCATGGAAACTAAAACAAATAGAAAGAGCTTAACAGCACAATTTGATAAATTCTCAGCTACAAAACACTCTTTCAACGCAGTCACCACCACATGCTGCACATTTTTGCCAGCAATGAACAAAAGCCTGCATGCCACACTTGTGAAAATCTGCACCAGTGGAGAAGACCACTGTTGCCACTGTTGAAATGCACCACCCACCCCTCACTGTGCTCACATCCACTGTTTGGTCTCTATCAACATTCGTAAGTGTTTGTGAATATCAGTGGGCGCCATTTTTTCTGCATGGAAGAACTCAATTACACATATCTATTCCACGTGCACTTCCGTGTCAGACGCCATTCTGTCACAGTGCCCCTCTGCTGCTATCTATCACACAGCAACAACATGGGATTGGTGTCAGTGGGAAGGTTCAACCTCTACTGCCAAATCACCAGCACCCGACTGACAGCGTGGGCCAAAATAATAAAATAGGTGTTACTTTCAAAGCAGCCCTCATAAGAATACATATTTAATGTACATAAAGTAACACTTACTTTATTATTTATATTTTTACTTTTTAATTAGAACATATTTTAAAAAGCAACAAAGCCATAAAACTAGCAGGATGTGACCGAATGCCTCACCCTGGTGCCACGGCAATGGCTGCAGTTCTTAGTGAGGTCTCAAGGCGTTCCTCAGAGATTTTTGATGAAATTTCACTCTTTCTGTGCTTCATCCTGAAAACAGTTGTTCCCAAACGCAGGTACTGCCAAAACGCGGTGAGATGAATGAGGCGTGACTGTGAAGCGGGGGGCATTTCTCTGGTACCAGAGGGCGTAATTACAGAAGTCACATTTTCACCGCACCGCGGTACCTTCCGTCTGAAAGGTCACGTGCTTGTGTAAACTAAGAATCGATTCGCAAATAAACCAAGGAACTGATGACTTTTTCGGCAACCTCGAAAGGTATTCTCGGATTCCCGCATCAAAACGGAACGGGCGGCTGCGTCTTCTACGTTGCGCGGTCAGCCAACGTACCTCAGCGCGCGCGCCGCCGCCCGCCCCGCTCCGTGAACGGCGGCGTTGAGGGCGGCCGAGTGACGGCTGCGCGCGCGGGGCCGAGTGGGGTGGCTGGGCGGGCAGAGCCGCCGCCATGATGGCGCGGAGCGGGGTGTGGCTGCGGGTGGGCGTGCCTGCCCTAAATCTCTGTACTCTATGTGGTAAAATACCTGGTTGTGTAGGCCAAAAGCTAATAAGTAAGGTAAGCGCCAGTTGTCACTGTACAGTTTGCCTCTAAAATGCTGTCCATCAGCCTTTTCAAACAATAAGCTATTTGTTTTTGTGACTGTGATGCCTTTTCATACTTTCCCAGTTCAGTGTGTGGCAGAACTGTGTAATGGGTTATTCAGATCAGTACAGATATGAATACTGATAATCCCATGTTTCTAGGAAAGAGTTTGGAAAACTTTAAAAGAGAGGAACAGGTCTTGAACTGAATTATTTTTTCATTAATTTGAGTGCCCTGCTAATAAAGCAGCGAAAACTCCATCTTATAATCTTGATGAGAAAGGGGCCATTTTTCCCCCCTTGTCTTCCTCTGGACACTTCTATAAGAAAAAGGCAATGTGTGGCTCAGTATTGCCTCAGAAAACAAAATGAAATTTTTGAATGTATGAGCTTTGAAGAGAAAATCTTCAAAGAAAGATGTGTCACGATGAAAGTGTCTGGATGGAGGCTCAGAGCCAAAGATAGATCTGTTTTCAGTTACAGCGGGGCTAAGGATCACTCTGTAGAGAATATTGCTTGACCTAGAAGGTACAATGTAAAGTAAAGATTTTGGGAGGAGAAATGGGAAAATAAAGGAAATAGAGATCAAAAAAGAGAAAATCCAGAACAAAGTATAGAGGAAGAAATGTGTGGAGGAGGGTAGAAAGAAGAAATAGGCACAAAATCTCATAAGAAAATCAATTGTAGGATCTTTTTAATGGTATGAATTAATTATATGAGTGTAGTAGAAGCAAGAAGAACACATAGAATGTCACATAGAATGTTATTTTTCCAAAATAAAATGGTAACTTTTAGAATTTACTCTCTCTACAATGTATTGATTTTAGTATCACAGATTTTATTATTATACACAGATATTATTACACAGATGAGATTTTAGTATCACAGAATCACAGAATCAGAGAACTGTAGGGGTTGCAAGAGACAGCTGGAGATCATTGGGTCCAACCCTCTGCTAAAGCAGTTCCCTGCAGTGGATTGTGTAGGAAGGCATCCAGGTGTGTACTGGATATCTACAGAGAAGGAGACTCCACAACAATCTGTTGTCCATCAGGACCCCCAGTCCTTCTCTGCAGAGCTCCTCCCCACCCAGCAGGTCAGTCCCTATACATGCATACATAACAACAACAACAACAACAACAACAAAAGGAAAAAAAAATGGAACCAAAAAATATATGTATGTGTTCATGTGTTTTTTCCTCCCCAGGTGTAGGACTCTACACTTGCCCTTGTTGAACCTTATAAAATTCCTCTCCACTCAGTTCTGCAGTTGATCCAGGTCTTGTTGAATGGCAGCACAGCCTTCTGGTGTGTCAGTCATCCTCCCAGCTTTGTATCATCAGCAAATTTGCTGAAGGTGCATTCTGTATCTTCATCAGTATCAATAATGAAGACATTGAACAAGACTGTTCAGTACTGACTCCTTATGAAATGTAATAACTTATATAATTTAGGCTACTAAGGAATATATAAAATATTTTGAGTGGTAGATAAAAAGAGCAGCACACTGTTTTTTTCGTAATTATGTGTCACTAACCCTAAAAGGGAAAACACTTTTCTGGAATAGATCACACAGTCACTTCTCTTTTAATTGTTAAGTAATTTGGAAAGAAACAGTCAATACAAACAAAAACACCTGTATTTTAATATCAGACTACAGTGTAGAATACTAACAAAGCATTGTAGTGATTACATACTGTTAAAGGTTAGTTGAAGTATTCATTAATGAACAATTAAATTTGTGTTATTACACTACTGTCAGCAAACTTATGCAAAGGATTTCCTTCACCATCCATAAAGCAGGTATAAATCTTTGAAATAAAACATTTTCATGGCAAAGCATATCATTATAATAAATTTGCTAAAAATATTCCATTTGGTCTGGTTCAGACTGTTTTGTAGCTTACAAACAAATTCCATAGTTTGCTAATAATTTGCTAAACTCCTGTATCTTATTATGTTTCTTTCATGTAACCTGACCTTTCCCGTAAGTATGCATACTAGTATTATTTCAGTATCACTAGCTTACTTGACTTCCAAACTGCGACTACAAATTTATTGTTTAAAAGTGAAACACACAAAGGCATTTGATTTGATCATTTTGGCTTTTTACAGTCAGCAGTGGGTTTGTCTCCCCTGCAGAATTAAACACGATCTGACTATCTCACAGATTAGATATTTTCACAATTAGCTTGAAAACAATCTTATTAAAATGTTGCAAGGCTAATCTTGTTAGACAATTGTGACAATGCTGCTTTTGCACAAGGTTTGTAAGCATCACTGCTGCAGTGTCCAGTGGGGTGATTTCGCCCTGGTGTAGTCCTGTGGGCAGTCTTATCTATAGTGAAACAGAACTGCATCAATAATTAATTGGTTGAGTAAAATAACTCTAGAGTTAAGGTGAAGGTTTACACCTAAGCCCTGATATGTTTTTATACAGCTATCTGAATTTTTAGGATATTTCTGGCATGGTATGAATTTCTTATGCTAAGTCCTACTCATTCACCCTAGCAGGGCTCTGCCTGTCCTCTCCCAGTTTTGTTGATTCTCTGTAAAGTGCTGCTTCTCTTGAGGTAATTCAATCAATATAGTGATATGATGTTTCATAAAATTAGTATCTGTGTTACGTGACAAGATTTGTACACTGCTGCAGCTACTCTTTCCTTAACATAGAACAGTTGCTGCTTGACTAATTCAGTCAAGGTGTAGCTGCTGTTCTCAAGGTCAGCTTCAGTGCTCCTGACTGGTAACCCATATGTGAGAGCTGGCTTTCCAAGTTAATCATCTCCAAGTTAGCAGTAGGGAGACTTGCAAATGCTTTTTAAATTCATGTTGTTACTGCCCATGTCAGCCCTAGTTGTAGGAGGAAAGCTGCATACGACCTTGTGTGTTGTTCTTAGAATTCTGCTGAAACCCTCACATATGCAGTTAAGGTATTATTTGTATAGCTTTGCCAGCTCTTCAATATTTTATCTTCACAAATCACAGACTCTGTGCAAGGTTGCCAGAATCCTGTCACATACAAGGGACTTTGATCAGGTTACACTATTTTTGTCAAGCTTGTGCTTGGTCAATTGAAGGATGTATCTGCTGTGCAGCTTTAGCCTCTAGGTGCAAACAGCAGCACAACTCTGCTTTGTTTGCAGTCAGCAGTTGTTCTGCAAAGCATGAGTGGCTTGGAACTGCCTGATAATATCATTTTTCATAAGCACTAATTGGGCAATACTATTATTTGTACCTGTTTCCTGATTTTTACAGTAATTGCAATCAGCAAGACAAGTCAACACATCTGAGTACATCTAAGTTATACCTTTGGTGAACACATTTCGAGCATAGCAACTCTACTTTGTGGTCAATGAAAGAAGAGAAGCATCAGGGAGTAAAAAAATATAACTGATTTAAGTTAGTTTAAACTCTGCGTGTCTCCTGTAAAGTGTAATTATAGCTCCATTTTCTTAATGTGATTGAATACAAAAGGAAATTACCAAGCATGTATAATTATAAAAGAAAAATAAAATAGAATTATACAATTGCAGAAGGCATGCTGTAACATACAGCTCTGCCTTTAAAAGTTTTCAACAATAGCAAAGTTGAAGCCTCGGTGAATTCTGAATTTGCAGAACAGATAGCAGCACTGTTCCGAGCAGACCATCTAATTTGAAATTCGGCTGCGCTGACTTGTTTCACCTTGCCGTGATGAAACACAGATCCGTTCTCTTTCTATTAAGTAACTTCAATCGTCTTTCTTTCAGCCTTTGTATTCTTCACTTAAATACTACAAAGTAATTACTTGGTTTTCCAGTGTTGCAGAACTGTAACCAGCTTGTTCCTGGACCTAATCAAAGTACAGCTTTTGATGCAACTACTTTCCCAAAACAAAATCTTCTCATAGTGAAACAGACTCAACTCTGAAAATATATGATACTAAAATAACAGCACGTTGCACATTCAAATAAAAAGACTGGATGCAACTGCATCAGGTTACAAATAAAGGTAGTGTTGTAAGTAACCCTCATTTATTGACAATAACGATTAATATAAGCTAATAATTTAACTGATGAGCTTTACAGTTTGTACAAACGTGCAGAAAATCAAACAATTCTCTTAAATAAAAGCCAAAGAAATACCAAAGATGAGCTGTTGTAAGAGACACCAATTTTAAGCTCTGTAATTGTGGAGAATTTAGTATTCTGGCACAGATGTCTCTAGAAAGACCATGACAGAAAGAATAATGTCTCGCCTTGTCCCCAACCAGGATTCCCCAGTGTTCTATTAACCAAAATAAAAGTACTTTATTATCTGAAGAGAACTTCAACAACTGATTGGGGGGAAAATGATTTATTATAAATAGCAAAGGACTGTTTCTTTATCAAGTTAACTGCAACATCAATCTAGTTTAATTTGTATTTGAAATCATTCTGCCTGAAACAGTCTCCAGCAACTCATCTGAATGCAACCTAAATTACAATTACAAGAGGAATACCACCAAAAACATTTGTCTTGGCTAACTACAATCCAAAAGCTCATTTGGAAGCACCTGCAAGCAGTGTTTGTTGCCAAATAGAGAAGGCATGGTTATGTTTCATTTGACAGTATGGAATTCAAAACTTCTGCAGAACAAAGAACTTTTTGTAACCATGGCTGATTATAATTACGAGTAGTTCGGCACTGCTGAGGTACCTTGGAATGCTCATTGTTTAACCTGGAAACAATCTGAATTAAAACATAGAGTTAGTGCTGCCTGAGAATATGAAAAGAAAAAAAAAAAAAAAAAAGAAAGAAAAAAAAAAGAAAGAAAAAAAGAAAGAAAGAAAAAAAAAAGAATATCACTGACTTAATGACTAAAATTTTGCCTTTGGGAATAAGTAAAATTATTGCAATCAGAAAGTAGTTGTGCTAAAAGTTTGAAGCAAAGTAAATAAGTAAAAAAAAAAAATCTAACAGTAGGAAATACCTATACCAGTCCTCAAATAATTCAAAAAACTGAAAAAAACTTACTTTCTCTCAGAATGTACATGGGTTGATTATCTTTTGTGAATACATACCAGTGAATTTGACTTTTCCTTATGTTGTTTAAAAAAAAAAAATAAAGCTTCAGATATGATGTAGTACAGAAAGTATAATGCTGTTGTACCAAAACACTGAAAATGTTTGACATTTCAAGATACACTTATTATTCCAAGGTGATACAACGTACCAAGGTTAACTTAACCCCAGCCAAAGCTAGGCCAACCATAACAGTCTTCATTAGTATCACCTGTTCTCTCCCAAAACACACAAACAAAAAGCTCAGCTATATTTCTAGCAAAACTTCATTTCCCAAACCTTTTAAGCTAGTCTTTCAAATCATGATTCTTTTTATCTTCAGAAAAGTGTTGACAAATACAACAGTTAACTTTAATGTCACTTGAAAGTTGAAAAAGCTACCCAGCAGAGTTTAATTAATTGGGTAGGACATAATGATAGAAAATTTGTACCAGCATTCACAGCTGAGTCTTTGAGAGCATACAACTGTTGTAGTATGTGCTTCCTTATAATCTTACAATACTACCTACAAGAAGGCACTGACATTATTAGACCAATTTCTTTGCAATGTGGAGGTTGCTTGGATGACATACTCTAAAAAGTGAGAAGCCCAGTTCAATAGGTGTTATTACTGATGAGGATTAATCATTTTTTTTTTCATGTTTTTGCCAGTTTAGAACCCATCAAAGCTGAGTGTTATGTGGTGTACCTTCACATTGGTACTGAAACAGTCAGAACCTGAAGTATTGTCCTAGTTTTGGCCTCTGATTCAGCAGGTGATCATTTCCTTACCCATGGATTACACTCTTGATAGTGACAGTGCTGACTGATGTCTTTTTCTCAGCCATATTAGAGGAGTGGCCACCAGCTCAATACTGGGAGAATATGATATAGGATAGATGAAGAATCCCACTGCTTATTTGATAATTAGCAGAATCAAAGGTGGGAGAGTTTTTAAGCAATATCACTGTTCCAGAGATACAGACCTAATCAAATAGACACAGCCCAATACACATTAGAAGCATTCAAAAGTCAAAGACACCCGTACATAACTGCTTGTTGCTACCATGGCATCTATCTTAATCACTACTAGATGCTGTATAAAACAGACTGATTCCTGTTATGAAACCTGATCAATACTTCTCAGAATTGTCTTGTGATCAGTCGGTTGTCTGGGTATGAACGGACAGGGTTTTAATTAAGATCTCACAGTCCAAGGGCAGTTGTCTGTGCTAGTGAAACTGGCTCTACTGTGAAATACAGGTGCACTTCTTAGAGATTATATAGACAGTGATATGACATAAGCAAACTCAAAAACATGACTGAAATGATTGAAAAATGTATTGTCATTCAGAAGCTGTAGTAGCATATATAGTGTTCCATTTCCTCTGATGTAAGACTTTAAGAAGTTTCCTTTTCTTCAGAATAAGGATATTAGAATTTCTGCTTACACTTCTGCATGATCTGTCCTACAACTCCAAAGTAAATCATTTCTTCATAACAACCACTTATACAAATATCCTTGAGAAGAGCTTTGAAGAATGAGGTGTAAGAATTGCCAAAGAAGCAGTAACTGCTTATCACTGCTGAAAATGCCTACTGTTTGTTATCTCTGACCACATCCTGTGGAAACTAGCTTTTCAACACTCAGATCCAGGATGGTCTTAATGTGTTTCATACTCATGTCATGAAACTGTAGACAAGACAAAGTGATCGATTAAGGACACTTCTTAGTAGGTGTCTGAACTGTGGTGACGAATCAAGAATACTAAGAATTCTTTCATTACTCAGCAACTGATTTTGACACCGAGGAGCTGACAATATAGACATGGTTCGGCTTTTCTTTATAAGTCAGATTTATTTATACTGACGTATAAACATGACACCAGATATGTGAAACTGAAAATGTGATCATGCTGATGAAATTAATGTCAATATTGGACTTCAAAGCGCAGCTAATTATAAGTTATTATATGTTGCTATTAATGGTTACAATGCTTTTCTTATTTCTTCCTACTGGAATTAACAGGTTTTACTTTGAAGTAAGGGTAACTGTTGAAGTTTCCTAAATATTGGCTGAAAGAAAGTAACAGGTCAGAACAGTGCTATACCTCAGTAATCAGGTGTCGGATGAAAGAGTAAGATCAATGGCTATAGCAGTTGTCAGCAATGTGTCCTCTTTAGGGGGAGGTTAACCTGCTATATTGGTTGACTGATGATGTGAAACAGTTATGATAGAACATCTAAAAGGTGGAAGCAATATCTGTGTCTACACCTGAGTGAAAACATAGGTCCCGGGGGAGGAAGGGAGAGGAAGAGTCTAAAACCTGTACTCTTCTTCAAAGGATGGATTTGAAATTGCTTTGATCCAGACCACATTTCCTCATCAGTCCTAAGAGTTTCAACACTGTCCTCACCTTTCGTTTGTACTAGCACATAAGGTATGCACTGATGAGCAGCAGGTCCAGTAATGCATCACCTTTGGTAGGTCTGTATAACATCTGGATCAGGAAGTTAACTTCAACACATTCCAGGAGTCTCCTAGATTGCTTGCAGCTCACAGTGTTGTTTTCCCAGCAGACGGCCAAGTACCTTAAATCGCCCATAAAGATGAGAGCCTGAGAGTTCGATATGTCTTGTATCTTGGCTCTATTTGATCAGGCAACCTTTAGTAGACCCTGACTCCTGATGTCCTTTATTGGACTGGTCCCTGTCATAATGAATGATATCCATCCTAGGGTTATGGGAGAAATGGCTGATGTGGTTGCCGAGCCGCTCTCCATTGTATTTGAAAAATTGTGGCTGCCTCGTGAAGTCCCCAGTGACTGGAAAAAGGGGAACTTTACTCCCATTTTTAAGAGAGAAATGATGACTCGAGGAACTGCAAGTCAGTGAGCCTCACCTCTATGCCTGGAAAGATCATGGATCAGATCCTCCTAGAAGCTATGTTAAGGCACATACGAGATTAAGAGGTGATACGAGACAGCCAGCATGGCTTCATAAGGGTAGATTGTGCCTGACCAATCTGGTAGCCTTCTGTGATGGGGAGTGATGACATAGGTGGACAGACGATGGATGTCATCTACATGGACTTGTGCAAAGCCTTTGACATGGCTCCTCACCACATCGTTCTCTCTAAATTGGTGAGGTATGGATTTGAAAGATGGAATGTTTGGTGGATTAAGAACTGGTTGGCTGGTTGCCGCTAAAGGGTTGCGATCAGTGGTTCTGTGTCAGGCTGGAGGCTGGTCACAAGCTGTGTCCCCAGAAGATCAGTCTTGGGACTGGTGTTCTTCAGCATCTTCATCAGTGACACAGATGATGGAATTGAGTGCACCCTCAGCATGTTTGCAGACGACACCAAGCTGAGCGGTGCAGTCGATACACTGGAGAGAAGGGAAACCATCCAGAGGGACCTGGACAGGCTGGAGAAATGGGCCCATGTGAACATAATGAGGTTCAATAATGCCAAGTGCAAGGTGTTGCAGTTGGCCTAGGGCAATGCCAGGTATTTATACAAACTGGGGGAAGATTGCCTTGAGAGCAGCCCTGCAGAGAAGGACTTGGGGGTGCTGGTGGATGAAAAGCTGGACATGAGGACATGAGCCAGCAGTGTGTGCTTGCAGCCTGGAAGGCCAACTATATCCTATTAAAAGAGGAGTGGCCAGCAGGGAGAGGGAGGTGATGGAGACATGCTCCTTTAAGCAAATTCTGATTATTTAATCAGATATAGTATTTGTGTTATGAAAAATAATACTTAATCTCTTTGAGAGCTTGCTTGCTTTTATATACTGCTCTGTCCTTCTCATTTTATGTGTTTTTGCTGTTGTTTTTGAGAACAAAAAACAAACAAACAAAAAAAACCCACACAGGCTACATAGTTGTTAATATTATTTATTCCTGAATTTACACTATCACAGATCAAAGAAGGAACCTAAGACTGATGACTTCTAAAGGTACTTCCCACCTCAAACAATTTTATGAATATTATATGTGTAAAGGATAGCAAAATACAAAATATTTAAAAACAAACAAAAAGACCATTCTAGAAAACCCTGAATAATTAAGGAGAAAAAAAAAAAAAACAACTAAATGTGCATGAAAGTCAGACATTACAGTTAGTCTTTGAATGGAGGGCATTTAAGCAAGCAGTTATAAAACAAAAGTCAATGTTTCTGGACAACACCTACCACTGTTTGTAATTATGCATAGTAACCAATTAAGTAGGCAAAATTAAATGCACTTAAAGCAGTGTAGCTAAAAAAGGCAATTATGGTAGAACTTAACATTAAACTGTTCTCACTCCCCCTCTACCCTCAGAGCGTTGTGAAGTTCTCATATAGAACACCATTGAGCCTCTTCCCGGCAATTTTCAGCAGATACATAAGTATGGCTTCCCATAAATACTAGTGATTTGTTTAGAAGTAAACATGTAGATCACACTACTCATGAAAGGCTTCTAGACGTATCCTGTTTGGATCTTCTGGATGCCTCAGGGCAATTCCACTTCGCAGTAGCAGCTCCAGATAAGGTGGCCAAAATGAGTCATCAACTGTTACATAGGGTTCATGTGGTGTGGACATTAATTGATTCAAGAGAAGCTGGAGGACCAAAAGTACAAAATTTAGAACATGTTGTGGAAATTAGTATTGATAAAAGGAGAATTCTAGTTCTAAGTTTTTCACTGTATATAAAAAAATTCTTACACAGTATAATTCTTTAGACAGTATAATTGTAAATGCCTAAGAAATATCAATGTAAGGACAGTAAGAAATCCTTACATAATCCAGAGAGAGAGAGACAGAGATTTTTGGAAATAATTTGTCTGAAAGCCATAATTGACTTATCACCAATGCTTGTAAAAATCTGTACCAGTGGAAATGCACTGTTCACTGTTCCACTGATGAAATGCACTTCCTTCCACCACTGTGCTTACATCCACTGTTTTGTCTCCATAAATATTCAGCAAATACTGATGAATGTCAGTAGGTATCATTTTTTTTTCAGATAGAGGAACTCAATGACATACCTTTGCTCCATACACACTTCCACGTCAGATGCATTTTGTCAGACTGCCCACGCTGCTGCCACATGCAATGGAGTACTGGTTGGGAGGCTCAACCTCTACTGCCTCTACCTCTACCTCTACCTCTGACATTGTGAGCCAACATCATAAAATAGGAGCGCTACTTTCAGAGCAGCCTCTTTATCATCATCAACCTTGTTGAGGATACACTCTATTGCTTCAACCACATAACTGTTGAAGAACTGAAGACCAGATGCAGTACTGACCACAGGGGAACTGTTACCCACAGACCTCCAACTAGACTGCGCCACTGATCACAACTATCTGAGCTCTACCAGTCAACCAGTTTTCAATCCACCTCACTGTTCTCTCATATAATCCACAATTCCTAGGCTTACCTGTGAGGATATTATCACAGACAATGTGAAAAGCCTTGCTGAAGCCAAGGCAGACATCATCCACTGCTCTCCCCTCATCTGCCTTGCTTGTCATGACATTGTAGATGACTACCAGATTGGTCAATAATGATTTTCCCTTGATGAATCCACAATGATTACTCCCGATAGCCTCTGCTTCAACCTGCTTGGTGACAACATTCAGATTAAGTTGCTCCATTGCTTTCTCAGGGACAGAGGTAAGGCTGACAGGCCTGCAAATTTCCCAAGTATTCCTTCTTGCCCTTTATGAAGACACTGCATTTCCTCCAGCCTTCAAGCACCTCTTCCATTCTCCAAGACTTTTCAAATACGATAGAGAGTGGTTCAGCAATCACTTCTGCCAGCTCCCTCCCTGTTGGTGTATACCACAGAGGCCCATGGATTTGTGTATGTCAAGTTTGCCTAGATGATCTCTGATCAGATCCTCCTTGGCCAAGGCAAAGTTTCCTGCCCTACTCTCTCTCATCTTCAAGGTCTGGGATTCCTGAATGGCAATCTTAGCAGTAAAGACTGCTAAGCAAAGAAGACATTCAGTAACTCCGCCTTCTCAATGTCCTCCATTATCAGAGCACCCACCTCATTCAGTAGCAGGCCATAGGCTCCTTTTGCTATCGATATACTTAAGCCAACAGACCAATTCTGAGGAGGAAGTGGTACTTGAATGTTAACCAACTCTCTCGTGCAAATTCCTATAACTACTTCTTGATTGTGCATGACAAGCGCCTTACAACAATTCACCACCTCTTAATACCTCCTTCCCCTTTGTTTCTTCCTTACCTAAATATACTATCAGTTAAGAGACTGAAAATCAAACATCTGTTTCAGCATTCGTTTTGTGCTCTTGAAATCTGTGTATATCCCCTCATAATAGGAATACACACCTACAGATTATTTAATTTTGCCTATTCTATCATGCTTTCTTTATTCATCCTAGCTACTTTGTTATTTCTACTCAGAGCTTGTAGAGTCTCAGCCTTTGTAGTTTTATTAAGTACAAAATATTCTGCCTGCCTCTTTCTTGCTGATGAAAAATGCATAAAAAGTTTTCCCCCCTAGTAACGTTAAAAAAAAAAAAACTATTTTTTTATAAATGTTCCAAAGAATTGCTCAAGTTTATGTATTTTGTATTCATCTGCTCTAACGCTGAATATTTACTCCAATTACACTGCTGTAGATTAATTGTTGCTTAGTCTTCTATGACATCTTATATTCCAAAATTGTCTTTATGGTCATTCACATACATTTATATTGTAAATATCTTTCAAATTTTAAAGTAGTCTACTGAATTCTCAATCTGATAGTAATAATTCTTAAACTGTTTAAATGGAAAAAAAAAAAGATTTATAAAAAATGAAAAATATAGCTTACTAGTGGAATAAAGATTAGTATAATAAAGTTTTTGAAGTCTGCATGATGAATAAGTTTACATCTTGCTGAGGTACCTTATGCTAATTTAATGAAGTGTTACTATACCTGAATATGTAAATGCATACATCTTGCCTGACAAAATGGATTTATTAAAAATGTACACTTTCGTTGTTCAAAAAGCAAACATTAAGGAGACACCATTAGGAACACATGCTTCCATTGTAATCCTGGAAACCTATTACAGTTCTGCAACATTAAATCTGTAACTACAATAGAAATGTGACTTAGTATTTGTCTTTTTAAGAAACTATTATTTGTATCTAAGCAATTGTTTGAAATTAGAACCAAGTTACTTAATAGAAGAAAAAAAACCCTACAACCATCATCATCATAAACCTTTAGTTTAGGTGGGACACTCACAGTTTAGGCCAAAATAGTTAAAAATAAGTCTGAATTTCTGGTACTAATACTTCCAAATGGAAATCAGACACTACTTGCATATGTTCACATTTTAAGACGACTAATGTTATCAGAAAAAAACACGAAGGGCAATTTATTTTCCATAGGGAATACATCTATTTCAAATTCTTAAGTCTGTTTTCAGACTCTGTCTAATTTGACATTAATAGGCATGCTGAGATACTTCAGGCATGTAAAACAATTTTGATGATGTAAGAAAAGATTCGCTGTCTGGGCTTTAAACTAAAGAACAACAATGTCATAGTGACCGGATCATAACATCTTAACATTAGAATGTTATTCATCAAGTTTTCTCTCAAGAAAAAGGATTTATTTTCTGGGGGGAGGTTTTACATGTAGATGCTTACAACTGTCTGAAGTATAAGCATGGAGGATGAAAAGGAAATTACCTTTAAGACTAGAAGGAAAAATGCTAGCGATAAGATTTAATGCTCCTTCAGAATTAATGCTTGACAATTCAAAATCTTAAGTTGTACTGTAAAGAAAAATACATACTAACTAATATTAGAATAAAATCCATTAGAAATATATGAATCAAGACTCACTGATTTTCTCAGTATGAAAGAAGATAATCCAGTTAATATATATTTCTTAGTTCTCCCACAACTGATAGTGCACTACTTTTCAGAAATATCTGTATTGAATCAGTACAAAACACAGCACGAAATGGAATAATTTTCTTAACCAAAGCATGTTTTCCCTCAAATGAACTTCTGAGACTCATAAAACTTCTATAAAATAAACAATGTAAAATTATAGAAATAAAAGGCAAATCATTTTTCCAGATGAAACTTAAGATTTGGTTATCAAGTCTCATAAAAAGGTGGAGGTTTAATTTGATAGAAATTAAAATAGAAATTAAACAGTCCTAAACATTTTACTTTTAAATTGTCTGTCATGGTTTCATGATTTTTCATTATCAGTATTCCACATCATAACATCATGCAATGCACTGGGGGTTTGACTGCTGATGCTCAAGTTCCGGGTGCCTGTCCAGAGAAGAGCAGCTACGTTTCCCCAGGGGGCTTTGCGGTCAGTGAGGAGATATAACTCCCGGCAAGGTCACCTGATGCTCTCTTCTTTGCCTGCGCTGCTTCGCTTGCGCTTCTCTGCCTGCGCTTCTCTGCCTGCGCTTCTCTGCCTGCGCTTCTCTGCCTGCGCTTCTCATCTCAGCGTTGTGGTAAGGCCGATCCACCATCAATTTCACATTCTCTCTCCTTATAAAATTCTGTTGATACCATATTTAGTAAATTACTTTGTTTTACCTCAGATTGTTGCCACTGTTTTCAATTATTTCGGGGTCCCTTATTTTCTTTTTTTTTCCGGGGGCGCGGATCCGCGGATCCCTCCGCCCTTCTAGTCACGGAACCGGGCCGAACCAGCCCATAAACCGTTGACATTGTCTAAACAGTATGTCGTTATTTATCTTATTAATTGATTGCAATCAGATCTGAGTATTAGAAAATTCCCCCATCTCTACATAATACCATCTTACCTCTAAAATTTCATGCATTGTTATCACTTGTTCAGATGGCTCTTCAGCGTACCTCTGCAAACACAAACCCACCATTCAAATTAACAACAAATTAACGAAAAAACGCAAAACAAAATATTCAGGAAATATCATCAATGACAAAGAAAATTAATCACATAATTATTTGATAGTATACTACATAACAGGCGAAGACATATGCTTTTGTTCAGTCATAATACAAATACAAGGTAGGATTTAAATAATAAATTTGTCAATGCCATATTATGAACTTCAGTATTACAAATAATTACTTTAAAAATCCTTACATGTAATCTCACATTACTGTAGTATAGCTACCTATATTGAAACAAAAAAAATAAAACCATATATTAGATGTAGTACAATGCAAAACATTCTGTAGACCTGAGTTGTTACAAAACCAGTATTTTTTTTGAGCATCAGGTAAATGTTTACAATAAGCTGCAATCTCTCCCAGATTATAGTTTACGATGTCTTAATATTTCTTCATGATTTTCAAATTAGAATTTATTTATTTTACACTTTCAAAAAAAAAAGTCCAAGTTTAAGACAGAAAATCATAAAATCCTCTGTAGAGCCATACATTAGAAAATTAAAATAAAAACAATGCCTATAAAACTGCTTTTGCTGTTACATATTTAACCTGGTTCTTTTTTCTGTTTTCTCAACTTTCACAAAGGGCAAATTCTGGCTCCTCCCTTCCATCACAGTTCTTAACAGAAAGCCAAAAAGGGGACATACTTCTTGCTCCAAGAAATCATGCTCAAACCATGACTGAGTTAGGGCTCAATAAAGCATATCTTTTTGCCTTTACATTGATACTGGGCTAAGAAAATAGAACCTATAGTGAGAAGCTGCAAAAACTTCCAAGGAAGAAGTCTTGGCTGTTGTTAAAAATACTACAGAATAGTTCGTGGGCTTGATATTTGTGTCAAACCTAAAATTAATTTTTGACTTCAGAAATTAATAGAATTGACAAATAATAAAATCTTAAAGATGTTAATGTAAAGATGCTTGCGCTCTCCCAGACTTAGCAAACATATTTTCCTATTTTTATAATATATGTAATAAGTATTGTTTTATAATATTATATTACTTACATACCTTAAGTATTGAACTATGTAATACTTCAGTAAGTATTTATAATTAATGTGTATAAAGTCACTTTTAAGCAAGATGATCAGCATCTATTTATTTAAACTTCCTTTCATGAAACAGATTTGCATTGAGAGTATTCCTAACTATTCTTATCCAGAGAAAAAAAATAAAAAAGAGACTAATACTTTCTAAGATTTAAAATGCAAGACAATTCTTAACTCAGTCACTACCTACACTAAAGCTGTCTGTCAGACTGTGGCCACAGAAGCTAACTATGATTAATCTTTAATCCCAGCCCCAGGTGCTGTTGTCTGATGGAAGACAGGTGGAACCCTAAGTCAGGTTTACAGCAGTTCACGCTGCTTTTAATCACTCAGAGCATGTTCACAGTCACACAGAGCTACTGAAAGCACAAGCAGCTTTTGTGAAGTGAAACAAAACTACTAACACAGTTAAGAGTTAAAAAAACAGAATCATTAAGGTTGGAGATGCCAATAACATCACATAGTCCAAACAGCCAACCACACCTGGGACCACTCCAGACCATGTCATTCTGTGCAACATCGACACTCTTTCAGAAAACCTCCAGGGATGGTCATTCCACCATCTCCATAGGCAGCCTGTTCCAATGCAGTGCCCCTCTTTTCAAGAAAGAATTTTTGCCCTGGTGTAATTGAAGGCCATTACCTCTCATTCTATCACTAGTTACCTGGGAAAAGAGGATGACCCCCACATAGTTACAACCTCCTTTCAGCTCATCATGAAGAGTGATTAAAGTCCTCTGAGTCTCCTCCAGACTAAAAAATCCTAGTTCCCTCATAAGATGTGTTCCAGACCCTTCACAGACAAATGTACAAGATGAATAAGAACCAGCAAAATTGGAGACAGGAGATCAGGGTGAAATGAGGAAATATCTGACTGAAAGAAGACTGTTAATTAAGTCACAGATTCATAGTCACTAAAGTTTAATTCTGTTAAAGGACAAAAAAAAAAAAAAAAAAAGTAGGCTGTCCTGGTTTCAGCTAGAACGGAGTTCATTTTCTTCATAGTGTCTGATATGATGCTATATCTTGGCTTTAGGAGAAAAATAACATTGATAACACACCAGTGTTTTAGTTGCTGCTGAGCAATACTGTACAGAACCAAAGACATTCAGTTTTTCAGCTCCTTGTACTGTCATGCCAGCAAAGGGGCTAGGGGGAGCACAACTGATGAGAGGACAGAACCAGGACAGCTGACCTGAACAGACCAAAGACATTTTCCATCACGTGTGGCATCTCAAGTGAACCGTAAAAGTGGTGCAAGTCAGCCAGGTTGGGACAGACAGTGCTCTGGGACTGGGCATTGGTGGCAGGTGGTGAGCGACTGCATGGTGTATATTTGTTTATATGTACTATGTAAAGCCAAGATTTTTTTTTTTTTTTTTTTTTTTTTTTTTTAGGAGAAACTCAAGTCTCATCAATTAGAAATAACAGTAAGAAAAAAGGCAAGAGTGTATTTTTTTTTGTTTTTGTGAAGAATATGAGCTATTTTCTTTGTAATGTTGGTTTCTACCAGATTCCAAAAAAAAAAAAGATTAATCAGAAAGGAATCAAATATAGACAATGATTATTAGGATAAGCCAGAGAAATGAGAAGTTCTCTCATAAGAAACAAACAGAAAGCTTTGCTCTTTCAGTTTGCAAAACAAAGAAAAAGAAGGGATAAGACTACTGTCCATTAATCTATCAGGAGAGATAAATACAAGAAAGAAGAGTATTGTCTAAGGACAATACTGCCATAAGAATACATGGATCTCTATTAGACAAGAGATTCTAACATAAGTTGTTCCTCAGAATTTTGAAACAGATACACGAATGCACTGTTTCTTCAATTTGAAACTTGTAATTTAGGAGATTTATTAACCAAGGTATTGAAACATTAGAAAGAACACCAATATGAAGAGCAGTAACTGAAAAGAATTAAAAATGAAGCTCAATTAGAACAGTCTAGAAATTGTATGATGTGATTGTCTGCAATAACAGGGAACTAGATTCAATAAATCTATTTCTGTGTTCTTAAGTGTGTATGAAATCCAGATCAACCCCCACCTTATTTATAGCTTTTTCTAATCAGTTTTTTTAAAATAGTAATGGTAAAAGGTTTATTTTTACTGCAGACTTTGAATTTATTATGCAAAATATTCCCTGACTGCCTATTTTCCCTAAACTTTAAGATAATTTTTGGCCAGGTTTGCTTGAACAGAAACTGATGGTTACATTCTAAACTATATTGTAATTATAAAGACTTGTCCTGACTACTGTTCCAAAAGCATTGTTAGGCAATTAAAATTTGCTTTGCCAAGGAAAATATGAATCCACTTGCCCCATCCAGAAAAAAAAAAAAAAAAAAAAAAAAAAAGAAGCATTTTGGAGTGAACCCCACATCATTTTCAAATTTGGCACAGCTTTTATGCATCTTATTGGGTAAAGGCTATAGATATTAAAAAAAAAAAATCAGCTGGAACTGCCTTGAAGTTGAAATATGTTCATTAAATATAAAAGATCAGCTGTAAGAATATACTTATATCTCAAAATGACCAAAGATTCTATACCAGTGATTTTAACAAAATATTAAATCTAATTAAATAAAAATGAAGCATTGCAAATGTTCAGGAAAAGAAACAAAAAACAAACCATCACAACCCCCCCTTCCCCCCCCCAAAAAAAACCACACAACAAGAACAACAGAAAAACCACACCAAATCAACAGTTTACCTTTCTTTTAGCATTTCCATTTCTCTCGGGAAGGGGAAAATGTTCTTCTAGGAACTCACCCAAAGTATTCAAGAGTTTTTTCCTATGTTCCTTTAACTCCAACATTTGGTTTTTCAGTTCTTGAAATTCTCTAGTAGCCAATATAATAGTAAAAACATACCAACAGAATATCAAATTCAACAAAATAATTTTTTTTTCTCAATTAAAAGAAGGCACTTATTTTCTATTGTTAAAAAATCGTCATCTTATTATTTGATCTATTTTACAAAGCAAGCAGTATGTTTTTAAGTATTTGTTCGGTCACATACTTTTCTTGAAATATAAGTTCTTCAATATGAAAAATTTGACATTACAGCAATACCTTTTTTCAGAATCTGTTAGAACTTCTTTTTTCATTTTTTCTTCAATTTCCTTAAAAGCATTTAGTATTTGCACCTGTTCGTCATGCCACTGCTGTTCTCTTTGAAACATGAAAAACAAGACACAATATAATTGACAAATCCAATGCAGTTTTCCCTGAACAACAATTCTTAAGTCCCAATTACTTTCCAGATCCTCTTTCCACCTTTACCTTTCCAGATCTTCTTTCAGCTTTTCATTCTTTGACTGAACTGCTGACAGGACCATTTCAAGATCTTTCTTTACTTTCTGCAACTATAAAAAAGTAAAAAGATACTTACAATCTATAAGTAGCGAAGCCTCTACAATTTGTTCTATGTAAGGTTTTATCTCTGGATCTGGTTTCATATATCAGGTAAACACAACCAAAATTATCTCTAATTTCTTACGCAGGCTCAGGTAAATATACTGTTTTAAAATCCAGCTGAAGCTGTTTGCAATCTTACTGTCTCAGATGCTCAACAATGCATCAAAACACTGTAAAACATCGTTAATTTTACTTGAAGCAAATTGTGGAGCACTCACGTGTACTGTTCATCTGATGAAATACTAAACGCACTAAACGCTATACATCAAATGTATAGCACTGAAAAAGAAAATGCTGCAAAGAAAGGCTAATCATATACATGAATGATATGGATTAAATATATAGGGGAGGAAAGAGGAAGAAACAATTTAACTACCGCAACCAGGAGCTACAGGTGCTGTTAAAAGATACAGAACATACATCCCAAAGGATTGGGTCTTTCACTAATACATTATGTATTAAAAAGCAAAACTCCTAATAAGTTTATGCCTTTTTAATGTAAACCTACAATTTGGATCTATTTTGTCTCTTTCCATTAGCACTATGAAAATTATTGTATATTTTGCTCAAGGAAACAAAACTTCTAAAAAATATTATACAGACGCAAGTGTTCTGTATACACACAATACATGAAAAAAGATTGGAACTGTCAGCAAAATAAGCCACAAAAGGTTGTAGCTAAAACATAACACAGCAAAACAGTGAAATTAATTAATTAAATTAATTAAATTTAATTAAACATCTTATTTATAATGGCTCTTAACAGCCGATGGATTCTCTGCTGCCAGTGATTCCAGAGGGAAGAAATCTGCTAGGAAGAAAAATCTAAACGATATTTTTTAAACCACAGCAGCATATTCTTACCTACTGCTGCATATCAATGTTCAACCAGTACTGTGTGAAGCTACCACTAATGCAATTCTTGATTTGCCCCTTCAAGTCTAGAAGAACTCAACAAAATATTTGCAGATTATTTTCACAGATGTCTAAAGTTAAGAAAACAGAATCTTCTTTGTAACATATTATACTCTATATTATGTAGCATGAAATGCAATAAATACAAAAACTTTTGCTTAAAAAAATTATTCTTTACAACTAGAAAATTTTAGTAATTATAATTCAGGAGAAGACAGGCATTGGAACAACCACAATGATAAAGAAATATACTGATTAGCTTAGTAATAGTCCACAACAGGAGCTATTGGGAAACATGGGAGCTGAACAGAATTTTTAAAAGTTTAAATAAAAAGTTATCTATTAACAGAAAAAGAGACTTACCTCTTCTTCTCCTAATAACATCAGAACCTCTGGATTAGTAGAAATTACTGAAAAATATAATAAATGGACTTTAATGTGTTTCAGTTATTTCAAAGTGAAAAAAAGCACTGAGTTTTTTTTTGTTTTGTTTTTTAAATGTACATGAACAAGTACAGGTACATGATTTTGAAACGTGAAGTCTGTACGTCAGGATAAGCAAGCCTGTGTTGTCAGTGGAAGTTTCCATTAACATAGGAAACCAAATTTCTTCAATCTTCAAATTCATTCTAAAACAGGCTCATCAAATGACTGAAGAACTGTGAGAAGGTTCATTATTACTCCAACTTTATTTTTATATGCAACCTGAGCTTGCACACTGTTTTTTCCATTATACACACAAGCTATTTTATTAGAACTTCATTATAACTTATTTCAATAGAATGTTTAGCCAAGCTTTCTACAGACCACATGCCCATATTTTGCAAATATCTAATCTAAGTTATGTAGAGACTGAAAATTTCTCAGAATTCCACAATCACAAATTAGTTGTGTTTAGAAGGGACCTCAGGAGACTGTACAGTACAACACTAACTGAAAGCAGGGTAAACTGCAATAGAATGTCCGTTAGGGTTTTTACTATCATCAAATATGGAGAGTCCAAAGCCACCCTAGGCAACTTGCTCAAGTAATAATCACAGTAAAAAAGGTTTTTAACCTGTTTGAATGGGTTTTCTTCTATTTCAGTTTGTCATCATTACCCCTTACCCTGTCACTGAATAGCACGCAGTGTTTTTTCCTTCTTTATTTTATCCTTTCAGGTATTTATACACACTGGTAAGATTCCATCAGTCTAAACTGTCAAGCTCTCAGCCCTTCCTTGCATGTTAGATGCTCCAAGTCCCTATTTCCATATCACTGTCAGTGGACTTGTTTCATTGTGTCCAAGTCTCTCCTGTACTGGTGAGCCCAGAGAAGGGACACAACACTCCAGATGCAGTCTCCAGATGCTTGACTGAAGAAGAACAATCACATTCTTTGATCTGCTGGTGACAATCTTTCCAAGACAGACCAAGATGTTGCTGTCCCATAAAGGAAGTTGGCTTGGTAGATGGATGTGGACTCTGAATAATAACTAGCAAATGCATTACACTTTGATATTTAAATGCTTCCCAACTGCTTGATCAGGACTGTGAAATCTACATAGAATCATATAATGGCTTGGTTTGGAAGGAACCTGAAAGCCCATCCAGCTCCAATCCCCCTGCTGTGGGCAGGTTGTCACCCACCAGGCTGCCCAGGGCCCCATCCAACCTGGCCTTAAATACCTCCAGGAATGGTGCAACCACAGCTTCTCCAGGTAGCCTGTGCCACTGCTTTACTGCCCTGTGACTAAAAAAACCCTTCCTCCTCCAACCTCAGGATTGCAGGGTTGATCTCAATGATTTCTTCCAAGGCCAATGGCATCCTGGCTTGTATCAGGAATGGCGAGGTGGGCAGGACTAGGGAAGTCATCCTGCCCCTGTACTCAGCATTGGTGAGGCCTCACCTCAAGTACTGCGCTCAGTTTTGGGCACCTCAGTACAGAAAGGACATTGGGTGCTGGAGCAGGTCCAAAGAAGGACAACAAGGCTCGTGAAGGCTGGGAGAATGTGCCCTATGAGGAGCAAATGAAGGAACTGGGGCTGTTTAGCCTGGGGAAATGATAGCTGAGGGGAGATCTTATTGCTCTTTTCAAATATCTGAAAGGTGATTGCAGAGAGAGCGGGGTTAGTCTCTTCTCACTGGTGACAGGATGAGGGGAAATGGCCTCAAGTTGCACCAGGGTAAGTTTAAGTTGGACATCAGGAAAAACTTCTTTACAGAAATGGTTGTTAAGCACTAGAATGGGCTCCCCAGGGAGGTGGTTGAGTCACCATCTGTGGATGTGTTTAAAAACTGTTTGGATGTGGTGCTCAGGGACACGATCTAGCAGTGGGTTGTTAGGGTAGTATGGTTAGGTCATGGTTGGACTTCATGATCTTTATGGTCTTTTCCAACCTGATTCTTCTCCCAGACTCCATTTGGAATTGTCCCAACCCAAGAGTGGCACCTTGCACATGGTTAATAGTTAAATTTGCAAGCTTGTTCAGGTCTCTTTGGATGGCATCCCTTCTCTCTGTTATATCACATTTAAAAAACTAACAAAGTAAAGCACTATCCTAAGTGTTTACAAGAATAGCTACATGTAAGGAGATGAAATTACCAGTACGGTCAACTTCCTAACAAAAGTCCTCAACAACAGCAGCATTTAAGGAAAAATGTTATTCTATTCAACCATGGGGTAATGTTTCCCTAGAATGCTTCTGCAAAATCCAGTTATTTATGGCTCGTGCACTTTCTGAATAAGAAAAAAACTGTTGTATTTAATAGCCTTCAATGGACTTGAGTCAGTTTGCAATGCCATATTAATTTCAAGAATTAGTGTATGACTTCAGAAAAAAAGAAGCATATGGATCTATCAACAGGGAAAGTAAAGCTACTCTAGCACATTTAAGTGTTAAAATGATCAGAATATTTTGCCCAAGCTTGTACACCGAATTTCTAATCTTAAATAAAATTCAATAAAAGCTTTTCCTTTAAAAAAGCATGAAATACTTCTTAAATGCAATACAATTGATTTCATCGATTTTGCAAAGCACACTTTGAGAAAGTAATTTTATAGTTGTTTCAAATCTGCACAATTTACGTGCAGTCTTATTGCTTTAATAGTAATTGCCCAATGATATAAACAGACCAACAAAATTAATGAGTTCAAAAATGCGTCAAATTACATGTCGTGATGAAATCTCTTCTGCTTAGGAAATTACTATCATGCAATTCAGCAAGACAATTAAAAAAAACAGGTTATGCCTCAAGAATATATTTTTAAAATAAATAACCCAAAGTTGAAAATAATGGCATATTTTAGTAAAGAAACCTAACATCATCAGTTATTTTACCTAAATAAAAATTTCAAATGTTTTCAATTTAATTCCTTCACTTATTCACGAACAGCAGACAAGAACCAGAATCTCCTAAATTTTATTCAATGTCATACTTTTGGTCTACATGCTTCTAAGAAGCGTCTGAGGCTGATCTCTCCCCTGCAGACCGGCTTATAAAGCACACAAACTATGAATTTGTTCCAGTGAACGCCAGCATCCGTTTAGAAAAAATAAGAAACATTTCTAATCTTTCCAGCTCCTCTCACTTGACCATATGATATGCTGCAAGTACATGAGCTTTGAAAGAAGCTAGAAAAGTGACTATAATATTAATCTAATCTAAAAATGCATTCCAATTTGGCCAAATAAAGTATCGGAAACCACAATTTGCTGTTTGCATAGTGTTTCCAAAATGACAGGGACTTTGAAGAACAGGACTACTCTGACATCAAAATATTCAAAAAAGCTGAGTCAATGCATTTAAAGACTATGCATTTAAAGATTAGCTAACAAAATTTACTAAGTTGAAAGGTAAAAACAGGGACTGGACACGAGACACAGAAATGGATGCTATCAGAATACTACTGATAGGCTGATGCAAATTCTTATGATTTTCTAAAATAGCACCTCTGAAGACTTTGCTTACACTTAGATTCCAAGTTGTTTTATTTTCACAGTGTCTGAAGACAATATGGAAGACCTACAGCTTCCCTCAGTGGTATATGCTTTCAGTAAGCAATCTACATTATTGTATTGTTACAATAAATCCAAGTTTTTGTAGTTTTCTTAACCTGAAGTCCCTGACATCTACTAAATCCAAGACAGATATTTTAACACGCGACAGGGAGTTACCACTAAAGCCGTATTTCAACGTTTCAGCTAGTATAGCATGATACAAAAGTAGTAATGAAAAAAAAAAAAAGGAACTACAGTTAAAAACATGTCTAGGTAAATTACTATTAGTTTATTAGCCATATTTGCAAGGATGAAAAGAATACATTAGCCTGTTTCAATCAGCATGAAGAAAGAACTATTTGCCAAAGTAGTTCTGTCCAAAAATAGGAAGTACAGACAAGAAATGCAGGAAAAACAATCACAGAACGGAGCAACGTGAAAGAGGGTGACAGAATAATTAATGTTTCTGCTTTAGGGTAAAATATTCTAGGAAATTTGCTAACAATTATCTTCCATTTAAAAGAATTATGCATTCTTTTCCAGAATTGTAGGTTTAAGTGATAGTAAGAATCACTTTAAGAGAAAATGAAGTACTAAAAGAAAATAGAGTAACTGCTAGAAATTAAACATAAATATTACAGTGGAAGCTTTTTATTTGACTTTTAACTAGTTATATTACCATAATACAGTCTGACAACACATTCACAGCCTAAGATGCTCAGATAAAGAACGTTGCAGAACTTTACATGAGTAAGCCTTACAGGTAAGCAGCTACTTACACTCAGGATTTCTTTTTTGCCACTGATAATACTCTGCTCTTAAAGCCTGCATTCGTGTCAGTAACAACGAAACCTGTATTAAAAGAAATTAAGTATCTTGTAAAGCGTGTTGAATTGAACTGGAAGAAACAGGACAGAGTGGGATAAAAATTCACTTATTTGATTTATGCAGCTGAAACAAAAGAGTGACTACTGCAAAACACCATTTTATTCTTTGGAGGATTACAAGAAGCAATTGCAGAGGTCAAGAAACATTTTCACTCTTATTTCAGGAGGCAGAAAACAGAAATACTCAGATTTGGAATGCTCCCCTTAATTGCCTCTGTAGCATCAGACAATTACAGCTAAGATAAGCCACTCGAAGCATCAGTATTTCACATCCTTGACTGTCTTTTGATATACAGTAGATCCACGTTTACTAAATAATAGTGATCACTGATGGATGTTATGACTAAACAAAAGATTTTCTTCCAAAAATCAATGGTCAAATATACTGTCTACCAAAACTACATCTATGTACTCAACATCAAAAAGCTTTATATTATTCTTCTAGCTCACTGACAGCACTGAAAATATAGGAGCAGTAAAACAATAGATTAGTTCAGGAAAATTTATTTAAAAAAACCAAAACCACAAAGCAACAACAGCAACAACCTAGATGACCAAGATTCTTAAAAATGTGCTTCATTTATTTTACTGTGATCTGGAGAAAGAATATATATAAATAAGTAAGTAAGTAAGTAAATAAATAAATAAATAAATAATATATATGGTGTGTGTGTGTGTGTGTATACACACACACACACACACACACCATTACTATTCCATTTCCTGAAATTGGAGATTGTGCATATAATTCGAAGAAAAATACACACATACATAGTACATATTGTCAGATTACAGTATAAGAAAATAAAGATGCGTTTAATTGCAGTAAGCACTGCTGTCTTCAACAAAAGACAATATTCTTTTCATCAAAAAAAGGGAAAAAGAATCATCAGCTAAGATCTCATAATAAAACAAAGAACTGACACTTGGATTTTCACAACTCATAACATCTTAGAAAACAACCTTGGAAATCTTTTAAAGTATTTTAAAGAACAGGAAAAGAAAATTAAAAACCTTAAACTAAAAAAAAAAAATAAAAATCCATCACACAGATGTTTTTTATTCTGTGGATTAGGTGGTATCATCTCTCTTGTAATACTGGAACACTATTTTTGACACCTTTAAAAATTGATAAAAAGGATCTACAAAATGTGTTCATTCATGAGATATACAAATAAATTAACACTACCATTCAGTAACTGTAGATTGAGGTCTCTTCAAGAGACAAATACATACTGCAAATATATGCATAAATAGATATCTTTCTCATGTTGTATTTATATATTCCTAGCAAAACATACTTCTCAATAAGCAAATCATTACATTGTACACCAGAATCATCCTCAAACTTAAAGAATAATAAAACCTCACACAGTAGAATGCAAGATTTTGACCTTGAGGTGGTTAAAGAGTGAGCTTCACTGATTAATTCAACAACAAGGAAAAAAAAAACAACAACACAGCTTCTTTGCCAGCTTGCCATTGATAACAGAAGTGCCTATCTTAGGGCTTAAATGAGGATCACTTAAAATTGCTGAGTGAGGGTCTAACATGACCTTTTCCTCTCCTTCTCATTTTCAATCATGAAGTGGAATAAATCTTTCCAACTACATTTAATAACTGTCTCACTACAAGAGATTTAAAAAAAAAGCTTATCTCCAAAATTAATCACAAGGCCATGATGGACTTCAATAAAGCTAGAGAAAAATTTAAAAACCTCTGAACCTACACCCAAATAAGCCTAGACAAGTGATTTCTACTGCTAGGATTTTATCCACTACTGAAGAAGAGAAAAATTGTGCTTTGTGCATATAAATAGAGTTCTTTGCATTTTATTTATTCCACTTTAGAACACAGTTTACCAGTAGCAAGAAATTAAAAATTAGTAATTAACCAGAAATTTAATATTTGAATATGTTTGACAAAGAAATCCCCGAAAAAAGCGCTTTATCATTCCAATATATTGAATTAGCCACCTGAGTGCACCTACAAGTCATGTACGATGGAGATTTATAATATCTAAGTATTTCATGCCCTCAACCAATATACTTTCCAAATAAAGGGTCCCCATATAAATTCAATTTTAAAAATTCCTATTTAGAATCTGCAAGCAACTAAATAGTGAGCCAACATTGCCTTTTTGCATGTTCCCCAAAATTCCAAGGGCACATATTTATACACTTAGCACTGCTTAGGTCATTCCCAACTCAAGCATGTCAGTTTCCTGTTGATACCCACAAACAAGGAACAACTTTACTTTCCAAACACAAACTTCCAGAGTAAAACTAAAGGGATAAATAAAATATAAAAATATTTTATTTTTAAAAAAGATATAAATAAAACAAGTCCAAACAGCTACTGAAGTTACACATCCCACCATTCTGCCTGTGTCAGTTCTTAATCAGGTTACACGGCAGGACTGCACTTAACCTCTCCTCTTTTTGCATTTATGCAAGAAGCTGCATAAATGCAACTGTTCAGCATTTGCTGGGCACTGACCTACTTCAAATTAAGTCTCAAAGTTTGTAAGACTAAAGACAACAACTTCAGAGAGTAAGCAAAGACCATTTAGTTTTCTTCTTTCTGAAGGAAATATTCTGCTTACAGGGAACATTTTGTGAAGAATAAAAAAAAAAATTATTGCCTTACCTTGGCATCTGATTGTGGCACTGGTTCTGCTGTTAGAAGTGTTAGCTTGCTCTGACACTGGGTGGAAAGCAAAAGATAGACAATGTTTACTCATTCCTACCTTTTGCAGGAAAGAAATATAATGTTTTAAAATTGCAGCAGTAACTGTTTAATGTAAGGAAAAAAAAAGTTTCGACTTGGCTCTTACAAAATCCCTCAAAATCTAAATAAAAGAAATATTCTGAAATCATACTGCAGAAAAAAATCAATTAATCGAAAAGTAAAAAAGCAGCAGCTAACAAAAGATGTGTAATTTGAGAAAAATAGCAAGTTACAAGGGAAACATCAGCGCAGAGAAAAATACTGAACAAATTAAGAACACGAAAAACTATGAAAACAAGACAGCCATGGACAGCAATGTTGAATAGAGAATCTGCTGTGAAGTTAACACACCCAGTGGTACTACTCTAAGTTTCCTAGTAAAGCAATCACATTATAGCACAGTTTTTGTTAGAACTCATTTAGCAGGTCAATATACTACACAGTTGAGAAACAGGCTTATTTTTTTTTTTAAGTGTACAGCACATCAGTTGCTGTTGACTGTAACGAATTTAATACCAAGACCGAAATTCAGGCCACCACAGAGCATAGCAAAAGCCACCTGCTAAACTTTTTCTTGTTTTCTACAAGTCAGCAATGTATTCTACCTCATGTCTGGGCAGAACGGAAACTAATAAGCAGCAGAATTAAAAAGTAGTTCTTTGGAATCCTTATTATTCTGTTTTGGAACTAAACACAATACAGGATTTTGGTATTAAATATTACTAACGCCAGCACAATAGACATTACAAGATAACCTAGATTATATCAACAGAAAAGCTAATTCAATGATAATAAAGTTCTTTAGATTTCTTCATAAAAACTTGCCTGTATCCAGAATGTAATGCCCTGGCATACGAGATTTCAAAAGTTTTCCAATTGTGTTAAAAATAATAAACACTATCTTCATTTCTTACCTGAAAGTCTCACAGAAAATCCACATCCTCCAAAACCATGCTAAGCACTAGTTCATTTGGTAACTTGCTATGATATTTCAGAAGCCTACAAACAGGATTTTCTGCAGCTTGTTCATTAGTAAGACACACACTGTGCAAAATTCTAAGTAATATGCAAAAGTGTTAGGTTTACACACAGAGCTAATAACGTCTTTTAGAAACCTATTTTGTACACATTATAAACCACGGTTTATATGTACTTCATTCTGCTTTAAGATGTGAAGTATTTTCATGTAAAGTTCTGATCCTTTTAATGCATTTAGCCTACAGTAAAGAACAAGCTAAATAAGTGGTGCATTTACCGGGTAAAATAAAAGGTAAGCAATCAACACTCAAAACATTATGCAAAGCATGAGTTTTCATTAGTCTCAACAAATTTCTACAAAATGCATAACATTCCCTCACAATGGTTAAGAGTTTATTTTGACTAGGTTTGGCCTAATTAAGAAGATAAATAAATATAACTTGCTTTAAAGCTTTACTGTTAACACATTGGACCACCTGACAGAAGAGATACATTTAATGATTGAGGTTGCAACTGTAAGCTTGCATGAATGTATGCTAAGAGCATCATCCTTCTGAATCTCTCTTCTCCTCCAATTCTGTCTTTCCCTTAAGACCTTAAATATTTGTAAGTAGCAACTGATTCCTGTCTTGAATAAAGCAAAAAAGAGGATCCCCATTTTAGTATATTGGTATTACCAGAATACAAATAACTATCATTGCATTTTTCGCAAGTTTTAATGTATTGTCTCATTATACTTTATTTAAGATGTAACTAAATCAGCACATTGCAAACAAAGACTGACTCTGCAGGACGCTTTTCATCCCTGCCAACATGCCTGCCTTTCTAAAGGTCTTCATTCTGTTGTTCTTGTCATTTCTTTGGAGGAGGTGTGGTAAGTACGCAGTGAAGGGAGATGAGCAAGAAATTATGACTACAGTTAACAACAAATTACCAAATCTACACTAATATTCATGATTTGCATACCTTTTCCATCTCCTTCCAAATATTCTCACATTCACGCAAGATTTCTTCCTTGGTATCCACAGGGCACATTGAGTCATTCATGATTTCTGGTAGTTTTTCAGCCTATTAACAAGAAAACTGCAAAGTTACCATGCAGATCAACAAAAACTAACAGGTTACTGAATCATACCTGCTGCTTCAGGTCAAGTCCATACCGGAGCAATCCCTTTGAATCCAAAAAGTTTTCAGTTAACAACTCTATATTTACAGACAGGATCAAATCATTTGGTAACATCAGCTAACCATAACACTGTTCAAATATTTTGAAATAAGATACTAACAACATTTTCAATTGAATCAGAAAGTGCAAAGTTTTCAAAAATGCTTTGGTTCATCTGGGCAACTCCTTTCCTGACAAACAAACAATGTGAGAATAAGTGCCATTCCATAAAACCATGTTTTTTTTCCATATATCCACAAAGTTCTTCAGCAGTTCTCTCTGTTGCCTTCCAATAAACATACTAGGCTATTTCTCCTTACCACAATTTTCACTTGTTCATCAAAAAGACTTTGAATTCAAAAGTTGTGGACACAAACAACAGAAGAAGCCAAAAGATATGCAGACAAGTAAATAAAGAGTGCACCAGGATGGTCAGCAGAAAAAAGTCATAAGTCAAACTGGTCAAATTAAAAACGTTGAGAAACTGTTGGGTTCAATAGGCACACACATGTTTTTAAAATGTCATCTTAAAGTTAAGTCTATTGAGAGAGATATAAATGTCAACAGCATGTATGACGAAAACCAGGAGGGCCAAAATGTTACTCAAAGGGAGAATCTGTTAAGGTAAAATAATGAACTGCAACCTCCTAGCTGTACTAGAAGTGTAAGTCTTTAAAGAAGAAATAAGTGTCTTTGCTATCTTGATGATGATAAACTTCAAAGTAAACCTTAGGAATTCATTTTCAAAACAAAAAAAGATGCACCACAGAATAATATGTTGAACATATGAGTGAAATATTTAACTACTACTTCTAACAGGCAAGTAAGCCATAGCAAAGTGGCTAAGAAAAAAATAAAATAATCAGCACTTCTCCTCAAATACTATTCTAACAAATTGAGAAGTACCAATACCTCTGCTTAGCCTTCCTGGCAAATTTGTTGCATAAATAATTAAAAACAGAACACCAAGATCACTAAGATTGCCATAACCTGATAAAATCTAACAGCATGGTTTTTGCAAAGGAAAATCATTATCTTCTTAAGAGTCTTGGAACATCTCCATAACATAAAAGAGAACTAGATCACATCACTTATTAAGAATTGTGAAATGCCTCCAGCGAAGTCCCCCACAGAAGGCTAATAAAAAAGCTAAGCAGTCCTGAAATGTGTTTTTTTTTTTCTCCTTAGACCAAAAACTGGCAAAGATACAAATAGAAATAAGAAAGCCTCAATAGATTATTTTCATCACTGTAAAATGGCTCAGCAACAGATTTGAGGTCCTGAAGGCTTAAAAAAAAAAAAAAGAAAGAAAGGAAAAGAGAGAAAGAAAGGAAAAGAAAGAAAGAAAGGAAAAGAAAGAAAGAAAGGAAAAGAAAGAAAGAAAGGAAAAGAAAGAAAGAAAAGAAAAGAAAGAAAGAAAGGAAAAGAAAGAAAGAAAGGAAAAGAAAGAAAGAAAGGAAAAGAAAGAAAGAAAGGAAAAGAAAGAAAGAAAGGAAAAAGAAAGAAAGAAAGGAAAAGAAAGAAAGAAAGGAAAAGAAAGAAAGAAAGAAAGAGAAGAAAGAAAGAAAGAAAGAAAGAAAGAAAGAAAGAAAAGAAGAAAGAAAGAAGAAAGAAAGAAAGGAAAAGAAAGAAAGAAAGGAAAAGAAAGAAAGAAAGGAAAAGAAAGAAAAAGAAAGGAAAAGAAAGAAAGAAAGGAAAAGAAAGAAAGAAAGGAAAAGAAAGAAAGAAAGGAAAAGAAAGAAAGAAAGGAAAAGAAAGAAAGAAAGGAAAAGAAAGAAAGAAAGGAAAAGAAAGAAAGAAAGAAAAAGAAAGAAAGAAAGGAAAAGAAAGAAAGAAAGGAAAAGAAAGAAAGAAAGGAAAAGAAAGAAAGAAAGGAAAAGAAAGAAAGAAAGAAGAAAGAAAGAAAAGAAAGAAAGAAAGAAAGAAAGAAAGAAAGGAAAAGAAAGAAAGAAAGGAAAAGAAAGAAAGAAAGGAAAAGAAAGAAAGAAAGGAAAAGAAAGAAAGAAAGGAAAAGAAAGAAAGAAAGGAAAAGAAAGAAAGAAAGGAAAAGAAAGAAAGAAAGGAAAAGAAAGAAAGAAAGGAAAAGAAAGAAAGAAAGGAAAAGAAAGAAAGAAAGGAAAAGAAAGAAAGAAAGGAAAAGAAAGAAAGAAAGGAAAAGAAAGAAAGAAAGGAAAAGAAAGAAAGAAAGAAGAAGAAAGAAAGAAAGGAAAAAAAAGAAAGAAAGGAAAAGAAAGAAAGAAAGAAAGAAAAGAAAGAAAGAAAGGAAAAGAAAGAAAGAAAGGAAAAGAAAGAAAGAAAGAAAGAAAGAAAGAAAGAAAGAAAGGAAAAGAAAGAAAGAAAGGAAAAGAAAGAAAGAAAGGAAAAGAAAGAAAGAAAGGAAAAGAAAGAAAGAAAGGAAAAGAAAGAAAGAAAGGAAAAGAAAGAAAGAAAGGAAAAGAAAGAAAAGAAAGAAAGAAAGGAAAAGAAAGAAAGGAAAAGAAAGAAAGAAAAGAAAAGAAAGAAAGAAAGGAAAGGAAAGAAAGAAAGGAAAAGAAAGAAAGGAAAGAAAGAAAGAAAGGAAAAGAAAGAAAGAAAGGAAAAGAAAGAGAAAGAAAAAGGAAATAAAGCAGCCTTCAGAAAGGAAACCTGAAAGGGGGGTCTGGGTGGAAAAAAATGTCCTATCTTCCCACATCTCCACTCAATAACACAATTTGCCATTGTGAAGATGGAACGTGAAATAAAAATCTCTAAATACGTAGTAAATAAAGTTATTATTATAATGTTTTTAATACTGTTGACCTCCAGCATTTTCACAGCCGATTTTACACAACCACAAGACGAACATATTTAAAGGAGAAACTACAGGCCACAATACCAGCAGCCAGGTTGACTTGCGGTCCCTCATCATTACCGTGTAAAGCACATATGTTAAAGTACTATTTCTTTTCAGATGTCAGTTCCTGTAGCTGGCAGTGCTCTCTTTTCTCGTATGGTAAGATGAGGTTTCCATTTGTCTGCACAGCTCGCAGCCGGGCGCTGCTTTTGTAAGCGCGTCACTAACGTTCCTCCCTCCATCTGTAACTCCCAGCATCGCTGTAGATGCACACAACTAGCTAAAAGCACACGCAGGAACGAGTGTGCCACGTTTATCCTCGTCATTCAAAAGCAAAGATTTCTTTCATCTCACAGATATATTAAATTCTCCGAAGCTCAGGAAGGAAGCAGCCCTCCCCCCTGAGGGCACCTCAGGGCGCGGCGGGCCCGAGCTCAGCCCTCCCAAGCGGCCATAGGGTTCGGCCCGTTCTTCCTCAGTACCCCCCCCGGGCCGAACGGCCGCACCTCCGGCGGCTGGATCTGGTCAGGGCTGAGCCCGGGGCCGACGCAGCCCCCAAGAGCGCCACCAACACCGCCGCTCTCCCGCCCGTTACCGCGGCGCTGCCGTCCCTTGCCGCCGCCTCAGTGCAGCCCGCGCGCTCCTGCGCGCGCTCCACGCTCATTGGCTGCGCCCCGCGGCGCCGCTTTTGGGCGCCCGGCGATGAGGGGGGGCGGGGAAGGAAGGAGAACAGCGACAGGAGGGAGCGTCGCGGAAAAGTGACGTAGCAGCATGGCGTCGTCCGAGCCGGAGCGCAAGAGGAGGGCGAGCGGCGCGGCGGAGAACGAGGAAGAAGACGAGGAAGATGGGGAGCGCTGGGTCGGTCCGCTCCCGGGGGAGGCGGCCCAGGCGAAGAAACGGAGAGGTAACGGCCGCTGCCTGGGGCGGGGCCGTGGGATGGTGCCGTGCGGGGCGGGGGCCGTGCGTCCGCTGCGCAGTCGGGCTGCCAGGCGCTGCTTGTCCGAGCCGGAGTTGCTGAAGCCTTTAGCGGAGGAATTAACTCTTCTGTGTCATTGCTCTGGGTTGGAGGGTCGTCACAGAGTGGCTTCGATTGTAAGGCACCTTATAGCCCATCCAGTTCCACCCCTCTGCCGTGGGCAGGGCTGCCCTCCACCGGCTCAGGCTGCCAAGCGTCCCGTCCAGCCTGGCCCTGACCGCCTGCAGGGACGGGGTACGACGGCTTCTCTGCCCAGCTCTGCCAGCGCCCTCTGAGTAAAGCATTTTCCCCTCACGTCTAACTTAAATCTATCCTTATTCAGTTTAAAACCATTTTCTCTTATCCTGTCGTCACATTCCTCAATAAAGAGTCCCTTTCCATTTCTTCTGTAAGGTCCCATTACAGTACTGGAAGGCCACGATGAGGTCTCCCCAGAGCCTTCTCTTCTCCAGGCTGAACAAGCCCAGTTCCCTCAGCCTTTCTTCACAGAATTGGTGCTGTGGCTCTCTGATCTGTTCATGGCCCTCCTCCGGACTCATCACAAGCTCCACTTGTATTGGGAGCTCCTGACCTGGTCACAGTACTGCAGGTGACAGGGCACAGCGAAGGAGAACAGTCACCTCCCTGTCCCTGACATCATCCTTCTATTGATGCAGCTCACGGCAGGCACTCCTGGCCTTCTGAATTGCAAATCTACAATGCTCGCTCGTGTCCAGCTTTTCATCAGCCTGCAAGTCCTTCTCCTCAATGCTACTCC
The DNA here is from genome assembly GCF_905368555.1 of Meleagris gallopavo. NCBI lineage: Eukaryota > Metazoa > Chordata > Aves > Galliformes > Phasianidae > Meleagris > Meleagris gallopavo. The sequence goes on from NC_139435.1 coordinate 20,833,660, forward strand.
CATTCATCCAGACCATGTTTGTGATTGCAGTTGACCAGACCCAAGAGATACAGCTTGCTCGTGGACTTTTTGAACCTCCTTAGATTCACATAGGTCCACTTTTCAATCTTTTCAAGGGTTGGATGGCATCCCTTCCCTGCAGGGGTCACTTGTGCTGCTCACCTTGGTGTCACTGACAAACTTGCTGAGGGTATGCTCAGTCCTACTGCCCATGTCACCAATAAAGGTGCTAGAGAGCATAAGTCCCAACAGCACCTCCTGCAGGAATGCCACTCATCATGTCTCCACCTAGACATTGATCCAGTGACCACAACTCTTTGAGTGTGACCATCCAGTGAATTCCTTATCAACCAAGCAATCCATCCATTAGATCCTTGTCAGTCCATTTTAGATACAAGGCAGGGTCATATGCTTTGTACAAGACAAGGTTGAGCTCCAGTTGCTCTCCCTTTACTCAAAAATGCTGTAAGCCACATGCCAGAAACCACTAAATTTGTCTGGGAGGTTTAATGAAGCCACGCTGGCTGTTCTCAGTCACCTCTCTCTTTTCTTTGTATGCCCTTGTACAGTCTCCAGGAGGATTTGCCAACTTAGTAACAAGTGCAATTGCACAGATATTAAGAGCATGTAGAAATAAGCGACAAGTACAGAAAATAAGATTATTTTAGGTGGGCCATTTAAGCAATGAAATATTTACATGCTAGTACTTTTTAAGCTGAATTTCTTAAGAAGGATATATTTTCCTTTTGGGAAAAAAGGAGGTGTGGTTCATCTTATATTTTCTGGCACTGCCTTAAAAGTTATATTTAAATTCTTTCTACACATTCGGAAAGCCAAAGTAACAGGTACACTAAAAGGGAGCATCTGCATGGATAAAAAGAGACTTCTAATGGCTTCTGCTGTGAATCAATAAATCTGAGTCAAAATGGAAAGCCACAGTGGGAATTCCTTTTATTCTGTTTGCAGAAATCCCTACTATACTCTTTACAAAAATAGCAGTAAGCTATTCAAAGGTAATAATGGCAAAAAATAGCTTTATGGAGGTTTTATGAACATTTTATGGAAACAGTGTTTCTAATTTTCCTTTTATTTTCTTCAGTCCTTGAATTTGAACATGTCTATCTTGAAAATCTACCATGTGCTTCGATGTATGAACGTAGTTACATGCACAGAGATGTCATTACACATGTGGCATGTACTAAGTAAGTCTGTTTTTTTGTTGTTTTTCCCTACTATTTACTGTCATCAGATATGTATTCTTATACATAATAGGAAATTTTCATTGCAAATGCCTAATTGAAGTCTGTTATGTGTAGAGGTATATGGTCAGGTATGGTCATGTCCCTGAGCTGACAGAGTTCAAGGAGTGCTTGGACACTTGGACATAGGGTTTGATTTGTGGGTGATGCTGTGTGGAGCCAGAAGTTGGGACTGATGATTCTTATGGGTCCCTGGGACATTCTGTGATTCTGTTTTTTGAAGACTGTGTAAAGGAGAGTGCTTTCTGAAAAGCACAGTAGAAGTTATTTGACCAAATAAAAAGGGATTCTCAAAATCCTTATTGCAATATTTAGTATATACAGTAATAAAAAATACTGGTTGCAATCAAATGAAATCTGCAACCAAATGGATTCAGCAGAACTGCGCAGATTGAGAAGAGAGCTTTCTTCTCTTCTATGTGAGTGTTTCTGTGTATCTGTCTATCTAAGTATGTGTATATATATATGTAGAGAGATTTAGTTAGTTAGTAGCAAATAATATCTGCTGTGAGACCAGAGCTAAAGTAGTAAAACTTACATGATCAAAAGGGATAGTGTTATTTATTTCTTAACTTTAGACTGTTGACCTTTCATATATTAATCCAGAGTGCATTAAAATGTTTGTTTGCTATCTCAAAATTAATAGTATTCATTTAGGCAGACTGTTAACAGTAGTTTATTTAAATATTATTCTCAATACAACACAAATGGTAGCATCTTAATGTAAATTGTTATCCAGAAGTGTTGTGAAAGTCCTTAGTATGTGTATTTATGTGTTTATTCTTTTGTAATTTTAGGACAGATTTTATCATCACAGCAAGTCATGATGGGCATGTAAAATTCTGGAAAAAAATAGAAGAAGGGATTGAGTTTGTTAAACACTTCCGTAGCCACTTAGGTGAGAAGTTGTGGGGTTTTTTTGTTGTTGTTTATAAAAGAGCTCCCCCTCACTCCCTTCCCTACTTTGAAGAGAGGGTACAATCCGAGAGAAGAGAGGTTCTGGCATCCATTTACTACAGTCAGGGATTAAATTGTATCATGTGTAGTTCTACTTGTCCTTTTACAATCTGCTTCCAGACTACAGGAGGAATAATGTGGGAACAGAATATGCAGTATGAATCCTCTGCACATCATTTACTCGCCTTGTGCCCTGCCTTTAGGGAGAATGTCTAGGACAGGTACAACATGTAGGTGTAGGGAACCTGCTTTGGCAGGGGGGTTGGTCTCGATGATCTCTAAAGGTCCCTTCCAACCCCTACAATTCTGTGATTCTGTGATTAACATATCTACAAAAAAAAAAAAAAAAAGAGAAAGAGGGAGAAAAAAAGAACAGTATGATGCACAGAATCCAGGGATGTTCAAAAAGATACTAACTGAGGCCATGTTCCTCCCTTGTCATCTCTAATATGCAAGGCATTCAAGTACTCACTGCTGTTAAAAATCATTATCTGCTTATTGGAAAAGAAACAGGTTGATATGCAGCCTCACAATAAGAAAATTAAATAATAGTAAATTTTGTAGAAGTATAATGTTATGGTATGTTTTTGATTTTAAGCATCAGCTTCTCATTATATACAGAAACAAAACGTGAGAACAAAGGCTACCAAGTGAAAACACGAAAAACAAGTATTCTGAAGTCTCAAATGCAGTCATTATGCTCCCTAACAAACATTAAAAGCGGGATTGCAATAGTTAGCATTCTGTTGCTGTTTCTCTCTTGAGAATGCAAGCCTAAAAGTGCTTTTATTTTTCTACTGTAATCTTGTTCTCCCTCTTTGTTTTCAATTAAAGTTTTAAATTAAAGTCATTATAAAGTCATAAACTTTCACTTACGTAGACAGTAAGTGCTCCATCCTTTCTGACCAGATAGTAAACAGTTATAGGATACAAAGCGTTTAAAAAAAGATACCACAAAAGAACAGCAAAAAAAAACAAACAAAAACGACCCTCACATCCTCACATAGTTTTTGAATTCAAAATAGGATGGAGAAGTAGCTGAGACAGCTTCGGATGTCTATATGTGTTTAGGTTTTGGTGCTTTTTTCTGTTACTCCATTTCCTTGTCTTGATACTATGTTAATTTGTTTTGATAGGTGTTATTGAGAGTATTGCTGTTAGTTCAGAAGGGGCATTATTCTGTTCAGTTGGAGATGACAAAGCGATGAAAGTGTTTGATGTAGTCAACTTTGATATGATCAACATGCTGAAACTTGGGTAAGTTGCTCAGTTCTTGAAAATGCTTATTTGCGATTTTGATTAGGGGTTATTTTGTGTAACAGGTAAGTAAATAATTTGTTTGACTTGATTTTTTTTTCCGATCAGATGAAGATGAGTATGTTGCATTAAGCAAAATACTTGGCTGACTATAGAAAAGTTTATGACTATATGCATCCTTCATATGAGTGCAGTATGACGGCATACTTTTTTGTTGTCAAATGTTAGGCAGAAGGATATGCTGTTTCTTAAATAATTCAGCTAGGCATCTTTTTTTTTTCTTATTCTGTTTTCCCCAGTTGTTTGGCACTGAATATTAGAAATTATAACCAATTAATAGTTCCAGTAGTAAAGAAACTTGGCCTGTATATATTATTTGCCATCATTTATTGTTTTAAGGCAAGCAGTTTTCTTCTAATATTAAACAGAGCATTGTTTTGCTTAATCGTGCTTTTGTTACGCAATAGATAGGTAAAGAACTTGGAAGAGATAGGACTGGGGATTATTGGAATTATATCAGCAACAGAGGAAAACAAAACGAGTGTTTTTATTTCAGACTATGTGGTCAGAAAGTAGAAGGATCAATGAATGCTCTACCAAGGATGGTACTGATGTTTCCACAAGCCTTGGGATATTAGAGACTATTTATTCCATGTAGTCTAGTATTTACTAGATAATTTTGAAACTGAGTTGAAGTATAGACTCAAAATGTTCATTACTGACATCGTTCTTCTAATTGAAATTAACGCCAAGACTTCCACTGCTTTGAAAGCTGTTAAAACTGATATCTAAATACTTTTTAGAATGCTCATATAAATGCTTATGTTAGCTGCTTTATGGATATAGTGTTAGTAATATCCTCCCAGTAGTGCACTAAGTCCATAGGAATTTATTACCTCTTGGCTGTCTGCTGTGGAAAAAGTCCAGTTGGTGTTAGCCTTTTATTTTTGCTGGTGTTTTATGCTTGGCAGCCCTGTATTGTCACTGCAATATCAGTAAAACTACATAGTGAAATAAAATGAACTTAATATTAAAAAAACCTTTAACTCAGTTACTATTCTTTTTAATCCAAAAGATTAGTGTCTGGTATCTGTCAGGCCTTTAGTATTTCTTAGTTTGATAAGATACTATGAGTTTCCTATGGAGACTGTCATTTCTTCATTACTCAACATTTAGTTCTAGAGTTCCAGTTCTCAGCATCGTTGCTTACAGACTTCTTTAAAAAACAGATGTGATTTAAATTATTGACCACATCTCTAGTTTGTTTTATAGAGTATATTCAGTTTTAGCAAACGTGTTCCTTCTTTAATATGTGGGTTGCTCTGAAAGTAATGTATTCTATTTATTGCCATGGAAACTACACTTGTAGTACAATAACACTATTTGTTAGAGCAAATTCTCAGCTACTAAACACTGTTTCAACACAGTCACCCCTATTAGATATGCATTTTCACCAGCAATGAGCAAGAGCCAGCATGCTGTGCTCATAAAAATCTTCATGGTTATCGGGAACTGCTGAAACATACTGCCTGCTGCCTCACTGCTTGGTCTCCATCATCGTTCAGCAAGCATCAACGAATGTCAGTAGTTGTCATTTTTTTCTGCTAGAGGAAATTAGTGACACACCTTTGTTTCATACGCACTTCCACATCAGATGTCATTTTGTCAGACTGCCCTCTGCTGCCATCTGATGCACAGCAACAAAATGTAACAATATTGGTGGGAAGATTCAGCCTCTGTTGCCATACCATCACCATCCGCCTCTGGCATCATAGGCCAACATAATAAAACAGGAGGCATTACTTTCATGGCAGCCCTCATATATTCAGAACAGTTACGTATAAATTTAGTACAATTGTCATAATTTTATTTATATTTGCATAATTAACTAATGTTTTCTGAAAACCTTGTTATACTTTCAGTAAGCATATGCCTAAGGTGCAGTTATCTTCATTTGCACTGAAGCATTAATCACTTAGAGCTAAAAGTGCTACTGAGTCACAGAAATTAATAATCTTTAATGCTGCTCAGTGCTATTTAGTTGTTTTTTCATCATTTTTCTTCTTTCATATCCACCTTATTTTGCTTTCTTGAACAGCGTCTTTATGAAGTGATACGGAAATAACAGAAATTGGCTGAACCATCTGTTGACTTGTTTGGAAAAAGCTTGGTTTTTAGCAAGACAGATATTAGCAAGATTAGTAAATGAAGTTGAAGATTTGCTTGATATTTGATTTCAAATTAGCTTGATTCTTATCAGTAAAATCAGCCCTTTTTTTTCTTTCTTTTTTCTTGCAGCTATTCCCCTGGCCAGTGTGAATGGGTATATTGCCCTGGAGATGCCATATCTTCTGTTGCAACATCTGAGAAGACCACAGGAAAAATATTCATTTATGATGGACGAGGAAATAACCAGCCACTCCATGTTTTTGATAAACTCCATACATCTTCTCTTACTCAGATACGGTTGAATCCTGTCTACAAAGTAGTTGTGTCCTCTGACAAAACTGGAATGATTGAGTATTGGACTGGTACTCCTCATGAATATAAATTTCCCAAGAATGTGAACTGGGAATATAAGACAGATACTGATCTGTATGAATTTGCTAAATGCAAAGCTTACCCATCCAGTATAAGTTTTTCACCTGATGGCAAGAAAATGGCCACTCTTGGGTCCGACAGAAAAGTCAGAATTTTCCGATTTTTGACGGGGAAGCTGATGAGGGTCTTTGATGAATCTCTGAGTGTGAGTCTAGTCTTGGTTCTCTTTGACTCTTTATTTCTTTCTTTGACTTTATTGATCAACACATGCATCTACATATTATCTAAATCTGAGCTTAATTGCTATGTTTTTCTTTCAGAAAAGGTATTCTCTGTTTTCTTCCATGGCTGTTCTGTTGCTTTGTCCCAAAATTAATTCTTACTAATGTATGTTAGCTATTGAGTGAAACTGAGTTGTTAGTTTTCATCTGTTTTTCATACTGCTAGATAAAGCAATGAGAAAAAATATTTAAGTAATAAACATAGTAATGAAAAAAATTGTAATATTTTAAAAACTTTGTTAAGAAAGCTGCATACTTGTTTTTCTTTGCTTCAGCAGACTACAACATGCAACATGCCCATTAGAGTAGGATTACTTGTGTTTAATTCTTCAGATAAGTTTGACCTGTTTTGGATTCTTGCTTGGATTCTGTATTTTCTAAGCATGTGAATTGGTGTTTATCTGGATCAGGGCAGAAGTGTAATAGTGATTATTTATTTATTTATTTGTTTTCCTGTAGATGTTTACTGAACTTCAGCAGATGAGACAGCAACTACCAGACATGGAGTTTGGCCGGCGCATGGCAGTTGAGCGTGAGTTGGAGAAAGTGGATGCAGTAAGATTAATTAATATAATCTTTGATGAAACTGGACACTTCGTTCTCTATGGAACAATGTTGGGCATTAAAGTCATAAATGTAGAAACTAACAGGTAAGTGTTAGTGAGATGTGTGGAGACAAATTTCTTTAGAATTCCGTGCTTAATCACTCACATTTAAAACTTGACATGACTGGTTACTGGTTACTGGTTATCTTTTTGTTATTTGAGAGCCTTCAATCAGACTGTTGATTAAAAATATTCCCTTGCTTATTAGTGGATTGTTGCAATTCAAAGCTTATAAAATGAGATAATATGTCCAGTTTTTACTATATATTCATAGTAAAAATGAGTATTGAATTAACTTCTAGTTAACAGTATGATACAGTAAACGTGGATCATGCAGCTTGTTTTCTGTACGGTAGGGAGGCTGATTAGCAATTGATTAGCAATGATTAGAAATGATAAGCAAGTTTGAGTAGAGAAGCATTATAAATACAATTATTAAAAATTGTTTTGGGAAGGCTTTGGAATTTTGCTTTGAGTCTCTTGCACTCAGAAAGGAGACATTCTCTGAATGTGAGCAGCTAACAGTCTTCACATTTCTTTATGTCTTGTACTACAGGTGCATTCGTATCTTGGGAAAACAAGAGAATATTAGGGTGATGCAGCTAGCTTTATTCCAAGGAGTTGCAAAGAAGCATCGTGCTGCAATAACCATTGAAATGAAGGCATCTGAAAACCCTGTTCTCCAAAACATCCAGGCAGATCCAACAGTAATCTGTACAGCTTTTAAGAAAAACAGGTTTTACATGGTAAGTGCGATGTCCACTGAAGTAACTCTATTCTTCTATTAAAACTTTTCTCTGTTATTTTTTAATATTATACTTGTGCCTTTCCAGTGCCTTTTGTCTTGAACGTTTGAAAATGCAGCATTTCTAGCAGTGTCTTTTTAAGTTGCAAGTGCATTCTGGAACTTTGTTTGAACTGTCTAAAAATTGATTAGAAACAGTGTGGTAGTCTAACTTTGTTTTCACAATTGCTCAAGCAGTTAAACAAACTTTGATGTTTTTAGCTGTTTGAATTAGAGTTAGTCTAGTTTAAGAAATTTAAATAAGAACGCTTATAACAAGATGTTTTACCTACAAAGAAACAATTAACAGAATGAATAAAACATACGAAAATTCTGAGTAGTGTCAGGCGGATTACAGGTAACAGAGACAGGAGTCATCTTCACAGATTTAGATTTTAGAAGAGATGTGATTTATCAGCCTAGGAGCTCTGGAGGAGTTAGTAGTTGATCCGCAATGTGATCACAACAGGGGTTACAGGTCAGTCTGTCGCTAGTTGTGCTTGAATTTGATCATGTTTTCAGTTGCAGCATAGTGTGCTTTCTGAACCTTTGTGTGGTTAGTATATATAGTATATAATAGAATACACTATGAACAATTTGACACGAAAGGAAGAAAATTCATATTCAGTATGGAAATACTGCTCATTCTGGGTAGTGCATGACCATATGCCAAGTGAATGCATGCAGAAAACTAGTCATTGTCATTTGATACACAGTTGTACTTCTTCTGTGGCTTCTTGTGCATGCTATTTATTGTATTTCTTGCCTTTTTAAGAAGTGCTTTAAAAAATTCATTTCTGATGTTTTTCCTGCTTTGAGTTGAATTTGCTGTTTCTGCTGTTTATGTATTAATACAGTAATCAGAATTTAGTTTCACTTTTTGGTGAAACCATAGTTTTTGTAATGAAACCTGCCAATTTCAATACACTAATGTTTTCATTCCTTTCTAAAAGAAAGGTGCTGAACTACTATTGTGGGCTTTAGGTTAAAATGAGGAAATAATTTAGAAGTTAACAAATCACTGAAGGTTTATTGGACTTGCATGTATTTGTACAGAAATTTGTGACTAGAGAGAAACACTGATAGTGCACAGCACTGAAATGCCATCTATGAATTCTTTACATTTCAAATCTAGTTGAGTGTCTAAGAAGTAAATCATCACACCGATGTCTTGGGTACAGACTTTTGTGTAAGATAAGGAAAAACAAAATACAAACTGTTACCTTCTTTACTTTTGTTCTTCAGTTTACTAAACGTGAACCAGAAGATACAAAGAGTGCAGATTCAGACAGAGACGTCTTCAATGAGAAACCTTCTAAAGAAGAGGTCATGGCAGCCACACAGGCAGAAGGTCCCAAAAGAGTTTCAGACAGTGCTATTATCCACACAAGCATGGGAGATATACATGTTAAGCTTTTTCCTGTTGAGTATGTATTTGGTGGTTTTTCTGTTACTCTGTTTCTCCTACCTTGCCCATTTTTTCCTGGCAGTACCCAAACCTTACCTTTCATGCTAGGAATGGTTCTTTTCCTCATTGTTTTCTATTGTCCTTGTTTTTGGACAGTTTCTGAGTACATCAAGCTACCAGAATGTGACTCTTGATGAACAGAGTAGGGGAAAAATTGGTCAAAGCAACAGTGGGGTGTCAGGTTTGTCAAGGTTCTGATTTTCTTTCTTTTTTTTAACTGCTGGTTGAAGAAGCTTATTCCTTTCTTAAGTATTTTTCTCTCTCTAAACCTCAGATGTGGCTAGGTCATAATGGTGTCCTGTGCAAACTACATATTGCTGTAAAGCAGTGCTGTTTGATTCCATCTTGAAAGAGTAGAATGATGGTGGCAGCAGCAGTAGATGTGGTCATGGATCTGTGTAAGCCAGAGAAATAGTACTGTTTTCAACTTCCAGTATGTGGCACACGTTTACATTTTATGATATTGCAGATCTTTCAAGAGCAACATAAATTTATACTAACATCAGTGCAACATAAATCCAAAACTAGGCATACAATTAACAGAGTTTCGTGCATGATTACTTGGTATTTGTGTCAGTGTGTCTGCTTCATGATAGTAATACATGCAAAGATTTTGTTACGAAACAACAGGTTTATCTCTCATGTCAAGTTTGCTATAAATAGAAGCTCATAGAAATCCATTTATCCAAATCAAATTCATGTTTTGTCACAAGCACAGATAAGATAACAAACTTAGTTTTACCCTGCAGAGAAGTTAGTCTTCAATTTCTATATTAAATGATGTCTTCTTGCATGAAGCTATACTTCCTGTGATTGTTACCTGTATCACACAGGCTGCAGAAATAGGACAGCATGTACCAGTAAAAGTGGTAGGTCGGTCAAGTTATGTTATTTCCATTTTTTAAAAACTTTAATGCCAGTAGATTTGCATGCATAATACATGCATAATATCATTAAATTCATTGCAATACTTTATTTGCATTTTTTTAAAGTAAAATTCTTTCAGCCTTGGTTATTCTTATGTTTGTCCTTTTCTAATATTTTCTTCTGCCTGAACTTTGAAATTAAAATCTTTTCAAGATAAAATTGATTAAAAAAATAAAGTATAACACTGAGGATGTGGCTTTGAATGCCCTTTGGCCAAGTTTTTGTGATCTGGAGTTGTGAATGACTACTTTTGTACTGTTCAGCAGGAAACTGGGATTGTACTTTGTCTGCTCCAGTAGTTATTTTATTAGTGTTGTTTCACAAGATGCTTTAGAATATCATTCATATCCAAGTGAATGTTTCTATGGACACTATGTGGTTTGCTGGGAAAAATGTGTATGACTGTTCAGATCTGCACGTCTACTCTGGAAACTAATCCATTTCATAAAACTAGTGGAAGATTTACACAAACAACTGTAACTCTGGTAGCATCTTTTGGGAGAATGGAAGAAACAAAAAACTTTAAAGAGATGAAGTAAGAACAGTATAAGTCTTTTTTGTTTTGTTTTTGTGAAATGAAAAGTAATATTTCACCTGTGCAGCCTAGCTCTGAACAATGTGTGTCAGCAGTTTTACAAAAGGAGAACAAGCTCTGTAATGACTGCAGAATCACTCTATAATATTAAAACAGTGCAGTTTCAGATTCTACTTCTAGTACACAGCACTGTCTGCATATGGAGCTTACATCCCTGAATCATCTTTGTATATCTGTAGTATATAGGTAGAAATCTGGAGATTTCTTGACTTTGGTCTTGACGTTGAGAAAACAGATTTGGCTCCTAACCCCACTGCTGATTTCACAAGTAATCATGCAACTTCATACTCCTTGCAAATTTTGTTTCAAGCTCTTGGTTTGACGAAGTGGGAGGTTGGTTTAACCTTATTTCATGAAAGCCCAGTTGCAGAATGCTAAAACAGTGCTCAGTACAACAGGATGTGAGTCTCACCTGAAATCTTTACGGCCTTGCCAGAAAACACAGGCTACCCTGAATATTTGTTTTGTATTACATGATTTCAGGTGTCCCAAAACTGTGGAAAACTTCTGTGTACACAGCAGAAATGGCTACTACAATGGACACATATTTCACCGTATTATCAAGGTAACCTGTAAAATTTATTTCTTTTGTTGGTTTATGTGATGTAATTTCATGGCCAGCCTTTACATTTTCATTTGCTTTTGCATGAAGGATTTCTGGAAAAGTTACACAGTTCTTCCCTGAAATGTCTGAAAAATAATGAGATCCTAAAAGCCTTTACATCAAAATTCTTAATAGCTGCCCTCAACTGAAAAGGTGGAAAACATCTGAAAATTGAGATAAATATCAGTTCAGCAATCTTGCATGAATTATAATTTTCTTTCATGTCAGAATGGTATCTCCTCTAAAGATTCTTACTTTAACTACATGAGAAACAAGTGAATACAGCCTAAATCTCTGCAGAAGGTACAGACAGTTAGGTTCTATCATTCACTAGCAGGAACAGTGAAGTAATCTTGCTTGTGTAGTCTTTTTTCCCAATGCAAGAAATTAATTATTACCTTCATTCCTTACCCACCACATTTTAGCATTCAATTTTGTTGGAAGATATGATCCAAGTTTAAAAAAAAAAAAGAAAAAAGAAAAAAGGAACCTAGCGTAAAACATTTTTACTTATTTATTCCAAGTGATGATGTAATAACATCTAATTTCTCTGCAGGGTTTCATGATTCAGACTGGTGACCCCACAGGTACAGGAATGGGAGGTGAAAGTATCTGGGGAGGAGAATTTGAAGATGAATTTCATTCAACTTTACGACACGACAGACCATACACACTCAGCATGGCTAATGCAGGACCAAATACTAATGGATCCCAGTTTTTTATAACAGTAGTGCCAACCGTAAGTAGTATTTAAAGTTCAATTTAAGGCATAAGATGCTAGCTGCATAATAAAAATGCAGTAACTGCTCTGGTGGAAAAAGGAACACAACACTGTTCAAGCAACCTTTAATTGTTACTTTGGAACTAACTGCTGCACACAAAGATGTACTGTGTATAGACTTCATCAAAACAATTATCTAAGAAACAGGAAAGTGCTGTGATCATGATCATTTGAATTCAAACGGGAGCAAGAACCTTATCCTTAGTAAAACCAGATGGTTTTCCAATTTTGTATTACTAGAATATTTTAGATTAATATACTGCTTAAATTTAACATAAATCTAGCTATTGTTAAGACCATTCTGAGTTTTTTGGATTAGTGTCAGCATAACTGCTTAAAGTTGCTGACTCCTATACAGAAAAGCCAGTATACAAATGAGAAAACTTCCCTGCTAATATCTTGATCTGTATACAACTTCACAGCAATACATAAATGAATTGGGCAGTGACTCTAAAGTGCAAAAAATACATTAAGACAGTACATAGAGAAATTTTGTTCCTCAAAGTCATGTGTCTTCTTAAGAAGTATCCATCTACCATAATTTTGAAGCTCATTAAATCACATCATTGCCTATATTTCAATTGGGCATATATTGCTAATTGGGCATATTGTATGACTTTGAATTAGGTAGTATTCTAGACTAGCACTTAAATTCAATTGCGAAACTACCATGAAATAAATGTGCATTTCAATGAAATGAATTTAAGCTTTAAACCATTAAATGTTGCTGCATTGCTAGAACTTGGTGTCTGTAGCAACTTTGGGAATGTATTTTAAAAGATAAGTCAGTATGCATTAGCTGCACTGATAACAGTCACTTGTTCTAACAGCTTTTTACAGTTACTTATACAACAAGTGTGAGATCAGTAGTCTTTAATATTCATGTTCACTTACTCTAGGCCACTCTCATTTGGTATCTAAACTACATGCTGCTTTCTATTTCAATCTGCTTTTTCTTTCTTCTGCTGTATCCTCAAACAGCCTTGGCTAGACAACAAACACAGCGTGTTTGGACGGGTGACTAAAGGAATGGAAGTTGTTCAGAGAATCTCTAATGTTAAAGTCAATCCCAAAACTGACAAACCCTATGAGGATATCAGCATCATTAATATCACAGTGAAGTAAGTCAGGTGATGAAGGCTCCAGCTTAAACAGAAGAATGTCGTCGTTGTGGGACCCAGGGAAGAACCTAGAAGGAATAAAAACTTTTTTGATAATTTCTGGATGTAAGAAGTGCCATGACAAAGCAGACACCAGTTCTACTGTTTTTCATGTACCTAAACTGCCCCAAGCCTGTATTTCTTGGTATATTTGTCTTTTTAAAGTAAAAACATTGCCATCTTTCTTACAAAGCCTACTGTTTGCCTTTTCTGTGCAAGACTGAAGATGCAAACACACACCATAGATTATATTCTAAAGCTTTTATCATGAACCGAGTACAGTCTATGCCTTACCTTTATCTCTGACAGAGGAAGAGGTCAGATGTAGGCTAGTAATAAGCTCTTCAACAATATATGCATGCATCAAAAATTAGATCATAATATGCTTTGCTAGGATGACATATATAATTTACTTCATCTTCCAAATGGTTGTGTATGTGTCCATCAGACTAAATGAACAAGTGATCAAATCATGCAGTAACAGTGTATTAAATCCTACACAAGTACTGGGATTGCCAGGTTTTCTTGTGTCTTTTAATGTTTCATTTCTCATTATTTTAGCCCACGCACACTGTTGCTGGCTTGATTTTACCCCAGAAATAAGGCAAATATTAAAACTTTTACTAAAATACTTAATTGACATGGATACTCACATCAAGCTGTTGCAAACCTGTGGCTAAATACAATCCTGTACCAGGCTGGATAGTTAAGTCTATTCTAAGATACAGTAGTGTTAATTTTGACTGTTCATGTCCACACAAGACCACAAGACTCAGGAGCTTATGATTGTAATAGCTTCCCCCTCCCCCTCCCCCCCCCTTAAAACAACAACAACAACAAAAAACTAACAGTGATGTAATGCATGCTAATCAAATTCAAAGCTTTTGGAAACTGCTGTCCCAGGGAAACTGACACAAAAAGGTATTCTGAGGAATCAAACAAGAATTTTACAATATACTGAATGTAGTGCACCTCTGTTTTTAGATGACAAGACAAATTTATTAAAGAAAACTACATTTCCAAAAGTTTTAGATAATTTTATTGAAAAAAAAAAAAATCAACTTTTTTTTCTGGGCAACTCAGACTGCAGCAGCAGCTCATGAATTATTTCCATTAAAAGAGTCCTTTCTCTTCAAAAATTATTTAACATCCAACAGTTCAGAAATTAAACTATTTCAGAATACAATCCTCAAGTACCACACAATCCACAATAAGTTTGAAGACAGCATACAGTATCACCACATCATGTGATATGATAAACCGTGATTTTTCCTGTTAGCCTAAGCACACTATTACTGAGCCAGGATTCTTTAAAGAAAGCCACAACATTGTCACTGGATGTTGCATTCACTGAATTTCACAAATAAGCCAAAATCCAGCAAATTATTAATCAGTCTTTCCAAATAATCCTCATAGTAATGCTTGAGTAAGTTCTAGTTGAGGAAATCCTCCATTGTGCGAGTCAGTACACTAAAACTCAAGTTCTAGAGAACTGCTGAAACAAGCTTAAATTTGTAACGGAAGCAGTTTATATATAGTATTAACTTATAATACAGATAAACCTCTTAGTGCACCAGTTTACACTGAAGAGTTCACAGACAAGTGCAGTACCTTCACAGTTACTTGAAGTCACCTTAAATAAATTCCACTGAAAAACACTTTATGGTAATATTCCACACATCACAAGCAAGCCATCTTTTGTGCTCAAAAAGATGTACAAGTATTTTTCCTGTGCCCTCAAATATACTCTTACAAAAAAAAAAAAAAAAAAACAAAAAAAACACCACAACACAATAAACAAGAACTCACTTTGAACATCTTAAAGCAGTAATTTAGAATCATAGTTCAAGAGTTCAAAGGGAATGTAAAACCAGCATATGCCCACTATAATTACAGGTTCAAGTTTTTTCTAAACAACAGATGTCTTCCCTGTATTCCAGGAAAAGGTACCTACCACACTTAGCAGAACTTGTTCGTACTTTAAAAAGAGAGCTATAAAGGGACAGTCGGCACTAACTAGATCTGGCTGAGTAGATGCTGGAGCAGTCAGCACCATACTGTGCAATAACTTACAGGCTGCAAAGGGGGAACAATTTTCAGCTTGGTGCCAGATAAAACATCTTTCAGCCCATTGTAAACTATTTTTATCAGGCTTATCAGATTAACTGCTAGATTATCTAGTTAGATTATCTGCTAGATTTATCAGGTTAACCGTAGAAAGAGTTATTACTCCTTCTTAGCACCTATACAAGCACTGAAGCCCTTTTCACAAACTTCTTCTATTTTAAAGCTTAGTGTTCTTTCAGCTACTATTCCAAGTCATTTGACCTGCTTAAACTGAAGCTACAATTAATGTTTTGTTTTGTTTTTTACACGAGATACAAGAAATTAGAAAACTAACAACATTTGTTCTTATGTGGAAGTAGCTGCTTTAGCTGCTTCCTCTCTAATAAAAGTGCAAGTATACTATACACATTCTTGGCTTTACCTAAGGTATGTAGTGGGAAAAGATCATTAAGCAGCTAATAATATAAAAAAAGCCATAATAATAGATTGTGAAATAAATTTTCTTTACTGGGTGAGGTTCACAGGTCAGCATGTTTTTTCTGTGACAGAAAATTTCATCTACCTATCTGTAAAACAATGCTGATCACTTCCACTGTCTGGTTCTTCTCATTCACCCCTACTGCAGTAAGAAAAATGACACTATCCACTTTTGATCTATTGGCTATGCTCTTTCTAGCTCTCCTACTGACATAAAGAGAGTCTTGGACATGGTTTCTTCAATTGGCAAGAACTGCGTACTAGAAGAGGAGGCCAGGAGATTTTTCTATGTATATCAGTCAGAAGAAAAATTGTTACCTGAATTGTATGTGTAGCAGAAAAGGAAGATGCCACTAAGTGATCATAACCTTTTCTAAATTTAAAGTGTTACACCTGCATTTCACGAGCTTATGAATGACTGACCTTTGAAAATGAAGACACTAGTTAACACTTGAATGTGGAACATGGAGTAAGAATTAATCTAAACGCAGAATGTTCACATCATATTTTGCCATTTGATCTTGTAAAGGTTGTAATTAGTGAATGCTTTTTTCATTATGCTGTCTAATAAGGAAAGGCCATTACCTTTATCTGGAGGCTTGACTTCTACATAAGAGTACACAGATGGACTGATATTACACCACACTACTTCTTCAAAAAGGTGTGAGTTTTGTGGTTCGTTTTTTTCTAAACTTTGTCTTCTTGAGGAGTAAAATTAATCTTTGAAGGCAGATTATGTCCTCAAGCATTGACAATACATTTTCAACTTAATATCACTCTATTCTATCCATAAATAATTTAGCATGTGTACACTTATAAAAAAGCACTAAAAAATCCCCTTGGAAACAGCCAGCTAAACAATGCCATCTGGCTGCATAGTACTACAACACTGTTCCCCATTCTCAATTTTCTTTGCCCTGTTATGCTTCCTTACAGCAAGCAACAGGGAAGTCAATAAATAGTGCAGGGCACATTTACCACTAGCAGTGTATCTGGATGTAATTTTCCAACACAAGCTTTAGATGAATGCCTTTCTTTGATGTAAGAGAAGCATCACCTGTTTCTGGCTTACGGTCAGAGCTGGCTATTCTAATAGTTTGCTATGAATTTTGGAATAGTTTCTTGGGAAAGCATTTCTGAATCATTCAAAATGTTTCTGACATCAACTACTGTAATGTTGTTATGAATATTAAATAAATTCAAACATACTTCGTAAGAATTTAAAATTTTAACAAGCTAATTCCACCAAAAAGAATTTCAAGGCACTCATGTAACTAGCTGATTTCACTACTTGTACACATATGAAGTTTCAAAAAGACTAACTGCACAAGCTTACTGAAACAATTATCCACACTTGCATGAAGTCTTAAATTTTTCTGTAACCACCAAGTTAAAGGAAGTCTGCTCTTCAGACAACAGACTTGGTTACAAAATCCTAAATCATGCAAACACAGCAAAATAGTGAACTACAAACTTATCTTAAGCCACATCCAGGACACCAGCAGCCACTAACTGCCTTGAAAGCCAATCTAGTCCTTCAAAAAGTCCTGTACCACTTCGAGCATCACAACCCTGGATATACCAGTTATGGCCACAGCAGAGTTTGTGGAGACTCAACAGTTCCGTAATTTCTTCTGCTGAAAGTGCACCTGCTACATCCTGCAACAGAATCAGACAGACTCAATTACTCTCCTGAACTATGTTTGAATGATTTTTAACTGATGGCTTAGACTGAGGTTATGGATCACATGAAAGCTTTTCAAACACAAAAGTCAAACAGTTACAAGTTTACTATACGTTATAATAAAAGAAAAACTGACTACTGAATCTACTAAGTATGCTAGTATCATTTATTTTCCAAAATTAAACATAAGGAGAATGTGTACACTTTATCCTTTTCACATAACCATTCCCTTCCTAAAGGAGAGGATTCAGAGTGTTTGAGTTTCATAAATTGAAGTAAAGAGTGAAAAAAAAAAAATCACAAGTACCTGTTTATTAGCAAAGATCAAGAGCAAGGCATCCCGTAATTCCTTCTCTGTTAATAATTTTGCAAGTTCACTGTGTGCTTCACTGACCCTGTCTCTGTGACTACTATCAACAACAAACACCACTGCTATAAAAGAGAAATAGAACAAGCATTTTACACACATTTGTATACAAAGTGTAAAGAGCTGAAACCTACAACTTTTTTTTTTTTCCTAGAAGTCTTCTATGTCAAATTTCTCAGCAGCACACAACTTCACTTTCAAGACTAGGAAGACTGAGAAATACCATATATGCATATACACTTCATACAAAGATCTGCAATTCATCTTAAAACAAAAAAAAACTCTTCAGTTGTTAGTCTAGTCTAACAAAGTCTGATGTTTTAACTGTTTTGGTTTAAAATCACATTTAACCTGTGTGGACTGCGGATCTCCATTCAAACTATTTTTGATTCGTTTCTGTTCAACAGACTCCCACACACCTGTTTCAATTTGTCTTAGTTAGCTGTAAAATCAGCTTGTCTTAGTTAGCTGTAAAAGTCAGACCAGTGCTGCTTTCCTGAGCTGTGGACTACACATAATAGAGAAGATTTTCATAGACCCAACACAGCAACAGTAAATTTTACTATGCACCACAAAGGGTAATCACAGTGCCAGAAAACTGGAGAGTTCAGAGGCAGAGCTAAAAGACAGAATTTAAACTTGTTCTATTTTAATAGAAAGCACAACACCAAAATCAAACACGCGTACTGCAGATACACACCAAGTTAACTGCTTACTACTTCATCCCAACTTACAGTTCTTCAAAGCTGACATAACTACTGGTGTTTATAAAAGTGAATTTTAAGGGGGCAATAGAAACCCAAAGTTAAATGTCTTCAAGTTTGTAAAGATGAGGTGATTGAAAGTGTTGAAATTGGCAGTGAAGGATAAATAATACATAAAATGAAACACTTAAAAAAAATCAACACTTGTCATTCCTAAGTTCTTACGGCAATTCACAGCAATTTCCTGAAGAGGAATCCCTTTCTAAATTGTAAAATAACAGTTGAACACATACAGAAGGGTAGCATTAAAATGCAAGTCAGCAATATTTATAATGAAGTTTATTAGTAAAATGCTTGATTCTGAAATCTAGAATCTGAAGTCCACAATACCAAGTAAGAAGTTATAAACCTCTGCAGAAATTTTTAAAGTTGCCATCTAGAGGCTCCTAAAGACCAAGCATTTTCATTTCTAATGCTGTTTAAAGTTTGTATCTTGCAAGTATTATTTCTCATCATGCAAACTTTGGAACACTGTTCATTGTCTGTTGTCAGACAAAGCCTCAGATTCTAATTTTGTTTGGCTCCATGAACTGTCTAATGGATTTATTCAGAATCACCCTTATCACAACAAACAATTGGATTAAAATATTTAGCCCATGAATCTAGCAGCTGAATTTTGCACTAGACAAACTTTTTTTTTTTTTTTTTTTAACAGTTTTAAGTATTCTATTAATAATCTTTTTGGCTTTGAAATATAAGCTAGAAGACAAAATATGGTTTAAAAGTTCTATTAGTCTCACCTTGGGTATTGAGATAATAATGCTTCCACAAGGGCCTCAACTTGTGTTTTCCTCCTACGTCCCAAATAGTAAACTTCAGATTCTTGTATTCTACTGTTTCAACATTAAAACCTAAATTAAAAATATTCAAGTTTTATAATCTTGTGCTATGAGAGTGTAAAATAATCAAATACAACACATAAACAAAGCATTCAGAAAATTCTTACATTTAAATTGTTGTGACTAACCTATTGTTGGAATTGGCTGCATGAATTCATCTTGCTTTAACTTAAACAAAATAGTTGTTTTGCCAGCTCCATCTAATCCTAGTGTGACAACTCGAATTTCCATTTTTGGTCCAATATGTACCCTGTTGTCCTAGAAGAAGCAGCACACAGAAAGTTAAGGATTTTGTAATTTGATTTTCCTAACAGGTAAGATGCTTATGTTCTCACTATTTGCAAAGTGATTAAGTGGATGAACTCCAGAAGCACAAGGCACTATCATCATCTAATCACCTTCAGCAATAGCACAGACCATAGCGTCCAGCAAATTCTGTAGTGAACTTGCAACTTCTGCCTGACTTATCATGTCTTTTAGAAAGACATCCAATCTCATGCTTGTTTATATTTCAGGTTCTTTTGTCATGGGGCTTTGACCCAAGAATAAATTGCTTGCAACAATTAGAATTCTCAGACCTGAGGAATCTGCTGGTTTAATAACTTTTTCGTTGTTTTCTCATAGTATTACTATTCCCCCCTACTGAGTTATTCCATTGACGAATATACTTTTTCACCTCAAGCCACTTCCAATCTTTTACAACTTGATAGCAGCAACATTTCAGATTACTGCTAGAAGCAAAGATTTAAAACATATATATACATCACGTCTGAAGTAGGTACTTGCTACAGAAATAACAGAAACGCAATGAATTAACTCTAAATAATTATTTTCCAAAAGAATGTGGCATGAAGTCTCGTAAGAGAACACTGGAACATAGATGATCGCAGCAGTACTGATGGTTAACATAAAATGCCTAGGACAAAATTCATGTGGAAGCATTCATTTCCTTACAACAAAGGCTTCAACAGCAACATTTAAATCCTGTTTCACTTCAGCAGTAACAGATCCCATTCCTCTTAATTGAGCAGAATGAGAAAAAAAAATTAAAAATCATTTGGAGTACTTCTTCAGATTCTCAAGCTCATTGTCTCTAACTAGATGAAAAATATCACAATTATCAAAATCCAAATAATTTCACTATTTTCAAAATTAAAATGGTACTCAAATATAAAAAAAATAAATAAAACCAAAGAACACATACATAGCCCAAACTATCAGTGAACACAAAGCTACTGCAAGACAGTAACTAATAAATTAAACGAAATATGTAGGTCACTCCAAATGTAATGCCTCCTATTTATTTCCACAGAATATTTGACAGCTATAAAGAACACAGTAACACTGTGAGAAAAATCCTTAGATACAAAACACTTCTTCAAACAGTCACCACCAGTAGCTATGCATTTCTGCTAGCAACAAACAACAGTCTGCATGCTGTGCTTGTAAAAGTCTGCACCAGAAGTGGCCCACTGTCACTGCCACCACTGCTGAAGCCTCACTGTCTTGTACCACCCACCACCTCACTGTGCTCACGTCCACTGTTTGGTCTCCATAAATGTTCAGCAACTGTTGATGAATGTCAGTGGGTGCCTTTGTTTCCACACGGAAGAATTCAGTGACACACCTTTGCTCCATCTGCACTTCCACATCAGACACCGTTCTGTCAGACAGTACCTCTGCTGCCATCTGTCACACAGCAACAAAGTGTAATGGCATACTGGTGGGAAGGTTCAACCTCTACTGCCATAGCACCAATATCCTCCTCCAACTTCATGGGCAAACATAAAATAGGAGGCATTACTTCCAGAGCAACCCACATAGATTACTTTGAATGGTATAAACTGAAATATATGTTAACATTAATGTTTTTAAAACACAGCTGTGCAATATTAAAAAAATGTTGTAACTATTCTACAAGTGTTATGCATGGAAAACAAACTGTTAGTCTGAGCGGAATGTACAGCAAATCTGGGATGCCACCAAGTAAAAATATTTCTGGAATTCATGAATGCTAACCTAAATCTCTGAAGAAGAGCAGCTTATATTTAAACAAATATATACTGATATAGCCAATGTTAAATGTTGTTTCTTGTACTAATCATAGCAGAGTGGTTTTGTTGCCCAGAGAGCACTCATCTTGTGATAAGATGCTGTACATGCTAAACTGTCCTTATTTCCTGCAACAAATACAGCATTGTAATGAAGATATGTTATTCTTACTTTCATTTAAAGCACATCTGGCACTTGATAAATTTGGTAGCTTTATTTATCATGAGGTTAAAAATACCTTTGTAAAAGTGACAGGTATACTAGCATCCAGCTGTACGTGATCTGCAAGTTCTGTAAATTGCTGCTGCTGCTTCTGTAACATCTCTAGCAGTCTTGTAATTTCCTGTTTGGCCAACACTACCCTGCAGTCATCCTAAATAGACGAAAACCAGAAAAGCATACCTTTCTTTTAATAATTTACTTAGTAGAACCAAACAAATATAAATACAACAGTTTCATTTTAAACAGAAATGCTTTAGGTAAACAAATATTCACAGAAAAACTTTAAAAATTAAAGAAATACATAGGTCTTGCCATTCTTCTCTAGTACTAGTAGATACTAAACAGTTCTGTATTAAAGAAGTTATTCCTTGATCTCTTAGTCATTTATGTATAAGAATATAAATTAAGAAGAGAGTGAAGTTAAATATTTAGAATATTTACATCATTCACATGTAATGTCCTCAGCTGAAATACAGTTGCAGCACTAACATAACTGATAAAAAGCATTATCAATACCAGGATGTTACTGACAGAAAGATTTGTGGAGTTAAAGGTACGTTTGACTATGCAATCAGACACTAGATAAAAATAAAAAAAATAATGTAACACATCAATGAAGTAATTTCTCATACAGTTCATTATAGAATGCCATTTACTTTTTGTTATCATTAAGATAATACTGCATCCGACAGTCTTACACATTCACTTTCTTCACACATTTGATCTGATACTGAATTACTCATACTGTAAGTGCAAAGATCAAGAACAAGACATTTAGTATAAAACTGTTTTTTTTTCCCCTGCCAGTTTCACATAGCCATTTTCAAAGAAAGCATTAGCATCTGCAACTATAAAATCCTTCCCATAAATCCCACATGCTTTTTCTTCCTTCTTGTTCACCTCTGTTCCAAAAACCTGTCTCAAAATCAACCAGAAGTTACTCCAGAGTCACACAAATTTAAAGCAACTGAAGGACTTGGCCAATCTCATGTTATATAGTTACAGCTTTAAAATTAAAACATAAAATGCAGAGTACCACTAACTTTTTTGTTTGCAGCCTAAACTTACACTGCATTCTCTTTCTCTTATCAGATGTTACAGTTCACTTGCCAACCTACCTGTTGTAAAGTCTTTTCACAATGAAGGCAAGCTGTTGAAACCTGCGACAATAGGATAGTCATGTCTTCTTGTTGTTGTCTAAGCCAAATCAACTTCTCTCTCACATGAGCATCAACAACACTAAGAGCCATTTCCTCCTGACGACATAGGGTTTCATGAAGATCCGAAAAATAGGCTCGGACACATGAGCGAGCATTCTCTGCAGTCCCAGGTACCTACCATGTCACAATCAAGAGACCAAGAAGATTAGAAACACCACAAGAGTGCACAAGTGTATTTTTTTCATATTTCTTAATTACGTTCAAGTCTGCTTAGCTACTTTATAGTTTTAGTCCCATTTACACAGACCAGCCTCATCATTGTTAAGGTCAAGAGCCTTCAAGAACTTATTTCAATAATCAAGTAGCTTTTATACAGCTTTCCCTACTGACTCTCTATGTTCATACAGACTAAAAGTCTTGTTATGTACTACAAGATTGTACTACAAGACTGCCTCTGTTGTCTCAGTAATAAGATTTTGGTATTGAGACAGCAGTGTCAATCTCTTCGTAGACATAAAAACTTGAAGTTCTGTCTTACAAAGTCTACGCATAGTTTTCCAAGAACTTTCTTAAAATGGTACACATTGTAGTAAGGTATGTTATAATTCACTACCCCCAAAAAAGATCTTAATCTGTTAAAAGCTTAAAAACAACCTTACAAGCTCTTATCTGTTATTACAATCAGTAAATATTCAGTAAATATGCAGGAAAAAAAAGAAACCAAAGAATATAGCATACGTGTTCTGTATGGGCCATTCCAAGTCCATCTTCAACAATTTGTTCTCCTCCTTCTATATGCTGAACTATTCCAACTAATTTTCTGGAATAATCTGAGATTTCTTCTGTGAAAGTTCTTATACAGTGGGCCATGTCTAAAATGGATGCACGAATCTGGTTTGCTTCTGGTTCCAAGACAGAATGCTATTAATTAAAAGCAACATATCAATGATCAAGCATAAATATCTTTCTTAACCGCCTCTTCCACCTTAATTTATATATTTTATATCTAGTAAGTAAATTCCATAAATTATTCAGAAGCTACATGCTATTCTATAACTAAGACAGGCATCTAGCAATTACATAAGTACAAACAAGAATTTGCCTGTTTACTATAGTTACTAATTAAACACAAAAGGGTGGCTGGAATGCAACTGATTGGGTGAACCAACTGCAAGATGAATAACAACTTTCAGGACAGGCAATTTAATAATGTGAGAAGTTCTGAAAAGCATCAAATCAAGGGACAGAACACCTTTACTTATAAATAACTTAATGTAGTCTTAACCATAACAGTTTTTCTTCTATCCTGGCAGTTCTCCAAATGAAAAGGAAAAAGGAAAGAAAATCATGACAGTACCTCTATACAGTCACATCAAGATTCTAATCTCCTCTTTTGATAACCTTCTGTGCTTTAATTGGATAAATACATGTGTATAGTATGACTAGAAACAGACTCTTAGCAGTACCTTATGACCTTGATGCTTCCCATACTCTTTGCAGACACAACACATGAGAGGACTGGCCTGACAATCCTCTTCTAAACAAACAAACTCAATAGCATGCACTTGGTGTTGGGAGCACATGGTCTTCTCATGAGGCTTATCAGCAAGAGGTACACGTTTGTGTTTCGCTAGCGTCTTTGTAGAATGAGTAAGCTGAGAGCAGTCTGCACACAGGTGAGTGGCACAAACAGTGCAATAAACAGATGCAACATGGGCTTCATCTTCATCGCAGCGAATGATACTCTAGAAAAACAACACCAACATAAACCAAAATTGTTAATATTTAATGCCAACAACAATGGAAGAAAAATCAGATCTGACACCAATATGGACTACTTTGAAAACTTAAGTTCTTGTTATTTAACGAAGATAAAAAATTCACTTTCTGTCACTTTTACTGTAAGTTCCAATATTATTCTAGAGGGGTATTGATTGAGAGGTTAATTGATTCTGTAAATGTAAACTTCAGCACAAGTTGTAAAGCTTTTGAGGCTAACGTAATTCAGGTTCTAGACAACTCTTCAATACAGGCATTATAGAAAGAAGAATGAGAAAGTTAGAGACAAAACCAAGGTGCTTAAAGCAGACCTTTCTGGTAAAGAACCTTTTACACAATGCAGAAATATTGACAAAAATGCAACTGTCTGGAAAAAAGAGCTGCTTCAAAGTCTTCAGAAAGAGATGCTAGGAAGTTCTAGAAGACTACCCTAAAATTATTATAAAACATTCAAACAAGTAACCTTCTGGAAAAATCTAAAGCCTAGAAAAGGGAAAGATACACACTTGGTAATAACTTCTCTGATTTAGTCAGTGCACATTAGAATTTAATTATGAAGTAATTACTGAAAATCTTCATATTAGATACAGAACGAAAACAACTTCATTGATGAAATTACACTTGCCAAGAAAATTTTCTTCTCTCTAATGATATATTTTAAGCAAATGTAACAAAGTTCTTTTCTCTTTTCAAAATCTGTACCTCTCCAGATAGACCAATGGCTTCTTCTGCTGCCCCACACTGTCCAGGAAGCCCATTTTGCAAACGTTCCAAGAGTTCCAACAATGCAAAATTCTTTTTCAATCCCCAGACACCAGAATCTCCTAATTTTGAGAAAGAATTAAATGAAGGGGGGGGGTAACAAGAAAATGCCCAAGCAAATAACACAATGAGAATTTTATGAAGCACAGGCAAGATTTTAACAAACATTAAGAAGGACACATATAATTCCAGTGAGATACCATTACCACTTTTATGTTATTTCACAATACCATTTCATCCTGTTCTTTTTTCCATCATAGAATTATTTTACTATTTATGCAAATTTTCCCTACTTAAGAAATGCCATCCGTAAAATAATCTGCAATAACTAACAATGAAAGACCATAAAAAGCACAGTCACCATGAAATTTAGTACATTTTAAATAACTACGTATAGTTCACATTTCTACTGCACTAACAGAAGCTATGAAGAACCCACATTAACCCCATACTCCCTGAATCAGAAGATGGAATACCTACTGCAGACAGCAGAAAACTGAATGAAAATGAAAGCAACATTCAGAAAGAAGGACCTATATGCAGAACTATCTCAAACAACAAAAAAGATTCCTGTCATATTCTCTACAGAAAAGCAGTTCAAGTCTACAGCTCATGTTGCAGAAGTTAGGAGGAAGCAACGTGATGAAAAGCAAACACAGAACTGCATCCCAATGACTGCTGCTAAATGCTATATCTCAATAGGCCATGCAGCATACAAAAAACTTAAGTGATTAGTTTTCCAAGAAAATATCACTCATTGACTTTTTCTTTTTTAACATTGGCATCTTAAAAACATTTTCTTAGTTGGAAGGCAATTATACCTCTAAGATAAAGCACTTTGAGCACTTAATCATTGCTTTTTAACCATTCAGTGATTCTGCAGTGACTAAAGTTGGAAGGGACCTCTAGAAGTCAGCTTCCATGTTGCTCAGCTCTCTCCTCTAGCAGGGACATCCAGCAGGGTGCCCAGGCCAATACTCAGGCAGCTTTTGAAGATCTCCAAGAAGACTTCACAAATACACCAGGCAACCTGTGCCAGTGCTCTGTCACCTACACAGCACAGAAGTGCTTCTTGATGTTCAGAGGGAGCCTCCTGTGTTTCAGTTTGTGCCCACAGTCTCTTGTCCTGACACTGAGCACCACAGAGAAGAGCGTGGCTCTGTCCTCTCTTTATCGTCTGTTCAGGTATTCTTTCAAACTAATTAAAGATTTCCTCCTGACTCCTCTCTTTTCCAGCTGAACAGTCCCTGCAGTCTTCAGCCTTTTCTTACAGTAGAGGTTCTCAAGTCCCTTCATCATCCTGGAGGCCTTTTGACTCTCTAGGGCATGTTCAGGTCTCTCTTGCATTGGAAGACCAAGAACTTAACACAATGCTCCAGGTGTGTCTTCATCAGTGCTGAGAAGTGGCAAAGGATCACCTCCCCTGACCTGCTGTCAATACTCCTTCTAATGCAGCCCAAGAAATTTCTAGCCTCCACTGCTTCAAGGGAAAACCATGACCACAAGGCACCTTTTCTAAAAGCTGCCCTTCAGCTGGCTATTCCAATCTCTCCCCTATTACTCTGAGAGAATTACTTATTTCTAATGCAGGAAAATAAATACCTAGCACCTTCTTCTAAGAGTGATTATATATAATAATAAACTAATCATACATACTTCAGTAGGATGCTATGGAACATTGCTCAAATGGGATGTTTGCTTGTTTCAAAGACCAAGTATACAGAATCTGAACATACAACATCTAGAGAATTATGTTTGGTTAACTGCAGTAAGCTGACTACCACTACTGACTCGTGACTACTAACTTTCGGAAATTTGGTGAGCTGCATGATCCGTTTTTTAAAGGAGTTTTATGTGGAATTTACAAGTTTCTAGAATGATACAGCTATTTCTGCCTTTTTTTGTTCTAAATTCAGAGGCCAATTTACTTTTGAGTATTTCTACTGCCTAAATCATAACCTTGTTACCACAGAATTTGGAATCAGTTTAAGTCACAACTCACACTGATGAAGTTATTCATATATAGTGTGTACAACCAACACAGGAA
The DNA here is from genome assembly GCF_905368555.1 of Meleagris gallopavo. Lineage (NCBI taxonomy): Eukaryota > Metazoa > Chordata > Aves > Galliformes > Phasianidae > Meleagris > Meleagris gallopavo. Next base: position 20,861,099 of record NC_139435.1, read on the forward strand.
CAGGTTCTAACTACTTGTTCATGGTTCCTGATTTGGAAGGCACAAACTAAGAAACACACATCTTCCTGATGAACTAAAAAAAGTTGTCTCCTGCTATCGTTGTAGGGATTTTATTACAATCCAGTTCACCAAAATTGGCAGAACAGTTAATAAATAAGGTAAACCCCTCCTAACAAATATTATGGAATCTATGAATGCTTATGATTTCACAACAAATAATTTCCCAGCTCGTGAAGCCACAAGTCAGAGATTAAAGAAAAGCTCAAGTAATTAAATAATTAGCATTCAGTAGTAATGCTGGATATATTCTCCAGACTGGCACTTCTTTTGAGCACTGAAATGAAGGAAAAGTTTTATCATACAACGGTGCCCTTTAACAGATGCTGACTGAAGCACATACAAGTCATCAACTGAAGGAAAAAGAATACAAGGGTTTTCACTAGCTTTGAGCAGAATGATAGAAAGCAGCGCATAAGCAACTTCACAGGTACTAACAGGGTACAGATGCACGTTTATGTAGTTAAGTAAAAGCCTGAAAGTACTTTCTTGTATTTAAAAACAATCTGTATACTTGATATAGACTCCTCTATCAAACTTTTGTACTGTGTTCTTGAGATAAGAACAGGCAGCAGCATTTCCTAGACAGAACTGCACATACATAGTGCTTTTTTATTTCAAATACTCATAGTCCAAGCAAACATATCAATGCAAGAACATAAATTGATCTATCGGTGCACTTCTACTTATTAAGCCATTGCAAAAAAATAAAATGGCTTGTCATTTCATTCAAGTGACAACTTAAATGTTGCTTTAACCATGAATGTAGAAAACAAAATTTTAGAAAACTGCACCAGATCCAGAAAAAAAAATCTGGGCTTCCTCTCGTAATTCAGGTGCAAAGACAGTGGAACAGCAACTGGAGACAAAGGCTGGCTCCAAACGACCTCTAAAAGCTCCTGACATTTTCAGTCCACGTATTTGGTGTTTGACAGGAGCACCTCTCTGACATGACCTCACAGAACCTACATCTCACTTATCTTCCCAAACAGAAAGTCCAGGCTACTTTAACACTCTGATTCTCCCAAGTGTTGTTTCAAGCACCCTTTATTATAATGCCCTGTGGTGGCCTGGTAGCTGCATGCCCTCTGCATCCTTCTGAAATTTAAACGTCATCTCCATTAACCTAGACTTCTTTTCCCCTCAGTACTGAGAACTGTCAAACATGCCATAAATTCTGATGTATCGTTTCATAGCTCTTGAAGGAAAAGAAAATACATAATAATACAAAAGAGAACAACAACAACATATGTTTCATAGCTATGAAACAAGACTGGCTTTAAGACTTAAAACCAGTTTAAAATACATACAAGTGCTTTTACAGCCCACCAATATTTTTCTTGCTGTACTCTTGCTTCACTGTGTAGAGCTGCACTGCATGGTTAGGTACTGCTGCCTGGAAGAGACTGTAGAACAAATACCTCCTGTTTTCTTAAGATGACTTTTCTAGTAAAAGCAAGAGCAACAATGCTGTGGCATCTCTGAAGAGGGATGTGAACAAGAGCCAACATATCCATTTTACAGACCTTACCATTTCATATTATTTACAGTTTTAACATGCAAAACTTTATTTTCTAGGTACAATTCCCCACAGACATTTCTATTATTCTGAGAGGCTGAAACCAAAATATGAATTACCTAAAATAAAAGTTGGATTTCAGAATACAGATAAATGGATGGAAACCATTTTCCTGTGGCTATAAATGGGAGCATGTGTATGCAATTCTCTCCTCCAACTCCCTCAACTTGTACAAAACAACACTTACTGTATGTTAAAAAAAAACACATACACAAAAAAACAACTTCTTGTCAGGACTGGGTTGTATGTGATTTGCAGCAATCTGCAAATCTGCTGTCTTTGGAAGCAGGCCTACCAGGTAATGAAGTTTGCTGCAAAGCAAGTACACAACACTGCTCTCTCCAGTTACCAGTTCCAAAGAAGAAATTTTCTACCTTGCAAGCAGAATTACCAGTATTCAGCTTAAGACCTCAGCAATCTTTAAAACAGAATGTGAACAAAAAACCCATTACTTTTATGTTTGATTTTTTGTTCACCACAGTTTCTGAAGGAGTTTATATTCTGGTCTTTTATAACTTTTACAACTACATTTAGCACAAGCATAGTCATTTTCATTGTTTTTTTAGCACAAGCACTCCAATCATTATAATAGTGTTTTTCCAAAACAGATTAAAAAAAGTAATCTCTCCCTACAAATTGAAAAAATACACAATGGTACGTCCATTTTAGGAATCTAAACTGTCAAACCAGTTTGTAAACAGAGCTTGGATTTTCTGGCACTCCATCTTACAGACTTTTGGACACGAACACCCCAAAAGCAATTACAGGAAAGCATCTGGATGGTTCTCTCCTACAGTATTTAGAGTAACACTATCCCATACTAAAATGACTACACACAAACTTCAGTTACTGCAGTACAATACCTGCACATTAATAGCACACCCGTATAATGAATACTGATACTCGTGTAGCTCTCAAAAATCCAGTGAGCCATTAATAACAATATACATGGATGCACACTTACCAAAAGGATAAACCTGCTTACCAAACATTTTCTCAGCTTTTAATCAAATACTGGGTAAGGCTGAAAGATGAAGAAGCTGTTCAATTTTTATAGAGTACTCTATGAAAGTCTTTATGTTAATTTAAAAAAATTAAAAAGAAAATTTCCTTATTAAATGTACTGCCCTTTGTGTACATTCCATTATCTGATCTTAATCATGTTCTCCTCTTCCACAATTAGCATGAAGAGAAAGTCAAGTCAGAAAAAAAAGCACAATTAACTTAAAGGAAAGATATGCCTGTTGCTATTCTGTCTTACAAGCTATTTTCTGTTCAGATTTTAAACGTGTTAGAAGAAACAAATTCATTCCGATTTATTGAAACCAGTGCTGAAATTTGCTAATATATGCTATGCATCGTTAGTGCACTGACAACTTTGGAGACACAGAAAAACAGGCAACACTTATACGTAAACATCTGAACTAATCTACTAAAGCAGAATTTATAGCAAATAAGCAGCTATAAAATAGGCACTGTTTTACAGAAGCTCACATTTCATTTCAATGGTATTTATCAAAGTTTGCATTATTTGAGAAAAAGCCTATTTGCTCCTTTTTGAACTGAATACATTAAACAATTGCTGCGTAGTAAGCATATACTTTACAATAAGAAAACAACACCGAAAGATAAGTTGTGTAAGTACATTTGTTTAGTCTCTTAACTTCAGTTCAAGCTCTGCTTTGGTCACAAGTGTAGAAGAGTCTAGTGATTTCATCTCCGTGCCTAAAAGGGATGTTTGTGCCCATTACAAAAATACCACACAATCTGACAGTTTCTTCCGTAAAGAAGAGTAATATATGATTAGCAGGAAGCATGTCTGCCTGGAATGAGACAGAGACTGAGCTGTTGAAGATATTATGATGGACTCCTGCCAACAATACAATAACATTTTCAAGAGCATGAAGCTTGTCCAGGAAAAAAATTATAAATAACAGGAGTAATAAAAAGAGCCACCTGCATCTAAATACTTGAATAAAGCAGAAGGGATATTATATTACACAGCTGCATTTTCTTGCACAATGTTTTGAAGTTTTATCTTAGCGCTCTAGCAAAAGAATATATAAACAGTGTCAATGGGATGGATTTGATGATGTACACCAAAGTCTGAATACATTAGTTGAACACAAGTTTTAATGACAGAAAGTAGTTCAAGCTCTGTAACATGATGGCAGGAAGAGTTCACCTGAGCCACAAACTCCGAAAGGTTTCCTTAGCAGAGCTGCTCAGGTAAAGTGAAAAAGCTGGCCTCCAAAGCTACCACATAACCACGTACTTCCCAAAATTCCCTGGCCTATGTATTTTGGTAAACAACAACCCAAACATCGCACACAAAAACACACACACACCAAAAAACTAAACACAGAAAAATTTTAATCCCATATATGAAGGAGAAGAGAGAAAGAAGACTGTTAGAAATGATTTGCCTACTCTCCCAAACCTGTGTATTTGGTAGGAAAAAGGCTTTGTAAGTGTTACTGTCAATTTTTACTTGCAGACCTTGCATATTCTGAAATCCTGATTGTTTGAGAAGCCAGAGTTAGAATTATTTTGTCTGTTTTCTAGATCTAGAAGGCAAGCATATTTAACCAAATGCCCAAATAAGAACAGAGAAAAGATATCCTTCCTAAAAATCTCTGGGTATCTCTTGAAAAGTGCTTAAGAATCCTTCTGAACACTTAGACAAATGTAGAGTTGAGTGATAGTAGAAAGAGCAAGGAAAAACAAGTAATTCTGTTTAAATGTATAGTTTAAAATTCCATTAGCTTAAAAGCATTCATAAAAATCTGTAGTTAGTATCTTAACAATTTGTTCAACACAATAGCCTTTTGCCCCAATTACCCAGCTCTTCCTTCAACAGAACTTTCTCAGGACAGCAATCTCATAATCTAGATTTAGTTAGATGCCAGAGTTTAGACTCAGTAAAAGCAGAATAGAGCTAATTTCCTAACAGGTTCCTAAATGGAGGGGAGGAAAGAACCAGAAGTTGCTCTTATCAGATGCAGGGTTGCCATGCCTCCTTCCCAATTTCACTTCTGAGATCACTGAATGAAACAGAACCACAGCTGAATTTAATAACAGCAGTAACTAACAGGTGATTAGGACAAGACAACAAATGCACAAGCTACTCAGAGAGATCATGACAGGATGCTGCCCATAACACACCACATTTTTACATGCTGTAAGTACTATTTCCTGAGACAGCCCTTACAGAATAGATGAGATGAAATGTGGCTATGACCCTCTTCTGCTTAAAATTATTAGGCAGAACATTTTTATTCACAGAAACATTTTGACTCTCAAGCTGTTTTGCTGAAATTTTCCGTCTTTTTCTTTTTTCTTTGAGCAATGACTGGTCACAACATATCATCCTTCTTTCCAGAAGGATCCAGTAAGATGCAAGCCTACTTTTCTAGAAATGAAAGCTGCAACTTTCCTTCCATCTTCCTTTCTGTAGAAGCCTTGCAAATTTAACACATCACTGTGTTTCATGAGAAACTACGAATTTTATATAAGATGAAGAAACTTAGTGTTTTTATAAAACTGCATTTTTGTTAAATCTGAAACTCAAAAAAATTACTATAGGTTGCTTTCAATTGTCAGGTGGAAATCACACAGTAAGAGCCACAAAGTGACAACGTCCCAATTACAATAAAAAGCTCTGGTCTCAGATTATAAGACACAAGTGCTGTCTCACTCTGAAGTTTCACAACAGCAAGACTAATGCACACTCCCTATTAAAGCATACATACAGAAACCCTGAACAAATGTACAGTCATGGCTAAAGAAATAAATTGTGAGACTCTTTTAATCACATACCGTTCACACCTCTCCTACCACAAACAAAACTCTTTCGCATCATGCTGATGTTTCTTTCCTGAGTTTTTGTTTCCATTAAATGCTTTAATTCCTCTCACTCTAGCAGAGCCTCTCACTTCAAAGTAAATACTTACTCATGCTAATCTGATAATTGTACATTTATTTCATGGATTACTACATTTAAGATATCCTGCTCCATGGATTCTCCTTCATCCTAACATTTTTATTCACTGTGCTATTCAAAGCTACTACAGACAGTTCTGTTCACAAGTTAACCTTGACACAAATTTGTCTAGTAACTTGTTTTCTCTGTAACCTTATGCTGAATAGACAATCACAAGCATGTGCCATCTTTTGCCTGAAACAGACTCCCACTCTGGAATAAAAGCCATATCTGATCCTTTCAAAGGCTCTTCAGAGACATTTCTAAAGTAATAAAATCCCTGTAGATGGCCTGCCAATTTAAGCTACATTACACTTAGAATTATCATATAGTTTAAGAACAGGTTTATTGTCATTTCATCATGAATCCAGACAAATTTGTTTGACAGAGAAACAACTTACATAATTGTATGGTTTATTTAATGTTCAGGGCAACAAGAAACTGATATCCTCTAAAGTATCCTTACACAGGGATTTGAAACAAACCAGTTACTTTGTAAATACAGGTTTACATATAAGATGTTTGCAAGCCTATGTTCAAGGAGAAGATAAAGATACATTACTTAACATTTGAGAGATCTCTTTCACTTCTCTCAAATAAAAAAAGCATTCCACAGAAGGAATGCTGCAAAACAAACACCACAACTAGCATCTTCATATTTTTTGGCTCTACGTATTATCCACACACATTATCTAGTCATGCATTTTACTGTACCAACCCCTTTACATCCATTTTCATCCAAATCAATGCTGTCGACTGTCTGATACCACACAATGCCAGCCAACTAATAAAAACTGGCTTTTATACATTTTTTGCGAAGACTTCCTAGTCTTTTGAACATTCTGGGTTGACTGGTTGTGGGAACGTAAGAAAAAAGCTGTTCAGAGCAGCAGCTGTGGAGCAAGATAAGCAGCATGAAAACCAAGGACCTCTTTAGAAGAAGAAAGAACATCTCACGGCTCTGATTGGCTAAGCACCTCTGTGAACGGTTGAAGAGCGTTTTGCAGAATGCTCTGTTAACATGTATAAATAGAGTAGTGCTTAACAAAAAAGCAGACTAATAGATTTTAATCACATTGATGTGCTGTTATGTCTCTAGTGCATCCTGAGAGTCCAGAGACTTCCCCATAAATGGTCTTAACAAATTCAGACTAAAGCTTTCTTACCCAATTCAGTAACTTGCCGATCGAAAGGACAGCGGACAGCCCTACCATGAAGGGGAAGCCGGGTCAGGCAGTCATGGCAGACGGTATGGCCACACAGAAGCAGCCGAGGAACTTTATCGCCTTGCAAAGAGAACACATCTTCACAGACTCCACACTCAAGAACCTACGATTTCAGAAAAGATACCATCTGTTTCCAGACTGAAGGGAAAAAAGACCAAACGGAAGCAGCACGCAGCAGCCCTCCCGAGAGGAGCTAGGGCACAGCTGCCACCTGACCGCCTCCCGCCTCGAAGCCGCTCACCGGAGTCCCGCAGTGAGATGGAAAGGCAGCGAGGCCCTCCCGCCGCGGTTTCCCGGCGCCCACCGTCTCAGGAAAACCCCGCCGCCCCGGAGAACCCTCGCTAGGCCTCTCGCCGGACCTAGTAGAGGCAGACCGCAAGTCGGAGAACGCCGAGCAGCGGGCAGCCCGTCTCACCTTCACGGCGGTGCCGGTCGGACCCCGGTTATTACTGGCTCCACGGCTGCCGTCCGGCCCGGCCCCAGCCTTGTTTACAGCCAGGGCCGCCATCTTTGAAGGGCGGAGCAGAGCGGGCCCGCAGGAAAAGCCCCCGCCTCAGCGTGCAGCTGTAGAGCCGGGACTGCGCGCGCTTTCTCCGACTAAACGGCAAAGAACTGCAGTTCCCGTCGTGCTCCGCGGGACGGCCGCCTCGGGACCTCTCGAGGATCATCCGTCCCAGCAGGCATCGCCCGCTGGACGCCCGCGGGGCTCGCCTTCCTGCGAGGGAGGGCTGAGCGGGCGCGGCGCCTTGAGTAGCTGCAGTTCGTGGCTGTGTCGGACGGGGCGTGTCCCGAACAGCTGCTTCCTGGTTCAGAGGTGCCCGCTCCGCGCCTGCGCACTTGTTCCCTGGTTGCGGCGCTTGGGGCTCGCGGCCGCACCATGGACGTTAACCAGCCCAAGCAGGAGCACCTGCTGGCCCTGAAAGGTACGGGTGCCTGGCCTGGCTGGGCCTCAGGGGCCGCTCTTACCGGCGAGTCCCGCGCCCAGTCCCTGAGCGTGGGAAGCGCTGAGGGCCAAGCTGCTTTCCTCCGGGTCAGAGGAGGGCTGAGGAAGGACGGCGCGAGCCGCGTCGCCGCGTCTCGCTGCGGGGAGCGGGCGGGCGGAGGATGGGGCTGCGCGCCGGGCCTGGCTGGGCGCTCGGGGCTCTTTTCTGTATTTGCGGTTTGCAGACAGGCTTCAGCAGTTCCAACTTTTTTTTTTTTTTTAATCGTTTTAAGATTTTCTTTCTAGTCTCCTGATTGGTGTTTTCTTCCTTTAATGGCTTTTTCCCTCGGTGAACAGCCGCTGGCTTGCATTCTTGATTCAGGAAACACGGGTATTGAGAGGAAAAAATTGATAGTTCTCATCAGCTCACAGAGCTAGAGCTGATAGAAACAAAAATAATCGATAGACTTCTAAAAAAAAGCTGGTTGTGCTAGCAGGTGCTTGAGTACCATCAGCTTAGGAGCTGAAGCAGTGAAAAACCTGAATCTAAGCTTCCCCTTATTGCAGTCAGCAGAAGTATCCACCTTCTTTCTCTTGAACAGTGCTTGTTGGAAAAAAGCATTGCTATTGAAGTGGAGTAGGGAACAGTTAAAACCTCAATTACACGTGTATTTTAAGTGAGTGAGATGGCTCAGTTATGTAAAGTAGTGTGGGCATATAGATGATGTTAGACTCCATCTTCTGTTTATTTAATTGCTTCACAGTGTTTTTTGAGAGGGTTTTCAGCATCTCATAGTAAACCATTAACCATATTTATTAACTATAATTCAGAGATCAGCAGTCACTTTTTTGTATATGTGCACAGACAACAGCTAATCCAAAACTTAAGAACATGGAATACTGTCAGCTGCCATTATCAGAACATTTTGTTAGTTTAATTTATACAAAGGAACAAGTTGTATGGCATGTCAATCTGCTTTTGCGATAAATCAGTAAGATCCTTGGGCTTGAATTTGATACAGTGCCCACACTGTGTATTTTGCAAATAGAAATCAGAAGGATATCTGAATATCTCTGCGTTTTTCCCTATTTTATACAAAATATTGACAATGACATGATTAAGCAATTTGAAATTTTAGTGACTATAACATTACTGTATATTGCTGATGTCTGATGGAGAACCTGAAATGATTGCAAACTTGGTAAGCAGAGAGGGGAACCTCGAGTGAGAGTGCGTGATATAATGTGTTTTGTGTTACGTCTCATAGTCCTGTTTGTAGGTTGTTGTTTGTTGTTTGTTTGTTTGTTTTTTCCCTACGTTTAATTTGGTCTTTAAATGAAAGAAAGAAGTTACTGATATTTTTAGAGTATAAAATCTGTAAGGACTTATTACGTCTGAAAGAATGGCTGCATGTATTCCTTGGAAGCTATGAGGGTAAGAATTGAACGTGCAGAACATAATACACACTGGGAAGAAGAGCAGACTTCAGACTATTTAGACACTTACCTTTTAGTGTCAAGTTTAAAAACTGCAGCATCTGTCAGTACTATTTCAGGAAGGGTTTCTGTAATACACAGTATATTCTGTAGTTAATTCATATGCCTTGGCTGAGTTTATTGAAATTTTTGGGGAAAATACTTCAAAAATAAATAAATATTTGATTGGTATGTTTGCTGAAATAGACAGTGGTGGTGATGCGTCTTATTAAAGATGATATTTTTAAAAATTATTTTACTTCATGCTTTGATAATACATAAAGTCATGTGAGTACAGAATCTTTGGAAAAAGAGAATTATGCTTGCCTTAATATGTAAGAATTAATATTTGAGGTCTTCTCAGTTATCCTTAATACTCATCACAAAAATGTAACAAGATTGACAGGTGGATGGCAAGCATGAAAAGGTTCCAGTAAAAGGAATACTCTTGCAGAAGGACAACATCTATTAAATTGTCTTCTTGTGGGTAATGTTCCATGTACTGAAGTTATGCTGGTGATGATGTAACACAGTTGCTGTAGTCAGCTTGAGTAAATAGAAAAGTTAATGTACATGTCTGGCTTGTTTTTACCACGTTTTGTTTTTTTTTACAAAATATTCTAGCAATGTTTTTCTTTATTTGGATGTGTCTTATTTTTTCATAATACTTCTGCTTTAGGTCCCGTTTCCCACTGATCTTTGCAGCATGGGGCAAGGAAATTCTTGTAAATAAGATGTTTCAATCTAGACTTATGAATCCTCATCAAGAAACTGTTCTTGTAATTAAGAATAACTGGATTCCTACTGCACAAGCATGGAAGTGGTCTTACATTATCGACCACATCAGAGAGATCTGACAGAACTGCAGAAATTTGCAGAAGCAGCAGTGAAGGAATTTCCCATTCGTCAGTTACCAAGATTCACACCCTGGTTTCCAAATGATTTGTACAGACTTCCGCTCAAACCAAAAAAGCAGCCACCTGTTATTTCTTCTGAGGAAGCAGAAGAATTGAAACAACTTACTACACCTTCAGAATATATTGTAGAATCTCCTAGTTATGACTGCACAAAAAATCTCCTTGAATTTCAGTCTGATGTGAATCACGGGCAGACTTTAATCCACACACAAAATGGCCGCAGGCAAATTAACTTGGAAAATCAAGGAGAACCACCATCTAATGAAAAACAGAAATTGAAAAGGTCTTGGAGTGTCTCTCTCAATAGCCCTAAGCTTAAAGAAAAGATTCTTCCTCTATCTCAAGAACTTCAAAACAATTTGGAAAGACTTAAATTGCATGCATTTTATAGAGCAAAGTGGACAATTGAGCAGTCTAATTGTAGTAACCAGAACTTGGAGGACATCTGGATAAAATTAAATAGACTTATCAAGCAGAACGAATTGCCGTCTTGCAATGCTACTATCCAAAGATCTTTGGGACAGATATGGATTTTCTGTGATATACTATACTGTGAATATATTAGAAATATTCTTAGGGAAAAGCTAAGCCTTACTGATAAAATGGATTTGTTTGTACATAAATTTGGAATTATATTTAGTTTATAACTGTAAGATAGTTTTATAACAATATTGTTGTCTGAAGTAGTTTCTAGGTAGCTTAGTTTTTAAGGATCTTAAAATATACAAACTTCAGAACAGCTGATGAATTAATTAGGAGAAAATAACTTCGCTACTTTACTACAGTTTTCAAGCTATAGTAGCGTATTTAAGTTTTTTTTGTTGGGAAAATCATTAATGGGTCAATGAAGATTAGTATGTTTGTTTGATTTAATGCAGTATTCTATGTTTTTTTTTTTTCTCATCCTTTGCCTAAAGGAAAAAAAAACCAAAACTTCTGCACTTAATTTCTCCAGGATATTCCCTTTGGAATTTTGCTTGTTTTTCTTCATATGATAATGTTTGAATAGTAATATTTTATTGTAGATATTGCATACCTCTTTGTAGTTTAAAAGGATGTTGCTCAATTTGGAACATTGACATGCATTTTTAAACTTTGGCTGAAGGCTAAATGTTCTGTATTATAATTTGATGCATCTGTGGGATTTAATATTACTGCTTAGCAAAACTGATACGACAAATGACTGAAGTAACTAGCTGTCACTATTAGTTGTAAAGCTTATGTAGCCAACTTAAATCAGTGAAATTACTTCTCTGATCTTAAAGATAATAGTAAGGATGTTACTTTGTGCTGTCAGAATTTTTAGAGATACAATGGAGTAAGATGGAAAATGTTTTAGTAAGTGTTACTTTTATATTTAGAAGCTGAGAAGAAGAGCAAGAGATAATCTGTAATGTACAAGAACAAAATACTTTAGTAGTCTCATTAAATCCAGTAATCTATGTATCTTAATTTGTGCATTCTGACTTAACTCCATGGTGTATATTTTTAATTTTATTACTGTTATCTTTATTTTAAACTTGAGCTGTAACTCTTCCATTATAAGTAGTCAGTTCTAGCTATATAAACTTGTTGTAGATTTGAAGAGGTAACTGTCTATAATACAACACTACTATATTCTTTAAATACACTTAGGACTTAACTAAGAAAACATTCCTTGGTGGTAGAAAGGCTTTGCAAAGAGATAAGAGTGCTGGACACTCACCAAGTGCCTGAGTTATAATGTACAAGTGCCAGTTTCTGTGCCTGGAGCGTGCAGACTTGTGGATGAGAGGCTGCAGAGCAGCCCCCATAGAAAACCCCCATAGTTTGTGTTCTGGCTGATGCCAAGTTAAACCATGAGGCAGCAGTGTGCCTTGACAGCCAAAAGTAGCATCCGTGTACTGGTGTGCAGCAGGCTCAGCACTGCCAGTGGGTGAGGGAGGGGTTGTCCCTTCTGTTCTGCACTGTGCAGCCTCACCTCCAGCTCTGGGTGCAGTTTTTCGCCACAATATATGGAGGACTTAAACCTATTAGAGAGTGTCCATGGAGGGCTATGAAGATGGTAAAAGGGACTGGAGGGCAAGGAGTATGAGTGTCTGAGGCCTCTGAGTGTGTTCACCGCAGAGGAGAGGCCTGATGGTGGCTGCAGCTTCTCCCAGGGAGCAGAGGGCTCTGTGACAGCGTCAGGGCCCAAGGGAACGGCATGGAGCTGTGCCAGGGGAGGGGCAGCTGGGGGTTGGAGACAGGGTCTGCACCAGGGGGCGGTGGGCACTTGAGCAGGCTCCTCAGGATAGTGGTCACAGTACCAGTCCTGCTCAAGGACCATCTGGCCAACACTCAGATGCAGGGTTTGACTTTTGGATGTCCCGGTGTGGAGCTGGGGGCTGGACCTTGTGACTCTTGTAGATCCTTTCCAACTTGATACTCTATAGTCTTCCTAAATTTGGAACAGAGATCAGTGCCACAATTCAGTTGTAGCTGTCAGGTTTCTGCTGCTTTCTCTTAACTGGCTTATGACCAATGATACTCACTGTGCTACTTGGGTACACCACAGCTGGAGAACTAAACAGTAGTAAATGAATGCAGCATTTAGTTTTTCTAGAGAACTATTTGTTTTGGGTAGGACCAATGCAGAAATGAAGTAAAAAATTCTATTTTGAGCTATCTAGAGCTGCTTTGTTCATACGCACATGTGATTCAGTACCTTTTTCAGTTCCTATGTTGAATCCGCTTCTCTACTTTGTTTTGTGTATTTTGAGACTTTTTGTTTACCTCATGGTACCAAGCCTTCAGTGGTCATATTTTTAATCTTTGTACACACACACAAAAGACAATGTTTTGAAGTTGTTGTTTTAAATTTGAAAACTAAGATTTGTTCATGTAAATATTAGCTTGTGTAGGTTTGCTATATGATAGTATTAAGTTACTGTGAACCAGCCCAGCCCACTATATGAAAGCAGTTGAATATTTTTATACAGTTGGAAATAGTGAATGCTGAGATGGTCTGTAAGTAGTACAATAAAGGTGAAATTGCAGTACGTGTTTCAGTGCAAGGTTGTTGTTTACCATTTTGTATTCAAGAGAAATATCATGATTTTTATAAAAATAATGTGGTTTTATGTTTTATAAGTTCAGAAGAAAAAGGAATCGGTGCACTTTACATATTCAGATCAAAATTTGAGATTACAAATGCTAAACTTAAGTTCTACGTGGATGCATTCAAATGTAGCAATATGCAAGGTGGGGGCACTGATTTATATTAGTAGGGAGGAAATTTGTAACTTCAAGAATCTTAAATATATAGTGCAAGTGAAAATCATGTGACCTTGAGTATTCTGAGTTAAAGTGAAGTTAGAGAGTCACAGAATGGTTTGGATTGTAAGGAATCTTAAATATCACCTAGTTCCATTCCCCGGCCTTGAATAGGAAAACCTCCCACCAGATTAAGCTGCCCAGGAACTCATTCAGCCTACACTGAACACCTCCAGAGATAAGCAGTCTGTGCCAAGGCCTCACCACCTTCTGATTAAAGAATTTCCTCAGAATACCTAATCTGAATATGCCCTCTTTTAGTTTGAAACCATTGCACAGTTTATCACTGCATTCCCTAATGGAGTTCCTCTACAGTTTTCTTGTAGCTCCCCTTTTGGTATTAGAGGACTACAGTCAGTTCTTCTTGGAGCCTTCTCCTCTCCAGGAGAGAAGAGCTCAACTCTGATCAACCTCAGCTCTCTCTTTCTATCTTTGTAGAAGAACTGCCACTGAAAACACAACTTTCTTGAAGTAGGTTTTTTTTTTCTAGTGAGAAGATCTTGATGATTTTGATTTATTGGTATTGATGAAAGATTTTATAAGAAGATCCCTGAGGAGTGTTTTTTTTTTTTTTTTTTTTTTTGGCACTTTTGCTGTTGTATTAACAATCTTGCCTCCTTATTTCTATCTGTATCATATGTATATTGCGGAGATTAGGATGTAAATTATGTTGTGTCCTGGTATTTATGGCTGCTAAGATCCAAATAAGTCATTGTGTTCAATTCTATGGTATCTAGAGTCACAGAACAGACATCTAGACTTAGAATGGTCACACAGAATTAAGCTGGTACACTCCTTGAATCCACAAAGCACATAGTACAACATTTTAACAGATAAGACGGATTCAAATTTAAGGTAAAAAATGGTAGATATTATTGTGCCAGAAAAAGCAAGAGGGACCAATTTCACCATCCATATGCTTAGATTAGAGTAGCACGGAATTTATTCCGTTGAAAATGATCAGATGAGCTAAAAAGATCTTCACATCATTTGAGCTGAGATTTGGTAGTGTTTTGTTTTCGTTTGTTCTTTTTTTTTAATGGAGGGAGTGCATGACAGAATTGTACTTGAAACAAACAAACTTGTCAACTGATCTGTGGTTTATTTTCTTTTTTTGCAGTGATGAGGTTAACAAAGCCTACCTTATTCACTAACATTCCAGTGACTTGTGAAGAAAGAGATTTGCCAGGTATGTTTTACCTACTAACTGATTATTGTGCACTGAACAGTTAACAAATGTACACTTTTTAGAGTGGCATGGTTAGGATGGTATTTTACAAGTTTATAGTTAGAAGGATTATTGTGGTAGAAAGAGACAATCAAAAATAAATGAAATGCTCACCCATGTTCTAGGCTCAAAATAGAAAACTCCAAAAGGAGGGATCTCCACGAAGAGATCCTTCCTCAGTGGCAGTCAGCCCTTAAGTGGGGTCTAGGAGAGGTGCAGCCAGGCTCCACCCCTTCCAGTCACACTGATTGCCTTCACTTGTGCTCCTTGGGCTGACTGGGTGCTTGCCTCAGGTGATCAATCAGTGGTTCAGGCCATGATTCAACAGTTCCCATACAGTGCACCTATTGCTAGGTTTAAGCAGTGCATCTAAGATTTATATGTGAAAAGAATTCTTCTGAGCCAATATGAACTATACAACTCTTCACCTACAGCCTTGAAAACTTAGTGATTATATTGCAAACATACGAACTTGAAGTCTAAGCACTTAAGACACTGTCTCTACAGTTGTTACTGTGAGGTAGGGAGCATGCAGTTATTTTAATTGGGAAAGCATCTCTAACAGAGAAAAACGTGATTGTAGAAAACAAAAGGTTGTTAATGTTTTCTTTATCTAAAGAAAATGCTGCACTAATTATAATCGACATATTACTATGGAAACTGAATCACAGTAGAATCATATGTTTGGTGGATGGAGAGTCATGTATTGCAAATTCCTGCATTGTCCCTCAGTCGTAGTTGCAACTTAGAAGTATAAGAAAAAGGGAAAGATCCAAGAAAAGAGACCTGTGTAGAAATGCAAGGCAGTCTGGGGAGAATGTAAATGGGGCCGATCAATTGTGTTACATGGTATGCTCTATTTAGACAGAACATTCCTTAAGGTTTAGTTATAATTTGAGAATGCCTTTGAGATTGTGCTGTTCAGTGTAGTTGCAAAAGCCCTAACTTATAAACAAGCATATATGCATGTGTTTTGTCCCTAAGGAAGTTGGTTGTAAAATAAGTATATTTAGCATAAATTGAGGAAAAAAAAAAAAGAAAATACATTTCATATTCTAAATGCAGACAAAGTCTTTGACTTGGCTAGTACTCAGGTATATGCAATTTGATGTTCTACAGGTAATCTATTTAACCAGCTCATGAAAGATGATCCTTCTACTGTAAAAGGAGCAGAAGCTTTGATGCTTGGAGAAATGCTGACTTTGCCTCAAAATTTTGGGTAAGACTGAAATGTTGTAATGTATATTAAGTTCTAGGATTCGTTTAACATTTCTTACTTGTCTTTCCATGCAATAAGATATTCAATCATTTTAAAACCATTCTGTGACTCAATTTTGAATGTAATGTAACATAAAAATGTATATTGCCTAATGTTGTCTGCAGCCTGATTGAATGTATCAGGAACAGAAAGTTGAAAGAAATTTTGGTGAAGTCCTGATGTGAAATGCTGCTATGAACCACAGCTTATGCTGATCGATTTTATTGCGATGATTTCTGTGTGTCGTAGTGTTGTCTATTATTTTGTGTGTAGTATTGTCTTTGTATTTTTATCTTGTAAAAACTTTTGATTTTCTTACTTTCTTTTGAAATTTGCTCTTAGAAGGATGACATTTAGAAATAAGGGTATGAAATTGCCAACATATTCTAAGGTTTGATTTGGCAGCCTCCCTAGCTATTCTTAAATTTGAATCCTATAAATAGTTCTGTTTCCTTCTGGATACTAGTAAAGTATAAAAATTAACCACAGCAAATGGATTTCCCCCAGTGAGCCTGTTGACTGTTGCAGTATAGTATAAGCACTGTATTTCTTCACACCAGACTTAGTACAACGTTTGTGAGCTACTCATAGGACTTCCACAAACTACATCTTTCTAGCATTTTAAGATCTGGATATAGAAATTAAATTAGCGAGGCTAATGATCAGCTTAAAATAAATATATTAAAAATGGAATTTTGTGAATTGTTGTTTTTTTGTTGTTGTTGTTGCTAAACATATATGTATATTTTTTAAATACAGAAATATATTTCTGGGAGAAACATTTTCCAGTTACATTAGTGTGCATAATGATAGTAATCAAGTTGTCAAGGACATACTGGTGAAGGTATGTGAAATCTGTATACTGGGTTTGTTAAAAACAAACAAAAGATCTTGATTGTTTTCTTACAGTATCAGTGCATTTGGCATGTTTTATACACAGACTGTTTGTCACTTCTTTTTTGATCCAGAAAATATTCCTTGCAACTGGAAACAAAAACAAATGAAAATGGAAGTGGGGATAAAAAATATTTAAATATTAAAATTAAAAAACAAAATGAAATTGTATTAAAAAGTGGATAATTTGTAAAGCTTCTCTGGAGAATTAGTGGCAAAACTTCCAAAGCCAAAAAAACATGTATTCTTCTTTTATTTGCGCTTTCAGTTATAAAGAGACTAGCTTTGATTATATAACAAGTATTTACTTGTGTTTTGCTTGTGTTTCGAATGATTTATTTCCTAATGCATCATATTTTGCATTTCTTGCTGAACAGAGAATTGCATGAGAATAAAAATTTTAGAAGTTCGTGGAACTCAAGAGTAAATGGGGATTTTATAAGCTACATATTGAAGGATTGGATTTGTCAAAGACAATTTCTAAAATACATGGAAGCAACTTATCTTGCAATGAACACAGTTGTACTTTATGTATAAAAATGTGCAGGATATAAAGCCCTCAGATACTTCTCAGCCTAAATTGTTTTTCCATAGTTTGCCTTAAGCAGCTGTAGTGTTACCTGATGCTTTGTTTTTCTGTTCTTAGGCTGATCTTCAGACAAGTTCTCAGCGCTTGAACCTTTCAGCTTCTACTGCTGCAGTGGCAGAACTTAAACCTGACTGCTGTATTGACGATGTGATTCATCATGAAGTGAAGGAAATAGGAACACACATGTAAGGTTTTAAATCTTCAGACTTAGTGTTTTTATCTGATTTTGATTTATTTTTAGCACTACAGAGCTATAATAAACTGTGAAACTGCAGCACGTGCTGATATTCTATTCCTTCCTTGATACAGTACAAAATTTAATTATTATTTTTTCTAAATATTTCCTTTAGCTTAGTTTGTGCAGTAAGTTATACTACACAAACAGGAGAGAAGATGTACTTCAGAAAGTTCTTCAAATTTCAGGTACAGTACACAGTATTCTACTCTATTTGTAAGAAGTGAATCAGTCTGAAAAACTAATGTTAAAATAGTTTACGCTTCAGAAGTACTTTTACATGCTGTTATATATTTGACACTTGAAATCAAATTGGTGGAAGCTATCACTTCAAACTGTGTGAACTGATGGCTTATAATTACAGCACAACTGAAGTTTTCAGAAGTTATAGATACTATTTTTTTTCATTGATTGGTAAAGAAAAATCAATTTCCTATCTGTTTATAGCAGCCATTTTTATGATTTTTTTTTAGACGTATTAAGTGTTGTTCAGTCTGACTTTGACACATCCAACTTGTGAGTTTAAATTATAAAAATCTGATTTTTCTCTTAGTGTTTTTAACCTTTTTAAACTGGAACAGAGGGTTTTTTTTAAAGGAAGCTAAGAAAAGAATTCTAGTGTGCTATATTTTACTAATATCATAAGAATTAATTGATAAAGTTGAAAGCCTTCATTCCACCACACAGGTACCAAAACTTGATTAGAATAGCTGATGAAAGCAGGAAATCACTATCATCTGGACTGATTTTGGCCGGAAAGTGTATTTTAGCTGTGTATTTAATGGGTGTTGATTTACTGTGGAATATGGTAAGACTTGGATGATTGTGGAATAACAAAGAAGTATTGGGTGATGTGTTTTACTTAATATGTTTTTGGGTATTCTTATACAGGTTCTGACAGTACATGAGCCAGACTCATGTACTTCTCCAGATTGCACATGATCTTATTTTACTCTTACAGCCCTGTACTCAATCTGATTACTGCAGACAACATTATTTTGGTCTTTAGAAGGCTAAATTGCCATGTGGTACAAAGAATATCAGCGTGTGCTATTAGTATCTGTGGGCCTGCCATATGTGTAGGAGAATAAATGTTCCCAGCAAGACATTTTAAACTTGTTTCCTTGCAAGTGTAATACGTTATTTCTTTCAGATTTATCAATGTATTTCCATTTTGTAAGTATTAACTGCTTGGAGTTGAAGATACTGGTGTTATGTGCAACACTTAAAAACCATCACTTTATTGTCTCCTTTTATATCATCAAATTTTTCACTGTTGATTTATGAGATTTAAAATGTCTGGTGCCTATTTTTTTTCCAGTTCATAGTAGTGTTAACAGTTGTATTTTCAAGAAGGAAGTCATGGCTAGTAATGGTTCATTGCTTAAGAAAATCACGTGTGTAGTTCTTTCATTTATTTTTAGAGAAGTCCTCAGCAACATTTGTTTGGTACTAAATGCTCCAGGGCCTGTTAGATTATTCTTGTTCCCCTCTTGAAAGCAAGTGGAGACCACTTCAGGATGCAAGGTGGATGTAATGTTATTTTAAAGACAAAATTTGCTCACTACGTAATATTTGTCTCATTTCATAAGTGGACGTTGCAGAAGTATTTGTTACCAATATGAGAAGACTACTTTGGCAATAAGAAAGCAGACGGGCCGGTAAATAACTAGCAGCTAGCATATAGCAAATTTTGAGTTTTTAGATGATTCTGTTGTATGTTTCTTTATACACCTGTTCTGCTTAAGGGGAAAGAATAGAAAAAAAATCCAAGAATACCACTTTGGTGAAGATTTATCACTTATAAACATTTTATATTAATGATGTCTGAGAAACAAGTAGTCATCCTGTCTTTTCTCCATTTCACTCAGGTGCTCAAACCACTAGATGTGAAAACCAAATTCTACAATGCAGAGGTAAATGTGAGCTATTTGTATTTAGGTTTGTTTTGGTTTACTGTTTATTACTTCATTTTAGGTAGTTTGATTAAATTCAAAGATCTTCTTAATGACCATATTTATTTGCTGATGAGTTTATGTAATGTAAATTAAAAATAGATTCATGATGGAAAATAGAAAGAAATGGCATATGTAAAGCAAGCATGTAAAGAATTTAATGTAATTGTTGAAAATTTTTCATGTTTTCTGCTGTCCCGTGAACTCAAATACTTGCATTTACAGATAGTATTTTCAGGTTTATAGACTACTTACAGTAAGGGGAGATTAATTGTATGAAAAACAGATAACAGTTTACCACAATGGGAAAAACAAATTTTTCTCCAATGTAAATATAACCCCTCTGTTAAATAACTTAATTTTCAGGTTTGTGGTAGTTATGCATGGCACTTTAAATCCTCATAACTGCAAATATTTATTTGGATGTACTTAAGTATCTCTTTTGGGCTCTTTACTGGTAGAATTCTAATTGAAGTTAGCACTGATAGTGGTAACTCCTACAAATTACATAGATCATTCTTTTCCGTTGTAGACTTCCCCTGTAGATATATGTGTTGTTTATATCTGTTACAGGATGTGAACTTCCCCTTTATCTCATTAGAAGTAGTTGATACTGATAATAAGGAAGTCCATAATATTCTGTATTGTCTGTACAAAGTTCTTGCAAAGAGTTTCCATTATGATTAATAACTTACACCATAACCTCTGAAACATGGTTAACTCAGCCATTTTGTTGAACATCTTTACTAGTAGTCTTAAATACTTCAGTTGAAATTGTTTAAATGAGAGTGAAATTGCAGAAAATTCTTTTCAGTGAAGAATAAATGGAAGAAAAAAACCAAATGTGACAATCTGATAATACTTTGTGTTAAGTAGAAAACATTTTACTCTCCTGTTTGTTCTTAATGGAGCAGATACATGTTATGAATTTGCAGTAGAAAAGCAGAGTGTCTCAAAATCTATTGTCTTAATTGTATATCTCAATCATATGGGGTTCATCATGCGATATTATGGCTATCCAGTTGCAAAAGATATATTTCTGATAAAAATCAACAGAGAAAACAGGAAAAATGACATCATAATTTTTGGTCTACTGATGAGGATCTTGGGTGCAAACATCGACCATGTTCAGAGTTGCACAGGAGATTCCCCAAGATTTTCTCTGTTGTATATGACCAGCACGTAGATTATAAGCCATTTAATATAGCATGTGATTTATTTAGAGGAAGTATAGTCCAAAGAATTTAAATGTCGTAGTACAAAGAAATGAAAGGGAGTATTTTCTTTAAAATACCTGGCTGCATCTAACCTTCAGTTATTAGGTTGATTAAGAGATGTACCTGAGAGGATCAGAATATGTGAGTGTACTACTAGCTGAGTGCTTGAGTGCTTCGTAGATCTAGCATAGATTCCAGGAATGAGGAATATCTTCGGAATTACATAAATAAGATAAATCTTCATTTTCTACATGGATCACATTATTTCAGGTAGAAAATACATGGTGGGATAAAGAGGAACAAATGTCTTAGACCTTATTGTCTCTCTACTTTATATGTAAATTTTGTTCTGTGCTGAAAGAATTTGTAATTTTAGGCAGACTTTTGAGATGGCATGACTACTCTTTTCTTGATTTTCTTTTTTTTTTTTTTTTTTTTTGGCTGAATGGCATTTATAAAGGATTGAATAAAATGTCATCATTCCTCGGCTAGCCACCAATTCCTCATTAAAAATAAAAATTTGTGAGAAATTGAGGTGTCTGAGCTGATGGTGGTTTATGGTTTTTGTTTTTTTGTTTTGATTTGGTAAGCTGGTGGGATTTTTTTTATTTTTTTATTTTTTTATTTTTTTAAATCCATGAAGGTTTGAAAAGGTTGCTTTGTTGCCTTTTGTTCTTTCTGTCTGGGTATTCGTATGACTTCATTGCTTTTGTATTCATATGATTGATTAAAAATTCTTTTTTTTAGAAAAAAACTGTGGATAATATTAACTGAAGGATTTTTGTTTATCCAGCAAACTGATTTTAATTTCATTAATAATTTCATTAATTAACATTAAGTCCTGCTATGTGATGTAACAATAAAAGATAGTTAAATAAAAAAAGAAAGAAGAAATTGGGTAAATGCTGTATGTGGCATACATTGCTATCAGAAGCACCAATGCCTACATTCTGAATTTTAAGATGGACTTCTCCTTGGGAGTGGAGGAAGATATGTGTAATTGCTGATTAACTAGAGGTATTTAAAAGTTAAGTAACAAATTGAACTGTTAATACCACTGATGAGATACAATCAATTTGTAAAATTTATCACTATAATTATGAATTACAATTTCTAGTTTTATTTCATCTCTCTAGGACAAGGGATAACACTGAACTTAATATTCTTGCATGTTGCTCATGTTGCAGTAACACCCAGACCATGGTGGTCACTGAAATTCGTGCATAAAATGCATGTCCTGTCACCTTAGCTTGCTGCAATCCTGTGATTGAATTACCTGACTCAGTCTTTAGAAAGTCTCTCAGTGACTTTTTCTGTGCCTCAGAAAGGATCTGGAAAAGATTCTGTTCCTGCAAACATTCTCAGGGAGGCAAACATACAGACGCTTGTGAAAACAAAGTTTTCAATTGAAGTATTTTGGTTTTTCTTTTTAATGAAGATTATCTCCCCCCAAAAAGATATTTTTTTCCCATTTAAATTATGCCAAATTTTGTTGCAAGCTGTAGTATTGTGTCTTGGCTAGAACATTTTAAAACCTGCTTTTTACTTTTGAGACATTAAATATATGGATACTTGAAATTATCTGTGAAATGACAAGGACTGTTTTTCCATTTCATATTCAACTCATTGCATGGATTTAAATTAAAGACATATTTTAAAATTGCTCCCGAACTGCTTTTTTTAAAATACAATTAATTTATTCTGCCATGCCTTACATGTGGCTCGTATGCCTTAGGCTCTGTTTTGTATTGGTTCTGCAGCAGTTAGTAAAATCGGAAGCAAAGCTAGTAAACCATGTAACAATACTAGCTACTACTTAATAGAAATGTACTTGTCATCTTTGTTTGCATCCATTTTAATTTACATTTCTGTCTTACTAATTCTCTTGTGTTTAGATGGTGCAAAAAAATGCAGAAATGCATTTTGTTTGAAAGTTAGCCTCCTTTTTCTTTAACATTTAACCCTAATTTCTCTAATGTGTTCTTTTTTTATTTTCCCATTAGAGTGACCTCAGTTCTGTGGTAATTTTTATTTTTTTTTTAATAAATCTGTATGCTTTTTTAATTGTCTGTCTGTCTATGTGCTTGTTGTTGACACTTTAAAAACATAATGGAAAAGCAATGTTTGTTCTCCATATCATGAACTGATGTTTTGCCATCTGTCCTGCATATGTACAGCTAATCATTTAAATGGTTAGCTCTTTCTTTAATACCCATTGTTGAAACTGAAAGTTGGTAATTTCAAATTCTCATGTGCTATTCTTAGGACATATCACAAAAATTTGATGAGAGAGGTTTTCTTTTTAACTGGAAAAGGGGATTCATTATTTAAAAGTGAGAGTTAATCTCCTTTAAAACATTAATAGTTTTGAACCATAGGAATGTAGATTTAACAACAGCACTACTTGTGTAAGCTGTGACAGAACTTTTCCCATCCAGTTAGTGGAGACAGTGGGTTTGAGGAGAGAGCAGCAGCTGGATGTTCTTTCTTTCTTGAGCTGGAGCCTTGCTTTCCAACTTCAACTGCATGTAAGAGTTGATGAGTTAGTATAGTACTTCTGCAGTCTGATTTCACTTCAAGGTGTGTGTTGTACTAAGGCAAACTGCATTCTGGTGACCTACTTTAAGGTGTTTTTTATTTTATTTATTTAAAAAGAAAAAAACAACTGATGTTTATACAATTACATGTAGGAATAACATAAAGCTAACTTGCTTTTTCATTATGCTGCTTGCTTTTTCTTTTCCCTTTCAAACTAGCTTTTCCAAAATTTCTGCCTATGGTTGCTGCGTTAAAACAACTAAAACTTGGGTTAATGGAGATTTTCAGCAATGGATTTATGGGATATAAACTGTTCATTTAAGCAACAGTCAGGTGGTGATTGTAATGAGTGCCTAGAGCCATGTTTAATTTGGGGGTATTTCCAACTCTTGGAAGTGCAAGGTAGTCTGTTAAACTTGCACAATTTCCATTCCTCTATTTATCTGATACAAGCATAACATGTTTGTAAGGCACGATGAATTGTTCCATTACTAGTCTGTATTTCTCCTTCTAACAGAGTTCCTTTTGAGAATAATGTAATTCAGGCATATTCTGTAACTTACAAATTGAGCTTCTCCAGCTTATTTACACTGATTTAAAAGAAAATGTAAGCTTTTTTCCATTTCTCCATGAAATGCATCTTTTAGATTTATCATACATTTAATCTTCTTGTTACACAGTTTACTGGTAACTGTCTTGTAAAATGCAGATTTGATATTCCCCCCACTCCAGGACATAGTGTTTTTGTTTTTTTTTCTTTTTAATTTCTTTTATTTTTTTTTATTTTTTTATTTTTTTTTTGTAATTGGCACTTCTTCAGGAACTTATGTGTCTGATAGCCTGAGCCTGAGCCTTCAATGGTTATTCTGCCATCAAGTTTTAGAGCTTCAAGGTGACTTTAATGGTCTGCATTTCCAGAGAAGCAGAGGCAAAAAGCCCTCTGATTTCATGAGTTTTTTTTCAGTGTATTCAGTAAAACAGTCTGTACCTTTCATTCTGCACTAGAACATCTTGAGGCATTAGCTTCATTAGTACAGATAGATCCTATAGGACATTCTGAATGTTGAGCACCTACTAAATTGTTATATGTAAGTAATGCTAGTGACCATTGGCATGATGAAGCTGAGTGAAAGGGGAAGCTGTTTTACTTTTTAGTTGACACATAAATGTTTCAGAATAAAAATCTCAGAGCATGTACCTGAGCTGTTATACTTTAGTTCAAGCAAAACATGCATACTTCCTTTAATTGTTTTTATACAGCACTAGTAATCTGGCATGGCATGGCATTAACGTGCATTGCAATTGCTTGTATTTCTTTAATAATTTGGATCAAAACTTCAGTTGTTACCAAGTTGATGAAAATCTTGGAAAGTGGCAATCTGAAGTGTTACAAATAAGCAGTAGCTAGAACAGTAGCAAAAATTATCCCACATCCATTGTTTGGCAAGGTATCTGTTCACTAACACTTTTGCTCCTATTAATGGTAACTGGGATTAAGGTTTTTCTTGTATTAATTACTTTGATTTGCAGGCATGAACTAAACACACACGACTTTTTTTTTTGTTTTTTTTTTTTTTGTTTGTTTGTTTTTTTAACAATAGGACTACATATTATTTTAATCTCAGCAATTACATTTTTGTGATCTTGCTCTTTATTTTGTTTTTCCCCAGACAGACGAAGTGTTTCTGGAAGCTCAGATTCAGAATATCACTACCTCTCCAATGTTTATGGAGAAGGTTTCTTTAGAGCCATCCATTATGTACAATGTTGCAGAACTGAACACAGTTGACTCAGCAGGGGAAAGGTATGTTCAGACTGAGGAAACATTCTGTTATGATTTCATGAGTTGTAAGCCCTATAATCACTGAGTTGCCTGTAACTGTAGGAGTGAACTTATTTGCATAATTAAAAAAACAAATTCCTATTATGTATTCAGCTACAAAAGTTGTTAGTTTTCTTTTTTATAGAAATTATTTTTAAAAACTTATAAACAAATCCCTATTTTCACCCTCAAATAATAAAACAGGTGCATTGAAAACGTTTCAGTATATTTTTGTAAAATCTAGCACACACATATGGTTCTGACCTGTCTGTTCATAGATATGGGACCCTTTCATCCTTGTTTCTTTCTAGTAGATGCATATCTATTTTCAGTTATTCTAGTTAAAATTTATCCAACCAGCAGTCAAGGTGAATCAGTGGAATTCCTTCACAGAGTCTTAGGCCAAAGTATTTGTCATGCTGAAGTAAACACCAAATAGCAGAAGAGATGTATACTGTGTTCTGTGAAATTACTGTGGACAGAAAAGCTTGTAGGGTGGATGTCAGATTTGGCTGCTTGCAGTTTGCAGTTGCTTGGATTTTTTGGAAGAGGTGTACTTTGAGTGCTCTGTAGTAGGAGCTAAAGTGAAAATTCTGTCTTCTCCTTGTCTGTCAAAGCATTTGGCTGCAGTAAAGTGGAGTGCTGTTCATTCAAAGTGTTTTTGTCCAATGTAATGTTTCTTGTCTTGAAACTGTAATCATGAGCTTGTAAAACTGAGAGAGCCTGGAATTTTCTGGAAGGGAGTCAAATAACAGTTTACATATTTAGAATGACTTAGTGTGAATTGATTTTTTGCATATTGAGACTCAGTGAATACGATGGCTGAAATGCAGTTCTGCACTCGTGTATTCAATTCCACTTCGTGACCATTGCCATCTGGAATTGTAGCAATTAAGAAAATCTTATGAGAGCTAGCAAGAGTGTTAAAGACAAGATTAAAGAATGAAGAGGTTGGAGAGGCAAAACAAAGGTTTCCTTAAGTTGCTGAGGGGGCTGTGAGTCTTGAAGGTAAAAACTTAAGAGATCTGTGCTTGATAAAATAGAAGAGCGTATTGTGAATACAGGAAATGGAAGCATGGCAATTTCTTCTTGGAATTAGTTTGAAATAAACTGGACTTTGATAGACAGAATAAGTTCTATATTTCTTACCAGCTATAATGATATAGTTCTTTACTTCTCAGCATGAAATCTTTACTCTAAAATATGAGTAAGCTGATAATATTAGATTTATTTGTGATCTGTAGAAGGGATTGTTTTTCTTAAGTCTATCATACTTACATGTCAGCTTTACTCATGTCCTGAACCTATTGGTTCTTGGCATCTACTTTCCTCCCTTTTCCTGATACTTGAGAAAATGATTAAACTGTTATTGGAAAATGTAGTTGTAAGAACTCTTGAAAAAGTTCTTACAGAGAATTCAGAAGATGAAACTGAATTTAATCCATCTTTACTGTTGTCCTTGCCTTCATGTTATGTGATGATTCCCTATTGTGTTCATTAAGTAATGTTTCAGTATGTTTCAAGCACAAAGCTTAATCTTTTGTTAATAGCTTCACTAAGTAACTGTATTGGCTTTTTTTTTCCAAAATTTTCATTTTTTTCATTTGCTATTTTAATAGCACATGAATTAATGTATTCAGTTCTGCAGACTGTTACAGCCTGTTTCCTGTTGTTGTAAAGTCTATCCCCCCAAAAAACAAACAATGGTTTGGTAGGTACTTTGGAGGTCTTTATCTATATATGGTCCTTAAGTATTTATTTCCTGATTTATTTCATTCACAATTAAGTTCTAAGCTCCTTGGATTTGTTGGTGTGAAGAATCGTTTATTTCGAAGTACTACTTATGCACAGGGAGTCTGAATTACAGCGATTGCTTTTTCTGCTCTCATCTTGCTCTCATTCAAATTAATGTGAGAAACAAAGCAATCAGGGATTAAAATTTGTTTCAGTACCAGTGTTTGCCTCTTCCTATATCAGACACCCAGTTTCTGTATTCATGTGTTTGTATCTGCTTCCTGAAGGTAAAAACAAACAAACAAACAAACAAACAGAAAAAAAACCACCACCACCAAAAAAACCAAAACAAAACAAAAACCCAAAACTCATGAAAGAATATAGCTGGTTTTGCATATTGTTTTACCTCTGTATCTTTTAATCTGTGAATATCTGTGCAGAATTGAAAGGATAAGTTAATGTATGTGTTTAAGGTAGGTAGAGCATTGCTACAGTTGATTTTTTTTTTTTAAACAAAGCTAAATCTGTATACAATTCGTGGCCAATGAGATTAAATTAGCTTTTGAAAATTACCAGCCCAATTGTTCGAATGTTGAGATGCCAGATAATAAAGTGGATTTCTACCTCGGCTCTTTCTGTCTCAGCCGAGTCTACTTTCTTCACATCTAAACATGGTCCTTTAGTTTTGAATAAATTTGGGGATTGTTTTCTATTGAATAAATAATGAATATATAAAATGTGTGCTTGTATCGACTAAACTGCCACATGCACATTAAAAATGGGGAAGGAGAGGAAGAAAGGTTGAGTTCTTCTTAAATCCTCCGAAAAATAACTGTTTAAAATGAAGGAATAATGTTTTTTGTTCTAGTGAGTCAACTTTTGGCTCGAGAACTTATTTACAACCTATGGACACACGTCAGTATTTATACTGCCTGAAACCAAAGCAGGAATTTGCAGAAAAAGCTGGAGTAATAAAAGGTGTAACTGTGATTGGTAAACTAGATATTGTATGGAAAACAAATCTAGGTGAGCGAGGAAGACTGCAAACCAGCCAGCTTCAAAGAATGGTAAGTCTTTAAGCATCAGTTTAACTTAGTATCAATTTTAAGGCAACTCAATAAACAGCTGAATAATAACTTGAAAGAAAATTCAAGCTTCTTACTTTCTGGACCTCGATCTGAATTCAGATTAATATATATATGGGAAAGTTGCTTAATGTAAATACTCAGCATATGTTTGGTCTATGAAGTGTGGAAAAAAAACACTGAATTGGAGTTTTCATTTTGATCTTGTGAATGACTATATATTTTTTTTATCTCCTGTTTGTTCTCTGCCACAGAAAATGTTTTTTCTTTTTTGTCAATATGCTGAACAATCTAACTTAATGGCTTGTAGACACGTTGCTGGAATCAAGTGGTGTATAGCAAAATGTATCAGAACAAAATGAACTTCTTGGTTTCCATTTGGCAGGAAGCTGAAAAGCACTGAAAAAACAACTCCTGCATGAACAGTTAGCATATAAAAAGAAGTCTTCTCCCTAATTCATACAGACGTATTAGCTTCTATGAGTTATAATCTTTATGTGTATCATATGTAATACTGTGTATGTTTCAGATTTACAGTCTTGATTCAGGCTATTTTTTCTGGTCAATTTATAAGTTGTTCATAAACTTTGAGGTTGTGATTACTTTCATTGTCTCATCTTCTAAGTGCTATCAGGTTAGTTGATGTCTAAATTCCATTCACCTTTCATCATTTTTCTCCTAATCCATTTAGTAATCCAGTAAGCCTTTGTTTCCCTCACAAGCCCCAGATTTTACCCTTACTGTTCCTTTATATCATTACTTTGGTCCAGATCAGGAATGCATTTTTGAAACAATTTCTTGGATTTTCCCTGCTTAAAATAATTTTGTTTGGTTTTGGAGTGGTCTTTTAATTCACAGACTATGTTTCTTTCTTGCAGGTTTCCAAAGTTCCATTGCTCTACTGATCTGAAATTCTCTGTTTTGACACTGCTCACTCTAATGCCCAATTTAATAAGAGTTTTAAAATGTCATCTGTCTTCAGTCTGTAATGAGCCATATATAACTAAAAGCTGTTCGCAAGCTGTCAAGTTACTGACTTATTGTCTGGGCCTCATTGGGAATACCCTTTAGTCAAGCTGTAGATGTAGCTTTTAGCACAGCATCATTTTATCAGCAGAATTTGAACGTACATCTCAGCTACGACTTGTTAAGCAGAATAAAATTTCCTTCATTTTTCCTTTATCGTTTTATCATTTCTGGAGATTGAACTTAAAGATAAAAAGCATTAGCTTTTCAATCAACCCAAGTTTGTAGTAAATTGGGTGTTCATTGTGGGTTTGTTAGTGAAATCATACAAGATGTTTTTACTCTTTACAAAATACAGAAAACTATTAATGCACCATTATCTGGTGGCAATTCAGTATTTTGGCAGATGTTTGGGAGACTGAAATAGCAAGAGAATGCACTGTATTATTCCTTAGGAACAATAATTTTTCTAAAGATGAAGAATACTGAAGGACTAATGCAGGAAAACTATATTACCCATAGCATCTCTGATAACCATCTGATAGAGAGGTCATAGAAATGAATGGTAATCAGGAACAGTGTATAAGTATTGGAACTCAGAGACTGAACTGTCTAAAAAATTAATAATAATGTGCATATAATTCATTATACTTGATGCAGATCATCCTGTCTAATGAATTGTTAAATCTATCAGAAAGGTGATAATAGTGGATGGCATACCGATTGAGCAAGAAGAGACAATCCTTGTAACATCCTGTTATTCTAAACCTGTTGTAGTAAATGAAAACTTGAATAGAAAAAACTCCAACTTTACCAACCAGTATTTGAGAAATGTGCATTCTTGTGCTTCCCCAGGCTCCTGGTTATGGTGATGTAAGGCTTTCTCTGGAGACAATACCAGACACCGTAAATTTGGAAGAGCCTTTTGATATTACATGTAAAATAACAAATTGCAGGTAATGATGTCGTGTGAGTCTTGTTCTTCTTCCTGACTTGCTAAGTTGTGGCTAGTACATTTTTTAGGGCATTTCTTCTGAAACATTTCAAACATGGACTTTATTTGAATACCACCAAATTGATGGTTCATTACTTTAAACATCTTTGGGATTCCAGTGATTCTAAATAATTAAATATATCTTCCATTACTATGTGTTAATACTATGCTAATTAAGAGACTCAAAAATCAGCAGTGGAATTCTGCAGAATTGGCTGCAGTATCTTATAAGATTTCACAGTTCAATTGCATGCTTAAAGCAGAAGTCCTCTTAGTTCTTTCACAGAACTAGTGCTTACTTGTTTTGTTTTTCTTTATTTTATTACAGATAATTTATCAGAATAAATACCATTTATATCAAGTTTGATTTTACTGCTAATGCTGTACCACCCCTAAAATGTCTCCTAAACATTCTCCTAAGTGGTCTTTTGTGGGTCTTTATCCATGTTTTGACTTGATTTGTATTTACACTGTATTCTCCAGTAGACCTTTATTGTCTCCTGCAACACTTTTGTAAAGTAATTCTGAATAAAATCTGAAGCCAGGAACTAAAGAAAATACCTGGTCTGCAGGTACTGCACACTGAAAAGGTGAATGTTATCTTCTCCAATTAACTAAATCTGTGACAGAACATGACAGCCAAGGCTGTGTGTAAATTAGTGCACATCACAGTAAATCTTATTTGCAGTCTTATGATTATATAAATTAATTTTAAGTGTTTCATTAATAACAACCCAAATAATAATCTAGCTGTTAAATATTTGCAGTCATTGAATGCTTAAAAAAAAAAAGTCCACAGGTTTATTTTCATTTTTCAATTTCCTCTAGCAGTGAAAGGACTATGGATCTGGTTTTAGAAATGTGCAATACTAATTCCATCCACTGGTGTGGAGTTTCTGGAAGACAACTTGGAAAATTACACCCAAGTTCCTCTCTCCGTCTTGCACTTACATTATTGTCTTCAGTGCAGGGATTGCAAGTAAGTCAGTGGCATGGATTTGTTATAAAATACCTGTTTTGTAAGTTTAGTAATTCTAATAATGGGTCTTATAATTTTTTTTTTTTCCTTTCTAGAGTGTCTCTGGCTTAAGACTTACTGACACATTTTTGAAGAGAACATACGAATATGATGATATTGCACAAGTCTGTGTTGTTTCTTCAAAAGTAAAACAAGAAAGCTGAAGAAAAGTTTTATTTCTGCTGTTTGTTTTTTGGACCAACTTCTTGTGTTTTTGCAGTTGAATCATATTGTGTAAAGAGAAAGTAAACCCCCAATATACCTATAAGCACAAGTTGCTTATTTAATTTCTCTCAGCATTTTTTTGAATGTTTTAAAATCTTCTGAAAAAATTGATATGCATTTTAATGAAAATAAAGCCTTTGAAAAAAGCATAGCTCTAGCAAATTGTATTTCATTAAATGTTGTGTTGGATGAGGGTAAGGATTGACATGGAGTTTCTTTGAATCTGCTTATTTAAAATAGCAGTGCACTGTATTTATTTTTGTTATTTTAATTATCTTAAACATTTTTAAGTTATTAAATTATGGTTCTGACAAAACTGTTTTAGTGTGAAGGACTTAGCCTTTCACAGACAAGTACCAGGATTCAAATCCCGAAATAAATACTTCTGGGTGTCTGGAGTAGCAGTATATTTGCATGGCACATGTCTAGCCATGAGGTGAAGGGGAGCACCTACCGCTACTGAGACGATAGTAGACTAGATTATCCATCAGGAGGAGAAAGTTCACTGTTTTGTGCTTCCATGCAATTGCAGGGCATGTTGTGAACAGGTATGTTATCTTCCTGCCACAAGGGAACTAAAGACTCAGATATTCTTGATTGTTAAACTGAGATTATTTTTCCCATGCTAGAAAGCAGTGCCAAAATGTCTACATTAACTAAAATTTTAAGAAAATGAGAAGAAAATTGTGTCCTAGATCAAGGTCTGCAAAGCACATGCACAAAGGACTTCAGGACTCTGTTAAGCACTAAAATATACTTTTCCCTAGCTGTGTTTTGACATACAACTGAAATCTGTTCGGCTGAATTATCTTGATGTTGCCAAGTTAGCCATTTAATACTGAAGGTGTTTGCTGGTACTCCTAGTTTAGTGGTGTTTATGCATCCAGTAGTAAAGATTCTCTTTCATGGTTTGTCAAACCATATTGTCATTTAGTAACTATAGTTTTGAAAACATTACGTGAAAACACATGGAATCTTTCAATTTTAACATTCAATTTTAAGATATTGGATAAATTTATGACCAGTTAATTAAACTAAAGGAATTAAAATATATGTGTATATATATATATATGTGTGTGTGTGTATATATAAATATATATATATATATATATATACACACACTCTGCACATTAATAAGATGCATACCAACCAATTATCTACTTACTATTTTCAGAGGTACCAATAAGCTAAAACAGTAAAGCCACAACTATCCAAACAGAAAAATGTAAATAACTTTATTTATAATCTGTTTTCAAGTTAAATTGACACAAATTGAAGATGTGACCTTGTGGTAATAAGAAGTAGGAGAGGTTCAGAAATAGCAGACAAGTTGCATTTTGTCAGAATGACTATCAATAGCCCTCAAACAGTGTATGAAGATTTCTTCACAAGTTGCAGTCTTAATTCTGTCTTGATATGAGTGAGTTAACTTCATACTCACTAGAAAACCAAAACTGCAACAGAAACAATTTCTATGGTGAATATTTCATTAGATGTTTTTCTGATCAGGCAGTTAGCATATATTTCCATGCAAGCAGGCTACAGGCGTGCATTTATAGTTTGAGTGCAAAATGTTTTCTTCTCTAACCATTATCCCACTTACATGTTGATGGAATAATAATGATACAAAATCAATTTGGTGTTAAAGTGTATTTGTTCAGTTAAATGAAAAACTGCAACTAACTTTAATTTAAAACAGTATTTTCTGTGATTGGGGTTTGCCATTTGATCTAGCAGGATGAAAAATTTTAGTGCAAATCAAAAGTGCAATTATTACAGAGGTAAAGGATTCCTTCCTCACCCTGTGTTAAAGGCATATTGCATGACTCTGTGAAACAATTCAGCCTATTCAAGTCCAAATAGATTTCCGCATAAAGAATCCCTCTGTTCCTGGCTTCAATAGAAAAACATGTAATAACAGCTCCTGTTATTGGTTGCACTGTCTTTTATTGAGGCTATAAAGCCCTTTTTGTTAATACACAAGAAACAAAGAATGTTTACAAGTATTACAAAGTTGTAGCACATTCCAAAAAAGTTAGCTAATGCCACCATTATAATTCATATTCTGGTTACATATGATTTGTACAGGCATAAAACCTAAACACCGATGATACTGTGGTATGTAAAATATCTATAAAGATGATTTCAGTGTTTTCAAATAACAAACCAATAACTCATTTCTCTTTTAGCTTGGGAATTATACTCTGATAAATACAATATAAGGCCATACAAGTGAACAATTTAAAAAATAAAACAGTATATTTATGGAAGACAGTACAACCTCTACAGCAGTTTATTAGTATTACCACATTTTGTTGTTTTACAGGAATTCTCAACAGGTTCTTCATACTAGCTGTTTTAAAGTAGAAAGATATCTGCATCAACAGTGCTGCTAACAGAAGTATAAATTAATTGAGAGAGATCCCCATGTGCTATCCAGACATTCCTGGATTTACTACTCTCCCCTTAGCAAAGCTAATAAAACTCACTATGGAAGAAAACTAAGGAAATGTGAAGATTAATAGGAGTTACGTGCTAGGAGCAATGCTTCTTTCCTGACACAACACAGAGAATACTGTTTGTACAGCAGTTTTAGCCCACATAGCACATACATACATCTATCTTTCCTGCAGACAGTATCCTTTGCTATTATGTTAGTGTAACTAACTGAACTTAACTCACAGATTAGATTCAGAATCTTAACTACCTCTGGAAAAAGATCACATTAAAAAGCTTCTTAGCCATCAAATGTTAACAGTTTTTATTTGGGAATCTATTTAATGAGAAGCTTAAATATCTTCACAACCCTAACAAGGCAGCCACAGCAACTTACAGATATATTTTTTTAATTAAGTAAGTGCTGTGTGTAGGGTTGCTTTGTTGAAGAAACTACAAATAGCTTGATGCTGCTGTATTAAGCATATGTAGTCAACAGATGATAATGTGGATTTCGTGATTGTGGGATTTTTTTTTGTTCTCTCCATTTCATTTCTCCTTGGACCCAACTGCATTTTTTCCCTGTGTTTTAGCTGCTGAAGGCTTGTACAATGGATGCACACATTTCTTAATGGAATCCCTGACCTAGTCCCACTTTTGCATTTTCTGAGTTTGTTTCTTTTCGCCCACAAAATAAATCAGATATAATGTGTAATGTCCAAGGAGTTACTGTGTCTTTTTCCATTTGGGAGCCTCTGTTTTATTGTCTAGGCTGCCTCTAGTCTGCGAGGCCAGTAGAGGGCACTTTGTCTTAGGAATCAAAGCAGGCTCCTCAAATATTTTTCGTTTGATTTAGAAAGAGGAAATAGTGTATTGAAAAGCTCCCTGAAACAAATGCGCCTCATCACAGAATGTAATGTGAGCAGCAAGCAGAATTTAAAAGAAAATACAGAAAAACAGTGGTCTCTTTCAGAATAAGGTTAGCTGATGAAGAATGCTAATGTAAGAACAGAAATAACAAAAACTAGAAAAATCTTTAGCCATACAATCATTGCTAAAAGTAGGTACATAAAATGAATCTGAGGCCAGTGATTTATCATGCAGGAACTGAAAGAGAATCCTTCTAAGGCAATCATTTCTGATTACTTTTCAGTACAAGATATTTATACAGTCATGATCAGTTTTAGTTTATTACAGTTATGAATCTTAAGCTTATGCTAAACACTGCAAACTTACATTACAGAATGTAACACAGTTTGCACTGCCTGTGAAAACAGAACCACGCTGCTGGCCTCCAGGGTTGATCTGAGGGTATACATGGCAGCTGAGGAGTCTGAACCTCCTTAATACTATTTCCTTAACAAGCCAAATTGTATCTTGGCGTATGTATAATTCCACTTAAGAATCTTTTTTCTTTACAGTTGGTACTCTTTCATATGCAGTCATTTCCTTTTCTCCATCCAAGGCGAAAAAGTACTTCGTGTTACCAATTGACAGCCTCTCCACAGATATAAACAGACTTCAAGCAGAAGTTTTATGTACATTCTACACTCCAACACTGATTTACACTCATTATAGAAGGGCACATCAGATGTCCATTAAAAGGACTGACAAAGCTATTGTTTCAGCAGTTGTAACAGTTTTCATCATCAGAATAACACGCCTTTTACATTAGGATTTTAGAATTAAGTTGTTACACTAAATCAGCCAACTGCAGAACTCCTTGCCATTCAACACCCATGGAGATCAATCTAATGCACATAATGAAAATGACTTGTACATAAGGATTTTAATAAACCACTGAACGTATCTAGTATATTAATTTTCAGAGGATTAACTATACATTAAATGATGTTATGTGCAGTAGATCTGTTTAACAGATTTATTCTTGTTTGCAAACACACACAAAGAATTTTCAGTCTTCTATTCAAGCAGAAGAGTTAACAATGGTGCTTTTGCTGCTAACTACGGTATGCATTTGGGGGTTATACACCATTTCAATTCACAGGATTCATTTCAGTCAGGAATGTTCCTCGGTGCTGCCACTGAAAGATCTGCTCCGGACATGGTTTCTCAGTTGCTCTATGAGCTCTGGATTCTGCTGCTGTATCTGCTGTGCAAACTGCTGCCCACTGTGTTGAAAATTTTTAAATAATTGAAAAAATAGCAGAGATTTGTAACAAAATGAGATAACCTCATATAATTGAAAACTACATCATAGGAAAGCTAAGATTAAAGATACTTTGATTAAGGCTATACAGCAAGGCAGCTATAGTACCATGACATTATCTACTTGAAATCTCACCAGTCTCTTCCTCATCAGGTCTTTTTTTTTTTTCTTTTTTTTTTCTTTTTTTTTGTCTATTTTTGTATTTGGTAACATGGAAAAAAAAAAGGATTATATTACTTACTAAGATATAGGAGCAAATATATTTTTTGTGATTTGCTCCCTTCTCTTTGAGATGATTTGTTGTAGTAGTTAAAGGTAACTACTCTTAGATAAGGTTGAAATGTAGTACATGGTTGGCAACTTGTAGCAAGAGCTCAACAGAAGAAAGTTCCTCTCATGACTGAAGTAATAGCAGACGCATCTCCACAACAGTTGCAGCTTAAGATTGGAATTCTTGTTGAGATTCATTCCATGTAGGAGATAAGCACGACACTGGTTTACTACAAAAAGCAACTATGTAAAATCTGTTACCTCATGGATGGCCTGCCATGGTACTCAATCTTCTTCATTTGCCCAAGTATCAAAGGTTAATCAGACTCCTTTCAACCGAAGTGAAGGTTGAAGAAAAGCCACTATTTTCATAAGTCTAGGCACATTTTTGTACACTGAACGATTTTTGTGAAAATGACCCTTGATTTTGGAGGGTCACAGTCCTGTCTGTGATGCCAATTATAATTTATTCTTCCCTTGATGAGGCAAAACTTAAAATGGTTTGAAACAGGCTAGAAGACTGAAAATAAAATCGTAGGACTGTTACTAGGATTTGCCATATAAGCAACTGCATGTTTTTGTGCTGACTCTTCCAGATGCATCATTCTTATAATGTTATAAAAGACTGGGGTTCTGGTTTTTGTGAAAGCCACTCTCTTACTATTATCTGAATTTCCTGGAGTCCTTCTAGTCTAAATGTAGGTTTGCCAGAGCACTGTTAGTTGGGAGACAACTTTAGAACTTCTTGCAACTTGTGCTAGGTAAATCTGTAGCTTTTTTAAGTCTGGGATATCAGATAGTAACACAATTTCAACACAATTCACACAAACACAGGTTCAACACAATTTGAAATGCACTTGGTACGAATAACTAAAGGGTTGAGTAGCACACAAGTTGCATTTAGAAAATTGACACTGTATGAAAACCAGAAAACGAAACTGAGCACAAGGTCATTGCAATTGACGGAGATGTACTGTACATAAGCCTTTAAGACCTCTGATTTAATAATAACCAGGCACACATGAGGAAAGACTGCAGTTTAACTGGTTTGATACTATCCCTTTTTAATACATGGTGCGCTGTGAAGTTTCTACAAATGTATCAGTAAAACTATGATTCATAATACTTACGCATGGATCAGGCTGGACAAATCTGACAGGCCACCAACACCTGCAGCAGGGCCACCAATGGCATTTGACATCATCCCTGACATCCTGGAATAGTTAGCACAGTGTTTGCACTGGAGTCTGCAGGGACCTTTACAGTAAGCAATAAACTGTAGTTCTTTAATGAATTGCAGGGAGGAACTAAGCAGGGAGGAAGAAACTGCAATAGTTCTATTTACAGTAAAGAAATAGGAAAGACACATTTTCAAGAATTCAGTACTGACTACCTTTTCTTTTAGTTCAAACCCTTAAAGACATTTGTTTCAGTAGTACTCCATTTTTATACTTACAGTTGTTGAACTTGGGGATTCTGCATTAAGCTTGCTGCCTAGAATAGACAATATATAGCTACAATTACAACATTTTACAACACTTTCATTACATAGGTGTCACTGAAAAAAATGTGAAAAAAAAGTCAAGATGTATTCTGTTTTATTACAAAATTAAGCATATGTACAAAGATGTGATCTCCAGCAAAAAGAATCATTACAGTTAAATATTTGAAAGATATGGTGAGATAATTCATAACATGTTAGACTCATAGCAGATTCACATTGAAGATTCATACATGAAAAATATGACAAGAAGTCAAACATAAAAACCTTATACCCTAAAAATGAAAAAAAAAATAAATAATAAATCTAAGTGCAAAGGTTTTCTATGAAGCATTTAAAATTCCTAGGCTTCAGAAATCATTTTTGCAACTATTCAAGTAGTAGGAATAAACTCTTAAAGCAAATGCCAGATAAACAAAATATTGCAGAGCAAACCAGATTGTGAACTTACTTTAAACCATAGTTTTGTAACATATTTTCTTTGGTTATTTGTACATCTTGTGTATCTTCTTACTTCGTATTAAGAATGAGGTTATTTGTATTCTCATTTGTATTCTCACAAGGTACCTCAAAAATTCTGTTGTGTTTACTGTAGTGTAAGAGAGTATAGTGACAGATCATATAAAATAAACCAGGTGATGGCTTAAAGCTAGTAATATAATTCCTACAAAAATGTGTGCCCAAAGACTGATGCATAATGCAGTGTGTGCCCCTTCACTATTTTATAGAATGTACTAAAAAAACCCAGACATATAAAACATTAGTTGGCCAATATAGCTTCATACAACCTCTCAAAAGTAAATCAGGACATAAGTATTTTGTTGCATTTCTTTCCTGCAAATTCCATTCTTCAAAGTTAATCTATACCATCTGGCTAAGACAGACCTTCATGAAGAAAAAACTATCGAGGGACAAAACTGCAGCTTGAAAGAGCGCTGGAAGTAAAGGAAAGCACAATATATTACTTAGATTCACTGTTTGCAATCTTTTGAAGTACTACATACATAAAGATGTCAGGGATAATTTGAAAGGGTAACAACAGAAAGGTGTTCTGTGCAGTTATTGTTTTAGACTTTTGTTGGGCAGACTGCATCTGAATCAACAGCTATTCATTTAAGAGGAAATTTCTTTGTTCACTATCAACTGTGGTGGATAAAAAAAAGATATTCCCACCATGATGTTGACATGTGTTTTACTGTTCTTGCCATCTTTGAAAGCAGCACAGCTATCTATGTATATCATTATATGTTCATAATTAGGATAGAATCAACTGGAAATCAGACAAGCATTGGAGTAAACTTATCCTCCCTTCTTGTTTCAAAAACAAAATGAGTTAGAAAAGTTTAAATTCAGTATAATGCATCTTATCTATTATAAGCATTAAAAACACTTGTGTTATTAAACAGGAATTGTTCTTAAAACTTCAGCCTTAAAAGCAATGTAATGTAAAGCCTGAAATACACTCACCATACTAATGAAGGCAGGATTGTTTATCAAGCTTGCCATGTCAAAACTCAGTCCAGTTCCAGTCTAAAAAGAAGTAAGATTTGAAGGTAAGTTTACCTCCAAAATACCAGTCAAAACCATTGTTAATAAATAGATGCAGCGCTAACTTACAGGACTGGACATGTCTCTTAGTTTCTGCTCTGCTATTTTCAAATTTGACTTATAAGAATCATTTTCTGGATCAAGATCCAGTGCTTTTTGGTAACTGGTAATTGCTTCTTCATATTTGTTCACTGAGGTCAGAGCCAACCTAATGTGAAATAAAGAAATCCTGGGTAGAACATTATCAACCATCAAAAGATAACGATACATTTTCTGCTTCAATTAAAACAATGTCTCACAACTAACTATCTTGACATTAAGTTAAAGGATGTTTTGCTGTTGTGCTACTACTGCTTAGTATAAACCTTTGTTACTGCAGAACAGATGATCCTCAAGAACTCATCTGGCATCATCTACTCCATACATATGAAAGTTTCATTAAAAACTCTGGCATTATCAGATGATTTCGTTTCTGAAAACATAAAGTGAGCTCAGAAATTCCTCTTATTGTTTCCTTTGGTTCTTTTGATCCAAGAGATTATGTGGAAAAGTATATTAGAAAGATAAGCAGGATTAAGATACTTATAATATGAATTCTGCTGCTGCAAGAAAACGGAGAGTAAAACCACGAGTTTCAATCTAAAAGGCTTTTGCACTGGGTCAGTGTAAGTTTCTCCTCTTGGATCTTCTACATCACTGCTTGACATACAGGGTATAGAGGATAGTAGCAATATCTTTAAAAGATACATTTCAGAGAAGCCTGCTCAATTTCTGAAAAACATTATTCTCCAGCAGCTCAGGAGTGCACAGAATGGATTATCTACTATTTCTTGTTTTCAAATTTGTTTAGCTCCCACATTAAAAACATTTCCTTTCTTGGAGCTATTCCAGAAGTCCAGCTGGTTGCAGTTTCAGTTCTGCCTTCTGCTGTATATTCAATTTATGCTGATCGCAAAGCTAACCTGATTTTTTCTTCATTTTGTGAAAGATCTGTGTAACCTACATTCCACTAATAATCAGTACTCCAGTTTCCCTTTAATATTTGCTGAGCTACACAGATAGGTTTAATAAGCTTGTGCTAATAACCACTGTGAGACCTTGGTCTTTTATCACAGGCAAGAGGGTTCAGTGTGTTAGATACATCAGTCATGGCCATCAATCTTAGCTATAACAAACTCGGTAACAGCATAAAACTCCAGTATGAAACTTTTAGAGTAACTCATGCAATATTGTTTTCTCTACACAATTGCTCTCATGAACTGTGTTCTTCCTCTTGGCCCATAAATTAGCAGTTTCTAACCAGAGGATAAATGCAGTCAGATATTTCTCTGATGCAACTGAGTTTATTTATGGCAAAAGTATGCAAAATTCTGCTTCTTGGTAAACCCTGCAGTCTGAACAGCAGGCGAGCCTCCTTGCTCACAATTCCAGACCCAGCATTTTTTTTTTTAAACTGTCTACATAGCTGCATATTTCTGAAAGACTTCTGTTTATTTCTGTCATCAAGACACAGAATTTAACACCAAATCCTCAGAAAAACTGATACACTTTGTAACTCAGTCAGAAAGACTAGCAATTTCATATGAATTTTTTCTTTTGAGACAGTAGTTTCTGCTCTTTTCTTCCCCAGTTATTACTAAACAAGCACTGTATCCTTACTCAGCCTATGCCATATATATTAATCTTTCAAGCTTCTGAGTTGAACAGTACCCTGTAGTTGAGAATATATCCTCTTTTAAAGCAATCAGACAAAGAAAGGAAAAGCTTGTGAGAATGTGAGATCCCGCTTAACACTGTTTATGAAATAGTACACTGATCTTACATCCAAAACTCTAAAATAACCTCCAATTTTCAATTAAATCACCCTGTACTTTCCCTCCGTCTCACTGAGATCTGAAGATCTTGGGTTCTGCCATATGCAGAAAAAAAAAATCTAAGGAGAGTTACATAATCCCTACAATATCAAAGTGAAATAATGATGCACTATCTCAAGGCTACATTTGTACTGATAAAATAAACTGTGTCTATGAAGGTTTTCAGATTACAGGATTCTATCATCTTTGATTTTAAATAAATGTTCCCTGGCATGCTGTCCCGAGCCAGCTAGCCCAAATAATTCTGGGGCATGGTTCAGAAGTTAACACAGGCCAATGCAATTTAGCAATAGGCAGCTTGAATGTGGTCACTCCATAACTAGATTTTAGTCAATAATATGGACATGGGCTATTTTGTGCCAATTGACCCCAAAGAACACCCCAAACATTTTTTGAATTTAAATCAAAAGCCAAAAGGCTGAAGAAGTGTTCAGCCCACACCCTCACTATACGCTTTGTTAATGAAAATGCAAAGCTAGATGTCTTAGAATTATGGCCCTTCACTCCAATAGACATTCTTTGTCAGACTGTGCTTAGCAGATCCTCTGCCTAAAGGGGCAATCCTGTTAACTCCTCAGCCTGGATGAAGAAAATTGTTGAAGTTTTAGCACAACTAAACATCTGTTTCCTGGAGCTATTGACCAGAAAAATCAAGCTTCTACTGCTAGTGCTGAAGCCCCAGTACTTTAAAAGATGCTGTTCTCTAATTGCATCAACAGGTTCCTTTTTCCAAAAGCAGAATTTGTATTAGTCACAACTAGGTAGGAGCTAAAAAAGAAAAACACAGAATGACTTCCTAAACAAAATCTGTGAAGTTGAGAAAATGAAATTAAAACAAACCAAAACCCAAAAAAATCCAGACAAGATTTGATACGAAAATGGTAAGATCAATTAAAACTTAAGGTCAATAAAACTTAAAGCTGACATCATGACAGAGTCATCCTCAGAAAATTGCTTTCAGAATAAGAACGTCAGCTAAGTAAAACAACATAGCTCCACTTATTTCTGAAAACATACTGATTTGCACAGGGGTTTTCAGTGTTTACTCAGATTTACATTAGCTTACCCCATTCTTCCATATGCTTTGCTGTACTTTGGGTCTATTGCTATGGCTCTCTCACAGTCCTTTATTGCTTCGCTGTACTTATTGAGTTTACTTTGAGCAGCTGCCCTAGGAGAAGGTGGAGAAAGAAAGGAGAGAGCTTAGTCAAGAAAACAGTAACAGCAAGATCAACAAGCTTATGTTTTTACATTTTTTGTTTTTACATCCTAATGTTTAATCTTTCTGACTTTTCATTCACTATTTAGGCAATGCTTTCCTCAGTGAAGTAGGACAAGCGAAAATTCTTAATATGCTAAGGTATATTGCTGGACTAGGGCTTTGGAGAACACACTTGTCTTTGAAGGCACAAAGGACAAATAATCCTAAGAAACTGTTAGCTTATGACTATGCACAAGATACATCACAAAACCTATTGCATGAAGTGAAACTCTCAAAATCATTTTTCCAGTAAGGAGTATATTTTTAATGCTATCCAAAAGAATGCTGTGGTTTTTTTCTGCTCTCTTAGCAGTTATGAATCTGTTCTTCAGGAAGTACAGAATTGCCTTTCCATAGGAACCATCCCACTTGATCTCTGAAACTGGCTTCAGGAGAACAATCTAGCAGCTTCATGCCAGTTTTGAACTGAAGGCATCTTTATTTTACACACACAGTCGTATCTCAGTAAAAGTCATGCTTGCAAATAAATTGGGGTGACACTTGCCAATAATCTCTGGATTACTAAATAAAAATTGCACCTCTATCCCAGAAATAACACTGAAATATTAAATGCTGTGATTACTAACAGTGGTTAGTAACAAATTAACTCTTTCCCCACCTTGAAAGGTCTAATAGTAATCCAGTTTATTCTTCCTTTGTTAAAAAACTACGGGAGAAATAGAGTATTTCCATTACATGTAGCATTTTTAAAAAATTTTAAATTAGGAAAGCTAGATACTACAATCACCACTCAATCCCTTCTCCAGTGATAGCCTGAAATAGCATTTTTTTTTTTTCTGACTTCCTATAAGTAGTCTGTTCAGAAGACATTCTAGCCATTTTAAATATTTAGCATACTTCACAGTTTTGTAGCTCTGCAAATGCCAGTAAGCTTTATACATAAAACTTGGGGAATGTGCTTCATCTCTCATGCATTTGAGCAGAAAATGTTCTTTCCATGTTTACAAAAAAAAAAAAAGTGCAGACAGTTCAAACTGCAGTGGTATCCAATCCCTCTCATTTTCACAGAGCTGAAAGTAAAAAGCAATATTTTGAAAGCAATAATTCCTGAGAAGAAAAAGGCCTATGTTAATTCAGATACTGCATACCTTTGGAAACTCCAGAGAAATGCTTGTCCTCTTTTACGTAACTTTGTACAGTACTGAGCTCATGGACATTGAGATTTGTTTTTGTTCTCGTAAGGTGTAGCACACAGAATGAACAATTTCTACCTTTTTTTGCCAACTACAGATTTGCTACTGAAGCTCATTCTATTGAAGAAATGTTCTGTGACTTTGAAAGGCTTTTGAATCAGGCCTTTTATTAACATTTTTTATCTATAATCATTTATGCGATCAGTTTTCTAAGTTAACATGGATTATTTACATTTTTAGCTGCTATCTTAATGATGTAAAATAAAATTACTAAGTTGTGCATTC
The DNA here is from genome assembly GCF_905368555.1 of Meleagris gallopavo. Taxonomy (NCBI): domain Eukaryota; kingdom Metazoa; phylum Chordata; class Aves; order Galliformes; family Phasianidae; genus Meleagris; species Meleagris gallopavo. The sequence continues at coordinate 20,904,809 of NC_139435.1, forward strand.
CCTTCCTCTTTACGCTTGCCACAAAACACTGAGTCTCACTTCTATTTATCACAAACTAAATTCTGAGTAATGGAAGCATAGCCCCCAAAAGGAAAAATCCATAGCATGCAGTACCACAGGGACAGGTTGACAGCACTCAAATTGTTATGTCCTTCTGGTAACAGATGCATTCAAGAATAAGGTACAGAGATGCTGTAGAGGAAGGGCATAACTTCCTCTAGAGCCTCTAATTACAGCAGGGTCTCAAAATACACCACTTTTGTTCTAATACTGAGGGCAATATACTGCAACCTGCAGCTGCTGCTGCAATTACATGTCCTTCCAGACTTCATCTAGTCCCTTGTCAGTACTATGGTGAAGAACTGATTATACAACAAAATTATAAGAACGTTGTTATTTCTCAACAGATCACGCACAAAATTACAGAATATTTATACAATCTTTGAAATCTCCAAAATCTTATACCCACCTCAGTGCTTTTTTCTAAGGCTAGTCAATACTATGGAAGACTGAAATGACAACTAGACCACCAGAAGAAAAGGCTCTTATTATTCTCAACACACTGGGAACCACATCCTATGTCATGATTTGCTATAAACATCCTAACTTACAAAAGCTGACATCTAACGTCAGAGTAATTTTAAAGCCCATATGACACCTTCTGATACAGATTTGCTGAGGTATCTCAATTCTGCTTTATAACTGCTAGAAATTCACCATGTTAATTTAAAAATATCTGTTTTTCTAGCCTCACATGGTTTTTATCTACATAATATTTTATATTTTTTAAAATGTTTATGAGGTTTGGGAATAAAAAGTGTGTATTATTTTGTTTTTACCTGTTGCAGTAATAGACTGCATTGTTTGGATCCAGTTCTATTGCCCTAGTATAACAATCCACTGCAGCACCATAATTTTCTTCTTTCATATGATTGTTACCTGCAATAAATTACAAAAATCTCTTAAGTAATTAGCAGACACATCACTATGTTTTAAGAAAGTATAGAAGCCACATTATAGCACCTAAATAAGGCAGTTCTGATGCATGTTTTTGAGATATATTCTTTAAAATGTAACTGGCATGGAATAAAGCAAATAGAATCATATACTGTCTGTAAAGGTTATTAAGCGCATTGCAATCCACCAGATAAGCCTTTATCTTCTTACCTTTCTTTGCTATTTCATAGTTTCCAGACAGTTTTTGCTGCTAAGATCAATTTGTTGAGAAATATAACTGTAGTTGCAGTACCACTTTAATACAGATTAATCAGTAATCCAACAGGCAATTTGTTAACTCCTTATTGGTCTTACATCAATAAAAAATTTTCCCTGTAACTATTCATTTAATAAAGGAAATAAGCCCCACTTCTCTGATGTTGCTACATTGTTTATTAGTTAGAATAATGAGAAGCATATACATAGATACATAACAGAGGTAGCCTAAAAACAATTTGAAGATATAATATATATATATATATTTATTTATTTATATTTATTTATTTATTTAAACCTTTTCTATTCTAAAGATTTCTATGAAAAGAGATTGTTGAAACAAATTCTTTCAAAACAAAAGCTGTTTTGCACATTCCTTCCTCACTGACAGATAGAGCACTGATAGAGTAATTGTGGTGGTTTCTTTAATTCTTCATAACAGACTAATAGAGAAACAAAGTCCTGCCACAGGATACTTAAGCTTAACGTCATCCCTGGCGCCACCACTATGGACTCTTGGACTGCTAGAGCCTGCAGAAGTCTTCGTTCCCCAACAACACCAAGAAGTTATCAGGAAAATTACATACTTTCACTGATTTCCCTGTACTTTGGCAAAATATTTCAGCCTTCTCCCAAAGTAAGGAAGAAAAGGCATAGGTCAATAGTTTATTACAACTGTAGATAACTGCATAAAAGCAAATAAAGTAAGATTATGGAACAAGTAGTTCTGGGTGACAGTAATAACTGAAAACAATTATACTAGCATTTATCTGTGACCATGAAGTGCTTAATAAACCAGATTTAGATAATGAAGTATCATCAATGTAATAAAAACGTGCAGTGTAGTACACCTCTTCCCCATAGTCATATACCAGACTGTAATTGGTTAGCAGTCCCCGCCAGCCAGAAGACAAACTGAAAGTGTAATTGCCCATGTGCAATCAGGGACATGCAGAAGTGAGATCAGGAAAACCAAGGCACAGATGGAACTGAATTTGGTGAGGGATGTAAAAAATAACAAAAAGAGATTCTACAGGTACACTGGACAGCAGAGGCAGTCCAAGGAGAGTGTACTCCCTCTGATAAATGAAGTACTCAATGAGTTATTTGCCTCAGTCTTCACTGGCAGTCCACATCTCTCACATCCCCGAATCTCTAGGTGGAGGTTGAGAGAGCAAAATTTTCCAGGCCCACAGCTGACACACCATTTCTTTAAGTTAAAGATCTGCACAAATAAATCCTACTGAGAGTTAAGACTCACAAGGTACATGCACTCAACAAGGTTGTACCACCCAGCGTTTCTCTAAAACACAACTATTACTGATGGCCCTAAAAGTTTGAACTTTTGATATTGGTCTGAACCAAAGGTAACCGGAAACACTGCTAAGTTGAAGCTAGTATGAGTGGGTACTGATTGCTCTCTCTCTCCAGCTAAAAACTGGTTAAAGGAAAACAGAAGAATACAGAGACCTACTACTTATGCTGAGATTAAGAAATCCAGGACAAAAGGAAAAGCAACTGTAATATTCCACACTGACGCCAGACAAAAAAAAAATCTTAGTACATTTCACAAACCCTTGAGGCCTGACAGATAAGGAGGTGGAAGACACTGATTAAAATCACAGAATGTGGTAATACCCATACCAACAAAGTGCTGGATATCCTTACAGTCCTGTAATCATACCAAGTGCTGCCAATACTTTCTTAGAATCCAGACAGAGCACATCTCTTAGCTCTTTTAGAGCATAATGATCATCATGAAAAATAAGCTGAATTTTTTGTACAGGTTATGTTGCTCAACACAGCTGCATTACCATCACTACCCATGATAACAACAACAACAGAAAAAAATACCTTAACAAGATGTTAATTTCTTTGTTAATTTACAAACCTTCATCCTTCAGATGGTCAGCCTTCTCAATATCCTCCGGTAAAGAATCTGAGAGAGGCAGCTTATCAATCTGTATGTAAACAAAATAAGCTTTTTTTTTTTTCATTAAAATATAAGACCTGTTTATACTAAAAAGAATCATCCATCCTGGACACCATTCTATCAACAAGCAAACAGATTTTCTGTATTGCAGAGGAAGTACGAAAGAACTAAAACATCACTAAGACGTCCAGACAAAAATACCATGCTTTCTACAACCAATGAAACCTTATAACTCAAAATACATTTTAAGGAAATCAGGAAGATGAAATATGAAATATGCAATCCATCATGGTTTTTGTGCTTCCTGTACTGGAAACTCCCAGGTAACACTTATTTGTACGTTTGAAAAGTTCCCACTTTAAGTTTAGTGCTCATCTAAGTTATTTCCACAATGGAGTGAGAAGTATCAGAAAACTGTAGATGACCTCAAGCACTCTGCAGATAATTACCTCCGGGAATCGCAAAATGCTTAACTGAAGGATAAAATCCTTCAAGTGACAGTAATCTTATGCATGGAATTGTCCTTGTCTTGCTGAAAGTAATTCCTCATACTGTCCCAAAAGAGTTCACTGTTATGTTTTACAGAAATTTCATTTTTTTCACATATTTTCCTTAAGCTTACACATTGTTTTGGCCTATACAGCACTTTTAAGGTTGTGTATACAGTACAATATCTTCTCACAAACTGGCAAAACAATGCTAAAATTTAAATTTTAATCTTACCTTGTGGAAAGAATTTGCAAATATTTCTATCAAATGCTGTGGAGGTGCAAGATGAGTATCTTCTGGGTTAATCTTAAAAACAGTCTCCAGGCACTGAATTGCAACTTACAAGGAAAATAATAATAATAATAATAATTAACTCAACAGTTTCTCAACAGAAGTGTAATTTCATTAATTGATTTATGAAGTTGTGGCTCATACTTCCTTATTCAGCTACTAAGAGCCGCAGTATGGGGCACACCACAGGACTGACTAAAAGCTATATAAAATCTTTACCTGCTCTGCCATTATTCTTAAACAAATACATTTCTTTCAATCCTCTGAATCATCTGATTCATTAAATGATTAAATGGCACTCCCAGTCCTGCAGTAATTACCTATGCTCAAAATATGCAATTCTAAAGTAGACCAAATATAAAAATGAAGTTTCATATGTGAGCACATAATTTCAGGCAAAAGAAGATAAATAGGAATTGCTATATATAAAATTCTGTATAAACACATTTTCTGTTATTTATAATGTCTCAAATTGTATCAATACTTTCCCTAGCATTCTGAAAATCTGGTAGCATGTTTCCATCAAAGTACATCATCAAACATTTTAGACTGAAAACTGAGGAGGAACAAAGAAGAATCTTCATGAAGCCTAATCTGAATAGAAAAATGAATGATTTAATATTATATTTTATTTTATATTTTTATAATATTAACCTGAACTAGTGATTACCTGAAATAGTTGAACTCAAACTATGTATCAGTAAAAACTAAATCTTAGAATTTGAAATTAATTTTAGTTCAGTGCATTACAAGAGATCTAAATGCTGACCCAAATGTTAAAGTAAAATTACTGAAAGTTAACAATAAGACCAGTTTGAGGAGGCTTAAAACGTAAACCTGTAAAATAAATACTAAAACTTAGAAGATTTTTTAAAGCCTCTCATAACATACCAAGTGTAACGAAATTAAAGCTTGAGTATATAGTTAAACATGCAAAGCACTTATTCCTATGGCCTATAAATGTTGGACATACTGAGTAATTTAGAAGCTGGCAAACCAGTGTAGTAAGTGTGTTCAATGATTTGTGTTAAACTCCTTTGTATCCTGCTAAGTAGAAAAACTTCTAGTAAAGTGAGCACTGATTATGCTGAATTCTGAATTATATATTAGTAGTACTCCTTATCATTGCAGCTCAGTCTCAACCTACTTCATCTTACGTATAACTACCCTCATCCAAAGCGTCACATGCATCCTTCACCTTAAGCAGTGCATTCCACAGTTTCAAAAGCGCTGCCTTTGAGAACTCACTGCAGGAAAAAGCAAATAAATAAATAAAATCATAGCCTTTCTCCATCTGTATAGAGTTTCTGCTTTAACTCCACTGTAACAGGTGTCACAAACAGGAACAACACGTAGAAACTGCATATAGAAAAGGGAAATGACTGCCTCTCAAATACATTATCTAAAATACAACTTGGCAGAAGTGAAGTTGCTAATTCATACAGTTGAGCATTAGCCAACAGAGATTTGTATCATTCATCTAGATCCTGGACTGTAAAAGAATGTATTTCACCAGTCTATCTTCTGATTATTCCCGTTTTCCTCAAATTAAGGCATTTTATTCATCATGTAAGCATGGGAAATTTGCACTATCATCAACATCATGTTATAATTCGAACACACCAGAGTTTAAATTTATGCCAGACTTATATTTTGATAAATTCTCAATTATATTTATAATGTTCTACTTCTTTTTATTGTTTTTGTGGGGAATAGAAAATACTTAAATTACTTTCTGGCACAGCCACTTATCATACCCTACTTCCTTTTTTCACAAACACCAAGATACATAAGTTACCAATGAAAAATATCAGTCAAATTCTTTTGTCCTTTAAGTTTTCACCTGACATTAACCAATTCCACTGGTAAGACCTGGACTATTGCTATTCCACATGCAGTAAAGATATTTTGCACAATTAAAATGAGCCAATTACTCAGAGTGCTTGCCTCTGATCATCTAACACATAGCATATGGTAAGAAACTGCTGGCAGGGTACAGCTCTAAAATTAGGATTTCATATCTGCATTAAAATGGTAAACTTTACATAAGCATTTAAGTGATGGTTTCTAATATTTTTATTCAGAAAATAAAATCTATAAAATGTTGATTCTTTCAGGCAAACAGAGGCTAACAGTGCTTTAAAACGTGTATTCAGGTAAATCTTTATAGGCATAACCCGCTGTTTATCAGTGTTATTAAAAAAAAAAAAACAAAAAGAATATTGGTCTCCTATCATACAATCTCCAAAAACATGGTTTTCTTTCATGACCCAAATATAACTTCACTGTAATACTATTATAACCCAATACAAGTTAAATTCATACATGTGGAAAGTGATAGTTATCTGTATGTGTTGCTCCAAATGCAACAGCTCCTATTTATTTCCACAGAAACTTTGACAGCCACGAAGAACACAGTAACACTATTTGACAGAGAAAATCCTCAGCTACAAAACACTGTTTGTCAACAGTTTGTCAACTGCCATTAGTTATGTATTTTTGCCAGCAACGAACAGGAGCCTGCATGAAGTGTTTGTAAAAATCTGGACCAGCAAAGGTACGCTGTCGCCACTGCTGAAATGCACCACCCACTGCTCACTGTGCTCACATCTATTGCTTGGTCTCCATAAACATTCAGCAAGCATTGTGAATGTTAATGGGTGCCAATTTTTCCACGTGGAAGAATTCAGTGTCACACCATTGCTCCATCCACCGTCCCTGCTGCCACCTGTGACATGGCAACAACATGAAATGGAATATCGGTGGGAATATTGGTTCAGCTTCAACTACCATACCACAAACATCTGCCTCTGACATTCTGAGCCAACATAATACAGTGACGCAAAGCCAGATCTGTGGAATAATCTTTGAATAATATGCAACAAATGTTTTTTTCTGGCTTGCATTAGTGAAAAACTACAATGTAAAAGCAACAGACACTGAAAGGAAGAACATTCCAGGTTTCCTTTTCTAAGTTTATGGCTCCGAGAAGCACGATTTGCTTCTCAATCCCAGCTCCTTACAGTTCACATAACTGCCAGGATGCCACTTATTGCCCTGCTATTCCCTGTCTCCAACTGATCCTCCTTTTGAGACATGAAGCCTAAGATTGCTTAGAACAGTGTGTAGGTCTCTTATACAGATGTCATGAAAAGCGCATCACAGAATTAATTATTAGTTATACACTGTGATACTACTTCCTAGGAATTAGAAAAAGGAAAATGACAGCAATGAAAGCAATGTGTATTCCTTTGCTGGCGGAGGAATACACACACAGAAGTCCATCTTTCTGAAGCTATGTTTTTTGTTAATAGAAACTGTACTACAGTGAAGATATTCCTTACTGTGCACTCTTTGTTACTGCTATTTATGTGAAAAAGCTATAGAAAATATTTATTCTATTTTTTATACCCTTGGGTCCTTTTAGCTTTCCCTGATGGACTACTTGGAACTCTTGTATGTCTTATAAGGAAACAGTCCTCCCTGTCTTCCATGTGCTTCAGCATAGCTTCCAGGAGGATCTGTTCCATCACCTTTCCCAGCACAGAGGTGAGATTGACAGGTTGGTTGTCCTCTGCATCATCCTGTTTACACTTCTTAAAAAGTGTACCCGGGATGGCATGCATCTCGCCGGCACTACCATCACACGTTAGCGCTATTGCAGCCTATTCATTACCAGTGGCAGCCCCAAACTCATTATCTTGGTTGCTTCAATAACATATCTCTTAGATTTAGATGTGTATGAAATTGTCTGGTGTCAGTCCTGGTGAACACTGGCAGATGAATATTTAGGAACTTGTGAGGGCCTCTGGCAAGCAGTGTTACAACCATACTCTTAATGCAATGGATACATTGCAAGCAGCCATAGTCTGCTTTCTGGCACTGCCTAACTTGATGTGATTCAAAGTATCTAGTACTTAAAACCAACGTTGTGACTTCAGAACATTTTTAAAATGAGAAATGGTTTAAAATTAATCATTTCTGAAATATTGTGATCTTATTCACATGCCATTTTGTGGCAATTTCATTTGGATCACCCCATTTACGTTCAGTGGTAACATACACCAAATTATGTAATGTATGCATGCACAGAACCTGCCTAGGTTTTGTCGTCTTCACCACTTACCTTCCAAGCTTTCTTGTTCATCTGGAGTGAAGGTTTCCATCTGACTCTGCTCTCTCAAGAAATGGATGAAAGCATAAACCAAGCGCTTGACCGATGACATTTTCAAATTGATGAATTTCTCCTGTCTTAAAAAGAAATAGGATCTCTTATTTCAGAAGAGGAAAAAAAAAGAAGGGGGGGGGGGGAGAGAAGAAAAGCCTTATAATATGTCAGAACATATGGTTTGGGCCCAGCTGTGAATTCCTGGAGCACCTCAGTTAGAAATAAACACAATGCAGAAAAAATGATCCTTCACAAAAAGCCCAGTATGACACCACCTTTGAAATGAACCTTTGGGTCGTGCAGGTTACAAGCATCACCTGCAACCTTCCAACCTGCCATCGGAAGGGCAGAGATTTCCTCAGATTCATTTCCACAGGAAGATTCACAGAGGATATAACTCACTTCTGTATTTTCCAAACAGAAGTTTGGAACTTCTGTTTCCAAAGGATACTGTTTGGATTTTTTTTTTTTTCCCCCTAAGACATTCGCATTTTGAAGAGAGAAAACATACCTGAGTCATAATCAGCTACGACCTATGCTAAGAGCAGCGATGCGATGAAACACTTCAGCAGCTGGCTGCTGTGCTGCTGGATACTGCACGTCCGCTCCGGGCACAGCGGGAGCGCCGCGACCTCGGCTCTCGCGGGGATCGGGGACACGGGCGGCTCTGATTCGCATTCCGCATCAGCTGCCAGTTACATAACTTTCAGGAAAACCCTATTTCCAACTTTCTGAGCTATTTTTCCCAGGCTGTTTCGAATCAAAAGGGCACGAGCTGACACCCAGCCCTCGAGGGAAAGCGGTGCAGCGATCGATGAACGGCGACGCCAGGGTCAGCGTCGGCGAAATCCTGCCCACGCCCCCCGAGCCCTCACCGGAGGGCCGAGCTCGGCCGCCGCGGGCTGCGCGCAGCGAAGGGCCTAGATAGCGGTCAGCGAGAAGCTCCCGGGCCGGGCGGCGCCGCCGGCTCACCGGGCTCCACTGGGCTCCGCCGAGGGCCGCCGTGCCCCCGAGAGCTCCCGCGGCCCGGGGAACAGGTCCGTCCCACGCCCGCCCCCCACCGGCCCGGTCAGTGCCGCCCCGGAGCATTACCTTACCGCGCGGCCAGCCGAGCGCGTCCCGTCAGCGCCGCGCAGGGCGGGGGGAGAGGGGAGCAGGGGGCGGCGGAGGTGGTGAAAGCGGATGAGCGAGGCGGCGGCGCGGTCCTGGCGGCTGTGCCCGCGCCCGGCTGGAGGGCGGCGGCGGTGACAGCGGAGCGACGCCGGCCCTTCTTCTTTCTCCTCCTCCTTCTCCTCCTCCTTCTCCTCCTCCTCGCCGTGCGGCCCCGCCTCCCCGCGCGCCGCCCTCCCCTCGCTCCCCATGCTGGCCCTGCGCGCGGCTCGCAGGTAGGCGCGGCGCGGAATGGGGCGATTCGCGGTCCCGCGCCCGGGCGTTCCCGCTCCACCCGCGGCTCCGCGCCCCTCGGCCCCGGTCGGCCGTCCCGGCGGGGCCCGGCCCAGTCCCGCGCTGCCGTTGCTTCCCGGCCGCGTCCATGCTGCGCGGGGCCGAGCAGACAAAAAGGCCGGGGCTGGACAGCGTGCCCAGGTGACGCCCTCGGCTCCTGCGGCTCGCCCGCCTTCCGGAGACTACCGGCGCGCGGGTGGGCGGTGTGGCCGGGCCAGCCCGCTCGGAGCTGCGGTGGGGTGCGCGGGGAGACAATGGCGAGGGGCGCGGTAGCTCAGCTCGCCTCCTGCCAGGGGTGAGGCGCGAGACGGGCGCGGTGCCGGAGGTTTGACAGTGAGGGAGGGAGCGCTGCCTCTGTACTGAGTGCTGTCTCCGGGAGCGCCCGGAGAAGCATCGTGGAAGACGGCGAACTGTGAAAAAGGGAAGGGAGGAGCCGCGCCGTGCTCGGGGCACGGAGAGTGCGGGCTGAGGCTAAGGGCCGGGCTGGATGAGCACGGGCTGCCGCTGAGTGAGCTGCGGTGGTGAGTGTGGATCTGAGCTGTAGGGTGAAAGGAGGAGATGGTTGCTTACCGCTGGTGAGCTGCTGAGAAATGACAGCTGGGTGCGGGCTGCGTACGGCGAGGCTGGCTCTCGGGGGCTGTCATTTCTGCCACAGTTCAGGGCGAGTCTTCGGGCTGAGTTAGGGTTGAGGTCCCAGCGGTTAGAAAACAAGATTAAAAATCATCCTTATTTTCACAAAGTTACCGCTGCTGTAAATTAGTTGATGGACTCGGTTACGTTATTTTTGTATAGTCATTTTCATTGTTTCATTGTGTGTCAATCCAAAATGCTGTCTTACTGGCCTTCTTTGTCCTGAAGATGTTTCAAACAAAAACGGCAAATAAGTATTTGAAGGATGAAAGTTATTCCGTTATGGGAAAAAAAAATAAATAAAGATCTGTCCTTGCAATTTGTGTTTGGAAATTGAAGATATTTCTGTAGGTAATGAGGAAGGATTGATATTCATTTCAGAATTGATTTTTTTTTTTTCATCACTTGTCGTAAGTACATCTAAGAATGGTCAGTGCAGTTTGTTAATTGTGTTGTTTTATTTTTTGTCAGTCATCTTTAAGCGCGCCCAAGTAATTGTTTCACAAAAGAGAGTGATCTCAGAAGCCAAATAGAGACCTCCAGGTCTCAGAAGTTAAGCACGGGGTTGCAGTTGAATAGCAAACATTCTCAGGTGATGTTTTTAGTCAATACATTTTAAATGCGAGATTAAAAACTGAGTTTGTAGGAAGTTTCAAGCTGCATGTCTTATGTTTGATAAAATGGCTTTGAACATTTGAATAGTTCATTTAAAAATAGACAGATTTGGAGAAGTAAACTATCTGCAGTTGAGTACCTTCCCTATTAAAATTCAAAGATTAACATATTTCAACTAAAGAAAAAGGCAGGCTAAGGCATACTTTAGTGAAGTCAGCACAGTAGACTCTTTACTTTCTGAGGCTATTATGTGTAATGGAAAAAAAGCAGGAGTGGAAAATGTGGCTTAAATAATTCTGTTACGCTAAAATAATTCTGCAGGGTTCATGATTCTAGAATCTTTCTGTCAAAAGCTTCAAGATCAAATTTTGAGCTGTAAGGAAGCTTTATATAGAGTCCAGGGGAAAAAAAAAAAATTAAAAAAAAAAAAAAAGGAAAAAAAATCTAAAAATTGCATTTAAGGGCTAATTTTAGGTTTTCCTTCCTGGAAAGGTACTCTGAACACTGACTTTTCTCTTGAAAAAGAATCAAACCAGCAGGAAGAGAGGTTGGGGGAAGAGTCAGGAGGATGGCAGGGAAATCCAAAAACCTCTTACAGTCTCTTTCTTGTATCTTATTATTTGTGACCATACTGCATGTGTACGCTTTCCTTAAAGTATCGGCTCCAACAGGGTCCAACACCAGCAACAGTAAGGTCCAGGCAGGACATTCAGGACATCTTTCATTTTCCCTGTGCTATGAGGGCTACACAACCTCCTGTGTGTGCCCATCAGCACTTGTTTCCTATGGACAAAAGCAAGAGCTGCCACCTTTTTAACTGCAACAGGATCTACGAAAACAGTTTATCTTCTCAGCAGTGTTTGCTGATCAAAACTGTTCCCTGGACCTGCTGAGTCAAATGTGTTGGGACTGAAAGCGTTTTGTGGGTCTGAATTACACCTATGGGCTATCAGTTGGATGACACTAAAAAAATCAGTGCAGATAACATTTTTTTGAGGACATAGCTGTCTAGTGCCAATTCCCAACTTCTTTCTTTAAAGAAAGAAGTTGGCAAGTGGCACTAGATGATCCTTAAGGTCCCTTCCAACTCAAAGCCATTCTATGATTCTGGGATAAGTAACATGGAAGCTGTGTCAGGTGAGGTTGAGTGTTAGAAAAAAGTTCTTCACCAGTGGATGGCTGGGCACTGAAACACTGGAACAGGCTCCTCAGGGCAGTGGGCAAAATCGCATGCCTACTGGAGTTCAGAAACATTAGGATAGCACTCTGAAACACTGGCTTTGAAATTCGAGTGGTCCTGTCTTAGACTTGGACTTGATGAATCTTGTGGGTTGCTTGGGGTGTTCTATAATTCTATGAAATGCCAGGCTTGGAAAGATTTGTTTTGGGTTATTCCAAAAGTCTGTCAAGATCAAACGTAGGGAAGTGTATATGATGGGACAAACATATGTAACTTTTCGGAACAGTCCCATGCCATATCATGTTGGTTTTGGGGACTTGCCAACACAAAAGACATTTGTCATATGATTTGGTGAAAAATAAAAATAAAAAAAAATCCTGCTAATGCATTTTTATGTTGAACTTTCCTCTTACAACTCTTTGATCTGTTCTTGAGTTGTGTCAAAAGTAGCAGGGGAAGAACTGATCACTGTTTATTCTCTCTGTGCTGTTTGTGTTTGTATAACTTTCTTTAAAACTTCCTCTAATTGTCTGTTTCTGTCAGGGAAGAATCCCCATCTAGTTGTTCTTTGAGTGGAATTTGCACAAATGGGAGAATTAAAAACCAAGAGAGTTTATAATGGCTGGGAGCAGCAGAACTGCACAGAGTATGTGTGTGCTTCACCTGTTACAGAGTCTTCTGGTCTTCCTTACAGCTTTGCTCAGCCCCATATTTTTGTATGTACTGTCATCAGTAACTGCTGTAATTTCATGAATCCTACCTTTTTCTAGGTGAAGTATGGATATGCTGAGGAATATGGAACCCAACCTGGGACTATGCAGAACACCGAGTTCCATTTTTCTGTTTCTTTCAAGTCTTTTAACAGTTTCTTTTTAAGATGATGTTCATCTCACAGCAGTATCATTTTTTTTAAAGACCTTTTGGTCTAAAGTCTTTGGAAATCAAACAGATGACACGAGCTGACCCTGTCTACTTAAAAGACCTTCAAAGAATTCCAGTAGGTTACTGAGTTATGAATCCTCTTTTTGTCAAAGGGGCTCTTTTCCAGTATGTATTAAATGTATTTGCCTTGCATACTTAGAAACCCTCCTCGATACTTTTCTCTGTCTTGCTGTCCTGTCTTCTTTTTAATTGGAGTCAAAAAGCTATTTTTAATTTGTTAGCTGATTACATTGACGTACTGAATTGTCCTGGTGGAAGCAGTGTGTGGTGCTTGCACAACAGGGCATGGACTTTGGATGTGTTAGATTGCAGGCATGATAGTGCTTATGCAACAGTATGTGAGAGAACTGGAAATGCTTTTTTCCCCATTGGGTTTTGTGTAGTAGATGATACCTGAAAGATGGCTCCTACATCAGATTCAGTGTACTGTAAGTAGTTCACCTGCAGTCTGTATGGACATAAGTCTCTCAGCTTTCTTTTTAAGTTTCTTCAAGCAAAGTGTGCAGGTATGGAAGTACACCATGATGCTATGAGAATTCAGTTCACAGAATGGATTCAAAGCCCAGACAGAGTAAGATTTTGTTTTTGTTCTTCTTTAGAACTGTGGATACTAGCATTTTAGGTTTTGAGAAAGAAGATCTCAAGCGTTCTCCAGAATCCTGACCTACTGTGTGGTCCACTCCAGCATATTGTGTGGGGATAGCTTTCTCTTATGAAAATCAGTCAGAGCTGCTTCCAACTTGCTTTTAAAGATTACGGGGGGGACATGAGTAGAGTATGCAAGTGTAGCATAAGGCCTAGGGGTTTGTGCCATGTATAACTTGCTATGCATACCTATGATTTTTACTTCAGATCTGCATTTTTCTTTAATTGATACAAAGAACCTTTTCCAGTTACTTTACTGTTGATGGTGATACTTCCACCAAAGAAACGAGTAAGCATTTGTTGAAAGATGCTAAGACTGTAAAAGTAGAAGAGAAAAAGAGAAAAATGTATTTCTCAATAAGGGTTCTAAAAGGATTCATGTAACTTCCATCTTTTTTTATTTCAGTTGATCTGAAGAGCTAACGGTGTACAGAAAGATGAGCAACGTAAAATTTACTGTGATCTGAGTTGCAAATAATCTTTTTTCTGAAAGATGCAGTGACAAAACTAATTATTTAATGTTGAAAGATTGTCAATCATCTTCTATTCCATCAAACTCTGTTTAATAAGAGTAAGTTTCTTGTTAACAGTTATGGAACTTTAGATTAGGAAATAGAAAATATGCTGTCCTCTTGCCATTGTGGGATCTGTCTGTCCCAAACTCTGTAATGACACAGAGCCAAATACTTTGCCAAGGAAAATCACTTAAGAATTCAAAGCATGTATTCACCATTCCAAACACTGTCAAGAGCCAAACTAATGAAAGGACTGAGAAGTGAAGTGTAATAATGACTTCAAAAGTGTTTGTCCGGCAGGAAAAAGTCATTACTTAAATTCTGTGGCTGTGGTCCCATTCATTATTCTTAATTGAAATAATGCTGTGATTTAACTCTGTGTGATATAAGTGATATAGCTGTATTTTATTCTTCGTTGGATTTTTTTTTTTTCCCCCCTGTTCTTTTTTCTGTCTGGCATTACTCAGTCCTCTGCTGACTTTGCTTGATTTTGTTCTTTCTTTACTCTAAAATAAAAAAGAAAAAAATACTTCTTGCTTAAATCTGAGTCAAAACTGGAACAGTGGAGATATATTTAAAATACTAGCAAAGAACTTAGACAAATTTTGTCTATTTAATTTGCATCTTAAAATCCATCCAGATTACACAGACCAACTGCAGTGCATCCAAATTGTATTACTTGTTACTGAAATCACACTGTAGTGTTTCTGAAATGCTTTTTAACTTAAGTAGGTCTTCGTTTACAGGAAAAAAAAAAAAGAAAAAGAAAAAGATGTGTCATTGAACCCCTGGATATGTGTTTAAAAACCATTTGGATGTGGTACTTAGGGACGTAATTTAGCGGAGGTTGTTAGGGTAGTATGGTTAGGTTGCGGTTGAATGTGATGATCTTCAAGTTTTTTTCCAACCTGTGCAATTCTGTGATTCTATGATTGAATATGAGGCTTGGTTTACTTAAAGGTTAGGATAAAGGTTTACTTAAATCATGCCTGTCTGTTACCATTTATATATGTGTGGTAGCACTCAGAGGGAAATGCTAGTATATGGCATCTCGTTCATGTTTTAAATAATTATTCCTGAGGCAAACTGTCAGTTTTTATATTGCATTAATGGAGCGTGCCTTTTTTTATTATTTAAACAAGACCACTAGGTGGCGTTGAAACACCGAGGCCCTGTGAGTGCTGATTGAGGTCACCTGATGAATATGGTCTCCAGATTTACGATGCTTCTGGCATGCAATGCTTCTTGCAGCCTGCAAGACAAGGAAGTACTGTTTTACTAAAATCTACTATTTCAAGAGTTTGAAAGAACAGAATGGTCCTGTTGCTCTCATTTTTAAATTAAGTGCTGTTACAGTGCTACATAAAGTAAATTACAAGTTGAAAAATATATTCATTGTGTTTTACATGATGATGTTGTGTGTGGTGGTTATGTTTGTGCAAGAAATCCACACATTCTGATGCAATTTTTAAGCTGAGAGCTTTTTTTTTTTTTTTTAACTTACAGACGTGCACAAAGAGTGTAACATCCCATTTTGTTTTAAATTCATATGTACAAACCTGTGGAAATATATATTCAGCGCTAACCCATCTGAATTATTGTATCTCTGCCTCTCTCTTTGCCTCTTCTATTCTTTTTTTAATTTCCTTTCTTGGCTTCCACTTTACCCCCAAAACTGTTATCCCAGATCTTTCATAAGGAGTGAATATATGATGGCTGCTCCAAAAGTAATGGCTCCTGTTGTATTCTATTTTGCCATGACATCAGAGGCGGATATTAATGGTATGGCAGTAGAGGTTGAACCTTCCCACTAATATCACGCTGCACGTTGTTGCTGTGACAGATGGCAGCAGAAGGTCAGTCTGAGAGAATGGCATCTGACATGGAAGGGCATCTGACATAGAGCAAAGGTGTGTGATTGAATTGCTCCATGTGAAGAAAATGGATCCATTGACATTCACTGACACTTGCTGAATGTTTGTGGAGACCAAACAGTGGACGTGCACACACAGTAAAGCAGTGGGTGGTGTTTCATGATCAAAGAATGAGTCTTGGACAGAATTACAGAAGGCTTGGAATTGATCTTTGAGGTCCCTTCCAACCCAAGCAATTCCATGATTCTGTCAATTTGCAGTCGCGGTTAAATGAGACTGCAAACTTGAATCTGTTATAAAGTGATCATCAATAGTAGCATCACGGTTGCGGTTTTTATGTTTGCATTTTCTAAAGCAGGTGCTACCCTTTGCTACTTCTGCTTCACAGTCTGAGGCTTTTTTGTTAAATAGTGCATTGTTACAAAGGGTTGTTTGGCATCTTCCAGATGTGGAAAATTGTTTTTAAACAAAACCAGGCTTACATAAATGATTAGTATGTTTAAGGTATTTACTGCACAAGTTAAAAATCAGCCCATAAACTTAATTGCTTTGCTCATCTTTGCAGCAGTTATGTTCGTCGCTATATTGCTGTAAGAGAGTATAATAAAAGTCCTCCTCCTTTCTAAAATCAAATTATGTTCATATTTTCCAGAAGCAGCAAGTAATCAAATTTTAGATTTGTTGGCAAAATAAATTACCTGATGTTGTAGCAAAAATAGCAGTGATTGCAGTCTGCAACTTAGAAGCTTTGTTTTCTTTTTCAGAATCCTGTTTTAGAAGTTGCTACTAAGCTTTTACAGCTTACACTGCTTTTGTTAGAGATTGTCATTAATGATAGCAGTCATCTAGAGGCTTTTTTTTTTTTCTCAACTAAACTCATGCATCATATGTATTTTCAGGCAGTGGTGCTGGCTTAGATGGCTTTTGGTAATCTTCTCATCCATTTTTTATGCTAGCATAACTGTTTTGAAGCTACGCATTATGGATAAACAGAAGAAAAGCTTGGCCTGGTCCATTTTTTTGTCTTTTTGTGGATGGCATTAGCAGGTATGGTGCAGTCATCATACTGGAGGGAAGGACTTCCCTCCGGAGGGACCTGGATGTGCTTGAAAGGGGCCACGCAAAGCTCATGGCATTCAGCAAGGCCAAGTGCGGTCCTGCATCTGGGTCAGTGCAATCCAAAGCACAGACATAGGCTGGGGGGAGAATGGCTTGAGTGTAAGTCTGTTGAGAAGGACTTCAGAGTGTTGGTTCATGAAGAACTGAGCATGGGACATAAGTGTGTGCTTGCAGCCTGGAAAGCCAGATGTACTCTGGGCAGCATCAAAGGAGGAGTGGCCAGCAGTGTGAGGGAGGGGATTGTCCCCCTTTGTTCTACCCTCATGAGGCCTCACCCACGGTAATGTGTCCAGACCTGGGGCCCCCAGCATAAAAAAGATGGGGAGCTGTTGGAGTGGGTCCAGAAGAGGGCCACAAAGGTGATCAGAAGCTAGAGCAGCTCTCTACAAAGGCAGGCCCTCTGTGAGCTGGCCTTACACAGCACAGAGAACAGAAGGCTGTGGGGAGACCTCATTGCAGCCTTCCTGTACTTAAGGGGCCTTACGTGAAAAGTGAGAGGGACTCTGTCAGGGACTGTGGTGGTAGGGCAAGGCTTACAGGTTCTAAATTTAGACTCTCTTTGTTTAAATTAGATGTACGGAAAAAGTTATTTACTATGGCGGTGTTACTGGAAAATGTTGCCTTGTCCCTGGAAGTGTTCAGAGCCATGCTGAGTGGGGCTTTGGGCAACTTGTCACTGCATACAGCAGGGGAGTTGGAACTAGGTGATATTAAAGATGTCTTCCAACCAAAGCCATTCTATAATTCATTTTTTCACCTGTATGTTATCTCTTTTTAAGTATGATCCTGCTAGTAGTTACGCTGCCATCACGGGTGGTGTCATATACGGGGCAGAAATAAGTGGCAGAAGATGGAGTGGGATGGAAGAGGAACATCTTAATGCTGAATGTGGACCTTATCCATAACTCAAATATGTCAACAGTTCCACATTGCACTGCAGACAATTAAATGTAATGTCTGAAAGATTGAACTGGTCAGTTCACGCACTGGCAATAGAGTATCCGTGGCCGCATGGGATAATTGCAGTATACACATAATCTTCTTTACATTTGTTTATTCTTCTGCCTAATTTAAACTGAATCATTTTCTTATTGCGTAGTCTGAGTAATGACTGGCTCCTCTGTAATGGTGCTGCCATTTACCAAAAACAATCCATGTTTCTTCATTTGCTTTTTGAAGAACACTGCTTGCTGCTTCATCTGGTTCCTACTATTATTAATATGATTTATTTAATTTATTTTCCAGTTTGTATCTCGGAAGTTAAGATTTCTCTCAGTGGCACAATTTACAGTCACATTTTCTAATAACATGACAAATAAAGCTGCAGATCGTCTTTGAAACATCATTATTTTAGCAGTGTTCTCCTTTCTTGTCTCTTTATATTCTGTTTAATCTTTAATTTTACATTGCTATCGTTTCTATGCTTCACTCTTGAACAAATAAGACATTCTCAATTTTATCGTTTGATATTTGAAGTCTTGGGCATTTGGTTACAATTTTAAGTAAACAACAAATATGAAATACTAATCTACTTAAAGAAATGGCAGGAATAAAATTTCACCTGTGCACATACTTCAGTTGCATATGGCTTTTCATTATTCTGATGTGAGTCGCATTGGCCCAAAGTACGATTGGCAGCAAGGTAACAGTATATGTTTTAAAATATCAGTTTGAGTTGTGTGGTTGCATATAGTGATTGTTTTTACTTGAATTGTTATTATTTCATTTTTGAAAGCCCACATTGGTTTAGAGAAAGACTTGTGAGTCCTGAGTTTTTACTGGCTTTGTTCTACATTTGTTCATACCTGCTAATGCTTCATTGCATCAGGAGGAGGCAAAATATCAGCATTGCAAAACAAAGCCAGTTTTCTGTGTCTACTTGTCTCTAGCGGATATAGGCAATCATTTGATAGCATTTATGCCAATCATTTATAAAGCTATTGATTTTTAGTGTTCCACCATGCAATTAGTCAGTCTACAAAGAAAAGCAGGTGGTCTAATCTTTTTTTGTGTGCTTAGAAGAAGTGCTTAGCAGCAATTAGGGACTCTTTATTAATTAAACTTGTCCAGCTTTATTAATTGAGCTTGTTTGACAGGCTGAAATTAAATGTTTCTTGGACAATGCTGTTGGACACAGCAGAGCTGTGTTTTCTCTGTGTGAAAGTAATGAATTACATAAAGCTGTAGGTTCCCTTTAAAAATAATATCAGCCTTTTATCTTTCACCTTAGCATAGACGTCAACTTTTTTTTTTTTCAGGTTGTTGTTTTCATTTGATTCTGTTTTATTTCTATTTTGACTTTAATTTGGCATATTTCATATTCCTTCTGACAACTTTTGGAGGGTGAAAAGCGCAAGTTCAGAAACTGCTTTGAGGAGGTTGCATCCATAAGGCAGTGTCAGAGCTGCAGTGTGTTAAAGACTGACATAGCGCAGTCCAGTGGGAAGCAGACTTAATGGAGTGCTATTCTGTAATAGATTCATAGATTCAGGGTAGAATTCAGTAGTTCTGGATTCTCGGAAATATTTCATCCTGAGAATGCTAACACTTGTCCTTTTATTTTCATGAAAGTAGCTTTGTTTATTAGAAACTTCTAGACGAGATTCCAACTTGCAGTAGTCCAGCGGAGAAGCTGATGGCACGTTAATGTCAGATCTGAGTTTGTACTGGAGAGAGAGCAGATGGAAGGAATGCTTTTTATTCAGGCTTTGTTTTCAGAGTTTGGTAGTTAATATGATAGAGGGTTATATTTCTGTATGCCAGTAGAAGTTAAAAGGAAGCATCTTGTCTACGCTGGTATGGGAGGATTTGAAGAAATGATAATAACAAGGGGAAAAAATCTTAGCATAAAATGTAGATTAGGGATGTTGCCTTTCTTTTATGTCCTGTATAAATGACTTTGACTAGGCCATATCTAGAAAATTCCTCTCTTAGGCCACTGAGACCTTTTATTTGAAATCTTTCCTTCAAAAGGAGTGCTCTTCTTGGGTTGAAATTGGAAGGCAGATAATAAGCCTCTGCCATTCAGAGCTGTTCTTACTAACTCAGAGATCTGGTCCTTGCTACTTTTCTGAAGGTATGGGTTGGTCTCTTAAGATATTAAAATCTGTGGCATTCTACTTCTTGAATGCAAGCTGTCTTTTAATTACTATCAATTCGTTATGTCTTTCAGCAAATAATTTATATGTAACTGAGATATTACTGTGATATGTTTTTGACTGTGGGTTTTTGCTAGCCAAGTTTCAGTCAGCTGCCCAAACCTGCCTACTTCTCCTTTATACAGCAAAACTGATGTTGCTTTTTAAAGTCCAAGGAGGTGGGAGTGTGGAAGCCAATATTTCCAAAGCCAGTCTATTTTTAACTTTTATTTGGATTCATTGATTTAGAATATATCTTTTTAGTATTATCGCAAGAATTATTAAAAAGTCAGCCAGTAATTGCACTGCACAGCTATGATCAGTTACATATGTGAATTGTTCTACTAACTAATGCTGAACTGTATTTGATGTATACAAATCAGGATTGATAGTATGTAAGTTGCAGTTAGCTTGCATCCTCTTCTGGCATTAGAATGAAGGAACTTGTGTAGGAACTACAAAAATTAGGAGCAAATTTTCAACAAAGTAACAACTAGAAATTTTCTTCCTATGGCTGTTTACATGGCAGACATGTATACAAATATGAAATAGTTATAGTGAACACAAGCAGACATGGGTGTTTTTTTTTATCTTATTGTACGCATATTTGTAGTTCTCATTCATCATAATCTGCAAATCACTGCAGAAAAATGCAAATACTGTCTGTAAAGTTTCAGTAACTGAAATTCTGTTTTTCTTAGAAGATTAAATAGTAACTCAGTCTATTTTTTTCAATATCAAAGTTTTTGTCTCTGTCTCATATTTGGCTCTGTATGGAAAAGGCTGTAAGACAAACCTCTGACTTACCTAAAATTAATTTTAAATAGTTAGATAATAGCTGTGGATGCTCCAGAGGACAAGTAACACATGATTTTAAGTAGGACTCTGTTCTTACTTGTATGAAAATACTTTGTGGTTGTTAAAGGTCTGCTGCCTATTTAATATTTACTGTAAACTTTCTCATGAACTGGAGTCTTTCTGCAAAGATCTTTTTTTCTTCTTTCAGGTCCATTGGGCCTCGGCTTTTGTTGAGAATGACATTAGGAGCAGAAATCACTAACCAGCTCAAGGCTTCTTCATACATAGCATCAGGCCGAAACCTTTTGAGATGGGACCTGTCACCAGAGCAAATTAGAACAAGAACAGAAGAACTAATCAGGAAGACAAAACATGTATATGATGTTGTTGGGAAGCTTAATATTGAAGAAGTGACACATGAAAATACCGTACAGGCTTTGGCAGATATAGAAGTGGAATATGCAGGTTAGTGTACGCTTTCTGTGATTTTTATTTTTTTTTCCATAGTGCATTTTCAAGCCTGATAAGCAGTGCCTATCTCAGTTGCTGCAGAATTTGACTGAGATGAGCAACTCAAATGTAACAATGGAAAGATTGATAAACTCTTAGTGGAGAAAAGATAGTGGATGAGAATGGAGGAATTTTGTGAATGCTTTTTCAATAAAAGAATACTTGACTTACATGCTTTTACATTATGTCCTATGAAGACTTGAGGCAGTGCAGGAGAGGTATTGGTCTTGTGATCACATCTAGACTGTTCTGAACAAATTACCAAGACCTTCCAATGTACGGATGCAGTGTATAGTCAAACACCAGTCATTTAGTTAACTTCTTAATAATCCTCAGAGGAAGTGGGAATAATAAAAATATGTGGTGGCTTTGTTTTGGAAAACCTGTGGTTGAATGTTTGTAGTAGTCTGTGTAATAAAATATCAAATTCTCTTAAATCTCTGAAAAAAAAACCTGCATTTGCAAGAGAAGTGCTGAAAACAGACACTCCGGCATGGAGCTCAATCTTCATCTACCAGGAAGGAACAGCCTGTAGCACAAATGATTGTGTTATAACATTAGTCTATTGCTTTCACATTACTTCATAGTTCGGTTACATCCAGTGAATTGACTGGAATTGATGCTGGCAGATAGACTCACTAATCTTCATCCAAATAGATTCTGGACAGATTCAGTTTTAATTGTATAAATGTGTTTGGTATAAATATTCTAAGTCATTCTGCCTACGTATAAACCTCCGTGCTTTAAATTAAATTAGAAGGCAAATCTGTTTTATTCAGAAAATAGTGGCCATTAGCCCGTAAGCAGAGCTACTGAAAGTCACATGTTCTCTAAGATGTACTTTCTTCTCTACATTGCCATTGCTGAATTGGGTCATATCTAACCTTTCAAGGCCATTTATTAAAGCTGTATGTGAAATTACCAGAACTTACTTCTGAAATAGCCCACGGCATATGATATGTTAACACAGCATGATTTTGGTTAGGATCTTGGATTTTTAGTCCCATTTATCCCTTTCTCAGGTGCATGAAAAACATTCCCCCAGTAACTGGAGCTCATAAACTGAGGAGATGCATGTTACAACAGGCCTTATGTTATCCTTAGATGATGCCAGAATTAAATTTGTTGTTTTGAATCACAGTGCTCTGAGAACAGTAGAGGAGAAAAAAGGGTTTTCAATGGTTTTTAAGAGAAACCATATGCCGTGCATTCTGAAGGTTTCTGAAGTACTGAGAGTAATCTCTGTGCTTTATAAACAACTTCAGAGTAAATAAAATTTACTCTGTTTTACGGGGTTTTTACAACATCATGTTAAAAGATCACTAATCTAAAACATCATTTTTGAGAGAGGAAAATGAAATTATAATTGACTTAAGTTAATTCAGCTAGTCAAAACAATTCATTTCTATTTAGCACTTCTATTCCTTAGAAAGATTAAGTATTATTTAGTAAGTAAGGTTTTACTTAATCTCAACAGGATATTCTAAAAATATCAGTAGTTTACAATCTCTAGAAGTTCAGAATACATAACATCTTTTTGTTACCGGATTGTTTTCCCTTAAACATTTAGATGAAGATGGTGATTTGACACTCTTCTCTTGTACCAATTTAAAAATAACTTCAGGACAGATGGGCATATTTGAAAGATATAGAGTCCTTTATTTTAAAAACTAGTATGGAAGCCTCTTTGCCTGCTATGAAACATTGTAAGTCTTTACTTGCAAATGTTATATCTTCCAAAAATCATGTATCCTATTTATACAACCTTCAGTTGACTTCACAGAAGTGCAAAGGTGGTAATTAGTCTTAGGTAATGGATTATTTTTGTAAACTGTTTATTTGTTATAATGTTACGCAATTCTGTCCCATGACTCATTCAATTTTATGTTAACTCATGTCCTTCAAGCCCAATTTAAGCATCTGGGTGCTTTCGATACTTGTTTCTTTTATCTTCTATATATAAATATCAGAAGAGGGAGGAAAGGTTTCTTTGTCCATGATGTTTCTAGCCTTCTAAGTGTTCACTGCCTTTTATTTAAACAGTGGAAAGAAGCATGTTGGATTTTCCCCAGCATGTCTCACCTGACAAAGAGGTACGCTTAGCAAGTACAGAAGCTGACAAAAAGCTTTCCAATTTTGATGTGGAGATGAGCATGAGAGAAGATGTGTTTCAGAAGATTGTTTATTTGCAGGTAAATTACATATAATAAAGAAGTGTATATGCACAGTGCTTTTCAAGATCCCTGTCACTCCTTAAATGAACCTTGTATTCTTCATCTGCACTGTTTACTTTGTGGTTCATATTTTATTAAAACAGGAAGAACATTTCTGTTTATTTAAATCTATCTAGTAACATTTAATATTAATATCCAGACATAATTTAGAGGTAATTCAGGAAAGCCATCTAATGTGAACCAAAAGAAACATGTACATTTGTCCATGGTCCAAGTGTGAATCTTCCCTTTCAACCCTGCCAATTTAAAAACTGTTAGTGATGCTAATATGTAGGTTGCTCCAAAAGTAATGCCTGCTATTTATTTCCTGTTACAAACTGTTACAATAGGTATGAAGCGCACAATAGCACTATTTGACAGAGCAAATTTTCAGCTACAAAACACTCTTCTTCAACGTAGTCACCACCATGAGCTATGCATTTTCACCGGTGATGTGCAAGAGCCTTCATAGTGCGCTCGTAAAAATCTGTGCCGGTGGAGGTAACTCACTGTCACCACTGCTGAAGTGCACCATCCACTGCCACACTGTGCTCACGTGCCCGCTCTTTGGTCTCCATAAGTGTTCACTAGGTGTCAGTGAATGTCAGTGGGTGCCGGTTTTTCTGCATGGAGAAATTCAGAGACACAGCTTTGCTTCATATGCACTTCCTTGATGAAATGCCTCTCTGCTGCCATCTGTCACACAACAACAAAATGTAACATGATATTGATGGCAAGATTCAACTTCTACAACCATAGAACTATCACCCTCCTCTGACGTCATGGCTAACAGAATAAAACAGGAGACATTACTTTTGGAGCAGGTCTCGTACATTGGAGCCCTATTTCTTGATGTAATTATTTGTACTTTTGCTGTGTTGAACTGGATGTGTGAGTAATATTAGCAACACCATAGTAAAGTACATTTCAGCAGCACTGTTTTCTGTTTCTGTATTTTCAAGGCATATGTTCTAGTGTTTTCTTCTAACTGGATATTGTTATATACATGTTTGTGTAGGTGTTTAAGAGCATCATTTTGAATATTTTCTGGTATGTTTTGACAGACAGTGCCTTATGTTGAAGTGTCAGTTACTGGAATCAGTTGCTATTAATTAAATGCTTGATATATTTTATTTTCTGCAATCTTCTCACCCCTCTGTGTAGTATACACAGATAGATCTAGGGCTAACCTACTGTACTTGTATATTCGTCTGCTTTTAATTTACAGGTATTTCTGTTAGTAGCTAGTGAAACTGACTGCTATTATTAACTCTTCATTACTTTCAGTTCAACTTCTTCATAAGGTTGCTTTCATGTAATGCTTTCTTTGTTTTCCTTTCATCAATATTTGACTTGTGTAATAGTTACAATTTCTGTTTAAATCTCCCATTAGTGTTTTTTAGATTGCACTTGGCTTAACTGCAGCATGCAAGAATCTTTAGCGTTCAGTTAGTGCTGTAGGGTAGTGATCTGCACTAAGTTCTCAGCGTGTGTCAACTTCATAACAACCATGAAAGTAATAATAATACTTTTTTTCTTCAGAATAGCTGTGAAATTGTCAACAGTGGCAGACTGATAGTTTTGTTATTTCCAAATAACAGTACAAAGTTCTTGTTAACTTCTACTAAACTTCTAACACTTTATCCTGTTGGAATCTCTTAGTTAAGAAGTCAAGTTCCAGGTCAAAAAGAGACTTCAACAAACAGGAATGTTTTCCTGCAATCTTTTCATCAGTTCAATGAAGCTAGCAAAACACCTTGGCTAAATCAGGCTTTTCATCAGCTCTGTGTTCTGTTAGTTCCGATATGATAATTCAGTTTTATGATCCTATTCATGGGACAGTTTAAATACAATGAAGAAAATGAGGCCCCATGCACTTGCACGTTATTTATAATATAGTTGCTCCACTAAAAGATGACTAAATATGCCACACTTAATTGATGTTTGAGCAAGGACTAAACTTTCATTGGTTCAGCTTTATTTAGGAACTGTTGATGGTGGAAGATCTGTAAAGTTTTTGTATTTAACTTTAAAAAGTGAAAATAATGTAGCCTTTTTCTTTTCTGCATACATAAGGGGAAAAATTCTTCATAGATTTACATTGTCAAATATGTCCTGGAACTTACTCTTTAGAAAACTTTTATTTTGGCATCTGAAACCTGGAATAAAAGTGAATTTGGTGGGGAAGCTATCATTTAAAATTTTCTTACTCCCAACATCTGCACATGTTGGCTAGCACAGGCATGCTTAAGAATGTTGCCAGTCTTCTCCACCCACACATATACTCAGGAATCTCAACTTGTTGTAAACAGCTACTGCAGTTTTTGTTCACAATATTCTAAGTTCATTCTATTTCTTATTCTGCTTATTTCTCATAGAATAAGATAGCATGGTTGTGCGAAACAAATTTGAGATGGTGTATAAAATTAACAGCAATGATCACTTACAAAGTTCTGGGAAATTCCAAAATTTCATGAGTGTAGTATATTCGAAATTAGCACTTCTGATGTGAAGGTTGTTTGGTGAACTGCATAGAGCATCCTGACCAGACAGAACTACAGAGATGACTGCAGAGAACACTTGGCTCCTTGGTACTCATGATGGCTTGTCCTTAAAGACCTGGCAGGTCTTTCTGAATGTGTTCTGTCCTTGATTTAATCTGTGATAAACTTCTCAAAGGCTTCCGTAGGTATTTGAAGCTATTTAACACTGATATCTTGAAAGTGTATGGAGAAGTATGTAGTCATGCAGTCACCAAGAGAAGAATGTAGAACACTCATTTAGTTTTCACTCCCTTTTTCCCAAGATATCTTCCTCGTATTTAGCTTTAGGTAGAAGGCACCAGTATTCTCTGGCTTTAAGGACATAGAACTAGTATTTGCGAGTTCTCTCTTTCTTCCTTAAATCTCTGCTGTGTTTGGGCCCAAGAGATTTTCAGTGGTGTGGCAGTTCCATTTTTCAAATATGCGTGATATTGAGGCTAGGAAATCCTTCACAAGCCCTTACTACCTCTGAAACTTTTCAAAATCCTCTGTCCTTAACTGTTGTTACAGTTCATTTTTAGAGAGTAGCCTGCTCTGCTTTTTTTTCATCATTCTATTTCTGAGCCTTCAGCACAGTAAGCACAATATAAACATTAATGAACTGACTGTCTGTATATTTCACCTCTACCATGGCAAAGTTGTACTTTTTCTGTCACACTAGTCTTAGCTGAAAAAGTCAGGTAAAGTCCTTGGTGATTAAAAAAAAAAAAAGGCAAAATTGCTCCCATTTTTTAAGAAGGGTAAAAACGATGACCCTGGGAGCTACCGACTTGTCAGTCTCACTTCCTTGTAGGGAAGGATTGTGGAGCAGATCCTCCTGGAAGTTATGCTAAGGCACATGGAAGAGAGGGGATTGACATTGGAGAACAAGGATGGATGGCTGAACCAAAAACAAATCCTGCTTGCCCAACCTACTGGCCTTCCATGATGGTATATTTGTATCAATGGACAAGAGAAGAGCCACTGTCTGGACTTCAGTAAGGTTTTTGACATGGTACCCCTCAACATTCTTCACTTCAAATTGGAAGAATGTGCATACGATAAGTGGACTGTTCAATGGACATGGAAGTGGTTGCAGGATTGAACCCAGAGAATGATGCTCAGTGGTTCAGTGTCTGGATGGAGATCAGTGATGAGTGTTTCTCAGGACTCAGTGTTGAGAGCAGCACTCTAGTATCTACATCAGTGACACCAGCCAAGAGATGAAGTGCACCCTCAGCAAGTTTGCAGATGACTCCAACCTGCATGATGTAGTTGACGTGCCTGAAGAACGGAGTACTGTCCAGAGGGACCTACACAGAGTTGGACAATGAGCACAGGAGAACCTCATGAAGTTCAACAAAGCCAAATGCAAGGTATTGCACCTGGCTTGAGGCAACCCCTACTACCAATACAAACTGGAGAATGAAAGGATAGAGCACAGCCCTGCTGAAAAGGACTTGGAAATACTGGTAGATGGCAAACTGTACATGAGCCAACAATGTGCCCTCGCAGCCCAGATAGCCAACCATTATCTTGGGCTTCATTAAAAGAAGCAAGGCTAGCAGGGCAAGGAAGGTGACCCCGTCCCTCTGCTCTGCAATGGTGAGGCCTCACATATAGTACTGCGTCTAGATGTGGAGTCCTCAGTACATGAGAGACATGGACCTGTTGGAGCACATCCAGAGGAGGGCCACAAAAATGATCCAAGGGATGGAACTTTCCTACAAGAATAGTCTGAGAAAGCTGAGGCTGTTCAGCCTGGAAAAAAGAAGGCTTCAGGGAGATCTGATAGCAGCCTTTCAGTATTTAAATGGAAACTACAGAAAGGGAGGATATAGACTTGTAATAGGACAAGGTGAAATGGTTTCAATCTAAATGAGTATAGATTTCTGTCAGATACAAGAAAAGTCTTTTGCAGTATGATTGGTAATACACTGGAACAGGTTGCCTGCAGCTGTAGGGGAAGCCATGTCCCTGGAGACATTATATTATGTACAATTGCACTAATGTTTAGTGGTTCTGTTGTAATGCTTCTGTGACCTGTGATTCTTCGCAGTGTAAAGGGAAAGCTTAACCGTTCTAATCTCTTACATGATTCTAAACCCACTCTGCACTATTTTTTAGGTCTGCATACAGGGCAGTAGCAGAAGTAGATATTGGTTATGTGCTGTCATGTAAATTATTTTAAAATGGCAGTTGGCAAAATATCTATTTCAGGGTTGCCATTATTATTTATTTTCTCCTGGAATGCAATTGGGTTCTTATCTCTTATTTTTTATCATTAAAGAGTTAATTTGCACTGGTCATTGTTAGTTGACACTCGTATATAGTTGTGTAACTCTTCCATAAAATTTGCATGTTTCAGTGTTCTTATTTTTTAGATCTGCTAGTCATGAATTAATTGTATGTAGGTAAGCTGGTTAGGTTGTTGTTAAGACAAGTCATAACTAATCCCAACAGCTTCCTATTTTAAAGGTGAACTTAAATAGAATGTGTCCTTTTTAGCAAGTGCTGTAGCTTGCATCTTGTTAGAATGTTCATTTTTAGCTAGTGGAAGATAAAATTATAATGTAAAATGCTATTTTATAGCAGTATTTACAATTTAGGATAAAATCACAATTTTCTGAATTAAATAGTTTAGCTTTAGTCAGTTGGAAGGAAGACCCTCATGACGTTGGTCCATGTTCTGTTACAGCTAGTGTCTTGTCTCTTAATATTGGATGCTTTAGAAAATGATCATTCAGGAATCTCTGTAACTGTATAACCAGACACAGAAATACCTTTTTATTTGTTGCTATGGATTGCTTTGACCAAGAGCAGAAAGATCTGTAAGTTTCACTTTTATACTATTTGAAGTCCTTCAGTGAACCCTAGAAGCATTTACTTTTTAAGATTTTTTTTTAATTAATAACATTATTTTTAATCCCTTCAATTTTTAAACTATGATATTACCTTGTAGCACTGATTACTGCAAGTTAATGATATACAGAAAAGCTACATCCACATAAGAGCTTTAGTATACTGCAATAATAATTAAAAGGGTTAGCTTTTATGACAGCATATAAATGTGCTACTTAGGAAAAGTGTACACAAAATATGCCTCTGTTCCTGCTTCTGACTGAAGTATTCAGTAAAAGAAAATTCCATGCTAAATCAATATGAGAATAATGTTATAAGGAATAACTTTTTGGAAAATCCTTCATACTGTAATTCATGATACTGCATTGTTTCTATGGTGCCCATAGGAAAGATGGGGAGGGAATCTTTTTCAGGGAGTGTAGCAGTGCAACAAGGACTTAGCTTTAAGCTAAAAGAGGGTAGAATTGGATTAGATACTAGGAAGAAACTTTTTACTCAGAAGAATGTGTGGCACTGGCACAGGATGCCTAGAGAAGCTGTGGTGCCCCATTCCTGGAGGTCCTCAAGGCCAGGTTGGATGGGACCCTGGGCAGCCTGAGCTGGTGGGAGGGCAGCCCTGCCCACAGCAAAGGGTTGAGTCTGAATGATCTTTAAGTTCACTTCCAACCTGAGCGATTCTGTGATTCTGTTCAGACCCTTTTAAATTCTTAGTGTATATGTCTCACTGTATTATAAATTAAATTATGCTGTACTGTCATTTCAGCAAACCTGCAATCTGGAAAATGTAAAGCCTGAAACAAAGCGGTACCTAGACAAATCAGTTCAAGTGGGAAAAAGAAATGGACTCCATCTTCCTAAAGAAGTACAACATGTAAATATGGTTCTTAGTTAATAAATCAAAGGGAAACTTTTTGAAGAGATTGTATTATTCTTGTGTAGTAAGTGTTTGTGCCTATGGTCTTGCTTAATTAGTGCTCTAATTTTAACTGTTCTTATTTCTATGTCCATCTTTTAAACTCTAATTATCATTAGTTTTTAAAATTAATTTGTTGGATTCCTCACTCAGTGGATATAGGTGGTATACGCGACTTTTTTTTTTTTGGTCCAAATTAGATTCATAACCAAAAGGCTTCTCGAAAACATTAACTGTGAGCCCAAGCTTCAGAAGCACATATGTAGTAACTATCATGAAGTCACAGATATTTTAATTTCAAATATTAACCATCATTATAAAATGACTCCAAGACTTTAGCTCTAGGTAACTTCAAGGGAGCTTTGAGAATCTTGGACCCATTAGAGGAGAAATTAAGCACATAAAAGCACTTTTCAATTCTGAAAGGTATAGAAGTAAACTTGTTGGTGTTTGAGAAGCTGACATAATTTAAATTTTGAACTGATGTTGTGTAACCATCAGTTACGCTTCTCAAAGAGACTTCTGTCTTTTCTGAAAATAATCATTCTTTATGTACATACTTAAGTTAGTGAAAATGTTGTTTCGTGTGTATTTGTATACCACCAATCCTTCTAACGAGATTTTTAAATACTTTATAAGTAGGTAATAGTTGAGCTATATTTAAGTAAAATTTCTATTAATTTTATTTTATGCCAAATTTCGTGTTTGTTTGGTATTTTCATTACTTGTGGTTACAGTGTTCATTGAACTTGCCAGTAAGGGGCAGTCATGCTATAAAATACATTAGAACATATTTCAGATATGTGTACAGGAGGATTTTAAAGTGAATTTGGAATGCTTTTATCTAGTGTGGATATTCTTTTTTTCCTGCCTCTATTCTGGTTCAAAAAAAGTGTTTTTTAAAGGTTGCATCCATTTTTACTTGTTTGATACTCTGTGATTTCAGATTTATACTTACAATTTTAAGTAAAATAAAATGGATGTTATCGCGTAATGCTGTCAGAGAACTTGTTTGTACTCAGTCCCAGTCTCAGTTGAAAACATGTTTGAAATTGTTAGAGCACTAGACTCAGCCTTGGGCTTATTGGCAGCTAGATTACTCAAGACAAAAGAAGGGTAAAAATGAGCTCAGGGGCAGGGGAGACGTGATACTTCCTGCAATATGTTGCTCAGCCAATAGCAGTATTCAGTGTAGGCTAGCAGAGAACCTAACTGGAAAAAATTAAATACTGTTCAAGTGGAAGATAAGTAATTGCCAGCTGATTTTTTTTCCCCACTAATTTTAGTTTATACCCAATATAGGAAATAATGAAAATGAAGAAAAAATTAAGTGAGCTGTGTATAGACTTCAACAAAAACCTGAATGAAGAAAATATGTTTCTTATATTTTCCAAAGAAGAGCTTGGTGAGTACTATGCTTGTATTTTTTCCTTTTCTTTGCCTTCCAGTATTGCAGGTAGTCTTTTATTGGCCCCGTGAATGATGGTTAGATAAAATGAAATTCCAGCTGTATTCCATTCTTAATTCTTCCCCAAGGAAAGTTTAGAATCACAACTTGCAAATGCTTAAAATCTCTTTGTAGACCTGTGCTTACTGAAGTTACACCTTGCATAAAGTTAGCATATCTGCCCTACCTTTTTATTTCTGTAACATTACTCATCCTTGCTTCTTTTCTCAGTTCTCCAATATCAGGCAATCCAACATGTGTTATGTTCTTTACAACTATCTGAACAACTTTTCTGTCATGCAAGATATTTAAGTCACTGAAATCATTTAAATTGATCTAGAAGTCATACAATCATACGAGGCTTGGGTTGGAAAGGACTTTAAGGCTCATCCCATTCCAACTGCTGTGAGCAGGGTTGCCACTCACCAGATCAGGCTGCCCAGGGTCCTATCTGTCTTGGCATTGAATGCCTCCAGGGATGGGGCATCCACACCTTCTATGGGCAACCTGTTCCAGTGTGTCACCACCCTCTGAGTAAAGAATTTCCTACTTGTACCTAACATAAATGTATTTCACATAACAGAAGACTTAGAGATGCATTTCTGGAGAGCATAGCATAAAATATAAACTACTTTCCGACATCATGATTTGTTTTCATCTGGTATCTTTACATTTTTTCTTTTGCTCACTAGTAAAGCGTTTCAAAATTTATTTTATTTGGCTTAGCAAGTATTAGGAAATAATAGTATTAATAGTATTAGCAGACAGAAGAATTGTATTTCCGTTTAAACTCCCGATGTCAAATTAGGTAGCAGCAAAACAATTGCAATAATGTAACAACAACAAAAAAAAGAGGTGAGTAGATAATTCTGAGAAATATTCTTTATTGAATTGTGTTCTGTAGAAGGCCTCCCTGATGACTTTATAAAGAGTTTAGAGAAGACTGAGGAGAACAAATATAAAATAACGTTAAAATATCCTCACTATTTTCCTGTTATGAAGAAGTGCTGCATTTCAGAAACAAGGAGAAAAATGGAATCTGCCTTTAACACAAGATGCAAAGAGGTACATTGTATATTGCCTTTTTTTTACAAGGGAACAACAGGGTTGAAATATGGACATTCAGATGTTAGATTTGAACTCTGTAAATTGTTTAGTACTGTGAAATTAAAACCTGTTAATATAATCTTCAACATTTCCTTGCTTCACATGCGTGTATATGTATGCATCTTAAGATGTCAGTGAGTGCTGTTGATATAAGTGGCATTTTGAGAAAATGATGACTTTTTCTACAGAGTTCTGTAGTCACTTGCGCTTACTTCGCAGATGACACTGTCAGAATATGGCTTCTCTAGACCTTCAGGTTCTTCAGGATGGCAGTGATTATTTGAACATGTGTTCTAATTATGAAATGCAATTAAATGTGAAATTAATACACTGCATCTTGAGGAGGTCTTTAATTATATGTTAAAAAAAACACTAATTTTTTTTAAAGATTCATTTAATTAAATACATATCTGGAAATATAATTTGTTGAAAGAAAAGAAGATTTCACAAACAATTTGTTTTATGCTGATGAGAGCAGACACTAAATAGGTACAAAAATAATTAAAAGGCTAGAAAAGATAGAAGTGTCTTTCAGCCGGCAATTGTACCAACCATTCATTAGAGAACAATGTTAGATTTGTGCTTTTGTACTTGAACTGCTGTGAAATGTGAAGATCACAGGATAAAATGACACCAACAGATGTAAGTCAGAACACTTAAAGGAGTATGCTGTTGTAACTAGGGGGGCAACTTCAAACTTTGTACATTATACATACCTTGATTTATTCTTTTTTCCTGAGAAATCTTGCTTTTCTAGAAATCAAGATAACACAGTTAATGTTTTCATCTTCTCAGGGATCCTCTGCAATATCTAGGTCAGGGCCTGGGGCTTTTATGTTTCAGATCCCTTTCTCTGGCTGCTATTGCCAGAACATTGACAAACAAGCAGATAAGCTTTGAATGTTAGCACAATAGCTTTGTGATCTGTCTTAACCACTAACAAGCAATTAAGAATTTTGTCAGCCGTGTCCCTGCCATATTTTACATTTAAATGGTTGATAAATGAAATAATATTTTTGCAAGAATCAGGGATTTGTTATCCTTAAAACAACTGATATATCTTTCGATTAATTGAAATAGATTAATTATAGTAGGGAATGTAATGGCTCGGATTGACTAGAAAGCTAGATGTCTAGCTACTTGTGATCAAGTGCTTTGAAAAATTTCAAAAATCTCGCTAAACTTATGTTTTCTTTTTATATTTATGTCTTAAAGTGTCTTATTTTATACGTTTTCTATTTGCAATGATTACAGATATTTATGTAATTTTTGATAACATAGATTTCCTGGTTTCAGTTCACAGATTTGCTTGCTTTCTTTTTCAGGAGAACACCAAAATTCTTCAGCAGTTGCTTCCACTAAGAGCAAAAGTAGCAGAGCTGCTTGGTTATAATACACACGCCAACTTTGTTTTGGAGGTAAACACTGCAAAGAGCACAGATAACGTAACAACCTTCTTAGGTTTGTTTTAATTTATAAATGATCTTTTAATATTTGCACTAGTAGTATGGCTCCTCAGTAAAGAAACACTGAAATACATGATTCGCAATAGTATCTATCTGTCTGTTGCCTCTGGGCCCCTGATTTTTATATCATAGCTGTACAAATTGCTCCATAGTACGGAAGTATAAGATAAAAATCTGAAAATAACTGCTTAAAGGCAGCCAATATAGAAAAGCTGTTAATATTCTCTGCTGCAAAATGCAGTTATCTTTATTTGGAACCAGAATAACATGTGCTGCTGAAGTATATTCAGTTTAGAAGGCTGCAGCACAGTTGCAGCTTTTCATTCCCTTTACATTAGCTGCAATTTTTTGTGCCCATGTAGCCTTAAGTGTTTCTTTCTGAACATTGACACAACAGCAAAGAGTATAATAAAAAATCTGAGTATGTGATGATACTAGTTCAATGAACTGTATAAAATAAATTGGGAATGACTGGACTCCTGAAAACAAAAGCTCTCTAATGGAATTTGATCTGACAAGTACTTTGACAGTGGTGCAGATTTGTATAGCCACTCTGTTGATCTGGGGCACTTCTACTCATTTTAGTGAAGAAGATTATATATTTAGATATCACATATTATCAAAACCCCCAAAACTATTTTGTACAGCAATAAGTTGTTCGGTGATAGTGTTTTGTTTTGTTTGTTTGTTTGTTTGTTTGTTTATACTACAGTAAGGAGGTTAAAATGCGTCTCTTCCTTTACCTTTAATTCCTTCTCATTTCTCACTTTGTGCTGTGGCAATTTCAATTGTGGGTGTATTTATAAATTAACTTACCCTTTGTTTTGATTTGTAATTGTTAAAATTGCCTGAATTTTAAAGTACATTTGCAATATTTTGAACTCTTTTCTATCCAGTATATTTTCGTAATTCTGAGTAGGATTATAGAATCATAGAATCATAGAATCACCAAGGTTGGAAAAGACCTAAAAGATCATCCAGTCCAACCGTTCACCTATTACCAATAGCTCCCACTAAACCATGTCCCTCAACACAACATCCAGTCTTTCCTTGAACACCCCCAGGGTCGGTGACTCCACTACCTCCCTGGGCAGCCCATTCCACTGCCTGACCACTCTTTCTGAAAACTAATACTTCCTAATGTCCAGCTTGAATCTCCCCTGCCGTAGGTTGAAACCATTCCCTCTGGTCCTATCACTAATGACACGAGAGAAGAGGCCGACTCTCAGCTCACTACAACCTCCCTTCAGGTAGTTACAGAGAGCAATAAGGCCTGCCCTGAGCCTCCTCTTCTCCAGGCTGAACATTGCCAGCTCCTTCATCCTCTTCTCATAAGGCCTGTGCTCCAGACCCCTCACCAGCTTTGTTGCCCTCCTTTGAACACGTTCCAGGGCCTCAATGTCTTTCTTGCAGCGAGGGGCCCAAAACTGCACACAGTACTCGAGGTGCGGCCTCACTAGTGCTGAGTACAGGGGAACAATCACCTCTCTGCTCCTGCTGGCAACACTGTTTCTGATGTAAGCCAGGATGCCATTGGCCTTCTTGGCCACCTGGGCACACTGCTGGCTCATGTTCAGCCGAGCATCAATCAATACCCCCAGGTCCATTTCCTCTATGCAGTCTTCCAGCCACACTGCCCCAAGCCTGTAGCATCGCTGGGGTTGTTGTAGCCGAAGTGCAGGACCCGGCATTTGGCCTTGTTGAACTTCATCCCATTGGCTTCAGCCCAGTTCTCCAGCCTGTCCACGTTATACTATGTGGATTTTTTAATTTGTTTTGAAGCTGACATACCTCAAAATGTCCTGATTATTGTGGTGGTGACTTCAGCTTTTTACAAGATCGTATATATTTTACTATTCAAAAATATTTTGTGATAATTTTGGTAGGAGAACTTTCATCAAATTGTCAGCTTTAATTTAGTAATTTTATTCGATCTTCAGCTACAAGCATGACAGTATAATTTGCTATGTTATGTTCATATATATTCATGTTTTAAATCAATGTTCGTAAGTTGATCTTATGGCTAGAAGGAAAATCTACCATTTTGCCCTATGACATACTCTGAATTTAGTGTATTTTGAGCTGCAAACTATGAGTACTTATCAGTCATATACAAGTGTACAGTGCTTTATAGTCATACAAGAAACAGGAGTGCCAATACTTAAACTTTTACACTCCGTATGCCATGACAGACCATTAACCTCAAATCCTAAAGAAAAGTGTCTGGTAGTTCAGAAATATTCAGAATGCAATAAACACAGCATGTACTTCAAGAGAGTTTCAATAAACTTAAATATTTTGTATTCAGTGTATTGGTTTCATAGTGCTATGACCCTTCCTTTTCCAAGAAAAGCTATATTGGAAAAAACTGGGGTCAATAAGTTTGATATACAGTAGCTGTGGTAGAAGAGTAGATAGCTATCATATAGCCAAAGGTTTTTGGTTTATTGCTGTTCTATAGTTCATAGAACTATAGCTAGAAGTAGATCAGAATCTGATTTTAAATGACCTCAGAAAAAGTGTTGGAATCCTTTGTTGCACTTCCAATAACTACCATTAGTAGCGTTTGGCTGCTTCTGTGGAAACACATTGAAAAAACTGAGGTTAGCTGAGGTAAAATACATGTGTCAGGTGCTACTTTGTGTGTCAAGTGTTGCATTCCATTTTTTGATGTCTTTGAATAAGTCCGAATTTACCAGAACCTTTCACCATACTGCTAAACCTCTCTGGATTTGTACATTGTTTACAGCATGTATGTATTAAAACTCACTAAGACAAGAAACCAATTTGCTTCCTGTTCATCAACATGTAGAAAACTCAAGCATACCTTTTGGGACAAGTACTTAAAGTTATGTTACATAAATGTGATTGTGTTTTATAAGAATATACATTATAGTAAGGAACAAGCTGATTTAAAGACAATCTTTGTTTCAGATGATTTGAGTGAGAAGCTAAAGCCATTGGTTGAGAAGGAAAGAGAATTCATTCTAGATTTGAAGAAAAAGGAGTGTCAAGAGAGAAACTGTGATTATGATGGAAGAATCAATGCATGGGATCTTCATTATTATATGAACAAAACAGAAGAGCTGAAGTACTCCATAGATCAAGAAAAGCTGAAGGAATACTTCCCAATTGAGGCTGTTACAGAAGGCTTATTGAATATTTACCAAAAGCTACTTGGACTTGTATTTGAGGAAGTAGAAAGTGCTCATGTTTGGCATGACAGTGTTACTCTTTATACAGTAAAGGACAGTTCAACAGGAGAAACATTAGGACAGTTCTACTTGGACCTTTATCCTCGGTATGACTTAGTGCTTTACATGTATGTTTAAAATGAACTTGGTTTAGTGGGTTTCTGGTGTGGGTGAAATTAAATAAATTGGGAAGTAAATATTTGTCCCACTGGTGAGACTATTGCTGTTGGGCTGCTTTCAGATAGTTTACTTTGTCTTTTTTTTTTTTTTTTTTCTTCAGTACTAACATATTTCCTACTCATGTTCACTTTTTGAACTATCAAAACTGTCTTCATTTTGTGTAGTATTGCTGACTAGTCAGTTATCCACTATTTCTTTTTTTCCTTTCTAACCGAAATACCATGTTTTACTTCTCATTAATGTTTTAACTGTTCACATCAGTCCTGTTCCTCTCTGCTCACTGTTTATCATTTCTCCCATTTCCTCTTTAAACTTTGTGTGCCTGTTGTGTAGCTAGTTCTCTAAACTGCTAAAGAGGGCATCAGATAGATCAAGACCCAAAAAAGATTGCTGTTGAGCACACCTTGAAATATACTTCTAGGTTAATCACTATTGCTCTTTAGCTATTTGCAGCAGGATCTGGTTCTATCAGAGGTTAAGGGAGTCAACTGATTTGACAAAATTTGTTCTCAGCTATTCCTTTTTGGTCTGTTTCTTGCTATTTTTTAATTTCTTTTGTAGTAATTGGTATGTTCATGCATTTTTTTAAAGCACAAATTTATTTAAGACTTCTCTGAGTAAAGAGAATTAGTGGATACAGTAGTATATATATTTTGCTTTAAAAGTAGGCACAGATTTTCTACTTTGTCTATTTGTCTGTTCTCTCCTTTCTGTGTATAATTTGAATTTCCAAAGACATTTGTTAATAAGACATTTCTGCCTTTACTACCCATTGTCTTGTGTCTAGAGCAAAAGTTTCAAAATCATTCTTCCTAAACTTGGATTGCACTGCAAATGCTTTAAAATGTATTCTTTTGTTCCTATACTGAAAGGAAAGTTAACTGCTTCAGAGAATAGAACACAGCCCTTTTTGTTACAGTGTTTATGAGTAGTTCAAAATAGAATTGGCATCTGAAGTACATGTAATTTGAGTAAAAATCAAATTCTTGTAAATGCTATTGTGAATCTTCAAATAGTGTTATTTAGGTACTGTTATCCCCTCTTCTGTTCTTAAGCAGAATCTTAAGCCTAGTGACTCATAGAAGTCATAATAAAACTTTTGTATGGTTATCCTAGTGAACAGACATAATTTCTTCGTTTAAAGCTTTAAAGAGACACCAGCTCATTGAACTTGTTCTTGAATATTATGGTAAACAGGATTGCAATTTCAAGATAACTTCTGAAATATTTTCTTGTACAGAGAGGGAAAGTATGGGCATGCAGCATGCTTTGGTCTCCAGCCTGGCTGTCTTCTCTCTGATGGCAGTAGAATGATGTCCGTAGCTGCTCTGGTAACCAATTTCACAAAACCAGGATCAGATCGCCCGTCACTGCTGCGACATGATGAAGTAAAGACATACTTCCATGAGTTTGGTCATGTAATGCATCAGATATGTGCACAGGTTTGTGATGTTTCAGTTTCAATTTTCTTACGTTTTTCGTAGCCTCCAAGATAAGTTTATTTTGGCAATTTTATAATTTTAGCAAAGTATATGTAGACTTGTTTGGTTATATTTCAAGGTGACCAGTTGTTTTGTCTGTTCTTGATCTCCACTAAAAACAACACAGAAGTGAGTACACTTTCCAAAAAACATTTTCAAAAGAACATTTACTTTTGCATTTTTGCATTAGTGACGATTAAATAGATCCACGTGTAAGGTAGAGAAGGTGATCAGTAGTGACTTCTGTTACAGCTGTCGGATGTCTTTTTACTACTCCTTGTAGCATACTGAATTTCAGAAACAAACAAAAAGTCTACTATCCTCATTAGTGCAAATGGTTTATGAATTCATATAATTATGTCCTTAACCACCATTGTTTTTGCAGTACACTTGAGAGCTATCATTCTTCTGTTTAAAAACATAAAGCAGGTCTTGCCTGAGATGTTGTATTTTCTGTTCTCACATCTCACTGTCAGGATTCTCCCGTGACCAGAAAAAAGTGAAACTATTTTGCAGATTTTGCGTCAAGGTATCAATAAAGTTATAAAATTTCCAGTTTCATTTTTAGAGCAAGTAGCTAGGCATTCATTTATATTTTTGCATCTTGAAAGTGATGATAAGTGATGATGAAAGTGATGAATCATCTTCACCTGAAGACAGTTCAGAAATCGAGAAATAAATCAAGAAACTGAGAAATAAAATCTGTTCTTTTTCCTCAATTACCTGAAAGGTGTTTATGAATTAGATACATTCAGCATTACTGCAAAATTCTGGAAACTGACGAAGATGTTCCCGGCTGCTGCAGAGCCCTGTCTGGGCAACCTCAATGTGCACCTCCACTTGCTGAGAACTGCACATAAGTCAGGGAGCTTTCTTTCCAATTGTCTCTCACTGCTGTGCTGTCCTCTGCATGCATTGCTACTGCGCTCACTGCTGCTGTATTTTTATGTGAATAATTGAATGGATTAGTATGTACCAGCAAATAACTTCTGTGTCACACATAGGAACATCCTGTGCTCTGAGATTTTTCACATGCAAAGCAGTATCTTGTTTCATTTGCTAATTTCTTTTTTAAGCATGTTAAAACGTGATGTTTAAAGAATATAGGAGGATCTAGCTGTGTGGGAATCTGTGAGCAGCAGGTAAAGATCAGTGTTTGGAGGGCAGTAAGGCAGTAATGTGCTGGGAGTCTGCTGGCATGTGAAATATCAGAGTAGAGACAGGATCTTTTTATGATATTAG
This sequence comes from Meleagris gallopavo, assembly GCF_905368555.1. Taxonomy (NCBI): domain Eukaryota; kingdom Metazoa; phylum Chordata; class Aves; order Galliformes; family Phasianidae; genus Meleagris; species Meleagris gallopavo. The sequence continues at coordinate 20,944,937 of NC_139435.1, forward strand.
GGAAGGACAGCTAATCAAGAACCTGAACAAATTTTTCTTTCTTTTTTTTGTTAGCATGGTACAGTTATGCTTGAGTAAAAGAGAGTATCTGATGGCCACCAAAGTTCTGCACTGCTCCTTGCCTTTTATCTAGCTGCTTCTATCACTAGTCTATTCCTGTTTGATGGTTCTTCACTTATCTTTGTATCTACTGAAAGAAGACAGTTACTAGGGAAAACCTTGATAGTGTAAATTGGTCATGTAAAATCTGTGAATGAGTATGTTAGACTGCAATACAATAAACAATTTTACAAGTGTATTATTGGAGTTTATTTTTTTTACTTGAGGGTAATATAACATAATTTTATAACAATTAACAAATCTTCCAATTGTCATAAGACAACATGGAAATATTTGTGTTGCAGTCTTAACCTGAGAGGTGAAAAGAATAGTACTAAAAAAATTGAAGTAGAGAATCACTAGCAGAGAATGGAGTAAGTAACTACTGCATAATCTATTCTGTTGCTTTTTAGTTGTCTAATATATGTATTTATGTCCTTTCTTTGAAGTTCAAAATCTTGTTTTAATTGAAACAATGAAATTTCAATATCTGAAAGTTTGCGTTCTTCCAGAAATCTTGATTCCTGTTTTGATTTAATACAATGGCTTTTCTTTTTAGACTGATTTTGCCAGGTTTAGTGGTACTAATGTGGAAACAGATTTCGTAGAGGTACCTTCACAAATGTTTGAGAACTGGGTGTGGGAAAAAGAACCACTACAGCAAATGTCAAGACATTACAAAGATAAGAGCCATGTTGCAGATGCTCTCCTTGAGAAACTAGCTGCCTCTAGACTGGCGAATACAGGTATCTGTCTCTCTCATGCAATGTGTGTGTAAAAAATGAATTACGTTTAAAAATTTGGTTGGAAACTTCAGAGAAATTACCATCTATAAAACATAACAAGCCCATTACTTTTCTTCTTTATCTACACTATCTTTGCCAGTGCTATCAAGAATTAAGTGAGCACTTTAAACCAAAAAGTTAAGTTTCTTGTCTTAATTCCTGAGTTTATTTGCTTGCTTACAACCATTAATAAAGGCTTTTCTGACGTATACCACTGCATGCAGGAACAGCAGCAGCTCTGGTTTTCCAGGCTTATCCAAACGACTAATACACCTCTACAATTTTCCCTGTGTTTATTTTATTTATTTTTTTATCCTCCCAGCAACTCCATTTATTTAATGCTGGGTGAGAGAGTGCCTTGGTTTTCCAATTTTTTCTAGTAGCTCCGGGCAGACACAGTGCATTATTAGTATAGAAGTATCTGATTTTCTGCATGTACGTTATACATTTCATTTGCACGTGTTATTTGACAAAAATGGACGTTGCTTGCAAGCTTACGAAATGTGCTTACGTACATGATACAAGAAGTGTTGCAGCCTTCCATTGCTCAAATATCCTCTTAACTTCTGAATCCAGAATCGTAAGTCCGTGTTCTCCACTTCAGAAGGTACAGTGCGTTCCCAAACCAAGGTCCCAGTTCTGCTGTCTTTACACAAGTTGTCTCCACCTTGTCTTTATCTCAAGATTAGCAAGACCAATTTAGTGTTATTGCCCCTCATTTCATTGTTATTATATTCCTCTTTCCACTCTGTCCCTGTAATCAGAGCTCCCCGCACAGCATCATTTATTGTGCAATTTATGTCATTAAAGCACTGCTGTTTATTTCATATTTCTTCTCTATCTTGAACAAGAAGTGCCTGTCCTTTCAGCTAATATAGGCACTATAACTACATAAGCATTTTATGCAGAGTAGAGGGTCATATCTTGTACATTCTTCAAAATATCAGAGCCTACAGCAGCAGCAGTTCTTGCTATTCTTTGTGGTGTGTTAGGCAGTGTCATTCCATACACTTACCATCATCTGTGCAAGCTCTGTATGAAATGGTAACTGGAATTGATCACACTGAGAACACGATTTTAAATATTGATATTTGCTTTTAAAATACCTGCTTTTATTAGTCTTTGCTCTGTGAGGAAAGTAACACTTGAAAAATATGGACCTTATAATGGCGATTCAAAAATATTCCTATGTTTTTTTTCTTTTTTTTTGCTGAAGCGTTTGGATGGACATGACATAACTCAAAGTTTTTTCTGTAGTTAAAATTCTAAAAATTTAGAATGTCTGTTGAGATTTTTGAATGAAAGGTGCTGAAGAAACTCTAGCTCCTTTGGTATTAGTAAATTGAACATTCTTATTCCATCAGGTTTTTTAACCCTCCGCCAGATTGTTTTGAGCAAGGTTGACCAGGCGCTCCATACAAAGCCATCTATTGACCCTGGAGATGAATATGCCAAATGCTGTATGGAGATCCTAGGAATTCCTGCAACCCCAGGTATATCAGTACAGTATGCCCAAATACTTTAAATATGCCTTCCTATCCCAATAATGGCTTACAAAAAAAAAAAAAAAAAATCAAAGTTGTTGTTTGTAAAAATAATTATTTTGAAAATTGGAATAAGATCTCTTCTGAAGGAAGATGAAGGTATCAAAAGTTATATTTTGGAGCTAGATGATGTGAATATCACATTAAATGTTCTGTCACATCTGCATCAGAAGTCCAAGTAGACCAAAATGGAATTTTCCTTTTGTAGTCACCAAAATATGTCTGATGCTTTTAGAGATGTACTCAGAACTGTTATGTTAGTAGTTTTGAATTATCTCATACAAATTCTGTATTGATTTCTTCAAATTTTGTATTTTTCATACATAAAAGAAATGATTGCATTTGATTTAAATTAATTAACGTGAACCTACTTTTTAAGGAACAAACATGCCAGCTACCTTTGGGCATCTAGCAGGTGGTTACGACGGACAGTACTATGGATACCTCTGGAGTGAAGTGTTTTCCATGGATATCTTTTATAGCTGCTTTAAGAAAGAAGGCATAATGAATCCGAAAGTAGGTAACAAATACTTTCTTTTGAAGATTCCTGTTGTGCTTTATGTCTGAAGACACATTTATTGCAATTAGAGATTGCAATAGAAATTGCATAGAAATAACATCAAGTACATTTCTTGTCAAGTTCAACTGAACAGGAAAAAAAGCAATGTGTAAATAATTTGTTTTGAAAATTATCTTGAAATTTTGAGGACTGCGTGGGTTTTATTATAACTATTATATGGAGTCATACATTTTGCATTGCTTTATGACTTCTAAGACATTAACATATATATATATATACATATATCTTAATACTTTCCTCTTTAGTTTTAAACAGAAAAAAACATACTTCTCCATTGAAAGAGTAGATAAGTATTCTTCCGCTATGGAATATTAATAGTGCCTCAAATGTGTGGTATTTTTTTATTTAAGTGTTACTTAGCAAATACAGTTTATTTTGTTCTTTCACAGCATACTACAACTTAATTTTTTTTCCTCCTTTTTCTCCCACATGAGTTTTGAAGTTCGAGTCACTGATGGATTTTAGATTTACTGGGCTTTTTTTCTCTTTTGTAATTCTTCAGCCTCTTCTGCCTCCAGCAGGAAAAAGGGAGGGACAGTCAGTGTTGTAGTCAGTAGTCCTACCAATTTGGACAATTTTTTAATTTCTCAACTGTTATAGCATTGGAATTCTATCTGAAGATGCTACAGCTCTGTCATGGGAATGATCTTTTGATTTTCCTGCCAGTTCCCTCTTCACACAATGCATGCTCCTTCAGGGTAATCACAGTCTTTTTTTCCTGTTACCGTTAGTCCTGGCCTTCAGAACTGTTTTGAGTGATTGTGCAGGCAAAACTCTGAGCCATAGTTTATCAGAACTGCTCTGTGACCTTCAACTACACCCTAGAGATGAAAGTGCAGTTTATTTCAATTTTTTGTGTAGGTTTTTGTTTTCTTTCTCAGTCTCTGAATAGGCACTTTGGGAAGAGTTCAGTTACATGAGGACTAAGTGGATATTTGCAGCTAAGAGGCAACTAGTGCTTCTTTTAAGGGAAGCTTCCTGTTCCAGCTAAGAAGATAGAAATAAAAATGGTTATTTGTGTATGTGTATTCACGTGCATGGGCATGTGTGTGCCTGGCTCGCTCTCTGATGTGTGCAAACATACTTTGTCTGGATGTTCACATAACCTCAGGGGGAACTTCCTGGAGATGTGCTCTCCTGTTCATGGCAGCACTATCCTCTTAAGTTGGTTCTCTTTTTACTTGTTCTTTTACTTGCAATCTATTTAAGTGTAACAGTGTTCTACAGGGTGGGAAAATTGTCTTTTATAAGAAGATGCTAGATACTAGTGAGATTTTTGTAGATACTTAGTTCTTCAGACTACTTTTCACAACAGCAGGAAAGGAAGTCAGTTACAGTGTAACGACAAGAGTTTTTAGAAATTTGGCTTGCCTCTTCCTGTTAGAATAAGACTTCTCTTCCTGTTTTGAGCAAGTTATTGAAACTCGTATAAGCAAGTATCTGTAACAATTATTTAGCAAACACTAACATTGTTAATTGCCAAACTCTTAAGTCCATGCACATTATCTGATACTATTTCTGGTCTCTCTAGAACTGAGTAATCTGCTGACCGGAAACACAGCAGCAAAAAGGCATATTTACACAAATAACACTTTTACATCAAGAGGAACAATACATTTTTTTCTATAAACCTTTAGGAAACTAACACAAATAGCAAAATACAAGCAGTCCTTCTTCAGTGATAGATTGTCTTATTCACTTAGCTTTTTCCATCTGCTCTTTCAATGCAAAGAAGTCATGGGAAGTCCATCAGGTAAAAATACCTCAGCTTGATTTTGCACTAGTGATCAGGAAGCAGTGCAGTTCTGTCTCATAGGTTTGACATGTGAGGGAAAATGATTGAAGGGAAGAGTATTTTTTAATTTAATACTAAAAGCATCTAGGACTTCTACATGAAAAAATATTTCCTCATTCATACATATGTCTCTGAGGCCCCAAATTCTCCAGATACATTCTTATAAATGTTTTCTTTTTAAGAATGTCTTCATGTAATATTGTTTAAGAAGCTCATTTTGTTTTTCCTAACAATAATTTCCTGCATTAATACTATTCTTGCTCAAAATATAAACTGTGTTGAGTTTCCATTACTCTAACGTACTTTAATTGGGAAATCATGTTTGTCTGTGTATATATTAAATAGTTATGCATATAAAATGTGTGTATGGGCCATGTTATTCCTCACTGGTATTTCTGTTTATCTCTGTACTGTCATTCCTCAAATACATATGGAAGAAAGAGAAATCATCAGTTGAGGGAGAATGGATGTTTAGGTTCTGTTTGCCTGCCTACTGACCATGTTATGGCTTATAGAATGACCTCCATAACTTAAACAAGTTTATGTAATTGTAAATCCCAAAATAATCCAAAACCACAGGAGAAATTATTTGTGAGGTGATAGATTAAATTTCTCCTATCTTGAACTCTTCCAGCAGATTTAACTTATATCTGTGGCATATTTTGTTTTGGTATTAAGAAAATCTGGAAAGAGAGGAGATGTATTTAAAAACCTACACAATTAGACATGACAAATATGTAAAAGTTGCAGCTTCTAATTTAAGAAATACTAATGTTCTACCTTACCTTTTATCAGGCAGGGATGAAATACAGAAATCTTATTTTGAAACCCGGAGGATCTTTGGATGGGATGGATATGCTTCAAAATTTCTTGGAGCGTAAACCAAGCCAGAGAGCTTTCCTACTGAGTAAGGGACTATGTGGTCAGTAAAACTATGGTTCCTTTGTAGTGACATACATGTATGGAATGAGCTGGAAATGTCAGTGTGTTTCATATTTTAACTGTGTATCATTTTAGACAAATTGGGTTACTTTTTCATGTTTTTTAGAAATAAAAATGTGATTTTTAAATTGCACAGGACTACAGAACGTGAACATCAGGGGAAAAAAAATCTGAGATGTGCAGAAGTTGAGAGATTTATGTGGTAACTTCTTTTTTGAATTGTTATAGTACTAATCACTATGGGGATACGATGCCTTGTTTCTCTTTTAATAGATGCACTTAAACTGTCTTGTGAATGAATTTTAAAACTGGGGATAAAAAGGGACATTACCAGCAATAAAAGAAACATTCATTTATATTCTGTATTTTTCTATTGTATCAATGGCTCACAAGTTTTTTTTGGTGGAGTGCAAGTGTTTGATTTAATCATGTTTTCATCATCTAGCTTTCTAACAAATTCCAAGAAAGAGAACCTGGACAAGACAGCTTTACAGCATAGATACCTGTTTGATGCCTGTATATTTCATTTTGATGCATGCTAAATTCTTGTATTATTTATAACTTATACAGCATAAGTTTTTTTTTTTTAAAGAAAGTCCATTATTTAAGCTACTTTTCTTCCCTTCATAGAACGACAACAAATCAAAATATGACACTTATCATTTTCTCATCTTTTTCCCTTTTTTTTTTTTTTTTGTTGTTGTTAATCAAAACTCAGGGCCTCTCTTTTCCAAACTATATTAATAGTGGTACTAAAAGCAATTAAAATAGCTTTGGTTGGTGTACAATCAATTAATATACAGATGGTATAGTGTACCATCAATGAATATACAGTTGGCATAGTATATCCAGGAGCTTGGCTGATGTAATTATTATATTGGAGTAGGAAAAGAAAGACACTCACCTTATCCTAGGCTTGCAAAATAGACTCTGGTGGAGCTGATCTCCAGAAGAGGTCCTTTCCCACTGGCAGTCAGCTCTTAAATGAGTCTAGGAGAGGTGGAGCCAGGTTCCACCCCTTCCTGCAGCACAGGTGAATTGCCTTCACTTGTGCTCCCGTAGCTGACTCATTGTTCACCTCAGGTGATCAATTAGAGGTTCGGGCTGTGATTCAGCAGCCCCATACAGTTGGATTGTGAAAAAAGATATGTAAGGAAAGTAAGGAAGATGTGTCCCCGCTGAGGATACGTGTTTTCCTATTTGTCCTCTTCAGTGTACTGAAATGCAGAAGTAATACTAAACAGCTTCATAGATTTGATGATTTCAGATGAGGGTGTAGGAAAGTAATTAAAAATTATTTTCCCATTTTTTTTTCTGCAAGATTGGGAAGAATGAATCTTACAAGCTGAATTGCTAGTCCAAATGCACTTATCACTAGATGTTATACTTACTTTGATTTTGGTTTTACAACATGTATATGCTTTTATTTTGGTTACTAGCTAATATATTTTAAACATTTGAATCTTATCTGTAACCATATTTCGTATTTTATTTGTTCGGTTGGAAGGTAAGAAAATGTGCCTGGTGAATGCAATTGTTTTCTTCTTTTTCTAGTGAAAGAAAATTGAAAGCATTCACTTTGAGAAAAGAATGGGAGGAAACACAAATGTTTGTAGCAAAAACATACTGACTACAGGCTTACTCCAGGATGTAGAGTCATAGAATGGCAAAGGGAGGAAGAGATCATAAAGATCATCAGGTTCTAACTCCCCTGCCCCCCCCAGCTCAGGCTGCCCAGGGCCCCATCCAGCCTGGCCTTGGACACCTCCAGGGATAAGGCATTCTCAACTTCCCTGTGCAGCCTGTGTCAGCACCTCACCTCCCTCTGAGTAAAGAATTTCCCTCTAACATCTAATCTAAATCTCTCCTCTTTTAGTTTAAAGCCATTCATCTTTTTCCTATCATAATCAGACTATATGAAAAATTAATTCAGTTCCAATGCTTGTAACATTTTTACAGTTTTAGGTCTGAGTTCTACAAGGTCATCTGCAAGTGATGCATGATAATAGCAAATAATAGAACCCCTTCAATGCTATTTTGTAGAAGGGAAAGCTAGGAAAGCTAGGAAAGCTGGTGGATTCAATATTATCTTTTAAACATACAATTTTTGATTAATTTCCATTACATTCTGATGGTATTTGTGAGTATTTTGCTTTCATTTTGAATAAGCTTTTTAAAATTCTTGTGATCCTATCTTATGAAAGGTTTTTTTCCATTCACCTTCCAATGAACTGAGATGTTCTAAAAAGATGCTTAGTGCTACTTTCCAAAACTAAGCAACAGGAGTTCTATTAAGTCATGAAATATAGTGTTTCTTTTGCAGCTTCCAGGCAGATTTCCACATGAGGGAGACCTTTCTCTGCAAAAGCCAGCAGACTCTTATCAGGATAGATGCAAATGCAGTAGTTATAAGCAAAAATATGTGATGATAACATTTAAAAGTTAAATTTGGGACGATACTTATGTTGATGATGATAATTTGACTTGTTTATTTTTCTCTTCTTCAGGGTATGTGTGTAACAAAGTATATAATAACTATACTATAGCAAAGTTGTTTATTAACTAAGATACTGTAGTGCAGTAAAATGTCTGCTCTTACATGTATATGAAAATGCCCACAGGATTGTATGCATATCAGTTGGATATCCAGGTGTGTAGGAAGAAGAAAATCTAAAACCAATTCGTGGCCACAGAGGTAAATACTATAATCTGTATCTGTCCCAAGGAATTGTTTTCTGCTATTTTGTTTTGTAGAAGCCATCTCCAAAGGTCTCCATCACGTTGCAATTAAGACCACCTTATGGCTAACGTTGCTCTCAAGAAAGGAATCTGTAATGTTCTAAAATGGCTTGGAATCATCTTAAAGTGTTAATGTATCAAAGTAAATTGACATTTTTTATGTTACCCCTTGAAAACCTATTGAATCAAATTGAAGCTGTAAAGAATTGATATTGAAATGGAAAAGATAACCTGGATAAAGGCCACTTTTCTGGTTTTGCATTTCTCCATTATAGGCATGAAACCTTTTCTGGATGTGAAACATTTTATTCTGACACTATTCCAAACATGTGACATAAAATCCCCAAAGAAAGCATGTAATATGATCACAATCTTCTGTTTTAGAAACACAAGTTAATTGCCTTAGTACTGCACAGAAACAATTACCAAACATGCCAGGACATCAGTATCTGGCAAAAAACAGCCTGTGTCATATTTGCTAGACCCATGCTTCCACTGAATTCAATTTCAAAACATTAAAAGCCCATTTAATTCCAACCCAATTTCAGGTATTCACTGTAAAATAACAATAAAGTAACTTGAAATCTTAGTCTAAAAAGCAGCTGCATTTTCAAGTGAATAATGCATCTTTTTAGATCTCTGTATTTAGAATTTCTTTTTCTTCCTAATCAATTCAAATAGGACTTTGGCCTGGCTACAGAAGCTTTAAAAGAACATGAAGGGATAAGATGGGAGATGTGGGAGAGAATTGATTTAAGCACTCAATAAGTGGTTACCAGTAATGGCTTTCCCATTCTGCAGGTTTATTGCAAAAGACAGAATGAGTTGGCCATGCAAATAGGTTACAAATTGGTGGCTGAGGTGGTGGCCTCAGCTATCCCTGCTGCTGGTCATCTGATATAAGTCTAGCATGCAGACTGTCTTAATTGTTTGCAGGCCATATGAAAAGTCTGAAGAAAAGGTTTAAATGGTTTAAATTTTGCTCTGTGAGCTATGGTGGCTGTTGCTTATTTTGCTGACTTATTAAGAAGAGCATGAAGATGTAGAGTCCATGTAGAGACCAACTGGAATCTGTACTTCTCTAGTTTTCCCATCCAGAGAGCTCTGTGCTGTATGTTATTAATATAAAAGCATCCTCTTTATAATCAATAATTGGGGTCAGTCAAGTGCTGATATTTTTTGACAAATTATTTTGTTAAACACTATTTTAAGAGATGGTAAGGGAACAGGGACTGGTGACACTTGTTATGGAAGAAGTAAAACTACTGCAGCAAGAGACAAATCACAAAGTCAAGGTCTTTGTTTTCCCTCTGAAAAATAAAATGATTTCCAACTACCTTTGGCGGTAGTGATGGGAATGGTAATTAGGAGTGTTAAGGACAGAGTTAGCAACTAGAGATTTACTGAATTGGAGTTGCATGTTTAGGGATATTGGGGACTAAATCAAGTACTGAGAGAGATTAGAAAGACTAGACATCAAGAAATGATGTCGTAGCACATCAAAGGACAAGGAAGGAAAATACTAGGTTGAAGAATTAAGTTTAAACAGGGTGTTTGGCCAATAGTTGTAGAATAGTTGGGGTGAATGTTGGGAAGACATCATGAAAAAGGCAGTAGCTTAATGCATAATGATTTATAAAAAGCTAACAATTTTAGAAAACGATTTAGAAAGAAAACGTTAGTATTTGTTTCTGAATAAATGTATTATATTTTTATTTACATGCCAAAAAACATAAATTTTTGCCTTGCAATTTTTTAATGATTTAGAAACCAAACATAGTAATATTAGTCTCTCAATAATTTCTTTGTATTTTTATTTGCATGCCAGAGAACATGCGGTTTTGCATCAGCTTGTTGCTTAAATGCTCATGTTTCTTCCTAATATCTGAAGCTGGTTTTTTGTTTCATCAGTATTTTTTTCATTAATATAAGTAATAGTTTCTTCTGGAGAAAGGAAAAAATGTGATGTTGTACAGAGGAAGTTCCAGTTGCGGGACCTATGCTGGAAGTCTTGTATAACTAATCATGATATAAAAATATGTTATATATCTGAGACCTAGCTAGAATAGATAAAGATGAATTAGTTAAATAAATTGCAAGTTAGTGGTTGCCTAGAAACCAATAACATGACCTAATTTTGTTCAGTATTGATTAACAAAGGATAGACTCAACCAATACTTGCTTAAGTTATACTCCTGATGGACTAAAAGGGCTAAATATATCACTGTTAAATAGGCTAGTGAAAAAAATCAAGTGGAATTAAAATTGTGAATGAGAGTAGTACATCTTCAAAATGTAATTGGCCATAAATATTCACAACTTAAAAAAGAGAACAGTTCTGATTAAGAACCGGTCTGCTCACCAGCAAAACCATTAATGAAAAATTAAAAAAAAACCTAGAAGTTGGGTCTGGAGTAGGAAACAGCTGTAGAGAAATTTTTAAGTGTTAAAATGTTAAAGAAAACAGACTATCAAGAAAAAATAACTGTAAAGGTGTGCAGCCAGTAAGATGTAGCATATGTTAAGAACTAATAAATCCTGTTTGTATTATTGACCTTTAATAGATGGAAATGCTAATTTTGCTAATGGCGCAAAAATACGATTTTTAATCACTGTTTGTCTTCTATATTTAGAAAGAAGCAACATCATGTAATCATATCAAAGAAGAACAGTTGGGTATTTTCCAGTCCGTTATTAAGTAAGGAATATATTAAGCAACATCTACTAAGAACAAACATCTTTGAATGAGTAGGATTGAGAAACTAGCACTCTACAGACTACAAGAATTGCTGGAGACAGATTTTTCACAGTGCTGCTTATCTTGAAGTACCACACATACGGTATCACACTAGAACAGTGCTAATTAGTTACAGTGTTCAAAAAGAGCAAATAGGTGACTATTGGTCACATGGCTTGAAATCTGTCTTCAGCAAAACAATCAGAATCTATGTAGTTTTGAATCTGGAGAATTAAACCATGACTGTAATTAGTAGACTGTAAGTGATGTTACAAAAACAAGTCATGCTCTTTACAAGGCTGATTAAAGTATTTGTAGGGAAGATTTAGGTAAGGGTTATTTGACTTAGTGCTGTCTATTTTCATTTGGAAAAAAGCAGTATGGTGTCAAAATGCGCAGTGGTTTAAGAACTACTGATCTGTTTTCAGAGTGTAGTTGTTGGAATGGAATTACATTTTTGACACTGGTCAGTGGTTCTACAGTGGTCTCAGTTCATCGTGGTTCAGCCATGATCAACATTCAGTGCTTGAAGATCTGAAAGCAATATAAAATCACCGATGATAAAATTTGCAAGAAATCAAAAAAAGTGGTACCACAGAATTCTAATAATTGAAAACTTTGTACATTCATCCTAAAAATGTATGTAGCATGGGCAAAATAGTAAACAGAAATGAGGGTTAAAGCTTTCTTGAATGGTATTCTAGGAAGTACTGACTTCTGTAAGTATATAGAAACTGCTCATAGTTGTCAGACAGTTCAATCTTTATTGATGAGAGACTATATAAATAACAGGCAGTCTCTTGATGGATGACTTCAAGTATGTTGCTTAATAGCGGGTTAATTTATTACATTAATGTTTATAGCAGTAGTAAAATAAACATATTTTGGAATTCAGTTTTGCTGATGACATTTTAAAGTGAAGTTAATAGGACTTTTTATTCCAAATAAACACATGTTATTTTGTATATAGAATAGATTTAAGCTCTGAAATTTGCTACCTAGCATTTTTTAGAGGCTACCCAGGATTTTTTAGAGGCTATGGGTTTTGCGTATTTTCATAATAACATACAAGAAGTTCCAATCTTGCAAGAGAAACCCATGGAGTGTATAGAGCCATTCTCCTTTTTAGGAAGACCCTGCAAAGTACAAGGTGAAGATCAGAGTAATATAGAAGAAAGTGCCTATTAATAGTCCTCTGAGGCATATACTTTTAGCTATCTGCTACAGTACCGGATGAACCTGCTTGTGGAAAAAGAGCCACAGAACATACCTGAGAGATGGAGAAAACTTTCAAAGAGATACTTTTAAAAGCTTTACTTTTCAGCTTAGCAAAAAGAAGATTCTGTGAAGACTTAATCATAGTCTAGGTATTGACATCATATACTAAAAAATTCTTCAGTTCAGTAGGAGAATGTTAGCTGGAAGCTGAGGCTGTTCTTTGAAAGAGAAAGTAACGGCATTTTTAGTGGTGAAGGAGACTAAATAATGGGGGGAAAAAAAAACTGTTCAGAAGATGGATGGAGTTGTCTATTCTTAATGTCTTCACATTTAGAAAAATAATGCTCTTCTACGAGATATACTTTCCCCAAACACAAGATATTAGGGTTCATTCATAATGTCAGTGAAATGGAATGGCAGGTGAAATAAAAATCAGATCAATTTTGTCATCCTTTTTCACTTCAAAATTCTCTGATTCCATAAATCTTACTTTACCAAGAAAGGTTTGTTGCATGTTTTTCATCAGACATGGTAAACCCTGGGTAAGCCCAGCGGTAGATCGCTCTGTTTCTTAAGGCTGAAGTTAATGAGCAATTGTGAATCTGAATATAGGCAAATAATATACCTGAAGTTCTTCTCATTCACCTGTAAATCACTGTCTTCTTCAACTTGAGCCCATTGTTTTGTGTACTATCACTTATCACCTGAGAAAAGAGGCCAGCACTGTCCTTGCTCTAACCTCCTTTCAGGTAGCTGTAGAGGGGTGAAGTCTCTTCTGAGCCTCCTCTTCTCCAAGCTAAATAACCCCAATCTTCTCAGCTTCTTCTCATGTATTTTGTTCTCTACTACCTTCTCTAGCTTCATTGCTCTTCTCTGAATGCACTGAGCAATTCCATATCCTAGCAGTGAGGATGGGACATACCTGACCACAGTACTCAAGGTATGCTCTTACTTGGGCTGAGTACAGAAGAGTGATCACTTCCCTACGTCTGCTGGACGCACAGTTTCTGATGCAGATCAGAATGGCACTGGCCTTGGTCCCTTGGGCACACTGCTGGCTTGTGTTTTTGTTTTCCTCCAGGTTGTTTTCTGTGTGCACATTAATTCTACTGGAAACATCAGATTGTACTTGTTAACCTGAAGGAGGAAATTCTGATCTATGATGGCACTGAAAAGCCAAGTCACTTTTTTCCCCCCAGTTACAGAGTTCTCATTAATACATTGAGAAATCTAAGGTGTCTGGCTTTCATCTCTCTCATCCCTTAGGGATGACACAAGTCTGCAAATTCTGATTGAAATTGCTTAAATCACAAATTGATTTAATTTTATTGCTCTTGTTGTGCCATTTGCTATGCAGTGTGGTAAGCTGTGAGTAGATCTATGCCTAGAAACATGTCTGCTACAAAGATAAAGAGGGAGAAAAGCTTCCTAAGTGGGTTTGCCAGGGAAAATGTGGTCTGGGTTGGACTGCAGTGAGTAAATTCTTTTAGGAGAATACCTGAGGGTCAATACTTTTGCTTAGGTAAAACATAAATGTGGTATACAAAGTATGCTTTCTGTGATGAAGGAATGACATGTTACTGAGGTGGTTGTTCCCATAGAAATGTGTGCAAACTAAGTACAGAATCTAAAAACTGTTCATCACCAGCTGAGAAAATACTAAGAATTTGGTGATGAATTCCAGGAGATGATCCAGGATCACAGGAAATGACACATTCATTATAGGGAAAGATTTGTCTACACGTCATAAAAGATTTCAGTCAGTTTAGTCACTTAACTGTATCTCAAGGGCTTTTCCTTGAGAGTCATATGTTGTAACTCATCCATAGGCTTCAAGGCAAAAAAAAATCAGTATTAGGTGGAGAGTCCTGCCTAAGTCCTGTGAAAGCATGTCTAAAGCCAAGGCCAGGGTCTGAGCATTGTACATTCTTGAATAAGAACAATCGCCCTCTTTGGAATGGTGAGAATTGACTTCTCTGTATCCCATTATCTTTGCCAGCATCTTCACATTAGAAGATAACTAGCAGGGATCTAAGAGACAGATGAATTCTGCAGTAGAAGGGCTGTCATTTTTAGCTGCTGTCCAAAGACAAGAGGGTCTCCTAATCCTGAAAATTTAAGGGCAGCTTTGTGGTGTCAATTTTTTTTGTTTCGGTCGTCACTTCACACCCGAAGCAGAGACTGAAATTGACTGTCTCAAACCAAAAAGAGGAAAAAAAACTATTCAGGTCTTTCCTAAATGCTTACCTGGGTTTGGAGAATGGAAATTCTATTTGTTGATTCTATTTATAGTGATTCTATTTGATCACTATAAGCTATGCTCTGTACTTGGTATGTTATTTTACAAGCTGCATGGATGTGACTTCTTATGCCACTGTAGGAGGATTTGCCAGAGAAATCCCTGATATGTCTATGGAAATAAAAAGTGTTTAGTTATCAATAAATATAAAAAAAAAATATATTTATTTAAATTATTATTTAAATATTTATAAATTAAAATATTAAAAACTGATAATGAAATTTTTTTTATTAACATTGCTGGAAGCATCAACAGCAAAAAAAAAAAGATGCCTACCTAGATTATTTCTTCACAATAACAAAGATGTTTAAATCGCTGATACAACGTTTCTGTTATTTAATTATGTATTACATTAATTTCATTAAAATGGAAAGTTGCATCGAAGGCTTAAATATATTACTGACTTCATTAAATAGAAGGCAGCTTTGGGTTTGAGCAAAACTATTATAATAAAGCAGAAAATGTAGACAGTAGCAGAATGAGAGTTTTCAGAATCAAAATGTTGAATGTAAGGAAATATATTCCTCATTTAATTTCTCTAGTGTTGAGGTCTCACTCAGGATTTTATCTCTTGAGCTTAGTGTTTAGCTAGTATAAAAAAACTTAGAGGTGTTACGTGTTTTATACAAGCTATTTTTCCTTTGACTTAGGCTAGATACCCTTAAGGAAGAAATTGTAGCTCAGGAAGTTTGTTTAGTTTGTTAATATAAACCAGATAATAATTTTATTTGTAAAATATTGCTGCAGTCAGAGATACGGATGAAAATCAATAAGCTGTCGAAGAAAATAGCATTTAATTTTCTCATACAGATTTAATGGAACTGTGTCATTTTAATTTAGAAGAAAGTATAGTAGTAAGAACTCTAGAATGGTTCCTCCCCTGTCTGATAACTTTCAATATGTGACTTGCAAACTGATACCTCAGAGTAAGCAACAACACATCTTTGAATAATGTATGATTCATTTGATACATCATTAATACATCCAAAATAGCCTTCAGAATAGAGAATAGCTTAAAGTAACATTTCTTCATTCATTTTCAGTCAGATTGTCACCTGAATCTTCTGAAAATGCAAATATGAGCTGGGCATGACAAAGTTTTCCTAGTGCCTTTTTCTCAGTACTGGGAATGCCTTGTATTTTGTAAGCAGGCATGCCTCTCTGAAGCCTCTTCACCTTCATTGTGGCTACTTCCACCTTGAAATGTTCTAGTTTGCAAGTACTTTGTTCATTCTGCTGGCAGAAAAATAGGGAATAAAAAAAAAAAGCTCCGTAACTTTTCCTTGAGCACAATGTGTAACTCATCTATGTGTAACTTGTATTTATTAACAACATTTTATATTTTATGGCTACAACTTTACACACTGAAAGACAGAGCCCAAAGTTCATTATTTAAGTAAAGCTGATTTGGGGGGAGTGGGTTTTTTTTTTTTTTTTTCCTTTTTCCTGATGTATCTAAAGGTTTGTATCCTTCTCTTATTTTTTAAAGCATTTTCTAACATGGATGACAATATCCCCTTTAATATATAAAAAATTAGACCTGGAGAAGGTGAGCTTCAAAAAAGTATATCACATTTTTTATTGACTAATACAGTTTTGGTGACTGAAAAGGCCCCAAACAAATTTCTGTGAAGAGAATTATTTACTTTGTATATCCTCTGCCCAGTTCAGCACATCCCGCTCTCCAATCCACCCCTAATTGGAGCATGATTTGTGCAAATACTTTGCTGATTAAAGAGCCTTGATTTCTGAGCCTTGCAATTCATCGCTTTTGGCACTTATTTTTCTTACAGCGAAGAATCTGATAGGTGAGGAGTGCTGGGGCCCTTTCTCTGAGCAGAACAGAAGTTAATGCCATTAGCTCCATGGAGTTCAGGTGCTGATGCAGTTGCCTCTAATAGAATGTCACTTCTGAAGAAAAAAAGTCCCTGGCATAGAAAGAAATGATATCTGGTTCAAACGCATCTCACAGGGACGCAACAATTGAGTTGCGCTAGAAAATACAGGGCTAAAAGTACATTCAATTTTTAATTGTGTGTGCACAGTCCATTAAAAACATAAAGGAAATAATGAAATGCTATTTAGATAATCTTTTCTACGACACCGATTTATGTGCAACAGCCTACTGTAGCATTCAGTCTAAGATCTAGAAAAGTCCCTCAGTTGGTGCCTTCAGAGTTTGTTCCATCAGAGTCAGACTCAGGGAGCGCCCTCCCAGTGCCTTCTGTTGCTGGGAAGTGGGTCACTGAGGGCAGGGGGGACAGTGCTCTGCTGCAGTCCTGCTGTTCCATCTTGCTGCAGCCTGAGTCAGTTTCCAGCTGCTATTACAGAATGCCCAGCTCATGCCCTGTGACTGTGGCCTGGGGAGGCCCTGTCTGGGGTTGAATGTTTCATTTGCAGTTGAGGCTGCTGTAGGGGTTGTGGGAGATTTAGCATTTCAGGGGATTTAAGGAATGTTAAAGTATACTGTTACTAAATTGTTCTGAATTGTCAGAAATGTTACTGAATTGCATGTTCTTATAGGTATATAATCTGAGTAAGTAAGTCTATTTTCTTGAGAATAACCAAAAGGATATTTCAAAACAAAATTATCTGCCAAATATCAAATGTGTGCCCTAAAGCATGGACACCAAATGTTTTCAATTACTGAAATACAAAACCAGGTCAAGGTATTACATACATTTTAAACAGCCAAAATAAGTTTTCTTCCCCAAAAGCAGACTGTGGAATATGTTCAGCATGGAGGTCAAATAGTTATAATATGGCAAATTTAAAAGCAATTAAAATCTGGTTATTATAAAAGGAAGTGTTGGGCTGCCTAAATTGCAGGCAGGTCTATAAGCTCAACCTATAGTTTACTGCATGTAGAGAGTAATTTCTAAGTGTAAGGTTATAATTTATAAAAACAGATGGAGAAAGAGTTTCCTGGTATGATAATTAAGAGCTGATACTGATTGAAATGTTTTAGCATTTGTAATGTTGACATTTTTAATTGAAGTTCTGGATTTGAATAGAAAGGGCTTTGTCGTTGTTTTTTTTTACAGCATCTCCTTCATTTGATGTTTTTTTTTATTGTTTATATTTTGGTCAGTGATGGAATCTGTTGAAAAATACCCTAAGAATTCTTTGCAGAAAATGGAGAAAGTTACTTCTTCTTCTTTTTTTTTTAAATCATTGAAGTGCTTACATAATTATTCCTTTCTTTAAAAAGCAAAGTTTTTATGAAACAAAAAGATCTAAACTTTTGTGAATTGCGCATAAGATGTTTTCAGATAGCTATCATACGGAGTGAATCGTGAGCTGACAGAGCTCAGCTGGTGCAGCTGTGTTATGCGAGCTGCCCAGTCAGCTTGCATGTACAAGATGGACTGTGAGGGTCATGAAATATTTAAGTGTCTTCTAAGGTAGCTTAGTGGCAAACTTTAAAAGGAGAAAACACTGTGTTTTAGATAAGAACCAAATTGATGTTGTCCTTTTTATTATTTAATTGACACGTATTCACACTACCTCAGGTTTCTGAATTTCACCTGAAATCTCTCACTGTGGGAAGTACTGTAAAACATGAGCCTGAAAGGCATATAGGTACCCTTTCTCAGCTGTGGAAACTATCGAGGCAATTACTCCATGCAATTCTATGCTCTCAGACTGGGTGAAGTTACAGCTGTACCCCAGAAGCAAACCCACAACATAACACAACAAAGCCAGAGCTGACAATTATTGGTGAGAGCAGCTATTGACAAGGCTGCTGCAAAAAAAGCAGTAGGTATCAGTGTGGCTTCTCCTCTGCCTGTAATGCTTGTAGATATGGATACAAGGACATCAGGCTGACAGATGCAGATATAGATGTCACACTAAGAAAGGAGCATTGTATTTAGTGCCAAGGGCAGGAAAGCAGCTTACCAAATGACAACAATGTGTACTTCATTGCAAGACGTGTTGAAACTAAAAGTAGAATGACACTGAGTGCACAGTAATTAGAGGAGTAAACAGGAAGGTGACTGTGCTCTGCAACTGCAGAGTTAGTCCTTTGCTGGCAGTAAAATCTGATATGATGTTAAACTTTTAAAAGTGGAAACATGAAATGGTATTTCCAGGAGTACGAACTGAAGTAAATGAGGTATTTGTATGAGAAGTTAAGGTGATGGGTGTTTAAAAGCAGGATATAGAAGAGATAGAAGTTAAAAATAATGTACTGCTAGGGGAAGGTGGAGGAAGGGACTTTATTGAAAGGCCTGTTTTGTTTCCGTATATATATAAGAACTTTAATCTTATTTATCCTGGTGTAATGCAATACATCAGATAAACTTCTCCAGTTATTCCAGGGGCACTGAGCCATAATAGGTCTAGGCCATCCAGTGTTATCCAGTGTTAAGGCAGAAGCTGTTCCATTCCTGCTGAGGTTATATTGGTGGAACTCATGGTACTTGGCAGGAATGCCATGCTGAGTGGCAAGCTGCACAGAGGCCACACTCACTGAGATGTTTTATAGATTGGTTTGCTGAGTTGGTAAAGGCAAGTTAATTCTGAAACCTGTGGTCTCTTCTTTGTTGGATGCTCTCAGTAAGTCTCCAGCCTTGTTTGCATACAGTGTATTTGTCTGATGGACATGCATGTTTTGAATTTCATTTCCTCAGATTTCAGACTGCTAAGTAAACCAAAACAAGATCTCCATATTTTTCATTCCAGAAATATTATCTTCTATATTACGGACCAAATTCCATAATTAGTCTAGTTTTAAGTGATACATTGATGCATATTTTAATGATATCTTTTAAAAATCAAACTTAGGTTAGCCTGTTTTTTGGGATTTCATTTTGGTACCCCCATTGTAACTGCTGTGTACATTATTTGTACTCATTTCAGACAAATAGCCTATGATTATTAATAGCTAAATTTCTATATTGCTATTGCAGTTGTTATTTCAAAAGTATCACTGAAACTATGATTCTACCATGCCTCAAAAGCAGAGAGTTGTTAACAAGCAGCAATTATGAAAGATTAGCTGCTCTCAATGTAAATATTTCCTCATGGTGCTGACATGTAATGAGTGTCTGTAAAAGAAGAGTGCTCCATTCTGCTCTTGACTGTATACGTGAAAATTTACCAGGTGTATCTGAACTAAAAACAGCTCACTTTTTCAGTGTTAAGTAAAGTATTTATTATATACTTCTTTCAGTGTTAGCGGCAGTAGGAGCCTTTTGTTCTGTCATGCTTCATGATGTATTTGTGTTGAGAACTTTTTAAGTGACTGGGATGGAAGCTAAGTGTCCTGGACAGAGTGCAGCAAGGACTCTGCAGTATCTCAGCAGAGTGTTTAATGGCAGCTTGCGCAGCGCTGCTGCACTGTGCCATGGAGACAGCCGTGACACAGACAGGGATCCCAGAGGGAAAAGAAGAAAGGAGGTGGTCATGTAATTGAAGACTATACCATAAAGCACATGCACCAGTGGGTGTAATTATGGTTGAACGTAATTATGCGCCTCCTAACCTTACGTACCTTAATTATAGCACCTCCTAATTCTTTGAGTGCTTGCCTTGGAACACAGTTTGATGTGCTCTGCTGGCCTACAAAACACAGCACAGTTGTGTCTCTCTTATTGCTTGAGATGGTAACTTGGTTAATGCAAACACTGGTGGGTTTTTTAATATGTATTTAATTTCTTAAAACTAGATAGTGAAGAAATTTGGCAGATGACTTTGAAGTGGAGCTTTTGCTGGGAACCTTGGCCACCATATTTCCCTGGGCAATGAGAGCTATGCAGGGTGCTCAGGAATCTGGGGGGTTTCTCAGAGCCATTTTGAAAGTTCCTCAAACCTTGTGCAGGAGCAGAACAGTCCCCAGCAGCCACAGGGTCCTGCTGGCATGCCATTCACTTCAACACTTGTTTGGAATGGTCTTCCTGGGCTTGTCCTTGCCCACTCCTGTGGGAAAACCCCTCAGGCCTTCCCTGCAGTGATCCATGATAAAATGTGAATGTTTCCAGTGTGCACATGTCCCCAGGGCTCTGTCGGAAGGAAGCTGTCCAGCCAGTTTGGTCTAAGTCATCATCGTGAATGCAGAGAAGCATTCCACCCTCTGCTATGTTTTCCTTTTAGCAGAACTTGGCCTAAACCTCATGTTGATTTGAAAGCACATAACAGCAGTAGACATGGAGATGGACAATGACAAATACATCTGGATGATATAATCTTTCATCCCAAAAATATTTCTACAACAGATAACAGCAGTAATGAGTACAATAAGCCCTTTGGGTTCCAGAGTCTGAAAGAGAAGTTCCTGTGCAGAACAAGAAGAGCAATGTTTTACTTCACCCCAGAACACTGCTTGTCAGTGTAAGAATTCCTGAAAATTCCAGTGCATTAGAGAAAGCAGTACAACGATGATGCATGGCTCGAAGTAAAGACTGGTCTTTAGGTGACAGTGAAAGATCACCCCATGCTGCAAATCCTGCTACCTACTGAGGCGAGGTGAGAGGTGTGGAGGAGCCTCATTTGCTCTGATGTGCTGAGATGGGCCGTGTGAGCAAAGAGATGCTCCAGGGCAGGCAGACAGGAGCTGATGATATGGGACAGGACCCCTCATGTATACCAAAGACATCCCCAGGCACACCTTTAGTTTGGCTTGATGCTTTGATATGTATTCATATTGTTAAGATCTACTGGAGAGCCAAGAACTCTACTATAAAATTATGCATAGCATTTTCCCTGAACCTTCCTCAGAAAGCCCATTGGTTTCTTTTGAAGGTGCATCTCTCTGCTCCCTAACCATGGCAGAACCTTCCAGGCTGTATCTCTGAACAGCTGTTGAAAGCAGTAATAATGATGCAACCAGCACTTCACTGGACACTAAGGGTGAGCTCTGTACAGCTAAAAGACAAGCAGAGTGTTGTGCTTCTGACACATGTGAAATCATACAGCAGGAAATAAGATCCTCTTCTCTTAAGTGAGGAGACCTGTGGTGGCTTTGGGGTGTCTGTAGGAACTGGTGCGGATTGCTGTGTGCTCCCATACACTTCCTGCAAGCAGATGGTCCTGGTGGGCAAAGAGAGAGTTCCACTGTCTTGTGCATTTTGTACAAAGAAGGAAAACAGTGGTACACCCAGTGTGGGCTGCTGTGCAGTGGCAGTGAAACATGTCTGTTGAGGTTTCTTCCTTTCTAGTATCTTGAGACCTGGTGTTCTAATGACTTCTCTCCCACTCCCCTCCTCGTTTCCTTCTGCAAACTTTGATGGAGCCACCCCTAGGCTCTACATTTGTGCCCTTTCTTCTGGCTCTTAGTTACTCGGGAATGAAACAGGAGCAGCAACTCATGGCAAAGAGGGAGAGCATTTGTTAATGATGAGGGAAGAAGGCCACAGGAATCCACTGCTCCACCTCTCCCACAGTGCTTTCCATCCCCATACTGATGTCTGAACCAGTGCCTCTTTGGATGCTAGCTGCTCTATTGATGAGTCCAAACTGGATGGTTTCACCATCTGGGGACTCTGAGGAGAGTTAATCTCCTCAGAAGTGAACATACTAATTATATTGGTAATTACTGTAAAACCTTTATCCCGCTTTTGCCAGTACCCATTGCCATGGTGACGGCAGCATGTACAGCGGCATGCCACAGAGCCCTGGGCAGAGGGTGGGGAGCTGGTGTTCCAAGTGCTTCAAAATTTTACAACACTCAAGATGTTTCTTTGCTGCAAATCAACCTTAAAAAAACAAAAAGCTATCAGAGAAATAGAGATCTCCTCTTTGTGAGCTGCTTGCTCTTTCCTAAAACATCACCTCTGTGGGTAGGTGCACTGGCAGGTCCTGCAGGCTGGTCTGCAGCCAGAGCCCTCTGGGGTGTCCTGTCTGACTCAGCAACTGCTTCTCTGCAGCCTCTTGGGATGAGAACAACAGCCCTGCCACTTCCTGATGTGGGAAAAGAAATTCCCACCAGTGCCTCAAGTGTGTCTGAAATGGTAAAAGACTGTGCTTGGGCTGCGTTGTGGTGACCTGCAGCCTGTGTTCAACTTATTCTGGCTGCTGCAGCAAGTTCCGAGGTAATTAACATTCTTATATTCAACAGTGTTTTTTCCCATATACTGTAAATATCAATCATTTACGCTTTCCTTATGAAGTAGAAATGGTTCATAGTGTGGAGACTTGTTACCCAGGTGCCAGGCAAAACCAATGTTCCTCCTGCCATTGTTGTGCACTGCACTGCATGTTCTGGAATCACGAACAAGAGAAAGCAGTCAGGCACCTCCTTTCTGCCCGAGTGAATTTCAGAGCTCACAACAAGCTCCAACAGTAGCACACCAGCAGCGAGAGCAAAACGTTCTGTTTCTGTAGACAGGCACGTTTATATGGAGCGTGTTAAAAATACAGTGCCATAATGAAAAGATGTTGTAGGGATTCTGTAACTAATTCCTTTCTCATATTTCTGGAAATATTAACATCTAGAAGTATTACTTATTTTTCTGTGATGACCACTGGTACACTCTTAAAAGAAAATTATTTTTTAATTAATATATTTCTTTCTGTTTGATCTGAATAATTATTCAATTCTGCAGTTGATATTGTTTCACTCTTAAGCAAATCTGCTGTGTACAGTATTATACCTATCCTGTTTTTCAAAGGAAGTAAGTCAGAATAATAGATAAATCACAAATACTAAAAAGAAAAAAAAAAAAAAAAAGAGGTGTCAGAATTTAAAGAGGAACTAGATTGTCATCAGTCTTCAAAATCAGGTACTTATCTCAGAATGTAGGATCTTAAATACTTGCATTACTTGTTTTATTTTCTTCTATACTTGACATTATTTTTATGACACAGCACCAGTTTTGTAACTGTACATATCTAAAATAAAAGATAGCTAATATTTGAGGTGTTTTATCTTCCATGATTTCAGGCAAAGGAAAATTGATTTAAATTCTGAGGTCTTTTCCATGCTCCGAAATAGCTCAAGACTCTGACTTACACTGTCCCCTGCCCAGCAAAACACTTAACATGACAACAAGGGATATAAATCAAGCAAAGGGTCTAAAGGAAAATGAGAACTGAGAATAAAAACCTCCATGCAGTACCCTTCTTATTTTACAGGCAAGTGAGGTAGTCATTAACCCTGCAGTAGGGCAGGGAGGACCATACACCTGCTGTCAGGATGTTGGTGCTGTGCAGCCTGCTTTCCTTGGAACCTTCCTCTAAGACCAAACACGTTACTAAGTATTAAAGTTGTTTAGTGTATGTGTGTGGTGACAGCAGCATTGGACTAAGACATCTTGTGCTATCCCCTTGTCCTCATTTTGTTTCTCATTGTTTTGCTGACATCCATATGCACACACTAAGAAGATGTGATGGCACTCATGTGTCACTGTGTGGCTGCAGGGCAGCGGATGTCTGTCTGACACATGCTCCAGCTCAGGAGGAGCACTGTGAGAGCAGAAGAGGGTTCTAGGCATGGGAGTACTGATTCTTCATAAATGTGCAGAAATGCAAAAACAACAATCCTCCTCTGAGCAGGGCAGCTTTACAGCTTGATATCCATCTCCCAAAAACTAGAAAGATCTCCACAGGAAAACAAGGGTAAATGAGGGCACATGATGTTGTTTCACATCCTCGCAGAGATGGCTGTCATCCAAATTTCCTTCACTGAGAAATTTAGCAGAGCTTCGGATCCAGTGCCCAGTGTATACCAGGGATAGCACACATAAAAATGCCTACATGAAGATATAGTGGAGTCAAGGATGGCTACACACACATGCACATGCACGCACGCACACACAAAAACCTGACCTGAAACTGAGAAACTGAAAGATCTTCTGTCTCTACAACAACGTACTTCGCTTATGTTCAGTTGCCTCCTGCAAAGCAGGAACACAACTGCTGTCTGAAGGTGCAATATTTGAAAAAACAAACTTGCAGTTAGCTGTCTTGGAGAAGGGGATGGCTCATCTAATCTTCTGACACCTGAAATGTGCGTGTAGTGTTCAGTGATAGAGCTGACTCAGCTCTGGATCTCTGTGCCTGAAAGCAGAACTCTTGCTTAGCAGCAGCAGGGGAAGCTGAAGTAAAGCAGTTGCAGAGGGGAGTGGAGAGCAAACAATGTAAAAAGTGAACAAGGACTTAGTGACAGGGAGAAGCTTGTGTGCTGGGGGATGGGAGAAGATAGGACCTCTTTGCAACACGTGATGCAAACTTCAGCACTTCACAGAACCATTTCCTTATTCTGGCACTGATGTGTACATTTCTTTTGCAGAAACAAGCTAGTGAGTGCTGTCAAGACTGACCACAAACCAGTGAGATCCCTCTGCCCATGCTGCAGTCCATGACCCAGTGGAACATGGTTCCCTTGTTTGTATTTGCCTTCATTTGTAGCCTCAGTAATGAGGCCCTGGAGCTGCATAGCGTGATGACAGAGCCATTCACCTGAGAGCTGCTCTTGCCCTTGAGTGTGTCCCCGCAGGATTTTGTTTATTCCCTTTTCACCTTCCTGAGTGCATGGCTTTTTGTACCTTTTAGAGGAAGCTGTGCAGCCACCTGTTCTTACTGGCAGGCTGAACTGGCTGAGTATTTCTTTCTCATAGGCCTGAGGCTAGTGTACAGGGAAGAAAACAGCCAAATACAGCCATGTTGTGCTCTCAGCCACCTCTGAGCAATGAAGTGCATCATTAAAGGCTTTGGGTGGCGGATGGATGCCAGCCCCCACACATGGGTTGTGCCAGGTGGTTCTGAGTAGCCGAGGAGAGAGTGGATGAGCCATTCTGCAGCTTTGCCAGTTAGATATTACCGTGATGTTTAGATGTCACGAGCCTGCAAGTGGGGAAACTTATCCGGTTTATCAAGCTGAGCTGCCTTTTTGTCTGGTTATCTCGTCTCATTTTCCGGCTAGGTGTATGCAGTTTGTGGTTTGCCTCTGGTCTTCAGAAGGGAGGAGGGGAGCAGTGTGGCTGCTTTGATGTCAGCAGCTCTGGAAGACTCAGACTCCTGCTTCTGTACCCCGAGGACAGGCCTACTCTACTGCAGCACCATGGGACAGCCCAGCCACCCCGGTGACCCAAGTGTTGGCCTTGGCTTGCTGCCAACACTGAGCCCTGTGCTGGGTGACTCTGCTGCTTCTGTCCATCACGTTTCCCGCAGTGTCTCATCAGGCATTGGCATAAGACCAAGAAGAGTTCAACAACTCTGACGGCTTTCTCTTACACTCCAGTATCTAATATTTGTATTGCAGTGGTGCAGGTAGTGCTGCTGCACTACTAATACAGAATGAGAGAGGCTCCCGTCCCGGATTGCCTACAGCCCAGACCAAGAGGGATTTACTGGTTTCCTGTCACAAATGGTCTGTGGCAGACTGGGATGCAGAGTTCAGAACAGCTAAATCCTCGATCATGAATTAACAAGATTATCCTTTCACTCTGAAAACAAGATTGAGAGAGATTTTGATAATAGCAGCCCTGCTCCCCAGCTAAATTACACTGAGTTGCTTGAGACTGTAAAACAATTAGGATTTACACTGCCTGTACATTTATTTAAAAAAAAGAAAAAAGAATGGTAAAGTGTAATGCACTTTGGTTATACGGATAAAGTCACAAGTCAAATGTGAGGCTGTTTGAAAGTTATGCGCCTGACATGTCTTTTATTTTTAATAGCTTCCGTGACATCATGGATGCTTTCATATTTGGAGTAACTTGTTCCACAACGGAGCAGATGTCCTAGTACTCACACACGCCTGCCAGAGTGAGCAATTCAGCAAAGTTGTGTGCCCTGACAGCAGCCCTGCTGGTGTTCTGGGTGCCATGGAGCACAGTGGGTGGATCATTCACAGGGAATGGTTTCAGTGGGAGAGTTTCTGGGCACACAGAGTGCCGCACAGTGGTTCCTGGCATGGACACAGGTGCTGGCCTCAGGATTACTATACAAACTCTCCCTGATGTTTATGGCCTGTGTGAAGGATTGCTTTACACAAAAGCAGTATTTGATGAAAATGAGCCAAAATAATGAATTGTTTTGTGGAAAGGGAAGGTCACAGACAGGTATTGTGTTTAAAATATATCTCTGGCAATGAAATCCAGAGCCCAGCACAGACGGGAGCTGATCTCCCACAAAATCCCAGCATAGGCCTTCCCTGGCTCCTTCTGCTTCACCCTTCCCAACATGCCCATTCCTTTCCTCACAGTGTTCCCATGCAGACTGACAGCCCTGGTATTTTTTAGGATCTGTTGAGAAGGGAGCAGCAGAGTGGCTGTTCAGATACCAGGCTCTCGCCGGTGAAATGGACAAGAACAGTGCATACACGTCTTTCAGCAGGCCTCTGCATGGCTCCTTCCCAATCATTTTGATCAGACTGTGGCAGCATCTCATTACAGTGACTTGCTGCCAGAGGCCCAGACTACACCTTCCTGTCCCCACAGCATGGCATGTGTGTCTGTCTGCCTCACGTGGCAGCACGCTCTCCTGGCGTGGGAACACACATCCTGCCATACCTGCCTCCATGCCCTTGGTGGGACTTGTCCCCTTCTGCTGTGGCTGGGGGTGTGCTCAGCACAGGGTGCAGGCTGTGGAAGAGCTGCCTGCGTGGGGTTTAGAGCAGGCCCACTCCTGCCTCACAGGAGGCCTCTGCAGGCCTGGTCCCAGAGCACTCCATTTCTGCTTCAGGGTTTCCTGGGTACACCAGAGGCTGTGTCCAGGAGCTGCTGCATTGCAGAACACAGCCCTGAGGGGGGATGGTACAAAAAATGACATAATTGTAAGGAGTTTGCTTGAAAGTGTATAAATGTGCTGAGAATATGAGCTGTGGAAAGACCATCTTGAATGCATTTGTCCAACACTCTCATCAGTATTTGTCACATTGAAAAAGAACATCCTTGCTGTCTGTTGAAATTAAGTAGTGAGACTAATCCACCCTCCCTCTGCTCTGTAGTGCTGCATTCTGGGTCACTGAGCTTATCAGAATGACTTTCATTTATTTAGAGCAGATAGTGAGGAGGAGGGAAAGCAGTGCTGTACTGCTAATGGATGGCCATCTCCCAGTGTTATCATCTTTCCAGAGTAAGGAACTCCCACTTTCCCACTGAAGTACATTTTCAGGTGTTTGAACTCACGTTTGTACTGTAATATTCCATTGTTCTTTTCCTGGTGTTCATCATTTGCCTTCATGATATTCACTGAGGGTTGAAATTAGGAGCAGATGTTGCCCTTGTGTTGTGCTGCAGCCCTGGCCTTGGTCAGGGACGGGTGAGCCCAGTACCCTGGCACAGGCCCAACGCCCGCTCTGTCTCAGCAGTGGGCTGCACATAAACCCTGCCTGCACCAGGGATTGGAAAAGCTCCCCTCATTTTCACAGGGAGCTTTTAGCTTTGAAAGCCGGGAGGCTACAGAGAAGAACCTATGCAGATTGTGCTACCATAGCCAAGTCTTTTTGCCAGCATTTTGATATAGCATATATACCTTTAAAGTCTCATCTCATTATGCTCATTCCAGAACTATTTGCGTGGAGAGGCTTTGATTCTGCATGACTGCATAAAGTGCTGGCACAAGATTCCTTTTCTTCTTTTCCAAATCACTATTGTACATAGTATTAATGCTGAATCTTAAATTACCCTGCATATTTGTCTGACAATTCTGTATTGTGTTTTCGTCTAAACATGCCTTAATGTCAGACTTTTTTTATTTGCAGTCCACTTCTTAAATTCTCTCTGTTTGGAAAATTATACATGAACTCTGATGACAAGATCCATACTTATTTTAAAGACATAAGTGATTTAAAAAGAAAGACTTCTGAAGCTAACACATATGCCAGAGCCAAGGCTCCGTGGAATTTTCACAAGCTGTTATTATTAGCTATTAGATTAAAATAAGTTAAAATACTTTTCTGAAATCGTCTAGTACGTGGATATATGCAAAAAAGATTTATTTCATCAACTCCTACAGCAAGAGCATTTTGTAACTAAGATTAATGAACAGCAGACAGGAGTATTACAAACAGGCTAAAAATAGATATTCACCTGCTTGACTGTAGAAAACTTGCTTCCTTCTTGAGAGTATTTTAGAGAAGCAAAACCTCAATGTGCCCAGGAGTTCCATGAGCACGAGAAAAACTTTCAGGCACTTCAGTTCAACCCACTTTAACTATGTGCAGACTGCTCCAGTTGTCTGATGGCTGTTTCATGACTTAGTGCTCACGCCTCTCACAAAGTCCTTTTCTCCTCAAAACCAGCAGAATACACCAGTGACATTAACAATATTCCAGAGATCAGAGAAAACCAGGATTGGGACGAAGGGTAACTATAATCATGATAATAAACTATGTGAGGCTTTCATGGGTTTGCATGGTGACTAGTTGCACAGCTAAGCTGTGTTCATGTGCAGTATGAGATCGTGGGCATTTGTCTTTAGTATGGTTTCTAAGACCTCTGCAAAATCTGCTGCTTACTTCTGGAAGCCAAGTTCAGCATCACTGCTGTAGATAATGGTGGAAAGCATATAGAGATACTTGGAAGTCAGTGAAGAGAAAAGCAGCTTGGAAAAAAAAAAACAAACAACAATTATTGATGCAACAAAGGCCGATAAAGGTAATGGTAACCCATCTACCTTAATGCTCCAGTCCCTCCTGAACTGAATGTTCATTGAAGTGGTAAAGAATTATCAGATTTTTTTAAGCAAATAAATATTAAAATTTATTTGCATGTGAACTTTTAGTAATTCAGTGGATCTGAATGATTGAGAAAAATATTCTAGCATAGTTTTTTAAATCTGTGGTAATGCCAGAGCATTATTATTCTATTCCTTACCTCATTTGTAAAAAGCAATACATAGAAGGAGTATTGTATGGACTTTAGATTTGGAAGAGAACTGTGTCTGTTTATTGTAATTTTGAAACCTGCTTTCCTGTGTCCTAAATGTTTATTTCTGAATAACCTATGAAATCTAATTACTTGTAATTACACAAAAATGTAAGTATATGTTCTGCTTTCTTTCTTCTGATGAAAGAGAAATTCCTGTTCTTACCATATTACCTAAGTTGTACTAACATACTTACCATAAGCCCACATTTAAATCAATGTGAAAGACTTAGTACTTTTGTTCTGATTTGTTTGCATAAAGTCCTGTACAAATTGAATATGTATCCAGAAAAATATTTTACTGGAGAAAATAGTACGGGGACTTGGGTAGCAATACAAACAAACGGAATGGAATTAATGGGTTTCCTCTGCCTCTTTTCAGTATATTGTTCAGTACCTTCACTTCTGAATGACTACACAGTCAAAATGCACCATACAAAAGAACTCAAAGCAAATGCAATTATACATTCACTGTATTATCTTTAGCTTTATTGCACTAAAAAAGCACATTCCTTCCCCATTCTAGCCTAAAGAAAACTGATTCTTTACAGTCCAAACACCCATTTTCAGTAACAGATCTAAATGTGTTTATCTTTTCCCGACTAATAATTGGGTTTAGAAATTCACACTATTTATTGCATACCCTTATTACTGTAATTTTTAATTTAATTTTAGGTCAGCAGGAAATTCCCGGAACTAATTGGTGCTCTCAGAATCTTGGGAGCATGATTTAAATGAGAAAATCCAGCATACCCTTCTTTGAAAAACAATCTTATACGCTGGAAATGGAAGGTAAAACTTTTAAAAACATGTATTTGATATGAAAACCTAAGGCAATTTTGGACATCAGTGAGTCTTCCGATGAGCTTGTGTTGTTCAAAAGGCAGGCTGTTCTGTCACCTTGTCCATGCTAAGCTCTCTGGTTTGGAGGGTTGCATTGTTGTTTCTTAATGAGATCCTGCTAGTATTTTTAGAACTTCTTTTGAGGACACTTTTTTAGAGATAGAAATTTGGGTGTACAATGAAAGTTCATTTCTGACCTTTGTTTGTGTGCGCTCGCCAAAACTAGCAGCTTTCAAACTTCTGCATTTCTTTCTCTTTCCCAACAGCACTGCTGCAGTTACAGTAAGGCAGTAACCATTTTCTGTGCCTGCTTGTCACATGCAAAAACTTTCTCTTACTCTTACTGTAAAATAACAATAATAACTGTATGTAGATAAACATCAGATTGATTTCACATACTCATATCCTTAGAAACAGTATTTTCATTCAGGATGGTTTCGTACACTCTATAAATACAGAGATGTGATGATCTGCTTGTGTTTCTTTACCATGAGGCATCTCATATGAGAAATAACAGTGGCACATTGCCGGAAAAGTGAAGAAGATAGACTATGTTTACTATGATTACATCAAGCTCATTTTTTCACTGCTGTTTTTACTTTGTGCTTTTGTAACTGAAAATTGACATTCATGCAAAAATGTCAGAGTGTGGGAGGGGGAAATAGGAGAGCATTTCTGTGTGTTATTATTCCCCCAGAAGCACAAGGAGTTTATTTTAGCTTATGTTTGATTTATGTAAATTGTCATCAGTGGAAATGGGAAGCTTACAAGACAAATACAGACCATTCTAGGTTGTTTTATAACTGCTTCAGGACTTGCCCACTCTTAATACTTTTATTAGCAAAGTTTAGCAAGCAACAATAGTGTATCAAAGCAGAGTATATATGATGGATGTATTTTACAACAGTGTCAGCTATACAGAATAAGTAGCCTCCTGCAAGAAGACACTCTTCTTTGAAAGAAGTGTAACACTGTCAGCTTCAATATTTATGAAAGTGTTCTGTAACGAACAAAGATTTGCCAAAATTTTGAACAAAATGGAGTATTTCCACTCTTAAAAAAAAAAAAACAAAGAACAGTGAATTATAATAAAAAATAATGAAGGCAGCAAATCTCACATTAATTGAAAGTAGTTTTTTTGTTATTCAGTAGTCAAACAATGATAAATGCAAGAAGTATGCAAAACATTAAAAAATATAAATATCTTTATATTTTTACACAGTTTAGTACTTTAGTAAGCTAAAAAGTGGCAAGTTACACACAAAAATAAGACTGCGTGCCATATAATTCATGTGATTGCCTCAGCTTTACACTTTCAGAAAAATAAGTTATTCTTAACACCTGGCTAATTAATTTCAAGCATGAGAGAACAACTGAAATTTAAATAAATTTTAAATTCTTCAAACTGGGCACTTAATTGGAAGTGGGTATTCTGAATATATCTTGCTAACTTCAAGTGAAATACATTAACTTAGGTTGTGATTGCTGCACTCTGGCACTGGCACAACTGGCTTTTCCTAAAGCTGTGATGAGAATTATTAACTGTTATAAATTAGCAGACTTCTAGAACTTCCAATGTAACTGGCTTTTCTGTGAGCAAGAAATCCAGCTCGAAACAGAAGTATTTAGGAATTTTACTTTCCATAAAACAAATGGAATGAAATGCAAAAATACTTTTATTGGACCTAGGTTCCAGTCTTTTATTCAGAAATCTCTAATACATATTCTGCCTTTAATCCTCAAGTGGCTGTAAACAACCACAAGGCTCCAACAAAGCTCCAACAGAGCAGTGTCAGGCTAAAAATGGGAAAGTACTGAAATCCCATTTAAATCTTTTGCCAAAACTCTCAAAGACTTGCTTTTTTTTTTTTTTTTTTGGTATGCATTTATTTCATTAAGTGGACTGGGATATTTGTATAGGTCAAGGGTTTTCTTTTTGGAGTAATGTGCTAGTTATTATTTCTCTATCTCTTCTGTTCTTTCCTACTCTTCCCTTCTTTTTGTCCCTTCATTTGCTTACCTCCCTCACCTTTACAGTCTTAATAACTTCTCCCTCTTCTTTATTTATCTTGACCTCCTTTTCCATCAGACCAACACTTCTGCTCTTCAGTAAAGTTGTAAGAGGAAAACTTTATCTTAAAGACACGGACTAATTGATGAAGGGATTGCATGACTACTGTCGTTACAGTAAGAAAGTAGACATGGCAGCTTTCTGCCTCACATCGTGTTCACCTTAATTGCATTTCCCAGCTCTTGCTTCTGAATGATTTTTTAGAATGCCTGTTTATTTGCAGTCTCTATGCTGCAACATGAGTTTGTCTCTTTTAATTTACTTTTTCATCTACTCCCTTGTTCTCTCAAGGCTTTGAGAAGACCACTGGATATATTTTTGCTCCATATGATAATATTTACTGTTGTGTATCTTCTCCATCTCTTTCCAGCTGTACATTATTACATACTAGCTGTTCACATACATTTCCTCAGTAGCCACCAATAGGTATGACTTCTTAAAAATTACTTCTCAAGTTTCTCAGTGTCAGCAGCTCCTCCCTACCTTCTAGCCTTCTTAATTGATTTTTTATTTGTATTTCTTGCCTAAGAAATTACTCCCACAATGCTCAAAGTTCTGATCCTTTGGTTACAAGAGAACTAACATATGTTTTTTTCCTCATTTCCAGAAGTCTGTACATACAGTCAGCATGACTGGAATTTGCTAATCTACGCTGTACATAGGAAAGCAATACAAATGTAGGGGCAATTACATGATGTTTGGATGTGTGGAACTTCTATCCAACTTGCTCCACCATGGCCTGCCTGGACTTACTTTCCCAAGGCAGCATTCTTTACCTGGGACCAGTTTATACATCCTTCATAGGCCAATCCTTCTCTGAAAGTCTGCAGCTAAACTATTTCATTCCACTCCAGTGGGAGATGAAGGTCTTCAGTATTCAGTGGTGGCTGAACACTCCCCTTTTTATTGCAGTCCCATGAATAAGAGATAACTCAGCACTGCACTTCAGTTGATTTTATTCTTCATGGAAACAATTATGGGATGACAGAATTCATAGGAAAGGAATGGTCTGCATATTTGTGTGTGATGGGGAGTATCGTGGCAGAAAGAGTAGAAAAAAAGCAAGATGATCATTTGCCTCCTGAAAATAATACGTCCAACATTCTTCCATGTTTAAAATACCTTACTTATTTTTTATAACATCATGTTGATGATTGCAATCCATCAAAAGTAGAATGCTTTCCATATTGAACAGGGAGTGATAATGTTTTCTGTGTAGGATGGAACAGAAGCCATCTAATCTCCTCTGAAGAGCAGTTGCATATGGCTGGGAAGGCATAGCTTTCCATGTTGGAGAGAAAAGGAGAGCTGTAAAGTAGCAGTTCTTACATTTTGAATACCATTTTTACTGCCTAAAGAATAGCTTCAACTTTCCAGTGGATCTCTGTTATTCAAAAATCAACAATCAACAGCTAACAATAGTTTGTGCTTCTTATTTGTGCATCACTATATTCCCATAATTTGACTTCTCAGGAAAACCATCTAATACCACCTTAGAAACTTAACCAAAAGACTGATTTCAACTATAACTGCAATAAATAATACACTCTGAAAAAGGATATTGATCAGACTAGGGGAGACTCTAGATTATAAACCCTGTTTATCACCCTATTCACCAAAACACATTCATATCATTTACTTTCAAAGCTGGTCTACCCCGAGGACCATGGGCAGAGAGCACAAAGCTATCCTCCGAAGCCTATGAGGTGGAGGAGAAGGCTTTCTGTGGAACTTAATTGTAGCAGCATAGGACGATCTTTAGATGAGTGATGACAAGACAGATTTGACTCGTTTGCTGAAATACTCAGATTTCCAACAGTTTTCCCTGAGGAACTCAACAAGCTGATGGGAAGCGAGGAATGATAAAATCCATGTGTGGGAAGAGGAGAAGCAAGGGAAATAAAGGAGTGTTTCCCAGTGAGCATCTGAGAGTGAGTGAACTATTGAACACCGTTTTTTAAACTAGCTCTTAAAATTTCTGGCATGGTCACTGCCTGAAAAGTATGAATGGAGGCAACTGAGAAGAGTAATCAGGAATTCAGAGTGATCTGAAGGGGTGCAGCTGGATTTTAGGAGCAGAGAACTGTGAAAAGCCCACAGCAGCACTGCAGGCTGAACTCCTTCACCTGAGAATCAAAAGAATGCTGTCTCTTGTGTAGCTTTTCACATTAACATCATATTAGTCAGGCAGAACAATATTTACTGGCTGATATTCTTTTCTCAGGATTTCTGGCACAAGTAGTCTATAAGACTAGCCATTTGAATGCATAGATACAGTCCGCACATAGGCCCTTGGTTAGGCACTCAAGTGAAGCATTTCTGGCTTTCATTCGAGCCTTCTCTACAAAAGTGTGTCAGCCTCAGAATCCTCACTGTCTATAGTGAAGTTACTTCAGTAAGTCCTTCTATGACAAAATTTAGTCAGGCATCTGACATAGAACTGCATATGAAGCAAACGTATAAGATTGAATTCCTCCTTGCAGAAGAAGTGGCACTCACTGACATTCATCTACACTTGCTGAACATTGGTGGAGACCACACAGTGGATGTGAACACAGTAAGGGGTGAGTGCTGTGTTGCTGCAGTTGCTGCAGTGGGTCGCCTCAGCTGGCACAGATTGTTATCAGCACAGCATGCAGGCTCTTGTCCATCACTGATGTAAGTGAACATCTAATTGTAGAGACTAAGTTGAAAAATAGTGTCTTGTAGCTGAGAATTTATGAAATAGTGTGTTTGTGCTCTTTGTATTTGTTTGTTGTAGTTTCCATGGAAATAAATAGGAGGCATTACTTTTATCATTATGTATCTCATCTAGCATATTTTATATTTAGGCTGTAGCATATTGGTGTATATAAAAAAGATATGTATGCAGAAATCTACTTACTAATAACTATATTGAAACATAAATGTACAGCTGAATTGCAAGTAATATAGTTCATACATAAATGCGGCATGGAAAAAAACACAACCATATCCTTTTTTCTTCAGAGTTAGGAGGAGAAGATGTCATAGAATAGAATCATAAAATCAATCAGGTTGGAAAAGACCTTAAAGATCATCGAGTCCAACCATAACCTAACCATACTGCCCTAACTCTAATCAGCCTTTGCTAAATCATGTCCCTGAGCGCCACATCCAAAATGTTTTTAAACACATCCAAAGACGGTGATTCAACCACCTATATATGTCTATGCAGATTTAAAATGCTGAACAGCGGACAAGGGCAGTGTAATTCAATATGTCAATATCTTAAAAAGTAGTTTATGAATATCCACATCTCACAGGATTTATCTCCGAATTGTCTCCTGGTTTTTCAGTGGAACTAATTCAAGGTTTCTGCTCAGTAAAGAATGAACTGAAAAAGTGTACTATCATTTCTCTTCTTTAATAAAATGATGATACACCTGATCAATGTTTTTTTAGATGGAAGTGATTGTTACTCGTACTCCCTATTCAAATCATTGGGAAAGGGCAAACAAAATCTGAACATGTTTTAAAATGCCTCCTCCATAACAGTATGCCAATTTGTTCCTTGACTACTAGGAAGAAGGTGTTTGAGACAACTGTGCCAACAAACCTATTCTGTATCTAAAATACACATCTTTATCACCTGAGCTTCACTGATTTCACAGGAAATTCAGTATTTACTGCATTTCCTGTACTAGAATGAACATCATCTTTCTAGATAAGATGGCTGACAAAGAAGAAAATACAGTACAAATTACGCTGTATAGGAAACCACAAATCAACACACTCTTCACAAAATCAGCCACTATACATAACAACCTAGGAAAAAGTCTTTAAAAGTACCCTGCAAGAAACAGGCTGTACTTTTGAATTAGACAACATAATGCCACCTGTGAACCTAGTGATGCAAAAAGAAAACCCTCACAGATGGTATGTTTTTGTATATTCCATGTTTTGATGTTGATATAGACATATATAAATGTTAAATAATTACAGCATCTACTAAAAACATCCATGAAGAATTCTACCGCGTACCCTTTTCCACCTCTTTTCAAAGAGTGCTTCCAGTATTGAATTCATAACCCACAACAAATTGTCTTTGTACTAACAAATGCTCATCAAAACAAGATCTTGCCAGCACAACAAATGCAAAATTCATAGATACCAACATATTTAACATAATTGATGTCAGTGCCCCAAAGAATTATTAATTTCCATGCATCTTGCTCCTCTACTTTAAAAAACGTGATATATTATATCAAACATAACAAATGCCCTCATGGGAGTTAGGTGTGTGAAGCTAATTGACTGTTATTCACTACAATGAACTACAGGAATATCTGACTGAGGACAAAACACATTAAATCATAAGAGAATATTTTTAAAACAAAGAATAATTCCACCTCTTGCACAAGTCAGATCTCATGGGAGGTGTACAAACAATTTTCAATAAATGATCCTGAGAACTAAATTCTCAACAACGGATAAACAAATTGTAGGCTCAGTTGTGACACGGTTTTTAAAGCTTGCCATTTTCTTGCCAATTCATCCCTGCACATTCATGCTAGCAACTGTTCTCTCTCCCATAGTTCAACTGATAAAAATGTTCTATTATACTAAGAACAATCACATCTAACTTGTATTTAGTTTGGATTTTGCTACTTGTCAGATCTGATTAATGAAAGTCAGTCAAGTCCTAAAGCTTGTTTGCTTTCTCCAGTTCTTCTAATTAAAGATTATTACCTCTCCTACAAAACTAGTCTCACTAATATTGTGGCATAATATTCAGAGCATCACAGCTACACTCTCAAAATGCACAGAAGTTAGATAAACTTTTAATTGGTATACTTATTCTCCCACTTTCACAGAAAATGAAAGGGGTTTGGGAGGAAGGGGGAAATACAATGCATTTACACTTTACACAGGCAACTATAAGGTTGAAAAGCAGTGCCCTAAGGGCCTCATTACAACAACTTTAGTTCATACTGAATGTTTTCCTTGAATCTAAAGGCTTCTGTTCCACCTGCGTATAGATTTAAGTGGATTTGTCTCATCAATTGTAAAGAACAAGGCTATTTTTATTGCTAGGCTAATTTTTTTTGCAGTGCAAATTCAAAGGAACAACTTCCCCCCAAAGCAGTGTGTCTGCTTAATCTCAGTGTACACTAATTACAACACTATGAAATACGTTCATGAAAATATGCTGAGTTGCTGCTGCCATGATGCTCATGAGTTGTAGTCTCTGCTCTTTCGATAATAGCATGGTTAGTTAGTTAGAATTCTATCTATGCATTTTCTCAACCTAAGCTTAACTAAGTGAATTATTTTAAGTATATTATTTATAGAAATCATACTACAGAATAACTACAGCTATAGACTAATGTGTTCTTCTCAAAGCACTTTGTAAACTGACTTTCTCTGCTGAGAGCATTTGCTTGTTTGTAGGCACGGGAATGTGTTGATCCATAACATTTTCACCTTTGTGGCCCGGAAAGTCATACTTTCTTACTGATGTGTAGCATATTAGTCATGTCTGCCAGTTAAGATTTGTATTAAAATCCTTCCTTCTGATGGAGGAAATTAAGAATGAAACTCATGGCTTAAAACATTTAAATTATTACTTTAGTTTTATTGTTTGCCTGAAAACTAAGGACAGATAAAACTAAAAAAAATCTTCATTTTAGATTTTGAAAAGCATCTCTAAAACTGTTCTTCCTACAGGAACATTTAAAAAGTCTATAGTTCTTTTCAGTTATGCTGGTTACAAAGAGGCAATGCTTTATATTTGCTTTATTAAGATTTAATCTGTAGTTTCAAACATGGCCATCTATAAGAAACTGAGCTTTAAATTTAATTGAGCCAGCATTAAATCTGGGAATATACATATTTTTAGGACTTGGTACATCATTGAGATTATTCATATAATGTGAGGTGAATGGACAGACAAGGAAAACGTAAGGACTGTGCACATATATATAATTCTGTTGCTAAAAACAAACAGATTTGTATTTCTTCATAAGAAAATTTGAAGGTCAAAACAGAAATGAAGAAGTGACACACAACACGAAGTCTTATAATGTAAAATAAATGCAATTCATTCCACAGTTACAGAAATTGGGAGTTATTCATTGGTAAGCATGATAGGTATCATAATCATAAATACACCTAAATAGAAAAATTATGGAGTGATACTTTTTATACATTTATAACGTTCAAGCTACACATTACATATTCATCAACTGGTACTCCAGAATTCATTCTTATGGGTTTTTGTTAGTTTAAAAACACCAGCATTGTTAATTTTAAGCAAACTTGCCACAGAGATTCTTTCCTAACAGAGTGGAGAGAGCAACAATCATTTTCCTGCAGGACGCAGCACAGCAGACTTTGAAAGAGCAATTTAACTACCACAGAGATATTATGGAGTTACTACAGAGCTAGCACAGTTGACTTCTGATAGAACAGCTATTTCTGATCTGATTAGAACCTCTGGACACAAATACCCTTAATAGCATTAATTGCTACACTTTTTTGATTCAAAAATCTTTCTAAGGGCAGCCGGTAAGAGTTTATAGCAAAAGTATTGATAAAATACCTCATTTTAAGCACATTTTTGACAACTACATGTTTAACTCAAGTCTTTAGCATGGCCAGAAGTAGCTCTGCAAGAGCTTCTGAGTGAGGGATTGATGGCTACAATCCTCAGAGGTCCCTGTCCTCACACGATATGGTTGCAGTTTTCATTCCTTTCTGTTTGTTTTGACCAGTGCAGGATTTATGTGAAGGCATCAGCTGTCAAGACAGGCTCCTAGGCTAAGAGGCTGCAGCATACCTTAAAGTCAGTGCTAAGGAGACTACCAAGGAGCAAAGCAGTCCAAATCAGGGAAGAGTAAAGGTGCCTTAACGTCACCTTTCTGTCTTTCCTTCTTACAAAACACCATGCCAATTGCTCCTCAGCCAGAATTCAGGAGCTCACCCATGGTAACCAAGGAAGAGAAATACAAACAAAAAGTCACAATTAAATGTTTAAAAATAACTCTAAAACATTCCTAACCATTTCTGGAATACAGCATATACAAAGCAGGTTGTAGTGTTACAAAGGTTTCCTACTGCTACTTGCGTAATACTGTAAAACTTAGTTACATAATACATTTATGTTCACTGCTATATTTGATATTTTACTATTTGAAAACAATAGAGCCCAGCATAGATAAAACTTCTTTCTATGGCATAACACAATATTTAGTTAGTGTCAGTTTTTCGTTGTGTCAACATTAAACTGAACAGAGATGGTTCTCTTAAAATATAGGAGATGGGCATTATACATTAAGGAATTTGTAACAGCATACTTCTGGGCCTTAATTAACAATGAATTATAGCTTTGTTGTTGTTGCTGTTGTTTAAATTGATTTCACCAGTATAATTGCAGTATAAGCCTGTTGTGAATCAGATCAATCAAAATATTCTACTTTGGACCAGGAACAAATATAAATTATAGAGTATCCCTAAAATAAGTAGCAAAACTTCAATATGCACTAATTATAGAAAAGACTACCCATTGTCTCTTTATGTCTTTCAGGCAATTATGACTTCCAGTAATTATTATTTAATGTTTGTATTGCAATGATGTCCAAAAATCCCAATTCTGACCAAATTAAGATCCACTGTTCCCGTACCTCAGCATTTAATGAGAAGTATTTACTCTGAAGGCCTTTCAGTCTAGTCAGAAAAGTTTAAAGACATAAATGTAACAAACAACATTTGTAAGAACAAGGAAAACCAGCAGTAAACATTCTGAACAACTACACATGTGTTGCTTAGCCCATTTAAACTCTCAGGACTTAGTTTACTCAGTGTTTACTCACATTGCTATTCAAATACAAAATTAGAAATTTCAATGAGAGAATTTTGGACTTTGTGTCTAATGTGAAGTTGTGTATAAAGAATTTGTTTAAACTTTTACTGGGATCACTTGCAGAGTACCACTTGGAAGACTCATTATGTAACTCTATATTTTATACTTTGTGCACTTAATCTGTAATTACAGGGTAACTGGGATAACAACCCTGGGAATTAATGTTGCTGGGGACTCCGTTGAAGCTGTAATCTAAATACTGTCTTGATATTTATAGCACTTTTAAATCCCTGGGATGACTCTTGGTATTTTCTTAGTTTGCATAGACAGTTGTATCTTTTCTGTGCAATATGTCTTCAGGAGCTGCACTCCAGCTATCTATAGTATCAGTAATCTTTGGCTAGGCTTTTATTTTTGATGGCTAAAACTGTAAGCAAAATAGTGTCTTACACTGAAACTAATGTTACAGCTATGGCTGATCCATCATGGGAACAATAGTTGCTATAAATTTCCCACACCCATCTGTTACCCAGCTGCACTGGTAAATGCATTGGGCAATCTGCAGCAAACTTTGCCAAAGAACAATTTCACACCAATAAAAGCTACAACAATCTCATGCATAACACAGGTGCCTTGGAGAGTTCATGAGGGAGGACAATGGTTATAGAAAGCCATTTGTATTAATTACAATAAGGATG
The DNA here is from genome assembly GCF_905368555.1 of Meleagris gallopavo. NCBI lineage: Eukaryota > Metazoa > Chordata > Aves > Galliformes > Phasianidae > Meleagris > Meleagris gallopavo. The sequence continues at coordinate 20,985,922 of NC_139435.1, forward strand.
TATTATTTGTTCCTTGATCAGAATGATCAATTGTTCATGAGATAAAATATTGGCAATTTTATTAAAACACTAGTATAATGCATTATGGTGGGAGATTCTAAATCTGTTGTCACTGTTTTTAACAGTAGTAGCTGAAGTTCTCAACCTTGGTTTTAGTCCACAGTGAGTTATTTTAAGTAAAATACCTTTTCTAAGCAACAACAAAGTGGTGGTTTTTCTTTTTCTTTCTCTCTTTCTTTCTCTCTCTCTCTTTCTCTTTCAAAAAAAGATGATTTAATGCTTTGTGAAATATGTATACAATTTTATTTTTTACAAACTCTGATGGTTATCTATAATTCAATTTAATTATTTAAATCCAGGCACAGCTGTAGTCCCCAAAGAGGACTGTATGCTCTGTAAAGATGGAGTGAGAATTCATAGAAAAGGAAAGAAACAATCAGTGAATATTATTACCCTAGTAGAAACTCATGCTTGTTTTCTATATCTGGATACAAATTAAATTCTTGAATGTGCAACTCCCACACACAGCTGAGTAGTTTTAAATAACAGTAATGTTAAACATAGTGGGCTTATATAAATATGTCCAGCTGTATGTTTCACCACTGAGTTTAACAATGTTTCATCAGAATCTGAATGAAGCAATTAGTGATCCTGAATGGAAGACCACTGAAGTTACTTTCAGAGAGCACCGAGGGTTTATAAGCCTCTTCACTGCAAGCTAACAATCAGACGAAGGTTGGTGCTAAGCTGACGGTGTCAGTGGCTAACATAAACTGGCTTTTTACAGCATTTTGTTCATTTCTCAGTGAGAAGATATTACAAAAATACAGCTGAGTTGGTGGCAGTCCAGCAGAGAAGCCCAGGATTAAATGGGCACAAAAGCAGAGGCATCTCTATCCTCAAGCATGGTCCCTGCAGAAGACAATTAAGGGGCATAAGGTGAGCAGCAGGAGCATCCCTCCCTGCTGCCAATGGAGCGCTCTGCCTGGCGGCTGAGCAGAACCAGGGCTCCAGGACTGCCGCAGAGGCATATTGTGCTCACCATGGGGTGTCAAACACCTCTTTCAAACAGCGGGGAAATTAAATAGAAAAACATTCTCATCAGTGCACTGCCAAGATCTGGCAAACAGGAGTGAATGCCGCATGAGGTACTACGGAACTGCTGGCTGCTTTTCCAACCTATTTGTACGCCACTAGCTGCTGGGGTTGACAGCCTTTCAGCACAGCTGTGTTGTTGTACAGCAAGCTGGCATACCTAGAAATACACCTGTACTGCAGGCCTCAGCACAGCTGCCTGTGCACGGCACAGTGGGGCAGACCGTGGCTCTCCCACCACTGGTCCCTGGAGCCCTCAGCTAGCATCGCCATGCACGCCAGACAGCCTGCTTCGTGATCAATATTTTCATGATTTTAAGGTAATATCTGTCATTATTAGATTAGAAAGCCGAGCTGCTTATGCCCAAGAAATCATTTGCCATTCGGGATTGAATTTGTCTCAAAAAATGATGCGTTCCTTCAGGAGGGGAACGACGCCCGTCTCCGTCCTCTCTAGTGCCTTCACCTCTCGCCCTTGTCCCTCGGTCGTACCGGCTGAGGAAGCCAGCCCGGCCCGGATCGCAAACAGCTCCCGCTCACCCTGCGAGCCTCGGCGCGCCCTCTTCCCCCGCCCCACCTCGGCCCGAGCCCAGACAGCGCCCTCCACCCCCTCCTCACCCCATTCCTCCACGGCGCGCTACCGCCCCCCGCGGGGCGTCATTGGCCCCTCGGCCCGTCCCTCACGACGTCCCTGGCCCGGGATTGGCTGCGCCGCAGCCTCTCGCTCTCAGCCCCACGCCAGCGCGGGGGAGGGGCGGCCGGTAGGGCTCGGCGGCGGCGGCGGACGATTCGCGCGCCCCTCCCCCGCCGCAGCCCAACGTGGGCGCTCCCGCCGCACCCCGCCCCTCTCCACTGCCTCCCACGGCCCCGGTCCCGCTTTCGCCCCGCCCCCGCCGTGCTCCCCCCCTGGACCCCCTCAACCCCGTCCTGGGCGGCGGTGCGCGGCGCCGTCAGCCGCAGGGGCGCGGCGGCCTCGGTCTCGTACGCTCCTCTGTCGCGTCCTTACCGCCACCCCCCGGGGCGTTCCCGCGGCTTCGTCGCCGCCGCCGCCGAGGCCGGGAAGGGGCGGGAGGCCGGAACGGAGGAGAAGGGGAAAACGTGCGAGAGGAGGCGGGGAGAGAGGGCGGCGGCGGGCGGGCAGGTGAGGCGGGCGGTGTCGCGCTTGGGGGGGGCGGGTTGAGCGGCGGGGCGGCCCGGGCCGAGGCGGCGAGCGGGCAGGGGCCGAGACACCGGGGCGGGGACACCGTCGCTGCCGGGTGGTCGCGGCGCAAGGCGGGGCCGTGTGGACCGGGGCTGTTTTAGGGCAGAGCGCGGCGCCGGGAGGAGCCCTTCCTCCGTACACACGCACACACACAGACACACAGACACACACAGACACACACACACATATAGACGCGCACACGCTCGCGCATTCGGCGCGCTGCAGCCGCCGCCCGTCGAAAGCTGTTGTTTTTTTTTCTCTCTGTCCCTCCCTTCTTCCCCGCTCCCCTCCTTCCTTCCCTCCCTTCTCTCCCCGTTCAGCGGTCGGAACGCCCGATTGCATTTAATACGTTTCCTCGCGGTGGGGAGAAACTCGCGGCCGCCGGACCCGGTTCGGACGCCCAACGCAAGGTGAGCGGCACCGAGAGAGCCCACGGTCGGCGGCGGCGGAGCCGTCCCTCCGCCCAGGCGGGGGTTGGCAGGAAGGCGCTCTCGCCCCGTGCCGATATCCTGTTTTCGGCCTGCGCGGCCCCTCGCCCCGCGGCCCTTTGTGCGGCCCCGTCTCGCCGCGCTGCGTGAGCGACGGAGCGGCCGCGCCGGGGGAGGGGGGGGGCGGAGGGAAGCCCGGGGAGACGGAAAGTTCCGAGCTCCGCGGGCACAGAAGTTTCTTTGTTCGCGGGAGGTGTTGGGCTGGAGGCGCTCGGCTCGGTGCTGCGCGTCCTGCCCTCGCGAACGATCGCGGCGCGGTTAAGTTCTCGGCAAATTAGAAAGTTCGGAGGAGACAAACGCTTTTCTTTAATCGGAAGATCCCGGCGCTCGGCGCGCCCCGTGCCCGCCGCCCGCTCTGTTCCGGGGTGCTAGCAGAAGCCGGGCGGCCCCAGGAAGGAGCCCCCGCCCAGCCCTGGGACGGCCGCGCCGCGCTGCCCTTCGCTCTGTGCGTCTCGAGGGCTTCCATCCGAAAGAAGAAAGGCGTGCTGGTCTCTGACCGCTTAGCAGCGTGCCGCCGGGCCCCGGCTTAACGCAACCCCGCTGATTTATAATTTTTACGAAGCGTCCCATCCGAAGTTCTTGGAGGGGAAGCTGAACGTGAAGTTCTGGTGTAGGGTTTTTGCTAGTGCTGCGCTGCTCCCGTCATGGGAGCTTGCTGGTTGCATGTAGTGAAAGCAGCGTCGCTCACCACGGACTCACTCACATGCCTCAAAGAGGAGTTATTGGTCAGTCCCTTCGTGATTGGGAATGCTTGCATGAGCTGGAAGCCGTAGCTCTCCTGGCTTATCTGGATCGTGATCTCCTGCCTGACAACCCACAGTCAGCGTGTTTGGCAGCTGGAGTGCTTCTGGTTTGTTGTATCCGAGATGTGCTGGTGTTTGTAGGAGTTGGACAGTCACTTCTGTGCACTACTTGAAACTGTTACGTGCTCAGCTCTTTAACAGTGCCTTGTATAGCAGGGAATGAGCAAAGTTATTAATCCAGCTCTGTCGGTCTGATTGAGCATAAGGACAAATGTTAGCATTTAACTGACCTAGTGAGTGGCCTGGTCAGGAGCGTCTGGTGCTGATAACAAGCAGATGATTTGGCTTGTTTATGGACTTACCTTTCTAAGGAGCAGAAAGGTTATTCTTAGGTGGCTGAAAGGGTTGGACAAAATAAATGACAGTGAACTTTGATTTCCTTATATGGCTGGTGCTTGGCAAAAAAGCAATGAAGTCTAAATAGAGTAATCCTTTTACAAAGAACGGTCACTTTCCAAGCCAGTGTTTTAGCCCCAGTAATGACTTGAGATTCCATGGGGGGAGAGATATTGTAGCAGTGCATGACAAATTTAGTTGTAAACCACTGTGTTCTAATGGAGGCAATTTTGTTTCTTTTCAGACCTTTTGTGTTTCTCGTGATGCACTTGATATTTTTCAATGCCTTGGGGAAGAATAGATCCTTGTAGTGGAGCAGCAACTTTTTACACTGGTATTTTGTCACCATGGTAGCTGCGTATAAGGCTCTTTTTAATGATGAAAGTGGAATTCAGTACTGCGTACAGCTAATGGTTATATCATAGAATGCCATTCATGTCATTACCATAGCCTAGAAGTTATGAAGGAGTGTATTCTTCCTTGAAATCAACCATCTCAACTAAATTAGGCTGACATTGGTATTTGTGTTATGAAAAAAATGATGCAAACATACACGTGGCAGCTCACGTTGTTTGGAACAGCACGTTCATAGGTAAGTGTTGATGGCTTGAGGAAACATTCTTTTTACCTGGCTGTTCCTTGCTTATGAGTTAAATTAAGCTCATGTAAACATTAGTAATTTTATGTAGGTATGTTTACAGTGAGCAAGGTGGAAATTACAGCATATGGCACGCTATGGAATATGATTATCACAACGACCACTGTATGTTGTTTGAATGGTCTTAGCAAAAGTATTAATATAGTTTTATTACTATTAAGCCAGACAGTATATAATATTTGACATAAATGTGATGTTCTGGAAGTTGGCTGGTGTAGTAGTCTGGTGTAAGAAAACCAATTTATGCTTTGTCCTCTGTGGAATTGGTTCAGAGATCACAGACCTGAGTGAGGAGGGCCATGCTTGGAGAATCCTTGTTAGAGAAGGCACGCATATGTGTAACATACGTTAAACTTACCATGTTAGCAATAGGTTCTAGAAATAGAAAGGGATGAGAGCAGGATTCTTCAACTCAACTTTCCTGTTGGGGTGTAATGAATCATTACCTGTCTGCTTTGGGCTTTTTGTTCTGTTTTTATTCTTCCTGCTTACAAACAAAAAGGAAAATCTTCTGGGGAAAATGTTATGTAAAGATCAAGTGCTTGATATGTTATCTTTCAGAAGGTTCTCCCTATGGAATAAGCTAAAAGAGTGTCTGACATTTACAAATCTAAGCTCTTCCAAATGAGTAACTGGTCAGGCGGACAGGAAAACTGCTCTTAGGGGCACAAAAGCTGTTTCATTTTGTGAGCATGTAAGTGTTGATGTTGACAGTCAGTACAGGTTTAAGTCTGAATTATCTGGAAAATGAAGGTTCAGATACATCGTTATTTTGCATTTGTTAGCTTTTAAAGCAAAACTGTATCGACAACACTTTTCACATCAGAACGAAAACTTTAAATAATATGTTAATCAGTTATTTATTAACTATTTACTGATTTCATTATTTTCTCAAGCTTAAAAAGTGCGCTAATTGTGGTAACCTGTTAGTTTGCTAGCCTAGAATCTTTGTAACACCTACAAAGTCCAAAACACCACTTATAAGTAAGAGCTACTTTTCTACAACTTGGAGAAGTTGAACTGATTTGGGGAGTTTTGTTTCATGTTTTGAGTACATAAGGAATGTCTTTTTTTCTGGTGTCGTGGTAACGAGAACAATTCTGTCTTGGCAGACTCTGGTCCAGTTCTGGATAAGAAGTACATTGTTGGTGGTGTTTGGGGTAGGAGGCTGGTCAGATCTTCACATGAGTCTCCCACAGTCTTAACTGTTCTCTTCATCCTGGGTAGCAGTTGCTCTGTGCCTCTGCAGTTTTGAACTGTGAAAGTGGCATGCAGAACCCAAAGTCAGCGCAGCTGGCACGCTGTCTCTTGCTGTGTAAAAATCAGTAAAAAACAGTATCTGTTGTACTTCAGTAACTATTAATTATTCGGCAGCTTTATTTAGTTTGAAGAGACGGGTGATAGAGAGCTTAACTGGACTTGGTGTACTTGGTTTCTTTCATTTTTATTTTTCTGAGAGATTTTTAGATAGTAAAAAGATGACTACTAAAACAGAGCTTTAACTTCTGATTAAAAATGTGTTGTGAGTATAACTTTGTAACAACTAATTTTTGAAAGTGGGGATGCTGATTTGGAAGATATCTATAAATCATCTTCTGTTCTGTGTGAGAAGAATGGAAGAGGTAAATATTGCTGTAATGAAGTTGCTAGCATTTTTATGTAGTAATCTTGGGATTCTACTTTTTTGGTGATGTTCTTCATCAGTTACTTGCTCTTAAAGTTTTTTGTTGTTGTTTTTTCTTTTTCTCTCTGATACTTATTTCAGTACAGGTATTTGGCTTATTACTCTTTGTTTAGTTTTGTCTGTGTTTTCTGTAAATATGATGTAGAAGCAGAGAATGTACAATTATTTGCTGTAACTTGAGTTAGCACTGCCTGTATTCTCCCTCTGCCCTGGTTTCAGCCCATACAATCCTGTTTGGCTGCTGTGAGCAATGAGTGTGGACCAGGCCACTCAGTGGAGCAGAGCTGCCACCATGATGGTGTGGGGCAGGTAGCAGCTGCAGGATGGAATGTCCTGTGCTTTACTTTGAACATGCCTGGTCTAGACCTAAAGTTACTTAAAATAATAAAGGCAACATCTGCCCTTGTAAGGAGTGAAGGTACCTGAAAGATAAATTATTCAAAAATGTACAACTTCTGCTTAGTTTCCCAAATTTTAAATATGATATTATACATCTTTGCATCTTTTTAAAATAAAGCTTTGGGTTCTCCAGCTCTCTGTAACTCTAAATTCTGCAAGCATAAAGCTATAATATATATGCAAATTGAAGCAGGTGCTATAAGCAAACTTTCTGTTTCTAATTCTCCTGTGTAGATGCACGTTGCAGGAGTAACAACTGGAAGAAATTGTAGGTTGGTGACCTCGAAGTGATCAGTTCAGAATTCACTAGGTGTATGAGCAAAACTGAACATTGTTATAAGCTTACAATGATCTCATAATGTTCAATTCTCTTTTAGTGTAGCTCCATTTGTACATTCCTGCACTTCTTGTCCTGTAGTCTTTGTCATGAAACTTGCAAAGATGGAATAAACAGAGATAAATATACTTGAGCCATGTCTGTTTGACTGTTCTGGATTATCCCACTTCCAGTGGGAGAGACTGCAGCTGTGTGAGCAGAACTTCTGGGAACAGATAGGAAGGGACTACTTGTTTGAAGTGTTGTGTGTTATGTTCTCTTGAAGGTTAAATTCTGTTTTTGAAGTAGATGCCTTCCTGTGGGCTGGTTGTGCTCAGTGTCTACCTCTTGTCTCAGTTGTGTTGGTTGCTAGCTTTAGGAGTAGAGGAAGCTCTGAAGTAGTCTATAAAAGTTTAGAGTACTTGCATGAAAAGTTTTTAGTGCAATTCTGATTTGAAAAGGATTCTGTAAAGTGGCCAGGGACTTTCTCTCTTTGTTCAGATACATTTGGTTATCAATGCTGAATTTAAAATATCTGAAGTTCTATCTATATCCTTGGAAAACTGGATGTAAAAATGATCTACATCTAAATAGTGTCTGAAATGCAGCACCAGATTCTTGTGAACATAAGTTGCAGGTTCAGCAAAATCAGAATGTTTTTGCCATGGATGTAATTTTTAGTGTTTGGATGATGGAAAACATTTCTAGACTCATTTGGAGTGTTTCTGGTAGGCTGTTAGGAAATAGAACATTTTGAGAGCTGCTGCTTTTTCTCTACACATTACTGTATTGATCTTGGAATTAATATTTTTGAGGGAAGAAGTGATAGCTCTGAAAATGATCCAAGTTGTCAGCAATTTGTCAGCAAAATTAACGTCAGTGGTAACCAACACGGCTTCATCAAAAGCAAGTCATGCTTGACAAACTTGGTGGCCTTTTATGATGGAGTTAGAGCATCAGTGGATAAGGAAGAGCAACTGATGGCATCTGTCTGGACTTGTGCAGGTTGGGCAGAGAATGGCTTGAGAGCAGCCCTTAGGAGAAGGATCTGGGGACGTTGGTTGATGAAAGGTTGAGCACAAGCCGGCAATGTGCGCTTGCAGTCCAGAAGTATCTTGGTTTGCATCAAGAAAAGTGTGGCCAGCAGGTCAAGGGAGATGATTCTGTCCCTCTTATTCTGCTCCCATGAGACCCACCTGGAGTGCTGTGTCCAGTTCTGGGGTTCCCAACACAAGAAGGACGTGGAGTTGTTGGAATGGGTCCATAGGAGGGTCACAAAGATGATGAGAGGGCTGGAGCACCTCCACTATGGGGACAGGCTGAGAGAGCTGGGAATGTTCAGTCTGGAGAAGAGAAAGCTCCGAGGGGACCTTACAGCAGACTTCCAGTATCTGAAGGGGGCCTACAGGCTACAGGAAAGCTGGGGAGGGATTCTTTAGAAGGGCGTGCAGTGAGAGAATGAAGGGAAATGGTTTTAAACTGGAAGAGGACAGATTTAGATTAAATATTAGGAAGAAATTCCTTACTGTGAGGGTGGTGAGACCCTGGAACTTGTTGCCAGAGAACTTTTGGATGCCCCCTCCCTGGAAGAGTTCAAGGCCAGACTGGATGGGACTTTGAGCCACCTGGTCTAGAGGGAGATGTCCCTGCCGATAGCAGGGGATTGGAACTAGATCATCTTAAAGGTCCCTTCCAACCCAAGCCATTCTGTGATTCTATGATTACTGCAGTTCTTCTGTCTTCATTTACAGGTAGCACTGAAGATGGGATGATACATGTACATACACTGATATATGAAACAGGATATCAGAGAACTCTTAAATAATTATACTAATGTGAACTATTATTTCTTTCTCTGTTATGTTTAATAATCTGTATGTGCTTATGTGTATTTGTGTTCAAACTAAAAGAAAACCTTGGCTAGATAAGGTTTTTTACAAGATCAAGGCATATATTTTTAATAAAAGTGAAGTGAAAATTATGACAGCAAAAAAGCCTAGGGCCTTCATGACCTTAATGTTCTACAGCCACTTGTATTCTGTGCTACAGAGTATAACTTGCAGGTGTTGAATTCACTTTTTTTCCCTTTTTTCTAATGGATGGGTGCACCGAGGGAAGATTAATGTGCTTACAGCTGTTATCTTACACTCTCAAGATGCTGCTTGTACATCTTTCTGCAGTGGCAAATGACTTGATGGTGATCTGGAAGGTCATTTTGGTAGTGAGCTCTTCCTAGGAGAGCATGCTCATTTTGGGTTTCTGCTCTCATGATCATTTGTGATATTAACTCTGAAACTCTTTTAAATTCTGAGCTGTGTTGTTTTTTTTTTTTTCTTTTCCCAGAATTTCCTGGTGAGAGAAAATTCCTTAAGTTCACATTTCTGCAATTCATAGTTAGTCACAGTTATCCAGTGTTTGTATGGTTTAATTCAGCTCCACTAAACTTATGTAGGATGATTTATTCTAAGTAAAGGAAAATAATGAATTTTTCAGTAGATTACCTTCTGGGGAAGAACAGGGAATAGAGTGAAGAATGCTAAATAGTACTTGGAAAAAAATGTAGAATTTGACTTTAAGGTAATTTTTGTTAGTTCATGTATGGGTGTTGTTTTTTAATTTTCCTGAAGGAAAGAATTAACTTAAGGGCTCAGTTGTAAGTGGAAGGAGAAGAAAGATGCTTAAACCTGTGTGTTCCCATCCTGTCTGGGAATGTGGCAGGAAGGGGAAATCAATTGGGCCTCTCAATTTGGCAAGCCATCTGGCTCTAATTCTGATAGATAAGATCAGAAACACTGACATGGGAGAGAGAAACTACTGGAGCTTTACTGTTTTTACTGTGCTATTGTTTAACTACAGTGCATCATTTTAAGGCATCTTATTTTAAGATTTTTTTTTTTTTTTTCCTGAAACAATGTTTTGTGTAGGAGGGAGCTTTCTGTGGGTGTTACAAAATCCTGTTCTTCCAGTGCATTATTCTTAATCTAAAGTTTCATACTTTGGGTCTCTTACCAGAAATTTCATCTAAGAAATTTAAAACATAAACAATACAAATACTAAAAAAGCAGGATAAAATTAAAATGACCTTTAATAGACTTAGATGAGACAAATTTACTTCTTCATTTGTATTTATCTGAGTGAGCTCCTCATCTTTTTTAAAGCAGCACTTTTGTCTTGCTTCACTGAAGCAAAGCAAAGGTGCTGAGGATTGTGGCATTCCTGTGCTTCTTGCAGTGCTGCTTTTACTAGAGAAAGGTGGAGCAGACAAACGTTTCTGTGGAGTTTTCCTGTTCAGTACTGGTAAAAAGGAAGGAGATGCATTGTCAGGATTTCCAATGTTCAGTATTCTTTCATGATGCTGCTGTTACTGAATTGGTTGTACAGTAGCAGTCTGTAACAACTCATGGGAAAGATCATGGGCCGTCAAGAGAACAAATTAAAACAGTATTACAGGATGGAAGAGAAGTAAATCTCTACTCACAGTTACTTTTAGATCTCATTCTTATTTTTCTCTTACCTCTACTGCAGAAAACCTGGTCACGAAGCAACAAACTGTAACCTAGACTTTCAGAAATAGTGCGCTCACTTCCATCTATCCCAGGTGCAGTAAGTCCCTGCCTGTTGCTACTGAGTTCGATTAGGTGTTTACTCATTTTAGATTCATAGATAACAAGATACTCAATTTGTGTTAAATACTAATAGTTTTATATTTCAGCTTCTGAATTTGAAATGTCTATTGAAGAGTGACCTTAGCATGGGAATGCTATTAATTTTCCTGAAACTTATATAAACTTGTTTTTAATCACTGAAGGGGCTGAAGGGAGAAGTGCCCACTGGATAATTCAAGTTATTTGAAATCACAAGAATTCTTCTGGGATTTCTACATTGTCTTTTTCAGGTCTTTTCTCCTAGTCCGAGGAAAAAAGGCTTATTACGTCAGCAGCCAATTAGTAAAGCACTGCCCTACTTCTTAAAATATTTCTTTGGTGCCATTGAAGTAACTAATTTTCTCCTACTAAAAAGCATGGGATTTAGGGAAGTTAAGCAGAAGTTTTGAGGCTGTAACTTGCACTATGATGGGAAGCAAGAATGAATTGTTTAAACTGTCTTACTGATGAAAAACTTTTTCTCTAATTAAGCTGTATTAACAACTTTGTTACGGAGAACTTGTTCTTCAGTGTAGTTGTCTAAATTCCAAGTAATTCTTCAATTTTTTTTTTAAATTGTAAACTGTAAACTACTATTCTTCACTATCTAAGGAGACCAAAAAATACATTGGAAACCATTTAAGAATACATACATATTTTAAATTATGTTCTAACATTCTTTTATCTAATCTTCAAAATGCCTGATGCATTAAAATAAAACTAATTATGGTTTTTGATTTTTTTTTTAAAGTCTGATCATAGTTTGTTAGCATAGAATAACACAACAGTACATAAAGAGAAAAATAACTTCACTTACATGCTTAGTTACTGTATTAGGACTGAAAAGAGACTACAAATTGGCAAAACTGAAATGTTCTGAGAGTAAAGCTAAATACGGGTCAAGAAAATCCTGGAAAGTCTTGTATTTAGAACCATGGCTCAGGCAAAGAAGAGTAGTTCTTGTATATCAAAATTGTAACCACTAATTGATATAGATGAAGATTTATGTATTATGAATGAATATGAAGAAAAAATAAAGTTTAAGACGGTAGTGCTGCTGAGAGGAGTTTTGACTTAGTATGTATCATTATTATTGTGTAAAGTAGAAGGAGAAGGTACTTTGAGTCTGGAAAATACTGATTTTTATTTTTAATTCTCTTTATTGAAATAGACTGGCTACTCCTTACTGACACGGTAAAAAAAGTGCTTTTTAAAGCTTACCTGTAAATATAAACTTCTTGTTTCCAGTACAACATTTCATAAAAAACAAATGGGAAGGCAAAAAATAAGCTGACTTGCTGAGGTGGGTAGCAGAATAAAGACAGAAGCATTCTTTAAGATAGAGCGTTCTAAAGAAAACTCAAACTCCTTTTGCATATTCTGTTTCTTTAAGCACTACATTTCATTACAGCTCTGCATAGCATTTCATCTTTCAGAATGCATCTATACTTATGTCTTTTAGTATTTAGTAGTGTCTTTTTTTTTTTTTTTCAATAGAGCAGTCCCTAATGGGGATTAAATATGTGCAACTGCAAGCACTCCTGTCTTTTAAACTGTGTTCTCTGTGTGTGTTTCCGCTTGTATTACTTTCACCACCAGCTGAGTTGTGTAACCTGTTCAGATGTGGTGCAGGAGTTTTCTGGGCAGCTTATCTGTTTATTAGCTTCAAGGTATTTGGTCTAGTTCTTCTTCCTCTCATGTTTCCAATCTCTGATTTCTGGTTCTCAGTCTCTTATTTTTTGGGCCCACTATGTTCTTCTGACCTCTGTTTGATTGTCCTAATTTTAGCTAGAAGTTTTGGTAATTATGTTTTTGTAGTGGGGTGCATATGGAGCAGGACATCAGGTTTTTGTTTTTAATATACAGACTGCACACTGTCAGGAAAAAAATAAAAAGAATATTAACTGTCAGTCTTATAATGGGAAATTGATTTTCTTTTTTTCTTTCCCCTTTACCACGTTAGTTTTTGTTGTACTGCAATGTGTTGCATGAATTTATCCACAGGAAAAGTCTAGTTAACAGATGAGAACTTTTATTTTATAGTGAAATACTGCATATTTACAACAGTGCAGCTTGCTTGTTTAAAAACCTTTACTATCTGCTACAGATGGCTGAGTAGTGTAAGGAGTGGTTTCCTGGCTACATTGTACATGAAGTCATGAAGTGCCAAATATGATGAGAGCAGTTTTGTACTGGAATACCAAAATACATTAAATTCATTCAGGAAGCAACATATGTCAAATGAATAAAAATATCACACTCGTGCAAAACAATATGGTAGCTATGCTTTTCAAATCTGTTCTCCTACCCTCACAAACTGAGGGGTTAAAAGACTTACAGTTGCATGTATTGAGAATAGTGTTAAGTATTAACTGCTGGCTTAGGCTTTTGGTATTTTCTTTACTGTTCATTTCCCCATACCTTTGCTTTTTCTTTTGATTAACACGTGCTGAAATGGAAACTTAAAGGCTATCAATAGGGGTGTTGTATATGGAAAAAGAGTATTTTATTTTTTGAATATTTAGGCACGTGCACGGCATATAAGACCATTTATTTAATTTGTTATGACTGGTGACATGCTTTTCTTTATCTTCTGAAGAAAGATGTATGTATTTGCTTGATATTGCAGTAGAGAAACAGCATTGTTAATGTCTTCTGCTGTTCATTTTTATTTTCACTTCTGCCCAAACTCTGCAATTTCAGCAAGTTCTCAAAATGGGAAGTGAAAGCATTCACTAATAGCTCCATGTATTGCAGGATTTTATGATAAAGAAGTAAACTCATGGTGGAGGGCATTTTGTTGTATCTTTTTTCCTTGTTTGCAAAGTGGGTGGTGGTCACTTTGTTTCAGTTTCCAACTTTAATTTGCATGTAGATTTTGCTTCTGCTCTCAAGTAATTTGAAAGCTTTAATTTTGTAGCTGTCTTAAACCAACCCGGAGAAACAAAGCATATATGTTTAAAGCAGTTTTGCTTGTACTTTCTGAATGTTTTTTTTTTTCTTCTGTCACTTGTCATACAGTTAGATAATTCACTGAGGTTAATTTTTTACATGAGGTCCTCATTGTTGTTCTGTCTTGTGATAGCACCCTGAAGGAGGAGGGAATTGAGAGGAAGTATTTTCATAGCTGTGGCAAGCGCAGATTTATTTAAATCTAGCATTTAATAATGAGATAGTTTCACCTAAAGCTTGGCTGTAGCTGAAGCCATAATAATTTTTGTATTCTTTTTGTATAAATGTGTGTGTAGGTATGCAAGATTAACAGATCTGTCTTGAAGTGGAGTGTAATCTTGGTAATCTCGTCTTCTGGATTGAAAGAGGAAATGTTGGTGTTTCTGTTTTGAATTCCCTGTTGCTTCTCGAAGTCTTCAGCTTTTCCATGGTAATGATGCTACCAAGAAAGTGTTCATGTGCTGAGTCAAGATGTACAGCCCGGAAGAATTTCTGCAGTTACTTCTGTGTGTTTAGGTCCACCTCATTTTGGTTCTGTGTTCTTTCAGATTTGTTCTGCCACTCCACCAGTTTTCCCTGACTGTGATTGTATTATTTTGTCTGGTCTCATCAGCTCTCTTCAGTATAGCTAGGAGAGATTCTGTGGAGAGTATAAGTAGGAATGAAGATAATGTCTTCTTTCTCTGCCTTAATTGTCTGCAGCATGGCACCTGTCTTCATTCTAACCAAGAAATTTTGTGTTTCATAAGCAAATATTGGTCCTGTTATGCATAGGAAAACCTTTCCTGTTCAAGCACGATACAGTCCTTTGCTTCTATTCCTCTCCATATTTATCAGTGGCTGCAAATCTGTCCTGTAGCTACTGAATTATAGGAAGTATCAGAAATAATGGCGTGAAGAAATTTCCCATCAGGTCTATGGTTTACTTCTGTCCTTTTTTTTTTTGTTTGAACAACTTCAGTTCTCATCACTTTTAGTTTTAATAGGTAAACAAAACTATGAAGCCCAATGATTTATTTATTCTTCCTCTTTGGAGTTCACTCCAAATTTCTACTAACGTGTATATGTTATTGATAGCAATGTAGAGCCAACTTCTCATATTTAGTGTGTCTCTCTCTCTAAAGGCATCTTAAACAATTATCTTATTGTGAATTTTACCGTTTATAAGATAGTTTGCAACATAAATCAGTGTTCTAGTTTATAATAGCATCTCAATTATTATGCTTTGTTTAATCTTTCCTAGTGTTTTCCTTTTGAAAGTATCCCTTCTCCTTAGGCTGTCAAAGACATTGACTCTGTAGAGTTGGAAGCAAGCTAGAAGGGAATTCTGTGGAATTTTTATCAGTTTCTTATTATCAGTGTTTATGTTAGGTGTGCATTTCTCTTAACTTGAATTAGAATCTTGTATGGTCTGCAGAGACACTGGTTTCATCTATACAAACTATTAGACTTGCTTTACATCTGAATAGCTAAATGTTCCCCAGTAGTTGTTTTATTACAGGGACTTAATATGGCATAAATTATTTCACTTTTTAAAATTGGAAATGGGTTGCAACCTTCTCTAAGTAATGGGTACTATCCACTATGGAGTGGCAGTTTCTGATGCAGTAGGACAGATAAGGGATGCAGTGGCCAAACTGTGTATTTCACAACTTTATTTCTTTTTACAAATCTACTTGCTATTTAAAAAAAAAAAAAAAAAAAAGAGGTTTTGAATCAAAACTTGGTATTCATTTTCTACAGGATTATTTTAGCCTGAGTATTATAATTAGTCCACGCCAAGTGAAAAGCTAAAATTCTTAACCAGGAGCATTTACTGATAAAGTACTTTCTGGTATTGGTCGCTTTTGAATTTAAGAATTAGTTCCTTGGTTATTTAAGTTTAAACTTAAAATAAAGAACAAAACAAAACAAAAAAGCCAACAGCCACAGTTTGGCATGTTAGGGATGACGGTCTCTTCTGTATGATGTAGTTTTGTTTCCTCAAGTCTTTTATAAATGTAAAACTAGATGTTAATTCTTATAAATGTAAAGCATTACTTTAGATGTTAGTAACATTTTGTCACAAAAATATTTACAGCATTTGCTGAGAAAAGTTGTCTTTCACGTAAGACCACATCCTGTAGGTATTTCTTCCAGTTCTGAGCTTCAAATGTACAACTGCTGACATAGCATTATGTAGACTATAACTTCTTCTTGTGGCCTGGGGTATCTGCAGAAATGAGATTCGGAATGGTTAACTATTCTTTTTTTTTTCTTTTTTTTTTTTTCCCTCCAAACTGCCACCTCCATTGCTTTTTGTCATGGTTGATTTCAACCCATGTGAATCCAAGGCAGACTAAATCGTAAAATTTGACCTACATTGGTGAATTTTACTACCTGAATGTGCTGATGTGCTGTTGTGAGCCATTAACAACTCTTTTTGAAAATGTTTTTTTTATGCATCTTTTTAATGCTAAGAGTGAAAACAAAAATAATGATTATCACCTTTACTTTGAAGGAGTCTAAGTTTAGAAAATCTGTGTGGAATGCGTAGTCCTGTGATATGCTGAATCTTCTCCAACAGGAGACGAGATGCTTCCTCTTCCTGTTGCAGTTTCCTCGCTCTGTCTGCAGAGATTTTGTACTGGAAATGAACGAGTCAATCTAACTAGAAAGAAGTTCCCTCCAGTATCGTGCAGAGTCTTTTACTGTATCAGTCACTGATTGGACTCATGGTGTGTTTTATAGAATCACAAAGTAGTCGAAATAGGCAGGGACCTCTGGGTCCAACCACTGCTAAAGCAAAGGCATCCAGAACAGGGTGCCCACACTTGTTTTCAGGTAGCTTTTGAAGATCTCTTAAAAGGAGACTCCAACCTCTCTAGGCAGCCTGTGCCAGTGCTCTGTCACCTGCACAGCACAGAAGTGCTTCCTGGTACTCAGAAGGAACCTTCTGCGTTCCAGTTTGTGCACACAGCTTCTTGTCCCAGTACAGGGCTACAGGGCAACACTGTGAAGAGCCTGGCTCCATCTTATTTGCACTCTTCCTTCAGGTAGATAAGACATTAGAGAGATCCCTTCTCTCAGCCTCTAACAAGAGAGATGCTCAATTCCTCCATCATCTTGATGTGACCCTCTTTTGGATTATTTCCAGTATACCCAAATCTCTCTTGTACTTGGTGGCCCAGAACTGGACACAGCACTCTAGATGCATCCTTCCCAGTGCTGAGAGGAGGAGAAGGATCACCTCTTGATCTGCTGGCAGTACTTTGCCTACTGCAGCCAAGAATACAGTTTGCTGCTTTAGCATCACGGCACATTACTGACTCTTGTTGACCGTGGTGTCTACAAGGACCTCCAGGCACTTTTCACAGGTCTGCTTTCCAGTTGAATTTGAGGTTATTCCTCCCCAGATGAAAGACTGCACTTCTTCTCGGCAAACTACATGAGGTTCCTGTCAGCCCGTCTCTCTAGCCTATTGAGTTCTGTCTGGATGGCTGCATGGCCCTCTAGTGAGTAAGCCACTGCCCCTACTTATATATTGTCCATGAATTTGACAAGGATGTGTTCTGCCCCATCATCTAGATTGTTAATGAAGATGTTAAACAGGACTGTACTCAGTATAGATCCCTGGGGCATTCTGCTCATTACTGGCCTCCAGCAAAGTAGACTTTGCACCACTGATTGCTACTCTCTGTGTCGTTTTTGTGACTAGAAGTGATTTCTCTGTCACGTTCCTAAGGGTTGAGGTGAGGCTGACGGGCCTGTAGTTCCTTGTGTCCTCCTTGTTGTACTGGTTGTGTGAGCTTAGTATTAAATGGAAGGCAAGTGTGAGTAGGGAAAATTAGGTCTTAATCTTTCTGTAGCAGTCTGTAGTGTGGATTAAACTCACTTGACTTGGTTTTTGAGTTTCTGTTGCTGATTTAGGATATTCTTTCACTCAGTCATGGACTCCAATAATGTGTTTCTCTCTGATGCTCTGGGGAGATTACAGTGGCAATGATGTTGAAAAGTGAGTTTTTCTTTCTATTGTGAGAAGGAAAAGTATTTTCATATAGTTGCAAGTAAAAGTCTTTCCATTAGATCTAATGTTAAGTTTACATTTTTTTCCTTACACTGTGTTTCCTAAAGAGATGAGAAAAATTTGACTTAGTTTGTGTGAACTAATTTTCATTTATACTAGTATCAGCAAAAATTACTTCTGCAGGAGAAGCTTTGCTGTTTGTTACTTACTCACTGGAGTAGTAATGTATCAAATGGATAGTTTTGAAAATATCCCTAAGCAGCTAAAAAACAATTTCTCATGCCAGTAGTTTATTTGTACATCCTAGTCTTTAATCTGTGAAATTACAGGTGATAGAAAACTGTGCTAGGGGACATATGTTGCTGGATCTGCTGCTTACCAAGGTGGAAGAACTTACTGGAAATGTCAAGATTGGAGAAAGTCTGGGCTGTAGTGATCATGCACTGGTAGAATTCTCAATCTTGAGATATATAGGATGGGCTTAAAGTAGAATCAAGATCCCAATCCTCAGAAAGGCAAACTTTTGGCACTTTAGGGCACTGGTGCATGTAATCTGTTGGGAAACTTGGAAACCAGCATCCCCAAATCCTTCTCCTCAGGGCTGCTCTCAAGCCATTCTCTGCTCAGACTGTGTCTGTGCTTGAGATTGCCCTGACCCAGATGTTGGACCTTGCACTTTGCCTCGCTGAACCTCATGAGGATGTTGCTAAACCAGCACATATCTCATTTGAGAAGTTATGGCAGTCAAGTGAGCTTCCCAGGGTCTGAAAAAGGGGCACATAACACCTATTTTTAGCAAGGGGAAAAAGGAAGATCCAGACAACAACAGAGTAGTCAGTCTCATCTCTACTGAGCACGGTCAGGAAGCAGATTCTCCTGGAAAGTATGCTAGGGCATGTGGAGAACAAAGAGGTGACTGGGGATATCCAGCATGGCTTCACTAAAAGCAAATCGTATCTGACAGATTTGGTGACCTTCTGCAGTGGGGTTACAGCTCTGGAGGATAAGGGAAGAGCAGCTGAACTACTTGATCTTGTGCAAATAGCATTTGATGCTGTTCTGCAGGACATTCTTGTCTCTAAACTGGAGAGATGTTGGCTTGATAGATGGACCACTCAGTAGATAAAGAATTGGCTGGATGGTCACATTCAAAGAGTTGAGGTCAGTGGCTCAATGTCCAAGTAGAGACCAGTGATGAATAGTGTTCTTCAGAGGCTGGTATTGGAATTAATGCTGTTTAACTTGGTGGTGACATGGACAGTGAGGTTGAATACCCTTCAGTATGTTTGTACCAAGCTCTGTGGTATTGTCAGCACACTGGAGGGAAATGATGCAATCCAGAGGATGGAAGCCCTGACAGGCTTGAGAGATGGACCCATGTGAATCTCATGAATCTGAACAAGACAAAGCGCATAGTCCTGCACCTGGACTGGGGCAATCCCAGGCATCAGTTCAGACCGGGTAATGAATGAATAGGGAGTAGCTGTGATGATAAGGTCTCGGAAGCGTTGGATGATTTAAACATAAATAAAAATTGGACACGAATTGGCAGTGTGTGCTTGCTGCCCAGAAAGTCAGCGGTACCCTGGACTGCATTAAAAGAAGCATGACCAGCAGGATAAGGAAGGTGATTTTTTCTTCCTCCCCCCCCCCCCCCCTTCTACTCTGCTCTTATGAGACCCCACCTGGAGTAGCATGTTTAGCTCTGGGCCCCCAGCATTAGAAGGATGTGGAACTGTTGGAAAGTTTCTGGATTAGACTATGAAGATGATCAGTGTGCTGGAGTGCCTGCCTCTCTTATGAAGCAAAGGCTGAGGGAGCTGGGGTTTATCAGCCTTGAGAAGAGAGGTCCAGAGTGACTTTATTGTGGTCTTCCAATACCTACTGGGTCTACAGGAAAAATGGAATTTTTTTTTTTTTAGGGAGTGTAGTGATGGGATATGAATAATAGTTTCAAATTAAAAGAGGAGAGGTTTAGATTAGATGATTATAGAAAGCTCATTACCTGAGGGTAGTGAGGCATTGGCACAGGCTGCCCAGACAAGCTGTGAATACTTGATTTCTGGATGTGTTCAGGGCCAGTTTGGAGGTGGCCCTGGGAAATGTAGTAGAAGTTCCCCTACCCATGGCAAGGGAATTCAAACTGGGTGACCCTTAAGATCCCTTCCAACTCGAACTGCTGTATGATTCTGTGAAATAACTGCACTTAGTTTGTTATATCATGTTGCATATCAGAGGAAAATACAATTGGTAGAAAGTTATTTTCCCCAAGGTGCAAGGATTGAAAAAAAAGCTCCTCAGAATATATCAAGTCCTGAATTAGTTTGAATGCTATATTCTAGCATATGCTTTTTTTTTTTTCCCCCCTCTCAACTTTGTAGTACAAGGATTAGTCTAAGCATTAACTGGAGATGGTAATTTTTTTCCTTAAGGTAGGTCCCCAATGCTGATCTTTTCCATACTTAGCAGGAACTGTTGTGAAGCTATCAAGTTCTGTGGGGCCAAAACTTAATCTTATGAATTAAAGGTCACGTGCTACAGTCTTCCCCAATCTCAAGCCAAAATTTATTACAGTTCATCTTAAGAGAAACGCGTTCACGATCTGTTTAGGAATCGAAAGGTCAACAGACTCTTGTTTTTTTAAATAAGCATTGAACAGTTGTGATTGTCATACTTTCTTCAGATGTATACTTCATTTGTAGTAGTATATCTGTAGTAACAATTTAGAGCATGGTAAATTGGAAATGACTTTTGACCTGAGGGCACGTGTATCTTCTACTGTCACACCTTAATATTCTTCACTTTTGCCCATCAAATGAGTATTTGGTGCAGATATTATTAACTATATTCACTTTTTCTAATTTGGAAGTTGCCTGTCTTATGTTTTTTTTTTTTTCACTTTAAAACATGAAATTGAAATTCTTTTTGTCTTTGCTTGCTTCTGACTGTCCCCTACTCTCTCCTGTAGATATTTATCTCTTTTGGGAAGAATCAGAGGCTCATGAAATACTGAACCCCAGTTTCTGTGTATCTGTTCTTATTATTGGGCAGAAAAGGTTCACAAGAGTGAACTAAATATGTATCTTCACGTTTGTCTTGTGATATATATAAACATAGAGGGATGTGTGTGTCTATCTAAAAAGATGGAATAAAAGAGATATTTTAAGATCCCTAACTTTAATATCCAAAGTGGAAATCACTCTTTCTGCTAAGATCATAATTTTTCTTGTATCAGTCTTGATTCTTGGATAGGAGTTGAGTTGTGCTTGCTGAAATTATAGCCGATGGTGAGGCTGAGCTAAGTGCAATAACATACACTGTTTAGGAGGGCTTCCTTCCTTTCCTGTCATGAAGTCATTCATTTAGAGAAGAAAGTAGAACCTTGTGTCAAATTTCTCTATTTTTAGGTTGCGTAAAAACTAATTTTTGAGCTACTTGTTGGCAAGTACCTATGCTTGCACAGAATCTGCAAGTTAATTCATTCTCCTGTCAATCACTTACTTTCCAGGAAAGTGAATTGCTATATAACAAAATTATATATTAACATTTTGAAGGATAGTAATCAAGGATGTTTAAACTCCTATTGATTTTTGGAATGAGTGAAGAATGAATGTGTCAAAATAACTTCTTGCAATATGAAATAACTAATTTGGGTGTGTGTTTTCTGTAATTATATCCATCCTCCATTATCTCCACGAAGTATTTAATTGCTTTCAGAAACCACTCATGGATAAGATTCTTTGTTCTTTTCATACCCAAATGTATTAATATTAATGCTAAATTAGTATTACTGCTTTCCTAGTATTTGTGTTCATGAATTCATAAATTTATATTTTTCTCTTTATTTTCCCTTTAGTTTGAACTATACATTCAGCAGAAGCATGCTTAAGGAAATCTCTAAATGTGTCTTCTTTTCTTTTGTCATGGTGGATGAAGAAGGGGAGAATCATGTAGTAGAAAAAGAATTTTTCTTCTGTTCCTTGTGAAAGCAAAATGCTAGCTTGTATACATCTCCTGATGCAGTAGGACTGACTAACAAACATTTTTAATAGTCTTTCTGAGTCTATAAGGCTTGTTTAATGGAGTATTTCCGAGGAGTTTTGCTACTTGAAATGATCATTGTGATTGCTTACTGCTATCAGTAACTGTATCTATTGCTATGAGCAGTGTGATGATGTTTTTTGGCTTTGTATGAATTATGTAGTGAAATGATGCTGGCTATATAATCTTTCTTCATTAAATCTATTCAAAAGTAGTAGATGGATTTGGGTTATGAACTTACATTCTACTGATTCTAGTATAGGCTCCAAAATATTTTCTTTGAAAATGTGAAGTTCTGGATAACAATGCTTTCCCTACCTTTCTCTTTCCTGCAATACTTGTCCAGAACTTTATGAAACTAGTCAGATTCTGATCTTTCATGCAATAGAAATATTGAAAAAAGGAACAACAGTAACCAGATGACCAGAAAGGGACAACAAAAGCTTCTTTTCTTAATTAATAACTTTTTTTTTTTAATGGAACATGACTTTCTGAAGTGTGGTACGAAAATCCAAGTTGAATATTATCATACTTGGCTTTGTAGCCACAAATGTACTTGTTCTCAATCAGATGTTGTCTAAAAGAGTTGACTTTGTGCACTCAGTGGCGAAATCTGTCTAGCTGTGAAGAGTTCTGGTTTATAACTCTTCTGAAATGAGTATATCTCAAATGTAACGCATGTGCTATTTTACTAAGTGACCCACTCATCAGGGCTTTGAGTTGGAATCAGTTCTTGTTTTTAATTAGGCAGCTTGTGTTTTACTTAAAGATGGAGTACGTGATAATGAAAAAGCTAGAAGTAGCTGCAGATATTTAATTTCTAAATTGTCATGTTCTGGATAAAAAGTTAGGGGAAGAAGTACCAGATTTTTTTTTCTGAAGATTTAAAAAATACTCATTCTCCTTCTTCTAAACCTTTAATTTTGGAGACAAGCTTGGCACTGTGTGCTTGCAGTATTTATACAACAGTAGTCACTTTCTTTCTTAAAGAAAAAAGAAAAACTTAAATCTTAGTAACAAGGAAGTGGTTAATGGTCACAGGAAACACTGCACTTGACAGTCGAGTTAAGCTGATGTCTGTCTTTTGAGCTAGTGTAACAAAGCTGTATTTCTCAGTAGGGAGAGAGAAAAAAAGATGGAGGAGAGTTTCAGTCCTTAGATAACACCTAGACAATAATCCTTTATGTAACGATCAGTGCAAGGTGGTCATTGTGTATATGGCCCTACAGCTATTGTGTCCTTGCTGCTTTGGATATAGTATGTCACAGATTGAAGCACTGTTCAGTATGTGATGGAGGCAGTCACAGTCCTGGACACGTCACTCTGGAGAAGTCAGCATGTTTGTCAGTCCACTTGAAGGGTGCCACTTACATCTGCAGCTGAACTGAAATTTTAACCTTCTGTGGAAGAGGGTGAGACAAAGGAAGGGAAGATATTCTGCTCTTGTTAGTTACAAACCAAGAAAGCTGTTCAAATCACATCGTAAAACAACAGTTTCTAAGTGGGATGTGTGTGGAGGGAGTTGCTGGCCAAATACGAACTTTATTTAATATAGTACTTACATTAGTATTTTTGGTCATGTAAAATTTTGGCTATACATAGAAAGGTAGTAGGAAGACTTCAAAGGAAAGTTCCACCACCATAAGGGAGGACAACCTCTTCTCTCCCTTCTACACCCTAAGCAAATCAGGGAAGTAGCTATACGACCTTAGAGCCCTGGCATTCTTCAGGGTTTCTTGATTTGCTGGCTGTAAGACCTTGAGAAATCATACCAGCAGTGTCTTGGCAAAGCTGAAACACAAATCATCTGTTAAATGGTTACATTAGAATGGAGGTTTTAGAGATTGCTAAATCACAGTACGTATTCTGAAAGTGACAGAAGTTGTTTTATGTGCAACAATAGTAGTCATTAACCTTAGAAATTTTTGGAATTATTAAATTCAGTTTTGTGACTGAATGCTTTATAAAAATACTATACTATGTTAGAATCTGATATCCCCCCCAGGATCTTTTTTTCTTTAGAGAAAGATTTCACTCACTTACCTGAATTTATTAGATTTCTTTTGGTGTGGAATATGTTTGCTGTTTTGAAAGCAGATGACAAAAGCATCCTCCTGTAATTTATGGTCCTCCTTCTGTATTTTGTCACCTTATTTGAACTGGCCCCAAGAAATGTCATCAAGATGAGGCAATGGGTATGTTCCATATACATCTTGGACTTACTTCATTATTCCCGCTTACTAGCCAGGGCTACATAGTAAAACAATGTCCTCAACATACAGAGTATATGGTAGTATTCCACAAATGCTCTACAAATGCTCTCCAGGCAGAAAAACTTCTCAGAAGAGGTTCAACTACTTGTAAGCAACCGTCTTGCCAATAGCTGTGGCTGCAGACTTTCAATAAAATCTCATGTTAAGCTAAATGAAAGGCGTCTGGTAGGTTAGTTAAAATAACTGCTGCGTTTTGAGGGACTCATCTATTGCTAGGAGTTGTATTTCCCCATGAGGTCTGTGGGAGTTTTTGTGACAGTATGGATGGTATAGATTCTCTCTCAGAGAATGTGCTTCAGCTGTGCCAGAAAAGCAAAGCAAAAAGCAACCTTTAAGGAGGAAGTCGTCTTGTGTAGGTCCTGCACAGACTGTTGTTTTCAGTTGCATTTTGTTAACTCGATAATTACATAAAAATCTCTTCTCACAAATAACAATTGTTTTGAACTCAATCTTGCTATCAATGCATATGTTTTTGTTTTGTCTGGTGTAAATTGGAGATGTGATAATCAGTTCTAGCTTATTCTGTATTTTGGCGCAGTATTTATATTACTTTGAGATTTGACAGGAGGTATACCTGAGTAACTGTAGAATGGTTCTTGTATTGATAAGTTACACATTACCTTTTCAGTGTCTTCTGTTTTAGTGCTGATCTTAAAGCAAAAGTAATGAGTGGTTTGAAATGATTATTTTTTTACAAGTCCATTTATACCTGTCATCTTGAAAACATTGTTCAATTATTTTTCACAGTTCCGTGTGGTGGATGATTTGATAAACTCCGTGCTGTATCCTGGTGACTCTTTGATCCAACTTCAGAAGCTGATTCAGACTCCTGTGCTGTAAATTGGCAGTGGTGGAGTGATTCGGGTAGGTGACTGTCTAGAGATATTGAAGGAGATAAAAGGAATGAAGTGTTTTGAGTACACGTATTGTTTTAGTTGCTCTATGATGTGCTACTATTATCTTCTCTTGCCTTCGCATGTAAGATGACTAAGCTTTGTTTTAATTGCTGATGATTTTTTTTTCCAGCTGCTGGTAGGGAAGGTGTTTGAGAACTGATAACTGTGGTGGCTTTCTGTGAAGAAGTGTTAGGGGTATCTCTGCAGTGTAACTGTTCTGTCATGCTCGAATCACAAAACGTTGTGTTTAATTTTCTGCATTACTTTTTTATATAGAATATTATGTATATGAAGTAGTTAGACTTTTTATGGCAGTGTATTTATAGCTCTAAAATAAAACTCAGCAAAAAGCACTTCTGCCCTCAGTAAGCTAACTTAAGTGCTCTCAACCTAGCCATAGATTAATTTTTTGTTTGTTTGTTTGTTTTTCTTTTTTTCCTTTGCAGTTACAAGCATGTACCCCTTTAGTTTTCTGTATCTGTTTGAATGAAGTTATAAGTGGTATTTTTCTGGGAAGTTGAAACTTTTAAATTTAAACACTTCTAACTCTGTAATTCATCATAGATGCAGTTATCCACTTGTAAAGCATTAGAGACAACATAAAGTGATAAGGAGTCTTTTTTTTTTAGAAAGTATATGATTGATGTTTTTCAGAATTTTGATCTTAATACATTGCAAAAGGAATTACTATCTTAGTCCTTACTAGTACCGTGGAGCAAAATACAGTTTTTCATCCTGCTCTCTTAATCTTTTTCTCTGACCCAAGTATACAGGTACAGTAACTTACCGAAATTTTTAACTACCCACAGAAAATCCTTGACTTCTGGGAGGAGAAATATTTCATAGGAAAAATATTGTCTTAAATGCAAATGACGGCTCTGAAAGTGATGCCTCCTATTTTATTATGTTGGCCCACAATGTCAGAGGATGTTGGTGGTATGACAGTAGAGGTTGTACCTTCCCACCAATATTCCATTACATGTTGTTGCTGTGTGACAGATGGTAGTAGAGGGGGTGGTCTGACAAAATGGTATCTGATATGCAAGTATGTGTGGACCAAAGGTGTGTCATTGACTTCTGCCACATGGAAAATATGGTACTCACTGACATTCATCAACGTTTGTTGAATGTTTATGAAGACCAGCCAGTGGATGTGAGCACAGTGAGGTGGTGGGTGGTTCATTTCTACAGTGGTAGTGGATTACCTCCACTGGAGCTGATTTTTATAAGTGAGGCATGCAGGCTCCTTTTCATTGCTGGTAAAAATGCATAGCTAGCTGTGGTGACTGTTTTGAAAGAGTATTTTGTAGCTGAGAAATTTTTCATAGTATTGTGTTCTTTTATATTGGTTGTAATTTCCATGGAAATAAGTAGGAGGCAATACTTCAAGAGAGACGTATATGGAAAAGATTGTTCCATGATGGAACCATTATGAAATGATAATGAGTGAGTTGGAATTTTTTTTTTAAATGTGTTTTTGGGGCTTATTTTAATAAGATTTATTATGACGTATTTTAATAAAGATTACAAAAAAAAAAAAAGCAAGAATACTTATTTTGAACAGATTCCATCTTTTTTGGAGGAAAAGCTTAATTATTTCTTTAAAATACCTGATATTCTATGTGAGCATTTCAGAATTATTGTTTCTATACATCTTTGGTTACACAGAATTGTTAAGGGCTGTATTTCTCTATTTCATATCTGAGATTTATTTTGCGGTTCTCTGGCTTGTGAGAGATACTGTGAAGTAACCATTGGAGGGATATGGTTTTATCATGTAGATAGGCTGAGACTTCTTCAGTAGGCTCTTAGTCTCCTGTTTACTACTAAAGCATCAGTAACAAAGCAGGGACTTCAGGCAACATTGCACAACTTCTGTTTAGAGACAGATAATTCCTTTGTCATGGTATATTCATGTGTTTCACATTAGCTTGTCCTAACATGCATGCACAAATAGAATGATTGCAGATTTTTTTAGTGTTAAGAACAATTTTATGTTGAATTGTAATCTCATTTTCATAATCCTAATTTCATTGCAAATCTTTTTTTGCCATTGAAGCACTTGTTAAGTCTTATCATAATTCAAATTGAATGGTTAATCTGTAGTTTATTTTTTGTTGCCTTGCTTTTGTTTGCTCTCCTGTATCACCGTCTTTGTGCTTAACTGTCGGTTCTTTGGCATACTTGACTAATGAGCCATCACCATTTCCAGGGTGAAGGAAATCTCTGTTAACTAAAAGGAGCAGGGTTGTAAGCTTTGTAATAGACTTGTAGCTGCAAGCAGGTTTAGAAAAGTTGAACTGTAAAACATACAGTGGTTAAATGTGTACTTCACAAGAAATGTAGTGTCTGTTTGGGATAGAGGCTTCTTGCTGTCAACTGAATGTGTTCAGCCGCTTCTTCTCAAAGTTTTATTTTTGGAAAAGATGCTTTAATTTGTCGCTTAATCCAGTTAGTACTCCACTAAAAGCTTAGGTCTGTCATGAAGGTAATGATTAACCTTGTGTAATTATAGATAGTGAACCTTAAATGAGTTCTAACTTGTATAGAACTGAAATCAATGAAATAAAGTTTAAGAACAAATACTAAGTGCTGAAGTTTGTCATATTTTGTTGGTATTTATTTTTTTGTTTTTTTTTTTTGCAAAGTATTATAACTAATGCATGCACTTGACAAGTCACTGAAATCTTCCCTTGTACAGAGTACTGCAGCTTCTGTTACAGTAGTGTAGTATTTTGTATTTGGTCTTCTGACTGTGCTCCAGTTAAATATGCAGTTCTTGAAACTGTGTACTGAGTCAGCTAAGGAAAATCGCTATTCATTGTCTTGATATAAGGACTTACTGAATAAAGGAAACAACACTGGCTAAAGAGAGTCCCATCCCTTCAATATTCTTGTTTTCCCACATGTCCAGTAGTTTTTGGACATGTTCCAGCCTTCTTATATAAGCCATGGGTACTCTGAACCTTGTTGACTTGCTGATTCATTTCTTCTTGTAGCAATAAGCTTTGGCTCAAATTTCTCCCTTCTTGGTTTTATTGACATGTTTCAGCATGAAGCACATATTCCAACATATCTCAGGTGGCTCAGCTGTGAAGGCTAATCCAGTCAGCATCAGGCATGTTTTGTCTTGGCAATGTGTGTTGGAAGCCTGTCTTTCTGTCAGCCTGCCATTCCCTGTAATGCAGAAGAGGGATTGACAAACCATCCTGATAGGTGACATGATTTTTGAGCTCATGGACATTCAGAACTACAGTATTTTAGGCTGTCTTGCTCAATGCTATTTTAGTTTGAGGATTTATAAAGGATACCAGTTTGCTGGTCATAAATGTGCACACTGCTAGCAGTCAGTCTAAAACCTGATTAGATTATCAAAGGATTGGCTTATGTAATAAATTCTTTGGTTGTCACTTGGGCAGAATTAGATATTTGAAGGAAAACCACATTCATCCTTAATCTGACAAATTTGTTTTTTGTGCTCTGCAAAAAACTATTGGGAAATACCTCCCTTACATTGCATAAGCACTTCTTGGATCTGTTTGTCTGCAGCTAGCAAATATAAAAAGCCAAATCAATATTGGAATCTGAACAGGATTGGAAAATGGAGCAGGTTAGTTTGCTAGCTAGTCTACATCTAATTTGGGCTGAAGAAGTTTTAGAAACTGAAGGCAGAAAGAAGGATTTGCCTTTGATTTCTATAGAACTAGTATGGGAAGAATACTGTGTGTTTAGAAATAACTGCTCCGTTGTAGCCAGTTGTCAGCCTGCATACTTCAGTGTCATTAGGTGGGCAATGTCTTGAAGTCCAAACTGCCTGTCCATAAAGATCCTAGATGTCCAAAGACAGGCTGCTTGTCCTCTTGGGGATTATGCACCAAGGCAATTGGAAGGTTGTAATAAATAAATGGATGAAATAGGTATACTGTTTTTCCAGAGGTCCAGCTAGATAAGGGACCCAAAAGCAGTGGGTTTTCTAATGGAAATACTTGGCTTAGTTTTAGGCCAAAAAAAGATGATGGATTTTTTTCAGAAGAGAGTAGATTTTGAATGAACACTCCTTATAGAGAAAAGGCAAAGAGAGTAGTTTGTAAAGCATGTGCTCTGTGTGAAAGCTTAAATACAAAAACAAGGAACTATTAATACAGATCATCAAGGACTGATAAGTAAACCTAAGGGTCTTTAAAGAAAGAAGTTTGTGTGTGTTCTATCTAATATCATTGGTCCTTGGCATGAAGAATGTTAGGTTATCCTCCTTAACTTAGTGGCAGTATTTGAATGAATTGAGAATTGGATAGTACTATTTTGATTAAAATAACTTTACCTGTTTTTGACTTTTGAGAGGTGGAGAAAATAAAGTTAGTACTTGCTCTCCTCTTGGCAGTCTCTGGGACCACAGGCTTTAATATGGTCTCCACAAGATAGCGGGCTTGCTCCAAGAAGACTGTGGTGATCCAGACAGAGGGCCTGCCCAGAAATGTGGCTGTTCAGATCTCCATCTGCAGGGAGTGCCTGAGCCTGCTGCTGCTGGGGGAGGGTGGCAGGGATTCCTGCCACCTGTGTGAGGTGTGAGCAGGTGGATGAGCTGCTCAGCCTGGTGGCAGAGCTCAAGGAGGAGTTGGAGAAGCTATGGGCCATCAGGGAATTTGAGTGGGAGATCGATTGGTGGAGTGACTGGCTGGCATGCTGGAAGGAAGGGTCCCCAGAAAAGTGGTGGACCCTCTGCCCTTCACAGTTGGACAGATCTGACAGATGAAGAGGGTTGAAAGTGAGTTCCGACTCAGCATCACAGGTACACCCCCCCTGCCTGCCTACCCTGCTACACCAGATCCCACTAAGCAACAGGTTTGAGATGGTGGAAATTGAAGGGGAGGTGAATGGGAAGGTGAGGGAGGATCTGCCTAGGAGGGAGCCTAGGGCAAGGCAGTCACCCCCATGCCCCGAGACTACCTCTGTCAGGAAAGACAGAAGGGTAATTGTGGTGGGCAGTTCCCTTCTCAGGAGAACGGAGGGCCCCATTTACAGACCTGATCAGTAGGGAGGTGTGCTGTCTCCCTGGGGCCTGTGTCAGGGACATTACCAAAAAACTCCTGGGTCTAGTCCGCTCCTCTGAATACTATCTGCTATTGATAGTTCAGGTAGGCAGTGATGAAATCACTCAGAGAAGCCTGTGAGCTATCAAAAAGGATTTCAGGGGTTTAGAGCAAATGGTTGAAGGAGTGAGTGTGTAAGTGGTATTATCCTCTCTGCCTTCTGGTGAAGGACATGGAGCAGTGTAGGAAAACACTTTGAATAAGTGCTGAAAGGTTGATGCTGCCCTAGGAACTTTGGGTTCTTTGACCATGGGACGGTTTACTTGGTGCCTGGCCTGATGACAGCAGACAGTTCTCACATATCTCTGTGAGGAAAGCTGATCCTAGCCCAGGAGCTGGCAGGGCTTGTTGAGAGAACTTCAAACTAGGTATAAAGGGGGATGAGGATAAAACGATGCTCTCTAGGGTGGAGCAAGTAGTTCAGATTTGATGAGGGAAGTGAGTGGAGGTCAGTGGGACAGAGAAGGGCTTGGAGATGTTGCTGCTGTAGGAGATGGTGAGGATAAACCACTGAACTGTTTTGTAGGATCTTCTGGGAACTCCACAGAAGAGGTAATGTTGTTGACCACCCCATCTGAAACCTTCTATTGTCCCTCTAGGAAGTGGTGAGGGAAAACTTCAAAGTTCCTTCGGAGGTTTGAGAAAGGGTGCCTCTAGAAAGGTAGTATGTCAGAAAGCCCAGCTGAAGTACTTTTGCTCTAATGAGTGCAGCATGGGAAATAAGTTGGAAACTGTGATGTGCTTGGAAAACTATGATCTGGTTGCTATCACAGAAACATGGTGGGATGAATTCCATGATTGGAATACTCTGAAAGCCACAGGCTCTTCAGAAGGGATAGATGAGGTAGGAAGGAAGGGGGAGTTGCCCTCTATGTTAGGAAGTGGGTAGACTGTGAAGAGCTGTGCCTGAGAAAACAGCCATACCCAGGTTGACAACTTATGGCTGATCCCTGGACCAAGGATCAATCCAGTAAAGGACATCTAGTGGTTGGGATCTGCTGCAGGCCACCTGATCAGGGAAAGCCTGTTGATGAGGCCTTCTTGCTTCAACTATGGAAGGTGTTGCATTCGTGGGCTCTTGTCCTGATGGGGGATTTCAATCACCCGGATATCTACTGGGATAGTGGCACGATGGGTGGCAGACAATCCAGGAGATTTTTGGAGTCTGTTGAGGATAACTTCCTTATCCAGGTAATGGATGGACTGAGGTGAAGCCTTACTGGACCTGGTGCTCATCAGTGCAGAGAAGAGCATTAGGGAGAATAAGACTGGAGGCAGCCTGGGCTTCAGTGGTCATGCCCTGGTGGGGTTTGTGATTTGGAGGAATGCAGGCATGACAAAAAAGTAGAATCAGGACCCTGAACTTCAGGAGAGCAAACTTCTGGCTGCTCAAGGAACTGCTGGGTGGGATCTTCTGGGAAACTGTCCTTAAGGGCATAGGAACAGAACAGTGCTGGTAGCTCTTTAAGGACACCCTTCTGAGAGTGCAACAACTGTAAGTCTCCCAGCAGAAGAAATTGAGCAGAGGTGGGCAACCAGCGTGGCTGAGCAAGGACCTGTACCTTAAAAATGTACAGGAAGTGGAAGCAGGGTTGTGTAGCCTGGGAAGAATATGGGGACATTGTTTGTGTGTGCAGAGATAATATTAGGAAAACCAAGTCACAGATGGAGCTGAACTTGGTGAGGGATGTGAAAAATAACAAGAAGAGGTTCTTCAGGTACATAGGCAGGAGGAGACAGACCAAGGAGAGTGTTCCCCCTCTGATAAATGAGGATGAAGAACTGGTTTTTTCAGACATGGAAAAAGCTAAGGTGCTCAGTAAGTACTTTGCCTCTTTTTTCACTGGTGGTCAGACACCTCTCCATGTCTCAGGACCCTGAAGCTCTAGACGTGGTGTAGAGGAGCAGATTCTGTCCCACTGTAACAGTGCAGCAAGTCTGAGACCTCCTCGTGAAACTGAACGTATATAAGTCTATGGAGCTGGATGATATCTATCCTAAGGTTCTGAGAGAATTGGCTGATATGGTTGCTCTTCATATTTGAAAAATCATAGCTATCTGGTGGAGTCCCTGGGGACTGGAAAAAGAGAAACATTACTGCCATTTTTTAAGGAATGGAGAAATGATGAGCCAGAGAACTTCAGGCTGGTGAGCTTCACCTCTGTGCATGGGAGGATCATGAAGCAGATCCTCCTAGAAGCTTTGCTCAAGCACATACGAGATAAAGAGGTGATTTGAGACAGCCAGCATGGCTTCAGCAAGAGCAGTCTTGCCTGACAAATCTGGTGGCCTTCTATGATGGACTGACAGCATCAGTGGACAGGGGAAGACTGATGGGTGTCGTCTGTCTGGACTTGTGCTAAGTTTTTGATGTGGTCCCTCACCATATCTTCTCTAAACTGAGAGCTGTGGATTTGAAGGGTGGACTCGTGGGTTAAGAACTGGTAGGCTGGTTGCAGCCAAAAGGTTATGATCAATGGTTCTGTGTCAGGGTGGAGGCCAGTCACAAGTAGTATCCGTTAGGAGTCAGTCTTGGGATTAGTGCTCTTCAACATCTTCATCAATGACATAGACGATATCATTGAATGCACCCTCAGCAAGTTTGCAGACAACACCGAGCTGAGCAGTGCAGTCGATACATTGGAAAGAAAGAAAGCCATCTAGAGGGACCTAGACAGGCTGGAGAAGTGGGCCTGTTTGAACTTAATGAGATTTAACAAGGCCAAGTGCAAGGTGTGGGAGATGGAGAGGTTGGCCCAACCTCGTTGAATGTCAATGTGCTGATAACACGGGCAGGGAAAGGGAGATGAACAGAATAAACAAGAATGTTTTGTAGCTAAGCTCTCTGCTGTTTATGAAGACTTGTTATGGAACTTGCTTGCTTTCTAGCCAATGGATTGTTAGTGGAAATGTACTGAATGTGCATGTTAGAATACAAAAGGTTTGTTTAGAAGAAGACAGAGATACGCAGCAATAAAGAAATCTTCCATGCATGGGAGCCCTGTGCTGTGTTGCTTGGAACAGTCAGTATCCAAACAGGGACCTCAGCAGGGACTTGACCTGACTTAAAGACTGACCAGTTTGGAACACATTGAGACAAATGTGGGGTGTGTTGAGACAAATGCGAGGTTTGTTGAGACTAGGGTGGAGCTCACTGAGTTTGTTGAGGCAAACACGGAAGGCATTGAGAAAAACGTGGAGAACTTGTACAAGTGTTGAGATAAACATGTCAGACCGAGGATTCATTGTCCCTAACTACTCTGATTGCCTCTCGCTGGATGAAGGTAAGCATGCACATTATGAGGAACAAAATGACCTCGGAACAGAAAAACATCCTAGTTATTTTCAATCTATCCTTAAACAATGTCAGTATCTCCCCATGATCTCTGGCAAATGCTTGTATGGGCCACCAGGATGGATACCTCCAGGCACAGTTTACGACCCAGAGTCTTGGGAAGGGATTGCGTGAAACTGTGGGACACATCCACTAAAAGTGATAAAGTGGTGTCCAGGTTGCGTGAAACTTGGAGAAAAATTTTTGAAGCTTAAAAAAGTCATGTGGGGTCATCGTCAGTCACCCCCAGTCCGACTGAGGGTGAAGGATCTGCACGCTCCTCCTCAGACTCACCTGCTGTGCCAGCAACCCCCTTGTGACCACTGTTGCAGGTGGTGAGCTCACTGCCTCCCTTCCTGAGTGCCCCAATGATCCCTTTGATCTTGGCCCGAAAGACTCTCACTAAGAGCTGGATCTGTCTCCCTTCGATCCACACGATGCATGGGTGCTTTGGAGATGGAAGCTAGGAAAGCTGCTGGAGACGTAGGTATGTTAAGGGCATTCCCTGTAATGGTAGCCCCAGATCAAGAACCACGGTGGGAGGCTATATCGTATAGTATCCTGGGAGATTTAGAGTGTACAGTAACAAACCATGGCATCAGTGCCCCATATACTGTCAATTCAATCCATATGTGATAGCTCTGTTTTTACACCACATGATTTTAAAATGATGTGTTGTCTTATCATGACCAATATGCAGTATACTACGTGGGAATCGAAATTGAGAGGATTGGCACAGACACAGGCGACTGAAAATCGTGCACTGCCACAGAGAAATCCACTTGAGGCTGTAGATGTGAATGCTTTGATGGGGAGGGGGATTTCTCCACCCCAGCTCAGCAGGTGCGAATCCCTGCAGAAGGGTTACAGTAAGTTAAGCATCTGGCAGTGTGTGCCCTCCAGTCTGTGCCGGAGGCAGGGAGCAAAGACAGCCTTTTGTGAGCATTAATCAGCAGCACCAAGAACCATATATGACGTTTCTGGATAGGCTTAAAAATTTGCTGGAAAAGCAGGTCGGTAATGCACAGGTGACAGCTCTTGTATTTCAATAGCTAGCAATTGAAAATGTGAACACTGATTGCCAGAAGATGTTACGTGCTGTAAAAAATCCCACTACTGAGGAAATGATTAATGCATGTATGGATGTTGGCACATATCAACACCAGGTTATGCTAGCAGCCTAGGCGTATTTGCCGCTGTATCCCTTAACCAGCAGCACAGATGTTTTGGCTGTAACCAATTTGGGCACCTTTGTGCAAAGTGTCCATGGAAGGGGAGTAGATCACAACAATTATGTCCGAGATGCAAAAAAGGCAACCACAGATTACGGGATTGTTGGTCGAAATAGGATATCAATGACCAACTGCTCCATCCAGTGGGAAACTACTGGAGGAGCATGACGGGGGGTCGCATGATGACAGCAAATTCCACTCAGGTGGTTGTCGCAGCTTATATGCCAGAACCTGCATGCGAATATGGCCGCAGTTTATATGCCAGAACCCATAGCAGCATCGGGGTGGACTTGGGCACCTCCTCAGACACAATCGTAAATGATACCGCTGTCATCATAGCCCCCACAGGTGTTTACGGACCTCTGGGGAATGGCGTGGCAGCACGAGGTATAGACTCAGTATGACATGCTACACTACAGAATTGTGCTACTATAGACTTCTTGCTGTTAGTTCAGGGTCACGGGTGTCAGGATTTCGATGGCACGTGTTGTATGAACTTGTCAGATCATTTGAAATCAATACATAAAAGCATTCAAGATTTGCAGAATGGAGTTAAGAAATTAAAGATTGATAATGGGTTGGGTATGTTTGGAGGCCTCCTAGGAAGGCTGGGAGTGTGGATACAGAACAGGTCAGTTTGTCCCATCATTTTTCTCTTTGTTTTAGTTTGCATTCCTTGCTTATTGCAGTGTGTTCAGAAAACAGTACAAGATGCTTTAAATCACGTTTTTTTCATTAGTAAAGAGGGGGGAGTTTTGGGAAATGGAGAGGTCGGCCCGACCTCGTTGAATGTCAACTTGCTGATAACACAGGGTGGGAAAGGGAGATGAACAGAATAAACAAGAATGTTTTGTAGCTAAGCTCTCTGCTGTTTATGAAGACTTGTTATGGAACTTGCTTGCTTTCTAGCCAATGGATTGTTAGTGGAAATGTACTGAATGTGCATGTTAGAATACAAAAGGTTTGTTTAGAAGAAGACAGAGATATGCAGCAATAAAGAAATCTTTCCTACCAAGAAACCTGTCTCATGTTGCTAACTTATGACTGGCACAGTCCCAGGTGTTTGTATAGACTGGGCTAAGAACCCCTTGAGATCAGCCCTGTGGAGAAGGACTTGGGGGTCCTGGTGGACGAGAAGCTGGACATGAGCCAGCAGTGTAGCCATGAGCACTTGTAGCCCAGAAGGCCAAGGTGTTCTGGGCTGCATTGAAAAAGGGATGGCCTGCAGGGAGAGAGAGGTGGTTGTCCCACTCTACTCGGCTCTTGTGAGGCCCCATCTGCAGTACTGCGTCCAGGCCTGGGGCCTCCAGCACAGGAATGATGTGGAGCTCTTGGAGTGGGTGCAGAGGAGGGCCACTAACATGATCAGAGGACTGGAGCACCTTTCCTATGAAGAAACTTTCATCTCTGGAATCTAATGCAGTTCAATAAATGCCTGTTTTTCTGTTAAAAAACAAACAAACAACAACAACAAAAAAAAACAACAAAAACCCAATACAATAATTTCCAGGTAATCAGGTGACTTATTTTGTTTATATGAAGTCTTGAGGTACAGACTTTATTTCTTTTAGCTAGATCTTATATTGACTTGTTGGAGAAAATCCCAAAGAAATGTGGAACTTAAGGAGAGGAGGAAAAAAAAAAAAGTTTAGTTATCAGATCTAATGATGCATTTCCTATATTGCTGGCATATACTGCAAAGTGGAACCGCATTTAAGAGGGATTGGGATGATGCATGAATATTGTCTTCAAAATGCATTTCAGAATTTGCAGTTTGGTAGAACTTCTGACAACAAGTGAAGGTCACATTCCTCCAAGAGGACTCTGCAAATGACAAGAGATTAGGATTGAGGAGAAACCTAGTGGTGATTTGCAGCCTACGCACGCACAGCAATTTCTGCATGCTAGCCTTAACCCTGTTTTGTTGGTCTAGGTCAAATTTACTAAGAATCCACTAGGAACTGGGGAAAAAACTCTCGCTGTAACCTTGTTATCAGAAGGGGACGCAACAAGCTTGCATTCTGTTCTTTTTCAGAAAATGGTGTCTTGTATCTATGGTTATAAGTAACAATTGTTCTTGCTATGTCAGATTCAGAAGCTCTCTATTGGTTATTTCAGTTTCAATTTAAATAGTATTTGAACAGAAAAAGTTGGAGTGTTTCGCAGTCACTTTAATTTAGCATATTATTTTCCCTGGCTTTCTGAAGAGCCGGGAATGAGTTACACTGCAGTTGCGCCAGTTAAAATGATAGAAATTTTTCCTATCTTTTATTAACTGTTTAGCTTTTCGTTCAGGTGACTTGTGGTTTTAATTCTGTCATATAGAAAAAGTACAGGGGATATTGTATAGCTCCATGGAATAAAATAATAATATAAACTCCATAAAATAAATCACTTACTCTGGAACATGTATTGCCTGAATGTGAATTGTCTTTGAAGGTGCCCAAATCCCCATTACAAAATTATATGGCAACAAGTGATGGTCTGCACTATTCATCTTTGACTTTCAGGCAGGTAGTGGGGAGATCTGACAACAAGCCAAGGCTTAGTGTCCATAAATTGGTTCAAACCATGAGAATTAGGCACCAGCATTAAGCTTTTCAAGAGTAATGTGATAATGTCACTGAAAAAAACAGATTATAACTCAGTGGCAGATGGCACATGCCTCGGTAAAGTGTAATAGACTAAAAATATATTTTGATATGATGTTGTGTGTGGTTAGTGATGAACAGTAGCTGTTAAGGTTAGTTATGAATTTAATATAACTTCAAACAGGAAACTTCAGCTTCCAGGAAGATACCTCTTCAATTGTTCAGAACTTACTGAAAAGTTTTAATTACATACTTAAGTAATTTTTTTTTTTCTTTTATTCAGACAGACATAAGCTGCAGCATAGGAAGTTTCACACGAATGTGCGTAAGAACTTCTTCACGGTGAGGGTGACGGAGCACTGGAACAGGCTGCCCAGGGAGGTTGTGGAGTCTCCTTCTCTGGAGATATTCAAGTCTCGCCTGGACGCCTACCTGTGCGACCTGGTGTAGGGAACCTGCTTTGGCAGGGGGTTGGTCTCGATGATCTCTAGAGATCCCTTCCAACCCCTACAATTCTGTGATTCTGTGATCTTTCTGTGATTCTTCTTTGCTCCTGCCTTATCACCTAGTTCAGTTTTGAATATGGAAGTGTATTGTTCTGATTTCTCTCTTTGAGAACACTGACATTCAGGAATTGATTTTCACAATGTGCGCATGAGATGAGTTAACAGCATAGTGCTATGACATTGGATTGATGTGCCCAGTAGTTGACAGCTGAAGCTTTAAAAAGTATCTGACAGTTCTTTTTTCTTTACCTCTACCCAAACAAAGAAAAACACTAATTTTTTTTGTATAATTTTCTATGTTGAGGTGCAGTGAGGTTAATGCCACTTCTAGCTATGAATGTTCAGCAGTTTTGCAAGCAAGTTCTCAGATTGCTAATTTTATCAAACTGGTCAATGATGTCTTGTAAATGAGTTTAGTAAACTAGTGAAAAACAGACAAAGTGTAGGAGGAAGTAAAAGATTTGTAAAAACAACTGTTAGTTGGAAAGTTATGCTTTTACATGTGTGTTGGGGGAAGTGACATCGGAAAATAGATTTCAGTGTTGCTCAAATAGCACCCCTCACCTCTGCCCTGGAAAGAAACGGAACTCAGGAATATCCTAACAATGACTTGGCTGGTGGAGTGAGAGCTATTATTAAGTGTACAATTATAGCAACTGCTTGCTGATACTTTTTATTATTTAAACAATTTTAAAATCTGTGTTACAAAACTGTGTTTCTTAAGTATGAGAAGTGCCATATATGGGAGTAAACAGTTCATCAGATTACTAACAGCTATTTGCTACTCTATTTTCAGAAAACTTCTAGATGATTTTGATTCCAACAGCTTAGTTCAATGCATTTTCTGCACAATTCGATAAATGTAAATACAAAGTGTTAGAATGTTCAGGTAATACTAGCTCAAGCTAATTTAAATATGAAGTCTCAAAGTGTTCAGTTAACAGCAGCTGTAATAGCCTGGCTAGCAATGAGAGGCCACAGGCACAAGACAAATTCATGCATTCAATATGCTACTGGCATTACTAGTGACTGTAAATGTGCAGTTTGAATTTTTTGTGAAAGTTTCTGCTACTGCATCTCTCCACAATCCTCTGTATTTTACTAAGCTGAAACCCCACTTGGATCCAATTTTCTGCATAAGTGGTGGTATAAATGGCAAAGTGTATGCTTGATTTATGACGTATGTTCAGAGTGCATCTGTTGTAGCAGAGTTAAAATCAAAGGCTATGTACTTTATGGTTGTAGTGGGGTATAAGTAATAGTTATTAATCTGAACTGCTGGAAACCTACACTTAAATGGTGTCCAAGAGGACTCAAACTTCCAGTGATCTGTATTTTAGGACACCAGTGTTCAGTCTTTTGATCATTTGGGAGAACTCATTCTAGAACTTGATTGTTTCATTTTTCTTGCTGCTAGTCATCTTGACTGTGTTGTCTAGATTACTTCTATCTTCCTCACTTGAAGTAGTTAATAGGTTATCTACGTTAGTGAGTCAGCATCTGCTTGATGCAATATCCAGCCAATTGCTCCTTGCTCACGGAGGTGTGGGTGTTGGGTGCCACTAGCATTTTACACACACCCATGCTCCCTATAAGATATATTGACATATTTGAGTAATGTGCAAATAAACTTAGATATGTCCCTCCCAAAAGTAAGTATTAGAATTTATAAACTATATGTGGGTGTGATGTAGTAGAGAAAAGGGTTTGTATGATAAAGGGCAGTGGAGAAAAAGCACTGAAGGTCATGTTGATAGCATCATATGAGTCAATCACCTATTTATTTTAGATGAAATGGTTTAGATAGTACTAATGCATTCTGGTGTAGTTTATTGTGGGTGATGACTGATTCACATTTTCAGTTATAAATCTTACTTCTGGTTAAATAATTATATTCAGTCTCTTTGAGTACTCCTATTCTTTTAGTCATTTGTTTACCAAATATTTTGCTTTCCTCTTCTTTCCCATCATCAGTCTCTATTGGGCTGCCTTAAAAGGAGGCAAAGGTATGAACATGTTTGCTGTGGCTAGCAAGTAGGCCTCAAGAACTCTGACCATCTGTAGCTGTCACTGTCTGTCTAGGATAGAAGTGCTGATGGAGAAATTTTTAAAAATGGAGGGAGGGGAAGAGAAAATAAAAAGGAGGGGGCTCACAGACACAAAGGTGAGGGCTTCAGATCTAAGTAGTTTTCTCATAGATTTGCAACCAGACTTGTTATGCTAATACTCTTGCCAAATTGTTTGTGATGCTAATTGGCTTTCTGATGTGAAGTAGGTATGTCCATTCCTCTAAAGTAGTTGGCAGATCTGTAGCAGCAGTGACAATACTTCACGCAGCTGAAGCTTGGGTGTAAGAATTTTCATAACCTACAAGGAATTCTATTTTTGTGTTTGGTTGTTTTTGTTGTTTTTTTTTTTAGTTTTATTCTGCTTTTTAATTCATATGTTGTGTCAAGTTGGATGATTTGTATTACTACTGGTAGTAAAGCTATCTCAGGCTTAACAAGACCTTGATGTTAGCATGCAGAGTTACTCATTTGATGCCAGTGAGCTAGCATAAATGTCACTTCAGAACTATGGCTTTGTACAGAGTTCTGATGGTTGAAGGAAATCAGCTGTAGCTGTTAAGAGGCGTGCTGGTTTGTAATCATGATCTGTGAGGCCAAGGTAACTGGTCATTTGGTCGACCTGATTGATTGCCATAGCTGATTTTCTTCCACAGAATCATAGGGGTTGGAGGGAACCTCCAGAGATCGAGTCCAACCCCCCTGCCAAAGCAGGTTCCCTACAACAGGTTGCACAAGTAGATGTCCAGGCAGGTCTTGAATATCTCCAGAGAAGGAGACTCCACCACCTCCCTGGGCAGCCTGTCCCAGTGCTCCATCACTCTTACTATAAAGAAGTTCTTGCGCACATTTGTGTGGAACTTCCTATGCTGCAGTTTCTGGCTGTTTCTCTTGTCCTGTCTCCACTCACTGCTGAAAACAGGCTGGCCACGCCACTCTGCCACTCACACCTTAGATACTTATAGACCCAGTCTTTCTGTTATGCATGATGTGTTTCTTGGTGTTTTTTTGGTGTTTTTTATGTTCAGATATTACTGTACTGTATACTGCAGAGACAGGAAACAAATGGATGTAAAAATAGATCAGTAAACATGTTAGTTTTATGTTTAGGTGCTTTCGTTTAAAGCCTTGCTAAAAATCCTAAACAATTAAGTTTTGAATCTAAAACTCATAGCATAATGTCTTTACTTTCTACCTTTTCTGTCATTGACTCTTGCTATTTGAGCTAATGCAACAGCACTGCAATAAAAAAATCAGTAAACATTAGTAAAGCATTTTATTAAAAAAACATAATCCTCCTCAGATTTGCTGCAAAGAAATTTTGACTTATAGAAAGTAATAATTCACAAGTCTGTGAACACTGGCTCTTCTTTGGTGAATTTATTGGTCATTCACTATAAACTAGTAACCATCTCCAATTAAATAGAGGTTTGTCTAATTTCATTTATGTCTATTGATAGAGTGTGATTCTATAACAAAATATTCCTTTTAGATTTATTTAATCTAAGGAAAGGGTGCTGGAATTGCTGAGAGATGAAATGGTGTCTATTGTGAATTCAGGAAGGATTGAATCCATGATTATTTATCTGCTTTATTAAAAACTGGAAAAGATATCCTGAGTAGGAATTATGTCAATTAAATAATTTTGCTATATATGTCCACTGTTTGTAAAAACAAAAAACAAACAAAAAAACTCATCAGGTCTTACTTTTTTCCACTGGGAATGTTTCCAGGCAAGCCAGCTGACCTTCCTATTGTGCACATTAACATGGACCTTAGCTCAGGAGTGACTTTTGACTTTGACACTACATCTAATGTTGAGATTGGGCCTGATGTGTTTACTGTTAGTGGGCTGAACTGCATGACCTAGAGAGAGCTCTTCCAGCTTCCATTATTTGTCAATTTAAATTACTTGGGGGAGTATAGAATACCTGTCTGCAATAGCTTGGCCTTCTGTTGGTGTTGTATATACAGTTGTTTATTCCTAATGAAAATATTGCATTTTTTTTTTCTTTAGGAACTTTTCAGAGCGTGTTTGTGAGACTTAAGCTTTGAGAAATGGGCATCTAGATGCACGAAGATTCCTTGCAATTCTAATAGTTGAGAGCCTTTCATATCTGGTGCATGTGCATTACAGCAGTTTCTCATGGCTGAGATGAAACTCTACTACACTGATTATTATGGTACTTAATGCACTATAAAGGGTGATTTTGAACCCTTGGTAACTCCTAAGTATGTTTATTTTGCTGCAAAATCCATATACCAACAGATAACTTGCACAATGAGGGTTTCTGCATCTGTGTCCACAGATGTAAGATGGATAATATGAAAACAGTGAAGTTTTTTAATTGTTTCTTTTAAGCTGAGGTCAAATTTCTAATTTTCTTTTATGTCTTGGATCAGTTTGTGGAGCTCATATTTGTTGATGAGATTCCTAAGGGAAAACAATAAACAAGAAGACAGATCAGTTAATTTGTTTGCATACTTCCAGGTATGAGTGTTTCCACAGCTGTCTTTTCCAAAAGTGCTGTTTTGTTTTTTAGGTAATAAAGAACATTTCATTATGCTGAGTGTTAGGCATTTCCTTCAGTTTTAAGATAGTTAAAAATATGCAGTATAAAACTGTAGATGTCGTGGCAAAACAAACTCTAGTATTAAAATGCAACTCATGCAGCGATTTGGCCAGTCATGGACCTACAGCAGTTCCTTCCCATTGCTGCTGATAAACATACCCATACTTCTTGGCAGCATACTTCCAGAGGTATGTCCCCTGCAGAACACTAATGGTATTGTCAAATACAGGTTATTTTGGGGTAGTCTGGAAGCAAATGTGAGTCTTTGTGTACTTACTGAGAATGTACCATGAACTGTCACTTCCCTGTGTTGAAGGATTCTGGCTGTCAGTAGCTGTCATGCTGTTAGTATTAGGAGGTTACAAGTCTGCAAATAGGTCTGTCTCTTGCTTCTTAAGACAATGTATCGTAATTAACATCATAGAGTCCTCTACCGAAGGGAAGTAGAAAGATACCTCAACTTTTGGAATTGGTTGGGTTTTTGTCAATCAGACAACCCACACAGCAAGATAGTTTCTTTGCTTTGCTATGAATTCGTAGCTTTGATTCAAACACTGAAGTAATGAGAAGCAGTGAGGAAAGTGATAACAGCAATACTTGCTTTCAGGAAAAACAAGTTAGGCTTTTTTTGAGAATGGTCTCTGAACACTGTGTCTCCTTGGTCTGCCTTTCCCTGTTCCTTAAGTATAGACATCTGAAATTATCAAACAACTATCTACTCTAAGTGTGAAATATCTGTTTGATTTCAAAGGGTACACTTTTTAGACATAAATATTTTGCTAGCCACATCTATCTTATCTAACCATGTGACATTGTTTTGTCAAATCTAGCTCACTATTAAGGCACAAATTTTCAACCAGTCTAGAAGGCTATGATTGAGTTAGAATCTTGCCATTAACCACTGACAGTACAATCCCTTTATTACTGTCATTTTTGAAATAATCATCTGTGTTCCATATATACTCTCCCACTACTTGCTGGAAATTATTTGCTGGTTTAAAACTGATCAAGCACAGTCTGTAAATCATCAGAGCTTACCCTTCTGTGGTAGTTCTAATCGTAATACGGTCAAGTCTTAAAAATTATCTACAAATGTGTTTTTTTTTCTCTGAACTTGTTGTGATGGGTATATGGAACTTAGCATGGAATTTATGAGGCATCCCTCTCTCCCCCCCAGTTACATGATAATTGATATCTTTGTGCAGGCAAAACCTACTTCACTGGGAACAGTGCTATTAGCTGTGCATGGAGTTGCACTTCTTTAGTCTCCTTTGGAATCTCTCATTTCCCTTCTTCAAAGGAAGACAGTATAACTAATCTCATTGCCCTAAAATTGTTCCTGTTTTACAAGAAGAATTTTAGCGTTGCAGTTCATTTCTGCTCAGCTTGTCTGTGTGATAGATAATCTTGCTAAATCTGAAGTCTTTTTAGCTGAACATACTGTCTTTGTCATTGAACGCGAATGGATGTTTAAAGGATGAGCACAGATAATCCTACCTCTGCAATGCTCTTCCTGGAATTACTGAAATAAATTCTGT
The DNA here is from genome assembly GCF_905368555.1 of Meleagris gallopavo. Taxonomy (NCBI): domain Eukaryota; kingdom Metazoa; phylum Chordata; class Aves; order Galliformes; family Phasianidae; genus Meleagris; species Meleagris gallopavo. The sequence continues at coordinate 21,029,644 of NC_139435.1, forward strand.
TTTTACTGTTTTTATTGTTTGAAATGGAAGATGATTATTACCATAGGCTGAAGGCTGCCTGAAATGTCTCTGAAAAAAGCAGTTTTCAAAATACTTCTTTTCAGCCCTACCTAAGGTGAAGGGCGTGAATGTTGTGGCTCCCTCCTCTCCCATTTCCTTTCCCCTCAACAAGCTAGTGAAAGGAAAAACGCCTTGGGAGTTATTTGTTACCATTCAGCTAATTCTGAAGTATAGCCCTATTTCCTCATATTTTATATGCAAATTTGCCACTAATATTCTGGGTCCATCAATAGCTTTTCAAAGTCTCCCAATAAGCAGTTCAGAGAATTTGAGGTGAAATGGATTTGTGTGAAAATTGCAGAAAGAAAGAAGTGTACTGAGACAACTGCAGACCTCACTGGTCTAAAACCAGTGACAAGCTGGAACTGAGGAACTGAGGTACGTATGTGAACAGGATGCAGTGTGGTGGAGAGAACCACTGCGCTGCAGCACACCAGCAGTTGATCTAGCAAGCATCTTCTGACAGCGGTAGGGTGGTAGGGTTATACACAAGGAAGGGTAGAAAAACAGTGAGTACATAGCAGTTTGCCCAAGTTCTCTCCTAGTGCTCAGGGAAAATGGAGTGCTAGGACTCTTATGTAGCACCTTTGTTGGTGGAGCGTGGCAGAATACAAAGGCACAATATGTTGTGGATTATACCATGTGTTCTAGGATGTTTAAATAAAGCTTTCCTCGGTGTTTTTATTAGGTATTTTAATTTATCTCTATACATCTAAAGCACCTGTTGCTTCAGGTAAGTAGGAAAGTGACTTTATAAGCTAGTTGAGATCATGGTGCATAGTTACCCTGGGTTCATCAGAATGCCTTGGCCTCTTTTCATTGGGAGTTTGTTGTGCTTTTCAGTGTACTGGACATATCAGTGTGATTGCATGGAAGCCTAGAGTGTTCCTACTTTTGAGAATCACCAGCACTTAAAACTGTAGTCACTCTGTGCTCTTGGCTGAGTAGTTAAAGTATTCTCTTCTGCTGTGGACTTAAATTTATCTGATTTAGTGTCAGTTTCAAGTGCTATTAAAGTAATGTCAGTTGTGGTGATCTCAGTGTGTCTTGTCTAATTCTGTAACTGTTGTGTGTTGTTCTGTACGTAGTTCCTTAATCTTTGTGGCATGCACGCACATACCAATTCCTGTATTATCTTCTCTGGGGAATTGGAATCTGATCAGTTCCTTGTGTTTGGTTTTGAAGTCTGCAAGCATTTCATGGTTTGCTAATGGTTCCTTACCACTGGAATTTATTCTCCTAGGCATTCCAACAGTCGCAACCTAACAGGTGTCAGGAAATGATGCAAGAGTAATCCCTTATGTTTATTGTTTTTGTGATTATTATGGAGATAACTATTTCTTTGGTTTTTCGATTTGAATGCTCTGCCTGCCATGCCTTGACCTTCTGCCTTTTTGTTTTCAGCTGCATAGTCACCTGACAGTCTTATTGTCAGATCCAGCCTTGTGCTACAGTTTTCTTTGGATTAATTCTGTTTATCTTAGCAAAGCTATTGCAAACTTGCATTTCTACCATTTGGAAGGTTTGTGTACAGTGCCTTGAAATAAGTTTTATACAAATGAAATAGCTTTTCAGTAGGAGCACAAAGACATGAGATGGGAGAGAATCACGCAGATGTGGCAGTTTGACATAGACATCCCAGATTTCTGAATGTGTTTTGATCCTTACTGTCTTCCTTCCTTTTTTTTAATTGTTTTGAATGCTGCTGCTAAGTATTTCTGATGCTGGCTAAACTAATTGATTTTTTTTTTTTTTTTTTAATCAGGAAACTCAATTGAGGCTTTAATATTTTACCTCTATTGCTTTTATCCCTTGTTTGCATACCCTCGTTGTTCTGCTGAGAATAAATGAATATATTTATCCAGTACAGTACACTGGAATGTGTTTGGTATAAATGTACTAAATGGCACCAGTGACTGCTGAGGGAAGAGCAGGGCCAGTAACACGCAAAAGCTGATCACAGCACAATCCTGTTGTGTTGATCCTGGCTTCCTAACAAAATAATTGTTCTGTAGTAGTGCTGCTTCTTACTGCAAACAAACCAGCTTTCATTTCTCCTATAAAAATTTTGATTTTTAAATCCCTTTTCAGAATTTTTATGGACACATTTGTGATACATTTTGATAGTCTGATTCTGCTTTTTACTGGAATTAAATAAACTGCAATTACATTTATGGGTAAATCCTTTGAATGAAAATATTACCTTTACTCCCCACTATTTTACTTTTTTCTAGGAACTATGAGTTTGAGAGATTGTCTTCTACCATGACTCAGCTCCTTAGCTGCTGTACATGGTTTTATATTCAGTTAAAATCTGTTGGTACGGATACTTAATCCCTGTGAAGATAATTCTACTTCTATGCTTTTGTAGGCCAAGATTACAGTTTGCATTGGTCCAGCCAACAATTTTCAGTGTACTGAGTGTTTTTCTTTCTTTCCATTTGTTCTACATTGGTAAAGGTAGCATTAGTTATCTGCTATGACTTAATTGGCAACTTTGTTTAAAAAAAAGAAAAAAAGAAAAAAGAAAAAAAAACATAAAATTAATATTATGGGAAAAGCATGGATTTGTTATGTTCCATCGTTTTTTGATGTATTTTTTTCTTAACTTTCTTGAGAAACATGTGCAAGAAATGTCTAGTATTAGGGACTTAGCAAATACAGCAATGAATGTGAAGTAGAAATGAAACAGCTTTATAGACACAATGCTATGAAGTCAGAATTGAAGTAGGAAGAAACACGGTAATATTCTCTTTTAAAAAAATTAAAAAAAAAAAAAAAATAGTAACCCCCTAAAAGTTTGTATATATTTTTTACCATTTTTGGTGAATCTTTCAAAGACTAGTAATAGTACAGAAGATTCTGAACTACCACAGTAATGCTATAGTAGTCTCCAAATTAAAATTCACACCGGTATTTTTTTTTTTTTTAAAGCAAACAATGCTGAAAGGAAAATAAACACCCAATGCAACAAGGTATCAGTTTGTTCTTATCTAGTATGGATAGGTGTGACTAAAATTTTCCTACCTTTGTTTTGAACAGAATGTTGGCTTTGAGAGCTCAGGGAAGAAGCAGAAGGGAGAAGGAAGTAACACAGTGGTAAGTACTGTATTTCTGTTTCCTTTGCATTATAGAATGTTTACACATTGATTCTTTTCTTTTTCATATGCCATCAATAATCACCTCCAAAGCACTCAAATTTTATTGCATGAATGCTCATGTTGTTCTGAAGCTTCTTTGTTGCAGTTATCAGTTGACGAGTATATTTACATGCAGTTATGCATAAATATAAAAGGGAAAGCATCAAACTAAATTGCAGGATAATAATTTTCTGTTTTAAAGACAAATGTTCATTATTAAATATGCTAAAACTCCACAAATGAATATTTTATACTACTTTTTAAAATAAATTTATTTAGTTCTTAAGAAACCTGAGTGCATTAAAAAGAAAAAAAGTTAAAGATGCTTGAAAATGTGTTTTTGAATACTTGCTGGGCCTCTTACCATCCATTTTAATAATTTGCACAGGAGGGCATGAAGTTGTATCATTTCTCTCTTCTTGGTATATTAACATTCTTTAGCTAAAGACCATACTTCAGAGTATCAAAGTTAAGTTAGAGTTCATTTTTGTTTTCAAAGCTTTGGAAAAGAAACACGTATTTAGAATCAGCTTTTTTCTTTTTTAAATGATGCCAATGTAGATGATACTAAGTTGATTCTTGTAAGGTAAGAGTTACTAGATGGAAATATTCCTCATGAATTGAAAAGAATATCCAGGACAATCATTCATCTCCAGAACTTCCGTTTGAATTTCTGAGTAGTGCTTTCCCACCCACTCCAGCAAACCAAACTAACAAATATCTCACCTTTCCCCCTGACCACCCCCTTTCTGCCCCCACACAACACACAACACACACAGTAACAGTGTCCATCTGCTCTGATTTTGTTAATAGTGCTATTAATATTGTGAACATGCTAATAAATATTGACACATCAGTGGCTGAATAATGAAATTATTCTTATTATAAAATATCTGTTTTAAAACATACAGAATCTTCTGAGCATTTTAACTGGTATTGCTACAGCTTAAGGAGATAGAAACATATATGCAAGCTCGTTTTTTTTTTTCTTTCTTGTTTTATGTGTTGTTTAGAATGCAGTGGACCTTGTGTACATTAGCATTTTCTATTGAGCTAAGAAACTGCTGTTGTTGTGCTGCCTCAGCTGTGCTTACCACTCTGTAAGGACTGTTGCTTTCTACAAGCAAATGACTTGCAGTGCCTCTTCTTTTTTTCTTTCCATATGCTGGTTCGTCTCTTTTGACTGGAGGACTTAAAAGAGTATCTCTTTCCCTCTGCTTGAATAGTTGTTGACAGTATGTGATACACAGCATTTACTAGTACTGTAGATCCAGACATAATCCCTCAAAGGACTAAACCAGAAGCATAAGCGGTTTAATAAGGTTTTATACTTCTTTCAGCAGGCTTACCATGTCTTAGTCTGGATGCACTGTGTATTTAATTTTAATTGTTTTCTTTGTATAGAAAGTTAGGAACTTGTCCTTTTTGTTTCTGTGGGCCTTTTCCACATTGACAATGGAAGAAAATTGAGTTGTTTTATGTAGTACTTAATAATGGAGTAATTTATTCCTCCTAATGTTCTCTTAATAAAAGTACAAATTGTTACCCAAAGAATATACAATGTAGTCAAATGTCAGCAACGAAGCTTAGATCTATTGCTAATCTCAGCAATATTGTTAGTGATATACGATTAGAGACCATTTTTCAGATGACAAATTTGCTTGGTTAGTTTGGCTAGTAAAATGGAAATGAGTTTCTAGGACTGGCTTAGGAAAAGAGCAAAACAAAATAAGTGAGAAGTTACTACTACATGGAATGCAGTTGTATAGTGACAAATAGAGGGACTCAGAATCGAATGGGTTTTTCAAACATGAACAACCTGACAGCACAAATGCAGAATGCATTCAATTTACTTGCTTAATCTGTAGCATTAATATAGAGTCAAAATTACAATTGTTAGGATACCTAACTGCATTTTATTCTTTTACTGTAAACTTACCTTATCATTTTACTTTTTTCTTTTTAAATAGGGCGTTTATGTGGTGGATCTTGCCTTAAATTACAGATCTGTACTCTTGTGTACCTGTGCTTTACTGATACCGCAGCCTAGGGATATAACATAATACTAAACATTACACAGTTAAAGTCTGTGCTTAAATTAAAATCTTGTTACACAAATATTTGCCAAAAGTTTTTTTCTTAATGTAAAACAATTTTGTTCTATTTTTACAAAGTTGATCTGTTCTTGTCATTGCTAAGCTTTTGGCATAAAAAGACTAAGTGCTGACTGCTTTGTTATATTACTAATTTCTTTTTTTTATTAGCAGATAGATAAATTAACAGAAATAAATATTCCAAGCATTTCCTTTTATATGCTTTCATTGGCTACTTGTCATAGTAATTCCTCAGGTTTGTTTTAGTATAGTCAGTAATCACAAAAATGGTTTTTGCCCATTCTTCCCCCCAAGAAAAAAGTATCTTTCATATGTTTGCACTTAATGAATGATTGTTATTGTACTGCATTTACTAACATCTTCCTCCCTCCCTCTATTGTTACCATTCACCATTGTTGCTTCATGACTAAATGCCTTTTATTTCATTTGCTATGAACGTTGTATGTGAGCAAGTACAGTGTTTGTTTTTTGTTTTTTTTCTTGTCTCCTGCCTTTGTGGGGACATGCAGCCATGAATGCAGCTGAACATTATTTGGATATCAGGAGCTTCACATTAAAATGGTGAAATGGTTCCAAAAAACCCTTTTTGTAAATCTCTTGTTTCCTATTGTTTGTTCTGACTGTACAGCTTCGGTTACTTGGTTTGTATTGATCTAAGTGTTTACCAGTTTCATTTAACTAAATGTGTGGCATAACCAATCTATTTTGATTTTTTTTTTCCTTTTTTTAGAAGTGAAAAAAATAGCTTGGATTGGAGGCAGGAGGAAGTGAAAATACCTTAACTTGGCATTGTCACTGAACAAAGTTTTAAAACCACAGCCACAAAATGGCAGTGGCATTTAACAAAAGGCAGTCTCCTCACAGTATACCCTTCCTTCTGGCGTTTCAGTTTCTCATCAGAGTCCATCAGGTCTAAGAGCCATGCTTTCCTCTTATGAAGAGGAGGATTGCCATGCATTGGATATGTAGGTCAGGGTTTCCAGGGTGCCAGGTGCTCTCAGTTGCTCTGGAACCTTGCTGCTCCCTCCCAAGAGGAGGGGGAGGAGTTAGGGGAAGCCTGAGTCAAACCTTTGCCTCCCCTGCTCCAGCTGGGTTAATGTGTTTTGATATTGAAGAAGAGATATCAAGTCATTTCTGAGCTTAAAGAATGAAGAATAGTTCTGCTCTTCCTCGTAAGAGTGGCGGACTTTCTGAGTTTAAGGTTCTAAGATGTATACAGTATCTCCAAATTTTTGAGGACCAGAGCTGCCTTTCGGTGGAAGATTCATTGAAATTGTGCTAGGAATTGTCTCAACGGTCTCTTCTACGTCAAACCAATCAGCCTACATCTGTGCATGTGTTGTTGAACATGTTGCTGCCTTAGGAAGAGAAAAGCCTGTAGTATTTCTGAAGATAGACCACTGTGTGTTGCTGATACAGGAAGTCTCATTCTTAATAATTTATTAATGTAGGAGGTATAGTGCTTTTTGTTTGGTGGATTAAATGGGATTCTTGGGGGAAACGAAAAGCATGCACTTTTTTTCATAATTATGTTTCAGTATTAATTTGTTGGAACTTCTGTCCCCTCCCTGCTCTCTTCCTGTACTTATACATCCCTAGCTCCGTAATTCTATGCTCATCTATAGGCACTGAACTGGACTAGTGGGATTCTGACCAGAAATTTTTCTGTGGAGCTGTGCTTGCCTTTCTGTGTGAGCATCTGATAGCTGGTTTCATTTTCAGCTTTGGTGCTGATGTAACTGGTAAACATCCTTCTGAAACGCTTGCGGGAAAGGGGAGCGCTTTCACACGCAGTGCTTACAGCATGAGCGTTCACATCCTGTTAGCGTCAGGCAGGAATCTAAACGACCCATGATACAGTGCTATTGCTTTTAAAACAAAGTAGCAGAGATGAGGAACAAAAGGACCATTAGCTTAGATTCTGCAGGTAATGACATGAGTTCAGAATTCTCAGAGCAGTGTGATACTTCTGTGTGTGGTGTTTTGTTTTTTAATGCTCATCAAATCACAGCGAGACGTGGTTAAACAAAAATGTCCTGTGGGTCTCTGGCAGATGCCTGGGTGCTGCTGGGCTGTGAATGCTCGGATGACGGCAGTGTGCAGGAATGAGTGATGTCTCTCTGGGTGGTGCGCACTTGTCTGAACTATCAGTCTGTAGGGTCTAATTCTGCTGCTGGTCTTGCTTTCTGTTGCTGATAGTGGCCTTTCAAACTGATGCTTTGCTTTTCTACTTCGAGTGATTTTATTCTGTTTAAGGATGTCTTAGGCTTACAGATTTGGTCTGCTGTTGTTACAGTGTAGATTTGCTATAACTACGGTGTTTACTTTTCCCTAGGTTCTCCAGTAACTTTATCTGAATATTGTATTAATTATACTGTATTCTCCAGTTGTTACTTGCTGTATGTTAATAGCATCTGTCAGCACTGAAATTCCATCTCTAGTTATCAAGATTAATGAGATTTAAAGAGTACTTCAAGCAGTCTTCAAAGCCGCCTGTGCAGTAGGAGCTTTTCAGTGGTAGATGCTATTAAAATGTGATTTGATGTTATTTATTTTGATTGCTCTAGTGTTTTAATCACAAAGTTAAATGTTGTTATGATAGCACATATTTTCATTTTATTGATACAAATATAATGGGAAGGCAAAATAAGGTAAATGATTTTTTTTTTTTTAACTGCAAACCAACTGAAACTAGTTTTCTGGCTTTGTTAGATTTTGCTGCTTTGATTCCATTTTCTGTAATAGCGTGCTTCAGGGGTAACAAGCTGACCTATCTTCTGGAAGTACAGTACTATAGGGGAATTGCACATTCCCCTTTGGAACTGGAAACATTGAAAAACTTAGCACGGTATGGTAAACTTCAAGAAGAAGATAATCTATGAAGTCTTTTTTCTTTTTTTTAATGTGATAAGTACATGCAAAAGTAGCTGGAACACAAATGACTAATATTCAATACTGATAAAAGATGAACAACAGTGACTTACAGATCTTTTTTTATTATTTATCTGACGAGACAAAAGTCCTCTGACGAGACAAAAGTCCTCTGTATTCATTTTGAATGTAGTTTTAAAACAGGGAAAATTCAATTCTGACTTTCTTTTAATTTTCAAGCAAAATTTGTTCAAAGTTGATGGTAACAGTAAAATACTGTCAGTTTTCAGTTATATTAGTAACATCCTAGAAATACCTGTTTTGGAAACTGTAAGTTATGCTTGCAGAATTCATCATAAATTGACCTTTCTGTGCTGTTCCATTTCATAAACCTTTGCTGAAGAAATTCTACACATCTTTTAAATTGCTGTTGTTATCAGTAACCTGTCTTAATGGTTTGTTCCAAATGTTGCTGAAGTGCTTTTAGTATAGCAGAATAAATGAGGAACTTGTATAGCAAAATAATTTTTGCCAATAAAATCAAGGATGCAATGAGTTTACCAATTCAAGCATATTAAATGAAAGTGTAGTGCATTGCTACAACACAGGATGTAGATGCCTAGAAAAGTCTTATTTGCAGAGGTACCTAGCTGGCCAAATCCTGCAAGTTAGAACTGGAAAACAGTGAACAGGAAAAAGTAGGTAAGAGTTACAAATGGGCGAGACTCAGACCAACATGAGTTTTAACTTATTCTTCTTTTCTTTCCAAAATGCTGGCTATCCTGCAAATTTATTTGCAAACCTATAACCTTTGTAATGGTGTAGTAATAATAACAAACAGAGCATGTACTATATTTTGAAAGAATGTCTATTTGAAAGACATGTATCTGAGTCTATATTGATATGGGAAATAGGGAAGATATTATTTCCCACTCATCCCGAGAAAAAAAGTAAAAGTGAACTGAAAAATTAAAAAAAACAGCAAATATTGTTGCATCAGAGGGTTGATAGCTATAAATGAATCCAAGGCTGGCAGTGGGGCTGGTTTCTGTATTATTTGAACAGTTGGGGTGGGTGGGGGGAGGAAGGTTTTGAAGGTTGAGTTTCAAAATTAGAGCTTTTTTTTTTTTAAATGTAATATTTTGCCGTTGTTGAATGAAGAGACATCCTTTGTTGAATTTAGCCTCGTTTATTTGTAAATTTGAAGTAGTCCAAGTCATTCACACTCTCAAATTATGTAGAGTATATGACATGGTCTGGTATCTATCTAGGTACATAAATGTAAAGCAAGAAAAACTGGTTGGAAAAAAAAAACGCACAGCAATAGTCTGCATAGGCATTGTACCATCGGGATATGAAAGGTCTTGGCAATGGGAGATGTGCCTGAAGACTGGAGAATAGCCAGTGTCACTCTAGTCTTCCAAAAGGTCAAGAAGGAGGATCTGAGAAACTACAGGTCAGTCAGCTGTTCCTATAAAAGTGGTGGAAGTACTTGTTCTGGATAGCCTCTCCAAGCAATTAAAAGAGAAGAAAGCTGTAAGGAGTAGTCAGCATAGATTCATCAAGGAAAAATCATGCTTGACCAACCTGGTAGTCTTCTTTGATGTCATCACTGGCTGGGTAGCTGTGGGGAGAGCAGTGGATATTATGTACCCTGACTTAAACAAGGCATGTGACACTGTCTCCCACAATATCCTTGTTATTAAACTTAGAAAGTGTGGAATAGTTGAGTGGACACTGAGGTGGATTGACATCTGGATGACTGGCAGAACTTGGAGTGTTGTGATCAGTGGTGCAGAGTCTGATTGGATGCCTGTAACTAGTGATGTTCCCCAGGAGTCTGTGCTGGGTCCAATCTCATTCAATATCTTTGTCAGTGACCTGGATGAAGGAACAGAGTCCACCCTCAGCAAGTTTGCTATTGGCACAAAGCTGAGAGGGGTGGCTGATGCGCCAGAAGGCTGTGCTGCCATTTTCAGAGAGGCCTCGACAGATGGAAATGTTGGGAAGAAAGGAAGGGGAGAAAGTGATGAAGTTGACAGGCAAGTTTATAGTCCTGCACCAGGGGACAAATAACCATATACATCAGTATGAGTTAGGGGCTGACCTGTTGGAGGGGAGCTCTGTGGAGAAGGACCTGGGAGGTCCTGGTGGACAACAGGTTGGCCACGAGCAAACAGTGTGCCCTTGTGGCCAGGAAAGCCTGTGGTATTCTGGTGTGCATTAAAAAGTATGTGGCCGGCAGATCAAAGGAGATGATCCTCCCCCTCCACTCTGCTCTGGTGAAGCCACATCTAGAATACTGTGTCCAGTTCTGAGCTCCCCAGTTCAAAAAACATACAGATCTCATAATGGGAGTCCAGTGGAGTGCCACAGAGATGATAAAGGACCTGGAGCATCTCCCATATTAGGAAAGATTGAGTAAGCCTGAGGAAAAGAAGACAGAGAGGATATGATAGATGTTTACAAATACCTAAAGGAAGGAAGGTAGGAGGCAAATGGATGAGGCCAGGCTTTTCTCAGTAGTGTGCATGGTGATAGGACAAGGAGTAATGGCCTAAAAACTTGTACTAACATGCAGAAGAACTTTATGGCAAGGGTGGCGGAGCACTGGAACAAGTTCCCCAGAGAGGCTGTGGAGTCTCCTTCTATGAAGGTAAAGACTTACCTGGGCACCTACCTTTGTGACTTACTGTAGGGAACCTGCTTCATTGGGGTTGTAGATTTGATGATCTCTTGAGGTCCGTTCCAACCCCTGTATGATATACACAGACGTTTTTCTTTGTCCCACTTGGTGTATTTATTGTGGAACTTGTTTCCTATCTGTTCTGCTTATACATTATTTTTTTTCATCTTATTCCCTCATGAGGTAAAATTAACTGTACCAGTATCGTGATGTTTTTTCCTTTGTTGACTACTAGCTGAGGTAAACTTAGGTCAAGGCTTTAACTGTTTGGGGGACAGAGGCTTTTTGTTGGGTTTTGTTTCGTTCTTTCTTCCTTCTCTGAGTTCTGTAGTAGATCAAATTCTTACAATTTTGAACTTGTACGGTGATGGAGAAAAAGAAACTGTAAAAGTGTTGCAGATTTGCAAAGCTCTTTCATTGTTTTATTTGGTGCTTTTATATTGCTTGTTGATGTTGCAAAACAGTACAAGATCAAGATTCTTCTTCTTGCTAGACTTCAGTGTTTAGTGGGTAGGGAAATATTTGAGATGCTTTGTATTCCTGTCTACTTTCTGAACTGTATTTACTCAAACCATCCCTGGAGCAGTTCTTAATTTGAGAATATTTAAAAAAAAAAAAGGTTACCTGTGCGATACTACATTTTTCTGTCTTTGGTTGATAAGAGTGGACTCTCTTCTGTGATACATCCTTCCTTTCCTCCACTACAGTCTTTTTAGTTGGGCAACTGATCATGAGATTAGACAGAAAGGCAGGTAGGTAGGTGAGTTGTTTGTGTGCAGTGAGAAAGGCAGAAAAGTGTGCAGAATGATGATATGAAGAGACTGTCCTAGTATTGATAGCCTTCAATGTTTTAATTAAGACAGGGAAGAAGTTCCTATAGCAAAATGAAATTTTGTTAATTTCAGTGAGCACAGAAGATGTGTTAAAGTTTTATTTACTGACTGAAATTGCAGAAGTTGAGGAAAATCATTTATCTAAGTACTTGGAAATCTTTTATTTTAAATAGGTAGAACAGTTAGAGAAAACAACACTAGCTTGTTGCGCAAAAGATCTGTATGTATGTGAGGAATTTGAAATTAATGTACATTAATATTACTCATCACTGAAAATAAGTTTTTTTTCCTCTGTATCATTTTGATTTTATTGTATTAAGCAAAAACAGATTGTAAAAGCATGAATGATGCTTCAGAACTGCTGCTTCAAATTTTATCTGCTTACATGCAATGTGGATATTCTCTGCTTAGGGCTGTTGACAGGAGACAAGTTACAGGCTAAATTTTATGTTCATCCATTGGTGTCTGTAGATATTTCAATGACATTTCATGCAACTAAAGATCTGTTGTGTTTAAACAAAAATAAAATCTTTCTGCCCACCTCCCTCTCATATGTGTGTATATATATACACAGCATGTATGTATACATTTCCTTCTTTTTTTAAGTATTTAGCAACCAGAAGTTTGAGATGTTGCCCATCTAGGTATTTCTGCAGTTGTCTGGTTGGTTTTATAAATCTACTAATTTCTGTGTTATAGTGCCTGAAAATGACAACGAAGAGGAATTTGTTGGTGCGGCTGGTGTCATGCCGCTGCCTGCGTGGAGAGGAGGAAACAGTCACTACACTTGATTATTCTCACTGCAGCCTGGAACAGGTGCCTAAGGAGATTTTTACTTTTGAAAAGACCCTAGAAGAACTCTACTTAGATGCTAATCAGATTGAAGAGCTTCCAAAGGTATGTTGCATGGTTTCCCTTTGTGTAACTTTTAGTATTTCTCTTATTATCATCAGTGGTAAAAGCTGACAGTGTCAAGCTTCCCTGTTCAACTTTAAAGCTGCGTTTTCTTAAATATTCTCGAGTAAATTTTGGTCCCAGAACAAGCTGTCTTGATAGATTGTCCTATGTATTTCAGCTGGACCAGTTCCCTGTGCTGCCTTGAGGTGAAACTGCTTAAACAACTGATCCAGCCCAACAGGAGAAACTGGTGCAAAGCAAAAGAGGCAGGCTAATTATTTCTGTGGAAGTGTCTGCTTAAATTGACTAATACTATTCAAATATTAAATAAATTGCTGTATTGCTTTGAATCTCTGATAATATATGAAGATTAGAAGCAGCAAGATTACTGTCTTATTCAGATTTCTGTGCTCATGAAGGATAGCTGAAGTCCAAAATAGTCACTTGCTTTTGTTTTTGACTGAAAAGTCTATCTGAAGTATCCAAAATTATTTAAGCTCAAAATGTAGAGAACTGAAATTCTACTTTGATTACATCTTAATTAATTAAAGAAATCATTATTTGTTGCTAGTTCTAAAATCTGAAGACAAACCATGTGCTGAATGAACAGTATACAACAGGAAAGGATGAGATTTTGTTCCAGTGAGACTCCTCAAAAGTACAATCTGGTCAGAATAATAAATTTTCCATTAGTAGATCTTATCTTGGTGAAGTTGGATTAAGTATTTGATATTAAAAATAGTTTTTTCCCAATTGCATGCAGATCATCCCTATTGCAGGGGATGAGTTTGGAACACACTTTTATGCTTGTTGATTGTTTGTCATAACCATATGAGATTTTTTTAACTTGAGTTTCCTTGAAAGACAATGAAATTACCAAGGAAATAAAATAATTTCAGTGTAGTAACCTGTCAGCTCATCAGAAGTCTTGTAGTTCGGTGGAGCTGACTTTGCTTAATCTAATGAATATATTCCTTTTTTTCTGGAATTAGAAAGCTTATGTAAATTCGGTGTAGATACAAATTCAAATACTGCAAAAAAAAAAAAACAAAAACAAAAACAAAAAGCAAACAAACAAGCAGAGATACTAAGGAGTATTAGAGATCCTGAAAACTATTTACCTATTTAATAGAGGTTGTAATCTTAAAACTATACATAGAAGATCTCTAAGGGAATGCCTTCAAGTTTGAAATAATCCTGTTTTGGAGCCAGAGTTTCAAGCTGTATAAGCCTTTTCCCTAACCTAAACTTATTTAGTGTTTCACCTCTGAAGCAGACTCATAATTAATCCATCTTCTCAGAAGAAGAGTGTGGTATTTATAAGACTGTCCTGTCTCCTGCTCTTCCCCTTTCCTGACCGCTGCTGGTGCTGTTTTTGTCCCAGTGTTGCAGTTTTCTGCCCTTTGTATATCATGGCACAGTTGTTTTGGGGCCACGTTGTCAACCTGCAATGACCTATTTTTTGTTTTGTTTAGTTTGTTTTTTGTTTGTTTTTAGGTTTGGGGGCTTTTTGTTTCCTTTTTTAATCACCACCAGTCTTTCCAGTCATGCTCACCTCAACATACTTTCAAAATGGGATATTACATTGTTGTTTGTTAATTAAGTGGGTGTAATTGAACTTGAAGGTACAGTATGAGCAAACTGCAGTCAGGAGAAATGTAGTAGAGAAGGGTTTTACTTCTCCTGAAATGCTGGTATATAATAGTATGTTTCCAAAGTGACTGTATATTTGAAATACTCTAATCTTCTGTGCTTAAGTCATGTCTAAGAATGTACTCTGTTTCTTCTAAGTGCCACAATGTGTACTTGAGCCAAAAATCTCAAATTGTAGCAGTCTTAGTTTTCCTCTTTACTGTTCGGAAGAAGTTGGAATTTAGTAGTAAAACAGACCTTAATCCTGTGACTCCAGGTGTTTAAAATGGGTGATGATAATCTACCTAATTACAGGATTTGTGAACATTAAAATGCGGCAACAGAAGGAACAACTACAACATCACTACCTCACAGAACTCCACCCATCTCCCTTTTTCCTCTTACGGATCTTATAATCATGAAATTTTTAATTATTCCATGATTCCTGATCAGTGTTTTCTAGAATAAGTTTTAAGTACATATTCTTGCTTGAAAGTAATAAAATAAAGGCACCAAAACACATGAGCTCATCTAAGTTATGTTTCCCAGATAATATCCCAAGGTAATTTTAACTCTTCCAATTCTTCAAGGGATCAGGTAGTTCTAACAGGTGCACATTTCTGAGCAATTGGAAACATCACTGGGCAAGTTAGTCTCATTCCTCTAATTATCTGTCTTTCTAATTTGTCTGCTTTTGTTTGGGGCACATATGCAAACATTAAATGAATGACACTTGTTCAGAGATTTATGGTTGGAATAGTAGCCTGTTAATTGAGAAGGGCCCGAGATACTTTGGATGAAATTTACCCACTGCTGTGACATTGACTGGGAGGAAATTTTTTTTCTTCAAGTCCCAGAACACTTGCTGGACTTGCCTGATCTGTCCACAGAATACTGAAGGAAGTAATAGAAAACCCAAGTATTTATGAAAAAACATCAGGAAAGTAGTATTTGATTGTAAATTAAACCACTTTTTTTTTTTTTTTTTTAAATAAAGATGTATTATGTACTACCTGTAAGTATCTAAGAAATATATTTTTTTCCTTTCACTCCACTAATATTCCCTGCCGTATATTGTCAAGTAGTAATGCTTCTAGGTAAGAAACTGAAGGTACCATGCATATAGGAAGATGTCTGGCTCTGGGCTGGTATTTGATGCTAATTGTATGAAGTTGATATAAAAGTTGTTATACATTTTTCTGCAACCTTAGATCAAACTTCCATTAGGTCTCATAATTTTGTTGCCTTTTCGAGTACATGTGCTAGGAGCATGGAGGGAAATAAGGCATACTGTAAAATAAATATATTAAAATTTGAAGTTATTTTAGAGAAGATAAATACCTACTATAATGCTAAGTTCTGGAATAATTTTTTTAATGGATTTGTTTATTTACCTTTATTTTTTCCCCTCTTTTTTTTAAGAAACTAAAATAACTTCGGAGGTACCAGATAGCATGCTTATTGTGGAAAATACTTTTGTTTTCAGAACTACAGGTCACAATTTGTGATACACTTGAAGGATTTTATAGTTGTTAAATGTAATTATGAGTTTCCTATGGCTGTCTGCACTTCTTTTTAGCTTTCCTAAACATCCTAAACCTAGTCAGGTTTTAAAAAAAAAAAAAAAAAAATTGCCTTTGGTCAAAGTCTTTAAATAGCCTGACCTTCCAGCTATGAGGTCATAAGTTTAAAGGGATTAAAAAAAAAGCTATACAGAGGAAACTAAGAGAAAGTTGCTCTTTTTTCTTTGTTTCAATAGCAACTTTTTAACTGTCAGTCGCTGCACAAGCTGAGTTTGCCAGACAATGATCTAACCACATTGCCAGCATCCATTGCAAATCTCATTAATCTCAGGGAACTGGATGTCAGCAAGAATGGTAAGTCATTTCACTTATTATATTGGAATAGCTTTAAGGCAAATCATCATTGACTGTACGAAGATACCAGTAAAAGTGTAATTTCCAGAATCTACGCATCTAATAAGCTTTAAACTACAACCCTAAAACTTATGCTTAGCCAAAAATAATCTATTTTGATGTTTTTTTTTTAAATCATATCTGTCAAATGTATTGCTTTATATTTTGAGATTCATTACTGAAAAATATCATCAAATGTTTGTGTTTTCTCAAAAATGCTTATGCTTGAAGTTGTTACTTTTATTGACCTTGTCATTTTTCACTGTAGCGAAGAATTTTTCCTTTTAAAAATTTGCTGGATTCTCTTTTAATTTTATTATGAAAATTGTTTTCAGTTTACTTTAATGATCTGTCTCAGAGTTGTAATAGAAGTCAGCTGCTTTCCTATCTGTCCCTAGAGATGGTAATCTCTGTCACATGGGGAGAAAAGTGTCTGTGGACAATGACTGATTCAGTTGACTGACTTGCAATCTGTGAGTCAGCTAGTTATAAATTATGAAATGCTGTCAGCCAAGTACTATGTGTATACTTTCATTTATTTTTTAATGATACTCTTTTGGCAAGTTGGAATATCTGTGCAAATATGAGGAAATTGTAAGAGCTTATATTGTCATCAGGCTTGCTTGTGTGGCTTACTTAAAGGAAAAAAAAAATTGTCTTAATTGATGAGGATGTAATAGCCTTCTCTTGCTGATTCATAGTGAAGTTAGAGAAGGACCTTTCCTTGAAACCATATTTGAAAATATGGATTACATAAATATGCCAAAGATTCTATCATATGCAATTCATTGTTGCATGTGAACAACTAGATTAATTATGACTCCATAAAATTAAGTGAGATCTGCTTTATTGTGAAATTGCTCCCATCGTGGAGGTGTTGGCATTCTCCTTTATTGTCCATTGTATCACAGTCTGTACTTAAACTATTACTTTATTATTTCTGCCTAATGAATGAAACATTTAGTGCAGTAAATTGACCTGGTTGTTCCTGCTCTGTTCCTGGTACAAGTGGATTAATAGCCGTTCTTAAAGAACATGTTCCCTAAACTTTCATAATGACAAACAGCTGGGAAAGAATCGTATTTTTGTCCTAGACTGAACAATTAAAAGGATTAAATGGTTCTAATGCAAGTTTTCAATAATTAAAATTTGAAAGCAATAGAAGGGATTTGGGGTTCTAGTGTTGGCCAGTTCCTTAGCTTATGAATGTAAATAGGCAGCTGGTCATGTACAAGTTAAAAGAGTTAGAACCCACCCAAAGCAATGCAACCTTTTGCTAAGCCTTCTGAGGACTGCTAAGAAACACTTGTTACTGATAAGCATATAAATGATTTAAGGAGACAATAGCTGAAATATACGACATTGCAATAAACTGTAAAGTTCTGTTTTTTTGGGAGTGATAGGTTCTTCTTCATTAGGCACAGGACTCAGCACTTCTCTTTGTTGAATTCCATGTGGTTTTTGTCAACCCACCTTTCCAGCACATCTAGTGAACCAGCTAGGACTTTTCCAGGACTTTTCATTTTTGATGTGTTTTTATTTTGTTGTTTTTTTCATGTGTTTTTGAGTGTGATGTGGAAACAGCGAACTCTGTGGGAAGCGCAAGAGATGTTTTCCCTGGATTATGAAGAAAAATTACTAGGAGTCAGTTATGAGAGGCCTCAAAACTCTAGAATAATGCAGTGGCTTTTTTTGTGAGAATAGTGTCATAATAGCAGAGTAAGTTAGTCTTCTGTATTTTTCTTGGATGCTTTCTTCTACGACAGTACCAAAAGTGTTGTTTTCCTCATGTGGATGGAATTAAAGCATGCAGTGCAAATGCGTTTGCATCAAATATATGTTCATTTATAATTTTCATCTATAATTTTAGATTTCATTTTCAAATACCAATGAACATTCAGGTCTTTCAGTAGTCTCCTATGTAGATGGATTAGCTTTTTCCCTGTATATTTCAGCACATTTAAACATCATCACCTTTTCAATCTGTTGCAAGGCATTTTTACAGAAAAATACACAAATGAGAAACACAAACAGTGAAAAGCTCCACAAAAACATATTGCCAATAATATTATTTTTAGTAATTTTGAAGGTTTTTGTTAACAGACACAAATCTAGATAAAATATGTTTCTTTCAGTGTTTTAAAAACATCTGCTGATTTGGCAAATTTTAGCGTAGTGTGTGCCAGAAGTTGTGGAGTTGAGAAACAAAAAATCAGGAGAATGTCTAGTTATTATGTTGCCCATCTGTAATGGATTTAGAAGTACAGCTTGTCAACAAATTGAGAATTATTCATAGTTAATAAAGAGAATGATGCAAGTTTTATTTTACTTAGGGAGAAGCAAGAGAGAAAGATCCTGAATAAAAAAATAACTTGCTATAAATTCGCTATTTTTGTCCATATATGAAGAAGGGGAGGTGATGTACTTAATTTTCTATCTTTCATGATAGTTAAATAAAAAGATAACTAATTGGTTGAGGACTTCTAAGTCGGTAGCTTTATTATAATATGTCATTATATAGAGGTGATAAACTTACGTTAAAAGCAGTTAGCTACCTTACTTACAGCTCTTTAGAAAAGTGTAGATAATGTTTTTTCTTAAATACATTGTTTTTCCTACGAAAAAGTACTGACTAGAAGCCGTCTCTGCAGAATGAAATTATGTTCCTGTCTAAGAGTGGATGTCAACAAAGTGGAATTGCAGTGCAGTTAAGGCACAGACTTGGTCTTGAATGTGGAACTTGAGTGTACATGTTTGAAATTATGAAAATAGTTTAATACAGATCTGTTCCTGGATTCAAAGAAATTTTCATAACACAGAAAAAGCATTGTAAAAGTAACTAGGATTTTTTTTAGTTGTGAATTTCATATGGAGGCAGAATGTACTTTTTCTTTTGAGAATAGTGTGCTTTGAGTGATAGTCATAATCTATCAACCAAAAGTGCAAAAGTGACTGGACAGGCAACAGTGATTTTTCAGCTCTGGGTGATGGGAGGTGGGAGAAAAGCGAATCAGCTTTTAGTTTCAAGTTACTCTGGAGGGGTCCAGCTGTGAATCAGACATAGTTCAGAACCACCTGAATCTTAGTAATCTTTCAAGACAGCAGTATAAGCAAAACTGTTGTCTACAACATTCTTAATATTTCATGTTCAGAAAATTTTACTCTGACCTTGGCATGCCTAGGTAGGTTTATCTGTCAAGTACTCATTAAGTTCATGAGTATCCGTGTCAGGTAATAATAATTTAGCAGGATGAGTTACTGTTGGTGGAAGTGATGAGGCATTTTTCATTTAAATAGATCAAGAGGCATACAGCAAAATAGGATTAATTACTGTCTGAACTGCTGAGAATTTGGTTTTAAGTCTTCAGATGAAAAAAACTTCGTATTTTTAATTTTGCAAGTGCTCTCAGAAATGAATTTTGGAAATATTAAACTTGACTCAGCCTTCTAATAGAAAAAAAATAGCATGCAGATGATGAGAGAAACCCAACTTAGAGTATGGCACACACATGAGCATAAAATGTTATTTTTTTTAAAAGCCTGAAGTGCTGTAAAAAAAACACTTCATATTTTCAGTAAACATTTTATTGTCACATAATTGTATGTAGCTAAGTTCTCATGTCATTAACAAAATGAGCACCGAATACATTACTGATGCTGTATTTTATTGTAAATCTAATTATACTGTAATAGTCATCACAACTAATAAGAGTATATTTTTCTTCACCATAAAAATATCTCTATTGAAGTATTTTTTGTTTTCTCCCTTTTTTAAAATGAAAGCACTGTTTAAGTTGTACTTCTCAGGTTTATAAATTAACTGACATTCTTGCACTAATCATTACATGGATAGTATAAATATTATATTTCTCTCAAAATAAAGATTGAGTTTCTATTTTTCATTTTATAAACCTGCAAATAACCATAGTAGAAGGGAGGACAAATGTGAAAGGAAACTTTTAGGACTTCCAGAGCATAGAATTGGAGAAAAGGACTTCATTAAGTGAAGATGGAAAAGTGAATAGGCTGAGTTGTATGTAGATACTTGTCAAGCAGTTCATAGAATCATAAAATCTGGAAAAGGCTGGAAAAGACCTCTAAAATAATCTAGTCCAACTATCCACCTACCGCTGATATTGCCCACTTAATACCACATCTACACATTTTCTTGTACACTTCCTGGAATGGTGACTCAACCACCTCCCTGAATAGTCTGATCCATCACCTGTCCACTCTTTCAAATAAGATTTTCCCTATATCCAGCCTGCACCTTCCCTGCTACAACTTGAGACCATATCCTCTTGTCCTATTACTAGTTAGGTGGGAGAACAAGCTGACACCCACCAGGCCACAGCTTCCTTTCAGGTCATTAAAAATGGCAATCATGTCTCCCCTGAGCTTCCTCCAAACTGAATAATCCCAGCTCCCTCCATTGCTCCCCATAAGACCCATCACCAGCTTCGTTGCCCTTCTCTTAACATGCTCCATGGCCTCAAAAGTCTTTCTAGGGGGGAAGAGCTCAAAACCGAACACGGTACTGAAGATGCTGCCTCATCAGTATTGAGTAAGAGCGATGATCATTTCCCTGCTCCTGCTAACTACATTATTTCTGATACAAGTCAGGATGCCATTGACCTCCTTGGCCACCTGGGCACACTACTGGCTCATGTTCTGCTGAGCACTGACAAACACCCCCTGGTCCTTTTCTTCTGCACAGTCTTCCATCCGCTCTTCCCCAAGTCTGTAGCATTCCATGGGGTTGTTGTGGCCAAAGTGCAAGACCTGGTGCTTAGTCTTGTTGAATTTCATCCCTTGGCCTTAGCCCAGCTATCTTGCCTGCTTCAAGTGAAATTAAGGAAATCCAATGGAGGATGTTTTCAGATTCTTGTAAACGTTCTGTAAGATTTTTAGATCAATTTTTCTACTAAGGGAACTTTTCTATTTAAACAAAACAGAGAGAATAAAGGCTATACAAATAGGAAAACTTACACTTGCAAGGAATGTTACTAGTTTAGTGTAGTTGTCATGGTATTCCTTGTGAAAGTACAAGCAAAGCAACCAAAAAGCAAGGTATAGCAAGTTTCTAAAGCTTTGAGATATCAATTTCTAGAACTAGATGAAAATCTATTTGCAATAGTTGCTCTTTACTCTGAAAATGATTGGTTTAGAATAGGCTTTCATTGAATAAACTAGATGTGCCTGTGCTGCTTTGAGATCACTAGTGTATTGTGTGCCACCTTGCACAGAGAAGTCAACCTTACAACCTTATGCAGGATTGGAGCTGCAGCTCTGAGCAGGAAAGTGCTGCTCTTTTGCTGGCTGATCAAACATCTTTTGGAAACCAGAGCTCCTGGCTGATTGGAAACTAGTGGTGGCAGGGGACTAGGGTAAGGGACTAGGTAAGAGTTTTAGGAAGATGGATGAACTGTAAGAAGGAGCAATGGCTGAGTAAGCACTATGTAGCAAATCAATTGGTCTGTAAGATGCTACTTTGCAAGTGTTGCTTTTAATACCACAGGTATGCAGAAATCCTGAATTAAAGTGGATTCTACAAGTATGTATGAATACAGACTGCATGTGGCTGATACTTCCCTTTGGTTTTTCAGTTTAAATTCCATGCTTAGAAACATTTTTCATAATCTTTGGAACAGTTGTGTGATCTTGAACTCTGGAAGTATTTTGATGCCATGTTTAATCCATATTAGCTGTCAGTATAGCTATAGCAAAGGGCTGAGTGGGAAAGCAAACAGAAGCTGTGTTTGTTTTTTTTTTTTAAGGTGGATCTGCTTTCAGGCAGGTCCTCATTAGTTGCTTGTCCAGAATTTAAGACAAGGATGAATAGATTAGCTCGGGGAGGCTTGTGTGTAATTAAGGTTGCTTTCACATTCATGCAAACTGGGCCTGTATGTTTGCCCATATTCCCTATACTTGGAAGGATGCAGAATAGAAATGGTGCACGGAGGGCAGCGGTTTCACTTGTTTTGCAGCATGAAGTCTGTTTGTTGTTGAGCTATGTTCATGTTGAAAACCTGTTTTTATTTTCACATGTTTCCTACAGATCAGAAGATCCAGCTGTAAACTCTTTCCTTTGGGGTCATTACTCAAGTGACTTGCACAGTCTTACATTTGTTAGTGGCTAGCAATTAAACCAACTTTTTTTTTTTTTTGCAAGGCTGTTTTTAAAATCTTTTGATGTGAGAAAAAAAGAGGTGGAACTTCATTTGGAGGTAACGCCACTTCTTTGTCTAGCAGTAATAGTTTGAGTAACTGAAGTCTGGAAATACTAGTGCAGGCGTTTTTGAAGAAAAATGTGACTACATGATCTGAGCGCAAACAGCAGAGCAAATTCCTCACAGCTGCAGTAGGGCTGAAACAGCAGTGTACGAGGATGTCGGCTTTAGGCGGGCTCTACCAGCTGTGGATATGACTGCACAGTTTTCCATTAACCTAGAAATGCCGATATTTCTGAGTTAAAAAGGTTTTCTGATGGATAGCAAAGGTGGTTGGTTCCGGTTTTCTCTGCCGTTCTGCAGTTAATGCTGTCCTTGGTGATAAGAAAGGATTAGTGTAACTCCAGATGGTGAGTGAGACCCCAATTATACTTACAATTGCCTTAATCCAGACTGAACAAAGAGAGGGGCATTAGCGCATTATTTGCTCAATGGCACTGTGCCAAAACAATCCTTTCCCTCTGGGGAGTTAAAGATCACACGAAATTCCTTATTTCAGCCCTGCTATGTGATCCAGAACCGAGATCGATTACATACAGGTTTCTGGCCGTTGACCTGAAATCCCTGTGTGACTTCTTTGGTCACGTGCTTCCGGCGTGTGCTGCAGCTGGTCTGGGGATCCTGATGAACCACCGCTCTGTAGGTTATGCTAGCTAGCTGGCGAGCTGTAGCCAGAGTTCTGAATGAGGAATGCTTTCTGGTTTTGGTGCAGTCCAGACAATAATTTAGATTCCATTCCTTACCTGGCTGCCAGATTTTCTTTGACAATTTTCCAGGCCCTCGTCCCCATGTTTTTTGTGTTTAATTGGCATTTGTAGTAGACACCGGCCAGTACACTTGAAAATGCCTGAAATTTGGAAAAGCAGGTTGGAAAATTAAGTGCTATTATGTAAATGTTATTTCTGTGGAAAACAGCAATGCAAAAAAAACTTTGCTCTCAATTCAGTTCATAAATCCTGCAGTTAGCATTAAAAATGACCAGAAAATCTTATTTTCTCCTGTTGTGTTCTGCAAATGGTCAAAGTCCACAAATGTGATGGTCTGTGATTTTTGTAAAAACAGTAAACATTATCTGTAAATCAACTACAGCACGGAAATGGAATGGACGTGATTGTTATCATGTAAAATAGGAAACAGCAGGCTAAGAAACCTAGCTACATGTTTCTCAAGGAGGATGGGATAAAGCTGTAACAGTCTAGATAACCCACAAATCAGTAATCTATTTTATCTTCCTTTTCTCTAATGCTTAAGTATGTACTAAAGGAAGCCGTAAAAGATCCTAAAGGAAAATGTTTTAGAACAGAATATGGGTCTCACTTTGTGGTGTCCACTGCACTAGATCCTTGTGGAGGATGGGGAGGGGTAATTAGTATATGGTGTTACAAATGGAGTGTGAAAAGACATATCCGTGTAGACCCTTGAGATTTGTTGAGCTGTCTTAACAGAAGACAATTCAGGACACTTAAGTATAGATAGCAAGCAGAGAAAGAGCAGATCCTCTTAAAAAATGCTTCTTACAGCAGATGGATCTTCTGTCCGGGATCTTCTCCCGGTGTCTTTCTGTCTACTCTAAGTGACTTTTTGAATTTGTTCTATTGGCAGGAGAATATTAACATTAACTGCACGTTTGAATGTAAAAGAAGTATATGTGAAGAGAAGAAGCTGTCTGAAGGTTGTTGTGTAGGCAGTTAACAAGTATTAACTGCTGATTTCCTGTCACCTGACAGAGAGGAATAGCCTCTGAAATTTGTCATCTGAACCTGTACTGAAAGCATGTATATTTAATGCTACTTTCTCCAGTTTGCTGCTCACGTAACAATGGCTGGCACTATTTACATGACTGAAGTGTTGAGTGAGTTTGTAAGAACAGTATACACTGTACCGATCCTGGTACAGTAATTGGAACTAACTTGCTGCTTCATTGTTAGTTTTCTCGTATCTATTGAATTTCTGTTGTTAATTTGTTGTTAGAACTGTTGCTGCTTCTTGCCCAAGGCATACTCAAACAAGAGACTACAGTAGAGTACTCCAATTTTGTACAAAAGCATTCTGATCTAACGTGTCTGTATTTGAATAGCTAATATTGTATTTGGCTATTCTTCTGAGTACACTCTCCCCTCCAGAAGATGCTCTGCGTGTTTTGTTTTCTAGGTAGTTATTGCAAATCTTAGTCTTCTGTGCTTCAAAGAGTTCTTGATACAGACAGTGGCAACATTAGTAATAAATGAATTTTGACATCTTGGAGGAGAGCAGTCTTTGATCTAGGGAGAAAGCCAGAGCCGGTATTGTGCCTGTCTTTCAGAATAACTGAGAATCTCTCCAGTTCTAACAACAGATCTAATGGCATGGAGTGAGACAGAAACATTACACTGACTCCAAGGAGGAACTTAGCTGTGGTTTACTGTGATTATTATAGACATGATTAATTTTAAATGGACAAAGTTGCATCATCAGAGAAAAAAAAAAAGTATAAAGGGGAAGACTGTTAAAAAAAAAAAAATTCTGTGACTTCATCTAGACAGGTTTCACATGCACTAGGTTTTCGTGCATCTGGTCTGGTAGAGGATTGTGTGTCAGGTTAGATGCTTTCCATTTGTGTGTTTGGAGAAAGAGGCTTCTTGCTACAATAGGAATTAAAATCATACATTCTTAAATTCCTTGGAAATGTTTCCCTTAATATAAAAGATGATGTGGCAACAACAGGTTAACATTCCTTATCTTTACATGGTAAAGATAATAATTTCTCATAATTTCTCATCTTTCTTTAAAGCTACCTTTGGTCCCGAAAGGATTGCTACTATTTGAGAAATGAAGTATATAGTTTTGATTTGGGGCTAAAAGGGATAAAATTAATCAGTAGACACTGTCTTGTCCTCTACTGACCCTTTTTACAGGTCTGCTCAAATTCTTACTACATCCGGTATAAGTCAAAAGTAGTTTTTTAATCATCTGGTCTGACTAATGGCTTCCTGTCAAGAAAGAACTAAAAATCTGCTTTGATGGCGTTAGAGTTTGTACTTAATTTGAACTGAATTAGACATAATGACTTTTCTCCCTGAACATCATCAGTGGATTTGCTGTGAAAGTATGTTTGGTTTGGTTTTTTTTTGGCTACTTGTCTTGTGGGATGGCAGTGTTATCTCTTAGGTTATAATATACTGTGTCAATCTTGTTAACTGCATAAACATAGACCCAAACTCTAGACACCTCTCCTGACGTATAAGAATAATGCAGTAGTACATTGCAAAAGTAAATGTTGTGGTACCATGGTTTTATTTTTTTTTATGGTGCAATGATAAATGAGGTGAAATAGGGAACAGAATGGCTCCAAGCTGACTTCTTTCTGACGTGGTGTATACCCATCTTATGTTTTCAAGGCTTGTATTGTCAGCTTCAGACAAATATAAATTTGGTTGCAAATTTATTTGCTAGCATTTCTGTAGGCTATCTTAGAAAAAAGAAGAGATTCCTTATAGTCTTAGTCTTTATGCAAGTGTATCTGCAGCATTTTTTTTTTTCCTTCTGTACAAATAATTTGAAGCTAGCAGCAGGGTATGTGGTGGATTAGGAGATTTCTTCAGAGCCATGAATGTTGTAAATGTACTTTCAGATTTCAAGAAGTGAATTTGGAACTAGCGGTCTGTTCTCAGATACATTACAGAGTGCAAGTTCTGTAATGTTTGGTAATATCAGTGAGAATTGTTACACTGTCTCTGAAATGTTGCTTTGTGAACTCACTGCTATGTAATGAAGTACTCAACAAATAGAAAAGCAATGAAATTGATTTTGTGTAAGGGTGTTTCTTTCGTGAAAACTTATCTGAGGTGAAACATTAAAGAACTAGTCCATTGGCTTCTGAATGGGTTAGTTTTTATCGCTAGTAGTTTTATGTGCACCATTTTTTATGTCTGTGTTGGAGCATAGTGGTTGAACACTGTTTCCCTTCTTTTTCATGTATTTTGCAGGCATACAGGAGTTTCCAGAAAACATAAAAAACTGCAAAGTCTTGACAGTTGTTGAGGCCAGCGTAAATCCAATTTCAAAGTAAGTTTGTAATTTTTATGGTACTTATTGTTCTATGCAATCTCTGATGAATCTCACATGTGCTCCGGTCAACTTTTTGTGAGCCAGCTCTTCTAACTGGAGGCAAGGAACTGAGGCACCCAAGAATTATTTTTATTATCCTCATTGTGCTAAGATGCACTTTAGCTATGTGACTGAAGTAATTTGCCTAGCTTAATAGGTTATGTCAGGCATCCTGCATATTACCATATGGCTTTGTCAGCTTTTTTTCAGTTCATTGCCTCTTTATGAAGGTAGAGAAAAATGATCAAAGTTTTGTTTCTTAAGAGCAAATTAATTTCACTCACAAATTTGCACCACAGTCTTTAAGATAGTCTGTATTAATTGAGTTATCTGTCATTTTCAATAGTAATACAAGTAATTTTGCCACAGTGGTGCTACTGGAGTTATGAAGTTATGGAGTTATCCAGCGAAAGCATGGGGCCAGATGGATTGCACCCTAGAGTGCTGAGGGAGTTGGCAGATGTGATTGCCAAGCCACTGTCCATCATTTTTCAGCAGTCCTGGCTAACCAGGGATATCCCAGTGGATTGGAAACTGGCAAATGTGACGCCCATCTTCAAAAAGGGCCGGAAAGATAATCCTGGTAGTTACAGGCCTATTAGTCTCACCTCGGTGCCCGGGAAGGTTATGGAACGAATAATCTCGGGAGCCATCATGGACCAATTAAAGGTCAACCAGGCGATCAGGCCCAGTCAGCATGGGCTTACGATTGGTAGATCCTATCTGACAAACCTGATTTAATTCTATGACAAGGTGACCCGCTTAGTGGATGAGGGTCAGGCTGTCGATGTGGTCTACCTGAACTTCAGTAAGGCCTTTGACACTGTCCCCCATAATGTTCTCGTGGAGAAGCTGGCTGCCCATGGTCTGAATGGATGTACGCCCCGCTGGGTGAAGCACTGGCTGGATGGCCGGGCCCAAAGAGTCGTGGTCAATGGAGTTGGATCTAGTTGGCGGCCGGTCACGAGTGGTGTCCCGCAAGGCTCAGTACTGGGGCCACTTCTGTTGATGATCTTGATGAGGGGATTGAGTGCGCCCTAAGTAAGTTTGCAGACGACACCAAGCTGGGAAGGAGTGTTGATCTGCCAGAGGGAAGAAGGGCACTGCAGAGGGACTTGGACAGACTGGATTGATGGGCCAAGGTTAACGGCATGAGTTTCAATAGGGCCAAGTGTCAGGTCCTGCATTTTGGTCACAACAACCCCAGGCAACCCTACAGGGTTGGGGAGGTGTGGCTGGAAAGCTGCCTGATGGAAAGGGACCTTGGTGTTCTGATGGACAGTTGGCTGAACATGAGCCAGCAGTGTGCCCTGGTGGCCCAGAAGGTCAATGGCATCCTGGCTTGTATCAGGAATGGTGTGGTGAGCAGGACTAGGAAAGTCATCCTGCCCCTGTGCTCGGCACTGATGAGGCCTCACCTCGAGTACTGTGTTCAGTTTTGGGCACCTCAGTACAGAAAGGACATGGAGGTACTGGAGCAGGTCCAGAGAAGGGCAACGAGGCTAGTGAAGGGCTTGGAAAATCAGCCCTATGAGGAGAGGCTGAGGGAACTGGGGCTGTTTAGTTTGGGGAAGAAGCCGCTGAGGGGAAACCTTATTGCTCTCTTCCAGTACCTGAAATGTGCTTACATGAGAGCAGGGTAGGTCTCTTCTCACTGGTGACAGGTGACAAGACGAGGGGAAATGGCCTCAAGTTGCGCCAAGATAAGTTTAGGTTGGACATTAGGAAACACTTCTTTACAGAAAGGGTGGTTAAACATTGGAATGGGCTTCCCAGGGAGGTGGTTGAGTCACTGTGCCTGGATGTGTTTAAGAGCTGGTTGGATGTGGTGCTCAGAGATATGATTTAGCAGAGGGTTGTTAGAGTTAGGGTACTATGGTTAGACTGCGGTTGGACTTGATGATCCTTGCGGTCCCTTCCAACCTGAGTAATTCTATGATTCTATGAACTTCATGGAAGGTAACTGTTTTGGGGAGAGAAAGCTATTGCATAAATCTTAATTCATCGTATTACCTGTAATAATATTTTTTTCTGCTCTGGGTGTCAGGAGATTGTAAGTACATAGTAAAGACCATAGTTTTTTGTTTGTAGTTTTTGTTGCCTGTAGATATAGCCCTCAATACTTAAAAATAATTTTCAAACTAGTTTCATGTGACCACCATACCATATAATGTAATATGTATGTAGGACTTCAGTACTATACTGTTCTTGAGTACAGCATTGAGTCACATGCCTTGAATATAATTGAATTGAAGACACTATACTACTTTTTTTTTATTATTATTTACAGACTTCCAGACGGATTTTCCCAGCTGCTAAACCTAACACAGCTGTACCTGAATGATGCATTTCTTGAGTTTTTGCCAGCTAACTTTGGCAGGTGAGCTGCATTTGAAACACAGTATCTATGTTTAATTTCAAATTTGTGCAGAACATTCGCTGCTGCTTCTGGAGCAAAGTGCAGACTGGAGGAGGAGAGGAAATGTGCATAACCAAATTTATAAAATAACCTATGTTATTTTTAAAAACATCATTCACTGTCATTTTTCTTCATTGCTGTCCTTTTCTGTAAAGCTTACAGTGTACTGTAACTTCTTTAATGGTTAGGCAAACTGTGAAGTCATTAATTACTACTAACTGGTTTAGAATGAATTATTTACTGTAGGCAACTTGAAAGCCATTTTTCTGATACAGTGCTTACTGCTTCTTAATAGCCATTAAGAATACATCCCTGCTTTAAAATAGTAGTAGTGACTTAAAACATCCTTGCTTGTGGCCAAGAGAATGAGACTGAAATGAATGCTTCTCTCATCTGTTGTTTTAAATCAAATTCAACATATTTTTATGTAAGTTCACATGCTTACTAATGGTATTGCACAGAAAATATGCAATTCTATCAGAAAGTAATTTACAGAAGAAATAAATTAGAAGATAATGTAACAAAATGTGTAACTAAGCTATTACTGACAATCCTAGCAGTGGGACGAGTGAAATATGTATTTGACTTCTGCTTAGAACTATATGAGCTATAAGAAGGGGGATTTCTATACTGCTGATTTAATACATCAGAAATGTTCTTTCAGACAGGATTTCTGTTCTATATCATGATGGCTTTTCCTTTCTTTTAAAAGCTTTGTGTTTGTGGGTGGTTTTTTTTTTTGTCACATCAGTTACGTTCTTCTCTTCCTCAACCATATCCTTTCTTAAGGTACTCTGAAGCTGAGCTATGTTCTACAAAAATTGGAGTCAAACTAAGACAAGTCATTCTGATTCCTTCTACATCCTGTGCCATGTAAACAGATCATATACTTTATCATTTGTAGACAAATGGTCTAAATTGTTTTTCTCTCTGGTATGACTGGCTTTTCTTTGTGCTTTATTATATTAGTAGATCTTGGAACTAGTTTCAGTTTTAATTATTTTTATGTGTTTGTGTAATGATGGAGGACTACGACATATGTAACTATATTTAGAATTCAAATTGAGATCTCTTAATGGCTTGTACAGTGTCATGATTATTTTCTTGTTTCTCTTGGAAATATTAGTGATTACACTCTAGTGTTCCTCTCGTGCCTTCTGCAGCTGCTGAGTGTGGCTTCCCACCACATGATCAACTTATGCATTGGACAGTTCAGTTAAAAATGAGTGATTACCTTACAAGGAAATAATAACTTTAACATTTGGTACCATGGCATCTTGTCCACCTTTTTTTTTTCTCCCATTCCTTAAGATTATGCAGTTTTTTCCCTAATATTCTAGTATTCTATTGTACTGTGACTGTCTTTTTAGACTAATCATTTTTGCCCCTCCTTTTCTGTTGGAAAGTACTGAACAGGATGGACCCAAAATGGGTCTTTGAATACAAATTGGTAATTTTTATCTTGATGCTTAGGAAAGAAAACCATTTAATGCAGTTTACTTCTGGTATATTTATGCAGCTTTTGCAACATTCACCTTCATTTTATTCTCTTTCAGGGCTAGTGCTCAAGCTTTGCATTGTATTGAGGGCAAGGATATCCACTTTCTTTCCCCCTTCTTTATGAGCATTCCTTGCTGTTCTTTAGTGATACTTGTCAAGGCTCTTAGGCTTCTTAAAAATCAGTAGATTAGATGGGGCATTTCATTTGGAATTCTGAGATGGTAGTGTTTTTTTCCACTTCCAAATTCTATTTTGAATATATTAATAGCAGCTTGAGTCCCAGAGTTAGCCTCCGTGTCAATGCACAGTATTCTGAAATCTGCATGTACCAAAGAAAACTTATGTTACATATCTATATATACCATATGTATATTTAGATTCAGATATGCAAATCTATAAGCAGAGTAATTTAAACCTGAAGCTCACTGCACATGATAGCTTTAAAAGGGATTTTGTTATGATTTTCCTTTTAATCTTGTTTCTCAACAATTTGCAGCGCCAGGTATTTTAAGTAGTGACTGATCTGGGATATCTTTTTAAATTAAATATATAGTGGAGATTGAACTGAGAACTTGATTGAGTTACACCTAAGTAAGTTTGCAAACTTATGCATCCTATAGTTTTTTTATGTTTGGCATGCATTTGAGTCCTGTTTCATTATTAGTTATGATTTTAGAAGTGTATTTCTGCATTAGTAAAGCTGCTACTAGTCCATTACACTAGGTACACTTGAATAATACTCTCCTATTGCTTTGTGCTTAGGTGTTATATGAGTATTTGCGGGTACATATTTTCACAGCTGAGAGATTATTTTCTTCTAAGTATGACAAATTTTTGTGATTGGATGGAACAGAAAATATGTATTCTGCCATTATGACTTATTTTCCAATCTAAATATTGATTTTTTCAGTCTCGTAGCAAGAATTCAGGTGCTTTGCATGGGTCCATACACGAGCAAATTAAAGAGCAGCTAGGCTAAGTATTTGTTGTATGTTATTACATTAAACTTGAATTAAGCCCTAGTAATAATGGAAGAAATGGCAACTACTTGGGGCCAATATTTCTGGTTAATTACTGCAAGAAAATTGCTGTTTTAGGCACAGCCTGTATTTCCCAACCTGAAGAGACTGAAAATATTTAGCTAGTAGCCTTTGCTCTATACATAACAAATTAGATGTTTGTATCTCCAGACTCTTAAGCTTAGCTGAAGAGAGAGTAGGACATAAATATGAAATAAGGTTGAAGCAAAGTTGTGAACCTTTCTGTCGCCAAAGGCAGTCTTTTAAGCTCACACAATTCGCTTATTAAAAGTGTTGTACCATGAGTTCTGGCAAAAATCAGTGATGTGTGAGTGTACCTATTTATAGCTTAGCATATGAATGCTTTTCCTGTTTTCAACTAAGAAATTTGACTACATACATGTGTTGTGAGGAAATACTGAAAACTAGCTATTTTCCCTGTCATCAAAGCAAAGCACCTATGGGGGCCTAATGTAGTGTTTGATTATGGAAGCCTTCCCAAAATTTTTCCAGGTGACAAGTGGTAGGGCACAAGGAAATAGACCTAAGTTGTGCTAAGGAAGTTTAGATTTGATGTTGGGAAAAATTTATTCATGAAAAGGGCACTCAAATATTGGAACAGGCTGACTAGGGAAGTGGTGGAGTCTCCATCCCTGAAGGTATTTACAAGATGTGGCAGCAAGGGACGTAGTTTAGTGATGGGAATCAGTAGGTCAGGTTGACGGTTAAACTTCATGATCTTGAAAACCTTTTATAACTTACTTGAAAGCTAGGAAGTTGTCCTTTCCACTTTTGTTCTAGGCAAAGCAAATAGCTTAGTAGCTTCTATGAGCTTTTGAGCTAGTGTAAGAAATATCTTCCACTTGCTTTGCTTTTTAACTGTTCTGTTTTCACTTTTTTATATTTATATATTATCTCTTGTTAAAGGAAGGATATAACTCCTTGGAAACCAATGTGTTTTAAAACACAGAAAATGTATTTTTTAATGTAGAGTAGTGCAAAATCAGGTCTCCAGCGCTTTCAAAATGTGGATGCTTGTGCAGTCCCCTGTAGGCCAAGTCTGAACAGGATTCAAATGCCATTTTGTTTTGGGTTGCTTTTGCAGCCACAGTAATATTAACACAGTTGGGGCAATATCCTGTTATTCAAAGAGGAAGGAGATTTAATTCTCCTGTTTTAGATACCCACTGTCGAGTATTCTTCCAGTCTTATTACAGGTTTCATTTTTCTCTGGAAAGCTTTCAGGGAGGAGGTTCCTCTCCAGCAGTTGCTACCAGCTGGCAGCTATTGCTTGCCATGCTGGACTTGATCAAGTTCTGTTCTATTTCAAGGTAACATTTGCATTCTTAGGTTATCTGTGGGACTGCTACTTTCAAGGCATACAAAAATGAGAGAATGTCTTGAGAAAAAGCAAATATTTTTTTCAGGTTTGTATTTTTACTTAAAAAATAATTATCACACCTTACTAAGTTTTCATCTGTGTCTTTAAGACATACTTCTGTGCCTTCAGGAAAGACTGGTCTGTTCACCCAGCTCCTTTTTCAGTCCTGGAGCTTACTATCTTGTTTTGCCCAGGCAATCTGTGTATAGTTCTTGTCTTTATGAGCTTGTCTTTTTTAAACCAAATTCAAGTTTTTTTTGTTTTCCTTAACAGAGAAACACTTCTGTCCTAATGCAAACAAAAATCCGCTGGGGACAGTATGTTGCTTTAATGTCGAGTCTACCTTGAACTTATCTGGGCCAAGCAATTCAGTTTGTGATTTAGAGGTTATTTATATTGCACCAAGGATTTACTCAGAGAAAGGTCAAATTACCTCCTGGCAGAAATATCAAAAGGATTAAGAAGCTGGCTAAAGACATAGTATGAAAGGAGATCCAATACAAATTTAAAAGTTGGTTTTACCTTTTGGAAAACCACAGGTATTCCACTAATTGAGGCCTTTCAGATGAAGTGATTTGATAAATTGCCTGTATGAGAAATTTATCATCATAACTTTTGCAGAATGATGCTGCCTTTCTCCTTTTATTTCACAAATACTTTATATGAGGACAGCACATGCTAATGAATCCAATGAAATGCTTAAAAAACTGTAGGCTGAGGGGAAGGAACTGTGTTTGAGATGCAGGAAAGTGAGCAAGATCCAGTTTGTTTGCCATTATGCAAGAACCAAAACTTAATGAATAAATGCATTTAAAATAACATGC
Organism: Meleagris gallopavo; assembly: GCF_905368555.1. NCBI lineage: Eukaryota > Metazoa > Chordata > Aves > Galliformes > Phasianidae > Meleagris > Meleagris gallopavo. Next base: position 21,063,252 of record NC_139435.1, read on the forward strand.
AGGTTTCTGTATAAAACATATTTGTATTCTTATGGGAAAATATTTAAAACTTGTTGATCTCTTTTAAAATGTAAGCTTAGCAATATGAACAAGTTCTGAGATTTTTTTTATGGTAATACAGAGTGTGTGAATTTGTTATTTTTTTTTTTTTTTTTTTTTTGTTACAGATTAACTAAACTCCAGATATTGGAACTTAGAGAAAACCAGTTAAAAATTTTGCCAAAGTAAGTATGTGTGAAATTCATATGAAACGCTTTGGAGGGTTTCTACTGTAGGTATGCTAATAAATTAATACATACAAAAAAGCAGACTGCAACTTAAAATTTGTAGCTAAGTAACTAGAGTAACTTCTTAAAAGAAACTTTCCCTTCATAACTGCTGAAGCTAATTATCCCAGCAGACTGATTGGTCTTCATACTCAGAAGTTTGCCTGATTTTCTTCCCCTCCCTCCCATGTGTTTATATTTTAAAGTTTCTGTCCATGTCTAGCTCTGTAGAATTTTGATCCTCTGTTAAGTCAGAATGTGATCTTTTCAGGATGAGTCTTAGGTATCTGGAGATGGTTTTTTTTGCACACAGTGTTTTAACATTACTCTCTGAGAAGCAGCTGGGGAAACTGGGATTGTGAGAGAAGGTGCTAACTGTTGTATGGTCTCTATTCAGCGCACATGTTAGCAGAAACTTATATGAGTAGGCTAAGATGTGACTTTTAAGCCGTTCAAGTACAACAGCCAGTTTTCCTAACCTAAAATGGAACTAAACTATGTTCCATTCAAATTCTCTCTTTGTCTGTTTAGATATCATACCATGTCTGCTGATTTAAAAATGCTGAAACATAAATTTGGAATGAAGTATATAGTATCAGAGCATGTGAAAGTAATTTTTTCAGGCATTATACCCATTAATGTCACAGAAGTGCTCTCCTTCCTTCTTTCTGATGACACTAATTTTTGACAGAAAGAAATAACAACATTTAATTTGGGATAGTAACTATGTAGATGAAATTGCTCTCAGTGGAGAAACTAATATAACTAATATAAGTTTTGTTTACAAAATTACTGACTTGAATTGGCACAATTAACACTATCGCACATGAATTATGTGCAGTATTTTTTAAAAGAGTAGTTTACAGAAGTCACTCTGATTTATGCAACTTCTCTTAAACCCACTGGGAGGTTTTTTTCTTGACTTCATTGTGTTTAGGGTTCCATTCTCGCTGGAAAACTGAACAGTAGCTGTCATGAGGATGTCCTCTGCAACATATCTTTAATGCCCTACAATACCTGCTGAGCTGCTGCCTTTATTATTCTCTTCTTCTACTTTTCTGGTTCAATTAAGAGAGAATTAAAGCTTTGGAGGCTACTATACACATATAATTATGTATTTTCCTACAGTGAGGCACTAAAATAATTTATTATTTATGTAATGTACAGTGGGACTTAGTTGTTTTAACCAGTGAAGTCATCTGTATCCTGCTTCAGTTGTTACGTCAGAATAAAAACTGATAGACAATTATAAATTAGCTAGGTTTAAAAACTGTGTTCTGAAAGGAACATGCTTTAAGTAATGTATAAAACACTTTTTAATAATGAGATGCAGCAGTATATGCCAATATTTTTGCTATGGAAAACAAATACTGTTTTCTTGTTTTCCTGTCCTCTCCTTTTTAATGTGTTTGTACTGACAGTTTCTTTTGGATTTATAAGGAGGGGGATGTATTTAGATAAACACTTAGCAAATCAACCAGTCTTCTTGCTGAGTTAAAAATGCATATAATTTAACATTAAATCATAAAGCACTTATAAATCTGGTAATCAAAATAGGTAATTAATGCCAACGTACTAAACAATATGGGAAAGCAAGTAGATGCTATTTTAAGAAAAGGTTGCTGTAACATAGCTGAAAGTACTATAAATTAGGCAAGTAGTGAGGAAGGCATCTTACAAGCATGTTTATGTGTTTTATAGTTGAGTGAATATGTTTGTTGGATGAGAGATTTTGGCAAAAAAAAAAAAAAAAAAGGCCTAGAGTCAATAAAGTTTTTTATTATAGTGACAACTTTATGCAAGATATGTTCTCTTCTGGCTCTGTGGTAAACAATCTAATCATAGAATCATAGAATCACCAAGGTTGGAAAAGACCTAAAAGATCATCCAGTCCAACCATTCACCTATTACCCAATAGCTCCCACTAAACCATGTCCCTCAACACAACATCCAGTCTTAATGTATTAAAGTGGAATGGAATAAGCACAACTAATTTCCATTAAGTAAATAGAAATAATTTGTATAGTAATTTTGAGTAGATACTCTCTATTGGGACTTGAAGTAAATATAGTTGGAGGGAAAATTTTGCCAAAACATGGTCAAAAGAAGAAATCTTGCCTTGTCTCAGTCATTGATTTAGTCTTTGCTATCAAATGGTTTAAGAGGTAATGATGTATCATGAAATCCTGTTTAGTAATCTTGTCTCTAGTTTTAGGACTAGAAGAATAATTAGGATTCCATTCTGTGTTCCAGGATGCTGACAAAGTTGATTCAATGTAAAATGAAACAGTGTTCATTGTTACTGTGATTCAACAGTGGCCTTGTCTGTTTTTGTTAATCATTAGGAAGTGATCTTTTTTCGGGGATAGCTGTGATGATTTTAACAACAGGTGAAAAACTGAGGCAGTTGAAGACAGACTTGACTGAATTAATCTTTATCATAAAGATAACTCTAGTGATCTTTGATTATTGTAAACTAATCCATAGATTAATTACTCTTTGTATAGCAATCACAGCATGATCATTAATGTATGGTTAGTTGAACCATATACAAATTTTATCTTATGTAGATACTAATCTATTTATAGAACAGCATCACTACTTAATACTGATTCAAATAATATGTTTGGATGAATACAGGAAGATTTTATTTTATTAATTCTGACTCTTGGTAATCCCTTTCCTGTGTAGAACCATGTCCAGACTAACCCAACTGGAAAGACTGGACCTAGGAAGTAATGAATTCACAGAAGTGGTGAGTTTTATCTAAATAGAGCTTTGATTGTTCTATAAACATCTTTATTAAATAATGAATTTGTAATCATTAGGAAAATGTAAAAATTGTCTCAAGGATTCTGCTACTGAGCAAATATTATTGATACCTTATGCTTCTGTATGGGGTCTGTTTCTAAAATTGTGCGTTTCCTTTTGCATATTAGTATGTGTTTGAAAACAAAACACTGTGACATAGTGAGACTAAATGTTAATGGTAATATACCTACGAATTATAAGAGTAATGACTTGACTTATAATGAATTCTAAACACTTATTTTTTTTATCTTGTATAGTGTTGCAGTTCTATGAAAGCTGTGCATGACTTGTCTTTTTAGTGGCTGTAAGCTGTTTGGATTCAGATTTTTTAGGTTTGAATATTATTGAAAGAAAAGAAACAAAGTGAAGAAACACAACCCACAATATATGTGGTCAGGATTTTTCATTTGACATCTGTCTGCTTCTCTGAGTACTTTCCCATATAAGGGAACTGAAATAGAAGAATAGTGAAATGTACTGACCTACCATATGTAGTCAAACCTCTGTGCGCTACCAGTGGATACTTCATTAACCACAGATCATAAACAGAGGAGCACTTGCCTAGATGTGTGGCTTGTTAGATACAGAAATGTATTTGAGGAAGTGTTCGCTGGTATTACAGTAATGAACGCTACTGCCATATGCTCATTATAGTGTAGATATGCCTGTGAGAGCCTGAAATTAACATACACAGGCCTATGTTATGCTGTAATAGCCAGGAAGTAAAGCCAATGAAAGCACCTATTTGTATATACTTCTTTCTGACTACTTCATGTCTCCCAACCTTTAATTTGCAAGGGTCAACTACTGATAACTTACTTCATTAGGATCCTTTGGTAAAATTATAAAAAGGGCTAGAAATGTGGTTTATTTGTTTGTTTGTTTTCATCAAGATCTGTCTAAAATGTAGTCTTCATTCACAGTTATTTATTTATTTATTTACTTATTTTAAAAAAGACGTTTTCTCTTGGAAAATTAGTTATTGGGTGTCAAGACTGCAGAAATGCATATAGTGATGAGTGGACTTACAATATAAATAAATGGAGTTCTATATTTAACTTGGTTGTAGTTGTTACAATGCAGTACAACATGCTTTGTATTACTTTCTCAGGAGGGAGATTTAAATGGTAAACACCCATGCTGTATATGCTTTCCTATGCAGTGGTCTTTCTCAGATACAATAAGTTGTAATGGGACTGTATCTGGTACTTCATTTTATGAATTAAATGGTTTGCTGGTAATGTGCAGATGCAGCATTTGTTTCCCAGTTTTCTAGGCCATTATTTTGTCAGCTTTGTCATTTCTGAAAAAGAGCTCTTCTGGACTGATAGAACTTAAGGATTTTTAGACCTCCTTCAGGAGAAAGAGAATTGCATGCAAGATGAACTTCTTGTATGCTCTAGCTGAAAAATAGCAGTGACTGTAAAAGATAATACTTTCTATTCAGATTTTAGTTCTATGAAGACTTTAGTAGAATGATCAAGTTTTCATCATGTTTTGTATATCTGGTATATATTTATATTTCAAAAAGTAAATCACCTGTTTTTTTTTATCAACAAATGAAATAAATGTATGCAGTAAGACATTACTTATGTTAATTGCAATATATGAATCACTGAAGTTTTTTTGCCTTTCAGTATTTTTTAAATGACTATTTTTAAAAATGGTTTCTCTTTACAGCCTGAAGTGCTTGAGCAACTGAGTGGGTTAAAGGAGTTTTGGATGGATGGTAATAGATTAACACTTATTCCAGGAGTAAGTCCCCTTTTTTTGTTTTAGACATTATTATTCTAATTTACAGTTGTATTTGCTTTAACAGCATATATATTGAAGTTGCTGTATAATTTTAATGTTACTTAAAGCCAATAGGATAAATGCTGCTTAAGGCTTAACTAACCTACTTAGAAGTTGTCACTGATCATGATAGTTTTTGTATGCAGCTTCTTCTTCATCGAAAGTTCTGTCATTTAAAATCATGTTCCAAATCAAGAAAGGGGTTAAAATCGAGATCAAATCTCAATTCAAACTTAGGGCTGTCTAGTCCTTCCAAAGAGGAGTTTTTGCCTTAAAGAGTAAATGAGAATATACAGGGTAAATATCTTGTGGCTTTTTGACTTTTTACTGGCAGAGGCTGTAAAGCAAATGTCAGCTGAGGATTCTCTGCTGTGTGTACAAATTTCTGAGAAAACATTCTGACATCTCTCAGTTGCTTAGGGTCCTTGGTGACATGTGACTGAAGTACTAGTGAACCTGTGTTTGTGTTCTAGTAAAGCAGTGTTGGAAATTTGGGAAGCAGCTGGTGTATTTTCAGACTTAAAATCATTAGCAGTCTTTGACATGAGGCTTTCTTGTCTGATCAGTAGTCCTCTGTACTGTCTTTCTTCACTTCAGCTAATTATTCATTGAGAAGAGTTGAGTATACGTTGAATTCTCCTACTTCATAATAAAGTGAAACTTATATGTGAAAGCGACTGCATTCTCTCCCTTGTAAAGATTTTAAACACTTGTGCGTATAAATCTTCATATGTAAATGTAATACAAGATTTACTTCAGTGTTTTTTATCAGTGTAATTTGTACTGGTTCACTGTTACTGCTTTTGAGGTTATGTAGAATGCAACTTTATACAAAATGCAAACTTAAGCGTTAGGAAACCTAACATGGGTGGTATTATCTCCTTTTGTTACACTGTCTACATCTGTGTTAAGTCTGTTCTAAAGCTTCTATCTCTATCCATGGTAACTGATCATACAGTTGCATTTAAAACTGACTTCAAAGAAATCTGCAGAATGACTGTGGTGTGTTTGTGTATGTAGCAACATGTTAAGCATATGTATTAGCAGAAAATATCATAAAGTTAGGATATTCTGCATAAAATTGTTTTACCACTGTAAATAAGTTTTCTCTTTTCCTCCGGTATTACGTTTCAGAGATGTTTGCAGACAGAACTTCTGTCTCCTCTGTTTAGATTATGCACTTCCTAATATATTATTTTCTATTGTTTTTAGTTCATAGGTACTTTGAAACAACTGACCTACCTGGATGTTTCTAAAAACAACATCGAAATTGTTGAAGAAGGTATTTCAGGTTGTGAAAGCCTACAAGACCTATTGTTATCCAGTAATTCACTTCAGCAACTGCCAGAGACTATTGGTTTGTATTTTCAATTAATTCATGAATTAAAAAGTTTATGGTTTAGGAACAGAACACTTAAAAATATATAAATAATATTTTAGGCCTACATGTCAAGTGGTTTGAAGTTCCAGTTTTGGATAAAGCTGAATAAAACATAATTGATAAGTAATTGTCAACAGTAACGGAGCTTAAAAAAACAAGTATTTCCTATGACTAGTTTGTAGTAAGCTGGCAGATTAATTCTGTAAGATCACCTTAGTTTTTTTTAGTAAATACATAGCACTACAGGAATTTCAGGGAATACAGAATATATATTTCCCCCCCCCAGTACAGGATTAAAACTAAATTTAATGAACTCCATTGTTGTTTTTAATTTTTTATTTATTTAGTTGTTTGGTTTTTTCCTACAGGTTCCCTGAAGAAGGTAACAACTCTTAAAATTGATGAAAATCAGTTAATTTATTTGCCAGACTCCATAGGAGGGTATGTATTTCACCTAAATAAAATGCCAGACTGCTTTTCTGTAATCATTTCTGTAACAATAGTTCTTCTGTTGAATGGTTTAAATTTCTGTAATTGATTTATTTCCTTCTATATATTAATGTAATAATGAAACTGGCAGCAAATGTTTCATATCTATTTTCTGGTTCTCAGCATGTGTTCTACATATTTAAATATGTATTGAAACTTATGTTTCTCACTCATTAATGTAGCCACCAATCTATAGAATCTGAAAGGAAACAACATGGTTACAAAGGTATGCAGCTGCCTGAAAGCAGTCTTGCCTTTATCATAGGAACTGGCCATGCTAAATGTTGCAGATGATAAAACTGGTATAGAAAGGCCTGGAAATAGTAAATCTAAGCATGCACAATTTAAGCATGCACAATTATCTTTCACTTGTTTATTAGCAGGATTTTTTAAATGTATACTTTCATGTTCAGCAATTTAATTTAAAAGTCCCAAACGATGACAAAAATAAGTGGTTCAGAATTAAGTGCTAAACAGAACATGGATATTTGTTCCAATGTATTTTCTCCTATTGTAGCTGATGTAAGTTAAGTATTGCTAGAATTTACAAAATACTTCTCTGCAACAGGGCTTAACGTTCACTGTTTCTTAACTATAGCTATTTGTCTATTTAGCTATTTGTCCTATTCTGATTGTTTTCAGTTCCTTGACCGCCTCTGAAAGCTCTTCTCTGATGACAGTAACAAGATTAAGAAAAAATAAGAATTTAGGCAATAAGTAAATGAGTTTTCTTGGATTTGAGTTTTAGTTGGGTTTCGGTGTTTCATTCTGAATTTCATTTGCAATTGATACTGGTATCAATGTAATTTAAACTTAAAGCATTCAGTTAATGTTGGATGAATCAAACTCTAGAGCAGAGTATTACTTTTTTCAGGTTAGTATCAGTAGAAGAACTGGACTGCAGTTTCAATGAGATTGAAACATTGCCTTCATCTGTTGGGCAACTATCTAACATAAGGACATTTGCCGCAGACCATAACTTCTTAACACAGCTACCACCAGAGGTATGTATTTAGTTATAAAACTGAAAAACAAAGTATTTTCCTGGGTATTAAACTGCATAGTTGATACGTATTTTATTTGGACAACAGATTAATCATTCTTGAGTACATGTTATGTATATTTAATGACAATGTTTACAAATATACAAATAAATCTGAAAAGTTTTTGAAGCTAGTAGTAGAAATCAGTACCAATTCTGTTAGAACTAAAGGGATAATATATAAGAAAAAATGTAATTATATTTAACAAGGAAGATAGCTGTAGACTGGTTATTTTAAAGTAATAATAGATTGTATATTTAGAGCTGTGAAGGTGAATTAATTCTCTGGATTCTTTTTTCAGATTGGAAATTGGAAGTATGTAACGGTATTGTTTCTGCATTCAAATAAACTTGAATTTCTCCCTGAAGAAATGGGTGACATGCAGAAACTGAAGGTCATCAACCTGAGTGACAATAGGTTTGTGAGCATATAATTCAAGTAAAAATCATGTAAAATGCAATAGCATTGAGTGTATTTTAGTGTAACTGGTATCTATCACCCGGATGTAAGTTTAGCCATTTTCTGAATGTTCTATGCTACATATCATTATATCCCACAGTTGATAATCTGACTGCAATGCATGTATTTCATTTACTGTTTTTCCACTTTATGAAGCTGTGTTTCTTTGAATTAGGCATATGTTTGATTTAAGTACATGGACTGACATATGGCTTAGATATGCCAGTAGGTATTAGTATGTATTTTTCAAGGGAATTCAAGTATCCTCTTAAAATTTGCATTTGATTTGTAGCTAAAACATTAATAGCTTCCTGTACTGCATATAGGGGACACAAAACAGAAGTGTCGCAGTGTATGATAAAATGCACGTGCTGGGGAAGAAGGAGGAAAGAGCTGGTCAGTAAAAACTGGCAAAATGTCTTTTTGGATTCGTCAATTTGCAAAATTGAAATGTATTAGGAGAGATAAATTTGAACTCTCCCTTCTGTTCTTCAAATCTAGTTTCTTTGTACTCTACCCTAAGCCTGATTTTATTCACACTTAAAAAAAAAAAAAAAAAAAAAAAGAATCAAAAAACACAATTTTAGGTGTGACCCTTATTTCTTAATTTTAGTGCCTGTGTATACTGAAGGGTAAAATTGCTGAGGATTCTTCTAATTAAAGTATAAAAATAAATAGTGTTGATCTTAAGTTCAGTAATTGATTTATATGCAATGCTAATGGTTGTCTTAAAAATTGTGTTCAGGTCATTGACATGAGATAAATTCAGTTTGCCTTGTCTCATTTTTGCTAAAGTAGGCAGAAATGCGTGTTTTAAAAAAAGGCCCTTTATCAATACTACGACTTGACAGTTAAGTGTGTTTTCATAAACTTTTATTGTAATTTGCAGGCTGAAGAATTTGCCGTTTACCTTTACAAAACTGCAACAGCTCACTGCCATGTGGCTATCGGACAATCAGGTGAAATAGTCCAGGAGAAAAATTATAGATAGATGCTTAACTTTATTCCTAATTGAATTGATAAGTGATCTTTTGAATATTAAGTGCTTTGTATGTGCATAAATACTTCCCTGACATTTTGTCCATTCCCTCAAAATAAACACTAGGTCTTCCTTACCTTAGAGCTTATCTGGCAAAGCTTTTATACAAAACACAATTTAACAGATGTCAGAATTTCTTAGTTGTTATCTCTTAAGCAAGAAATGTGGTATTTGATAAGTTGTTAGTATTTACATGTATGCAGTGGTGTGCTGTGATTGCACCGCTGTAGAAAATCTGCATAAACTTTTTTATGCTAGGTTGCTTGCCCTACCTTTGAGCTTTGTGGCTTTGTAGCATATTTCAAGCTATTGAGAAGTAATTTGTGTTACTTCTTTTATTCCTCTATACTCTACCAATTTCCTGTATGGCACTAAGGTTTGCAGGGCTTCCAGAAATTCTTTGATCTCAAGCGTGGTATACTGAAAGATTTCTAAAGAGTGGGAGGTATCAGTCTGATATCAATATTTAAAAAAAAAAAAAGTACATAATTTTACTTTATATGGCTGCCCAGAGATGTAAATGACTAAGTGTATTGGTGTACCCCAGATCAGCTTACTTTGGGACAATAATAAGTTCTTGCAAAAATAGGGTTATTTTTTTTAATACCCAGTTTATTCTCTTGAATTTGTTTTTACCATTCCCAAGAAAGTCATCTATTGATATATGTTAACAACTTCATTCTCTGAAAATTATTTAGAGGGTAAAGGAAAACTGCTCTGCCTTGCATTCTTTAAGTTATGGAGATAATCTTTACTTTGTACATGCATATGTTTTCTTAATGTATTTTTCTTTGATTTCCTTCTTAGTCTAAACCACTTATCCCCCTTCAAAAAGAAGCTGACCCTGACACACAGAAAACTGTGCTTACAAATTACATGTTCCCACAGCAGCCGAGGACTGAGGATGGTAAGGATTTCTTTTTCAATTTACAGCATCATTAATTTGTTAGCTTTTCAAGTATAAATAAAAAAATGCCATCCAGGAAAAAGAAGAAAAAAGAGGACTTTTATTTTGTGTAATGTACCTTATTCTTATAAGTGTTTGTTTTTATTCTTTAGTTATGTTCATATCTGACAATGAAAGCTTTAATCCATCTTTGTGGGAAGAACAGAGGAAACAGCGTGCTCAGGTGGCATTTGAGTGTGATGAAGACAAAGATGAGAGAGAGGCACCACCTCGGGTTAGTATTTAATTTTTTACTACTGGTATTTCTCTATTTAATTTAATTTTACTACTGATGTTTCTCTCTCTCTCTCTCTCCCTCTCTCTTTCTCTCTTCTTCCCATTCACATTCCTGATTCCCATCCTTTTTATTCCTTTGACTGCGGACTTAGCTTTGCTGAAGAAATAAAGACTTCATTTATTAGTTTAAGAGCATCAAATTGAATTTTTTTTTTCCTCATCATTAAAAGGGAGCACATAATTATTAAATTGCTGGACCGGTGCTGGTACAGGAGAAGAATTGTTGGGAAATAATGGTTAATTCTGATTTTTATTTAAATGTATTACAGTTGTCATTGCTTTTCCTGCTTGGTATCAACAGACAAATTTAAAGCAAAAATAATTGATTTGTAATTTTGCTGGGTTTTCTAAAATTATGTTAATCTAGGTAGATTCAAACAGCAAAGTGGAGATTCTGGGTTTTGCTCTGAGTGTTTTGTCTAAATCCGTTGTCTATTTTAAAGCTCGATACTTTAATTACAACTTTTAATTAAAATTAGAATATTACTTTTTTATTACACAGGAGGGCAATCTGAAGAGGTATCCAACTCCATATCCTGATGAGCTGAAGAATATGGTCAAAACGGTCCAGACAATTGTACATAGGCTAAAGGATGAAGAGTCTACTGAAGATGTTGCCAAGGAATCAAAACGAGAAAGCCAGACAGTTTCTGTAAAAGATGTGGGGGTAAAGGTTAGATACAATATTATCTTCTGAGTTCACTGAGACTTCCAAATATCTAGATTGTCATTAAATCTTTTTAGTTCTTCTCTCTCCTCATTAATGCTCTGCATTAAAGAGCAGGGCTTACCTCTTCATCATCTTAAGAATCACAGAATGTCAGGGTTTGGAAGAGACCTTGAAAAAATCATCTAGTCCAATCCCCCTGTCGGAGCAGGAGCACTTAGATCAGGTCACACAGGGACACATCCAAGCGAGTTTTGAATGTCTATGATGAAAGAGACCTTGCAGACCTTCTCTGGGCAGCCTGTTCTAGTGTTCTGTACCCTCACCATGAAGAAATCTGCAATAAATGTCTGCTTGGTAGTAGCAATTTTCCTCTTAACACTGAAAATGAAGATGTAGTGTAATAGGTGGTAGAACTGTTTGGCATGTCTTTGCTCGCTTGGCTTATTGTAGATACTCTTGGCTTTTTTTTTTTTTTTTTTTTTAAATTTAACTGAAAGTTTAATGATTTGAATTGACCCCGGTAGAGATGAGGGTGAAACCAATTGGAAAAGGGTGAGGAGTACAACTGAACAGTGTAAAGAGGTTTCTTTCTACCTCATGTATTTCATACTTGCTCATTTCAAACATCTTCTATTTCATAGTTTCCCATGATATGTAATGTTAATTCTTAATATCATGTTACTGAAAAGGGTTTCAAAATGTTTTTCTGTACAAATGTTCTTAATCCTGTAGACTTCCGAAATTGTTCCAATGAAGAATAAGGCTGATGAGAGAAAGCAGTATTCAGCAGGAAGCTCTGTGCAGAAGCCTACTGAACCAGAAGCTGAGCACTGCACTGCAAATTCGCAGATGGCTGCACTTGTTAAAACCTTGCAGAACACAAAAACAATTGTTAACCATGAAGACACGCTTGAGGTGAGGCATTGTGATGAACATTATAGCAGTCAAAGGGTTGTGCTGGTCATCAGACTTGTTTCTAAGAGAAATGAAAATTTATGTTCACAAAAGCAGAAAAATTCTACCCACAAGCACTGTTTGTACAGAAGGGTTTGTAATGCAATATTATTCTCACTTTACCCATATTATAAGTGCAAGTTAAAAAATATAACAAAAAGCTCATAATGAAACTGAAGGTATTTAAAGAAAAATAAACCAAGCTCAAAAATTGATCTAAGTACTAAGCTCTGGAAAAGATACTGTCTTAAACAGAATTTTCCGATTTCCACTTGATTTTCAGCACATTGGTAAATACTTGATTGTGACTGTCACTGAAATGTCAAAATATCTTGTCAGTAGGAACAAGCAAAATCTTGAGTGTACAAGTAATCATAGCTGTTCATTTCAAATAACAAGTGGGCTTAAAAATATGTTTTCATATGTATTTAGTAGTAAGATATCTTAAATATGACTTGTATTACAGAAGTCAGACAGTTTCTGAACTCTTTGTACATCTGTGACAAATGTATATATTTTTTTAATTTAGAACATGTTTCAGCATTAATAACATTTTGGAGCTTGTCAGTCAATTACTTGTCAATCACAACATGTAAAATGCTTTTTGTTTTTTTCAGTAGTTTCATGAACTGATTATTTTTTGTGTGTGTTGGGCAAGCACTGGAGCTTTCATTTATCATGTGATTAAGAGACTTTATGGCAAGCCATTATGGCTGTTGCTGGGTCTTTTCCCCCCCTTGCATGTTCCTTCTATTATATGCTTTCTGAAAATACTGATTCTGACAGTTCTCTGCAGTTCAAAAACACTGTTGCCAAAACAAAAAACAAAACAAAACAAAAAAAACCAACAACAACAAAAAAACCCACAACCCCATAAAAAAAACCCTAGTTGTCTAGCAGCGGCATTCTTTAAACCAGTAAGGAAATCAGGCAGTAGTACGTAGTGAACAGTGGATACTAAATTCCTTCCTTATAGTAACTTGCTAGTAACTTTGTCTCAATCCACCTAACTTTATATGCATAAAAGCTTTTCCTTTCAATGTTAATTACACTTGTTAGATGTCACACTGTAGGGGAAGGGCAATATGGCAGAGAGAGCGAAGAGGTTATCTGTTCTTATTACAGAGGAACAGGATTGTTATAAAGTTGATCACACAACATGTTTGCTACTTCTCACTCCGTTTTACTGTCCTCTACTGTAGTCCAGGTAGTTAGCCCCATGGAATTGATGGTACTGTATTTTGTAAAGATATTTTTTTCATTACAGAGAATATGATTGAAAAAAAAAATTGTATTCTTGAAGATGACAGGAGCATACGGGCCAGGCAGTAGAATTCTGAATCTATTGCATGGCTGTTCTTGCAGGCAGCTTTGTCAGTTTATCTCTTTCAGAACTGCACTGAGATCCATCTGATGGTTAGGATCTAGTGATTTCTAGCCTAGATCTATTCAGCATCATTTAAAAGTTAAATATCTTCTCTTCCATTTGAAAGTTTACCCCAGTGTAAATTTCAAAATGAAAACCTAAGCTGAAGTTATCACCAATTTAACCATCATTCCCATTGAGTTCATCACAAACAAAGCAAATGTGTATGTGCTGCACCTTAAAGATAATTCGGTGGTAAAAGTTACTAAATTCATTGGATTTGCACTACGCAGTTGCTATGTTAGTTCTGTGTTACTTCACTACTGTTTACCTTCACTGTTTATTAGATAGAGTGATGATTTAGATAATCTTTTTTACTTAACCTTTAACCATTTATATAAAATGCTTTCTATATAAAACTGTTTTTTCCTTTAGCAGGAGTCAGAAGAACTCTCTTCTGATGAAGAGATGAAAATGGCAGAAATGCGACCACCGCTGATAGAAACTTCCATCAACCAACCAAAAGTGGTAGCTCTTAGCAACAGTAAAAAAGGTTAGATATTATAAAAAGAAGTACTGTGTGATTCTAATAATTCCTTGAGTCAAAATGCCTAGTTTTCCCATTTAAATTATGTAAAAAGTGGTTACATGTGTCTGTTAACGGAAAGATGACCAGTTCTCTAGTTCAGCAATTAATTTGTTGTAAACAGAGAGTCTCGTGGGAGAAGTCTTGATTGGAAGCCATCTTGGTCATAGTGATGATGAAGAAGTTGAGTGAAAGGTGGAAAACTACCCTGGATGCAAGAAGAGCAGGCCTGATACTGCTCAGAGAACTAGTTGGTGAAGTCCTTTGGGGGATTGCTTTTGGCAACAGTGGGGTCTGTCAGTGCAGGTCACGTTTTAAGCATTACGTCCTAAGAGCACAAGAGCAGGCCATTCCAAATGCTGGAAATCAAACAAGCAAGGCAGAAGGCTGGCTTAGTTTAGCAGGAACTGTCTTCTTGAACTTAGGCAGAAAAAGAAAGTGTATGGCCACTGGAAGCAAGGTGAGGCAGCATGGGACAACTACAGAGATATTGTTTGCCATTGTAGGGAGAAAATTCTTGTGGCTAACGCTCACAGTTGAAACTGGTAAGTATTGTGGTGGATAAAAACAATGGCTACTTTGAAATACATTAACATACAGACTGGGGGACAGGAAGCTGGAGAGCAGCCCCACAGAAATGTGTCTGGGTTTGTGGTTGATGTCAAGTTGAATCTGGGTCCTCAGTATGCCAGACAGCGTAAAGGGCCAACTGAACCCTGTGGTGCACCAGGGCCAGCATTTCCACCGTGTGAAAGGAAGGGATTGTCCTGCTTTGCTCTGCACTGTGCAGCCTCACTTTGAGTCCTGTGTACAGTTGTGTACCCACAGTATTAGAAGGGTATAAAACAATAATAATGTCCTAAAGAGGGCAACAAAGATGGAAAAGAGTCTAGAAGTTAAGATGTATGAGGTTCAGCCCAAAGAAGGACGAGGCCTCATGGTGGCTTACTGCTTCTTCATGAGAAGAGTAGAGGAGCGGGTGCCTATCTCTTCTTTCTGGTCACAGCAATTGGATCTGAGGGAAGGGCATGGAGCTGTGTCAGGGGAGGGTCAGGTTGGGGATTAGGAACAAGTTCATCCAGGGAATGGATGGGCATTGAAACAGGATCCCCATGCAGCATTCATGGCCCAGGCTGCCAGGGTTCAAGAGGCATTTGGACAATGCTCTCAGACATAGGATTTGAATTTTGGGTGTTCTCATGTGGAGCCAGGAGTTGGACTTTGTGATGCTTGTGGTACTCTTCCAACTTGGTATATTCTTTTGATTCTACGAATAGAGGAAAGAATCCTGTTGTATCTTGCGTATGATTGAGAAAGCTGTGTTGTCATTCCCATTTTGTTAATCAGTTTAAAGTCAAAGGGGAAGAAAAATGTTTTGTGGTTTTGAGAACTGTTAGCTTGAGTACTCTCTCAATAGAGAATTGCAGAAAATGATATTTGTGTTGGAAATGTTCCATACTTGCTTCTTCTCCCACATTTTGTTGATTATTTCTGCTGCTGTTGGCAGCAATGTCACTTCTTTAAATTTCTCAGAGAAGCTGTGCTCTCTTCCTAAGTCTTAAGAATAAACTTGTTCCAAGTTTTTGGGTTTTTTTTCAGAATTACCTTACTCTTTTATTATTATTCTTTCCTCTCAAAAGAAACATCTGATCATTGTTTTTGTTAACTAAGATACTAAGGCTTATGTTACTTCTCTGGAAGATAATTTCAATCTGGGTAACCATTTCCATTGGAGAAAACTAAATTTTTAAGTCTGAGAGCGAAGTGTATTTTGTTCCGTATAATGTCCCCAGTCCAGTACTTTCCAGGAAAAAAAAATGCTCTTCTGGCTGTTGTATGTAAGAGAATAAGATTTTTTTGAGGATGGATGAAGGAAAAGCCACTGAGGCAGCCAGAAGAGTCTGCTGAGCATTTGAAATGGATAAGCAAATTCTTTTATCAGAGTTTATAGATTAGTTTGCTCAGAGAAGTTGCCCTGTAACTGGAAGCATTCAAGGCTAGGTTGGATGGAGCTTTTGGCAACCTGAGCTGTTGGATGGCAACTCTGTTTATGGTGGGGAAGTTGGAAAGAGGTGACCTCCAGGTTTTTTTTCCAATTCCATCCACTTTATGATTCTGTGAAAAAACTTGTATTTATTAACGTTGTCTTTCGGCTCTTAGACCTGGCTGAAAAGTCAAAACTTCTCTCATCTCTGTAGCTAAAAATTAGTTTCTCAAGAAGTATGCTTTTAGCACCCATATCTGTGTCTAGAAGCAAAAAAATAAGTTTTGATTTGTACGCTTATGTTTGCTCATGTCAGAATCACGGCTCTCTTAGAGTCTTGCATATCAATTATTTTTGTACAGATACAGTTTTTAAATGTGCATACATTAATCAAGACAAGTAATTCTGAAAATGTCCTGTGTGATCTGTGAAGTATGGGAATGTATTGCGTCCAACCATGCAGAAGAACATTTTTCTTTCTTATTTTTACAGTTGTAAAACTATATACATCTTCCGTGATCTAATTCTTTCCATACTGTTTGGTGCACTAAATTGCTATTTAACAATGATTTAATGTTAAAAAGCAAGAAATGTGTAAGCTTTAAAAATCCTATATTTGAAGCAGCGTACTTAGTTTTCATTGCAGCTAATAGAGTAATGCAACTGAAAACTTTGGGGTTATTGTAGAAGTAAAATTGTAAAAATATCATTTGATGGATATGTTTGGGAAATAATAAATATTGCAACACTAGTTTATGCCAAGGAAACTTGGCAAATTTAGATTTAACAGGTGAGTACTGTTTATGTTCAACCAAATATTTCAAAAGTAATAGAAACTATTGCCAGCAGTCTTCTGTGAATTTATAAAAAGACTGTAAAAGTATTACTGGAAATTAATATATAAGATAGTAAGGATCATTGTGGAACAATGTATGATTTCTAAACACTGTGATTTAAACATGTTAAATGGCTGTTAAACAGATTTGTGTCAAAATTGGCATTGTTTTTTGTTACAGATGATTCAAAAGATGCTGATTCCTTATCAGATGAAGCTACCCAGAACAGTAATCAAAATAACAGCAACTGTTCTTCTCCTTCTCGAATGTCAGATTCTGTTTCCTTAAATACTGATAGCAGCCAAGATATTTCTCTCTGTTCACCAGACAAAGAAACACATGCTGCTGTTTTATCCAAGATCAGGTTTGTAAAACACCGTATCAAACTAAGCAAGTATAATAGAAAAACATTATTCAGTCTTTCAAATTACATGTCCATTCATTTAATTATTCATTAAATAGTCTTAATATTTCAAAATAATGTTAAGTAATTAAATAGTGTTTCAAGAAAAAAGCAATGAAAAAAGAAACAGGACAAGTTTGGAGACCAATTTTAGTATGAAAGATATGATTCTATCTCTTGTTATAACAGGGTATAATAATTTCATCCTTAATTTCTGCTATCCCTGCAAAATACTTCCAGTATAATATTTTAAAAGCTCTATTTTTATTTGCATAATGTTGAAAATATTGAAGATCCATTTGATTGCTAACATAATTATTAAAAAGCTTTTAGGATCTTTTGAAGAATGCACTTAAAGATTTCTGATTTTTTTTTTTTGTATGTGTGTCAATGAAAGCAAGAATTTTGCTTCAGTTGTCTTGGAGCTTGGAGATGGTTTATAAGAAATTTAAGTTACAGTTGCTTTATACTTTTTAACATTTTTGAACTACCCTTAATTATTCCTGTGGAAGTTAAGAAGCCTTATGTAAGGATAGATGATAGCAGATACATCTGCCTTAAAGCAGTTTTAGATCACTCAAGAAAGGAAGAGGTTGCAATGCAATAATAACGAATTGCTTACCCCTTTCCAAGGACCAGAGCTTGCTAAACACTCGAAAGAAGGTAGTATCCAAGTAGAGATCCTTCATTTGTGCTACCAGCCCTTAAATGTGGTTAGGGAGGGATGGAGTCAGGGTTCACCCCTTCTGGTTGCACAAGTGAATTGCTTCCACCTGTCCTCCCAGGGCTGGTTGTGTCCCTTCAACAGGTGCTCAATCATTGGTTCAGCCCCTAACCTAACAATTCCCATATACTGTCTGAAATCAGAACATGATGCTAACCAGCAAAGCAAACTCTCTGAATAACATAATTTTGTAATGGTAAGATAGCAAATCATAAATTTATTTGTAAATTGGTCTTTGTCCTGCATTGTGTGCACAGCGTGGCTGTGTTGCACACCAGTTCTTCTAAATTTTCTTGAATATTGTTTATGAGTCATCTTTTCTTGCAGGAGAGAAGATGAAAATTTGAATAATCTTTTGCAAAATGGAGGTGAAATGAACATTACTGCAGAAGAAGAAATAAATGTGCAGGAGAAAGTTACAAATCTGTCTGAATATGAACTGAGCATTGAAGAAAGAATAGGTCTGATAGGAAAAGGTGTGGATCTAACTAGTCCTACAGAGGAGACTCACAAATTAGACCAAATAAACATGAATATCAATAAACTGGTTAGTGAAGAGGCAGTGCCAGTTCCCATAGAAAGAGTAAAACCACAGGAAGTAGTGTCAGTAAAGGGCTTGATGAATAATGTTATGAAAGAAGGTGAGCACTTGGAAAATGGAAATAGGTATCCTACAAATAAAGTAAATGGACATCCTGAAGAATCAGTACAGTCTCCCAGTAAAGATGAACTACTGAGAAGCACTACAGTTGATGGCAACTCTTCCACTGAGCTGTCTGTTTCGCGGAGCACTGAAGATCTGTCACCACAGAGAAGTAGTACTGTGATGAAGTCTCACAGCATCACCAGTATGGACCCTGGTGGTCTGAAAGTCTATGGTATTGTCAGTGACAGTGGATCTCCACAGCCAAACTCAGTGGTAAAATCTTTATCTGGTAATGCAGATGGGAAAAACATAGTCAGGAGTAAATCTGCTACTCTTCTATATGATCAGCCTTTACAAGTTTTTCCTGGATCATCATCATCATCTGATTTAATATCATCTACAAAAACTCCATTCAAGTTGGACTCAAATCACAATCCCGAAGGTGCTAATGTAGTGAGAGGATCAGTGCCAGGTGGTTCACAGATGTTTTCCACTCCCCAGTATAATATTCAGTACAGCAGCAGTACAACAGCAAAAGACACCTTGTGGCCCCAGAAACAAAGCACCCAAGTAGAACAAAGCAGCTTACCTCCTTCACGTCTGCTGAGGTCTGACAGCACAGAGGCACCTAGCTATTTAAAACATTCTGCCAATATGAATTTCTCCAACCATAACAATGTCCGTGCCACTGCTGCATATAGCACTCATCAGCGAATGGCTGGTAGACATATAGACATGTGGGCTGTTCCACCAAATGATAGACTGCTCCCTGGAGCAACAAGACACACTCTTCAAAGACAGAGCAGTGTATCTTCTACTGCTTCTGTAAATGTTGGTGATGCTGGACCTTCAAGGCGGGCCCAGGTTCCTGAAGGGGATTATTTAACATACAGAGATTTGCATTCAATGGGAAGAGCTCCACCAGTAATGTCAGGGCAGCAGAGACCTCTTTCTGCCAGGACATACAGCATTGATGGTCCAAATGTACCTCGGCCACAGAGTGCTCGTCCATCAGTGAATGAAATACCGGAAAGAACTATGTCAGTTAGTGACTTTAATTACTCTCGGACTAGCCCTTCAAAGAGATCAAATCCAAGAGTTAACTCTGAGCACTCTTTGTTAGACCCTACAGGAAAAAGTAAAGTCCCTCATGACTGGAGGGAACAGGTGCTGCGACATATTGAGGCTAAAAAGCTAGAAAAGGTAAAAATAATTTTATTTTTTTCTATTTTTCTGTAATCTAAGCATGATGCAAGTTAAATATCCATGTTTTGAGCAGCTTTTAATTACCAGTAAAATTATATTTCTGTACTACTACTTCTTTTAAAAGGTAAACATGTTTATGATGAATATCTGAAAAACAGTCTCTAAGTGAAATGTTTCCCTGTGGAAAAAGGTCCCTGTTGGTTTTTACATCATACTTGCCAGCTTAGTCCAATACATTGAATACATTAAATGTCCTGTTGACCTTCTGGACTGCAAGTCCAGCTCTTTTAGGTCAGGTAATGTTTGTTGTTAATATAGCAGCGTCTTCATATTCTAACTATTCTGTTACCTTTCTTGAGCTTTCTCTTCTGCATTTTTTCCCTATTTCTTCATTTCAAGAACAAGGAAAAGAACATCAGTAAAATGTATTTGGAAGTACAGATCTACAGCTTCAAGTGCTGAGGAGCTGAAAAAATATACAGTTAACGTTTATTTGCCTCCAAGCCAGTTGTCTTTTGAAGTTGGATATCTGACAGACTGTTGAATGAATATTTATAACTTAGAGCACATAAAAATCTTGTTCATTTCAGGAAATCACAGGAGATTTTGATATAACTAGAGATGACGAACAGGATTCTTTATGTACCTTAATGCTGTCAAAAATTTGAGCTGATATGGAAATGTGAACAGTTAAGCATCTTCAAAGAAATTGGGTAGAGACTGGGAGAATATAATATGGTATGCTATCCAGCAGAACCACTGTAAAATCACATAACTAAACATCATCAGCCTGACTCTGTTTCCTTGGAAGGAAAGTGAATTTGTTTTTTTTTAATTTGCATAATTCCTAATTATAAACAGAGATGTTTGTTTTCAAAGTCCACACAACAGCCACGGCTGTCTTGTGATCCATTTTGAGTCATATAGGACAAGATATTTTAAGGCAAAGTATTATGCTGAGGTGTGGTGGACCCTTTGTCCAACAAGGCTGTCACAGACCTCACAACGTTTCAATCCTAATCAAAGGATTCCCCTGGATTGCATATATCTAATCTTAAACAATGGAAAATGAAAAAATTGCACAATGCTTGAGTATAGAGGGAAACTTCAGTGCCCTGCTAAAGCTATTTGGTTTTAGTTCATTCTTACGCTGTCTATGTTTCACATGTTAGGAGTGATGTTTAATACATCAAATGAAAACTGCCCAGGTATCATAGAAATTTAGTCGCCTTGACTTCATACCCTTTATATCTCTTCATATTTTTTCTTTCATGCTTTTTGTGTAAACCTTAATTATTGTTTCTTACTAGAAGGATATGGAATAGTTGCTCCTGGGTTCTTAGCTGTGCATCTATCTAACTTATATTAATAGCGTGCCTTTTGTGTGCGTGCTTCTTTTTTCTGGCGTTAAAGCATTTTAAAGAAGATTTTGCTAAGCAGTCTAAGACTTATGAGTTTAAAGGTGAATATAGGTGTATAATTGTCTACTTTATATTTTCTGGGATATGATTGACTTTAAAAAAAAAAACACAACTATGAGAAATGCAGATATAATCTATATGGCAGTTGGCAAATATGATCATGTAGAAATTCTAGAAATTCACTGGATATTTCTTCTTTTAAAATAATAGTTTCAGGTATGATTGTACTTAAAATGTATTTCTAATATGGGAGTTTAATCTACAGAACAGACTTCTGAAGTGTAATGAAGTCTGGGAAAAAATCAGTATTTACTTGAAGAAGTGAATACTTCATTTAAAGAACAAACAGTTATTGGAAATTGCTTTGACAAAGCTCATGGATTTATACTGCTGTTTCCCTTTCTTTTGAAGTACAAGACATAGTACTGACAAATCAAGTATACAAAATTAAGCTTTATGATGAATTTAATTCATATCTTTGTGCCTGTTGTTATGCACAACAATATGGGTTAATAATCTTAATTTCCTTTGACTCTTTTGAGTCTGCTATTGAATTAATTACTTTTTAAATTTTTATCCAATACTTACTATGAAAAGGTATGTGAAAAATGTGTGGTGTTTTTGACTTGTTGAGGATTTGTGTTGTGGAGATGGTGGTGTTTAGGCTTTTGTCTTTTGTTCTTTTGTTTTGGATTGTTTGTTTTTTGTTTGTTTTTTTTTTTTTGTGGTTGGAGGGGAGTGGTGGTGAGTGAGGCTCCTGGACTACTTGTTTGCTTGGTTTCTATAAACTTTAATAACGGTGGTGAGATAGAGAAAGGCTTGTTGGGCAAAATTGGAGAAGTTTGAAATTTGTTATATTTATCAGATCGTTTAACCTCATTCATGTGAAAGGAAACTTTCAAGAATTTAGTTTGCGTGAGGAGAGGTATAAGAACATTTTAAGTCCTGCAAAAATACTAATAGCAGATTCCAGCCAAGTAAACAGAATTTCTATAAATTTCTTTGACAAGATTTAAGGGACCACATTCTGATGAGCTAAAATGATCCACCTGCTGAAGGAAAGTGAATATAGTTCATAAGACCACTTGTAAATCATTCTTTTGCATATTTTCTGGAGAAATAATTTTCTTATCTAATGCAAAGCTGATTTTATTGTGGGATAGAGAAGATCTCTTTAAATGTCAAACTGCTCTCTAGTGGTTACATGTAGTAAGCCGTAGGAAAGTGTACAATGAATTCTGTCTCCTCAGTCTCAGTACCAAAGCTTTTAAATTTAGTGTCCGGGTGAGCTTTTTCAAACAGTAACATACTTCATCATACTTTCTTTTTCAAGGGAGACTTGCCGGTTTTACTGACAAGTAATAGTAACTTTCTAGTGATGCTGAAAGCTTTCATTTCAGAATTTAAACTCAGATACTGTCTTTTTATAATTTTAGAATCACACGTATTTTATTGTGTGTTTGAGGAATTTCTCGCCCTTAAATTACAATAGTAAATATCTATAAGAGCTGTCTGCAAATACTGGAGTTGGTAGAAACAGTGTGTCTGTCACTTACACAAGTGTATTTTCCTTTTTTGTTGTTGTGGATTTCTTGAGAGTTTATCAGACGCATGTTTGCTTTCAATTATAATTTCATCTGGAATTAAGTGCTCTATTTTTTTTAATCTCGTTCATTAACTACTTGTTTAGAACAGGAAGAATTGCAAAAAATAAGTCATAAAAGTAGATGCTTACTTTCCTATTCAGAAACTAAAATATAGGTAGTTTCACTATGACAGTTCTCAGTGTATGGTACCTTCTTCAAAGAAATAAAGAAGTCCAAGTGATACTGGCTTGCATTTTTAATCAGTTTAGAATTTTTTTCATTATTGTTTATTTCTCTATGCTCCTGATGTGGAAAAATATTTTTATTAGTATTGCCTCACAGTTTTTTCCATGTTAAGCTTGTACAATAAAACGAGAAAAATAATTTCAGTAGGTCTGTGCATGAATAAAACTAAGTGCCTAAGTCTTTGTAAGATCACAGACTAATTGAATTTTATTAGTTCCTATTACATACCAAAGTTTCATGGATTATGATAAGCAAATGCTACATCACATTTATGTGAAGTCACTTTTGGAAAAAGCGGAAAGTTGAGGATATACTTTTTGTAGTATGTGTATTGTAGAACATGGAACAGCAGCAGTGGTACATATTGTACAAGCAACCCGTAAGAAATTTACATAGAAGATGTCAAGTACAAAACTATGGAGTGTATAGGATATAAATGTTGGGTCAAAAAGTGATTACTTTGCCTTAAATGTCTCAAAACAGCAAGACTGTAAATTGATTAAAAAGTCCCTTACGGTCTCTGGGCCAGGATAGACTCATTTTATCTTATAAATAAGATTTTTTTTAAGAAGGCTACTGCAAAATGCATACTCCAAGCAGTCTTAAAATTACTACGTTATCCGGAAAAAATTTTCCTCAGTAAATTCCACTGTTTATTGTCTTGCACCTAAGTAAGCATGTTAAGGAACTTTGGTTCCAGAAAGGTGCTCTCTTACAAGCAGTGAATAGAGAGCTCTTAGCATTCACAAAGAATGTTAAAACAGCAGCAAATCTGCACTTCTAGCTGCCTGTATCTAAGCTGATTCCATTAATCTGCTTATTGACTATAAATTCTGATTTATATACAGGATACTTTATATAGTATTTTATATATATTATATATACATATTTTATACACTTTTTAATATATGTATAAGACCATTTTTTCCTTGATACAATGTAGCTTTCAATTTTTGTTCTTCAGCCACTCTTGAGTAGCAAATTTCTAGAAAGCTTTAAGGAAAAAAAAAAAAAAAAAAAAAAAAAAAGAGGAACATATCATGTATATTGGCTAGTATCTATCTAGTTTAGAGTACCTGAAATGGGATTTCTCAAAAATTAGAGGGGTTTTTTGGTGATACCTGCTTACTCACCTTTCTGGAAGAATCTTCTCTGGTGCAGCAATCTCCAGGGAGTTTCTAAAGAAATGTGCAACCTTCATTATGCTCATGATGAAAAGCAAAATAATAGGGATACTACTCTCTCTCCAAATGCTCCAGATTCTCTCTTCCAAGCTAAAAATAAGCAGAGTAAGAATGCTTCCTAAACTGATGGCTGGGAATCTCTCCTTGTGTTGAGCTACAAATTTTTTATGACTTTGGGTTTTGATGTTTTACAGCGTGTCTCTTACTATTACCATTTTTTTTTTTTAACAAGGCTGTGATTTTTCATGAGTTTTATAATTATTTCATTTGTCAGGTAGAATATAAGGGGGTTTCCATCTGCACAGATTTTTTATATTGTTTTGTTCTTGCTACTACAAAAGTGTGTGGCAAAATAGTTATGTCCACTGCTTTCTTTCTGTCACCCTGGCCAGTATTGGTAGAGGTCAGGTCTGGAAAGTAATATAGCTCAAAACCAAACACTCTTCTGTTCTTGAGCTTTGTTACATTCTTGTTTACCTGCAGTGGCATGGGAATTTTTTTTTGTTTTGTTTTGTTTTGTTTGTTTGCTTGTTTTTTAATGAGGCTCCATCATTTTCAAATCTCTGTATCTGTGTGAGTTATTGTTTGTACTATACCAGTAATAAGGGGGAAAATAAGACAAAATAGTGACAACTGGTAATCAACTGATTTTTTACAGGTATTTGTCTTGACTGCCAGCTGTTCTTCCCACAATGTATTTGATATGTTGTAAATTTATTGAAAATGTGGGAATTTTGACAAGCTGTGAACCTATGTTGTTTTCCAAACACATGAACATTTGAATGACTTTATTTACATGTAAATCTGCATGTACACTGCTGATTGCATGCTGATTTACAGTACATAAAGGTAAAAATAGGAGACACTGAGTTGTGTTTTATATATCACAGTAGCACTGCTCTTGCATGGTTTTTATCTTGCATGACAATTGAATATGTCTATATTAGTCGACATATAACATGTCTTGTGGTTTATGCATGCTGCACTAATCTCTGTGTTAAATCTGTCCCCTCTTTATTCAGAGCATGCTGTCTAGGTCCTTTAATTCCAATTATGCTGCTGTTAGCAGCTTTCACTATGGCAGCTCTAGGGATCTGCATGGCAGCCAGGGTAGTGTTGCCTTGAGTGTTGCAGACGGAAGAGGTTCTGGTGTGCACGTTGTTCGAGTGAGTACCTACAGGAGACTGTTGTAATATATAGAGGGTAAAGGATAAACTATGAGGACTGTCCTTTAAATTGATAGCCATTTTTCTACAGATGAACAATGCTTTCAATTAATAGAGTAAAACTTGTGCTGGATTGTTTTTAATATGTATTTAATATTTTGCCGTTACTTCATATGGTTTAACTTTACTGTCAGGTTTTTCAGACTAATGCTGTGAAGTAGAATTTTCTAATTGGCCTTTATGTATGATTGAACACAAATTAGAATGTCTGATTTTGTTTTATGTATTGTGAACAAGAGTTTGAAATTTTGAATTCAGCCAAAAATCACAAATGATAGAACAAAATTTTATTATGCTGCTTTTTCTTCCGAACAAATTCTGCTGTTATAAACTACAATTGCTTGGCAATTTAGAATTTCAAGGAAATGAGTTAATGTTTTCTTAAGAAAATGAGAGGAAAAAACTCCTCAGTCTGAGTATCCTAAGTAGATATTTCAGAAAACTGCTTATTATTTGAATCCATGCATGAGTAATCTTCAGCATTTGTTGATTTTTCTTAACAATGTATTGGTGATCAAAGACACCTGTGCAGTTGCTAATTTTTGTAAATATCTACCAGTATATTCTACCTGTGGTGTCTTCACCAGTAGGATTTACATATTCTATATAAACAAAAACAAAGAATTACAAAACTCTTTCAAAAGGCACTTTAAAATCTTATGAGTACTTTTTAGGTTCTTGAATAATACAAGGATATTCTTCTTTACTCCTGCATTTTATTTAAAGCATCCCCAGGCTTCAACTTCAGGAGACCAATGTCAAGATGAGGTATTCATTTCAGGAAAGCAGAATTACTCATCTGCTACACTTAGTCTCAAAGATGTCCCTCCAGACAGCATGAAGAAAATATCTGTGCAGGTAATTTTCTACATGATATCATGGATGGATATACTTGTCATTTGTAGAAGCATGTGCTGAGATAGTCGATGGAACTGGGGCTTTAAAACGTAAAAAAGAGAAGAAATTTACAGGGAAAGTAGTTGCATGTTGAAACTGGAATACTGCATATGATTTCAGGAAGGCAGATTGAAGCTCATTGTGCAGTTAAAGAACTTAACTTGAAGTCTGTTGTGATTAAATTGGAGTGGTTAGCTAGAATTCATAGTACACATTCTGTACTTATATGTAAAGACCATCTATGCAAGCAGGACTTACTACGATGAAAATAAATGTATGTAACTTACAAAGCAGTGATAGATTTCTAACTTCACTGATTTCCACTGAGTTTCTACAGACACTGAGTATTGAGAATTTGCATAGTTCTTGATGTATGTTGCCTATGTAAACTCTCTGCCTCTGACAATACACAAAAATAGTTTTCCTATCATTTTCAGAAAATATTTTCAGAAAAAGCAGTGGAAAATCTTGTAAATTGAATATGTTCTCATCTATAGATTAGCTGCGATATGCACACACATTTCTCAGAATGACTTTGATATAGAAACTCATCTTAACAAAATAATTTCTGTATGTCCATTTACACTGCATGGTTAATTACTGAAATTTGTGTACCTTAGCTATTTATAACCTTGAAGAACGGAGTATTGTAAAATCCTTGTGTCTTCTGACTAGTGGGATAATAGTAGTAGGCAGAAAAATCTGCAGTTTAAGATTGTAGCATTTTCAGAATTTGGGAGTCCTACAGAAGAGTGACTGACTACTAGGGCTTCGTAACAGCAGGAAGAAAGGAAATGCTTCACATCTCAAGGCAGAGCTGCAGAAATCTCAGTAATTTTGGGGCTTCAGTAAGAAACATTGTTTCCTCCAGCAACATCCTTAATGAAATGGTGTGAATGTGTTGAAGGTCTTTACAGTTGAATACCTTATTGCCATCGTTATCTCCTTCTTAAGAAAAGAAATATCATTAATATTGATTTGATATTTAAATCTTGAGCTTGTAAGTGAACTTCTTCGGGTTTTTTGTTCCAGTGGTCATATAAATTCTGTCTATTAGCTGTGCAGGATTTTTAACTTGTATATAATTTACTGAGAATGCTGTAAATATTTAGTGCGAGAAAGATGCAAACTAGAACAAAATCAACCAAGTTTCAATATGGTTCACTTATACTATCAGAAAAAAAATAGTTGAGATAACTCAGTGAAAAAGTGTTTGTCTAGTTTGTTCTAGTAGATTAGTAAACATAATAAGTTTTTGTTTTACAAAGTTGTTCTCATAGGGTCAGAACTGATGAGTCTCATGAAAATTGAGTGTGATTGCACATGACCCAGAAGAGTAATTTTAGTAATGTTCCTAAAATTGAAAACAATCAAACATGAGAAATATTTGAAATAAGGAAGAATTGAGGATTAGTCTGTGTAAAGTCTGTGGCATTAACAATATTCATATTTTATTCAGATACCTTTGACAAACGGACAGATGTGCCAGCCTCAAAGACCTCAGGCAAACTATAGCCAAGTCCATCATCTCCCTCCTCAATCATCAGTAGGAAGACATCCATCTAGAGAACAGTTAATTGATTATTTGATGTTGAAAGTTGCCCACCAACCTACCTATACCCAGTCTCAGTGTTCTCCCAGACAAAGCCATGAGTTGGTAAAGCAAGAGGTAAGAGTAAAATGTCATTTGAATGACCAGCATCTGTCTGTTATAAAGAGAAATGTGGTAGATTTTTTAACAGATAGTTTCAACAACTTATGTTTGCATTTTTTTACTGAGGTAGAAATTCATTTTTTTACTACATTTATTCGTCCCTTACTCATCATTTATGGGTAACTGAGAAATTCAAAATCGCAGTACAGCTTAGAGTACCTTGCTTCTATTCATTGCTCTCCAAAATGATTCCAAAAGTTGCAAATGTGGAATTATGCAGCCCTAAATCATAACAAGATAAAAAAGTGAGAACATCTGATGCATGCCTGATAATTATTAGTTTTATTTATGGCATACAGATATGAGTAAGGAATTCTCGCACCATTTAATGGCTCCTTCATTGTGAGCAACTTTCTTTCTGTTCTTGGACACAGAATTTTTCCTTGGTATTGTTTTGTTACTTGTGGAAAATTCTGAGAGCTTTCATTCTGTGGTAGAATGAACATACTTCTTCTGTAAAACTGTCTTGTAGTCAACTCTTCTGTCAAGACAAAGGAGATACAGTGATGGCTACGTAGAATTTAGAATGCAAGTAGGAGCCAGGTTTGATTTTAAATTCAGCTAGAAATAGCAGGAAATAGAAAGCACAAGTTCTTGCAGGTAGGCATGCATTTGCTGAGAACATTACACAAATTTACTTAGTATCTAAATATCTCTGAATTTAGAGGCTGTGTGGATTACTATGATTATAATAGCAGTGATGTCAGAGTAAAACATGTACAAAGATACCTTGGCTTGAATTAATATTATGAGATACAGTATTTGCTTGAATGATGATAAATGCTTTTTGATTTTTTTCCTTTCAAAAGCTTTTTTTATCTGAATTCCTTAGTAATAAATTCATTACAGTAGCTTTGAATGCATTTTTCAGCCAGTTCTTCTAACTTTGGTTGTAACTACTTAGATTCGAGTGAAAATTGACAAGGATCCAGAACTTGGATTTAGTATATCAGGAGGAGTTGGTGGTAGAGGAAATCCATTCAGACCTGAAGATGATGTGAGTATTTTATAGTAATGTATCTTAAAATCGTTCTAATTAGCACGTTTCCTAATGTAAGAAAAATACATTAGCCCCAAATGCAAACCAGTAAAATCCAGGTCTTAGTTGGAGAAAAGTGAGGAAAAATTATGGAAAATGGAGGTAGTAGTCACATGATAACACAGAGGATTATTTTCACTGAAGGTTTCCTAGACTGTACCAGATATCAGTTCACAGATTTGTGATAGTGAATTAGAGTTTACAGTTAGGAAGCCTCTTAAAAGAGAACATGATTTAGCCTACAGCATTATTTCTGTGGTTGATAATTCATTTTGACATATACATCTGCCAAATTAAACAAAGGCTTGAGTTACACATTAGGCGAATCAGGATTTGCCCTTCAATAATCCTTTAAAGGCAATTTCCCTGGATTTAACACTGGAAAAAGAAGGCAGCCATAAAATAATACTGCATTCTCTTCTATTTAGGATGGAAAATTGAAATGTTTTAAATTACATCTGTATACCCTAATTTTATGAAATAAATTGTCAAAAATGTTTTCCACCTCTGTTTTTCAAGGGTATATTTGTAACCAGAGTACAGCCTGAAGGACCAGCATCTAAGCTGTTGCAACCTGGGGATAAAATAATTCAGGTACTGTAATCATATAATCAATTAGCCTATGTAATATATTAGTTCATTTTTAATTTGCTTCTTTTCTAAAAGCAGTATGTTTCATTTTTGTGTAGATCATTACTATCTCTCCAGAGCCATTCTATTATTCTGGGATGGTGCTTTCAATTTTTTATCTACCTAATGTTAGGATAAGTGAGATGGGCTGAAGCACTGATGATTTGAGTCATTTTTCAAATTCTGAATATTTCTTGTAATTTTGATTTTCATAATTTTAAAGGCAAAAAGTTGTCCTAATGTTGTTATTCAAAATGGAATGTGAGCAAGTCAATTAGACTTTGTCATTCATTTAATTAACTTGTAGTCATTTATATACAATATTCTGAATAATAAATTGTGTGATCGCCATCAGTTACTCCTCAAGCACATTTTCTGTTGCTGTCCCCACACTGCAGCGCTACAGATTGTGTCAACCTTTGCTGCCTCTCCCCCAGCTGGCAGGTTGGATATGCACAGCCACTGGTAGAGGCCATTTCTGTGCTGACTGATACCTGAGTGCTCGCAGTGTGTACCTCCTGGCTGCCCCATCTGCCACGAGCAAGCCAAATAGTCTCTTTCAGGAGCTCTGGCTTCTGGTTGCAGCTCTGCAGCCTGTTTTTCTGCAGGAATTTCATACTTTTCAGACCACTTTTCTATTAGATTTGCTTGAAATTATCTAATGAACTCGCAAGTTATTTTTGGAGGGATCAAGGAAATGGCTGAATGGATTATATAACCTTATTGTTCTACTGAAAGAGGCTAACAGAATATTTAAAGCACCCTTTAAGTTGCAGAGCTAATCTCTTGGTAAAAAGTATTCTCCATGTTACCAGTACAAAGACATTTATAGAATTAGCTCTGCTGTATTTCAGTTTTTTTGAAGAAAAACTTCATATTTCCATTAAAGTACTGTCTTGTGTGAACAGTTTTCTTAAACAAAAACAAATTGCATGATCCCTCCAATGAAAAAGAAAGCCAGGTAGTGCACTCACACAGAAATGAACTAAGATCAAATTAATCCATCTTTAAGATAACTTGGTTTTGAGTGTAGTAAATAATTAAGTACACGTTTCTCCTGACAAGAGAAAGCTAGCTTCCGTTCCCATCACTCTTAGTGATGTAACTACTTTAAATGAAATGGCAACACTCCACACAGGAAGAATAACATTTTAAACCTTGGAATAGAGTGGAATGTGTGTGAAGGCTGTTATTTGTTTTAAAGGATTATTCTTGACTTTATGGAAGTCCTGTTCTGTCTTGTTTATGACATTTAGTCATAAAAGTGGCTGCATTTGTCTACGATTTCTCCTCAGATTTCTCTCCTAGGCTTGTTATTACAACATTTTCCATAAAACATACATTAGAAGTATATTATAATGTATATCTAATACATATATCAAGCAAAATATTCTACACGACCAGTGTCTAGATAATTGCATGGAAGTCTTAAGATACTGTTGCATATTAGGTTGGGACATACCATATAGATGATGGCTTGGAATTATTATTGCTGCTTTTGCTCTCTCAACATTCTATATTTAAAACTGCCTTTGTAGCCCTATACAGACTTACAAATTACTGCCTTTATAACAAAGGGTCTTTCTAGTAGCAACAGTAAGTGTTAGGTAATTGGATGAGCATGCACAACTCCAAAATGGAACAGCTAAGAGTACAACTGGCCTTAACTGTCACCTCTGTGTCACCTCTGGTGACATTTTGACTGGCCCTCTGTCCCCGTAAGAAGCGCCAGCCCCACTGGGAGAAAGGTGGGAGATAGAGCTGGAAGCAGTGGACAGACCAAACTGTCACTGCAAGATTTTATGACCCAGACTGAGTATGAATTTATAGCAATGCATCCTGAAAAGCTAAATGCTCATTTGTGTAGGCTGCTTAGGGCTGCCCATGTTTGCCAAGCCCAATTTAGGAATAACAGAAGTGCTTGATCAAAGGAAAATTGAAGCTGGGGTGACCCCAGGAGATTTCAGTCGCAGCCTTGAAGGAGAGTTGGCACAGAGATCTGCTCAGAGATTTATCCAATTAGGTCCTGAGGAAGATGTACACAGGTAAAGACTGTATAACCTCATAGAACAATCTGGCCCACTGCTATACTGTACTCGAAGGAGGAAGTTTGTTGCATCTAGTCTGATGGGAGAAAAGGAGTAAAGTCCTAAAAGGGCTCCAGTACTATGAATGCTTTTTGTTAGAGGTTTAAATACTTTTTAATTTATCAATCACAAATCCACTTCTAGTATTTAAACTGAGATGTATAATTTGTACTGCCTTGCTTTTCTTTAGCATGGCTGTATTCAGGCTGAAGAATTCAATGTCTTGATGCTTTCAAGCTCAGATTTCTCTTTTGGTTGTTTGCAAATATTTTCAGTACCCTTGGGACAAAATTGTCTCAAGGCTAATAGGATCTGTGAATTCCTTATAGCATATACCTGTGTGTTCTGCTGACATTAATTGTGTAATGAGCGAATCAGCAGCATGTTACTGCCTGCATTCACGTAAGATTTTGCTATTTTAAACCTAGTTTAAGCTTTAGTGACATAACATTAAATATCAGACTGCTATTTTCAATTCTAAAAATTTCTTTTTAGGCCAATGGATACAGCTTCATAAATATTGATCATGGACAAGCAGTATCTTTGCTAAAGACTTTTCAGAATACAGTGGAGCTCATCATTTTGAGAGAAATTTCTTCATAAATTCTGTGGATAATGGGGATAAAGTCAACAGGATTCATTGAAGGACTTATGGGAAACTGAATATTTTGCCTATTTTTATACATGAAAGGAACTTGAAAAGAATTATGATCAATATTTGTACAGGAAATGAAAAACTGAATTTGTGGTTAAAGGGGAAAAAACCACTGTATAGAACATACAGAAAATCATTTTGGAAATACATATGGTGAATAAACTTGTTTCTAAGCATTATAGCAATCTAAGGATCACTCCTCCAAGAACAAACCTGTGTTATTGTTTTGTACAGATGGTAGGTTTATTTTTGGATAATTCATACACATTACTAAACTTTGTGCGAGGCTTTAAGGAGCCTACGTTGTAGCCAATGGACAGATGGCAGGGCTATCTGTCCTGTAGCTGTTTATTGCCTTTATTTTTATTCACCAGATATTAATGTGTTATGCTGAAACCACTTCTATAGATGTGGAAAGGGGATATTAAATGTCGGCTTTGATATGTGCACATTGTATAGATGAATGGGTAGATGGAAGGTGGTGATGGTCGAACAGTACAAAGGTGAGGTGAATCAACTATCTGCTATCTAAATCTGGAATCAATAAAGACGAAAAAGCATTTAGTTCTGGAGTGTACGTCTACCAATAGAAAATGCAATAAAAGATTATGGTGTTTTTTAGGAAGATTGTAATTACAAATCTGTGATATTGTACAGGATTTGTTCCTAATGTAGTCATTGATTATTCATTTGCCACGTGATTCATGTTTAGTTGGGTTTTCTTCAATACATACTTTTTTCAGCTGTACTGTGGAAATGTGCCCAGAGATTTTTCTTTGCTATGGAAATCTCCAATTTTGTGCAAGTGGTGGTACTTTTGTCTTTATAAAAAGTACTCCATTTTAACCTTTCAGATTTTTAAAATGAAACCAAGATTGTTGCCTGTAATATATATTTAAACACACGCAAAATAGATGATGGAAGAAAGGTTATGAAAGTCATCTTGATTTTGTTTGGCCTTTGCATTGCCTTGTTAATCAAAAAGGAGACCATACGCATGGAGCTAGGTAACCAAAGCAAGTTTGTGAAACTTTGAACAGTGACGGAGAATTGCTGTGATGAGATGGAGAGCAAAGGGAGTATACTTAACAACCAACGAGTTTGTAATGATGTTTCTTAAAGGGCTGTTCCTACAGGTAACATTAAATGTGAACTACACACTTCAGAGTCATTAAAGGGTTTCTAACTGTATTAATGTGATAGTGATTTACCACAGGCTGCCTTTGTTCCTTATTACTGTGTAAAATATTCAATTATGCTTGTATTAATTTTGTTTACCAGAAACATTAACTTTATTTTTCTCTTTTCTCCTTTGTAATTCAATAAAGACTACGCAATCTGCAGTGTTAATTAATACACGGTTGTTATGGACCAGGGAAAAGTGCCATAGAAGACCAGTAACTGTTTTTAATCAAGGCTAATGATAAGCCTGTCATTGGAGCAATATTCAGTTATTTCAGTTCATTTTTACTTACATACAAGTTGATTGTTTGGAACAAGTAGAAGTTGCTTTCTTTTCAACCCATGTGTACAAAAGTAAATGCATTTAATAAAGCTAGCAAAAACACCAGCCTCCTTTAGTTTTTTGGGGAAATGAACTGCAAGAGAGGAATTATACATAGCTAGCGGTAATAAACAGGCAGTACTTTTTAAATAAGTGAACTTCAATATTATTGCACTTCTCTTAAAGATGATAACTGTTGCTTATTGTACTGTATATAGTTCTAATAATTTTAATTGAAACCCTTTAACAACTCTTTGTATATTCTAATTCTTTTTAGTTGATTTTCAGTGATATTTACATATGAAAATTTTTTTTTGATATATTAGCAGAAATGTGCTGTATTTTGATAAAAATTCATTTAATTTCTGTGCGCTGTTAATCTTTAAAGAAAAGAATGAGAAACATAGCTATATAATGGCAGGCTTCGGTGTTCCCCTTCTGAGATGTGTTTGGTTGTTTAGTTTCTATTTTTTATTGAAAAAGCAAAATGTTCACATCATACGTTCATTAATTTCAATCATTTTATTTTTATTACACACTGCCTTTTAAAGGGAAAAAAAAATAGACAGACATGTCCTAAATTGGTCTTCTACATAACCTGTATCTTTGGGAAGGGAAAAGTCCATAAAGCAGAACTGATTCTTTACTGATCTTGGTCTGACTTTTTATACAATTTACAGTACATTTAATTATATCACTGAGGAATTATACTGTGTTGTATTTTGCTTTAATGTTAAGAGGAGTTCTAAACTGTATTATGTTACTTGATTTTCAGATTGACTTGTCAAGAGACAATTACAATTCTGTCAAAAACTGCTTGGCTATGGTAGAACCGTAGAAACAGTTTTATAGAAGAAGCTTAGTACCTCTCGTGGAAACATTTGGCCAAAGTTTGTCTTGAGCAAATTAGCAAACTAATCATCAAATAAAACATGGATTATACTGACTTTACTCAATAAACCTTGAAAAGGCTTTAATGAAAAGATGAAGTCCCCCACATATTTATTGTGTAAATATTTTTAGTTTATTTTTTGGACTGAAGTTTTTAAGTGTGTATATACTTGAAAGCATTCTATTAACACAAGCGTAGCAATAATCAACACACAAAATCAAACCTTTTATGATTTAGGATTTTTTTGGTTAGAAATACTCCCATGTCAACAGCGATGAAATGTTTTATTGATCAGCATTTATTAAACATTCCAAATTTTTTTATATAATTAGACTGTTCCTGAGGTAACACATGGAGAATAGATAATAAACTAATGCTCTATAAAGCTCTGTGTAATGGACTTATTTAACTTCTAAGAAATTCTCCATGGCACAATTTTATATTTCTGTAGCTTTTAGAGACATTAATCTCCTATCAATATCCATTATTAAAAATTTACTTGTGGTTTTAGCTCCATCCATCTCAGTGCAACAAGGGTCTGCTTGAATTGGTTTCATTGTAAGACTGAGTTATTAAGAATTAAAAAAAAAAAAAAAAAAAAAAAAACCAACCACAAAACCAATGAACAAAACAATAAAAAACCCTCTCACTTCTGAATTGTCAAGTTTTATAATGAAATCAATTAACAACTCTTGTTCTAAAGAGATGAGTAGTCTTTTTATGTTTAGTATAAAATGAAATAGTTGAAATAGCAGAGAAGACTAAATGCAGACTTAAATAGAGTAACTTGGATCTGACTTACTAAGATGTACAAAGGCTATTGGGAAAAGAAAGGCACAAACATTATAGGAGAGGCAAATGTGGATTTACATCCAGTTTTCTTGGAAACTGTGACAATGTAAAGCACAGATTAACTCATCTTTGCTTTAATTGTAAAGCTGGCGTACCAATCTGACATGTTGACTTTTCCTAGTTCCTCTATGCAGAAAAGAGACCCTAACTGTAAGGGGTTACAGCCTTGAGGGCCCAAAACTCAAGGGTCATCTACATTTAAGTTTTTGCATTTGTTACCAATTGGGAGTTTGGAATTTGACCTTCTCCCTCCTCCCGTCTTTAATTTTGTCTTTGTGGACATTACTCTGGGAGAATTTGTTACCTTTTCGGCTTTTTATGCATCAGACTGCAAATTTATTCTTTTTCATTTCACATGTATTCATTGTTAGCATGTCTAAGTCCCTACAATTTGCTTATTTGCTACAGTGTCTTATCCATCTGGACCAAAGAAAGTATTCAAGCAGGAAAGAAGTGCATAAAGTGAGTTGTTTCATTTGAGTTGTACTTCCATAGTTCTTCCCAAATAATAATAAAGAAAATAATGTTAGTTTTATGTGTATTCATCCTATGCTGTGAGGAATCAATTACACAGCCTGTGTAGAGCCACCATATTTTGCCACAAACAAGAACATTATTTCTAGTGATTTTCCATGTTGCACATATTAGAAAACAGGTCAGATAAGAAACCTCTTTCTCACAAATCTTTTTACATTCATCATCTGCCATTCATTTGGGGAAGAGCTGACTTTAGGAAGCCTTTTTCAGGTTATGGCTTCAAATCCTTTCTACTTTTCTGCCTTCAAAAACTATCTTTCCCCAAGACCCACCAGAATAAGTCAGTTTAAAAGGTTTTGTGCCTCAGAACACGTCAGTTGTTCTGAAAAATTAAAGACTGACAGGAGAACCTAATACAGTTTTCCACTTGAAAGGATAAATCTAAATCTGCCCTCCAAAAAATATTTTTACAATTAAAACAACATACCTTCTGAAAACTAACTATGAAGAAAACCAGGTAAGGTCTTCATTCTTTGGGAAAATTGAAGGTCTAAGAATCTAACGACTAAAATGAAAAATATATGACAGTAGTCATGATTTGTCTAATTTAGATAGCTTATAAACAATGTTAAACTTTTCTTTCTTAAATTTGGTTTGGCTCTGAGGAGCCTTTTATATTTTCTCTCTAAGGGCTGATCTATGTGTATCAAATAATACTATCCACAGGTGCCTCTGCTTCATGGGAGAATCTCAGATTATACAAGTACTGAATTTTTTCTTTTTTTTTTTCCCTTTCTCCTCTCCCTCTTCCCAAGAGGATATTCCTGTAAATTTCTAAGCTACTTTCATCACCAGACAAAAAACACCTCTTTCTTGAGTTAACTGGATAAAGCCAAATCTAGATCGAGTTCTGCTTTACAGCATTAAACTTACAAAAGAAAAACTTACTTGATGTCACAGGAGATAATTTTAGAAAAACTGGATTTGTCTTTACTCACTTTACACTCTATTCCGCCCTAACTAAGCAGTGATGATCTTACAAATGTCTATAAATACCTGAAAGGAGAAGGCAAAGAAGATGAAGCCGAACTCTTTCTCAGTTGTGACCAGTTCTGCACCAAGGCAATGGGCACCAATTGGTTTTGTCTGAAAATCAGGAAGCAGGTCATTCATTACTGTAAGAGTGACAGCGCTGGAGTTTCCTTCTGAGAGATCCTGGAAAGCTGCCAAGGCTCTCTGCCCCAGATGTCCATCCTTGCGCAGGGCTCAGAGCAGGCAGCATCTAGAGGCCTCTGCCAGCCTCAACTGTTGATGGTTCTGTGATTTACCATATATCATCATTCCAGCTGAGAAATGTGGAAGTATTCACATTTGTCTGGAATGAATAAACCAAATGAGTTGATTCCAGTGCTCTACATGACTTCTGATGCAGACCCTGTCCCCAACCCCCAGTTGCCCCTCCCCTGGCACAGCTCCATGCCGTTCCCTCAGGCCCTGTTGCTGTCACACATTGCAGAGCTCAGCGCTGCCCTCCGCTCCCTGTGAGGAGCTGCAGCCGCCATCAGGCCTCCCCTCAGCTCCTCCCCTCTGCGCTGAGCACACCCGGGGGCCTCAGCCACTCCTTGGACATCTTGCCCACTAGACCATCCATCATCTTTGCACCCCTCCTTTGGGCACTCTAATAATTGCTTTATGTCCTCATTTAGTAGAAGACTTTGAGGTCAACCAGTTTTTCACCCATCACGCTGTGGGTGTAGGCTGGACATTTTGTCCAGAATGATACTGTGAGAAACAGTACTGAAAGCTTTGCTGAAATCTAGAAAGATTACATCAGCAGGCTTCTCCTAGTCAAGTAGG
The DNA here is from genome assembly GCF_905368555.1 of Meleagris gallopavo. Taxonomy (NCBI): domain Eukaryota; kingdom Metazoa; phylum Chordata; class Aves; order Galliformes; family Phasianidae; genus Meleagris; species Meleagris gallopavo. The sequence continues at coordinate 21,101,419 of NC_139435.1, forward strand.
TGGGTAACCTGGTTGTAAAGGGAGATTAAATTTGTTAAACAGGACTTCTGCATCATAAACCTATGTTGGCTGTGACCAACGGCTACATTGACATTCAGGTACTTTTCCGTAAGTCCCAGAATAATCTTCATCATTTTGCCATGTGTTGCAGTGGGGCTGACAGGTCAGCAATTACCAGGATCTTCTTTCTTACCTTGCCAGCCTCTAGCTTCCTTCACTACAAGAAAGAATTGAGTCTCTGGAATGTGTCCAGAGAATGGCAATGAAACTGATGAGGAGTCTGAAGCACAAGTCTTATGGGGAGCAGCTGAGGAAGCTGGGATTGTTTAATCTGGAGGAGACTCAGAGGAGACCTCATTGCACTCTACAACTTCCTGAAGGGAGATTGTGATGGGGAGGGGTTTGGCCTCCTCCCAAGCAACAAACAGGACCCGAGGAAACAGCCAAAAGTTGTATCAGAGAAGGTTTATGTTAGACATAAGGAAGAACTTTTTCTCTCAGAGTGGTCAGGCACTGGAATGGCCTGCCCAGGGAGGTGATGAGCCACCGTCCCTGGCAGTGTTCAAGAGTCGTCTGGATGAGGAGCTACTAGATATGGGTTAGAGGCTTGTGGTAGCAATGCAAATGGGAGGACGGTTGGACTAGATGATCTTGTAGGTCCTTTCCAACCTTGTGATTCTATGATTGGGATCTCTCCAGACTGCCAAAACCATGGAAAAATAATTGAGAGAGGTCTTGTGATAATGTCAGCTAACTCTTTGGGTACCCTGGGATGAATCCCGTCAGGGCCTGTGTACTTACATGTATCCAGCTAGAGTAGCAAATCTCTCACAGGTTAATAGTTGGCAGAGAGTTTATTGTTCGTACACTCACTGTCTTCCAGCTCAGGTCTCCAGTTGTCTGAGGGTGAAGAAGGTATTAAACATCATTTATTTGTCTGTTATTCCTATTTGTGAGGTGACTAACCTCATCAAGTAACAGACCAGTGTTACCTCTGGTCCTCCTTTTGCTGTAACATACTTTAAAATGCCTTTTATGTTATTCCCACAGTACTGGCCAGCTTCAACTCTAACTGAGCTTTGGCTGGACAAATTTTCTCCCTACAGTCATGAATAGCATCTCTGTTATCCTTCCATGCTGCCTGACCTTATTTTTAGTGTCCACACAATTTTTTTATACCTAAGCTCTTGATGAAGATCCCTGCTCAGCCAAGCCTAGTGTAAGCCCCACCTGCATAACTTCTGACTTTTGATATTCTGAAATATGAAAGTTCTTTATATTTTAAGACTGTTTCTGGACCTTATTCTCACTAATAAGGAAGGGCTTGTCAAGGAAGTAAAGGTCGGGGGCAGCTTGGGTTGTAGTGACCACGAGATGGTGGAGTTCAAGATCTTGAGTGGAAGAAGCAAAGCGAAATGTAGGATTGCTACCCTGGACTTTAGGGGAGGAACTTTGATCTCTTCTGGGACCTACTTGGAGCTATCCCGTGGGCTTGGGTGTTAGAAGGTAAGGGGGCCTCTGAGAGCTGGTCAGCATTTAAACAGCTCTTCTTCCAAGCTCAGGATCGGTGTGTCCCTGTGAGCAAGAAATCAGAAAAGGGTGGCAGGAGACCTGTGTGGATGAGCAAGGAGCTTGTGTACAAACTCAAAGGAAAGAAGAAGGTCCATGAAATGTGGAAAAAGGGCCTGACCACTTGGGAAGAATATAGAAATGTTGTCAGGGCCTGCAGGGATGCGACAAGGAAAGCTAAAGCCATCCTGGAATTGAATCTGGCAAAGGTGATAAAGGATAATAAAAAAGGCTTTTTTAAGTATGTTAACAGTAAAAGGAAGGCTAGGGAGAATGTGGCTCCCCTACTAAGTGAGGGAGGTTTTCTGGTAACGGGGGATGCTGAGAAGGTGGAGATACTGAATGCCTTCTTTGCTTCTGTCTTCAGTGAAAAAGCTCTCCCTCAGGAATCCCAGCCTCTGGAGGTTAGTGAGAGGGTCTGGGGAATGGAAGACTTCCCTTTAGTCAGGGAAGAGACAGTCCAAGAGCGCCTAGGCAACACCAATGTTCATAAATCCATGGGATCCGATGGGATGCATCCACGTGTTCTGAAGGAGCTGGTGGAGGTGATTGCTGAATCACTCTCTGTCATCTTTGAGAGGTCTTGGAGAATGGGGGAGGTGCCTGAAGACTGGAGGATAGCCAATGTCAATCCGGTCTTCAAAAAGGGCAAGAAGGAAGATCCAGGTAATTACAGGCCAGTCAGCTTCACCTCTGTCCCTGGAAAAGTGAGGGAACAGCTTGTGCTGGATGCCATCTCCAGACAACTGGAAGAGAAGGGGGTTATCAGTAGTCAGCATGGGTTCACCAGGGGGAGGTCATGCTTGACCAACCTGGTGGCCTTCTATGATGTTGTCACTGGCTGGGTGGATGGGGGGAGAGCAGTGGATGTAGTCTACCTTGATTTCAGCAAGGCGTTTGATACTGTCTCCCATGACATCCTTATAACAAAGCTGAGGAAGTGTGGAATAGATGAGTGGACAGTGAGGTGGGTTGAGAACTGGCTGACTGGCAGAGCAGAGATGGTTGTCTTTGGCAGTGCAGAGTCTGGTTGGAGACCTGTAACTAGTTGTGTTCCTCAGGGGTCAATGCTGGGTCTGGTCTTGTTCAACATCTTCATTAGTGACCTTGATGAGGGGATAGTGGCCACCCTCAGCAAGTTTGCTGATGATACGAAGTTGGGAGGATTGGCTGACACACCTGAAGGCTGTGCTGCCTTTCAGTGAGACATGGACAGACTGGAGAGCTGGGCATTAAGAAACCAGATGAGTCTTGCATCTGGGGAGGAATAATTGCATGCACCAGTACAGGTTTGGGGATGACCTGCTGGAGAGGAGCTCTGCAGAGAGGCACCTGGGTATCCTGGTGGACGACAGGTTGGCCATGAGCCAGCAGTGTGCCCTTGTGGCCAAAAAGGCCAATGGCATTCTAGGGTGCATAAAAAGAGCTTGGCCAGCAGGTCGAGGGAGGTGATCCTCCCCCTCTACTCTGCCCTGGTAAGGCCTCATCTGGAGTACTGTGTCCAGTTCTGGGCTCAAAGTTCAAAAAAGACAGGGATCTCTTGGAAAGAGTCCAACGGAGGGCCACAAAGATGGTGAAGGACCTGGAGCATCTCCCCTGTGAAGACAGGCTAAGTGAACTGGGTCTGTTTAGCCTTGAGAAAAGAAGACTGAGAGAGGACCTGATTCAGATCTATAAGTATCTAAGGTGTGGATGGCAGAGTGGTGAAGCCAGCCTGTTTTCAGCAGTGTGTGAAGACAGGACAAGGGAAACGGACATAAGCTGCAGCATAGGAAGTTCCACACAAATGTGTGCAAGAACTTCTTTACGGTGATGGAGCACTGGGACAGGCTGCCCAGGGAGATGGTGGAGTCTCCTTCTCTGGAGATATTCAAGACCCGCCTGGACACCTACTTGTGCGACCTGGTGTAGGGAACCTGCTTTGGCAGGGGAGTTGGACTCTATGATCTCTGGAGGTTCCTTCCAATCCCTACAATTCGGTGATTCAGTGATTCTGTGATTCTGTGACCCCATGCTGCTCTCTGGGGAGCATGCCCTTTGGTGCATCACCACCACTGAGATGAGAAACCCTTATTCACACCTGCAAGAACTGCTAGATCTGCTGGACGTGTTCTTGGCACCACTCACAGAGCAGCAGCTTCAAGGTGGGTGCTTCACCCTCCAAAAGCAGGGTAGCTGGAATATAGGCCTCAGGCAACCCAAGTCAAGTGCAGCTGACAGTGCTCAATAAAGGCCTCTTTCACAGGCCTAAAACTCTGTGGCAGCAGATCCTCAAGTTAGCCTGAGGGTTCACAGGAGTTTACATGCTCTTTAATATCTTCATCAATAATATCAACAGTAAGATTGAGTGCACTCTTAGCAAGTTTGTGGATGACACCAAGCTCTGTGGTACAATTGACATACTCAAGAGATGGGATATCATCTAGAGAGATCTAGACTGGCTTCACATGTGAGCCCAGGTGAACCTCATGGAGTTCAACAAAGTCAAGTGCAAGGTCTTGCACCTGGGTCATGGCAACCTCCTCAATCAGTACAAGCTGTGAGGTGGAAGGATAGAGCACAGTCCTGCCAAAAAGGACTATGGGGTACTGGTAGGTGGTAAACTGGACATGAGCCAGCAATGTATTCTCACAGCCCAGAAAGTGAACTGGATCCTGGACTCCATCAAAAAAAGTTTGGGCAGCAGGTCCAGGAAGCTGATCCTGCCCCTCTGCTCTGCACTGTTGAGACCTCACCTGGAGAACTGCATCCAGATGTGGGGTCCTCAGTACAGGAGAGACATGGACCTGTTGGACTGTGTCCAGAAGAGGGCCACAAAAATAATCCAAGGAATAGAACACCTCTCCTATGAAGACAGTGTGAGAAATCTGGGGTTGTTCAGCCTGCAGAAGGGAAGGCTCTGGAGAGACCTGGGAGCAGCCTTCCAGTATCAAAAGGAGGAGAATAAGAAAGAAGGGGTCAGATTCTTTAGCAGGGTTTGTGGTGAACAGAACAAGAGGAAATGGTTTCAAACTAGAAGAGGAGAGATTTGAATTGGATATAAGAAAAAAGTTTTCTAAAGCGAGAGTATTGAGGCACTGGAACAGGTTGCCCAGAGGTGTGGTGGATGCCCCTTCTCTGAAGACATCCAAAGTCAGGCTAGACAGGGCTCTGAGTAGCCTGACCAGTAGTTGTCCCTGTTCATTGCATAGGAGTTGGACTAGATGACTTTTAAAGGTCCCTTCCAACTCAAGCGATTCTTTGATTCTACGATTCTACTACTACCCCTCTTTTCCCACTTTCTAACAGCCTCATTTCAAGTATGGCATCATCTGATTTCTGGCTCTCTGTGTTCTTGTGTCTGATTTTTCTGATATTGTCTACAAGATCATTGCATATATTTCTGTATTGTAATTTAAGATAATGCTATGTGTTATGGGTAAGAATTAAGTGTAGAAAAAGCTATTTTGGCTAAAAAAGGGGGGGAAATGAGAGACAAATGTTACAACCTATATATTTTGGTCTGCATCAGAAATATTCTGTGAAGGACTTTGTGCATTTGTAAAGTAGGCTGTAGTTATTTAAGAGAAAATTTGTTACAAAGTTATAGATAGACTTACTGAGCTATAAAATATTCAGTTAATGTGTAGCTGCTGTCTCATAATGGCTGAGTAAGAATATTTTCAGCAAAACATTCATTCAAATTCCTGATTAGAAGTCTTAAAGTTGTAATAAGAAGATGCAATAGAACAAGTATGATGTGACTTGGATGGCAATAGTCCTAAGATGGTCTAGAACACGTTGAAGGGATGAGTTATAAATATGCATTGGCAAAACGTGTGATTTGAAAGTATTATGCCCAGGCTCCTAAAATCGTAACAACTTAGCATATGTGATTGATCATTGTCTGCAACAGCTTTCTCTCACAATAGAACAATCAGCAACTGGTTTTCAGTACAGAGAAAGTACTTCTGCTGAGAATGTTTCTGCCAGAAGTACTTCAATTGAAAACTATGGTTCCTAAACTGAAAAAGTAAGGTTTTCCAACAAATCTTGGAACAAATTTTAGCATATGGTTAACTGACATACTATTAGGAACTGGAAAAAAATTATTAATGTAAAATGTTTTCATTTACTAACTATATCAGGAAGTGACTGATTGGGTTGGTCTTGATAAACGCGAAGACTAAAAAACATTCTGCAAGGCTTCCAAGCAGAGAAAACTTACTTTTTTTCTATTGTATTTTAATTTAAAAAAATCCGTAAATATACATTTGCACATTTGAATAATGGTGCTGATTCTGTAGTAAGTTATTTGTAGTAGATCATTTTATTATATAAATTATTATTCCCTTGATACTGGTATACTCATTTTAAAGCACCTTAAGACATTAAAACATGGAAAGAATTTTCAACATTAGTACTAAACTCAAATTGTTTTGTAATAGTGTATATTGTATATGACTTTTTAGGAAATGTTACACATTAAATATTTATTTGCTAAAGCAATTTATGAAGCCAGTGGTGACAGTACTCTGTTCCAGTGCCCAACCAACCTCTGGTGCAGACCCTGTCCCCAGCCTCCAGCTGCCCCTCCCCTGGCACAGCTCCATGCCGTTTCCTCGGGCCCTGTCGCTGTTACACAGAGCAGAGCTCAGCGCTGCCCTCCGCTCCCTGTGAGAAGCTGCAGACATCATCAGGCCTCCTCTCAGCTCCTCTGCTCTGTGCTGAGCACACCCAGGAGCCTTCTGCACGTTCTCCATCTTTGCAGTGCTCCTTTGGATGCTCACTAACAGCTTTATGTCCTTATACTGTGCCACCCAGACCACACCCAGTACTGGAGGTGAGGCTGCACAGCACAGAGCAGAGGGGAAAACCCCTCCCTCACCCTCTGGGCCTGGTGCCACCAGGATACAGATGGCCCTTTGGTCTGCCTGGGCACACTGCCAGTTCATGTTAACTTGCCATCAACCAGAGCCCCAGATCCCTCTCTGTGGGGCTGCTCTTCAGCCTCTCACCCCCCAGTATGAAAACATAGAGTCATCGAATCATAGAATGGCCTGGGTTGAAAAGGAACACAATGATCACCTGGTTTCAACCCCCCTGCTATGTGCGGGGTCACCAATCATCAGACCAGGCTGCCCAATCCAGCCTGGCCTTGAATCCTCCAGGGATGGGTCATCCACAACCTCCTTGGGCAACCTATTCCAGTGTGTCACCATCCTCTGGGTGAAAAACTTCCTCCTAATATCTAACCTAAACCTCCCCTGTCTCAGTTTAAAACATTCCCCCTTGTCCTATCACTATCAACCCATGTAAAAAGCTGTTTTCCGTCCTGTTTATATGCTCCCTTCAAGTTCTGGAAAGCCACAACAAGGTCTCCCCAGAGCCTTGTCTTCTCCAAGCTAAACAAGCCCAGTTCCCTCAGCCTTTTTCCATAGTAGAGGTGCTGATCATCTTAGTGGCCTTCCTCTGGACCCACTCCAAGAGCTCCACGTCCTTCCTATTCTGGGGGCCCCAGGCCTGGACGCAGTACTGCAGATGGGGCCTCACAAGAGCTGAGCAGAGGGGGACAATCACCTCCCTCTCCCTGCTGGCCACCCCTTTTTAATGCAGCCCAGAACACAGTTGGCCTTCCGGGCTGCAAGCACGCACTGCTGGCTTATGTCCAGCTTCTTGTCCACCAGGATCCCCAAGTCCTTCTCCACAGGGCTGCTCTCAAAGAGATCTTCCTCCAGTTTGTATAAATACCTGGGATTGCCCCGACACACCTGTGATTGCCCCGACATAGCCAGAGTTGTCCCATCCCCAGTGCAGAATCCAGCACTTGCTCTTGCTAAACTTCACACTGTTGGTGATTGTCCAAAGATAATACAAAAATGATCCAAATTACTAAGCCAGTGTGTATGATGATGGCAATTAATAAAAAAAATACATTCATAGAAATCATAGTTTAGTAGAAACTTAGAAAATTGGTATGTGGAATTTTATATGTTATAGAGGATTTTCTAAAAAACCCTCCTGAGGAAATCATGTCTCTGTAATCCAGTGTTGAGTGGAAAATGAATACTATTCTAATAAGTAACTGAAGAAATGCTAGCCTGGAACTGGATGCAGTTTGTTCTCAAATCTTTCACCTGTTTGTGCTCATTTTTGGTCTGTAAAGGGCAGAGATGTGTTTTCCATAATAGAGATACAAAGCAGGTGCAGAAATGTTACAGCTGTTTCAGTTTTCCAATGCTGTTTTGTATAGATGACTGCCAAGCAGAGGGAGGATGTTTGAAAGGTTTCAGCTGTTCACATCGATTATGCTGAGGTTGTCCATTAATCCCACTATGTGTACAATTATAAGAGCTCTAGCTCAAGTTTCATCTGAAGATGGTGGTGAGAATTACGCCAGAAAAAGTCTTTCTCTGATGTTGCTGGGCAGGGATATGAAATTGATGTCATCTGTTGAGAATGTCTTGTTAAATGCATTTTTATTTCATTTTTGAGCTTGCAGATCAAGTAGATTATGGATTATTTTTTAGAATCAAGAGTTTGTTTTTTGTATAATCTATTGCATAAATGATAGGTTTGTTTCCTGTGTTCTGTATCCCCCACTGGTGCAAAACCTTGGGATATTGGTTGTGTGGTGATATGAATGATGTAAAGTTTCCTTTATGGAAACAAACCTAAGCAGCAAAGGCAATGAAAATATGCTGGTTTTTAGTGTCATTCTAGAATTGCTCACAAATTTATGTATTTATACACCTTTATTTGGATCTCTTGAAATATATGCTAAACAACAATTCACGATCTTTGAAAACAAAAAAGGTAATGAACATACAACTTGAATGCTTTAATGAGAAACAAAGATGCTAGCCTTGGCTAGATGATGATGGCATTTTAAATATCTATACCATTCACTCAAGCATTTATTGAAGTCTCAATAACAGGTCAGAAGTTCCTCAAATTCAGACTGTGTTATAGAGTGGTTATTTTTATCTTTGAATATTATTTTCCCCTGAAGACTGTTGGCTTTTTTTTTCTGAGTTTTGCACATAATTGTAAAACTATGGAAGTCAGACTTAGAAACAGAAAAAGAATGTATTGTCAGCATCCTGCACAAATATATGTGCTGATAGTAAATAGCTTACAATAAAACACCCAAACTCAGCCACAAAATGCCCACTGAAAGGAGTATCAGTCACACAGCCACCCTATGGCTATCTGTGCAGTTCTTCCCTAAACAATGTGCCTCTGAATCATTTTTCTTTGTTTAATTGAGGATTGTAGTAAGTCAAATGAGTAACAGTAGTTATAATGTCACACAAAAATAGAAATTCAGAAAAATATTATGATGAGTAGAAATAGCAATCTGACATGTAGACTAATAGTTTGATGGATAGAAGCCTCTGAGATCATCTGTTTTTGCTGACAATGATGCAAATTTACTGAGGTTTTTGTAGTACCCAGCTAACGTTTATCAAACAAAGCTCTATGCAGACCACTTTGCAGTTGTACTTGGTTTGACAATAATTTGACAATAATAAACTTGATATGCAGCTGTGTTTTCTGCTTGCCAATGCAAGCTATTATTTCATGTGGTTGACTGAGTAATTCCAAATATTGTTTGCTACAACATTAACTAAACGACTGAGAACTTGGCTTTCCTTGCAGAAAAGCAGAGTGTAATAAATCACATTTTGGTGGAGGTCAAGTACTGACCCCAACAAAAAAAAAAAAAAAGAAATTGTTCATGTTTGCCTTGCAATTTCAACTAGTAGCACCTACCTTGCTTTTGAATCACACTGCTTTATATCCTAGCCAGTTTGTATTCGAGTAAAGAACCATAGAATCATAAAATGACCTGGGTTGAAAAGAACTACAATGATCACCTGGTTTCAACCCCCCTGCTATGTGCAAGGTCACCAACCACCAGACCAGGCTGCCCAGAGCCACATCCAGCCTGGCCTTGAATGCCTCCAGAGATGGGGCATCCACAACCTCCTTGGGCAACCTATTCCAGTGTGTCACCATCCTCTGGGTGAAAAACTTCCTCCTAATATCTAACCTAAACCTCCCCTGTCTCAGTTTAAAACATTCCCCCTTGTCCTATCACTATCAACCCATGTAAAAAGCTGTTTTCCGTCCTGTTTATATGCTCCCTTCATGTTCTGGAAAGCCACAACAAGGTCTCCCCAGAGCCTTGTCTTCTCCAAGCTAAACAAGCCCAGTTCCCTCAGCCTTTTTCCATAGTAGAGGTGCTGATCATCTTAGTGGCCTTCCTCTGGACCCACTCCAAGAGCTCCACGTCCTTCCTGACTGAACATGAGACAGCCATGTGACCACGTGGCCAAGAAGGCCAATGCCATCCTGATCTGTATGAGAAATAACATGACTAGCAGAAGTAGGAAAGTTATTTTCTCTTTGTACTCAGCTCTCATGAGATCTCACCTTGAGCACTGCGGTCAGTTTTGGGCCCCTGTACTGCAGAGGTATTGAGTGCGTTCAAAGAACAATCAAACCAGTGAAAAGACCAGAGAACAAGATGCAGGAGGAGTAGTTGAGGGAACCGGGATTCTTTAGTCAGGAAATGGCTGAGGGGAGACCTAATCACTTGCTACAAACACCTGAAAAGAAAGTATAGCATGAAGAGTATTTGTCTCTTTTCTCATGTGACAAGCACTACTATATGAAACAGTGGCCTCAAGTTGCACTACTAGAGGCTTAGACAAGCTATTAGGAAAAAATTCTTCATAGAAAGGGTTGCTATGCATTGGAGAAATGGTGGAGCTACCATCCCTGAAGGTATTCAAGAGATCTGAGGACTGGACATCCTTAGTGGTGGGCTTGGTATCATGCCAAGTGATGGCTGGACTTGATGATCTCAAGAGTCATTTTTCACATTAAATGATTCTCAACAGTCTATCTCAGCCAACAAATTCTCATATTTGTGTCTTTCTGACTCTCTTTTCCATCCCAGTGTGGGGAGTTAGCAAACAGACATGTCTAGCTGCCTACCACGGTTAAACCTCAGAAAACTGATTAGCTATTAAATATTTACCTGGGAGAAGAAGAAAAAATATGACTATTGTATAATTTCTAGGCCTCATTTGAGTAATTAACATGAAACATCCATACATTGATACCCTTCCTGTATTTCTACACATTAGTTGGTACACTATAACTTCTTTTTTTTTTTTAATTATAAGAGAGAGTGACTACTGCATATTCTTAAGCCTCAGACAGTTTAGCTAAAGCAAATTCATGGCTTGCTTCTGACATTTTAATGACAGCCTATGAGAACAAAGGCTTCTTGTGATTTTTTTCCTTCATATTCTTCTAAAGTCCAAATTCAATTTTATTTTATTTTATTTTTTTCCCCACAAGCTAATACCGAATTTAAATGGACTTTTGCTTCTGTTTTGTTTTGGGGACACAGAATTTTTCTCTTACTAAATTTTAGAGCTTGGGTTTCTTTGTCCCTTCTACACATGCAAAGAGAAGCAACATGAATGTTCAGAGCAGTAGTGGTTTCTATCTTTCTGCTAACCATTTGAATGGTTATTTGTCAAAACATGAGAAATCTTCATGTAACATTTCTACAGATACAATAATCATAATACAGTTTAACTTTGCCTAAAATATAATGGAAGGTCTTGAATTCTCCAGTTAAGCATCTCACTCAGATGTGAGTGGTGTTCCCCAGGAATCAGTGCTGGGGCCTGTCCTCTTCAACATCTTTATTGATGACCTGGATGAGGGCATTGAACGCACCCTCAGTAAGTTTGCAGATGACACCAAATTGGCTGGAAGTGTCGATCTGCCTGGGGGTAGCGAGGCCCTACAGAGGGATCTGGACAGTCTGGATAGCTGGGCTGAAGCCAATGAGACGGGGTTCAACAAGGCCAAATACCAGGTCCTGCACTTTGGCCACAACAACCCCAGGTGACACTACAGGCTTGGGGCGGAGCAGCTGGAAGACTGTGTAGAGGAAATGGATCTGGGGGTATTGATTGATGCTCAGCTGAACATGAGTCAACAGTGTGCCCAGGTGGCCAAGAAGGCCTATGGCAACCTGGCTTGCATCAGAAACAGGGATTTGTTGCCAGCAGGAACAGGAAAGTGATTGTCCCCCTGTACTCAGCTCTGGTGAGGCCGCACCTCGAATACTGTGTCCAGTTTGAGCCCTTCACTGCAAGAAAGACATTGAGGCCCTAGAGCGGGTTCAAAGGAGGGCGACAAAATTGGTGAGGGTCTGGAGCACAGGCCATATGAGGAGCAGCTGAAGGAGCTGGGATTGTTCAGTCTGGAGAACAGGAGGCTCAGGGGAGACCTCACTGCACTCTACAACTTCCTAAAGGGAGGTTGTAATGAGCTGGGGGTCAGCCTCTTCTCTCCGGTAACTGGTGATAGAACTAGAAGGAGTGGCTTCAAGCTGTGCCAGAGGAGATTCAGGCTGGACATTAGGAAATACTGCTTCTCCGAAAGAGTGGTCAGGCAGTGGAATGGGCTGCCCAGGGAGGTGGTGGAGTCACTGACCCTGGCAGTGTTGTTTGGATGTTGTTTTGAGGGATATGGTTTAGTGAGTACTACTGTTGACAAGTGGATGGTTGGACCGGGTGATCCTGGGGTCTTTTCCAACCTTGGTGATTCTATGATTCTATGATCCATAGCTTCATAAATAGCATAAGATTACAGAATGGCTGAAAGAAAAGATTTAACTTGGATCTTGAAGCTTTTTAGAATCTGGATTTCATTTAGAAGAGAGATTATGAATGCACTATTATTTTCAGTCCTATCTGAAACATACTCAGTTCTAAGAAATTTCAAGCACTTGTCCAGAATTTATTTAAAATTCTGTAACATATTGCTCTTACTTTACTGTCAGGTGAAGTATATGAGCAAATACAGATGCAGTAACCAAGAGTCAGAGACATGCCAGCTCCAGGTGACCTACTTGATCATACAAGTATCACAAATCTGAGATCTATTTTCAGCACATACAGCTTCAAGATTTCTCCAGTCCTTTTTCAATTTAGGTTTGGTGCTTGGAAGACCTAAAAGAGTTCAAATATTCACGCCTGCAACCTTACCCTTTTAGTGTTAGGATGCACTGCATTTATCAGCTAATTCAGACTGCAGCTAGATTTTAGAGCACAGACTGCCCAAAACACACAGCCACAGTTCCATTTTTTCCAGTCAATTTAATGTTGAAAGGGAACCAGGAAGAGGGGAAATGGCCTCAAGTTGCGACAGGGGAGGTTTAGGTTGGATATCAGGAAAATAACTTTACAGAAATGGTTGTTAAGCACTGGAATAGGCTCTCCAAGGAAGTGGTTGAGTCACTGTCCCTGGATGTGTTTAAAAACCGTTTGGATGTGGTGCTAAGGGACATGATTTAAAGTGTTGTTAGGGTAGTATGGTTAGGCTGTGGTTGGACTCGATGATCTTCAAGGTCTTTTCCAACCTGAGTAATTGTATGGTTCTATGACTCCAACTCTGGGCAAATTCAGTATAAGTGGAAGAGATTCCCATTCCAGCTTTAACAAAACCACTGACGACTCATTCCCCCATAGCCCTTATGACGAAGGTTTTCAAGGCTTTAAACAGTCTCTCATTGAAAGATCTTGTTTACAACCAAGAGAGCCCTTCGGCTACCAACCAGTGTTTTATCAGGAATCTCCTCCAAATCTGGCAGACACAGCCCTGCGCCGCCGTTAACGGCTCGGGAGCCGACGCCCCGCGCCGGCCCCGCCCGCAGCGGCCTGCCCTGCCGGCACCAGGGCAACCGAAGGAAAGCGGAACCTTTCGCCGGCCTCTCAGCGCGGCGTCGCCAACAAACCAGGAGCTCCGCCGCGGGGAGAGCTAGCAGCGCCTGCAGCGCCTCTACTGGCAGGAGGCGAGCAGCTCGGCAGCACCTCCGAGAGCAGTCGAGTGTGCGGCTAGAGCGGCAGCGCGCGGGGACGCTCTGCTGAGACGCCGCGCGCCGCTCTCCGTCTCGGGCCCGCCTCCCCGGCTGCGTGCGACCGTGCCGCCAGTGCCGCGGTTGTGCAGAATCCGCCATGATGAACAGCGGAGGGATCGGGGTGCCGCTCGGCTTCCCCCTGGGCCCCACGTCCGTCATCCAGGTCACGAACCTCTCGTCGGCGGTCACTAGCGAGCAGATGCGGACTCTCTTCGGCTTCCTGGGCGATATCGAGGAGCTGCGCCTCTATCCCCCAGAGTAAGCGCGGCCGGCTCCGGGGCGATAGAGACTGAGGAAGAGGCGCAGAGTGGCCGTGCGGTGGCGGGAGGGAAACGGCGGGAGGCCCTGCGTGCCATCTTGAGTGCGGGCATCGCCGCCTCCCGCGGCAGACCGATCACGTGCACCGCCTTTGTATGGCCGCAGCGCCGGGGGAAAGGTGCTGCGCCCGCACTTAAGATGGCGGCTGAGGGAGCGGTCGCATCCTTGGAGCGGGGCTGCGCCCTCCTGGCGGCAGCTGGGGTTTGGCCTCCCCTGCGTGGCACCCAGCCCTGGGTCTGATCGAAGCGTACCCTGAGGTTGCCCAGAAGCGCGCCTCTCCCTTCGGCTCACGGCAGCCCCGTGCTGTGGCCCTCTTTATTCCTTGTCCTCCGCTTATGCACCTCCCCGTGGAACTACCGTGTTTTGTTGAAGGGCGGCTTTCACCGCCGCTGAGGGGCCGCTAACGGGCGCCGGCAGAGCTTTGCGAAGGGGGATGGCGTGTGCCTCGTTCGCAGCAGTGCCCTCTGCAGCGTGTGTCCCGTACGTGAACCTTAATAACGGACGCAAACGCTTCTCAAAGTTGTGTCTGATTTCATTTCGTTAGCTGCGCATAAGGGATCTCTGGATGGGAGACAGTGTACTTTGCTTGCCCTGATGCTTCAGCCGGGCGAATTGTGACCAGCAAAGCTGGGGAGGAAAAGAGGCGATTTTTACTATTGCCTTTGTTGTCCTACGGCGTGAATGACATACCTGTCCTTCAGAACAGTTTATCTTTTTTTATTTCTTGTGAAAATCGTGGGGTAGCAGAAAGGGGGTACATCATTTACACCCAGGTATTTTGAGCTGGGTGCAAATCAGGAAAATAAAATTCAGGTTTTCTAACTAGCTAAAAATGTTGGTATTTTTCCACATCTGTGTGTTGCTAAGTTGTGCTTGTATTGATTTGAAAGAACAGCATTCAGAAATGCATGGTCTGTAGAGGGTATGTAATAGTTATTCATTCATGTGACGGTGGGTTAAAACAGTGCAGTCAAGTTTTAAGCAGTCTTTAGTAGATTTCTGGTGATTTTCCTAAAGTTTTCTTGGTTCTTAAATTTGAATGGTTCTGCAGTTTTTTGATATACTTGAGTTTTCTCATGACTAAGTGTATTTTTGTTACAGCCGTTGGCCTTATTTTTCAATATTTGACGTAGTAAAATATATGGCAAATAGATATTTTCTTGAAGTTTTCAATTGGTCTTTGTGTCTGTGTGTAAAATTTTGCTTGTGTGAATATATACAGGAAATATTAAAATCCAATGCCGCAATAGGGTTTGACTTGGAAATGTCAAGGTTATGCTGTGTTAAACATCAATTATAAGTAATCAATCTTTTTTTTTTTTTTTCCCCTCAAGATAGGATGCAGAATTGTGGTTATTTATTCTACAGATGTTATTTACTTTTTTTTTTTTTTGGTGCAGAATTTTTAGAAATATGCATTTCCTTGCAAAACAGGTCTGGACTTTTGACCTTATTTTCAAATTGCTCCCATAGAAAAAAAAATGAGGATTTAATCCAATACCCTTCTTGTTAATCAGTAAATATATGCTGCTTTTTCACTCTCTGAACATGTTTTATAAGAGTATAATGAAAAAATCAGGTAATAGTGCTTCACTGACAAGTCTGCAGGAAGCAGAAGAATCCCAAGCAAGAAGATGCTACAGTTTATGTCTGCAGTTTGTTGAAATTATGTATAGCCAGTGCTATTTCTATGAGTATTTAATAATATAATAAATAAATAATTTTTTAAAAATTAATTCTTTCTGTTAATTAAAAGGGAATTTTTATGTTATAGTTCACATAAGGCAAAAATTCATGTTGTCTCAGCTTTGAAGATATTTCCAAAGGAAACTTAAACTTTTAGTGTTTTCTGGAGCATCAGTTTTGTTACCTTCTTGGGACAGTGAGAACTTTGTTCTTTGTTCAGATCTGCCTCTGAAAAGCGGAATGTCGTCGCTTGAATTTAGTGAACTACAGATCTTGTGGATATTGACCACTTAGTGACAGATATTAATGTAAACTTTTTAAAATTTGTTTTTCACTGAGAATGAGAATATGGGGGAGTTTCAGCTTTCAGTAATTTCAGAATATTTATGTTATTTAAATAGTGTAAATAGAAAAGAAACAGTAATGAAAGAAAGCTTTGATTGTAAGTAGTTAAGCATGAGCTTTTGCTGAGATTGGATCTCATTTGCTAACCTTTGTTTGGAAGCACGTAAAAAAACAAAAAGTTCTTGTTTGAAGATAATCTGTCGTGTAATATTAAGAGTATTACTTTTTGTAGATAAAGCAGTGGTGAAGAAAGTTTTCATGTTGCGTTGCATAGTATTGTAACCTGTTTTTTAATTCTGCACTGAAGATATTCAGCGTACAAACAAAATATTTTTACTTAACTCAGCTTGAGTGTGCAGAACAGAGTGAAATCGTGTTCTCTTCTGTACTCATCATCTTCTGTTAAAAAAAATCAAAACATAATTTGAATGCCTGTACTGCACATTTTTAATACTAATGGATGTGAACTGTCAGCTCTGTTAAAAAGCATAACAGTTAAGAGAATACGAAAGGGAATTTGTTTGTTTTGTAAAGTCTGTGTACGTGTGTCATATAAGTCTTTTGTACAGAGCCTTATGCTCCTGTGGTTCTTGTGTGCCAGGCCATTGAATTGGCAGTTGCCCCTTTCCTCCATCTGGCTGGAGGCAGGACCCTTCTAGTCCTGGTTATTGTGTCTGTTACTTACTTCACATGAACCAAAAGGATCGTTATCAAGAGGGGAAGTAGGATTGGACCACCTACTCTGTTCAGAGAACTGTTTAATGGCAATTAGAGTGGCTGTTTTCATGGAATCTGTGGTTGTTTTCCCTACCAACTCATGTACTCTTGCCTCTAGGGTTGAGGTGAACTTTTCATCCCACCTCCTTGCATTCTCTCTGTGGTCGTGCAGGTAAAACTATAAGGTGACATGCAGTGCATACCCTATCTCTTGAGGGGAGAAAAAAAAAAAAAAAAAGCTTATTGCTGGAAACTGAGATCCTGGTTCATGCAGGTGATGAGGAGGATGTATTCCCTTTGAGTTGCTGGACCTTTTCTGAAAGTTTCTCCAGAGCTGACACATGGATCAGTAGGGAGAAAAATAAACTTTATTTGAATGTTTGGAATTGGTCAGCCAATTAATCCCCCACTCCATCCTTGTTCCTCTCAATCTTTTCAGGCCGTTGCTGCTGGTGAGTTGGCGTATGATGATAGGAAGCTCCATACAAACTTCTGCCACGTGTTATTGTACTTGATGCTATCTGGATTTTAGGATAATTGATGTTTGTTCAAGTCATCCTTATGCACCATCTCCAGCACAGCTACTTTCCTTTCCTTATATACTGGATACTTTTTTCCATAGTGGTCCACCTGCCTGTCTGGCATGTAACATTGTCCCTCCTGGCATACCTTTCCTTCATGGCTGACAGGAGTCATGTTCAGAGGGGGAAAGAATTTCCATCTTTTGCAATTGCTTTGGCAATGCCCCCTTCCCCAGGGAGGGATTCCAGCTGTCTGGCTTCCATGCTTGCTGGATCTGTGCTGTCAGCTCTATTATCAGCATCAGAGCAGCCAGGTGACAATGTGCTCACCTGGGTGATGGCTGAAATCTTTTCACATACCTCGTGTTTTACCTAGGGATAGGTATCAGGTGATTATTGACTCATTTATAATCTCTGCCTCTTTGTTCCATTCTTGTGATGGCTGTGTTACAGAGTAGCCTTTCTTGTCCACTTTTTCCTTCATTAATAAAAGAGCTTTGCTTCCTTGTTTCTGCTTGTAGACAGGGGTGAGGGGCACCAGCATGAATTGATTCTCTGGTTCACTTGCAGACGTTGGGTCAGATCCAGAGGCATTTTCTTCCTTTCATTGTTGGCAAATAGTGTTCAACAGTGTTTGATATATACAGGCCAGACCTCAGTACAGTGCAGCAAGTGGTGAATCTTTGACATTACCGAGTTCAGGGCATATCTTTTTGAAACATTCTGTCAGTATATTAGGATTCTGCAGTTTCCAGGGCAATTTCCAGGCCTATTGGAGGTGGTAATCGTAATAGATACTTGCCCATATCCGCCAACACATCTTGCCATGCACAGCCATCCTGCTGAACACCACTTCACTCTGTTCTGCACACTCAGGCTAAGCTAAGTAAAAATATTTTGTTTGTATGCTGAATATCTTCAATGCAGAATTAGAAAACAGGTTA
The DNA here is from genome assembly GCF_905368555.1 of Meleagris gallopavo. Lineage (NCBI taxonomy): Eukaryota > Metazoa > Chordata > Aves > Galliformes > Phasianidae > Meleagris > Meleagris gallopavo. The sequence continues at coordinate 21,119,451 of NC_139435.1, forward strand.
CAATACTGTGCAACGCAACATGAAAACTTTTTTCACCACTGCATAAGATCATGCTACTTAGAATATCCCAGGTATATTCAAAAACTTCCACAACTGTTTTAGCTTACCTTCAGTAGAGTATATTTGCTGGAGTTTGCAGTAAGGTTCCTGAAATCTGAGAATGAGCACCCTGCTGAGCACAAGTACCAAATTAAATCCATAACTGGTACAACAAGAGCACATGTTATATACAAACCAGCAAAACCATGGAGAAATTTAGACCAACCCTCAAGAGACAGTAAACATCCCAGAGTTAAGAAAAACAGCATTGGAAGCAAGTGAATACTGTGCATGAAAAGACCAGCATTGTGACCAGCAGCTGTTAAGCTACTAACACTGCTTATAACAATTTAGCACTTTCAGGTCAGACTGGTCATTATCTTAGCCCTGTGAGCCCCCCACTGAGCTGTCCTTGCTGGCAAGGCAGAATGAGAAAGTGAAACTTCCTTGGCTCTGAACCATCGTGCTCAGCAGCAACTAAAACATTGATGTGTTATCATGATTGTTTTTTCCCCTGAAGGTAAAACAGCATCATACTGGACTCTGTGAAGAAAATCAACTGTGTCAGCTGAAATGAAAACAATATCTACATACACACTTTATAAAGCATACATACTCCCTTCTATCAGTTGTGATCTTTCTGAGTGGAAAAAAAAACAGTTTATGATCCACTTCTTCCAAGTCAGTCGTGTGTGTCAGTCATATACTTTTCTTGTAATCTGTTGAAATTTAATCTATAAAACATGGTTGGATAGAATATTTCAATAACAAATGTGCTTTTTTTTTAGTTGAGAGGAAACAAGCTGTATTCTGGTATTTGCAAATTAGGTTGATTAGGGACATGTACCATGTTGGACCTTGGCTCCTAAAAAATTTTTTTTTTTTTTTTTTTAATTCTTCCTCTTTTTAGAAGTTGGAGTATTACATCTTGGCTTTGATTATTTTTTCCTTATCCTCTGATATTTTGTTTTTGTGATGTGCTTGACCAAGTGATCATTTGTTATAGCCCCATTCCACTATGATTTGTTGTGCACCACCCTACTGCTGCCTAGGATGAAAAAGGAGAAGGTATATGACTTAGCAGGGAGCAAGGATGCCATCTGTACATTTTGCATTTCCATGACTGTAGAACAAAATAAAAGATTATGCTATGGTTTCTTGAACTATTACTGTTGCAGAGAATTACTCCTTTTTACTCATTTTTCTACATTTCTCCAGACTCCTATCGTTAATAACTCTTGGCTTTATAGGATGCGGGACTGAGTTTTATTTGAAAAGCTAAAAGGAAGTCTTAAGTTGCCAAATATAGTTATTTACAGATTATATTAGATAGTGTTGGAATACTTGACTTAAAATTCTTGTTATCACACAGATTTTGGAAGGGAAGAAGAAACTGTGTTGACTTTTTAAGGTATTGACTAAAATTGAGGTTTTTTTAAGATGACTCTTCAGTATTCTAGTGAGCTTCCTTAACTCAGTGACTTTTTCCAGCAATTCGTATTTAAAGACTGCTTTTTAAAATACCAGTTTCTGTTTAGGTCTTTTATTTTGTATCCCTAATTGATTTGGATGAATTTTTAAATTAATGTTAAATCATGCTATGCTGTTTGGTACTTTGTCCCTTTGTGTTTTATTTTCATTGGTAACAGCCTTTCAGTTTCTGCGGTCACTGCTAATCAGATACCTCTTTAAAAGGATGGTTTCTGTACTTGTCATATTACTGAGAGCCTGGTACTCAGTGAAGATATTTCTCAGGTAGCTGTAAAAGCTACTTTATTACTATTATTTTTCTGAAAGACACATGAGAGCTGTGAGGAAATCACCTTTGGATTCAGTGTTGAGGGTGCTGGAGACTCCTACAAATTATTTCCATGTGGTCATGGTCCTAATTTTAGCTATTTGTCATAGGCACTTAAAGCAATATTTCTGTTATTGAGAAAAAAAAAAAACATTAATATGAATCTTCTCTTTATGGATTGTTAATGACGGCCTTTGTTTGTAATTACCTATTTTCTTACAAGTATGCTGTTCTGACCTGTGAAGGCCTTTCCATTGAAGGTTGAGTCTATAAAAAATGATAGCATGTATTTAAGGGTCTTCAGGAGCAGTAGTTAGCAAATAAAAGTTACATGGAAGTGGGAGAAGATTTTTTAATCTACTTGTATTTGTACTTAGGTGTTGTTAGACACCTTAGAGTGTCTAACACTCTAACACAGTGTCTAAACTGTTAGAGTTTTTCTGTCTGCTGCACTGATTTAACATTCCTGGTTGCTGGCTTCAAAAACTTGACCAAGAAGCTTTGATTTCATGACAGTTTCTATGTAAGATTTCTCTTGAAGGCTTCTGCCTTCAGTGCAGGTGGCTTTCAGTGCCTGAAGACCACTTTTATTTCACTTACAGCCAAACCTTTTGGTCATCTACTGATCCTTGTTCCATAAAAAAAGCTATAACCTTGTGAGAAAGGAAATGCAGAGATTCTGAGAATTGCCTTTTCCTTATTTTAACCAGCTTTTTATGAAAAATGCTCAGAAGGGAAAGCAAGGGGTTATTATAAAATCCTGTCAGGAAACATGATTTCTTGGGATTTTTTTTTTTTTTAGTACATACAGTATTACTTAAGCCTTAAGAGAATAGGATGGGTGAATTGTAGGTCGCTAGTTTAACCAAATGAGATCTGTTTTCCTCCTGAAGCTAAGGAGTTCAATAATTGTAAAGAGAAGTAGGAGGTGTGTGTGAAAATGGTGTGGAAAATTATGGTTAGATAGGGTGCAGAAGTCCAGAAGAATGGGGAATACTATAATCACAGCCCATGTAGGATGATTTTTTTTAACTAGTAAGTATTATTAGTTCTACCTCAGGACCTCAGTGTGGATTTGTCAGCTCTGCTTAGAAGACTGTCTGTAGTAGAGCTGCTCACGTGCATTGTTTTGGTTTGGTTACAGATCTGAGCTCCCATACTTAGAAAGAAGAACTGCTATCAGTGTTTCCACGCGTGCATGGCAATTTACCATCTGAAAACCTTCCAGTGCTTACTGAGTTTCTCACGTGGGAGTACAGGGAGGCTTGGTATGTTTCCACTGACATAGGAGGGAGGCATCCTGCAAGCCTGTGTTTGTGAAAAGCTTCTGAGAAACCATGCTTGTGGGGGAAGTGATGACCACTTCTCAGTACACAGTGAGACTGCGAGAGGAAGTTCTGTGCTCCCTGCTTTGTAGAACATTCTCTGAAACATACTGCATGGCAGTGGTGTTTTGTTTTTGTTTTTACAGACATTATAAAGTTATTTACAATGAAATGTACAGAATGTGTTGTTCAGGGAAGTATTAATTTGTTATCTTTCTTTTGGTTTAAATAGACATTTGTAAGAGCAGGAAGTGTGGCTCATATAGTTCTAAAGAAGGCAGAGACTTTCAGTTTATGGTACAGATACAGCTGAAATCCGAAGCTTGTTTGCAGGGTGTGACAGCTTTTGGCTGTTTACTCTAGTTCGCAAACTGCTCCTACAGCTTGGAGTTGTTTTTCAGCATAGGAAACCAGTTAGATCTGAGCTGTGTAGTCCCAGTTGTACTTCTGAGTAATGCTCTCACAGCCAGTTGGATTTTTGCAGACTGAGTTGTTTGAAAGCAGGGAGACTGTGTGCGATGATGAAAGCTCTGCTATAATATTGCTTTCGTTTGGATGAACTAGAGTGGCCATTTTTTAGTCCTCACAGCGTTCTACAGTGACTGTATTGCAAAGGAGGTCTTAGAGATGTGTACAGTTATTCCATAAGATCTTATTTTAATAGGTTATTTGTTTATGTTAGTGTTTTCTGCACTGGCACCTTGTGAAAACCTGTAACCTTAGATAGATGTTCTGTAGCCTTTTATTTATTTATTTCTACTGTATTTTTCTGAACAGTTCATTCATCTGAAATGGTTTTGATGTTTACTGCTCTCCTGAGAGATGGATGTTATCTCTCCAGAAAGGAAAACAAAAATGGCAAAAATGTTCGACTGTTATTCAGGTCCCTTTTTTTTTTTTTTTTTTTTTTTTTTTAATTTTCTTGCAGCCCAGAGCTACTAGATTACAGTAGTTCTAAATTACGAGTGTAGGACTTGCATCAGTGCTTTGTAGCTTTGAAGAATATTGTGAGTCTGCCTCATTTATGCCTTAAGAAATGTTGGCTGAGCAAGAGGAATTAGAAGAAGACTTTTTCAAGCTGTTCTGAATATGTCTATTGGAGAAGTTTTGGAGACCCACTTCTTAAAAGGATAGGAATGATCATTGTAAAACTAAAAACTTTTAGAATTTTAGATTTTCATTGTTTCCATGGATGTACATGCAGTGTTGATAAGTTTTCTGCAGATATTTCCTCTTGAGAGAATTTTTCTTCCTCTTAGTTACTTCTCTAATGAGTTACCTGATTAACCTAATCTTCAGAAGGAGTTTGTACACAGGCTACTTCTTGGAGCCTCGTTGAAGCACTGTTCTTTTGTTAATATTTTTAACATACTTTCGAAACAGCTTTCAAGACTGAAATCTAGGAAATAGAGGGCAGAAAATATTACAGAAAGGTACATAACACATAGCTAGCTCTGTGGATGTTGAAATTTATGGAGATTACTTATGAGGGACTGAATCTGCCTTGCCCAGAATTATGTTCTACAGTTAGCAATGATTTTTTTTTTTTTTTTTTTTTTTTTTTTTTTTTTTTTTAAAAGAGGAAAAGGCCAAGAGATGTTGGAGGTCTTTAGCAGTCTGGACCATGGAATCTTCATTGGAGGCTTTGGCTGTTCGGATTGTGACAGTAGCATGTGTCAAAAAAACTAAACAACCTAAAACAAATGAAAAAACCTAAAACAAATGAAAAAAACCTAAACAAATGAAATTAACCAACCAAAAAAGAAAAATAATTCCTCCCCCTTGAATATCCAGACACAAGAAAAACAACCCCATCGTAAAGAAACTCTGGCAAACATCTTTGAAGTCTAACTCTTTCAAATGCTTAAAATGTACGATGTGTGCAAACATTTCTGACGAGGAGTTGGAAAGTCATTTGCTATCAGCTGTGATATTTGGAAGTATTCTAAATCGAGACCTAGCAGGCCGTTCTGAATGTGAGAACTTGTATAAACTTGACTTTCAGACATGATTTGTTTCTCTCCTGCTGCCCAGGCTAGTACGGACTAATATTTGAAGAGGACTCACTGAAAAATGAATGGTCTTATTGTTTGAATTTCCTATAATAGGACTATACAGAGAAAAAAAAAAAAAAAGATTAACTGTAGATTTACAGTTTTTTAGATTTAAGTGTGATACTTTGATTCATGCTTCTATTTGCAGTAATAGTGAACTGCATAATGTTGTATAGTAAGATTTGTAAAGATAGTAAGTCTTGTAAATTTGGGATTTGGGCTTATGTAACTTATCATTAAAAAGAAGGAAGTGATGTGCTTTTTTTAGTGCCGTAAAAGTCAAATTAGTACATTTCTGTACTTTGAGGCAATTTTTTCCAGGAAGTCTAAAAAATCTTTTAAATTAAGAAAACGTGGTTTAAAAAAAAAAAGTACATTATTCAGTATAAGTGATTGTTTTTTTTTTTCCTTTTGTCTTGCAGCAACGCACCTCTTGCTTTTTCCTCCAAAGTATGTTATATTAAGTTTCGTGAAGCATCAAGTGTTGGTGTGGCCCAGCATCTAACCAACACGGTTTTTATTGACAGAGCTTTGATAGTTGTGCCCTGTGCAGAAGGTTAGTATTTCAGTCATTCTTCTGTAGTGTCGGTCTTTGTCGTGTCTGCTCATTGTTTTAAGCTTTCAATGTGAGGAGGTGGTTCTCTGTTGTTACTTTTTTTTAAATTTATTTTAATGTTGTTTGGGGGGCAAAAAAAAAAAAAAAGCCTTGATACAAAAATGAAAATAGAGCGAAGAAACATAGTTACAGAGATTTAATTTAAATTCAGCATTAAAAAAAAAAAAAAAGATCGGATTTAAATTAGAATAATTCAGTTTTCCATTGTTGTTACATATCTAGGAGGACACAAAGGTAATTTTGTCCCCTTAAAGGTGATTTTTATCTTGGCAAGCTTATTCCCACACAAAGTTCTCACTGAAGTCAATGGAGCACTGAACATGAATATGAAAATTACTTAATTTCCTTGCAAAGACAACATGGAAGTTTTGGTCTTAATGTGTTATTTTTGGTCTGTGCGTTGTTTTTGTTGTTGTTGTTGTTGTTATTTTTTCAGTTTTTTTATTTGATTATATTGATTATTATTATTATTTTTTACCAAATCCAAATTTGTCTTGTTGACATGCACTGTATGCATTTGGCAATTTTAGATTTATATAATTTAAAATAATTTGTGTTCATGGTGATAATTACAGTTTGATGTTTACCTCCTAGTGTAATGAAAAGATTCCAGTTTTCCCTTCTTGTTGCTGTTGAAAGTAATACTTTGTTTGCAATAAAAAGATTTTCTTACATACTGTACTCCTTATGATTTTAGGCACCTTTTGAAAAATGCAATTATCTGCATAGAGTGCTTCCAGAGTAAAGTATTTTTATAACTCTTAGTAAAGATGTTTGGTAAATAATAATTTTACAAGTGTTCCCTTAAGTAATGCTGAGGCCATACTTTTGCAGATGTGTAGAATGTGAGGGAATTCTTATAGTTAGTATACTGAGTCTGAATACAGTCGTATGAAGCGTGGCCCTACTGTTGCTGAATTCTGTGTAGACAGATAACTGGAGTTTGGCAGAGCCCCATTGACTTCAATGTGATCCTTGTGGAATCTAGCATAGGCCCATTTGGGTCTAGAAGACTTTTTACCTCACTGGAGTAGAAACATTCCAGATGATAAAGTGAAGCTTTCTTCACTTTAAATATGGTAGCTGTTTTGCCATGAAAAAAAGAACCTTGAGTGGTTGAACCATAAACTGCTGCAAATTCGGAAGTACTTGCTATTAGCATGAGTCAGGTTTTGGTTTAAAAAAAGCTGTTGACTTCTTGGAGTTTGTTAATAGTGCTCTCAGAGTACCATTTTTTCCCCAGTCTTACTACATGGTGATCTGAACAGTGTAAGGTTAGTGCTGCAGTGATCACGGTCTGAGATGTTCCTAGCAAACTCTGGCAAGTCTACAAAATGTCTTGAACTCTAATGCTACTCTGAGATTATAGTGATCTATAAGACAGTGCATATTCTCATAGCCTTTAGTACGAGCACACATGTTTTGACTTTTTGAAGCCTAGATTTTTAGTTTTTTCTTATGCCTTATTTTGTGGCATTTTTTGGTGTTATTCTTTGAACTTAAGTCTTAAACTGCAAAGAGGATATTGCCCTATCCACTTCAAATTTTGGGTAGGCAAAATGCATGAAACAAGAGCCCTGGTTATTAAAAAATTGCCCCCAAATAGTTGCCTGTAGCTTATTCAGGACTGTAGTCTTATGTTTCATCCAAAAGATCTTAACACTGGTTCAGTACTGCCAGAGAGGGAAGATTGTCGCCAAATGAATGAACAGCACTTCCTGGTGTTTTTCTTGTGATGAGATCACTGCCTGACGTGGTATGGCAACAGGCAGGTAAAGCTACATTTTCCTGTGTCTCTTGATGGTAGGAGTGAGTGGAAGAAGAATGAAATGAAAGTTCTGAAAAATCTTGTTCCAGCCCCATTTGCAGCTGACTTAGTGGGCATTTCTGAGAAAGTATATTCACACATAAATTGTCACTGTTCCAAATCATTCCAAATCTTGCAGGGATTTGTGTACAATGTAGTGAACTAGTGATTGGGTTGCGAGGAAAAAAAATTTTTAAAGGTAATAATGCTGTCTCTATGTAACTTTCTAACAGGGTCACTGATTTTAATTTATGAAAGTGTCAATTCATACAGATTTAACTTCCCAAGGAGTTTATTGTGTGGGGTAGATGTGGTTTTGGAGAATACAGGACAACATTTTTGATTCATGATGTGTGATAGGATGCATTGGTAATGAAGTCAGTGGAGTGTATCACAAGTTTTAAAAGTAGCAATGGCTATATTTTACCATTATATTGTTAAATTATATTGTTAGCTAATGGTGCCAAAAGTGAAATGTTTAATGCGCCGAATTGAACGTAGGCGAGAGGTAAAATGAAACTCTGAAAATTTAGTCTTAAAAACCAGAATAAAATCTGAAATTTGGAGTGTATTTTAACAGTGTTAAATCAAGGGGGCATGAGGACAGGGATGCAATGAAATCAGTGTTAATTTTGTGACAATTAATAAACAGTTTTACAAAAAGTGTAATTGTAAAATGAAGTAACTCTATCAAGCTGTCAAAATGTGACTTTCCTTTGTGTGTATGAATAGCTTTTTCTTTAAATGTTATACTTTGAGAATGCAAAGGTTGAAAGATAACAAAGATGCCACCCTAATCATTCTAAATTTTATGTCCACATTATCTAGTAGATGGATTTTGACTATTAATTTGGTTTTGTATGTTTTCTCTGTGTGATATTTGTGCATTATTAGATGACTAGACTGGCCAAGGCAGACCTGTTACACTTGCCTGAGTTAGGCATTGTTTGCCATGCCACTAAACCTGCCGTCAAGTGAAACCTTCATGGGGGAAATGAGATCGAAGTCTGGCCTGCTGAAGATGGACGCCCTGTCTCTGTTTTTATTTTATTTTGCTTTCTTTCCTTTTTTTTTTTTTTTTTTTTATTACTATTATTTTGTTTTATTTTGTTTTTATTTTATTTTGTCCCTTTTTGTTTTGTTAAATCTCTTTCCCTTGTACTTGTGAACTGGTACCTCAGTTCTGTAAAAATGGTGTTTTGTAAAGGGTTCACAGTGTTTCATTCTGAAGTTTGACCTGAAGCTGCTTATGAATGGTGGATGGTATCCGGCAAAGTGTGACTAGTTGAGTTTTATGCTGCAAATTTTGGATAAATTCCATTTGGAGTACGTTTAAGCATCTGAATTCAGCAGATGAGCACACTGGAACAGAAGACTGGAATAGTGTAAAATATATGAGTTTTAAGATGCATTCTTTCGTATGTTATGCTTTATGATTTCCTCTTGGAAAAGACAGTTAAGACATCTTACTTTCTGGGGACATTAACTTTACAGAATACAGTCATAATCTTTCTCTGCTGTTTGTCCCTCTTAGCAGAGTAGTTTTATTTAGATTGCATGGTCTGTTTAAAAGAAGGCTTTCCGTTTATGTCTAACATAAAGAGTTTATAGTAATTATTTCTGAAATTGAAATTTCTTGGATATTGAATGTCTTGAAATACTTGCTTCCGATGAAATCTTGCTCCAGTGAGTTCAGTAGCAGAAAATGTCATCCTCAGAAAAACTATTTACCACTCATAAGTACAAACGCAGCCTGAGTTTTTGATTAGAATGTGTTATGTGAGGCACATTGTCTTTTAAAACTGTTGTTTGTGGGAAGACTGAATCAGTTCTGTATGCGTGTGTATGTATGTATGTATTGCACTTATACATGCTTCACTGGTTGTTATCTGAAGAAGACATTTTATTTTTTTAAAAGTCTTCTCAGTCATCACACAAGCCCTGGCAGTTGGTGCTGGAGTGATTGAGAAGGTTGTCATCTCTAGGTGATGTTCTTACTTCTTCCATTGAAATGGAATCCCTGAAGCAGAAACGGTGGGCCAGGTGTGTCTCATCCTCAGGCATTGCTCTTCTCAGCTAAGTGTGTTAATACCAATTGGTTTCACTTGGGTAATGTACCAAGCTGTAAACGGGGAAGAGCTTTGCTTCATGATCTCTCTTGGATTTATCTGTGGCAGTTGAGGCAATTGCCAGTAGTTTTAATCTCTTTAATCAGTGCTGCTAAATCCAATAAGAGTCATGAACTGGATTGCACGGAAGTTATTTTGAAGTGTACATTGGCCACTGACTTAACAGGCAGGAAAATAACTTTTAAATTATGTTTAAAGTAGATGTGAGCAAAAGATGTCTTTAAAACAAATCTACTGCTGAGGCTGTTCTACAGCGAGGATTAAGCACATAGTTTAAGTGTGAAGAACAGGAAATTATTTTCTTCTGCACACATGGAAGGAAAAAAAAAAAGTTTACTACCTGCTTAACACTAACATTTCTCTGGAGCACTTAGCCAAATGATTGCTGATATGAACCAGGTTGTCTAAGACAAGAAAGTAACAATTGTAACATGTATTTAGAACAAGACCACTCCTCTAAAATGAAGCCTGAGATACCTCTAAGCAGTGTGGAGCCAATCTACGTTTACTACCAGATCCCGTTGCAAAGCAGAGAGGAATGAAGTAAATGATCACAGAATCTTTTACTGAACAGTCAAAAGCATCCAAGAAATATTTCTGCAGATCTGATATATATGTGACATTTTTATCTGTTTCCATTATTAGAAAATAAATATTTTTAGCTCATTTCCATTTAGCTTGAGTTTCAAAGCATGAGTTTTAAAACCAGATCAGTTTTCTTAAACAGTTTTGAAAGTTTCCTAGTTTGGCTTTTCACAAGCCACATATTTTGTGTCTTGTGGGCTCATATTCTCTTACTAATAAGTTTATAGAGATAAAGCTCCAAAACATAAAGGCTGTTTTTAAGTTAAGAGGTTAGTTGGCCTCACATATTAATTTATTCAGGAAGGTAGATTTGCCCATAGTTTATTTTCTATAAAGTTGATTCAAAGTTTGAGCTGCTCTTAAAAGCTGGAGGAAGAACCTGTGAAAAGACAGTAGTTCTGGGGGGAGGAAAAAAAAAAAAAAAAAAAGGCACGGACAGATCTTTCTCTATCATGTGGAACTGACCAAATGGAGTTTCTATTAAAGCAAAACACTACATTGTTGGGCACCGTAGTTATTCTGGAAATAATGCTGCTAGCTTGTTATTATTTAGACGTGTGTACTCTTCTCTCTTTGAACTTCTATTATAGGTGGCTTAACTGAAAGTGTTCACCTGATTCTTTAAGCAGTGTTTGAGCAAATGAGTAATTCATATTACTTCAGTAAGATGGCCCATGTGCTTAAAGTTTAGGCTCGTATTTAATTCTCTGAATTTAACTTGCTGTCTGTTAATTATGTGCCTAACTCCATTCCTGTTTCAAAGGGCTAAATGCCTTAAGCATCTGAAAAATTTATCTGATTAATTGTGTATTGTATTGGCTGTATGTAAGTGCATACTTAAATTAGGCATATGCTTATGTACGTTGTTGGCCAAGGATCAAAAGAGTGCAGACACCGTTTTAGAAGCCTTTTTTGTCACTGAATTTACTTGATCCACATGTGTAGATTCTATGGAAACCTGCATGAGGATGTGGTTAATTGCAAGAAGCTGGCTATTCATGAAGATGTCTGGTAGTTAATGGCCTAGTTCATCAATCATCTGAAAGCACTTCAATACTTTGGTTTTCAGAAGAACTGGTATATGACTGTATGCCTAATTTGCATGCACAGTTAGTAGAACTGTATATTTGAAAGCCTGTTTAGTTAGCTACATAGTAGGCAGGATATGCAGTGAAGTACCCAATTCTTGCGAGCAGTCAGGCAGATCAGGTGCACCTCTCCTTGCATGCGTGACTTCATGATGAGTGCTGAACATTATTGTGATGACTCAGATTCATGCATGTTTTTTAAAAAGCCCTGGAAGACGTTATTGCACAGTTAATTCTTGAGTGCTAATTATTTTCCTATTTTTCTCCTTTAGATAGAAAAATCAAGTGGTTTGTTACATGTTAAGGAGCAAGGTGCCTCAAAACTAAACATAAATAAAATAATGTAAATAGGAGGCATGAGAGAAAAATGGGTACTGTTATTTTATCTTTTCTATTCATGTATGCTACATATAAATTAATTTTCATTTAGATATGTTTTGTTTTTTGGTCACATCCAGTTGTAACCCAGTCTCTGCTGCAGATCTGTAGTACTGGTTTGCAATACTTTGTCTTTATTTTTTTAAAAGTAGTGTAATTCCTGTAGGTTTTATTGAAACTCATACAGTTAAAACTACACAGCATTTTGAAACTTACCTAGTATTTTGATTTTTATTGAAGTTAGAGATTAACAGATAAAACAGATAGTTTTATTCAAAGAAAAGTGGTGGAGATACTTTGACTATTAGAAAAATGTTTACATAAAAACTTTGTTAAAATGCCTGTGGTAATAACAAAGGGCTCAGTAGTTAGCATATATACAATTATGTCAGGAGTTTTGGAAACAGGATAATTGATACCTGGTATAAGCAGAAGTTGCTGCTGTAGGTTTTCTTTTGGGTGTTTAGTGTTTGTTCTAGTTTAGACTCCTTGGCATTTCAAATCTAATAGACACATTTAATTGTTTTATCTATTACATTACTATTAATCTATATTTATATATACAACTTCTAATTTTTGAAGACTTTATGGGGTTAATTTAACTTATTATAAGTAAATTTGAATGAAACCTGTGTTTAGGGCAGTTTACTTATTATTTAAACTGTTAGCATAATAGGGAGAATATAATGTGGTTGAAATGGTACAAAACACATAGTTTAGGAAAATATGGATTGCTTAGTTGATCGGTTAGAATTTTCTTCAACGTCATTAAATTTACAGCTAATTCATGAAAGTTTCAGATAAACTGAGATGACTTAGAATGTAAGACAGTACAAATCTAGATTTTTCTTCCTTTCCATACCCCCAAGTTCACTTGCAATGTGTATTGAATCACAGTAGCTTTTATTTAATTTTTATTTATTTTTACATCAAAAGTAGGTACCTCAAAGTAGAGAAAAAAGCACAAATTTCAGTTAGCTCATACATGTTTTTTCTTTTTTTTTTTTCTTTTACTGATTTGGTTATTTGCCATTTCTGGGGATTAAACTTTAAAAAATGTTCTTCTTTTCTGTATCTGATGTTCTGTGTGCTATTAGTGATGCAGCCAACACGAACGGTTGTCATGTGTAAAACAACTTTCGATCACCGTGAAAGCACCGCCCTGGGAAAGCGTCCATGCTTGATATCGTTTGGTTCATGAACATTAAGTTTCCAGTACAGGTGACCCATAGCTCAAAGTGTTAAATAATTGTGTACATATTCAGTTTTTAAAATAATGATCCATTAATGAGTTTACTATTCTTTGAAGTTTTTCTCACTTTTGTTTTTCCTAGTAGAGCAGGGTAAAAGGAAAATCTTAAGTTCTTATTTGTTTCTTTGTAAGGATCTGGTAGATAGATTCATTCTTATTTATTACCTTTTTAAATGCAAGGGTAATTATAAAATAATAGTAAGAGTAACATTTGTGTAGTGTTCCAGCTCTGTATAATGCTTTCATTTGCTTCTTCAGGTAAAATCCCAGATGAAGCCAAAGCCCTTTCTCTATTGGCACCTGCTCCTACTATGACAAGCCTGATGCCTGGTGCAGGGTTGCTTCCAATACCTACACCAACACCTTTAACAACAGTAAGTAAAATTCAGATGCTGTTTGATTTCTGATTTCATCTCTGTTGAACAGCATTTTTTATGTTATGAGAATAAAAGCTATGTATGCTACATTGATGTTGTCCTCTTGTATGTCAAGTCATTGAGGGCTTAGCTGTAGTGCCCCTTTTGAAGGTAGATCACAGAGATGTCTGTGCCTAACTTTTCCTGAGTGTTCCTTTTGTATTTTTAAATTACAGAATAGTGGGTGAATATTGATTTTGATTGTGCCCCTCTTGTCTCTTCCTAGACTCATTAATTTGATCCACTGGCAATACTGTCCACTTCCTAAAAGTTAGTTAAAGCATAATAGCTTAATTGGCATAGTTGAAATGTTATCTTGGGATGCTATTATTTAATATCCCTCTGTCACGGCTTTTGACTGTTTACCTAGCAATTTTTTCACTACAGAAAGCTCAGGAGCTACCTGCTGCTGCTGCTGCTGCTTCTCAGTTCCCATCTGCTTCTGTAAGCTTTTCTTGACATCATCCGGCAGTAGTGCCTGGTTCAGGGAAAATTCTGGAAATAGCAAAGCCTGCTTCAGAAAAACTGGGCTTGGCGTCATTGAATCACAGAATCACAGAATCACAGAATTGTAGGGGTTGGAAGGGACCTCTAGAGATCATCGAGACCAACCCCCCTGCCAAAGCAGGTTCCCTACACCAGGTCGCACAGGTAGGCGTCCAGGCGAGACTTGAATATCTCCAGAGAAGGAGACTCCACAACCTCCCTGGGCAGCCTGTTCCAGTGCTCCGTCACCCTCACCGTGAAGAAGTTCTTACGCACATTCGTGCGAAACTTCCTATGCTGCAGCTTATGTCCGTTTCCCCTCGTCCTGTCTCCACGTACCACTGAAAAGAGACTGGCCTCACCACTATGGCCGCCACACCTCAGATATTTATAAACCTGGATCAGGTCCCCTCTCAGTCTTCTTTTCTCAAGGCTAAACAGACCCAGTTTACTTAGCCTTTCTTCATAGGGGAGATGCTCCAGGCCCTTCACCATCTTTGTGGCCCTCCGCTGGACTCTTTCCAAGAGATCCCTGTCTTTTTTGTACTGGGGAGCCCAGAACTGGACACAGTACTCCAGATGAGGCCTTACCAGGGCAGAGTAGAGGGGGAGGATCACCTCCCTCGACCTGCTGGACACGCTCTTTTTAATGCACCCCAGAATGCCATTGGCCTTTTTGGCCACGAGGGCACACTGCTGGCTCATGGCCAATCTGTCGTCCACCAGGACGCCCAGGTCCCTCTCTGCAGAGCTCCTCTCCAGCAGCTCATCCCCCAGCCTGTATTGGTGCATGCAATTCTTCCTCCCTAGGTGTAAGACCCTACACTTGCTTGTGTTGAACCTCATCCGGTTTCTTACTGCCCAGCTCTCCAGCCTGTCCAGGTCTCGCTGAATGGCAGCACAGCCTTCAGGCGTGTCAGCCAATCCTCCCAACTTCGTATCATCAGCAAACTTGCTGAGGGTGGCCACTATCCCCTCATCAAGGTCACTGATGAAGATGTTGAACAAGACCGGACCCAGCACAGACCCCTGGGGGACACCACTGGTTACAGGTCTCCAGCCAGACTCTGCACCACCAACGACGACCCTCTGCGCTCTGCCAGTCAGCCAGTTCTCAACCCACCTCACTGTCCACTCGTCTATCCCACACTTCCTCAGCTTTGTTATAAGGATGTCGTGGGAGACAGTATCAAACGCCTTTCTAAAATCAAGGTAGATTACATCTACCGCTCTTCCCCCATCCACCCAGCATGTGACAGCATCATAGAAGGCCACCAAGTTGGTCGAGCACGACCTCCCCTTGGTGAACCCATGCTGACTACTCCTGATAACCTCCTTTTCTCCCAGTTGTCTGGAGATGGTATCCAGCACAAGCTGTTCCATCACCTTTCCAGGGACGGAGGTGAGGCTGACAGGCCTATAATTACTCCATATTATTTGAAGATGAAAGTCTTCAGTTTTCCAAACGTGTTGCAGCTGTGTACAGTAGTATCAGTAGCTTGTTTTTTTGTTTTAATTTAAATACAGTATCCAAAATTTACCTTTCCTTTAATGATTCCCCATTTGTCTCAATTACCAGAACTGTTATTCCCACTTGCTATTCTTAGCTGATACTGGTAAGCATCCTAGAAGAAATGAATATTTAGTTTACTACTTCTTTCTTCCCTTCTGTTAAAACACTGTGTAAATTATGTTTTTCTGCTGCAGTATTTAATAAATCTGCACTGAGAGCAGTATCTTTTTTAAAGCTTGTGCTCCAACAGCTATTTAAGACCATCCAACTTTTACCCTGAAACCACAGGACCAGAGTCAACAGTCAGATTTAATTTATAGTTCTTAAATGTCACTGTATAAAAGAAATCACATGGCATTGAAAATCATCTTTAATTCACAAGGATGCTGGCTTTTTTTTCTGTAAAATTATATGATAATGATATTACACTCACTGTTAGCTGAAGTAATAATTTAGGTATTTCATAAACTCAAATACGCTTACTTACACATAATTGCTGCTATTCAAACATAATTACTGCTGGGATTTGGATACATTTGTTTCTAAACTAACCATCTAAGGTAAATTGACTCTCTTTTTATATACATATTTAATAAATTATTGGTGAATACTAGACTATCAAAGAGGAAGGCAAGTTGTCTGACAATTTCTGTTCAATAATAAAAGGATGATTTCAGCAAGCAGAGTAGTTTTGTCTTTTGTTACAAAAAGCAAACTAGTGTCTTGCTGCTAATTTCTAACACAAATTTCACCTGTTAGAAAAGCAGCTTCTTTTTGTGTAAGAAATAAAATACAAACCAAGAACTCAGCAGACCAGCTTAGTAGTGTTTTCTTAGTAATTTTTTTTATAACTTCAGTAGCCAGTAAAACAAGAGCCATATTGTCTTCATTCTCTAGGAAGTAACTGTCCAGCAAAGGGAAGGTTGTAATTTGTCAGATGAGCTACCTTTGCCTGGAAAATGTACAGCCTCTGAACTAGTAATCTGATAATACTCTTTTTGCTTTTGACTGTACATTCCAGTTTATCTGTGTGATTCTTTGTCTTTCTGGGTTCTCTCTGGCACCTATTGTACCTCTTGAGAAGCATGACAAATTCACTAATGGAATGAGGGTGAGTTTGTTTGACCCACATCAGCCTGACACACTGTACTGAGCTTAGCAAAGGATGTGAAACACTGGTGCTTTGGATTGGGATTCTGGGGGAAAAGATTCAGGTCTTGTTCCCTTGCTTTTTTCTCCAGCCAACTGTTTGAGGGGCTTCGTTATTCAGTTAACTACAGTTTAGAGTTGCCTATTATCTTGCCTGAAGCTTGTCTAAATCTGTGCTGCAGCCCAAAGAGCTACTATTGGCATTGCATTTCCATTCTTTTACATTATGCTAGTGTTATATGGTCTCTTACTGAAGAAGTATGATTTGACATAGCTTTTTTCAGGTTGGTGAGGGGTATAGAATACAATTGTTTTTTCAGAACAGCTCCCTTGGTCTATCTGGTTTACAAATTTTAACAAGTCTGTTGTAAAAAGAAGAACTCAGGATTGCCCCTTTCCTTGTCTAAGAGAAACTAATGATGAAGCTCTCATTGGAAGACTGGAAGGATAACAACAGGTAGCAGTACCAGTTATCTTAAACCTTTGAAATGCTTCTTTCATGTTTGTTCTGCTTATGCATTACTGTGTTTCTGCATTACCTACATAGCATGTTTATACATTACCTATGAGCAAAGTTTAGAATGTAAAGTACAGTGTTTTATGAAAAACTCAGTACCAGCATTTCTGCCAGGGAAATTAGCTTTTGTTGTAATTATAGGACAGAAACTTAAAAAATGCTGCTCTGGATTACAGTTATTTCATGTGCTGAGAGCATGTTTCTCTAGAGAGTCCTTGTTTACCATTGGTAATCCTTCTGGTTTGAAAGCGTTTCTGCTTGGCAGTATAAGACTTTTAAGGCAAGGAGATAGTTTACTTAGCTAAAGCTATAAATCATGCACTGCGTGTGGATCATCTGTAAATTTCTCGAGGGAACTCAGGTTTACAGATGTAATACTTCAGAATTAATCATGTGAACAAGGTGAACACTGCTTTTCCATTTTCTCTAGCTCCTTCACTGGCCACCAAGAAGAATCTGGCTCCACTCTTCTTACACTCTTTATTTACACTCTCCCACTAGAAACTTGTATGTATTCCTAGAACATTCCTCAGCCTCCTCCTCTCCAGAATAAAGAAACCCAGCTCTCTCAGACTCTCCTTGTAAGACTGGTGCTCAAAGACACTTCATCAGCTTTGTGGCTCTTCAGTGGATGTATTCCAGTTAGGTCTGTTTCTCTCTTGTACTTGGAAGGCCCAGAACTGGACACCAGATTCCAGATCCGGCACCACCAGCACTGAGGAAAGGCAACGAGTCACCTTCCTTGTCTGCTCACAACACTTTTCTCTAGAAAGAGCAGCTCAGCACACTGCTGTCCTTCTTGATTGCAGGGGTGCATTGCTGGCTCATGTTCCCCTTGGGATGCATCAGAACCATCAGTTCTTTTTCTGCCAGCTGGCCTTCCAGTCAAGCAGCACTCTTGCTGTACTGGTCTCCGGAGCTATTCCTGCCCATATGCATAGCCCTTTGGTGTACTACCACCCCTTCCTTGTTCTGTATTGTCTGCAGGCTTGCTGAGAGTGTGTTCAGTCCCACCGGATAGGCCATCGATGAAGTTCAACAAATTGTTCAGGATGGTCAACTGGAACATAGAACACCACTGATTGGCTTTTACAGCTAGACTAGCTGCTTTGAAGAGATTGCTTTTTAAAAACGAGGGTATTACTGATCAGTATTCCATTTCTATTTAAATTTTGTGTTCTAGACAGTAGCAAGCTGAGGTAAATGGCACTTACTGAGTCTTGAAATTGTTTTTATATACTAGTGCAATATACTTAGTTGTGTAAAACAGCTGGTGATACAGAAAACTTCATAAATTCGATCATTCGTGCTGATTTGTACTTTCTACTCTGTGGCATAACATTGTCAGGTGATACATTTGAAAAGGAAAGTATTTAACTCATGTTAAAACTTTTATAAAGTATGTTTGATATTCAAAAAATCTAAAAATAGAATAGAAATATATATTAAGAGCTTTTTTTATTCTTTTCAGCTAATTTTATGGATCACTCTGTAAGTGAGGAAAAGCTATTTACACTGCCTCTTACTGTCATCTGCGATGATCATTTTATAACATGAAAAAAAATATGTTGTGCGTATATCAGGGAAAATGAAACCATTCCCAGAAGGCTGCAGATATATTTTTGTTGTTTTGCCTAAGGGTAAATAATATTTTGGAAATCA
Organism: Meleagris gallopavo; assembly: GCF_905368555.1. Classification (NCBI taxonomy): domain Eukaryota; kingdom Metazoa; phylum Chordata; class Aves; order Galliformes; family Phasianidae; genus Meleagris; species Meleagris gallopavo. The sequence goes on from NC_139435.1 coordinate 21,138,265, forward strand.
AGGACTGTGCCATATTCTCTCTGTCTTTTACAGCTTGGTGTTTCACTTGGCACTTTGGGAGCAATACCAGCAGCAGCATTGGACCCTAACATTACTGCACTGGGAGAAATACCCCAGCCACCAATAATGGGGAATGTGGACCCATCCAAAATTGATGAAATCAGGAGAACAGTTTATGTTGGAAATTTGAATTCACAGGTAGCTTTTTTTTTTTTTTTTTTTTTAAATTTTTTACTGCGAAATACTAATGGAAGACAAGAATTGTTATTTGTGAATTATAATCACAGGAGCTCTCGTTAGATGATGTCAATTTAAACAAAGAAACAAATCATGCTTTTTGGTTACTAGTGATATTTCTAATTCTGAATGCTCCTGCACCAACCAGGAGGTCAGATCAGATAGTGGAAGTCACTCTAGCAGGAAAAATCACAGTGCAGCAGAATTGAGGATACATACATACATACATACATACATAAGATTGTGTGTGTTGACCAACTGTGTTATACTAGCTGAATAATACCCTAGAAGACATGAGATCGTGATAGCTGTCCTTCACTATAATACTGTGCAGATCTTAATCACAGTAAAAAGGAATTCACCTGAACTACAGTAGAAGGTTAATGATTTCTCCCAATGGAAGTTGCAAAATCAGCCTGAGAATCTTCACGTTTCTGTGATAGAAAAGCTCGGTGTCTGAAGGTCTGAAGTATTTATTTTCAGTAATTATTGATCGAAAAGCAATTGCTTTGATGGATGGCAGTAGTAGTATTTGTTTGGGGGTTTTATTTGGTTGCTGAAGTAGCTGTTAGAGTGTAAAAGTTCAGTGGATTGCAGTAAAATCAAATGAGTTGTAAGCTAGTAGAAAAACAGATAATAAAAGCTAAGTGTTCTGATATTGGTTTTTTTTTTTTAATTGATTAAAAGTCGTAGTAGCAGTAGTAGCTTGGACATACGTGTATAAGTAAATTCTGTATCAGTTATTTCAGAGAGGTTGCTTGAAAAAGCTCAGAATCCTGTGCAAGTTTATTTATATCCTAAATGTAGTGCTTTTGGTTGCAATATTTTAACTTGTAGTGTTTTCTGTAGATTAAAGAAAAAAAAAGTCTGTCTTAAAAAAAAAAAAGTAAAATAGCCAAATTTGTGTGATCTGTGAAACCATGGGAAGATGTTTTACCGAAACGTAGAAATTTTTTATTACCTAATACATTGTATGATCACTTTTCATTATATTTTACTTCAACTGTGCTCTTTGACTGTTTCTAGACCACAACAGCTGATCAGCTGCTTGAATTCTTTAAGCAAGTTGGAGAAGTCAAATTTGTGCGAATGGCAGGAGATGAGACTCAACCAACACGATTTGCTTTTGTGGAATTTGCAGACCAGAATTCTGTACCTCGAGCTCTTGCCTTTAATGGAGTTATGTTTGGAGACAGGCCACTAAAGTAAGAAATTAATTATCCATATGTTTATTGAACGAGAGATTTCTCAGTATTCTTATATATTTATGATTCTGATTCTGCAGGAAGAGACAGTAATGCATATTTTATCAATATAAGGATCTATTGCTAGCAAACTAGAACACTTTTATAAACTCTGATTTCAAAATTGGATATAACTTCCTCTAAGAAGAATGTTTATATTTAATCTTGAGGTAATGAATGCTTTAACGAGGAGAGAATCTGCAAGGTCGTTGGTGCTGATAAAGCTTTTCATTATATATTTTACTTCAGCTGTGCTCTTTGACTCTTTCTAAACCGCAACAACTGACCGGAGTCATCATATATAGATGACGCTGTAATGAGTTTTAAGTTTAAAATTTAATCTAAAATAGAAAGCTAGATTCCTAGACTTGAACCTTTATTTATTCAAAATGACACAGAAATGGTGTACCTCATTTATTTAAAATACTTGAAAGGAATAGAAGGCACACATTTCATGTTTTTAGACAGCAGATGAGCATTATGAAAAGTATGTAGTTTACTAACTTCGAAATTTTTAGTCAGACATGGAATTTGTGATGGTTTCCTTTCTTATTTTTCATTTTTTTTTTCAAGTATTTGTGAAATAAATGTTTTATTTGTCCTTAATTTAGAATAAATCACTCCAATAATGCAATAGTGAAGCCTCCTGAAATGACACCGCAGGCTGCTGCCAAGGAACTGGAAGAAGTGATGAAGAGAGTAAGGGAAGCTCAGTCTTTCATATCTGCTGCTATTGAGCCAGGTAGGTATATTACATTTAGTACCTGACAGACATGTTCTTTCTACATCTTGGTACATGCTATTAAGAGCACTTTCAGACACAGGAAAAGGTTACTTGTAGCTGAATAACGCGTGTAGGAAGAAATGAAAATAATCACAATTGCCTTCATGTAACAGAGCAGCAGAAGTTGGCTTTTTTATTTTGTCATGTATTATCTTCACATACATGCTTACTGAGCATTTTCAGGAACAGGAGGACAATGCAAATGCATTGAATGTTGCTGCTTCTTTAAGTTGAAAGTACATAAAAACATTTACCATGAAATTGCTTTATGCTTTGTTTCGTTCTTTAGCACAAATTAGTGCCATGGTTTCATGATTAGAGAGAGCTAGCATTCAGGTCAAAGCACCAATATTATGCTTTCTTAATTTGTAGCAGATTACTTTTGTCCCTGTTGCTGTGCTTTTTTTCATGGTGGCTGAAGACTGAGCATCTATAAAGCAAATAGGATCAGAAAATGAATTTGGGTAAAACAGTTGCGTTGTAATGGACTCTTTTTCATCCATATTAGTTGCCTGATCTCTGTTAACACTGAAATGGCTGGTCTAGGAGGAAGACCTCTTACGGGTTGAGAAGTTAGATGGTGCTATTCAGCGTTGATTTTTGCAGAATTGTTCTGATTTCTAAATCACAGCATAAAACAATCTGATTTTGTTAACCTTATTGAGATCATCCTTTTTCTCTAGATCAGTGAGGTTTTGTCATTTTATTAACAAATTCAGACTTCAGTGTATGTACATTAGATTATGGGGAGTCTTGTTTTTGGAGAGAGTTGAGTTTTTTTTCATTTTTGGCATTGGAATAAAAATAGCTCTAACATTTCCTCAGTGTAAAGCAGCAGAACAGTAATCTTTTAAAAAGAGTCCAAACCAAAGTCTCCTGAGGTCACTGGTGGCTTCCTGGCCTTTGAATCAAACTTTTCAACCTTTTCTCTCCATCCCTTCCTCTCCTTGTGAATTATAATTTGAGTATTTGTACAGTAGTGTAAATATCTAAAAGACCAAGAAAGTATTATAATTTATATCTTATGCTTGTTTTGAAAATTATGGCCTGTATTCTAATTTACTCTATTCTTTTCAGGTTATTATCTCTTTTCTAAATAGTTACATTAATAATATACCAAGAGGCAAACATGTTGTAATCTTGTGCATTGTGGCAGCAACATAAATCCCTTTCCTATTAGAGCTAGCTGTTTATAATTATCTGATTTATGTGTACTGCTGCAGGATGGCTGCACTCAACGAGTATATGCAATGACTTTCTTGGATGTTTCTGAAGGATATTTGCAAAGAAGGAAGATGTGCAAAGAGTAGGCCCATTGTACTATATGTGGTACATTCCACTTGTGCCAGATTGTTAACTGGGATCTTTAAATGTTCTGAGCTTACACTGCAAAGTGGTTTTTTCCTCTCAGAGTCTGGAAAGAGCAGTGAAAGAAAAGGCGGTCGATCTCGTTCCCATTCTCGTTCAGAATCCAGGTCTAGCTCAAAATCCCGATCTAGAAGGAAAAGATCACATTCAAAACACAGGTAGGTTTTTTCTTCTTTTGTAATAAGAGATGATACTATTTTTCTTCAGTACTGAAATTATTTTCTAAGTAAGTATTGCTATGGAATACGTGAATAGCTTATATTGGTCAGATCACAGTAATTGCAATCTTTGTCTCTGAACAGATACTCTTTTGCTCTAGTATTTTCAAGATTACATTCAGTAAAAACACACTAGATGTTATATATAGACACATTAGTGCTACATAGTGAATTTCATTCTATGACCTCTGTGTTTTAAAAACTAATAGTTATCTGCATTATATGGCCAGAACATTTTTTACTGTTAACTCTACTCTAAACTGATAGGTTGACTGGTTTTGCTATTACAAAGCTCCCCTGCTGTCTTGAACTTCTAAACACGGAATTAATAAAACCAGTATTTCTGTCTACTGTAATGGAAATGTGGCTAAATTTTTTAGAAACCAAGGGAAAAAGGCTCAAGGGGCAGTTTTGCTTTCTTCAGTTTGTTTGCTTTGCTAAATTTATTAACTTCTGAAACAGATTTGGAGTGTAGGAGGAAATGAAGCAACTAGATCACTGTTAAAATTAGTCCATAAATTTATTTCCCATGAATGAGGCAGTATTGATATGTGATGCTTACAGACATGTCCTGAAAATGGTTTGTATTTTTTCAGTGACTTCTGAGCATTTATGTAATCAATCTAAAAGTATTTGACGTGTTTGGTGTCAAAAAAGACACTCAAAATTTATTAGATAGTTTACGCTTTAGAAAGGTAAGTTGTCCACGTTGCAGAAACAACTTTGTTGCATCTTTTCTCACATTGTGAGAAATTATTGACTGGGAGAACACAATATATAAAGAAAAGCTTGAGTAGAGGCGCACACTACATGGATTGTACTCCCAGTGAAATATGGAAAGTGCAGGTTTTGGTTTTATAGCAGAAGGACAACAGAGTGCATTATCTGTTGACATCAGACCATTGGGCACCTTTTTAATGCAAGAATAGTCATTTGGTCACTTCCTTATTGCAAGCTGTTTCTGTTGCTCTGTTGTTTCTGTAGCATGGGATATGACTGAAAAGCTGTGTTAGTGTAACATTCCAGCAATGTCTGCGCTGTTTTGTAACAACACAAATTAGATTGAGTTTTAGAAAATAAACCTGCATTCCTCATTTTAAGAAATCTGTGCTTTCAAATATCTATTGATACCACTTTTTAAAAACATAATTTGCGTCTGTTACCAGCAATCTTAATTACATGCTGCAAAAAGAGCAAGATTGATCCACTGAAGCAAATGCATCCCTAAGAATAAAATATCCTTACCATTGTTCTGTGTCTCCATGTATCTCTTTCATCTTTATGGTACAAATTTTATTTAGGAGCTTATTTTGGCTAAGTTGTAATTCATTTGCCCTGAAGTTAGTTTCTGCGCTACACTGATGTGTGGAGCAAAGCAGTAGCTAAAAAAGGGTTGCCTTTCCTCTCCTGGTATATCCTTATTCTGTATGTCTTGAGCTGCAGAAGACAGGTAGATCTGTTATTTTTTCTGTCTTCCTGTTCTTCAGGATTTATTGAGTAATATGCATGGCTTTTCTGTTTTTGGTAAGTTGAACTTCGTTGTAGATGAACCTTTCAGGCAAAGTATTCAAGTAGTGTGTTGGTTGAAATTTAATATTCAAATTCACCTCTTTATTTTAATTTTCTTAGGAATACAATCTTCCAAAAATGGTGAATACTGGGGAAAACAGAGTTTAGTAATTATTAGAAGTTCTGTTTTCATTATCAAATCTGAGACTGTACTGTATATCAGGAGTGCTCCAAAAGTAATGACTCTTATTCTATTATGTTGGCCTGCAACATCTAAGCTGAATGTTGGTGGTATGTCACTAGAGCTTGGGGTTTGCCACCAATATTCCATTGTTTTGTTGCCATGTGACAGATGGCAGCAGGGGGACAGTCTGACAAAATGGTGTCTGATAAGGAAATGTGTGCAAAGCAAATCTTTGTCATTGAATTTCTCCATGCAGGAAAAAATGGCACCCATTGATGTTCATTGGTGCTTGCTGAATGTTTATGGAGACCAAACAGTGGATGTGATTACAGTGAGGCCTTGGATAGTATGTTTCAGCAGGGCTGACAGCGATGTGAAAGACAATTCAGACAGCCTTGCAGATTCTGAGGATTGCAGGATGGAGGCTTTTGTTCATCGCTCTTAAAAATGCATAGCTAATGGTATTGACTGTGTTGAAAAGTAACTGAGAATTTGCTATACCCAGTAGCGTTATTATGCTCTTTGTGTTGGTTATAGTTTACATGGGAATAAATAGGAGGCATTACTTCTGGAGTGATCTAAATATTTTTGTCAGAAACGTTTAGTTGGATTTCTGTTGGAGCTTCTGCACATTATTTTCATTCCTTTTTTTTTCATCATTTTTCATCATGAAGTAAATTTTCATTCTGTATCTTGAGAATTGTTAAATCTATGCTCACAGATCCTTCCATCTGAGGTGATAACTTATCTGGATTCTGAACCACAGGTTTTGTTTTTTATTTGGAGAACCAACCAAGTGACCAAAACTGCAATAAATGATTGGACCTGAGGGAGAAAAAACTGTTTTTACAAGCTGATCTTAGGTCTTATATACTTTAATTTTCTAAGAAAAGCTATCTCACTGTGATTTTTCCAGAATATTAATAAAACTTAATACTTAGATGATGAATCTCAAAAAGAGCATATGCAACAGTTTAAATTTTAAGTAAGCTTATTTGTAAAAATGTTAGGCACTGAACTATTGAAATGCCACCCTATGTAATTTTTCTTAGTGAGGTGGGATTATATCTTTTCTTTATTATATCTTTTTCCTGTTTCGATTGACCTAATTTTTATGAAGTTTCAATATTAAAGTATTCTTTTTGATCTTGTTCATATAGAAGTCGGTCTGGCAACAGATCACTCTCAAGACACAAGGACAGGCGCAGATCCAGAAGTCCCCTGAAAAAACGATCTAGATCTAGGGAAAGGCGAAAATCAAGAAGTCGGTCTCGTTCTCGGTGAGTTTCCATTCCTAAGAAATGATATTGTTCTTCTTAGCTAGCAGTACGAGATTTTTGAAAAAATCTAATAAATGTTTTAGGCAATGGTAAAGCATGGAGCATAAATGCTTTATCTTGTCCCTAGGCTTTGTGAGGCAGAAGAACAGAACATCAATTTTTATATCGAAGTACCTAAACTTCTGTATAGAAGTCCTGTTTCCATGTGTGTACCTGTGTAAAATTATCAAATGGCTTGGGTTGGAAAGGACCTTTAAAAATAATCTAGTTCCAACCCCGCTGCCTTGGGAAGGGATACCTTTCAGTAGATGAGGTTGCCCAAAGCCCTGTACAGCCTGACCTTGAACACTCCCAGAGATGGTTCAAGGAATCATAGAATGGCCTCGGTTGAAAAGGACCACAATGATCATCTCATTCAGCCTCCTGCTATGCCCAGGGTCACCAACCACCAGACCAGGCTGCCCAAAGCCACATCCAGCCTGGCCTTGAATGCCTCCAGGGATGGGGCATCCACAACCTCCTTGGGCAACTTACTCCAGTGTGTCACCACCACCTTCTAGGTGAAAAACTTCCTCCTAATATCTAATCTAGACCTCCCCTGTCTCAGTTTAAAAACATTCCCCCTTGTCCTATCACTATTCACCCATGTAAACAGCTGTTTCCCCCTCCTGTTTATATGCTCTCTTCAAGTACTGGAAAGTCACAATGAGGTCTCCTTGGAGCCTTCTCTTCTCCAAGCTAAACAAGCCCAGTTCCCTCAACCTTTCCTCACAGGAGAGGTGCTCCAGCCCTCTGATCATCTTAGTGGCCCTCCTCTGGACCCGCTCCAAGAGCTCCACGTCCTTCCTGTACTGGAGGCCCCAGGCCTGGACGCAGTACTGCAGATGGGGCCTCACAAGAGCCGAGTAGAGGGAGACAATCACCTCCCTCTCCCTGCTGGCCACCCCTTTTTTAATGCAGCCCAGAACACAGTTGGCCTTCCAGGCTGCAAGCATACACTGCTGGCTCATGTCCAGCTTCTCATCCTCCAGGACCCCCAAGTCCTTCTCCGCAGGCTGTTCTCAAGGGGTTTTTCTCCTAGTCTGTCTGCACTTGGCCTTCATTAGGTTTTCATGGGCCAACTTCTCCAGCCTGTCCAGGTTCCTCTGGATGGCTTCCCTTCCTCCCAGCGTAGCGACTGCAGTGCTCAGCTTGGTGTCATCCAAACTCACTGAGGGTGCACTCGATGCCATCATCTGTCACAGATGAAGATGATGAAGAGCACCGGCCCCAGGACTGACCCCTGAGGGACTATTCACATCCACAGCTTCTCTGGGCAACCTATTCCCCTGCCTTAGCACCCTCTGAATAAAGAAGGTATATCTAATCTAAATTTACCCTCTTTTAGTTTAAGAGCATTAGCCCTTGTCCTTTCACAACATTCTCTGATAAAGAATCTCTCTCCATCTTTCTTGTGGACCTTCTTTAATTATTGGAAGGCTTCTCTAAGGTTTCCCTGAGCCTTCTCTTCTATAGGCTGAACAGCCCCAGCTTTCTCAGTCTGTCTTTGTAGAGAGATGCTCTAGCCCTCTGTTGAGTTTTGCAGACTTTCTTCTGGAGCCACTCTTAACAGCTCCATGTCTTTTGTATGGTGAAGCCTCCAACAGGAATGCAGTATTCCAAGTGGGGTCTTGAGAGCAGGGCAGCTGCTGGGATACTTCTGATGTAGCTCAGAATATGATTGGCTTTTTGGGCTTCGAGAGTACATTGCCAACCCACCCATGTCAGTTTTTTGTCCACCACTGCCCCTCAGTACTTTTCTGCGGGACTTGTCTATCAGGGCACCCACCCAGCCTGTATTCATGTTTGGGATTGTCCTAATCCAGGTGCAGGACCATGCACTTGGCCTTGTTGAACTTTGAGATTCACGGAGACCTTCTCCTCAAGCCTTTCAGGGTCCCTCTGGATGTCATTCAGACTTGCTGAGGTTGCATTCAATCCTGCTGTCCATGTCACTGACAAAGGTGTTAAACAGTATCGATCCCGACACTGACCCCTGAGGAACGCCAGGCATCACTGCTCCCTCCTTTGACCCCAAGCCATTGACTGCAGCCCTCTGAGTGTGACTGTTTAGCCAATTCCTTATCTATTGAGTGGTCTGTCAAATACATGTGTCTCCATTTTAGAGACAAGAATGTCATGCAGGAAAGTATAAAATGCTTTGCACAAGTCAAGGCTGATTACATCAGTTCTCTACCCTTTTCCAACAATGCTGTAATTCCATTATAGTAGGACACCAAATTTGTTGGGCATGATTTATCCTTAGGGAAACTGTGCTGGCTATCCCCTTTAGTCTCTGCCATATGCTTTAGCATGGTTTCCAGGGGGATCTGCTCCACAGTCTTGCCAGGCAGAGAGGTGAGACTGACTGCACTGTAGTTCTTTTTTTTCTGTTTTTAAAAATGGGGATTATATTTTCCCTTTTTCATGCACTGGGAAATTCACTGATTTCCTATGAAATTCCAGCACAATATTTATAATGTGGATGTGGAAGTAGCTTCATAGTAGAAAACTTGGTAATTTTCTTCTTTCATCTCTTTAATGCCCCAACTCATTTAAGGGGAGCTTCATAGCTCTTTTTTTACTGAGAGAAGTGTTGTGGAAAAGAGAACTGTGAATCTTCTGGACCTTGGTGGGAGCAGTTAGGAGTACTTTATGTAGTTAGGCTTTGTTGACAGCTGACAAAATGTTTTTGGTTCTCTCTTGCACTTGTCTGACAGACTTTTTTAAGATATCTACTGACTGTAAGGAGCAAGTCCAGTGAAATGTGTATAATAACTAACTGGAAGGTGCTTCTGGTGGCATTATGAAATCCATTGCTATTGTAGGGATAGCACACTATCTCGTCTTTATGGACTTAGATTGTTTCTGTGAGATATGTGAAAAAGTGTTTGCCAGAACCTGAATAGATAAGGAACATAAAACAATCTGCTGTGCATTAGGAGTTGAAGAAATATATAAGGAGAGACTTGATCGAATGAAGAAAGGTGGGAGCTGTGCGTTGGGTCTTTCCAGTCTGAATGAGTCTTTTTGGGAATCTTTCAAATTCTTGGGCTAGATACCAATACTGAAAGAAACAGCAATTCAGTCTGGTTCCTGTGGATGTGAAAAGCCTATTGATCACCTTCTTATAATGTGCTTTGTCCTGTTTGTCTAAACAACTATTGATTTTTGTATGTCCTTGAGGCAGCTTATGTGCATGTCCACTAGGTGAGATGGTTTGGAGTCTTGTGCTTTCTAATAATCCTCTGCCACAAGGTAGTGTAGTATTCCAGCTAAAGCTATAACTTAATCAGTTTTTTTATTTGCCTTGGTTACTAGAATACATGCATAAGTTTTTCTCACAATCTTTTCTTTTTATGAACAGGTGTAATTTTGCTTGTTCTATAGAAGTTGACTTGATCTGTTACCCTCGCTTATGTATTTACTGACATATAAACATATAACTTTCTTACAGTTAGATAATTTTCAAATTCCTGATTAAATTACAGATGATTGAATTGTCTTGAGTTTTGACCTTACATTTGCCTTTTGAGAGAATTTAATCAGTGAAATTTAACTCCTGGTTTTGGTTTCTCTGTATTTACTGGTGTTGGATTTGCAAGCAGTTCCAGGATGTTTATGTGATAGAGCACTGTAGAATTGAGGTTTCTGTCAGTATTCATATGGGGCTGGTTAATTTCCTGTCTATGTTATATGGATCCAATTTTAGTATGAAGTGGATTTAGAAATGGTAGTGTTTGTCTCAGTCCTGAGAAAATGTAGAATATCTGTCTATGTATAATAAGAATTATGAAGTAAAGAAACTTTAGTACCATTGCTCAGTACAAATGAATTTGATTGCTAATTTCCAGACATTTCCTAGCTATGTAGTCTCCCCTTTGTGTTAAACTTGAGTGGAAAAGTAGAATTTTGCATAATAGTTATTTTTCAACAGACATAGTTTCTCTTGAGCAGTTGCTGTATACTAAGACTTAGTTGTAGTTTTTATTAGGAAATTCTGAGATGAGTTAATGGATTTGTGTTTGGCTTTTCACAGGGACAAGAAAAGAGACAAAGAAAAGGTCAAGGAAAAAGAAAAGACCAAAGAAAAGGAGAGAGACCGAGACAAGGAGAAGGAAAGAGACCGGGATAGAGACAAAGAAAGGGAAAGAGAGAGAGATAAAGAGAGAAACAGGGATAAGGACAGGGATAAAGACAAAGATCGAAACAAAGATCGAGAGAGAGTCAAAGATAGGGATAGAGACAGGGACAAGGAGAGGGAAAAGGAAAAAGATGAGAAGGAAAAAGACAGGGAAGATGTAGATCAGAACAAGGAAAAAGATGATGACAAAGATGGGGAGAAAGATAGAGAGAAGGCAAAGGATAGGGAGGGAGATAAGGACAAGGGAGGGGACAAAGAGAAAGACAGAGAAAAAGAAAAGGAAAAAGATTGGGATAAGGAGAGGGAGCGAGAAAAAGAGAGAGATGATAAAAAGAAGAAAGATAAGAGATCCAGAACTCCCCCAAGAAGCTATAGCTCTTCAAGAAGATCGCGTAGCTCCAGCAGGTTTGTTATTTTGCATTTTTTTAATGCTTTTTTGAACTTACCAGCACAACGAAATAAGTCTCTTTTTCACGTGTCAGTACTACCATCTTGATAATTCAGTTTTTGTTCTTTTGTTTAGTATATTTCCCAGTGAAGTAAATTGAATTACAAAGAAATCTGTATCATACCTGGAAGAAGTAGTTTGTTGTCGGGCTGCTGGTTCTTGCCTTTCACTTAAATATACAGTATAGTATTTGAGGGCAGTAAGTAGATGGCTGTTGTGCCATTTCTCTGTGTTGGAACCAACAAATGTTTTAATGGAGGGGCATCACACATTGTCCTGATGAAACTATGAGTCATCAATGTATAATTTCTTGGTTACTCGTATAGAGTCATTGAATATGCTGGGTTGGAAAGGACCCACAAAAATCACAGACTCTTCCAATCGGACCACTCCGAAATTGAAACAATCTCTTCAGAACAGCTAGTCTAACTGAAAAAAAGAGCAATCAGTGGTCTTATACTCCAGGTGGCAGTACTGGAGCTAGTTCTGGTGAACATCATCAATGGCCTAGCCAGTGGGACTGAACTCTCAGCAAGTCTGCAGACAATACTGAACTGGTAGGAGCTGGTAGTATGTAAAAGGGCTGTGCTGCCATTCAAAGGAACATCAACAGACTTAAAAAATGAGCTGGAGCTGAACAAAAGGCTGTGCTGAGTCCTGCATATGGGCAGGAATAGCTCCGGAGACCAGTACAGCAAGAGTGCTGCTTGACTGGAAGGCCAGCTGGCAGAAAAAGAACTGATGGTTCTGATGCATCCCAAGGGGAACATGAGCCAGCAATGCACCCCTGCAGTCAAGAAGGACAGCAGTGTGCTGAGCTGCTCTTTCTAGAGAAAAGTGTTGTGAGCAGACAAGGAAGGTGACTCGTTGCCTTTCCTCAGTGCTGGTGGTGCCGGATCTGGAATCTGGTGTCCAGTTCTGGGCCTTCCAAGTACAAGAGAGAAACAGACCTAACTGGAATACATCCACTGAAGAGCCACAAAGCTGATGAAGTGTCTTTGAGCACCAGTCTTACAAGGAGAGTCTGAGAGAGCTGGGTTTCTTTATTCTGGAGAGGAGGAGGCTGAGGAATGTTCTAGGAATACATACAAGTTTCTAGTGGGAGAGTGTAAATAAAGAGTGTAAGAAGAGTGGAGCCAGATTCTTCTTGGTGGCCAGTGAAGGAGCTAAAGGAAGTAGGCACATTGTGATCTGGACAGTCAAGGTGTTGAGGTGGACTGAGGTGAACTGGCTGAAGGAAGGAAGCCAGAGAGTTGTGGTCAATGGGGCTGAGTTTAGTTGAAGGCCACTGTCTCGTGGAGTCCTTCAAGGGTCAGTACTAGGACCGGTACTTCTCAGTATATTCATTAACGACTGGATGAGGGAATAGAATGCACTGTCAGCAAGTTTGCTGATGACATAAAGCTGGGACGAGTGACTGATAGGCCAGAAAGCTGTGCTGACATCCATCAAGTCCTGGATAGGCTGGAGAATTGGGCAGAGGGAAATTTAATGAAATATAGCAAGGACAAGTGTTGAGTCTTGCATCTGGTCAAAAACAACCACGTACCAATATAGGTTAGGGACTGAACTGTGGAGAGCAGCGTAGGGGGAAGAGAGCTGGGGGTCCTGATGGACAGCAAGATGACCATGAGCCAGCACTGTGCCCTTGTGGCGTAGAAGGCCAGTGGCATCCTTGGGTGTGTTAGAAGTGGTGTAGTTAGTAGGTTGAGAGGGATTCTCCTTCCCCTCCACTCTGCCCTGGTGAGATTGCATCTGGAGTGTTGTGTCCGGTTCTGGAGTCCTCAGTTCAAGAAGGACAGGGAACTGCTTGAGAGAGTCCAGTGCAGAGCCACAAAGATGATTAAGGGAGTGGAGCATCTCCCTTACAAGGAAAGGCTGAGGGAGCTGGGTCTCTCTAATTTGGAGGAGATGGGGGGGTGACCTCATTAATATTTATAAATAGGTAAAGAGTGAGTGTCAGGAAGTTGGAGCCAGGCTTTTCTCATTGATATCTATTGACAGGACAAGAGGCTGTGGGTGCAGTCTGGAACATAGGAGGTTCCACATATAGTGAAGTTTTTTCTCATATTTGAGGGTAACAGAACACTGGAACAGGCTGCCCGGAGAGTTTGTGGGTTCTCCTTCTCTGGAGACATTCAAAACCCTCCTGAACATGTTCATGTGTGACCTGATCTAGGTGTTCCTGCACCGACAGGGGGTAGGACTAGGTGATCTTTCAGGGTTTCTTCCAATCCCTGACATTCTGTGATTTTGCAATATTGAAATACAGAAAAATATTTTTTTCTAATGCTTAAATTGTGGTGGTGTTTTGTTGTTTTCTGTTTTATTTTCGGGGAAGCCCAGGAAGACTGAGGAGATTCAGTCCATAGAGATACGCAAAGCCTGACTAATTGTGTCCTTGAGTAATGTGCTGTGGTTGACCTTGTTTTGATTGAGGTCTGGAATAGGGTTAGGTGAATTTCACGGAGCTCTTCCAACTTCAGTAACTATTACTGTCTCAAGAAGTATCTGACAATAAGTTTAGACTGCTAAGCCCCAGTTAGTTTGTAAATAAGGGAGTCTGTTTATTTTGGTGATTGAATTTGCCTGCTTGGCACTTGAAAATCAGTATCTGAAAATACAGTTTTGATATTGTTTGAACACAATTAAGTTGCCTAGTTATTCACAGACACGCAAGAAAGCAATGTAAATATCCATTTGATCCATGGATAAAAATGCATTTCCAGTTTCGTTATATGAAAAAATGTACTGATAAATGTGGGGGTGTTCAAGATGAGGTGTGTTAACAGTAAACCAGTGTTATCTCAGTGTAACCTTGCGACTACTTTATATTTCTGTTTACCAAACATCAAATCAATCTTAAGAGCCTACTAAACAAAATTATCTCTGAAACTTTTTCCTGTGAAGCTCTTGTCCTTCAGAAGTTTAGGCTAGATGAAATTGTCTGAGTATGAATCTATTTAGTTTTAAAAAACATGTTTTAATATATCCTTCTGTGATTCATCTAATAACATTTGATTCCTTGGACTTTATAAACATCAGAGAAATTAGATGTTAATTGCAGATGCTGGGATCCATAATTGTATCTTTTGTGGAATATGTTGAAATGTGCTCTCAGCTGGTTTTTATCTTTCCTGCTCTTCATCAGTAGTTCTTCCTGTTACCTTTCCCTATTCCATGAAGAGAAAGTTATCTTACTTTGATAGCTAGAGGTTTTGCATTTTTGTTGAACGAAGTTTACTTCCTCGGTTTTTTATGTATTTTAACAGTGTATGTTAACCAGCTAATAAATGCTCTGTTGTATTCAAAACCAGATTCCAGAATAGAAACTAAGCAAATGCATCTGTATAAAGAAGCTGTTTTGAGCTGTGTTTGTTGAGCATAGACTGTTAAGCGAAGAATAAATATAAAATAGCCTTTTAATTTTGACAATAGCTTGAGCTTCATTATGCAGTATTTGCTTCTGAACTTCAGTCATGCTGATCTGAAATTCTGGTGATCCTGAGTATTTAATTCTAAGTTCTGAAGTTCATATTGCTGAAGTTATACCTTTTGTCTTGATGGGGCTCCTCATTCAATTCAAATCTTCTCCTGATTGAAGAAGTTCTTATTTAATAGAGTACTGGTAAACGTTTCATTTGTCAGGTTTAAGTACAAGCATGGGTGGGTAAGCATAAAACTAAAATCTGAAATGACAGAGTCTTTTTTTGTACTTCATGCTTGCATTCTCCCTTTTCCCAACGCTCTGAAACATGAAAAAGTTCTGCTTTGTGTAGTGTAGAAATCATTATATATAATGTTAAACTGAGAAATATTTACTTAGCTGTTGTGACAGTTCTTTTTAAGAGATTTTGTACAATTCCTGAGTTTATTATTTGTTGGTTTTTGCTGATGTGGAATTTTTTGTCATACAGAGAAAGGCGCAAGAGGAAGAGTAGAAGTCTTTCTAAGTCTCCTAAAACATCCAAAGGAACAAAGAGAAAGTCTTCACGAACTCCTTCTCCCAGAAGGTCAGTTTGATGTAAACAGTAGCAGTAAAGTGGATACAATGTTTTGTTGAATTGAAATACAACATAAAGAACAACATTCTGGAAGAAAGGAGTCAATTTTTTTTTATTATTTATTATTATTTTTTTTTTACATGCAAAGAGGTATCTAATAAAAAAGTGGATGCAGGAGGCAATTTCTGTTGGTCAGTGTGATCCAGTTTCAATTCAAAAAAACAAACAGAACTTCAGGGATTTAATATCTGTTACACTTTGAAATATTGTCTGTCTGTCAGTGAGACAAATGTTCTCTTAGAGTCCTTCCTCAAGTATGGTTTAATTCACTTTTCTCTTTGTTAACGCTATGTACTCTAAACATGTGTTCCTTAGCGCTCTTCAGTCAGAAAATCCTTTTGTCTCTGTTGCCGTTATGTGTTGTTATTTATTAATTTATCAACTAAATGGTTTGAAGATGGTCAAACCTTCCATAGAGTAACCAGGATACCAATATTCTTAGTTACTGTGCTGTGCAACGTACTGTGCAATACAGTTCATGTAAGCTCTGGTAGTTCATTTGCTGCTTTTGGATCATTTAATTTGAATAAAAATTTTCTTGAATAGAAACAAGAAAGAAAAAAAAAGAGAACGAGATACATGTAATGAAGGAAGAGAAAGAGAACGCTCCACCTCCAAGAAAAAAAGTAGTAAAGAGAAAGAGGGAAGGGAGAGATCTGACAAAAGCACCACTACTTTGAAGGTAAGCTCTGCAATCAAGCGATTATTTTACAAATAGACTGGAGTGCAGAAGGAGTGATAACTCCTCCTCTCTTTTTCTTTCTTTTCATTTTCCCTTTTCTCCTCAGCAAATTATTGCCTCTTGAAACAATTGAGGTTAGCTTCTGCTAGCAGGAGATGAAAGTTGTTTTCTGTGAGATGTTAGTAGGCCAATTTTTGTGTTTGAACTTTATTCGACCACTAGGAACTTGTATGTATAGTCTACAAAAACACAGCGTTTTTGTTTCTCTCTTTTGTTTGTTGCCGTATTTTAAGAGTTGGTTGGTTGCCTAACTGTGGAAGGATCCAGGAAGCTGACTGTATAGCTAAGCAGTATGCTTCTGGGACAGCTTGACTGTTCAAATATTAATTTTTTTTAATACGTTTTCACACTGCAGTGCAGCCTGTCCCTGGTTGCTTTGGTTCTGGGCTGTGTGTTGAACTCTGCAGGAAGTAAAATGAAAATTTGGAGAAGAATAGTGTGGGATTTTCCCTTGCAAAATAGAAGGTGGTACGGTTAAGAAAAGAATAATCTTCACATTATTAAACCTCTATTTTGAAAAGCAGTGTGCCTTTAAAGAATGGTTTGTTGTATTCACAATGATTCAGCTATTATAAAAAGTCTCATGTATATGATATGCGACCACTTACTGAAGAACTCAGGTAAAATGCATGAGCTGAGTCACAAAATACATGAAACGAAAATTGTAATCTTGCTTTGTTTACAGTATATAGTGAATTCTTAATGTAAGTTCCACTGGACTGTTTGTTGTTTTATGTGGATAAGGAAGTAAAGACAGACCACTCTACCACAGTGATTTCTTCAGCAACACTTGATTTTGATGCCGGACTTCAGCCACCTGAAGTTGCTGATGTATCTACTTTAACATTTTTTTAAATTGCTGATACTAAGTACTCATGAAAAATTGAGGAAGTCAGAATACCAGCAGTTAATTGGAAGTCATATCCCTTAATGCTGAGAGAAAGATTTTGTCTTTGACAGGATAAAGATCACGCTAAAGAGGATCAGAGTTCAGAAACTGACAAAGATGTTGACAACAGAAATACACAAAGGACAGATGAAGTCAAACTTCAGCAGAATGGAAACTGTCAACCAAATGAAGATAACCTCTCAATTAAAATGGAAGAGGTTTAAAGCAAAGAATCAACCTCTGTTTCAACTAAGGAATGAAATCCAAAGCTTCTTATTTCCCAGAATGAGGAAGAAAACGTCAAAGCAATCAACCTGACCATGTTGATAGCACTAGTAGCTCTTTCAATTCTTGTGATAGCTTTGTTGTCTTCTTGCTGTAAGGCAAGAAAGCACGGACCAGTAGGTTATACCATGAAAAAGCATATGTCATCAGAACTATTCATCTCTGAAACTCCATGCATTTCCATGATGGCTGTACTTATAGGTAAAATAATTTATGTTAAGTTTTGCCATAGGCTGTTAAATAGAAACTGAAAGAAGTAAACCTTTACTACCCATTAAAAAAAAAAAGGAAAAAAATAGCTGAAGATAAACATTGAAAGTTGTTTTAAAATGTTGCTTGTTGATGAATTTTATGTTATTTTACTTTGTGAGTTAAGAAGTCCACAGAAACTTCAATGTGTACTTTTTTATGTGCTTGGAAGCGGTGCATAAATGTACACACTTTCTTTTGGTGTAAATGGCAGCTGTTGGAAAAGTTTTTATGGTTCTTATGATATATGCCTAATGACTAGTATGTTCTTCATTTGCTCACTGCTTGGGGTTTGTGGGTTTTATTATTTAAAACAATTTCTTACCAATATCCCTAAACTCAGTATTTGCTTAAAATATTTGAACAATGCATGCTACTTTTCTGTTCCTAAAAGGAACATTACCATGTATGATGATAATAGGTTAGCTTATTGAATTATTTTCAGGTTGTTTTGTTTTGTTGTTCTCTTCTGTTCCAGAATTGAGCACATCTGTATATTAGGAAAACTTAACAGCTTTGTTTTTTGACATGTACTGCAGTGTGTCTGTTCAGCTGCAAATGGTACAGGTGCCGTTATGAAATTAAATTTTTTCTTAACTTGTTCAAGAAATTTGAGAGCACAAGCATAAGCTTTAGTGCCTTCTTAAAACGTGGTATTTTCAAGAAATATGTATGTGCTATTATACATTTTCAGCTAAATCTTGCATCATCTCTATTGCTGTTTTGCCACTACCATACTATAGACAAGAATGCAAGTGATTTTCCAGAATGGATGTTTAGTTCACTTGTTTAAGTAGAACAGGTCCATTTTTACAATTATTTTTTATTTTCAGGAAAGGTAGAGTAAATGTAAAGATGCATTTTGGGGACCACCACTGTACAAATAAAGTAGCTGAATACAAAGTATTTTCTGAACACCTGCATCACAGGCAGCCCTTAAGATACTAATTACATTTGGATGGCCTTAACAATTACCTCTCCATCGTTTTCTCTGATATCCATCAGATGTTGTAAAATGAATTTAATACAGAGCTGGGGGTGGAAAATACTTGGGGAAGAAATGTTCTAATTTACATAGCAGTTATATGTTAGAGAATCTTTTTTCATTCTTTGGTGAGAAAGCATGTAAGAAGCAAATGACAAAGCAGGTTTTTTTTTTTTTCAAGTAAAACCATAATTTGTGCTCTCTGAGCTAATATAACCAGTTTCATTGTTGTGAGATTTTTAAGAGTCATATTTACAAACTTACTTATACCTAAAATCAGGTAGATTATACACCTTATTACAATCAAATGAATTAATTGCCTTACTTCATGGAAGGAGTTTCATTCAGTTGGAAATTTAAAAAGGCTTAATAGAATACTAGCAGTTTGCCTTCAATTTCCTTTTCTGTTGCATAGGTAATTCTTATGAAAATAATTTTTAAAAAGCATAATACAGGGAACGGAAAATTTGTCCAATTCCTAAGGTAATGAAACCTAATTTGATTGTGAAGCTGCTTAATCACTCTTCATTTTTGATAGGATTTAGTGTTCTTACCACTGTGTACATTAAAGACTAGAGGAAAATGCTTTACCATGTAAAGTATAGACAGTCATTTTTGCAATGTTTAAGCCACATGCTGATGGTTGGTTAACAGCTTACTCTGATAAAAGAATGACAAATCTGTACACTTAAAGGAAGGTTGTGAAGGATTGTGTCTTACAGCAACAGCTGTCTTATTTATGATGTGTAAGTAGCGTAGAGCAAAGAGGTTGTTTGTATACTTTTTATCTTTGTTACCATTTAACTAATAAAATTAAGTATTTTAGAGGGAAATTTCTGCTGTTACACACTTATTAAAGAAACATTTTTAGTTGGTCATCAGGTTTTATTCAGGCAGCTTTTTTTTGATTTGAAATGTGGATGTAAGTTAAAATATACCTGTATTATTTATAATAACTCTGAAAAGATAATTTACTCCTTTTTTGGGAGAAATTAGAATTCTCATATCATCTTTCAGTTCATGCTAGTTCGATTTTCTTAGTTTTGTTATCCTAAATTCGCGTAGTTTAGAATGTGTAGATGATTGCGCACAGTTAATGAAGAAAAATGACTTGGAAAATTCATAGGTAATGATGGCAGCATTAATAGCTAATATATCATGTATATGCAACGTATTAAGATAGATTTTATGTGTATTAATAGTCCCTTTAAAAAGAGTTTTGAGACAGGAGGGGAAAAAAAAAAGAATGTACACCAAATACACACATTTCCTCCCCACCCCAAGCTGTGTTTTCTTACAAATAGTGTATTTTCTGTTCTGCCTTGTAGTACTTTGTAGTTCTGTAGGATAGTTTTATCTCTTTGTATTAGGTATTTAATGGTTCCCTTCTTTGTTTTAAAAAAAAACAAAAAACAAACAAACAAAAAAAAACCACAAAAACAGAAACACCATTAGATGATAAATGTTTTGTAAAACACCCATCACCACAGAGGGCAGATCATTTTTAAACCAGTTATGGAACAGTACCTCCTTGCTCTGCCACGTTTGTGTGTTTGACCCATTAAATGTGCTATCTTCCAGTGGAAGTCCATGCCTTGATTGTATTGGATTTGCATGCTGAACTGCTGTGTCAGGTAGTTTGCTTTTGCACTTCTATGAGTTGATGAAACTAAGTGATGGTTTTGAGAACAGTGTAGTTTGTGGTAGCTGTATTGTTTTAGATGTAATTTCATTTAACTTGGCCTTTGGATTCTGCCTACACATTAGTTGCCTGTTATTATTATTTTTTTTTAATGTCAATTTCAAATAGGTATAATTGAATTAGCTTTAGTTAACCAGTTGGCTAACAGCATCAACCTAGGGACACCCTGGTTTATGTGATGAGTTGACCATTTGAGTGGTTTACTTCTCTGCTGAAGTAAATTCTGCAGTCTGTATCATGCTCTGTGTTGCTTGCAATTTGTTTGCTGCTGTTTTCCAGCCTAGGTATGTGTAAGGCAATAAATTTAATTTTGAATTCTGCAGATCTGTTTGTTAATGGTAGCTTCTCTGGTTTGCATTCAGTTTGTAATAGTAATTATATTTAGGAATTTCCGTGATACTCTTTTGGTCTAATCAAGAGAGAAAAAAGTAAAGGCTGCCTTGTATGACACAAATTCTTACATGCTGCATACAAGTCTCTGTTACTATTTTCAGTTACTCTATTTAACATTTTAACCACTGAAAGCAGTAATGCCATAGTGGTATGTATATTCTTTACTATTAAAACGGAAGCATCTCTGTATCACTCTCTTTTTGGAAGTTTGTAATGAAACATGCATTTTAATTTTGCAAGCCATTCACTTAAAGGAAAAAATAAAGGACAAGTCATCTTGTTTCAGTGTGAAAGTGGAATTCTGAGAGTAAAACAATTTCTAAGTACATAAGTTCAGCACAGTAAAGTTCAGCAAATTGGGGCATGTTATGTCTCCATTTTGACACCTGATGATACTTCAGATTTTATATAAATGAATTACTGTTTTTGGTGTTGTCATTATTTTAAAAGCAGGGTTTGGATGTAGTGACACAAATTCTGAGAGCTGTAAGTGACTAAAATAATGTAAATTTGTAGATGCTTAGTTCAGAAAGGCCTAGTTTTCTCACCAGCGGATAGAGTGTGGATAGGTGAAATTCATAGATATTCTTAGTGTTATTACAACCTGAAATTTGATTTTGTTTGCTAATGTCTAAACAGAAAAGTTTCCAGCCTGTATGTGAAGTTTATTTTTTATATGGTGAAAAATGTAATTAATACTGAAAGCATTGTATAAAAGGAATTTCTTTTGTCTAATGTCAGATAAATTCACTTGTGTTTAATTTTAAACTCCTTGACAATGTCTCTGTATGTAGTGTTTATTTTCATTTAAAATTCAAGAATGCTTCATGTATAGGTAAGCCGCATCATAGGATCTGAGCACATTAGTATCGATCTTTCTCAGTAGTCACTTCAGTGTAAAACAGCTTGAGGAAGTTGTCTAATGATACATCCATACAGCTCCTTTGCCCCACTGTCTGAGAGCAGTTCTCTTAAGGCTTCAGTTCTGTGCTTTTTGAGTTAATTAAACCATTGAGGATCTACTTATGAATTCCAATTTTCAAGATGTTTTTTGAAACCAAGAACTCTTATCAAGAAGGCCTAAGAAAAATTTGTCATAGCTGTTTTACAATTTTTGAGGTTAGTACAGGAAGACACAAGTAAAAATGAGATTTTTTGTTTGTTTATTTTCTTCTGGAGAGCTGCAGTTTACACATTATTTGGATTCACTGCATTATTATTATTTTTTTTTAACTATAAGATAAACAAGTGCCAAACTTGATGAAAGGGTTAAGATTGGATATCTTCTGTACTAACTGTGCAAAGGAGATTTTTTCTTCTCACATAGAGGTTATCTGTCTTTCTTGGTCAGAAAGAGTTTTTATCAGCAGTGGAAAAAGTCATTTGTTCTTACTATCATTCAGTCCTTGATGTTCTTAGCTGACAATTAAGTAGCTCTTCTAATGTAGATATTAGTGCGCTAGGTAGCAAATCTGTAACTATTCCTAAAGGATATTTTAATCTAATGACTATAGTAGTATTTTAGTTTTGAACTATTGAGAAGGTTAATACATTGATATAATAACTCAGATCTGCTTCAGCAGATCTGTTTTTATTTACAGTAGAATTATGCAAATGTACTTTTTGTGTTCTTTGATAGTTAAATGTCAAATATATTTAGGGAGTGATAAGGGGATAAAGGTAATGACAGGAAGCAAGCAGATTTCTTGAGTAAGTTGCTGTACTATGTAAAACTTTTAGCACAAAAATTTAAAACTGCTGCTACAGTGATGGGTACATCATGGTCTGTTTAGAAGCTAGTGCTTCATAATACATAAATTTCATAATAATTTGATCAGAGGAATGAGTGATCTGCTCTAGGAACATTAGGAGAGGAATTTAACTTGCAAAGTTAATGTAGCTTATCAGTAGATCATTTCTGATGTTTTTCTCAGTGATATAGGAGCCATGGTAAGTTTGTTTTACGCAGCACGAATCACAACCTGTGCTCAAATGTGCCTGGGTATCCTGTGCACCACAGCAGCAAAAATATTACTGCCCCTATCTAAATCAGACGTTTTGTTAGTAAAGGAGGCCTTTTAAGTTTAATAAATGTATATCCAAGCTTGTTCCGTGTTAGTAGAATATATTTTTGCATTACTGAAGCAACTATGAAATGGTACAAGTAAAGAAATGTCAACTGCTGCTATTACGTTGTTATTTTTGTGAATAAACTATGTCCCAAAGCATTATTGGTGTCATAGCTCACTTTGACTAAGTTCAGAGAGATATACCAAATGGCTGTAAAGCAGTTCTGTCTTCTGTTTGATTTATTTGTTTATTTATTTATTATCTCTACATCTGTTGGTTGGATTGAAATTGTCAAGAATATTGCAAGAATGATGGTGAGAGGCTAAGGCCTTTCTGGAAACCCAGCCACACCAAGGAGCACTGTTTTTCTTCTCCACAAAAAACAGCCCCAGCAGGCAGAGTTCGTCATTTTTAAACAAATGATTAGTTGATAAACGTGGATGTACAGAAGTATATGTCAAAATTTGTTTTATTAAGTAGAGTTAGGGTTTCACAGGATATTTTAGTATGAACAGTATATGACAATTTACTGTCACATCTATTTTCATACTAAAATTCACTGTTTTCAGTGCTTAAGCTTCTCTATCAAGATATAATTTGTATGAGATGTGCTTCTCAGTGCACTTTAAACTTTTACTTGGTCAATAGAGGTCTTGTAATTTTGAGAGTTATCATGTTTGTAACAAATCGTATGGCCGGTTCAGCTCTGTCTGATCAGGTGGTGTCATCAGCTGCACTTCACTATGTTTCTCCTCTGAATGAAAATGGGAAAAAACACATTGAGATGACTCAGCAGTGGCTCAAAATTCTCTATTTATTTCATCATTTCCTGAAATAATTTATGCACTGAAATAAATGAAACAAAACAAAATCAACATTATTCTTAGGGGAGAACATTGAAAATTAAGTGAAAAAAGGGCAGTCTTTAAAAATCAAAATTTGGTGTGCGTGTGACTTGTTTTAACTGCAGTCAGAGATTGGTGGTAGCAGTACCTTAAAAATCCTGTCCTTTGTTACTGCAAACGTATGCTGGTTGTTAGTCCTGAGAGAGAAATCTCCAAGGAAGATTCAAGCTCCTTAAGGCTTTTTGAGAGAATTACAGTGGTGAAACAGAAATTTTGAAGCAGGGGTATATACTGAAATTAGAAAAAATAAAAGTATGATAGTGTGTGAAGAACATCTGGAAGTTACACTGTGTTTCACTGCAACAAAAAAATTGAGTGCTGCAGCACCCTCTTTGGAGTACGGCAGTAACTTATCAGATGACAGAGTGGTGGGGCTTTCCAAAAACCTTCTACAAACAACACAAACTTACAACCCACTAAAAACAAACAAACACACAGAGGAATATCTCCCTGTTGTTTTTACTGCCATATTGTCGCTACTGTAATACACTGACACAGTAGCAGTCTGTTAGTAGGAGATATGCTGCATATGGGTTACAGTGTCTTTCAGCTGAAATAGCTTTGCTTTGTCTTTGAAGACATGCACATTTGTTACCTGATGCCTTGGGCCAAAGCCAGGGGACTGAGGCAGATCAATGCTGAAGGCTTGCATTTTGATTGCTCGCTACTAATTGGCTGATTAGATGTATTTTTATTTATTTATTTACTTTATTTTATTTACCGGTGAGGGGAAGGATAAATTCAAATGCTTGGGAGCAGGAAGATGTTTTTACATAAGTTATATTAATAGAAGTCTTACAAATCTAAACCATGTAGTCCTTAGTCTATGGGTACCATACAAACATACCGAAGAGATAGGAACCGTTAGTCTGGATGGCTAATGTGCCACTGGGCAGAGGACAATGGTGCCAATGTCACAAACGTCACAACACCACCCATTCAGACCCAGAATATACTGGAACTGCTGGAAGGACAGACTATGCAAGCATAAGCCTAGAAGGAAAATTCATAGCCTGTGTGAACATGAATGCTAGGAGCAGCAGCCTTTTGCCATCTATCCTGGTCAACATGTTCTCTGCATCCAAACCTTCCCTTGCATTCCTTGAAGCTGGTATTAACTAACCCAACAAACAAAACACCGCTGTTACAAAGAGTGCTGTCCTCAGAAGATGAGGTAGTATTCTCTGTTAGGCCTGTGACTGGCTCTCTATAGTTACTTCTTGATTTGTAGGATCAACTCATCTTTTCATCATATCTCGGCAGCATAAACTGTATTATAAACAGTATTATAAACAAAAGCAAACTGACAGTTTGCCAGTGAAATACTTAATGTTTTTAAAGTAAGCGTCACTGCAATCAAGGAACTCCAAATAAGAAAGCATGGAAACAGGAGGGACTGATGCTTGAAGAAATGTAAGAAACACTTTTTCTACAAATGTCATCAAAGCAATTGTATCATGGGATTTACGAGTGCACACAGAGATGGTCCAGGTGTGGTGAATTTAAGTCTACTGACATAGCTTACATTTTCTTATTTCTCTTAGGCAAATTCCTGAGAATCTTCTTATCAGAGTTGGACACTAAAAAAAAGGTTGAATAGAAGAGTCACATAGCACAGGAATGCTTTTAACTGGTTTTGCAGAAAGGACTTGTATGCTTTTCTTTTGTTGATGGCCCCAGACTTTCTATCTTATACGTACATATATATGTATACACCAGCAATATTAATTTATGTTGAGCCAAAGTATTCTGTAGAGCTTTATCATTTTTTTTCCCCCACAAATGCTCTAGAGCATGGGTGTCCAACCTTTTGGCTTGTGTGGGCCACACTAAGTGAGGAGGAATTGTCAGGGTCACATCTACGAAGGTTGCTCTGAAAGTAATGCCTCCTAATTATGTCCATGGGAACTACAATAGATACAAAAAGCACAGTAAGACTATTTAACAGAGCAAATTCTCAATTACAATTTTTTAACAGTCACCACCATGAGCTGTCCTTTTCACCAGTGATGAACAGGAAGCAGCATGCCATGCTTGTAATAAACAGCAGAGGTGTCAATGAAAGTCAGTGGGTGCCTTTTTTTTTTTTTTTTGCTTGGAGGAATTAACTGACATGCCTTTGCTCCATCCACACTTCCACGTCAGACACCATTCTGTCAGAGCACCCCTCTGCTGCGATCTGTCATACAATAACAAAACATAATAGAATATTGTTGGGAAGGTTCAAGCTATACTGCTATGCCAACAACATTGCCTCTGACATCGTGGTCTGACAATAAAACAAGAGGCATTGCTTTCTGAGCAGCCTTCATAAAATACAGAATATAGTAAATGCATATAAGTAACAGAACTTAATGTTTATTGTTGCTGTTGTTAAAACATATTTAAAAAGGCAACAAAGCCATAAAACTAGCGGGATGTGACCGAATGCCTCACCCTGGTGCCACAGCAATGGCTGCAGTTCTTAGTGAGGTCTCAGGGCGTTCCTCAGAGATTTTTGATGAAATTTCACTCTTCCCGTGCTTCATCCTGAAAACAGTTGTTCCCAAACGCAGGTACTGCCAAAACGCGGTGAGATGAATGAGGCGTGACTGTGAAGCGGGGGGCATTTCTCTGGTACCAGAGGGCGTAATTACAGAAGTCACATTTTCACCGCACCGCGGTACCTTCCGTCTGAAAGGTCACGTGCTTGTGTAAACTAAGAATCGATTCGCAAATAAACCAAGGAACTGATGACTTTTTCGGCAACCTCGAAAGGCATTCTGATTCTCGCATCAAAACGGAACGGGCGGCTGCGTCTTCTTCGTTGCGCGGTCAGCCAAAGTACCGCAGCGCGCGCAGCCGCCCCGCGCCCCGCGCGCCGCCGCCCGCCCCGCTCCATGAAGGGCGGCTCTGAGGAACGGCCGAGTGACGGCTGCGCGCGCGGGGCCGGGCGGGGCGGCTGGGCGGCAGAGCCGCCGCCGTGATGGCGCGAGGTGGGGGGTGTGGCTGTCCTGTGGCTGTCCTGTGGCTCTGGGTGGACGTCTGTGTGACCCAGCGTAACTGGAGTAACAGATTAGGTGTTCAGTGTGCTATTGCTGTTTAGACGCGAGGTACCAGGACATGCGGTGTTGGGAAGTTACAATAACGTCTGTACCTGGGTAAATATCTAGGTATGTTTTATGGACATTGATAGTTACTTCTTCCTTAACACAGCTGTGACAGAACCCAGAGTATATTGACATATTATATACATATGTATGTTTTATGTCACATCTGTTCTCACCTCATCAACTTCAGTGAAAAACATGAAATTATCTGATTTTTGTCAAAACATCCCAATCCTCCGAGGTCAAAATTGCTCTTCAGTTTATGACCACATCAGGCTAGCTATTTTAGTCTTTCAGTGTGATGGCCCACCAAACACAAAGCTGCAGGTATCATAGCAGATACCTCTTATGAATCATAAGAAATCTTCTAGCAACCATGTATTTTAAATGAATGCAAGAATTTAATGGAGACTTAGCAAGAAAAGGTGAATGTTGCTGTTTGTTGTGTACCTTGACTTGAACCGCTATAAGCAAAGTTTAACACTGGCAGTTACTGTTTGTTAAAGACCAAGTTTTGTGGTTCTGCAATCCGTTTCCATTCTAACAATATACCAGAAATGGGCTTCAACCTGCAGTTTTTCAGGTAAGTAGTGGACCTTTTATTCTCCAGCCTACCGAGACTTCAGTATGTCCAGTAAATACCTGAAACTGTTCCACTGCAAATTCCCTAGCCTGTACTGGCTATTCCTATGCTCATGCTTCCTTAAGATTTTTTTTATTACCACTTCAGCAAATGCAAAATACTTCCTTAATTTCTTCCGGTAAATTTCTGCCTTTCTCTGAGAACTGTCATGGTTGAACCCAGCAGCAGCTTAGCACTACGCAGGTGTTCACTCAGTAACCTGCAGTAGGATGAAGGAGAGAATGCTAAATAAAATAGAACTCATGGGTTGGGATAAAAACTATTTACTAAGACAGAAAAGGAAAATGGGAATAAACATGTGATTATAACTGTTAATTACATATATATTATTTTATTATATAAATATATATATATATTTGGGGATATGGTTTAGTGGGCAATATTGGTGGCAGGTGGATGGTTGAACTATGTGATCTTACAGGTCTTTTCCAACCTTAATGATTCTGTGATTCTATTATATATATATATATATACCTCTATAGTGCAGTCACTCACCACTTGCTAACCAGCACCCATTTCACAGTACAACAGCCTGCTATCTACACAATATCTCACCAACCACTGACCAACGCCCAGCCAGCCCCCAAGCAGCGACCATTCCTGGCCACTTCCCCTTGGCTTTCTCATGATGTCTCATGATGTGGAATACCTTGTGCCAAACTCAGGCACCTTTCCTCTGTCCCACCCTCTGCCCCCATGCCATCATGGCGGTGACTCTTCTCAGCAGTAACCCAAGCATTTCTGTGCTTTTAATGCTGTCTCAGCTGAAATTAGGACAGGATGGGTAATGTGAATGACAGTTTCTAGAACAGCAGGTTGTTTTCAGTTTTATCAGTCAAACTGGTGCTTCTGCTGTAGAAATAAAATAGATACAGGGATACGATCATTCTCCCGATATCAAATGTGTAATTTGTCCTAGTGGCAAGCTGTGTTCAGAAGTGATTGATACAAATAGTCCTGAGTTTTATTACCTACTTTCCTACAGAGCTCACCAATACAGTAACTAAAACACAGTTAACATAATCCAAGCAGTGCAAGCACAGTTCTTTAAGGAAAAAAAAATCATTGAGCAAGAAGAAAATAAGTAAATCAAGAGCCTGCAACACATATCCCAAAGCTCTGAAACAAGTATCTTGTAATTAGAAGGCTTTAATTGAATGATTTGTTACTTTACAATTTTTATAGCAGTAGCTGGACTTGATTCAAGTCAAAGGGCTTCTCCTGTACTCTGCCTTAGAGGACTCTGTTCAAGTGCGGATGCCATTGTGCTGTAAGGTGGCTTTTAAGATTGTCAGAGTACCGACAATGGTTGTTAGCAAATTTATAACATTCTGTGATTCCTATTATTCTATTTGACAGTTAATACAGAGAAGAAAAAAAACGCTTTGGAATAGTGTGATTGCTGCCATCTGCAGTTCCAGGCTGAGTGGCTTGATTTCCCATATCTGAAAAACATTGTCATGTTTTTGAGTGCTGTCTAGTTACTGCACTATGATCTACCCTCAAGTGTAAAAAAATGTGTAAAAATGTATCTCTGTGTTTATACTATTCATACATTAAAGTATCCAAGAAAAAATTGATTTACTCTCTTTACCAGAAAAAACCAGCATATCGACTTTGCTGTGCTAATTGACTCACTACTATTACTATACACTTTTTAGTGTCACTGCTGACTCAGTAATGTGCCATGACTTGGCATCCACAAATCTCTTTTTCTGTTACCTAGCTTTTGAGACACTTTAGAAATGTGAGAAAAACTGAAAAATGTGAGAACTGAGAAGAACTTATCTTCAAGAATGTAAATGTGAAAGCAATTTTGTTTTGCACCTTTGTATCTCTTTTTCTGGCATCATGAATTGCGCAGCTGGCAGCAAAGCAATTATTTAGCCATATGCCTTATCTAGGCCCTATGCATATCTTACCCATTTAAAAGGTGGCACATAGCCAGATGTTACCCTTTGTTACGTCAACACTGTGAGAATTCACTTACCTCCAGCATTCACAATTTTTTCTTCTTTTTTGTTATTGTCCTATACTTGGATTGTGTTTTTTTTTTTTAAAACTTTCCCCTAGTGCTCAATACACAGGCCATATTAGAGACTAGATATTGCATTCATTTCTCCGAAAATAAGAAATACTAGATCCTTGTAACCCTGCAGTATATTATCCCATGCTATGAATTACTGTGCCTATGTGCCCTCCAGGCCTGCAGTCAAGTATTTAAGCTTTTATAATGTCTAAACTCTCACTGATGCTAACATTGGTCATCTGGAGGAATTTCTGTATGCTGCCTAAAAAAACCCCAAGATATATTCAAAATAGATTGGCATTTATGATCTTGAGCCCCTGTGTTTGCAATTACACTTTTCATGTAACACGTCCTGACAATAATGAAGTTAAGAGCATAACTGCAAACAACTGAAATGACGTTAAGAGTATAACTAGCTGAAACCACTTGAGCACAGTATTCTAAATAAAATGAAATATCTTGCACATATGTTACTAGAGGCAGTGTTCTGCAGGTTTTTTACACCTCTTTATGCACTTGTATTTTTAGATAATTACCCCTAATCTGAAGACACAACACTCTGTGCCTCCTAGTCCATGTCCCTTTTTTACTGGGTGAGACTGTTTAGCAAGGACACTCTTCAAATATTCTCTACATAGAAGACTCTTTTCACTTATAGTCAGAGATGTCAGTCTAGGGAACATCCAGTGCTTAGAAATTGATAAACTTCTTTCTTCATGAAATAATCTTAATAAAATGCTCCATAGAATAGAGAAGACAGTAACAGACTTCTACAGTAAGTGCAAACCATTAATGCTTATGGAGTTTCTGAGTGAGAGAGAAGTCCCTGTAAGCTGTAAAACCATTTCAGACTCAGTGCATTGTGGAGGTACATGATGCAGTCACATATAGATCATACAGAGGAGCTGATATATTTCAATTGCATCTTCTCTATGCAAAGTTTGGGGAATGACTAAATGAACTAGCTATTTAGCTCATTAATTTTGTTCCAGATTTGTTATTGTACACAAAGTGAAATAGTATCTGCAACCTCATCACAAACAAGAATATAAACAGATTTCTGTCTGTATAGATGAACATAAGAAGAAATAGCCTTAATGCAAGTAAAACTTTGGTAATAATAGTACTTGTTACCATCTTTTCTTAAACAGGACTATTCATCTAAGTTTCTGTTCCTAAATTCAAGGCGTCCCACTATTTTGTTCATTCAACTAACTAGAGAGCTTCTTTGCCATGGTAGGTGGTTTTCGTAGGATTTTTCTGAAGAACATTATTGTTCTGAAAACAAGATCTTACACTGTCACACTAAATAGCAAGCTCTTCTGATGACTAGAAAATGTTGTTTTTAGACTAGAAGACTAAGAATGGATTTCCTCAGACCGCTTGGTCTGAGGAAGGATGGCCACTGAACTAGAGCACAGTTCTTGTCACAGAGTCACTGGCTTATATGTTCTTAATGCCCTCCATTCATGTACCTGAGGTTTTGAAAGTTGAATTTTTCAAGATTCCTCAGTTCAAATCGACTTTTTCCATCAAAGTTGGTCTAGGTGGCAAAAGTACTACCTGGCTTTGTTTGAGGTAGTCCTGGGGAGCAAACAAAACTTGATGCTCAGTTTGTGTTGGCTTACTGCTTAGTTCCATTTCCAGGCGAGGATGAGCAGCTCTTGCAGGCAGCTTCACTGTCAGACTCATCAGAGCTTTCTGGCTGCACTCCATGCTGGTGTAGTCACTCAAGAGGGGTACCGTAAAGGAAATTATTCCATCTTTTTCACTTGTAACTGTTTTTTCAGGGATTTCTTTGTGTATTATATTTATGCCTATATTATTGCTAGGTTCTTCTGACTCTCTGATGTCATGCTTGCTGTCTTCTATGCCATCTGTAAAGTGCTCTAGCTTCAAAGAAGCCTTTTCATCATGCTCTATGACATAAAGGCTGGTGGTATCATTGTCTGGCAGTGTTTGAAGCAATGATTTTGAAATGGGTTTCCAAGTACTCTGCAAGGAAAGACAAGAAGAAATTGTAACATTGGTATAATACCTTGGCAAAGTGAAATTGTCAATATATTGAAATAAATGCCAAAAGAACAAAGTTAGGAGGTAACTTCTATGAGATGCACTTCCATTATTCCATTTATTATGATCAACAGTCCTAACTCTATACTAACTAATCTAAAATAAGTTCTATACAAGAACTGATTTTTTTAATGTATGAACAGTATGCATTGGTTGTAATCTTTCCAGCTCCCAGGACCAGCGTGATCTGACAAAGCATGACAAAGATCTGTTCCTACCTATTGTATCCTGAGTAGTTACAACACCAAAGCATAGTCTGTGCCAGCCCTTGCACACAGACATTAATCTTCTTTAGTCCAGCTGTCTTAGGCTCACATCCTTAAATTATGACTGAAGCCCCATAACATCTACTCCTCATCAGCCACAGCACTAAACCATGCCCTCATTATATCTCTAGTCTCACTAGTGTGTAGGGAGATTGCAGCTCTTATTGGAAACTTCTTGATTGCTATTAAATAGGAAAAGCAAGAGGGCAGATTTCAGACTTATTTGTTATACAAAAGAAGAAAAAAATACCTATCTTCATCTAACCTCTTGATTATGAGTAGCCTGTCAGTATCTTCATTAATGTCATTGCTAGTTATTTTGCTCTGTTGTCTTAGATTTTGACAGTGCTGGGCTGTAGATATTATCTTGAAGCTTCTGTTCTGATCTTTAATCGTACACTTGCCTTTCCTTATGTGAATACGTAATTTTAAGCTCTACAAACTCTGACTTCAGCTTAGATTGGCAATGACATGCTCTCATCAGCTTAAGTCTTAGAAACAAAGAAGTGGCATATTTGTATCTCTATCCATCAGGATACATCAAGAAATAAGTATTTCACTTGATTTAGGCTTATTTAGGCTAATGTTCCCTTGTTCTAAATAGACACAAGTCTGCTTTGCCATAGCTTACAATGTTGGCCTGAAAAACTAGATCTACAAGTGCCAAACTAAGTTTATGTCTGCCAGGAAAATCAAAATGATTTTAAAAGGAAGCAGCACAAATTCCTGTTCCAAAAACATAATTGTTAGCAATCAGAGACTTGGGAGATAAACTGAGTTGTACTAGAGGAAGGACTTTATCAGGTACCAGCAAAAGAGGAGTAGAATCACGTATTCTAGCTATTTTCCAGGCACTTTGTTAGTCCTGAAATTCAAATAGCATTACTAGAACATACAGGAATTCTGTGGCTAGGGCAGGTTTGAAGGTGCTATTGAACTGTGTTCCCTCTTGACTAGTAGATGTCTCCTCAGACAGCTACCAGCTGACAAGCTAAAGCCCCAGAATTTCTGCAGAAGGATGCAGGGATAGGGAGGTAAAGACTGGGCTTCAGAAAACCAATACATTACCTCTTGCGAATTCCTCTTTTGTGGAATTAGACCACAGTGTGTTACAATGTATTTTGAGTAACTTGTGCTCAATAATCTGTTCCAGTTGTTGAAAAGTGACTAGGTATAGTTGAACTTGTCTCTCTCAACAACTCTACCCATTCAACGTTTTCTTGTTCTTTTAACAACAGTTCATTTAAATGTGATCTAAAGTGTTTTCAAAGGGAGTCTGAGAACCTTTATTAAGCTAAAAGATGTATACAGCCTCTGTCTGAACAACAACCTTCCCATTTGTGTATTTCTGATAATACCCTAGCTTCCTAACTGTTGGAATGAGACTTATGTTAGGATGAAGTGTGAAAACAGTAATAGCTAGTGATAGTGATTAGTAAGTAGGTACGATTTTTCTAGTACATTTTTTTCACACTGTTGGAATTATACTTGCCATATCTTGGATCGCACTGCTCTTTCTTGGATTTGGTACACTGGACCAGCATGATATTTTCAACCTGTAAATAAATATCCTAAGTTTATTGACAGGTTAAATAACTGTCATTTCCTGTGCATTTGAATTAACTGCTGTATCTACATTTTATTGGTATTTTCATGACCATCAAAACAAGATGTTCTACAGTGACTATTAAGCATGATGGCAATTAAAAACTCTAGGCCAAAATTGTTAGAGTATATTGAGATGGTGAGATTAGTATCTTATTCCTAATTCATTATCATTTCCACAAAAATCTCTATATTCTTTGAGGACCTGCAGGATGACTTTTGTTTTAGAGTGTGTTTTCTCTTTTCTACATAGTTTAGTTTTCCTTAAGAAAAAAAAAAAATAAATTGACATTTTTTTGTTTTTAACTTCTTTACAATCACACTTCTGATCTGGAGAAAGCTCTCCCTAGGTGGAGAGCAAGATTCTTTTCTCACTATGAGTTCAGCCCTTTCTGGAAGGAATTATAGTATCTCACCATTTCATCTGACACAAACATACCATCACTAGGTTGTTTCTGCCATAGCTGTAGTGTAAGTGATAATTTACTCTAAAATGCTGCAAAATCAAAATCCACTGTTTGTTTCAAAGCTTGATCCTCCCAGAGGGGAGTAGAGGAAGGCTCAGAATGGTCCCATACTCTTCAGTTTCAAGTGGCTGTTTGTCCTCAGCCCTCTCATAGCCTTTTTTTTTCCAGCTTCTTTCTTGTTCCTAGAGCTCAAAACCACAGAACTGACAGCTGGTCTCTAAGCAGTCTGGTTGTTATCTTCATGGGTATGTGCAGACTTTGGAGGCTGCTCCCTGCACTGCTTTGACAGCTCTGGGGAGAAGAAGCTGCCTTTCATCCCCTGTGAATGGCACAAAGCAAGGGCTGCTTGTGAAGGAGCATCTCTAGAAAGCTGTGAGATTGGGCAGCTCTGGCAGTGCTGGGGCGACGCTCCACTGTCTCCCTCACTACTGATCAGGATGAGGTAAGGGTCTTTCTTCTCCTTCATCCTTTTCAAGTGGACAGGCCATTATGGTGGCACACCATCACTCCTGTCACCCCAGGTCACTGGAGAACATCCCTCAGCATTTTCCCTCTGAGCTTCTCCCTGCCAGCAGCTGCTGTCAGAGCTGCACTGTGGGAGCTCCTGGCAATGACTCATATCTACATGAAAAATGTCAGCACATTTATGAGAAACAGCGTGAGGTTATCTAGGCCATCACCTTGCCTCAGCACTGACTTCAGTGTTGTCTGGTCTTAAAGTCAAATCTAGACTTTATTAGATGTCACGTACTTCATTAAGGTAAAGCCTAAGGCTGTAGTGTTATCTGATCTCCTCACTGACCCTGTAAAGATAGATTTTGTGACTGGTTAGTCCCTTTTTAAAGCTTCATATTCATCATCTGAAGCTGGTGCTTTCTAAAGGGAGAAGAAGGGTAGTGGCATCCTAGGACATCATAATAGTGATCAGAATGGTCATATGCTACTAAGTTTATGAGAAAATGAGTATCAGAATCGATTACTATGCAAGCCATTTTCTTTCAGTGTTAGTATATGGCCTTCACTGCACCTCAGATTAATTTGAGGGAAAGATCGCTTCCCTCATCCATATCTTGCAGGCACCCGTTATTCTCTTCTTCCTACTCATCCATTTCTTCTCATTATTTTCATATGTGAGTAATTTGTAACATCTAAATGTGCTTAGAGGAAAATGCTTTGATTGCAGCATTTGTATGTATACTGGTGGAATTTCCTCCTGCATTTCCATAGAAAAGACATGACTATCAGTTGGGAGTGAAAGAATAAACTGATTAAATACACCATGTTTTCTTATCTATAGTGCATTTTCTACTGGGATAAATGATCCTAGCTCTTACCAAGGGTATGTGAGACTGGAAGTAATCAGTTAGTTAACTCTATCAAAAGCAAAATGTTATAGGTTTTTGACAAAGTATTTAAATAAGCTTGTTACTGGTTTGTAAATTATCTCACTGTGTAAATATATGGGGTGAGCTTTTTTCCTTGTACTTTTAAATTGATTTGCTTTTGATGACCAAAAAAAGGCATAGTGCTTTGAAAATCAGAAATAAGTAAAAGGGAGTTACTGTTAATAGCATTAGTCAATATTCGCTTCTTACCTCTTAAGCATCAGAATACACGTCATAGGTGCAAAAACCAAAGCAAACATCATGCTGAAACAAAGGCCAGTCATTAAACCTTCAAATTCTCCTTTTTCTGATGGGAAGCAACAGAAAGACTGACTCAGACTTGTGCTATCAAGTATACAGAGACGTACTGATATACTTTAAACACAAGTCAGACTTTACTCATATTCTGGGATTCCTGTTCTGTCCAATTGATAATGTGTTGAAATGACTTGAGAGTCCATATTCCAGCTAACCACATGTGAATGCAATATATATCGTATATATTATATAATATATATTGTATTATATATTATATATATGTAGATATATATTTCAATTATATATATAATATATAAAATTATATTATTAAATTATAATTGAAATCTATATCTACATATATATATAATATATAATACAATACCTTAGCCTATTGAAGCATCTGTGAAACAAGCAAATTCTTGCCAGTGAATGATAGAACACATTAGATGAAAAGGACTCTAGTTATCAGAAAACAGAAGATTTGATCAACAGTCAGCCACAGTAGAAAGACTGACTTTCTTTTTGTAAAAAAAGAACTTTTTCGCTGAGGTATCTAACTGGAAACCAGCTTTATGTGATCAAGATTTTGCCAAGAACAAAGACTACTGAACTTTGTAAGTCAAAGGCAGATTATTTCGACTACTGAAACCTGTGATAAGAGTTTGCAATAAATAAAGATCAGTTAATATAACTAACATGAAAAAAATCACAAAATGTTACGAAGATGAGGTATCCTAGCTGAGTCTTCTCTGCATGTTAGGTAAAGAAATATAGGCAGAGTTTCATGATACACAGTTCATCTGTAGCAAATGAACAATTTTGCCTTTGTTATCAGTAAACCAAGAACTGAATAATAAATCCTGTGCATGAGCACTTTGTTATCCCCTGAAAAGCAGGGAAAAGGGAAAGGGTATAGAATAATGCTTTGTATAAAGGCATATAAAGCCAAGATTGCTGCCAGGCAACACAGTAGCATGCAGATTCTATAGTACCATATTTTAGAGTACTGAATTGCGGTGAAAAAGATGGTGATCCTTCTCCAGCTTTAGTGAATCCTGAAATCTCTACACGGTAGATTGTCTTTTCTTTAAGTCCAGTAAGACGGTAACTTGTAGTAGAAGAGTTGATGCTAGCAGCTGAAAACACAAGAGTGGTTAGAGAATGGGGCAATGAGATGATTTCTATTATTTGAGTCTGTATCTGTGTAGTTGACTAGGGAAAAGACAAAATTCCTATGTCCTGATCCATACCTCGAAAGTCACACTATGCAGATTTTCTTTGGGTGAGTATAAGATTCTTCAAAGTACTTACATGCATTT
This sequence comes from Meleagris gallopavo, assembly GCF_905368555.1. Lineage (NCBI taxonomy): Eukaryota > Metazoa > Chordata > Aves > Galliformes > Phasianidae > Meleagris > Meleagris gallopavo. The sequence continues at coordinate 21,175,138 of NC_139435.1, forward strand.
GGCTTTCAGATGTAAAAAAGTATGAGATCCTAACACACCAGGATATTTAGGCGATAAGTACAGTAGGCTGTGTTTAATGGGATATATACCTGACATGCTGTACTATGGTTTTATGAAAACCCCTTGTTGTTAGAGTTGAAATAAGGACTTGGAAAGAGCAAAGCATCTGAACTGCCTGTAAGCAATGACTGAATGATATTTGCAAGACAAGACCTTTGCATTACCCTCACTGGTAGTGAGTAGTTATTCACGTCAGTCAGTATCAGTACTATTATTTTGGGTTCTGTACAGAAAAATGTCAATGTATTCAACTTCATCTGCTTTTTAGAACTTTGATCTCAGTCCATTTTTTCTGATGCCGTGGTGACTTTTCCTCCAGTTAGAATAATGCAGTGCAGTAGAACACCTTAAACTAGGCAGAAATTATTTTTCAAGTTTGCTATTGAGAATCTGAGATCTTAGAAATATTACTGTAGCCTGCAGGTCCTCTAGGATTCTCCAGTAAAATTATTATTCCCATCTGGAAAACATGGCAATCTGTTGTTGTGTTACTGTTGTACTGATCATTAGGGGTGAGTAAAAAAATTAAGTTCAGCCCTGTGGACTCCCTTGTGCCTCCTCTTCCACTCTCTGATAGGTAACCATGGTGAAGTAGAACTCCCTGAATTCCCTGTCAAACTCCAGCTAACTTCAGCAGACACAGGGCTGTATGGTTCAAGCTTTTGTTATTTTTTGTGGTCTTCTGAAGACATATACCAATAAGATCTATAGAATCCTTGCTTTTCTCCTTTCTCAGGCCATAGGTGCTATTTGTCTTCCACAACATATCTTTAATTGTATTTAAAAGTCAATACATGCAAAATTAATGCATTATTATTTATGATATGTTTAACAAAAGAGATAAAGATAGTGATTATTTTCCCCCAAACTTTAGTAGTTGAGCTCGCAACTGAATAGCTATGAGCTTTATTTCAATGCGTAGCAGGTCTATCTTTTGTAGTTAAGCAATAAATAAGGCTATCAACTAAAGAAGATGTTCTAAAAAATGGAATTTATAACCATGTCTTTCAAAACAGGTAAGAAGTATGAAAAAATTTACAGCAAATAGAGTTAAAAAAAAAAATGCTCAGAGTCAAACCTAGCTGAATTGCAATGAAGCATAAAAGTATTGTGACTGAAATCATAAGACCTCAGAAATGCTAAAAGATATATCTTCCTTTCAGTGTTACGGGGAAATTCTATTGTTGTCTTAAAACTGTATGTTTTAAGGGAATTTTTCTTATCGATACTTAATCTGACATGTTCCTATGAATATGTATAAATTTCTTGAAGTCATCAAGAGCAGAAAAACCCTAACCAGAAACTGATCTTTGGAAGCACTCTGTTCCCAGGGAAATATGATTCAGTAGTGTGCTTTTAATTAATGCACGTTAATGGCTCTGTATGAAGAAATTTCTGTCATAACACTGAACTACTGCTATGTTCTGAGCAATGGAGACTTACCCAGAAACTTATTCATCGATGAATCTATGTATTTGATTTTGTATCCCTGGAGAAAGCCCATACAGTCGTCAGCAGATATTTCAGACCACTTCACAAATGCAGAATGCTTTGTGATATTTAGAATTGTTATATTAGTGGGTCCTATCCTAGGAACTTAAAAGTCAGAAAATAAGATCCACATTAACATTAATGCAATAGACATACATGACTGAAACCTAGCTGCTACCTAGGGAGATCTTTACTTCATTCTAGTTGTCATAAATACAAGATAAAGGGTGGAAAACAAAAGAGGATCTCCATACAGTAAAACACTCAGATATTAAACAAATACCCAAGGTGGTAAACACTATCACTAACTCACTCACAAACACTTTTACTTCAGCAGTCACAGTTGTATTAATTTCAATTTGTTATGTAAGACATCATTGAATTTCTATTGGGAAATCTGACTTCAGTTACAATTACATTTGAGCTACAAGGAGTAGTAACTCAGGTGCCCCCTTTCTGTTATTTTTGTAATCTCGTGTGTAATAACAACATTTTAATGGACCTGTCAGTAAGGAAAAGCATTCAGGTCATTCATTGCCAGTGCATAACTGCTAGGCCCAAAGGCAATGCTAACTGTACAAGCATGTTAAGTCACCATGTTGGATTTTTTTTTTAATCTTTTTTTTTTTTTTTCCAGATAGGAAATGAGAAGAAGTATAAGGAACATAAATATATAAAAAAGAGGAGTACCTCCTTCAAGCAAGTAAAAGTGGGTTACTCCGAAAGTCTTTTCGTGTCCTCTGAAACTTTCACACTGACACACATCAGATGCATGCACCATGATTTTGTACAGCTTATATGGATTAATATTGTCTGGAAAACAAATAAACAAACGTATTTCAGTGTTTACTGAAAAGTTATGATTGAAAAGGAAGAGGAAGAGAAAGAGGGACAACAACAGTTGTTACAGTTTTTGTGTATAGATCCTATATATTCCTGGGCCTCAAAGCATAGCATTAAGCTACAGTCCTTTACACTGAGCATAAAAGATGTGAATCCTTTCTCACTGACTTTCAGTACTCGACAGAAACTATTTCAAAAGTAGAACAAGATGTAGCTCTGGTTTGTTACTAAAAGATGCCATGTTTTCCTAAACCCACCTCTGGAAAGCTTGAACTGCTGTATAAAAAGCAGTGAACAAAAATAAGTTTACACATCTTAGTTCAATGAACAATGTTTCCCCCAGCCAGCATATTTAAAAGCATGCAGAACAACTAGATGTAATGTGACACTGCAGATATTGCAGGAGGACTGAGGAAAACACTGCACCCATTTACATTAACCTGAACTTAAATGTTCTATATTATACATAAAAGACAGTTCTGAATAGTATCTGCAAGAATCACTTATATGATTTCAATAGAGGTTTTGGATGACTGTTCTGTAAATTGATCTCTGCCGGCAGCTCTTCATACCCAGATTTGCAGGTACAAGAGTTGAGAGTTTGCGCTTTGACAGCACAACTGTGGAGTTAAAAAATAATGCAGGGGAAAGTCTGCAGCAGAGCAGTTTATATTTGAAGTTAGGGACAAGAAAGACATTTATTTGTTCCTATGCCACTGTGTTAGCCAGAAGGTAGCGTATAGGTCTGCCTGAATTTGGGAAAGGAGAGATCTCTTGCCAGCAACTGCAGTTTAGCTACATTTCTTGCCCAGCTGTGACTAGAAGAACTCTGCTGAAGTTTATTTTCCCTGTTTTGATGGTTCTTAAAAGTAGATGTTATCTCGTTGTTGGATAGGGTACACTTACCTGGATCCTTAGTTTGCTCTTAAAAACAGGATGAAAATCCTTCCCTCCCCAGCAGAAATAACCAGTAAGTGAAATGGTGCCTGTATGAGATGTGGCTGTTGCTTTTACCTAGTGTGAAATTTCCAGCAGTTGTAGCTACTATTTTCATGCGCATATCCTCTTTACGAGTGCCCCAGTCAACTACAAAACATTTTGGACTGTATTCTGGATTCCAGGTGACAACTGCATCAGTTCCGTGAGGCTTAACATTGATTTGGCCGGGCAAATCTGTGAACAAATATACCATTAGACATGAATGAACAGAAAAGCAGTCTATCCCTTCCTCTATCAGTGTTTTTCTCTCTTTTTCTCTGATTCATCTGAAGATTCTTCATTAAGTAGTTATCATGTGGATGACTATACAGTAATACATACTCTTTTATGTCAATAAAGGAAATTTAGCAACTAACACTTTGTAATAGACTCTGCGACCTTCAGTGTTAATTGCTGTTCAGGACCTTTAATTTCTCAAAGGGGAAATGGCTGTTCCATGCCTCAGGCAGGGGATGGCTAACACTGCTAAACAATCTCCTGTGAACCACTATTAACTGTTATAGGCAGAACAGCTGTGTGATCACTCTTACCTGGGGGAGGAGATGGGGCTAATTACATTTTGTAGCTGTGTAACTTAGTGTCATTATTGCAGAATTGCAAAATTCTTTAAATATTCTGTTGTTTTTCAAGGCAAATTATTCAACCAGAGAAGACCTTCTGACTGAAACTTATATAGAAGAAAAACACTCCATCACGTGGGGTAAGAACTGAATCTTATGAGAGACAAATTTCTGTATTTCATTTATTCTGAAAACCATTATAATAGAATAGAATTTTTTTTTTTAAATGCCTGTACATTTTCACAAGAGTTGTGCATGCTGAGAAGGAATTTGTCCTGGGAACAATCTTAATGTAGTATCTTCCCAGTAATTCACCATAGGTATAGTGAACCCGCCTGTATGTGAAACCAAATCTAAAACAGATGTCTGGAGAGAGCCATGAAAGACAGGCTGATATTTAGTAAACACGTGGTTCTTAGATGAAGAATGTCTTGGATGTATTGTATTAGAAAAGAGCTAAAGCAATCAAATGCAAGCAGCGAAAGTAAACTACTAGGAATTTGCAAGCAAAGGAGAACAGAATGAGAGGAGCATTAGAAAATTCTGGAAAAATAATTGTTTGCGGCTGTTTGATCCATGCAACATTTGTGAATGCTGTAGCTTGATTAAAAAAAAAAAAGAACAAAAAGCAATCCCAAGGAAAGTGAGGCTCTTATATTTAAGTTGCTGTACCTCAAGAATATAACAAATAAAATTAGCTTATACTATAATAAAATCATTATATAATAGTCAAAATTAAAAATCCTGTAGTTTCAGATATCAAAAAGCTTACATCTTCATTGGAATAGGATGTACACATCCTACCTATTCTTTCTTTCATGTACCAGCGGGGATAAATCTGAAGTAGGCAACGTAGCATGTGTCTTACCAGTTATTTAACTCCAAAAGCTTTTATTTGCACATAATTCTGAGAATTTTGTTTAAAATGCTGGAATCTACTTAATTTTGAGTACACAGCATAAGCCTTTCTGATAGATAAATCTAACATATTGCTATTTCTCTAACTTGAGAAAACAAGAAGTGGTACAAGGAATGTTTAATTGCTCGGTCTGTTGGTTAATTTCCAGCAAAATCCTTTCTTAAAAAATAATCAGAATCATAGAATCATAGAATGGTTTGGGTTGGAAGGGACCTTTAAGATCACCTAGTTCCAACTCCCTGCTATAGGCAGAGACACCTTCCGTGGACCAGGTTGCTCAAGGTCCCATCCAGCCTGGCCTTGAATGCTTCCAGGGAAGGGGCATCCACAACCTCACTGGGCAACCTGTTCCAGTGTCTCACCACCCTCACAGTAAAGAATTCCTTCCTGATATCTAGTCTAAATCTACTCTCTTCCAGTTTAAAGCCATTTCCCCTCATCCTGTTTCTACATGCCCTGATAAAAAGACTCTCCCCAGCTGTTCTATGGGCTCCCTTCAGGTACTGGAAGGCCACTATAATGTCTCCTTGGAGCCTCCTCTTCTCCAGGCTGAAGAGTCCCAACTTTCTGTCTGCACAGGGGAAGTGCAGGACCTTGCACTTAACAGAATCACATAATGGCCCAGGTTGGAAGGGACCTCAAGGATCATGAATCTCCAACCCCCCTGCCACAGGCAAGGCCACCAACCTCCACATTTAATACTAGTCCAGGCTGCCCAGGGCCCCATCCAATCTGGCCTTGAACACCTCCAGGGACAGGGCATCTACAACCTCTCTGGGCAGCCTGTTCCAGCACCTCACCACTCTCATAGGAAAAGACTTGTTGAAAGAATTCTTCTTCTTAAATTTCATGAGGTTGGCATGAGCCCACCTCTCAGGCCTGTCCATGTCCTTCTGGATGGCATCCCTTCCCTCTAGCATATAATACTGTCACTATGAAAAAATATCAGCCTAATGAATATTCAAAAGAGTGCTAATGCCAATCCCAAAGACTGCCAAAATCTAGTCTAGAGATTGCTTATAAAACTTTTCCACCAGTCATACCAATAAATGGTAGGTACCTGTTGCAGAGAAATCTGGGATAGTGTAGATGGTTTGTGGAGATTCTCCGGCATTGTTGTAGGCAGAAATATTAATCCTATAGTAAGCCATAGAGATATTTAGAAGAACCTGTCTGTCCTTTAGAATGATGCGATTTGGTGAATTCCTGCAACTATTGGGTATTCTTTCAACAGCAATGTAGTATCCAATGGTGTTCTCACTTTGCATTACCTAAAAGAATAAAAAGATTATTATTCTATAAATGTTATTATGTCCTGTGTAGAAAATTAAGAGCAATGGAATTATAGAAACAAAATATCACATTTAATGTTGGGGATAATATCAAACTATTTCAATTAGACTATCAGGAATTAGTGAAGCAGGTCAGCAGGGATGCTGACCATTTTCTTAACATTAAAAGCATTCTTGAAAGGATTTAAACACAGGATTAAAGGTTTTGCTTAACTGGAATCTTAGTAATGTGTATCCAATTAGTAATAGCAGCACTGAAGAAGCAACAGTGTTCTTTACACTTCACTGGAACATATATCCATCATAATTAGAAGCTTGAAAGTTAATGAGAGGTGTTTAATTGCAATTTATGCCTCAGGGAATATTCATCTACTAGACTGTTAATCATCTGATCTCTTTGAGGATAAATGCTGGTAATGATACTATTACTTTGAAACATGTTGTATATTCATTGATATAAATTTTTAGGTGATGGTTCAGCCATTATTTTATTGTTAATCTGCATGAGAGATGAGAAAATTAGTGCACAAAAATGGAAATTACTACTAGTTAGAAATAGAAATAAAAACATAAAGTCTGGGGATTCTGTGACACTTGATATCAAGCGTGGTTATTATTTTTTGGTCACCTTGGGATAAAATTAATAGTGTAAAGCTAACACAAAGTGAGGAGATTGAGTTTCTTAATGAAATAATTGGATAATTTCAGAGTAACATAGAGAGGATGACATCCAGTAAACTATACGCTAATACTGCTAATGCTGGAAGCTCTTAAAATGGAAGCAACAAAAGTTTTTCCCAAGATACCAAAGAAAGAATTGATCCCACTATTTGAAGCTCTGATGAAGCTTCTGGGGGAATGTGTCCTCTAATCAGATTAGTGTCCCCTAATCTTCTAATCGTTGCTGGACCTGCTGTTCACCAATGCGGACGAGATCATTAAAGGTGTTAAGGATGGAGGCAGGCTGGGCTGAAGTGACCATGCCCTGGTTGAATTTATGATCTTGAGGAATGTGGGCCTGGTGAAGAGTGGGGTCAGAACTCTGAACTTTGGAAGAGTGAGCTTTAAGCTATTGAAAGAATTGTTGGCCAATTGTTGAGATGCTGTCCTTAAAGACAAAGATGATGAGGAGAGCTGGCTACTCTTCAGGGATGCCTTTCTGAGAGCACAAGAGCTCTCCATCTCTCTGAATAAGAAACCAGGCAAAGGAGGTAGAAAACCAGCATGGCTCAGCAAGGACCTGCTGGGCACACTGAGGGCAAAGAAAGGTGCGTACAAGCTCGGAAAACAAGGGTATATCACCTGGGAAGAATACAGGGATGCTGTCCAGACTTGCAGATGCAGGATCAAGAAAGCCAAGATGCAGGCAGAACTGAATTTGGTGAGGGAGTGAAAAACAATAGGAAGATATTCTACAGGTACATTGGCCAAAAGAGACCAAAGGCCAAAGCAAGTGTACCTCCTTTGGTAAATGTAAAAGGAGAGCTGGCTTCAATGGACGAAGAGAAGGCTGAGGTACTGAATGAGTTCTTTGCCTCAGTCTATACTGGCAGCCAGGATTCCAGTATTTCTCACATCCCTGAGCCCTGCATCCCTAAAACTCTAGGTGGGGACCGGGGTGGTAAATCCCCCCCCACTGTAAGGACAGAACAAGTCCGAAATCACCTCATGAGACCGAACGTGTACAAGTCTATGGGGCCAGATGGCGTGCATCCCAGGGTTCTGAAGGAGCTGGCTGAGTTGGTTGTCGAGCCTCTCTCCATCATATTTGAAAAGTTGTGGCTGTCAGGTGAAGTCCCAGATGACCGGAGGAAGGGTCACTTCACTCCCATTTACAAGAAAGAGAGCAAGGAGGACCCTGGGAACTAAGGCTGGTCAGTCTCACCATCTTCTACCTGGGAAGATCATGGAACAGATCCTTCTGCATGTCATGCTTGATCACATGAGGAATGAGAGTGTGATCTGAGACAGTCAGCACGGCTTACCAGGGGAAGATCATGCTTAACTGATCTGGTGGCCTTCTATGATGGAGTGACAGCATTGGTGGACAAAAGGAAGGCGGTCAATATAATTTACCTGGACTTGAGCAAGGCCTTTGACATGGTCCCCACCACATCCTTATCTCCAAATTGGAGGGATGTGGATTTGATGGGTGGACCACTCGATGGATAAGGAATTGTTTGAAAGGCTGCAGACAGTGGGTGGTGATTAAAGGCTCTAAAGCCTCAGGCAGAGGCTGGTAACAAGTGGTGTCCCCAGAGATCTGTCTTGGGACTTGTGCTCTTTAACATCTTTATCAGTGACATGGAATGATGATGGAATTGAGTGCACCCTCAGCAAGTTTGCTGATGACACCAAGCTGAGTGGTGTGGTTGATAAAGTAGAAGGAAGGGAAGCCATTCAGAGGGACCTCAACAGACTTGAAAGGAGGGCCCAGGTGAACCTAATGAGGTTCAACACAACAAAGTGCAAGGTTTTGCACTTGGACTGGAGGAAGCCAAGGCATTTATACAGACTGGAAGGAGTGGTCCTTGAGAGCAGCCCTGCAGAGAAGGACCTGGGGGTCCTGATGAATGAAAAGCTTAGTATGAGCTGACAGTGTGCTCTTGCAGCTCAGAAAGCAAATGGTATTCTGGGCTCCATCAGAAGAGGGGTGGCCAGCAGGGACAGGTGGGAGGTATTTGTCCCCTTCTACTCTGCTCCTGTGAGGCCCCATCTGGAGTACTGTGTCCAGGTCTGGAGCCCCCTGTACAAGAAAGACAGAGAGCTATTGGAGAGGGTCCAGAGGAGAGCCACAAAGATGATCAGGGCCTGGAGCACCTCCCCTACGAAGGCAGGCTGAGGGAGCTGGGTTTGTTCAGCCTGGAGAAAAGAAGGCTGTGGGGTGACCTCATTGCAGCCTTTCAGTACCTAAAGGGAGCCTACAAACAGGACAGGAGTCAACACTTTAGAAGGGTAGATAACAGCAGGACAAGGGGAAATGGTTTTAAGTTGAGTGAGGGAAGATTTGGGTTGGATGTCAGGGTAAGTTCTTTACAGAGAAAGTGGTGAGGTGCTGGAACAAGCTACCCAGAGAGGTTGGCCATTATGTGATTCTGTGACTCTGATCAGAATTTGAAAATGGAAAAGGTACATATGCAGGGAAAATTATTCCTAAGATATGTGACACATGAAAAAAAAACAACAGAACTTAGACTGAGAAGAAAAAGCACTGTCTATCTTGTGCAATCCTGCAGGAGATCTCATTTCTATAAAAATAGTATGCACTTCCCAGTTGGACGTTTAGAGATGAAATCACCTTTTCTGTGCCTTTTTATCAAACCTATGTAAAACTTACACGTTGAACACCAAAAAAAGTCAGAGGAACTACAGGTAGACTATGACATTTAAATTTTTTGGTTTTTTTTTTTTTTTTTGTTTGAAATTGGCTTAAACAACTATGTCAGGTGAGCATTCCTTTTCCCCCTACCTCTTTTTTTCCCATTCATTTAAACATTTTAATTATCAGGTATACTCCTTTCCTCAACCCTTTAAAAGTGTACTTGAACCTTATTTACTATACTAGTTCAGTACAAGAGTTATCCTGAAAGAAGCTCCTAGCCTTGATCCTGTATTTAATGTAGGTATTTTTAAATTAAAGTTCATCAGTAGAGACTGTTTTCTTCTCTTAACATTGGAATTGCCACGTACAATTTACTTTCACATAAAGCGAATCATTTACTTTGTAGCTTTTCCTTCTTCATAGGAGATAAAGGAAAAGAAGGGATATCTCATCCTAACCAGAGGAGATGTCTACTTTCTCTGCTATTTTTTTCTTTCCCTTAACAGAAACAGAAAGGAGTCGTTACAAAACTTCCCATATCTTTTTGATATTTAAAAACTCTGCCAACCTCTGTCTTCAGAGACAGACACAGACTCTGCTTCAGACATTTCCTATGGTAAGTTTCTGAGAATTTGTAGGTGTTCATTCTCTCAGCATAGGATAGAGTGTGCTTCCAACTAAAAAACAATGGTAAGATCTTGCTTGTGGACCCGTGGGCCCTTTAAATGGGAATTCCAGATTGTCAGCTATCCTTTTCTTATCAAGAGAACTTCAGCTAGTAAGAGTGACTGATGAACACAGTCAGTCTGATAATGACACCTGCTACAGAAAAGGGGAAGCCTATGATTTATAGAGTGAATTTTAAATGTTGTTATGGGATATGTTCAGCTAGGTATTGTTTTTGTAAGCTCCTTTTCTCTCATTATAGTGTACTTGCACTTCTGAATATTTAAATCAGTAGTCTTACAAAATGCTTTTCTAAGAAGTTTTTATCTCTCTTGAGAATAATAATGCTCCTTAGGAACATGTCTAACACAAGATATGTCACTTGTATATGGCTTATAAAGTTTATTCAAGGAAAATTAATTTCATAGTTAACCTGAGATTCACCAGTGTTTACTGCTAACTGGAAAGAATCTTTATTCTAGTCAGTGATTTGAGCCTGGAAGTTTCTATAAATTTAAATAGTTTATAAATTATTGTGGTTTTTCCTTGCTAATTTCTGGAACCTAATTTATCACCATACTAATGCAGTGAATCCTAAAGCACAAGTTCAATATTCAATACCTTTTTCTTGTATACTGTAGTCCTGATACAATGAGAAAGTCTGTTCTTCCCCTATAAAATAATGAATTAATGGTATGGTTATAATATAATGAGAGAAAATTACCTCCCACTTAAGAAGAACACTTCTTCTGCCTGGTGATATTTCTGTAGTTGCATTATATGATATTCTTGGCTTGTTCATGAGCTCTGGTAAATATGGGAAAAGATAGAGATACGCACTCATAGAAATCAGGTTGGTCTTAATATTTTCAACAGTATTTGATTATGTTCGTACATTATAAAATTGGAAAAGGGTTTTTCCACTTATGCTTGTTCCCATGAAATTAACTTACTGTGAGGGACCAAAATCTCTTTACTCCAAATGCAAACACAATGAAGACCATCCTTGGTTATACATCTGAGCTGAATGATATACGAAGATGTAGCATTTGAAACAGTGATGTTGATAGCATTGCTTTCTATGGGCACCTAAAAGCAAATGATGTTTAAGATATGTGGCAGCAATAAGACAATCTTATATTAATGATTTTCTCAATCAAAAACTATTATTCGGACCAAAAGTAGCAGTTGCCATCATCAATGAAGAATTACTACACATATAGTGAATTTTATTTCATACTTGAAAGATGATATTCCCTTTTTTAACTAATTATGTTCTGTCAGGACATGTAGGCACTAGTGCAGGTTAACCCCCTCTTGAAATTGGATTCAATGTTACATACATTGAAAAATTATCACTTATTTGACTTTGATCTTTACTGGCATTCTGAAGAACAATATTACAGCAAACTGGTCTCTAATGATAATAGTAAAGAAAGTAATGTAGTCTTTTAATTAAAGTGTAATCAGATCTGAGTATCATTTCTGATACCCCTTCTAGATCTTCAGCTTTTCCTCGGTCGTTGTGTCTTATTGACAAGTTAATGTACCATATGACATAGTGATATTGGCTTTCTTTTTTTCAGTGTAAAACTACTAATTTTTCTCTTTCAAACAGTTCAGAATCTGTTGGCGTGCAACTAAGAGAACACTGTGAGATTTGCCAGCAAATCATGTGCTGTGTTCTCTTGCTATCCACGTTTTTGTGTGCTACAACTATGTCCTGTTTATATCCTGCCATGTAGCTGTATGTACTATGTACTACTGAGCTGACAATAAACCTCCTCATGTTCTCAAGAGGCATATGGAAATGCTTACCCTTGTCCACTGACTGGCTTCTGTCAGTGCCTCTCTGTATCTCAACTCATATTCTGTAGGAGTTGTGGATAAGTTCCATTTTATGACCAATTGCTTTGTGATCTGATGAGCTTGTATGTTAGATGGTGTCAAACACTTCCCTGTAATTGGGAACAGATCATCAGTGTCATCAGTACAGGGGAAGCAGGAAAGCTTTGGATATTATATGTCAACTAGGTGTGTTTTATCAAAAATGGAAGAGTTGGCTGAGAACATCGAACACTATGAGACTTAGAAAAACTGGAAATAAGTATTTACTAAATTTTTATAGTGTCAACAAATTTGGGTTTGTGTGTGCAATTCTTTTGTGAATGCTTCTTCTGATATCAGTAAAATCCCTTCTCTAAACAGGTGCTCAGTGAGTCTGAAAGGCAAAATCAAAATGTCAAGAGTACTTCTAATCGTGAACTGTAAAAAAGTTTCCGGAACTTCTTAATAGCTTCCAATTTCAGCAACTGTGTTTAGCTATATAATTTTTTAATCCAAATAGAGATAGTTTTCCCTCTGAAAATCTCCCAAGGAGGTCATAGTGATAATTTGGGTTTTACTGATAGTGCCTTTTAGCAATGAGAAGCATTTTTGAAACATTGTTTCTCTGGGAAGTTAAGGATTTTGGAAGATCTTGAAGTTAACTCAGTAGAGAATCTGTGAATAGGCATCTGCAGTGCATAGTTCATAGGATTATTTTTTTTTTGCATGCCCCTTGTAGTACAGTGTAACAGGTAACTGGCCTTAGAAAATAGTTGAAATTTTAAGTTTTCCCAAAATGTGAATTTTCTGTAGAAAAAATTTCTTGACTGTATGATACTGCATCAGCCTGTTCTTTGTAAACCTGTGATTCCTCACATTTTAGTGGAGAGTTATTAAGGTTAGGGTACTATGGTTAGGTTGTGGTTGGACTTGTTGATGATTAATGTCTTTTCCAAACTGAGCAATTCTATGATTCTATGGTTCTATGATAAAGAAGTTACAAAAACCATCAGAAATAGAGGAAGCTAGTGAAGTATGGTATGCAAATGTCACTATATAGTTTTTTGGGTATCAGTATTTTATAGTTCTGCAAATTATTTAAAGTCCTGATATAAAAATGGATGGACTTCTGCTATGGACTTCAATAAAGATTTCATAAAGAAGCCAGTAAAGAAGCCAAACTGCAGTGCTCTGAATCAGTGAAAAGGACAAGTGTATAGCAGGAGTTAACATTTTGAAAATAATTTTGAAGAAAATCATGCCATTGCTTCAGCAGGACACTGCAGTAATACAAATCATGAAGATATAATACCTGCTTTTCTTGGTGTAACTGAGATGTTCTTTCCTTTCACACAGCTGGCATGGGCATAGTTCACTGCTATCCAGATAGAAGCAGAACGGTTCATGAAGAGATTTTTTCGTTCTATTGTGATGGAAGGTGATGATGTATTTCTTCTAAAAAGTTTTGTGATTCTCTCCCTTCAGAGAAGAGGAATAAGAATGAAGGCCAAACTTTTTGCTGGTTTATCATACACTTTTTTTTCCTCATAAGTATCATTATAACAACTCATAGCTTTCCAGGTACTCACAAACAAAGTCATCATTTTGAAAACTTGAAAGTGAGGACTGAGCACCTTGAAACAGCAAATGTAATTCCAGTATCCTAGCAATCCTAGCTTAAACTTGCAAATTCACGTTGTGTACTGGAGAACTGCTAAATTCTTTACATTTGTGAGGAGCAGTGTGATAAAAGAAAAAATCTTTAGAGTTTTCTTTAAGATTAAAATGGGACATAAACAGCTTTTAGAAGGTACTGTTAGATTAGAAATTACTTGCATAAAGTCTACTTGCCACCTATCGTAGAGGAAAATAAATTCCTTTTGAATAGCAAAATTTCCCATTTACTGAATCTAAATTATGACAAACATATAAAAAATGTCTGGTTTTATGAGTTGCATGCATGTCTTTATGAATTAAGATCTGATGCTTTGCTGAAACAAGACATTCGTGTTTAAATAAGACAATGACGTTTAAAAGACCCCTCACTCCTCAGATCTATAGACTTCTCTTCAGTAAATCTGCCTACTGTACAGAAAGTCCAAGAAGTTTCATTGTTTTCTTCCAGAGTTTGTGATTGCTGGTATCTGATGCTTCTGTGTGTTTGCAGTTGTGACTTTTTTTCAGGAAGGGAATTCCGCTACTTGAAGGTTACTAAAAGTTGGACCTCAGATACTGGAGTATTTACACAGGAGTTGCATAAGCAGGTACTCCCCTCATCCTCACTTACCTTCAAGAACACTCAAGAAAAATACCAAAACAAACATATCTTTGTAACTTTGTGACTTTGTGACTTCTGTTACAAATGATTTATTATACAGGCTTAACTGTACTCCCTAGTAGCAAAAAATATCACCAGTTTTGTTCAAGTAAGTCTTCAAGCCTACTTCTCCTTCAGCAGCCTTGTGCGACAGTTGAAGCTGTCATGGTAAAAGTAAGTTAATAGGGCAGGTCTACCATCTAAAAAATATATTTGCAAGAGAAAAACTGCCTTCAACTTATGCGACTGTACAGTAAAGCTTTTATATAAAAATGATTTTTGTAATTGCTATATACTTCAGGCTGGATAATGGAAACATACGTTGTACAACTTTGATTCTCAATCAAGCCAACAGAGGCCAAGTCTGTATTATAAATTTAAAAAAAACTCAGTGGCCGTAACATGTATTGACTCTCCAGAAGTACTTGAAGCCATTTAGGCAGTTTACTTTGCTATGGCCTAAGCCATTTAATGCAGCCAGGATTCCACAATTCACTGAGTCTCAAAATAGATTGGACTGGATATATGGAGATCATCTCATCCAATACCATTGCTCAAAGCAGTTAACAGCAGGAAGAAGAGCAAGTGCAGGAGGCAGTCAGTGTACACTGTCCCAAAATTCCCTTTTAAGAGGAAACCTTCTGGAAGCTAGCTGAGGTTTAAGCCTTTTCCTTTGATCTGTAGTGAAAGCTTAAGTTTCTGCAAGATGTTCTTCATGTATGCAGTTGCAGCAGAACTGTGGTCCTGAGTATGTAGGATTTGGGAGTACATGTGAATACAAAGAATGTGTAAAGAAAAGCAGGACTTGGGGAAATAAGATTTAACTTTTTTGTGTGTATGTTTGTTTTCTCACACTCAGTATTTCTTTAGGAAAAGGCATTAAATGGAAGACTGTTCCTGTTCTGTTTGGACATCCCCCAAGACCCTGCTCTGTCCTTTGCTCTCTGATGCATACAAAACAGATTTTTCAAGGCTAAAGCTGTTCTAATTCAATATTCTTAAAAAAAAATGGATAAGAATACTAATTACATACCTAGATACTTCAAGTATTAAATGTGCTGATCATGATAGAATATTTTATAACAGAACAAAACTCCTTGTCTTTTGCTTCAGACTAGTTGTGAATCAGCCATTAATATTTCAAACTATGATTTTGAATGCTTGATTTGAACATCTCTGTGGAGGTGTTATTCTTTAATCCTTTTCATCCTGACAATTAAATTGTAAAGTGCAAAGAAAAGGAAAAAAATCAATGCTAATCTAACATTGCTTGCAGATGGAGTGATGTCATCTTCTAGGCAAGCAGGAAAAAAATCCTTTCAAATGCTTATTATTTTCCTTCTAAAACAATGAAAAGGGAGAAGAAAGTTTTTCTTTGGGATTATCAAGCTGAAGCCTAGGAGACGGAGGTTCAAATTCTGACTGTAACTTGGGAAAACTTGTATCTCTGTGAGATAATTGCATCTCTCCTTTCCTACCATCTCTTTCCCTTTTTACTGCCTTTTCTGTTCATAACATCAACTCTGCAATTTACCAATAATACACTCTGATTTTGACTGGACATACAAAGAGCAACTACATTACAAATACTTTAGCTGACAGCATCTTTGTAGAAAGAGAGCAGTTTCACAAGTTCTTCTCTCCCTCCAAGAAAAAAGGGCTCCTGGAAAATCCAGGAGGCAAGACAACAAATTCAGTGTGGTTTGGTATTTATTGCCATGCACTTCTTCTGTCATTGGGAAAATAGCCACAGTGGTTAGGAGAGCAATCACAGTCTTGAGACTGCCACTGTGCTGCTCTGCAGTGTGCAGAAGATCTCCCTGGGGAATTTCCCAGTGCAGAATTCCTTAGTTTTCGGAGATGCTTCTAACCACAGCACTTTTTAATGCAAAGAGCACTGTGCTCTGTGGTAAAATAATCAGCAGTGAGTATCAGAATTTGCCAACAGTGTCATAATTGTGTTTGTGATGTCAGCTCCCTTTTTCTAAACATGCCCTTAATCTCATGGCAAATCCAAAATACAAAGATGTAAAGTGAGAAAAATTCCTTTTGTAATAAAGATTTGGAGGCAGTAACATTAACAATCCAGTGGGCATATGTTGATTTAATCTGCCCATCTACATTTTATCTGAGTTCTTTGCTTTAGTTCTCTTAAAAAAATGGAGCAACTGAAGATAGACATATTTTGTTATTAACATTTACAATTTAATTTCACCTATTAAACTCGCTAACTTGCAACTGCAATAAGATACTTCAGAATCTATTTTATTTTTTTGAATGTGGCATATATAGCATTTCATTATCTGGTTTAACATCATAATATTGCATAACGAAACTCAATCTTTTAGTCTTAGAATGCATTAGTGTTGAATGTTTGCTGCAACTCAGTAGACAAAAGTAATTATTAATTGGTCTTGGGAAATAAAGTTTCAAACAGAGATTTTTGATGCATGGAAAGATGACTAATGACTAACAAATTGCAGAATGAGGAAATTATTTCTTGGATAGAACATTGTTTATTGGGTGGAGGGAGGGTAGTAGTAGTATCATTTCCATGTTCTCAGTGGATAGTGAATACAATTGTTGGTTGGAAGAGCTAATGTCATGTCTCTGAAATATGGTTACTAACCCACATGTTTGTTCTGTTGTCTTTTCTTTAAAACTAGGAGGGAAGGTGGAGGTTTTAGCTTGCTCAGATTTTAATGAATCTGTGGAAAAGACAGGTAAGTACAGTTGCTACAACTGAGGTCCTCTCAGTCCAATCCTTAGTAGTTTTCTGGGCACTCCTCAAGAAATTAGAAAAAGGTATATCACTCTTCTTCAGATTAGACAATGGTTGTTGACTCTAAGCATCTATTTCAAACTTTTCTGTAAATCTGTTCTTTTTAAGCACAAATTCCAGCTGTTTCTGCATTGGTTATAAAGCAAACAGAAGTGTCTGCTTAATACCATGTGTGCTGCCAGTGTCACTCTCCCTGCAGTTTGAAATGTGCAGCTCTTCTCAGTAAGAATTGAAACTGAAAGGCTTGATCAGTACTGTGTAACAGCCTGCAATGTGATTAAATATGTAAATTTAGGCAGATAGGAATGACCAGACAGCAATGATAACTATTCATTTTCTGAAGGTAACTTTTAGACTTACCATTTTAAGAATAAAGTGTAATTAATACTATTTGGAGCACTGGGTGCTGGCAGCCAGGTACAGGTTAGATCCTCATTTAGTTCTTTATAACAGGTCAATTCGTTGTCCCAATCTGTAAGATGAAATATATGGACTGGAAAAGACCCATCACCAACAACTACTTACAATCAACAGGGGCAAGATAACTAGCAGAATCAAAAGAGAAAAAATATAAAACAAGCTGTATTTTTTGTAAAATGAAATAAGTAGCTGTTGTATGACCTTATGTCACGTTTGTTCTCAAGGTAAGCAGCTCACTAACGTTTAAACAAGAAACATTTAGAGAATTTAAACATGTTTCCAACTAAAACATAGTTTTCTTATGTGACTGTAGAAAAAGAACCATTCTCCCTATGTTTTATGTTTCATTTAAGAGCTATTCTGCACCAAAACAACACAGTATGGAAACACTCTCTTTCCTGCAGCTTCTGTGTTGTGACACCTTTGAGCAGCACTTCTCTCCCACAGCAGTGACAGTTTTGCTTCCTGCTTGCCCCTGCTCTTCTTTAGAGCTTGAATTGGTTTTCTTCTAGTTTGATTGGAGTACCTTCATACCATGGAAAGCACTATGGCTTTCCCTGGCACAAAATAATTTCATGAATGCAAAGAAGCATTTATATTTTTTGATCATCTTTTTGGGTAACTTTGAGGAAAGCTCTTGCAAGGTAATTTCCCTATAGCATATGACAAAATTGCTATGAAACCTCTACCCTAGCATACCTTTGGTTTCTGCCTTCCAATTCTCTTTTCTGTGGTTTCGCACTTTTTGTCTCTGTCAGACAGAGTCTGTTGTGCCCTCAGTGTCTCTGCTAGTGTGACAGACTGGGAACAGGAACTGTGTGGCACCACTCAGCTGTTTGCTGAAACACGTATGAGACAGTGCCTCCTGGGAGGTTGCTCCAGATCTTCAGAGCAACCCATGTTCACTGGGGAGTTACTATGGCTTGAGAACCTTTCAGAACAAGGAGCAACTGTCCTGTGTGTGTGAAGACTGTTTGTTGGAAGGATTACAAACTACATGTGGCAACAGCTTTGTCAGTGGCAACTTACTGACTCTTCAACATGAGTCTGTAGACATTTTGGAAAGTGTAGGCCGAAACTGAGGGTCTTTTAGACCTCACACACATCTTAGAAATTAATTCCATGCAGAAATTTATTTCTTAATCAATTAATTTTAAATGTGGATGAAAAAAAAAAGAGAGCTGGCATTTTGGTTATCAACACCAAGGACAAATGTGATATTTCTACAGTTTCCAACCTGTAAGGTTTACTGGAGAATTTCTTGCAAATCATTACACCAATGTAGTTAGGACTATTTTTCAAGAATGGATTGACCAGACTCCAGAATTAGTCCAAAATCATCAATCACCTGGAGTTCAGAAGAGAATCATAGTCTGCTGTATGCTCCCAAACTCGTAATGATTGCATTACAAAGCAGGAGCATGAATTTTCAAGCAGAACGACTTGTGCTTAATTTTTGGTAAAAGGTTTTGTGTTTTTTGTTTTGTTTTGTTTTGTTTAGTTTTGTTTTGCAATTGATCATATGTGTGTGCTTCAGATAAGGTGTAGTTAAACACTAATGATCTTCTTAAAGAATGTATTAATCTGTAGTGGTTAAACATACTTTAATACTTCAGAAATCTCTTATCAGAAACTGTAGTCATAAAATCTGACTGTCCTCCTTTTGCCTTGTGTTTTACTATCTGAAGAATCAGCCAAAGTATCATCCACACTTTTAAAAAGAGGTGCAGAAAGAAAATGCGGGTGGTTTTTTTGTTTGGTTAGGTTTTTTCTTTCTTTCTTTCTTTTTTTTTTTCTTTCAGAAAAGTAGATAAGGATCTCAAAATGCATAGATACTCAATGTAACTTTTTTTTTTTTTCCCATAATGAATAGCACCCTGTTCTTCTTGTATTTAGTAGGCTTAATAAGATGCCAATAAATTTATCAATATTAAACAGGAAATGTTTGATACTGAGATCCAAGTGGTGACCACATTGTTGCAGACCTGTCTGCTTAAAGAAAAGAAGGGGCTTGTATTGTTCTTTATGCTCTTGATCTTACCAGAAAAATTTTTTTTTCCCTATGAGAGAGTTTAAAAATACTAAAGGCAAAATAGTAGCATTATTTTTTATGCGTGGAAACTCTGTATTAGCTTACCCCACACCTGCTGCCCCAGCCCATATACTCAAGTTCTGCATTACACTCTTCAGCTGACAATACTTTATTACCATGTTTTCACTTGTCCTACAATTGGGAGATTTAGTGCACATATGCACATTCAGTTTTATCCTACTCATTTTTAGTTTTACTGTACTGCTTTCCCTGAAAGAACATAGGTATTGTTAATTCCTCTACACCTTGCACCTTACACCTTGTAGGCCTGTACCAAGACAGCACTCAGAGATGTACAAAGAGAATACTTTTCCTGTACCAAAGATACCACAATCTAATTTCCTTTTTAAAACAAAGAAACAGGCAGGCAGACAGATGAGGCATAGTTTTTTCACTCTAGAATTGTTTTTGTTCTAATTTGTCTGGTATTCTCAGTAGCACTTTGAATTTAGTCCAGTGGGATAACAGCAAGGCTTAGAAAATAATGCACGGCTAGTTTCAGATAAATAGTCTTACTATGATATCTCATGCAGTACTATGTTCTAAAAAATGTATCTTCCTTGCTGTGTCTCTTAGCAAGTAGGATTATTTCTGCCTACAATAAATTCCACATGACCACCATATTCTCTATTGATACATATTTGAATGATCCATTTTGCCATTGACAGTAGTGTATTAATTAAGTCTAAACCATAAAAGTTTGTTAATATAAACGTTACAGATTTTACTGTCTTTTGAGGAGGCCACTAGGAGGCCCCCAGAAACTAGAAACAGAGATAGACCCTGTGCCTTCAGCCCTGCAATAGGGAGTGAGGTCTTGGAACACAGTCAGAAATTCACAGTTTCTACATTATGAATTTCAACCAAAAAGCCCTATGCCATATTTCAAATGCAATCACTTCGGCTGGTATATTTCCATCAGCAAAGATCTCCATCTTTGTCATTAAGTAGGCATCATGTGAGAAATGTTTACGCACCTGAAAGCTGCTTGCAAAATGGAAAATCCCAGCTTAAATAGTTGCAGGAATCTAGGGAATAAAAAAGAATGCATTTAACAAGACAACTGTAAAATCAATAGGAAAATCTGTTACTAATTGTAGTTTCTTCTATCCAGAGTCTTTAATCCATTAATGACTTAAGTCATACATCCTTGTCTTTGAGTAATCTTTAGAATTTTTACTACGTATAAACAGTAGTAAATCATGCATCAAATGAGAACTCACCTGCTGCAAATAAAATGATAGCTGCAAGCAGAGAGTTCTTCATCTTCTCTGAAAAGAAGCATAATGATTACCATCAACATTACACTGTTTATAGTCTATTCTTTACACTTCCTTTTCTAACTTCCTTTTCAATCTACTAGCTGTAATTGCATTGGTTGAATACAAATAACCTGCTTGTTAATGTGCTGGACTTTCAAGCTTATGTTTATTAAATATATTTACAAAATCCTAACTTCATGTTTATGAGAAGTAGAAACTTTCACCCCTGCTGTTTGCAAGAAGTAACAACATGATTCTTAAATGTGTATAAAATATCAGCAGTGCAAACTTAGGTAGGTGATTCAAGCATCTTTGAAATCTAGGCTAAATATCAATGTGAATTGGAAATACTGATATCAAAAGTAAGGCAAAGTTTGTGACTTACTCTAACATGAATCTTTGGATACTGCAGAAATAGTGTAGCAGCAGATCCTGCCTGTCTTCTCTTTCTGCCTCCTTTTCCCACTCAAAATAACATCAGCATTGCAAACATGCTGTATCTTCATTATTGGTAGCAACACTAGGAGCTTTACTGCAGATAAAAATCACACATCAGGTGTGACTACAAGTTCCACGCCTATGAAGTCTGATCATAGAACATTTAAAATAACTCTAGGCACAGAAGCCATCAGAACTAGCATAGGAGTTGCTGCTAACACAGTAAAGGGAAATTTTCAGAAAATTTCAGTACTCTAGGGAAATTTCCCCTCTGTGTTTAGACAGCTGCAAGCAGACACTGGATTCAGACCTACCTGGTGATAGGCAAATTTTTAAATTATCTCGGCAAACATAATGTATTTCAAGTTGAATAATAAATAGCAAATATATATATATATATATATATATATCTGTTTAAAATGAATCACTTGTTTAAAAATAAAGGTATGGACGTGGTTCTGAGCCTGCTGTACAGTGGCAGTATGTGACTAATTGCACCATCAATATCTTATCAGATTTTCTGAATACAAATGAGCATTCAATTCTACTGGGTGTTACAGGGAGTTTCCTAGTAATGAGATTGTATGGGCTTGGGAGCACGTTCCAAAATGATGAAGGGAGGTAGACAGACATGCATGCAAAGTTAAAATCCCTCTTACCTGAGAAATCCAAATATCTGCCTTGACAGCACTTCTCACAAAGAACAGAAAGAGAATAGTAGTAATTCATGAGTAGTAAGGAAAAACTGACAAAGAGGTAACACAGGTCATAGATGAGAGAGATTTTGATAGTGGGTTGCAGAGTTCCAGCCTCAGAGTAAAATAAAAGTGCTCAGATGGCCAAGGAGGCCCATGGCATCCTGTCTTGTATCAAAAATAGTGTAGCCACTAGGGTCAGGGGTATACTGAAAAGAAGGAAACCCAATAAGGCAAGACCGTGTGATGATTGCTGGAGCTAGGTCTCAGTATGAATGTTACTTCCATTTAAAGAAAAAAAAAATCAACAGTGTGAAGTACGGAGAACACACTGCCAATCAAAACAAAGGACAGAATTTTATAAACCAGATTTTGCCATAGGAGTAAGAACCTGTTTTTAATTGTAGCTCAGGTACAGGTGCTGTAGTAACCTTTTAATGTTTAACAGAAGCTGAGCTATTATTTCTGAAATACCTTTTGCATCGGACTACATTTTCAAGTGTTTAATATTTTAGCTTTTTCTTGCATGGATTTCAGTCAGAATTGTATATGCCTTAAATTTTTCTGCTATTCAGAACAGGTTAAATTATGCCATCTTCAGTGATAAGCTTAAAATCTCAGTAACGGTTAGAAGAGAGCACTATCTCTTCGCTTCTTCTGTTAATTAAATGATTTCTCAGTCTTATGCCTTACTATAGATGTGGTTAAGCATTTCTCTTAATGTTTTTCTTTATTTGCTTACTTAAATTCTGCAGTAAAAGACAATGCAGGCTATCAACCTGCTCAGTATGCAATATTAGGCTCTTCCACTTAGTCTGGATTGCATCAAGTAAATTAATAGAAAAAAACAAAGTAATGTTTTTGTTCTACCCAATTTCACCTGTTAGCTGTTACGCTCCAAAGGAAAAAGAAGCTCCAAAGATCCACAAGCACGGTGATGAGTATTTTGCCAGCTCCTTTGTCCTGCTTTATACCTATGGAACACATCAAAGGGAGAATGAGGCAGCCTGTGAGTTTCAGAGTAGATTTTTCAAGCAGGTCTTGTGCCCCTGAATGCTAACAAAACAGAAGGGATCTGTAATCTTGTGTACTCAGAGTCCTAAATACATTCTAAGACAGTTTGGGTAATGTGGAACAGGCAAGCTCATTAAAGCACATGCAGAGTCTGGTAGGCAGCTGAAGCAGAATGTAGACTGAAAATACATTGCACCAGCAAAGGAATATCTCACTTGTATTTGAAATCTTACCTTTTCTGAAGTGCAGGCAGTTGAAGTCTTCATTTTCTTCTGGTTGAGTGTGTGTATTTTTGCTTCAATTGGCTTTCTGTTTATCTAATGGGGGGAAAAAAAAAAAAGGTCTATATTGGATACAGTTGATCTGTTTTGTGCATATTGCAACAAATTCAATATCATAAAAAATTCAAACTTGATTTTGTCCTATTATTACTACATGCTGTAGTCCTGAATCGTTCTTCTATGCACCTAAAAAAGATCTACATGCACAAGTTATTTCTTACATAACTGCTTCCAATAAGCAGATGTGCAAGTCTGCAAAAGATTTGAAAGATTGTTGTAGACTACTTTTTGCCAGAGAACATCAATGTCTGAATTCAAAAAGCAATTCTGATACGGCCTTTGAAAAAAGTCCCACTCAGCCCTTTACCACACCCCCAGGGGAAAACTCAGTGTGATAGGGAGTCTCCAACACACTATGTTTCATCCTTTCAGGTTCAAGTTACATCGTGAAATAGCTTATCAATCAAAGAGCTTTATGCTATCTTCATGAAAATCACACTGCTCACCCTAACACGTTAGCTGAACGGAGACCTTCAGAAGATATCTTTCCAAGAGGTTTAAAAACCCCCAAAAATAGATGAAGCATAAATAAACAGGACAGCTAATGTGGATTATGGGAGAACCAGCAATTTTTATATTTAGATGAAGATTCCTTGGAAGAAAGAAAAAGAAGAAAACTAAATTGATTTTATTTGGACCAAATGTGAACTGAATTCTACTTGTACAGAGTACATCTATGGTGTCACTACTGTGATGCCAGATTTCCTTAAATACAAATGCAGAGTTTTGTCTGGTGTGCCAGAAGGAATATTTATAAGAATTGAGGCAACACAATCAGATGAGACAAGCATTTTCAATTTACTGCAGCATCACAGCTAGTGCTGCAGTTTTGTTTCCTGATTAATTGGAGGAAATCTTCCGTGCCATATTTCAGATCAGTGATAAGCAAACAGCATTTAGTGGGCACAAGCTGGCTGAGCTGTGTACAGAGGCAGTGCCTTAAGTATTTTGATTTGAATTATAAACCAGACCTTCCTAGATCACCTTTGATCATATCTTACTGTTCTTCTTTGGTGGGATAGAACTAATTTTCTTCATAGCAGTTCATATAGTCCTGTGTTTTGGACTTGTGATGAAAATAGTGCTGAAAACTCTCTGACGTTTCAGTTATTGCAGTACAGTGCTGCACAGAGCCAGGGACATCTCAGCTTCTTGTGCTGCCCTGCCACTGAGGGATCTGGAGCTGGACAATTGCTGGGAGAGGGCATGACCAGGACAGCTGACCTAAATTGGCCAAGGGAATGTCCAGTACTATGTGGTGTTGTGCTGAAGAGTAACAGTGGTGGAACTGGCTGAGAGACCTGCTGTTGCTTGGAGGCTGATTGGGCAACAGTTGGCTAGTGGTGAGCAATTGTGCTGTGTACCATTTGCTATGCTTCTGTTGTTGTTTTGTTTGTTTTGTTTTGTTTCTTCTTTCATTTTCTTTGGTGATACAAAAATAATTCACAAAATTTTTTTTGCTATTTTTTGTACAGAACAGAAAGTCAAGGAGGGATCAAGTTTTCCAAATTGATGAAATAATGTCATGGTTTTTATTTTTCTCCATATCCATGATTGCAACAATTATGCAGGAGGTGCAATTGGTTGGACTTATCTTGACAACATGAGGGCTTATAATATGGGACTAGCTACCATGCTTTAGAACATCCTGGCATGGACTATTTTTCATCTCCCCATCTAGATTACTCTGCTTCATATTGTTGCTAATTCAGAAAAATCACTCGAGCAAAGATTGGTGTATAGTTAGTCACATCTCATTTGAGCCTCTTAAAATAAACATTGAGCATCAGATAATGGGCCCTTGTGAATGAAAGAGTTCTGACCACAAGCTCTGCACACTTGTGGAATTCTTGGCTTTCTCCTAACAGAGTGTGAATTCTGACAATGCATCTTTTCTTCCAGCTTAGTTTTGCTGCCATTAACACAGGAGTGCCAAAGGGATTGTGACTCCCTGAATTTAATACCCTACTATCATAGGTAACCACTTCTTGCAATCTCTGTCATGAACTGAAATCATTCCATCTTAAAAATTGTTATGTTTTTGGTCCTCACCACTTATAGCAGAACCTGTTCCTAAATTTAGAAATGTCTGGTGAGATTTCCTTCTAGCTTCTAGCCTTATATTTATTCCTGTCTGAATTACAGTTGTACATTTTTCAGTGAATTCACTCTAAACATTTTCTTTCCTATCTTATGCTATCAGCCTGTATTTTCCTAGGTTCAACAAGTTATTCCTTCCAGGACTATTATTATGTGAAAAGTACTTCATTTTCCTGATTATCTCATTAGCTTGTCTCTGTGTATTCTGATTCTCTCTTATTTTTCTGCTTATGAAATAGCAGAAAATAGAAATAGAAGAAATAGAAGAAAAAAGTTCTCAGGCTGTTTCTGGTTTTGTCTCTATTTTATCTGCCTTTTGCCAGGAGAGTTATCACAGTGAAGCTTGCTGATCGCAGGGGGCCAAGTTTTCATTTCTGAGTTGAGGTGTGGATAAGTAATAGGTCACAGAATGTGACAGGTTTTCTGAATGTTCAGATGTCCCAGCACAGTGAGGAGGCTTTATTTAATGCTGAAGCACATATGGTGCACATGTCACAGCACTTTAACAAAGGTGCAGACATGCTATATAAAATCATAGAATAATAAAAACATAGAATCGTAGAATCATAGAATGGCTTGGGTCAGAAGATCATCAAATTCCAACCCACTTCCATGCACAGGATTGCTACCTACTAACTCAGGCTGCCCAGGGCCCAACCAACCCAGTCTTAAATGCCTCCAGGGTAGGCATCCATAGCTTCTCTGGGCAGCTTGTGCCAGTGCCTCACTGCCCTCTGAAAGTAGGTTTGTTCTGTTTTTTTTAAAAAATAATAAGCATAATAATGATACAAATCACGTGATGTCTTTGATAAAAAACCAAACACTTCAAGCAAAGCTACCCAGTTTCTTTTTCCTTACAGTACAGTATTATCAAAAAGCCCTCTGCAAACTTTCCCATTTTGAAGAATGCAGATCCTGCTTAGCTCTCTCCAGTTAGTGAATTTTACTTTCCTACAGAGGGCTATAAAGATGGCAGAGGGTCTAGAGGGGAAAACATGAGGAGCAGCTGAGGCCCCTGGGTGTGCTCAGTGCAGAGCAGAGGAGCTGAGGGGAGGCCTGATGGCGGCTGCAGCTCCTCACAGGGAGCGGAGGGCAGCGCTGAGCTCTGCGCTCTGTGACAGCAACAGGGCCCGAGGGAATGGCATGGAGCTGTGCAGGGGAGGGGCAGCTGGGGGATGGAGACAGGGTCTGAACCAGAAGGTGGTCGGGCTTTGGAACAGGCTGCACATGACACCAAGAGCCGGAGTTCAAGGAGTGTTTGTACCGCGCTCTCAGACATGGGGTTTGGACTGGTACTGCTGTACTGGTGGTACTGCTTGGAGCCAGGGGCTGGACTTGATGATCCTTGGGTCTCTTCCAACTTGGAATATTCTATGATGTTAGGAAAAACTTTCATGGCAGCATGGAGTGGTGGAACTCTGCATAATTATCATAATTGCAAGCTCCTTTTTTTTTTTTTTTTTTTTTTTTTTTTTTTAAATATGAATAGGGGAAAGCTGAGGAAAACAGGAATAGTATTAAGAAACGCTGAAGAATAAACCTGAGCTGTAGAGAAGATAAGGAACCTTGAAATGGAGGAAATTTGGATTCCACTCTGGATTAACACAGCTTGCAGTGGTTCAGGGCCGTTGACAGTCATACTGAAGATACAGTTGTTTGAGAGATTTGCTCTCACTGTGTGGTTATAAGAGGATGTGAATGAAATCTGATATCTCTATATACCACCCTGTTTTTCACAGTGACAGGGGCTGGAGGAACAGGGGAGCCTGCCTGATAGCTGAGGAAAGCAGTCTCTGACAAAGAGTGTCTAATCATCTGAGCATCCTTGTGATACCCTGCCCCACCCAGTGCTGGAGCTTATTCTCTGATGCGAGTGAAACAGATTAACTCTGAATGGAGGGAAGCTAAGATCATTTTCAAAAGCAATGTTTCTTTGTTTCTGTAAGAGGGAAGCTATGGCCTGCTTGCTTGACCCCACTTTCTGTGAGCATCACTTCAGTCTTAAGAGAGGTTGGAGAACAAAGTAAGTCCATGTTCAGCCATTCATTCAGCTTTCTAGAAGTGAAACAAAGTGAAGAAGCTTTCTCTTGCAGGAGGAAACAGCACTGTAACAGAGAACAACTTTTTTTTTTCATTTGTCCCTTCTGCCTTGGGTTCTGAAGTGAAGTTAGGAAACTTCTGAATCATCAGCTCCACTCCTGTTGAAGTTGTTGACTTTCAGCCTGTTTGTAAATTTGTAAGGCTCCAACTTAAAATTGATTGTTTCTTATTCACGTTACTCCTTACAGAAGGCTATACCAGAACTGTTTGTCTCTGAGACATAGTTGGAAAAAAGCCTGAGTTTCTAGTTTGTTTTTCTTTTTTATAATGATTTAGAGGAAGAATTATAAAGAAATATAATGATTCACCTTTCTTTCCAATATTCATTACAAGGGAATTTCATCTTGGGAGACATGCTATGTTTATGTCTTTTGAGTGATTAGGGCAGTAGCCCTCTACAACATGTTTAATAACAACTCAGAGCCTTGCAAGACACAACAAAGACATTTTATAACATAAAAGAGATTTTGACATAAACATTTCATTGCATATCTCAATAAAGAGGGTCTGGATTTCTTTAATTTTATTATACTACACTGCAAATGACAATCACAAAAGCGTAACACAAGAAGCATTGACAACTCAAGAATTTTATGAGATGGACTAGTCTTTAGCGATTTTTCTTCTTAATCTGTAACACAGACAGCTAGTGAAATGAGAAGTCTGACATATCTAACATTTCATACTGGCTCTCAATTACTCTGTTTTCTGTTTTCCTCAGTTCCTCCTGATCTTTCTTGAGTGGTTACCAAAGAACTAGAATTTTCCACTGAGTAGGCAACTACTGGTTTTCAAATCAAGTATGATTCAAACAACATCCATGGTCCTGTGTAAGAAAAGATGAATGGAATAGAGTATCATCAGCTGGGTCCAAGCCGTGCTACAAGAACCACACATGCTAGTTGTACAGCTGGGGTTCCTGCTCTCAAGCTCAAGCTGGAATCAGTGTGTCTCTGTGAGTCCTTCTGCAGATAGCAGAAAACCTCATCCCTCTGTCTCCTCCTCCATAAATTTTCCATATAAAACATGAATTTAAGTCAGGTGAAGATCTCTTAAACATGTTAATGTTTCACTGAGACACAAATCCAGTAAAATATTTTTACTTAACTGAGTTTCTGAGTCATGAAGAGTAAGAAGAAAATAACATACACATCACAGATCTGAAACTCTGATAAGTTTCTGAGTAGTGTTGTGTAGGCTTCTTACATCTTTATATAATCACGTTCTCACTCATGGTACTGGATAAGTGTTGCACAAGAAAAGAAGCAGTTAATGGAGGGAAAAGTCCAAGAAAGGTCACATTTATTTACGCTACTTTATTACAACATATATAAGGGAAAGGGGTTTTTTCATTAAAAGTAATTTAAAAAGTGAAAATTATAATGCAGACGAGAAGCAATTAATTTGTGTCCTGTGCTTGTTAATCTGCTCACCTCAAGGAAGTTTATCTTCAGAGATCAAAAGACAAAAGTCACACTCAGAAATATGTTCTCTCATGTCACATTGCATGCTTTAAATAGCAAAATTTAAAGGTGACACTTGTTTCAAAATACCTTTTTAAGGTCTCCATGGAGACAGTGTTGTCTTTGCAAAAATGTTTTTGTGGAGTACAAGAGCAGAAATTCACAACAGCTTCCAACTTCCAAATTGTACCAAGGAACTTTTCTTTTTCTAGATTAATTTAAGACAACAGGGCAAAATCTACCAGGCCATTTCTAAATTACTGACAAAACAGAACACTGATGTTTAAAAATACCTTTTCAGAGTACTGAACAATGAAGGTGTGTGATTTTAACTAATGCTAATAAATATCAGCATTTCCCACTACAGTGGGAATCAGAAGCTTTGAGAATAAACAGGTTAGATTTAACATCATGTGCTGATGAGAACTTAAATGCAAAAGACTTGTTTGTGTAACCCCTACACTCCAGTAATGCTAACAGTCATGGACAATCTAAGTAGGTTAAACTTCTTGAAGATAGATTTTGGGTTTTTTAGTTTTTTTTTTTTTTTTAATAGGAAAAAAAAGCAATTAAAATTCCCTTTCTGTGACAACTATTTGAAAATTGCTTCTTAAAAGAGAATAAAATAAAATCTCCAGTACAGTGGAACTTTATTGTCCTGGCACTCTAAAAGGTAACAGTCAAGAACGAGAGACAAGCATGGTCTGGAGTGCTCATGCAGAGACCAGCAGGGTGTCCTCTCATCAGCTTTCAGATACTGTCAGTTTCTGAGCTCCTGTCCTTCGGTCTCTTATAAAAGGAAGGTTCATCAAAGGTGGTGTAGTTTTGCAAAATGTCATTAATATTTAGTATTTTTCTCAGAAAAAAATGCTGCCAGAAGACTTCCTCATCCATTTCTATGTCTAGATCTACTCATGGTACATTTTGTATAACAGTAATGAAATAAGTGATATAATTGAACTGCTCATAAAAATGCAAGTGAATTAGCTGGTTTCCCAGACACGTTGATATCAAATTGTTAATAACAGCAAAAAATGCAAAATCAGTATGGAGCTTTAAAATAGTTAACAGAACTTAGCTGGAGTCCTGCTGACAACCAAGTTTTAAAATTTGACTACAACCAAATTAAAAAGTGACAGTGTCATTTTCGAATCTGGCTCCCTAAAGCTAGTCCTAGTCAGGCACATGCATCCATGGTTTTAACTGGCTTCTGAAAACTAGCTCCTGAAAACCAGCCCTGTTCTACAGATAGAGGAAATAAAGGCCTTCATGAAGACCAAAGTAGAAAATATAGGCTCAGCTCCCTGTGGCTTCAAGAATTTGTCATGTAAAAGGCTTCACTCATTCAAAAGTCAGTGCTCTGCCACTGCTGAGACGCAGATGGCTCAACCCAAGGGCATCTCAGGCAGGGGCACGCTGTCCAGCTGCAGGAGGATGGGTGTGTCCTACAGCCCTTCATCGAACACTAGGCAAAACCCCTGGCTTCCTCCCCCGAGGCTTAATGCCTCTGTTTCAGGGTTTGGTGTTAGCACAGAGCTTGCTTCTGGCCCTTGGCCCAGCCAAGCTCTCAAATCTTGCTGCCCTGCCGGCTCCTGACACCGCCGCTGGGAGTGGATTTTGCATTTATTACTTCACAGTGACATCTGCTGGAAAAGACCCCTTCCTTAGGCAGGTAAGGTGTATTTTTTAGAATGAATTAAACATAAATTGGACACCGACAGAAGTTTATGACAAGTTGGGAAAAGGACGTAGAAAAGTCAAATAAGCTAAAAAAGATCAGGAAAACATTGTAAACGTTATGAGAGCCATTACATTCCCATAAAGTACCGTTGTGTACTCCTTAAGACATGAAGCAATTGTCAGCACTTTTATGCCAAAAGTCCTGCCTCAGTCAGGTCTCGTCCCCTTCCCAAAGCTGTGCATCGTGTGTTTCTCTACCGTGATTTCTGAGGGCACTGAAATCTGTTCCCAGACATCTGCGTTTGATACACACAGAGAACAATGATTTTTCTCCCGTTCCTGTGTACTTTTCATACGCGAGAATAGGCCACTAGGTGTCACTAAATGCCACTAAATCCATTCTGGTCCCAAGACCTACTGGAACGTGCTGATACCAACAACGAGTATACACCCTGTTAATCACTGGCTTTTTGCACTGGCCAACGTGCGATGTCGTTTCAGCAAGTTTGTTTGAAGAAATATCTCTGGCTTCCAAGTAGTACACATAGATATTCACCTTTCACTTTAATTTTAACAGAAAATTTTTATTTTATAGTGCAGTGTGGTTGAAATAACCTTGGTCAGTAGAAGCTGTTAAATGATAGATGTTAGCATTTGAGAAGAGCTGCTCTGTCCTCAGGACTAATAGAGCACTAGCACTGCATGCATATTTGTGCCGTGTTTGTTCAGTGAGGCTGCACTCAGTAGAACTCTCTGTCATTCTGTACAGATGAAGCAAAAGCTCCCCTAACCGTATTTGTTTCCAGAATATTTTTGCACTTGAACATTCAGCCCACAGATGAGTTAGGTCTGAAGCTGATAAATGAGGCTCAGCCTAAGTTTTGTGCAACTCCTCTAGTTTGTAGAATAAGTATCAGACGGGCCACCTCTTTCTAAACAAAGTTTGTATCCTAGGTTTGCTCATCTTTTTGGGAGAGATGGAAATATATGTTGGACAGTGAATAGTAAACTGAATGCTGAATAATCATTGCTTCTACTGAGGGAGCAGTAGTTCTGCAGAACAAAAAGTAATGCTTGTGACTATTAATTAGGACTGTTCCGCAGGAAGACTGATCTTAGACTGCCTGTTCAAGTTTTGCTCTTGTCATGTAACAGGGATGTCATTCAATTTTTTCCTTTGGTACGTGTGCTTTCCTTTTCATAGGTTTATGTATATATACATTTTTTAATATATATTTTACAGTTTAACCTTTCTACCTCTGAAAAAAAATACCGCTCTATCCCTCCATATTTTAGAATTAAAATGACAGGGAATGATAGAAGAAACAGGCCTCTCATTGCTCTGATTGTTTTTCCCACTTGGTCTTTCTTCCCTCAGAGCAATTGTCACCCCTCTCATGCACAGAGGAGTAAAATTCTCTCTGGCACAGTTTTTTTTTCCACATAGAAAATGAGTATGACCTTATCTTATGTACCTCACAGAATGTTTTAAAATATAATACATGCATGTTTTCAGAGAGTATTGAAGATGAAAAGCAATATATGATAAATATAAATCTACTTTGATCATAAAGGGCACATTACTATTTTCCCTCATCTCTCTAGAAAGCAATAATGCCATCCTCTTCTAAACATCCCCCAAATATATGTATAAAACAGGAATAGAAATAATTATAAGATAAAGAAGATAAAGAATTATAAATAAACAAATACAGAAATAATTTATTTTAAGATGACAATTGGAATCTCTCTGCCTTGGCTCTTTTGATCTCCTTGATGCTCATTAAACTGTGGATGGCAGACTCTGCTTCCGTCTTTGAGAAAGAAACTAGAGTGCTGCTTAAGCACTAGCTAAAGTTTCAAAGGTAATGAGGCTTGGGACCTACGGACCGGAAAGTATAGATTGATTTGCATGCTTTTTCGCCTCCCCTGCTGCTTATTTGTATTGTTCTTGCTTTTCCAGCCAGCTCAGAAATTCTCTTCTGATTTGTTAATATTTGCAGAGTGCCCATAAGCATTACTGATACTCTTCAGGTAGGCAGGGAGGAAAAGCACTGCCCCACTGAGCCTCCATGACTTGAGCTGTGACACTCACTTTTATCTGCTGCCTACCCTGGAGGAGCATTACGTATTTTCCATAGCAACTGTGCCTGCTGAATTCACAAAAATAGGTTGTAAGTTTAAAGCCTATAACTGAAAGATTTAAAAAAGGGGGGTGGGAAGAATAAAACGCTATTTCCTTGATTCAGTCTTTTAAGGATGTATGCATCTTCTGTGTATTTTTCTGCATGTACTCTGTTGTGTTTTATTATAATTTATTTACCTTGGGTTTGCTGGTTTTGATGTTGTGGCTTCCTTTTCTTTATGTTCCTTTCTCGTTAGAGTTGAAATATGCTGCGAAACATGAGTTTGCGTTCAGAGCGGTGCGGAACTATCTCAGCAAAAAGCACAACAGCTCACAGGCTGCTGCCTGTCTTTGCCCATCTGGCCCTGTGTGGTGTGCTAGCTAGCTGTGTAGGGCAGTGTAACACACAGGCACAGAGGTGAGGGAGTCCCTCTACACCTAAAATGGGTTCTCATGACAGGGAACGCTTGCAAAATTGAATCTTGTATTGTACTCTAGATATACTGTCCTAATGCCTTAACAATGAAAGCACACTATTGGAAGGAGTGTGGGGGGAAAGAATTTCAAGTGACTTACATAAAATAAAATAGACAAGTTAATTCCAAAACCCAGAAGCAGCCTACCCTGCAACGAAGCGTGGTATATATATGCTCTGTAATGTGTTCTTTCCTTGTTCTGACGTGTAATGGTTCACCCTTTTTTACTGGTTCACTCAAGTACAGCACGCTGAAGTGTAATGAATGATACTTGTGAAGTGCTTCTAAGATAAGCTGTGGAAGCATTTATGTCCGTCTGCTAGTGGCTACTGCATTCATGACATCTTCAAGGCACAGCATGTTAGAACTTGCTCTTGCAGATGCTCATTGCTCTGCTCTCTGAAATGATGATAGTGCACAGCTCTGATGCATGGCAAGAGACTCTGAAATTTGCAACCTAAAATATGCTATCACCATACTGATTTGTTATCTTGGCATGTTGGACAAATTAATAAATGTGGCAATGGTGATAAATCCAGTGATTTTTTTTTTTTTTTTCCTGTATTTGACCTTGCTCATACTGGTGAAAGTCTTTGAAGAAGTTTTAAAGGCAAAGGGAGTTATAGCAAGACAGAAAACAAAGTTTGCCTCTAGACAGCAATACTAGCATGGAAGCTTTTTTAGTGTAATGTACATCATCTCTTTGCACATAAGCCCCTGCTGAGGCTGAATCCTAACTGGGACAAGAGTATAGCACAAGGAAGCTGATAGTGCTTAAATATGCAGTATTTCTCCCTCTTTCCTGCCTGGTTTAAGGAGTGAACACTGAGCATATCACGTTCCCAGTAAATAATACTTTTTAAATGCAAACAAAGTTTCCTTGCAAACTACAAAGGAGCTGTTGAACATATGTTGCTATTGACAATTTTTTTTTTTTTTTAAACAGAATGGAAAAAAATAGAAAATACTTCTTTGACTAAGACTCCTATAGGCTCATTAAAAGTTGTTTGTGAAACTAAAGCACCTCCTGTTACCTATTAAGCCAAATCACTATGAAACTATGAAACTGAAGGCATAGCTATAGAACATATAATCAGCTGTTAAAATAGAAAAAGTAAATCACATGTGGAGAAAAACATATTGCAATATAAAGAGACAAATCAGCAGCTTCAAATAGAGAAGAAAAACAGCATCCCCTCTATGAAAAAAATGCTTGTGCAGAGTGGTCTGAGATTTGAACAGATTTACAACTTTCCTTTTCATGTCAAAACTGCTATGTTTTGATGCAAAGATTAAAAATTGTATCTGGATAACGAGTAGGAGAATATAACAGTGAAATGTGACCATAACCTGATCACCTCAACGCTGGCTGCTGCTAGAGAAGAGCATGGGATTTGCTGAATGACACTGTGGGATGTCAGCTGGTTTTGTCTCCATATCAGCCCCCTCAGTGATGAGCCAGGGCAATCAGAAGCCTGTTTGAACAGGAGAGAAAGGAATATCAAAAGGCAGATTGGAATTGGTGTTAAAATGAATAGTCTGAAATCTCAAAGTGAGATTACTGGGGTAATGATAACAAAGTCATCTTACAAAGAAGGCTGTTATTTTAAGAAATGGAATTTCACTAGGAAAAAAAAAAAGAAAAGAGAATAAAGAGATCAGTGCTACTGAAACTGTGACTGTGAGATGAAAGATAAATCTTTAATATGAAGCACTTCTTTACCTAATGAAATGACATTGGGAAATACATTTATGTTGCGGATTTTTTTCTTTACCCAAGCCATAATGTTCTGAAGTAAACAGAATCACAGTTTTGTGTTTTCTCCAGAATCTGAGATGAAGAAACCGAAGGGACTTTTTTAGTAATAATGTTAAATAGGATAACTTTAGTTTTATCTTAGCAGAATAATAAGACACAAGAAGTATGTATTGTAAGGAAGTAATATGGTAGGTTTACCATTTCTGCTATTTGGTTACTTATTTGTACAACTTATTTTTGAGGAGATTCCCCTGTGTTTTCATGCAAAGAATAAGTGACTCTGTAGGAAGAGCAAAGGAACAAGCACAGGAGGTGTGATCCTGCCTAATGCAATGGCTCTGAGGCTTCTTGGACACTGTGAAGGTGACCAGGGTGTAAGGACGTGTCTGGAAAAGAAAAGTAGGGAATCCATCTGTATTACTCCTCCTCCACAGTGTTGGTACTATGCTGTTTCACAGCCAGAAGTAATGAGCCAATAAGATCATTATTTTGTACGGGTCTCTGTAACTTGTTTACAGGCTAAGTGTGCTTCTACTTGTTTTCAACACAATTTTTTTTAATAGATGACTAATTTTGAAAGAACCTTTGTTCTGAAATTTCATGTTCATGTTATTATTGCTCTCCATCATATTTGAAAAACCATGGCTGTTGGGTAGAATCCCCAGTGACTGGAAAAAAGGAAGCATTATTCCCATTTTTAATAAAGGGAGAAAGAAAGACCTGGGGATCTACAGGCTGGTGAGCCTCTCCTCTGTGCTTGGGAAGATCACTGAGCAGATCCTCCTGGTTACCTTGCTAAGGCACATACAAGACAAAGATGTGATTCAAGACAGCCAGCATGGCTTCACCAAGGGCAGATCATGTCTGACCAATCTGGTGGCCTTCTATGATGGAGTGATGGCATAGGTAGATGGGGAAAGATTTTGGATGTCATCTACCTGGACTTCTGCTAAGTCTTTGACATGGTCTCTCACCACATCCTTCTCTCTAAATTGAAGAGATATGGATTTAAAGATGGACTATTCAGTGGATTAAGAACTGGTTGGCTGATTGCAGCCAAACGGTTGTGATCAATGGTTCTATGTTTGGGTGGAGGCTGGTCACAAGTCCCCCAATGGTTGATCTTGAAACGGGTGCTCTTCAACATCTTCATCAATGACACAGACGATGGCATCGAGTGCACCCTCAGCAAGTTTGCAGATGACACCAAGCTGAGCGGTGCCGTCGATATGCTGGAGGGAAGGGAAGCCATCCAGAGGAACCTGGACAGGCTGGAGAAGTGGGCCCATGAGAATATAATAAGGTTCAGCAACATGTTCCACTTAGGCCTGGGCAATCCCAGGTATTTATACAAACTGGAGGAAGATCTCCTTGAAAGCAGCCCTGCACAGAAGGACTTGGGGGTTCTGGTGGATGAGAAGCTGGACATGAGCCAGCAGTGTATGCTTGCAGCCTGGAGGGCCAACTGTGTTCTGGGCTGCATTAAAAAAGGGGTGGCCAGCAGGGAGAGGGAGGTGATTGTCTCCCTCTACTCGGCTCTTGTGAGGCCCCATCTGCAGTACTGCGTCCAGGCCTGGGGCCTCCAGTACAGGAAGGACGTGGAGCTCTTGGAGCGGGTCCAGAGGAGGGCCACTAAGATGATCAGAGGGCTGGAGCACCTCTCCTGTGAGGAAAAGGTTGAGGGAACTGGGCTTGTTTAGCTTGGAGAAGAGAAGGCTCCGAGGAGACCTCATTGTGACCTTCCAGTACTTGAAGAGAGCATATAAACAGGAGGGGGAACGGCTGTTTACATGGGTGAATAGTGATAGGACAAGGGGGAATGTTTTTAAACTGAGACAGGGGAGGTCTAGATTAGATATTAGGAGGAAGTTTTTCACCTAGAGGGTGGTGGTGACACACTGGAATAGGTTGCCCAAGGAGGTTGTGGATGCCCCATCCCTGGAAGCATTCAAGGCCAGGCTGGATGTGGCCCTGAGCAGCCTGGTCTGGTGGTTGGTGACCCTGCACATAGCAGGGGGGTTGAAACTAGATAATCATTGTGATCCTTTTCAACCCAGGCCATTCTATGATTCTATGAAAACTTGGGGCTACTTTTGAATATCCAGTGTTGAGTTGAAACTCCAGCGAATATCTTTATTTCAGGAGGAGAGCTGACCATTGACTATGCCTGCTAATAGGCGTAGCATGATAATATGCTGCTTGGGAATTTGTGTATGTAAGTGATAGGCTTGTTTAGTTTTCTTTTTTATAAAAAGAAAAGATTCTGCGATGTTATGTAAGAAACTGCTAGTCCATGTACAACAGATTGACTGTGTGGTCTTTAAAAGGGAGACCTTTTCTTTGTTTCATAAAACATGTGAACATGTCAGGTGGCATCCAGCAGAAGCCTTCACACGCTGCAGTAAATCAGCTCCCAGGGCTCATGCATTGCTCAAGCAGGCAGCAGACGTCTTCTCCCTGTGCCAGTGTGTGCATTCACTTGTGATCCAGGCCCCAGCATGCAGCCTCTTTGTGGCAGCACCAAAGGAATGCATTTTTCCAATGGATTCTTTGCTTGTCCAGACGTCATAGGGTTGTTAAAGTATTCTTTCTACAGTGGAAATCTGAGCCTTTTTTGTGTGTGTTCTAAGCAGTTTCTGTAACTGAAATAAAAAAAGAAAAAGATGAACATTTTCCACCTTTTGAAGTTGCCCTCAGTGCAAAATGCCACCTCCCACTGCCATGTCATTGATACAGGTGATTGCACGAACACAGCACCAACGAGCCTGTCAGTACAGGAAGCACATTCCTGTAACCAGATGAGTTGCCTCAGACAAATCTGTTTCTCTTTCTTTGTGTGACCTTTTCCCTGTTTGCATTCCCTATCAACATAGATATCTTTTGTAGCTCACAAATTACTTTCCTGTTCCACGGTAGACATCTCTGCTGTGGCTGTTTGGCTGTTGCTTTCCCTTCCCACCAAGTGACACATCCACCTGAAAACTTGTCCCATCAGACTCCTGCACTCCCACAGGGCACAAATTCCAGAGCTGGGTAAGAGATGGGCAAGATCCTAGTTGATCCTGAAAAAGGAAATCCATGCATGCCCTATCTCAATTCTTTCTACCTCCTTACACTTCAGATACTGCTTTTCTTTCTTCTCTTGCCCTCAGCCTCTCTTGAGCAGTGCAGTGCTGTGGGGCTGGCAGTGTGATGTCTGAATGCCTGAGAAAGGGCTGAAGGTCTGCCTCAGTCCAGAGATCAACTGAAGGCAGGAAATAATTCTCTGTCTTTTTCATTTGGTAGATGAGAAAAAGTAAATGGAAGGACATCTGTTACAAAAACACCATCATTAATTTCATGCTCTGTGATTAGATGCTTTAAGAACCCAGGAATCCACGTGAACCTGTGCACTCTAGAGGCTTTCCCAACCCAGATGCCTGCCCTGCCCTTCCTGCCTTGAAGCAGAGCGGTGGCAGCCTGGGTAGTATTGATCTGGTTTTCTCTGTGTCCCTGTGTTTGTGGCACTCTCACATAGGTAGACTGAATGCTGGGAGCTTGCAGCTATGAAACCTGTCTTCATTATCTTATTGCATGTGGATTATTGCTGAGAACCCAGTGCTATTTGTACCACGTTACATATTTGCATGGCAACAAGAGCTCAGATCTTAGCAAATACAGATGTAAAGAAAACATGCTATGAACGAGTAAAAAGCCTTTTTACAGTTCTGTTCAGTGTACAATAATATTGTACAAAATTCACACAGTGAGAAACCCGGTGATGTTAGAACCTTGCCAGACGATTTGAATGGATAAGGTTTTCTTTTGCTGCCAGTGGGTCCGGTAGTCATAAGCAAATGGACTGAAAACCCAGCTTGGTAATGTAACCAGGATATCAATTGCTTGAATAAAACAAGAGATGGTCTGCAATCAGTAGACTTTCAGAAAGATGCAGCTAATTTGCATCACTGTTACTGAACGAATATTAGTCTTGCCCTCTTCGTCTAGTATTAAATCAACAGCTTGCTCAGAAATTATAGCTGAGACAGGGAATGAGTAAGTCCCCTGTGTGCACTGGGTTTTGGTTACCTGAGCAATACTCAGCCTAACACATATCTCTAAGGAACATTTTGCCTTCTGCTGAAGACAAAAAAATTAATCCTATTAATCCTTTGGGGTCATAGTTTTTTTTGCCTAACATTCGTCCAGTCAAAGAAGTTTGATTAAAAGCCAAGTTTATTAATTTATTCAGATTAATCTGATGAAGAACTTGCTGTCTAACTGCTCTGTATTCTGTAAAGACCACAATTAATCTTTGCAGTACAAACAGTCCTACGGCATCTCTTTCCTTTGAGAAACTTCAGCAGTAAGATTGACAAACTTTGAAGTGTCATCTAAATAAATAAATGATACTAGACCTTACTGGCTTTCTGCATGAAAATTTGAAAATATACCTTCGGACTGCTGTGCCTGATTTATGTTCCTTTCACGGGATACTTGGCAACAAAGCAAAACAATTTATAATAAGGAACCTCTAAAATATGAGTACAGTGACACATATTAGAAAAATATATTAAAGTATGTAGCGGGTAGGCATCAGTCACTAATTCTTAATTGATACCTAGGAAAATAATTCAAGTTTTTATAAAGTTTTAATAAAGCTGTAATCCAACCATACTGGAATTTTGATTAAATAAATTACACAAGCAACTATAGTAAGTGTGAATGTTGGAACTGCTCAAAGTGTAATACCAGACCTACCACCTTGGAGAAGCAGCAGCCCTTCCAGGGGGTCACAGTTCTGCAGCTCTGATCTCAAGGTGCCCACTCACCAGTGAGATTTCCTAGGTGAACCGGTGTAAGCACCAGAGCTTTGTCCCACTGCTGTGCACACACTGCCTTTGGGGGTGGTATGAGCAGAAATGAGAGGGCTAGCCACAAATCAGGGACACATGAGCTCGTGCTCTGGTCCTTCTGAAGGCAGTAGAATTTCAATGCCTGTTCGAAGTATTACTTAGAATAAGAATGGAGTTAGTTCTGCCATGAAAGTTCAATATTGAATTACTAAAAAGGACATCTGTAAGTGAACTATATACTATAAATGCAGGTTAAGCCAGCCTTGACAGAAAAACTTGCATGGATTTTACTAGCAGTGCAAAGTTGAGCTCTGTGCAACCACAGATTTTAGTAACTGAAGCAGATGCAGTCACTGCTTTAACTGCAGAAGAACGGATAGCTGGGAAGACAGAAGAGCTCTGTAGTGATATAGACAACTATATAAAAAAATTCCTGTCTACCTCTGCTAAATGAATCCAGAACACTTCTAGATGCATGACCACTAACATATATCTCAAAAGGTAAAAACATCAGTATACTCCGTAATGACTCCATAATACTTCCTCTATGAAATTAGGCTAATATCTACCACTAGGGAGAAGGAAGAGAGGCCTCTAGGTGAGCAATCATTGGCTGGTTAGCAATTGCCTGTGTATCATTCGTTATATACATATACACATGCATATATTTGTCATAACTATTCTTCTGCTTTTTTTTTTTTTTCCTTCTTCTTTTCTCTATCTTAATAAATAGTTTTATCTCAATCTGTGAGTTTTATTTATTTATTTATTTATTTCCTGATTCTCTACCCCATCCCACTGGGAAAGGGTGGGAGTGTGTGGTGCTCAGCCACCTTCTGGATTAAACTACAGCACTATGTTTTAGCACTGCCAGTAATTTAGTGACACTCAAAGGTGCCCCAAGCCCTTCTATCCTTTGCTACCAGCTTTACTTTAACTCTTAAAAAATGGTGATTCTGTTTATCAAATTTGCAAGTGTAAGTAGTGTTTGTTTTATCCCTGATTTACGTGCACAAGGCATAATTCTTTTTGTATTCTTTCCGTTGAATTGATTTCCCTGAGTGATCCTGTGGAGCAGAGATTACTCCTTAGTAGACCTCTCCTTCTCCTCCATTGCCATGAATAAATTGAGGGGAATGACTGGAATACACTGCTGATTATCAATGAAGGAAGGGAGTCTTATTGGCAAATCTAATTTTGAAAGCTATGTCTTCTAAGAGCAGAATATTCAACGGGATGGATTTTTACATAAATAATGTGTTGAATTCATTATATGTATTCTTTCAGAGAGCCATGGGGGATTTCGCACTTAGAATCACAATGCAAGTTATAAGATACTGAGAGCTGCCATATGTTAGAATTTCTCTTTTTGGAAGAGCTTCAGTGTGAGCGGGTGCAGAGTCTGTATTTATTATTATGTGCTAGTTTTGAGCTGCAAAAATAAAATCTTACAATCCTGCAGTTATTCTGGATATCTTGTTATGTTAGTTAATTCTGAAAACGGATCAAAACAGGAGATCTCATCCCAAGGAGACAGAAAGAAAAAAAAAAAAACGTATCCATTGTACCAAGCAGTTAGCTATTCATATACTTTCAAGGACACATTTTGTAAAAAGGTATTTATTACTTGTTTGTTTTTAACAAAAGAGTAGGCCTGTTACTCCCAGGTCTGTTTAAAAAATAGCTTTTCGTTACAAATGTTCTCCTTGTGTACATGTGTGAATGAAACATCCCCTTGTTTTCATCCCCTTGTGATCTTTACTTTTTACAAAAGTGGTAATTGGGTAGTGACTGCTTCTGTTCTCAATCACTATCTGTGCAGCCCTCCTGATGATAGGGTCTAGTCCTTGACTTGAGCTCCTCTGTGCTTCTCTCATACTAGTAATTTCCAGTGTGAAATTGAAGCAGCAATTGCCACTTCAGTGCAGCAGCTTCAGGTTTGCGTTGCCTTTTCAAAGCCACTGGCTGTAGTTTTACACTTACTTTCCCAATAGCTGATTTCTTGCCAAGTCTTGCTACAGCTGTGTTTTCCATGACTGAGCAAGGATAATAAGGTGTTTGCAATGGCATTCACTATGTCTGATGTATACAAATGCCCTTTAAAAAAGACCATTCACCTGTTAGTTGTCTATCTGACCCTGATATGCAAAGTGAAAAATAGCCTATGACTCCAGCCTTCCTGATCAAATGCCCATTTTTATATTTGAAACAGCACACCTGGGAAACAAATGCACAAAGTGCTCACGAACTGTGGTGGGTTTGTGTGATAGAATTCCCATGAACAGTGATTCGTGAATTTGTATTCAAATCCTCATGATCCTCCCCCTCCCTCTCCACTGCCCCCATTCCTCAACCCCCTCCTTCCCCCCCCAAAAAAAAACAAAGTCTATGTAATGTGGACTATTATGGGTTAGAAGCAGAAGGGATGTTATCTCCACATGAAGATTATGGCACCATACACAATCAACAAAGATGACAAAGATGACATACTATCTTTTTAACTCTAATATTTTAATTTGATAATGGCTGACACGAGGTGGCTGGGAAGGACTTAGTACATCTTCTACTAAACCTGTCTTCTGTATTTTTAATGTCATGGATTGTCTGTAGCAAAAAATAGAGGTGACTAAGAGATTACAAGATTAATAAGCAAATGTACAGTGAATATATTTTATCATATTTGATGTATAAAACATTATGACAGCCTTGAAAATGTTACAATCCCCAGAGATTCTGTGTACACTGAAACACAAAATATGGTAGGGCTGCATCTCAGAAGAGTCTGTAGGAGGAGAAAAGGACTCTGCTAGCCAAAGCTGTATTTTGCAGCTCTACCCAGAAAAGCACGCAGGTAAAAGAAGCTGAATTTCACAGGGCAAGAGAAGGAAGAAGAG
This sequence comes from Meleagris gallopavo, assembly GCF_905368555.1. Taxonomy (NCBI): domain Eukaryota; kingdom Metazoa; phylum Chordata; class Aves; order Galliformes; family Phasianidae; genus Meleagris; species Meleagris gallopavo. The sequence goes on from NC_139435.1 coordinate 21,217,910, forward strand.
TGGGCTATCATAGTTGCATTTGGTAAAAGAACTTCATATTTCTCATATGAGTTGCTGCGTCCTTCATTTAGTATTGAGTGATAAAAGCCTTCGGGACTGCATTTTCTGTTAAGCTAGAAAAAGTTTAGGACTGATCTTGACAAGGGGGAGATCTCAGTAAACAGGCATCCTGTTGGCAGTGCAGACACCTCATGACTGTTGGAAGCTCTGTTTTGTCACAGTAAGTGAAAACAGCACTTAAAACCAAGCACCAAGTTCTTGTACAGAATTCTCAGTCTTCAGCAGAAGCATGAGCATGCATGAGATTGCACAACTGCTTACAGGAACTAAAATCCTGTAATTTAGCAAGACAGGATTGTAGGATTTAACCACTGCATATCCACCCTGCGCAAGACAGGGCAGGTTGCATACAGCTGATGCAAGATCTGTAATTATTTTTGTGTCTGCATTACAGCACAGACATACCTGAGACAGCTTTAAACTAATGAACTCAGGAAGTGCTGATGATATTACTGATCGTTCAAACGCTTCCCTGATTTCATAGGTGGGTTTTATGTCATTCACTGAACTCTTTGCTACAAGAACCTGAATCATCTGCTATAAAACTGATTTAGATAAGACTGCACTCTGTGCAGTCTTATTGTGGTGCAGACTTGTTCAAAACACCACTGCTTAAACAACCTTTCAAAACTGTGAAATCCTCTCATTCCAGGTTTGCATGGCAAAGAAGCATCAATTCATTTATCTACTCTCAGAGCAACACTTCAGCTCTCCTGAACAGGTGCACACTTTGTATCACTTTGTTACACGGTTTTATGCTTAATAAGAATGCCTTGTTTGAAGCAGCTCTTCATCATCCTGACCAAACAGCTCAGCAGGAACGGGCAGAACAGGGTGTGCTTGTGGATCACCAGCAGTGGCAGCCAAGTGGTGGGAAGACTGAAGCAATTCTGAAAATCTCAGAACCATGGCAATGGTCAGTGCTGTCAGAGGCCACCTTCAGGACGATCAGTTCCTGCGGTTACAGTGCCCTCAATCTTGTTGTACCCCACATGGTCCCATCACACCTTTAACACTGCTGCTCCTCATGCCTTTGGGAACTACACTTCTCCTTGGATCACCACTACTACAGCTGTCCTGTAGCAAAAGCTGTATGTTTGAAGCTGGAGTAGCACTGATTTTTGGAGTGGAGTGATCAGTGACTTTGCAGGAGTCTCACATTGTCTTTTGCACAGCCACCTGCTAGAAGCTACTCCCAGCATCCCAAACCAGGCGATCAGTGGGGTGCAGAGCACAGAGGGGAGCACGTCAGTAAATGACTGCGCTGCGAAAGGTCCTGCTCATCAGGGGGATAGCCTGAGCACCCTGCAGAGACATCCCAGCCAGCACAGGAAGAGAAGGAAATACCAGCCACAGAGACAGGACTGAGTGCAATTCTTTGCTGTATAAGTTCAGCCCATCTCTGCTCTGACTCCTTTCCTGTAGTATCTATAGATCAGTATAAAAAGAGCTACAAAATTAACAAAATTCTTTAGCCATTGTTACAGAGGCAATCATGCTTTAAAGGAGCTAAGAGTTCTGAAATGTTTCCATTGCCTGATTTGAGCCATTTATCTCTTGAAATCTCAGCATTAGGGAAGGCTGACTGCACTCTCAAAGCTGTAAGGTATCTCTTCTATTGGTCTCCCTGCTTTCTGAAGCTGAATGCAAAACATATAATGTGTGTCTCTGTGTCACAGCATAGAGATCTGATTGTATTTTATTTTTAACCCCTCTGGTACCATCATTCTGTACCTTGCACGGAACATGCCAAATACAGAGGTGCAGAGTAACCCGGGAAGACATGGTTGAAAAGTGCAGCCAATGGCCTCAAGGCTTCACGGCACAGAGAGAAATTCAGTGAAGAAATTCCTACAACAAATATGTTGTGTGGAGGAGTGACACTGAGGCAGAGAGAAATTCCTCCGCTGTATTTGGATGAAGACGATTCAGATCCTGCCCTTGTTCCCTCCTTGTTTTGTATGATGATGGATGACACTGTGCAGAGCTGCTGTGACTGTTTTCACAGGTCTCTGGCATATAAATTTGTTGGTTCTTCTAACAATTCTTCATCTGGTAAAATCTAATTAAACACTCAATGTGAGAAAATGAGGTTATGTTTAAATGTGACCTATCTTCTACTGGGCCTAGGTCTCTTCCATGTTATTATAAGCATGCTGGAAGCATTGATGGCAAAAATCAAAGTTCATTGTGCTGTAGTTTAAACAGAAAGGGGACCGTATCAAAGGACTGATTATTGTGTTCACTGTTACTGGCATGGGCCAGGGTGCCCGTGCCCTGTCCCTGAATAAGTTCTCAGTGCTCTGCTTTACTTTGTTTTGGCAATGCTTTTTAGAAACTTGTATCCCATGTCTCCTCCCCTCAGGACTGAATACAAAGCATGTAACAAAGGCCAGGTCCTCTGTCAGGGAGCACAGGGCCAAAATCTTTGTTCTTGAAAGACACTTTGACTGCCAACCGTGACCAGACAGGTGACATCTGGTCAGGATAGCTCCACAACCAAGAATCAGTCCAATTAAAAACAAACAGAACGTGGACAAAGGTCACTTCTCAAACAAATTAACTACTGCTGTATGCTGGCAGACTGGCTTGTGTGATCTCACTGCTGCTGGCTAGCAAAGGGAAACAGAAGTGTTCTTCTGTATCTTAAAAGAGTATTTTTAAATTGCTCATCCTAAGTACTCTGTTGCAACACAGCAACGTTATTTTTCCTAGATAGTGTTCCAAAAGAGCAGTGTTATTTTTCCTAGGTAGTGATTCTCCAGTCCCATATCTAATGAGATTCATTGGATGTTTGTTTCTAATTATGGAAGATAGCGGGTGACCATTCCATGATGTTACATCAACTGGTCTTCAAATACTGCTCAGTTGAGCTATATCCTGAAACCACAATTTTCTTCAAATAATCTATTTTCATTGAATATGACTGTTCTTATTCCAGCAGCCACTGCACTAAATGGAAATCATATCTCCAGCCCTGACATGGGATGTAATAGTTTTATCTGGATAAAAATGTAACTGCAAAATGATAGCCAGAATGAAGCTCTAAGTCATGCAGGCTTAACTGAAGAGGTACTCTGCAGGGTGCCAGGTTGCCCTTTGCTTCAGTTCACAAGAGCTCTGCTCTCATTGATTTCAAGAAAGACATACAAGCTACACTAAGAACATTGATTGCTCTGATTATTATAATTTTTTTTTTTTTTATGTTATGCTTCAGAGCTGCTGACATGTGCAAAAACATTTTACAAGGTGTGATCAGAAAGTTAATTGTCCCTGCCCTCCAGCATGCTCCAGTAATTACCTTCAATAGCAAAACCTGGAAGTTAATCACAGTATTTGCAAACTCAGTCTCATTGTTCATATGCTGAATCTTTTCCAACAGAATTATCCATTGAAATTGGAGTGTACAGGAAGTTCATTTGAAGCAGGCATTTCTTACTGGTAAGAATACCCTAATTATTATTTTCTAATTAAATTAGGCTTTTTAAAAAGGTTAACCATGACATTTTAATAGCTTCAGCTCATATTGATATTCTGAGGACACACTTCAGTTCAGCCACTTGTGACTGAAAAAGATGTTTTTCCAATTAAGAAATCTCTTTTTAAGAGCTTCTCCTAAATGACATCTATTTTACAGAGGGATGTGGGCTAGAATGTAATTTATTTCCCTAGCTACAAAGCCTCATAGTTCAGCAGGTAACCCTTTCAAATCTTGTCATTACAAAATTTTAATCTCAATACCACATTGAGTTTATAATGTCAGACACTCAAAAATAAATAATTTAAAAAACAATTATTAACAGTTAATTGTTGCCACTCTATACAATATTGTTTCTAATGCACTAGAGCACATTCTGAAGAAGCCCACTTAAAATTTGTAGACACACTTGTTTAATTAGTAATGTTTCTGATGCTTTTAAATATTCTATGCAAGAAATGCTACGTATCTGGGTTAAAGTAAGTCTTTTCTTTCATTCCATCTTCATTATGCAAATAATATTTGAGGATCCCTACAGAGATATGTATTTCAGTTTGTTATGAAAAGAGACAGGACCTATCCCACTTGACCTACAAATGTTGAAGTCCAAACTGTGTATGAATACAGTGAGGTGAGGAGGTAAATATAAATAATAATATATAATAAATAATATTCGTCGGATTGATAGCCAGTGATCTCAACACAGCAAAAGCCAATTCGGTCTCATTAAGCGACGGTGAGCATAAAGAAGGAATCTGAATGGGAATTATTTGTTATTTCTGCAAATGTGTACTGGGAATTCCTATCAAGTACAAGGGGAATATAAAGAAGAGGAAGAAAATATTTAAAGAGTAGGAGGAAGATGTCATTGTGGCTATTTGAGTTAACTTCTCAGCACAGAATGGGAAAGGGATTGTGATAGTTCCCAAGGGGCACTGAAGATTAGCATAAATAGCTTTTCTTCAGAGAAATAAATAAAAAATGTGTTGGAGAAAGACAAAGAAAACAGTGATGTTAGCAAATGTCAGGCCAAAAATTAAACAAAAATTCTTGTGGCTGTGTTTCACTTTACGTTTGGTAATTGGTGGCAATTGTCAGGCCAAAACTAAACTGAATAATACAAATTCCAAACATACTGGACAGGTCAAAATCCAAGTGAAGCATTTGTTTTCATTGAATGTTGCCATCTGAAGCTGCATATGTATATTTTTCTGTTTTCTTTATTGTGTGTGAGATTTTGGAGATTTTTGTCTTCATTCTAATTCAAGAGCAAAAATGAATGTCAGCATATGAGTTTTCCTGCACAATGGAAGTACTAGCCAGGTACCATCCTCACATTCATATAAGAAAAAAAGAAAAAAAAAAACTCTCAAGAACTGTGTGCTGTTCTATGAGAAAAGGCTTCCCTATCTAAAATGATACCCTGGAGCTGACCTGTACATAATGCACTATTAGATAGCCTAGGCACCTTGGACAGTGTCTGCTCCAGTTGTATCCCATTCATTTTTCTGTGCATACCTGTCACTCGTGAAATTTTTGTGAATGCTGGTTTTGACAGGAAAAGACAAATGACTCAAATTACTTACATTAAGTACCCTAACTTGACTACAAACCACAATATAGCTTCTAGGAATCAACTGCTTTTTAAATAGAGCTTAAGGAAAACAGATATTTGTACATACATTAGTTTGTTTACTTTCAAAATGTTTTAAACAACAAACTGTTCTGTGTTAAAATATTTTATAACACTGTTGTATGTTGGAAGGAAATGTTTTAAGAGAGATTAACTAGTACTAGGTACAACAAACCAACTGAGAGCTTTATTTCAATGGCTTGTTGCGATTTGTGTATGCAACACTGCTCAAACTGCATTTCAGTACAGAGGAAAGAGGAAGGAGTAACTCTTTGACAGGATGAAGGCCAAAGAAATGCTAACAAAAAGTATCCAATAACCTAAAAAGCATTAAAATAGAATCGTGAGATTCTCTTTGGCAGACTTTGGAATCAGCTGTGCCTGGAGCTGATTACTTCCTGCTCTGTCAGAAAATCTAGCTGTAGTGAACTGAATTACTGTAGATGGTTTCAAGGGATAAGGAAAGATAAATGAGCCAAACAAAAAAGGCCCACAGAAAATTAAATGAAAACACAGACTATGTGTTCCAATAAAAGATCACTGCTAAAACTGACTGCAAAGAAAATAATGAATTTGTTAGAACAAACATGAGGGCACTAAATGTTATTGCATCCAAATGATGTTTACATAATTTTCTTCTTGGAATAAAAAGAGATGGTGACACAGTGCATACAAACTATGTTCTAGTTTTAAATTTGAAGGGTATTTAATCTTTTGTTCTGCTAATCAGACAATATTTAAGTAATTGCACATCAGATTGCCAAGAAGGTCAAATAGTGATCTCTGAATTATGTAGCTGTTTATTACTTTTTGCAGTAAGACATGCCAATTCGTTTTTTTTTGAGAGTCTGCAGGGATGGGGCACACACAGCTTCTCTGGCCAGGATGATAGTAGCTACTGTTGACAATACTGGTAATAAATGGTAGAAAGTGGCAAAAAGCACATACACAATATTGGAAATACAACACCTACAAGCTCAAAACACTGCTATAGTGATAAGGAACACTTGAGCCAGAAAATATAAAGCACATGATATAACTATCTGCTATCAAATCAGTATGAAAGAGTTGGAAGTCAATATACCTGGTGTAACTACGCCTTCTTCAACCAGGCAGTAGGAGAAGAACAGGGAAAGCTTGGTCACACATCAATCTGTTCATTTACAGTACTGTTTTTTCTCATTTGCTTTGAGGTATGACACTTGCAATACATGATAAGCTCCTTTCAGAGCCCACTATTTAATCCAGTGGGCAGTCAGGCACCTCAGACTTTACAATGTACTCTTCGACTTTCTTACCAGTGGTTCAGATCTTACTGGGGATAGGCACATATGCAAGCATATTTAGAAACATTGCACTCTTCTCGCTTGATCCTCCTGCATTCAGTGTTCCCCAGTGACCGAAGGAAGGATTTCACAGGTAGCAGCCAGGAGATGAAGATTGTCTGTGGAGTTGTTCCCTTCCTTCTCACAGCTGGCTGCTGCCCATCTGACTGTGCGGTACGAGGTCACAAAACACAGAGAATTATAAGTTACTTGTTGTAGGAGGGGTCCATAATCGTATCTCCTTTTTCATCATTCCAAGTTATATGTAAATCACAGAAATGTTGTCAAAGTATGCAAGTTTTTTTAATTTTTATTTTATTTTTTATTTTTTTATTTTTATTATTATTATTTTTTTTTCAGTTTCATTGGCTCCGGACCTGTCAGTGGCTTCATTGCCTTTCTCTGAACATGCTCCAGGGCCTCGATGACTTTCTTGTTTTGAGGGGTTCAAAACAACACAGTGCTCAAGATGCAGCCTCACCACAGCTTAGCACGGGGGACAATCATTTCCCTGCTCCTGCTGGCTGCACTTTTTCTGATACCAGCCATAATGCTATTGGCCTGGGCACACTGCTGGCTCATGGTCAGCCAAGTGTCAATTAACACTCCCAGGTCCATTTCTTCCAGCCAATTTGTTGCATGCCTGTAGCTTTGCCTGGGGTTGTTGTGGCCAAAATGCAGGACTCAGCACTTGGTCTTGTTGAACTTCATCTCACTCGCCTCAGTCTAGCGATCTAGCCTGTTCAGATCACTCTGAAGGGCCTTCCTTGCTCCCAGGCAGATTGCCATTTCCTTCCGACATTGTATCATCTGCAAACTTACTGGGGGCGCACTCTATCCCCTCATCCAGATCATCAATGAAGATATTAGGCAGAACAGGCTCCAGTACCCATCTCTTGGGAACAATACTCCCGACCACTTGCCAACTGGATTTAACTCCATTCTCCACCACTCTCTGGGTCAGGCCCTCCAGCCAGTTTTTAACCAAGCAGAGCGTACCTGTCCAAGCCGTGAGCTGCCAGATTCCCTAGGAGAATACTGCTGGAGACAGTGCAGTGTCAAAGTCTTTGCTAAAGTCTAGGTAGACCACGTGAACAGCTTCATCCGCCAGATAAGTTACTCAATCATAGAAGGAAGTGAGGCCTTTTATGAGCCCATGCTGGCTGGGCCATATCCCCTGGTTGTCCTGCACATGCCATGTGATCTCTCTCAAGATGATCTGTTCCATAACCTTTCTCGGCAACAAGGCCAAGCTGACAGACCTGTAGTTCCCTAGATCCTCCTTATGATGCTTCCTGCAGATGGGAGTCACATGGGCAAGGCTCCAATACTCTGAGGCGTCTCTGTTTTTCCAGCAATGCCAATAGCTGGTGGAAATGACATGGCAATCATCTCCAACAGCTCCCTCATCATACTACGGTGGATCCCATCTGGCCGAATGAATCTGTGATAGTCTAGGTGGAATAATAGGCTTCTAACTGTTTCCAGTTGAATTGTGGGAGGTTTATTCTGCTCCCCATTCCAGACTTCCAGTTCAGGGAGTAAAGTATCACAAGGATAACTGGTCTGACTTTTAAAGACAGAGCTAAGAAGGCACTGAGAACCTCAGTCTTTTCCTTATTCTCAGTGGTCATGTTCCCCAGTGCACCCAGTAAAGGACGGAGATGCTCTTTAGCACTCCTCTTATGGTTAATTTTTTACCACAATGGATAGGTTGAGTTCAAGCTGGGCTTTTGCTTTTCTGATTTTCTCCCTGCGCATCCTAACAACTTAATTTTACACTCTCTGAGCTGCCCATAAACATATGATGAAATTAAATGAAAATAAAAAGAAATTTAATGAACATATGGTGAAAAATCTACCCAATGTTAAGTATAAAATCTATCCAATGTTAACATTTGGAATTTGGGAGATGAGGATGAAGGGAAGAGAAAGACAAACACAAATAATAGATATTTTTCTTTCCTTTGGAGTTTCAGCACCTACAAGAGTCCCTTTCCAGTTTCTTTCAATGACTGTACCTTAACAGTGCTGCAATTTAAATGACAAGATGGGTGTATATTTTTTCTTACAGTAAGTTAAGGAAATGTAAAATTAATTGTTCAAATCTGCCACAGACATCTTATATCTCATACCAGCCATAAAATGGGTGACATGCATTCAGCACTTTAACATACTGCTCTTTTTTCTGTGAGTAATTGAGGGAATGAGTGATTAGGATCTCTTGGTGAAGTTGTGATGATGATAGATGATGATCACTAATTGTGATGGGGCTTTTCATGAACAGATCTATTAATACTAATATGTCTTCCTTCTATTTCCAGCAAAGGAAATCTATCTCCTTCTATCAAAAAGTCATCTGCTAATTTACTGTATCAGGAACCCAACAAGAATCTCCTGTTCTTCCCCTTGGTGTAAGTGTGAGAGAGTTATTCTGACCCTTAACATTGCTCATTTGATTAACTGAGAATGAAAGAAGGAGATGGACTCTTAAACGTCTAATTAGCTTCTCCTCCTCAGCAGTTCTGAACAAGTCTTTTTGCATCACATTTAGCAAACAGCAGCTGTTGTTCAAGGGTATTTTTTTGAATGTCAAATAAATCTATACTTCACTCACTTTGTTTTGAATTGATTTTTTTCTAAAACAGTGTTATCAGGATGTTTTTGAATCTATATGATATCCACTGTGGTGTTGAAGGTTATAGAAGTCTCTTAGATAAAGACTGAATTCTATATTTTTGGGTTGATTCTCCTGTATGGGCCTTCTCACAAGCCACTGTTTAAACTGAAGTAGATGACACAGCTGAAGGTGTTGGGAAGACCTGTAAGTATGCAATTTGGAAATAAAGCTGTCTGTTCCTTTTCTCCAGACAAACACTGAAGACAATAGGTACAAACAATTAAGTGCAATAGACTACTATTCATGACTTAAATTCTGTTTGAGATCACATTTCCTTAAGTTTAGGAATCACATCAGCTGAAGAAAAATGATTTGGGATTTGTCTGTTGAAAAGTCTGAGCATTTACATGTCCAGGAGGATAAAGATGGGATTTGGCAATACTCAGGTGGTCTGCAGCACTAGGCAATTATGTTATTCTGCCTCTGAGTACCTAAAAATCTTATGTTCTGTGCAGAATAATCATAAGATATTAGATCATTGAAACTGTCTGATGGTCTGTCACTCTGCTATGGGGAGCAGGGGGAAAGCACTGCTGGCAGGGCTTGTTCCAGTTACTGCTTTCTGTCAGGGCTAGTGGCAGGCTGGGTCTGTATCTTGCTGTTGTATTTCAGACAGATTAAATTTTAGTAAGACAGTGCACTGGTCGCTCCTCCCGTGGAACCTGGCTCAAGTCTGGGTTCTTTGGCCATCTCCATCAACATCTGCCTTTTGAGTGGTTCAGGGCAAGTATCCTTGAACTCTCATGCTCCCTGAAGGATTTAAATCCCCAGAGATAATGTATCAAAACTGCCACACCTTCATAGTTACAGAAAGCCTTTGAAAGCAGCTGCAAAGTATTGAATAGAGTCATAGAATATCTTTAGTTGGATAAGACTCACAGTGATCCTTGAGGAAACTACAGTGAGCTCCCCAGACATGTCTTCATAGAGATATGGTAAGACTGTGTGAGGATGCTGGGCATGCTTGTGCCTGTAGAAGGAGCTCAATAAGGGGGCTGGACAGAAAACTCTGACAACTGACCCCACAACTTTCTTCAAGGAAGTGTAGGCGTAACCCATCTTCATGGAGATCTGCGCTGAATTCTTAAGGACAAAAATATCCTCAAAGTCCATTTTGACTGTTGCTGTTTTGAAGTGCTGTGAAAAAGCATACGTCTTATTCCTACAATTTTGTAAGATCATAAAAGTGCTGTAATCTCAAGGGATCTCCAAAAATGAAAGGATTGAGAGCATGCTTATTAGATTTACTAAGGATCTGCAAGGGACTGTGAGTATGTTGGAAAACAGGATCCGAATTTAAAGTGATTTCGAAAAATTGAAAGCGTGGCCTGAGATAAATGGGATACTGTTCACTGAGGACAGATGAAACAAACTGCATTTAGGTAGGAATAATCAACTGCACAAATAAAAAAGGGAACAACTATTTAAGTAGCAAATTCTTATTTGTAGGTTGTATGGCTTATAAATTGAGATAAGTCAACAATATCGTGCCTTATCTTTTCCTCTCTGCCAAGATAATCCCCAGGAACAGATATCCCCCAGTAATGTGTAATGTGAATTTCAGCCTGTGGAAATGGGCAGCTATCCTCCCTCTTACCTCGAGACTGCAAAACCTCAGTTGGAGTGCTATGTCATATTGCAGTACTGCCTCAGTCCATTAAAGTATTTGGAATTAGAGTAGAAGGGATACAAAGCAGTTTGAATGCTGAAAGGTCTCAAAAATTTTACTTACAGTGGAATAAGTTAAATAAAATTGATTTAGTTTTTGCATATGTCAAAAATCAATTGTCTTCGAAGAATTTTTGAGAAGTAACTCAGAAACACTAGCTGTTGTATGTGTTTTCATGTGGCTAGATCCTGCATTTGCACCTGACCATGTCTAAAAGCACAGTAATCTTGAAAGGAAAAGTTTTAAAATGACCGAATTAGACAATAGAAGCTGTTTGTAATGGTTTGGAAAAGGCAACCTGGAGATGTGATATAATGTATAACTATGGACAGCTTTAAGGGCGATTAGGCAGCATTTAGACAGTTAGATGAACATCTACAAGGAATTACCGGGCAACTTGATCTAGCTGTGGTGTCCCTGTTCACTGCAGGGGAGTTGGACTAGACGGCTTTCAGAGGTCCCTTCCAACTCTAAGGATTCTATGATCCTATAATTATTCAGACAGAGATGTAACTATCTTTGTTCAGATAGAGGGGCTCTTTGAGTAGTTTCCTGAGGTTCCACTCAGCCCCTTGCATAAGCCTCACTTGTTCAGTGAAGGCAGGAAGAGAACAGCACTGAGGCAGTAAAGAGCAACCAAGCTGCTGATTCCTAATGTTGCATAGAAATATATTGTTTGTGGATGGATTTCTTTCCCAGACTTCTTTCATACTTTCTTCCCTTTGTCTATAAGTCTTTTTTCCCTATCCCTTTTATCATTTCCACTTATGCCTATTTTTTTCTGTTTTTCTCCCCTCCCTCAGTGTACAAGAGTAAATGAGGTTGTCCCTCAGCTGAGAATAAATTCAGAATGATGACTTCACTGCTGCTCTAGCAGGTATTGTATTGACCCTCACCTTGACCCTTCTTTAACTACTGGCTCTTCAGGGATGCTTCACTAGGCTGCCCAGTGTGTTCGCTTCAGTCTTAGAGGAGATATGCAAATATTTTAGCTCTACAGGCAAATCAATCGGAGATTGATCATACATAAACCATTTTGACCCGACACAGAATTTATCTGGATATTCAATTACAAAATACTGTCATTGTTAATAAAGCACTATATATAATTCAGGAAGATGCAATCTGAAGAATGACAGCATGCAGCTGTACATACACAGCTTTTTTTAACCCAAGATTGAATTTTGCACAGAAAAAAAATCAGAGTTGAATGGTACACAAAATTGGGAGTGCAGACAAGAACAAAACCCATGAGACACGGTACTAGCACCTGGTGCAGAATCATGGCATTTCTTCAAAAGAAGCAACTTCCTCTATACCATAAACAGAAAACATGTCATTTAGATAAACCAGGGATCTTGAATCATTTTAGAGCTTTAACATTCCCTGGTGCTGGGCATAATGCTTCTTCGTTGACCTTTCCAAAATTCTTTTTCCCTTATTTGTACTGCAAATTCTGCAATTTGATCAAAGCCCCATGTAATATCTTTGTACTCTATTTAAAGGGACCCTCACCTCTGTCAGCCCTGCTGGCCATAACTCTGATGGGAAGACAATTTGAGGTTCAATTCCTTTCGTCAGCTTATTATGTGGAAAAAATCCTGTGTTTCAAATGCAAGAAATGTTTGCACAGAATGTCTATCTGGTTTCTGTTTTGATCTGATATTTAGGACTCAGTAATTTTGGTGAGCTCACTGAAAGATCAAATAATTCTTTTATAGATAAAAGAGATATAGGAATTAAATATGTCTTAGTGGTACTTGTGCACAGTATTATTTGTGTACATAATTCATGTTAAGAAAAGTCTTACTTGACACAGCCTTAATTATGATGATTCAAATATATTTTTGTTAGCAATGCTACTGCAAGCTGTATTAGCAGAAAATGCCACCTACATGCACTGGGGATTGTAGCCAGAAACAATATACTCCATCTTCATTTTATCTTTCAGCACATAGACCTTTTTAAATTATTCAGCTGTGCAAACTGTAGGCAAGAAAAGCAAAACCAACACCCTTCCTCTTGAGAAATAAACCCCAAACCCTCTAGGTAGGGACCTACTGACATTTACCCAGATGGTGCATAGTAACTCAAGATATTTCTTTTATTTGTTTGCATATGAGAAAAAAAAAAAAGATCAAGAGGATTCCACTGGGGGAAGTTTCACTTAATAATTTTGATGGAAATTAATTTATTATGGTTTGTAATTTCAGTACAAACACAAAAGTGCTCATCCTTCTTTGATTACGAAGATGCTCTGAATGCATCCTTCCTTGATTATGAAGCACTTACAGAAAAACATATAAGGCAGCAGCCATGCCACAAAACCAGAGGTGGAATGCATTATTTAAACATCCTAGTTGTAGATATAAGTCAAATAGAAAGCTTATTAGATTTCAGTGTTGAGCAATGCTTTGGAGCTTGTTTTCATAAACTTCCCTCCCCACTAACTACTGGCAAAGGGGAAAAAATGCTAACTAATTACAGATTCATCTAAAAATTAACTTAAAAACTAAATATTAGTATAAAAAAACTGCAAATTCATTAATATCGTGCACACAATAGGAGAAACCTGTGCTTAAAAGGCAGGTGAATGTAGCTTGTTATTCTGAGAATTCTTCCCTGCGATATGGGATATTTCTGTGTAGCTGTCTCAGGCACATGTTAACTAAGGGCAAATTAAAGACTTCTTCACTGCAGGAATTTCTTTCCAGTACATGTATGGCTAGAGTCCAGCACTGGTCTTACTGTACAGTGTCCTTTGTTGCTGGATTTGTTTATGCTGCTTTATGATGTCTTCAGCACATTTCAGTCTGCTGTCTTTCTTATGGCGTCTGAAAAGGCAGAATGTAAGCTTGGCTTGGAAAGATTCAAAAGAATCATTGCAAAAGCAAACCAAAATGGTATGAGGACAGAGGTTTGTATAAATATTCAGCAAGCTATGAAGAGCTTGTGTGCTGCACACTTAGGCATGTGGATTACAGAACATTCACGTCTTCTTTGCACTCTGCAAAAAAAAAAAAAAAAAAAGGTTCTTTGACAAGGAGAAAATTTTTTTCTGGTGAAGTACGATTTGTAGGTGTTTGCTGAAATGAGCTCTAGCACTGACCTACACTGATAAAGAGCTCTTTGCACTGGTATTTGACTCAAGTTATCCGCAGCACTGTATCTTAGCTGATGCGTGTCCTTTGATGAAGACAGAGCAGTCTAGTCTGCAATGTCATTACTGCTACTGGTAACATAGGTGATAATGCTACATTTCCTGACATTTACAAGTGAAACAAAGTATTATGTCCTTCATTTATGACCTGGAGGACATTCTGACTTAAAATAGGATATGGAGCAGAGCCAAAAATGGTTCAGATGTTACTGCAAAGGAATTGATCTTGTACATGAAGCTGAAAAATGAGAAAATGTTGACCCACAAGCTTAAAACTGCAGTCTGTGCAGTGGGTAGACTTACTTATGCAGGTGTCTCGACATTCTTGCTGTGGTAATAAATAAGTGGGCTGTGGGTAACGCTTGTATAAAAACCCAAACTTCAGACCTTTAAAATAATAGACTAATACTATAAGAAAAGTTCTCACAAAAACAATTAGGCAAGTAATGTGTTGCTAGTGTACGTTAGGTTGTTAGAGCGCTGATAATAAAATGAAATCACCTAATCTAGGCGATAAAGTAGGTTTGGGGCTTTTGTCTCCTGCATTTAGTTACAGTGAAGACACTGGTTCTTGAAGGGTCACTGAAGGTCTATTTATAGAAAAGGGAGAGAAATAGAAAGGGAAAGATTTTAAGTTTCGATTCATCTGACCTAGTTTAGGTGCTTACTTTAGGACTACGTGAATCGTGTTCTTGAAATACCTCTGAGGCAAGATGAATTGCACTCTCTGAATTCAGCTCCAGTCTCCCAGGGATGCATTTTGCATAGAAATGTAAGAAACCAGATGTTTGCAACATTGGTGTTGGGGGATGGAGCTAGATCCAGGATCCAAGAGACTTAACCTATGGATTAAAAAAAATAAATTAATAAGGATTTGTGAGGGCAAATAAAAGTACCTGCTGCATGTAGAAACCAGAAAAACCCTCATCCATGTCCTCTGAGCTGAAGGCCCAGCAGTTAGTTTTGATTTCCTGACTTGTTTGGTTTTATTTCTGAACATAATTTGGATTTGCTTTAACTCCAACTGTCTATTCCTGTCCTATTTTCAGCTGGACTAAAGGTTAGCAAGCTGAGTGACTATCAAAGTTGATAACCAAACTTTCAGGAATGGTTGGTTCTGATGTCTCTGTTCTTGCCTCTCTAGTTTCAAGCATTTTCTACGGGACTGATTTTTAGAGAATGGCGAACTTCCCTGAAGAGGAGCCACATCAGCTCTTCTGCAATGTGACTGGACTTTGATATGGCAATTTTTCATTTTCTGATAATTACAGGTAAAGTTTGAATTTGCACAGCTCAGTATAAGTAGGATCACAAGACTGATGATACAGAATGCTTATACAAAGCATGTCATGAAGGCAGCTGCTTCGATGATAATGTTTGTAAATGCATAAACACAATAATTTGATACATAACCAGACATAGTTCAGCGGGAGGATATGTATTTTCTCTGATTTGTTAAAGTATTGTAACTTGTGCCAATTACATCAGGATAATTTTGGACTGCTCCTCATATAACTGATGGATCAGTGACAAGTGATTTGGTATGAATAATTGTTTACTAGAGAGTATGTCTGACAGCTCAATTACTTTTTTGTTTTACCTCATTTTAAGCCTCCTTCAAAACTTGAAGCTGGCGTCTGGAAACACTGCAGTGCCTGCCATCTGTTTTAACTGGGTAAAATATCAGATTCTTCTATATTTTTAAAGTAATTTCGATAAATCTGTTGCAAATCTGTTACACTATGAAATTCTATCTATTAAAACTGTATGCTGCCTCTTGAGCAGATATTCCTCTCCTGACTTTATCCTGCTCATAGCACTTGCTCCCTTAGACTCTTGGCAGAACATCATTCCTTCTATCTTCTGGAGTTTCTGGGGTAGCCCAGAATTTAATGAATGATAAGTGAGACATAGAGATCCTTATGCAGTTCCTTTATGAACTAGATGCAAGTTTTCCCAGCCTGTTTGTGTAAAGAAATGATTAAATGCAGTTAGCTGTTTAATGTTCAAATAACTTAGAACTACTTCGTTGTGCATAGATCATCCTTCTGTGATCCTTCATTTGAAATACTGAATGGAAAGGTTTCATAAACATTTTTGCTTCTGTATCACTGTGAATGAATCTACCATATTTGACAAGTAATGAGTCTACAACATTGTTAGAATTTCACTTGTTCGAAATAAACTTCAAATGCAATTTCTTATTTGACTCAACTCCACCATCCACAGACTCTTCTGTCAACTTCAGTTTCCCTTATCATATGTATATATTTTGAATCTTCTGCCATACATTGCTCTCTAACTACTTAATATTTTGTTTCTCAATGGCTTTAAACTGGCAGAGGGTAGACTTAGGCTAGATATTAGGCAGAAATTCTTTACTGTGAGAGTGGTGAGACACTGGAGCAGGCTGCCCAGTGAGGCTGTGAATGCCCCCTCCCTGAAGGTGCTCAAATTCAGGCTGGATGGGCTCTGAA
This sequence comes from Meleagris gallopavo, assembly GCF_905368555.1. NCBI lineage: Eukaryota > Metazoa > Chordata > Aves > Galliformes > Phasianidae > Meleagris > Meleagris gallopavo. The sequence continues at coordinate 21,234,392 of NC_139435.1, forward strand.
GCAATTCTGGTCTAGAGGGAGGTGTTCCTGCCTGTAGCAGGGGAGTTGGAATGAGATGATCTTGAAGGTCCCATTCAATCTAAACCATATGATTCTATGATTCAATGTGCAACATTTTTTTCATGTAAGAAAAGCTAAATGCAGCTCAAACGTCTTTCCTACTTAAAGAGGCATGGCAAGTACCTCAAATTTCCTAAGACACTGTAGAGCCTAGGTAAAAGAAGAATGACTAGAAGGGAAGACAACCTCATGGTGGAAAGAGAATCACAAACTGATAATGACAACCCATTGCAAGGATTTCACCCAGTCAGGCTTTGCATTTTGTTTTGAGTCAATTATACGTAATATAAATATATATTTTCAGTTAGCAAATATGTCCTTCATTAACAGGAAATCAGGCGTGATGGACTAAAGGCTTTTATACCTACTATACCTTCATTTTAGAAAGACTTCTAGCATTCTACAATGACAACCTTATATGCTAGTCAAAGAAATGTGAGCTGTGTGAATATAGATTCAGAACTGGTTTGAAAACAATACTGTGAAAGTATTTATTGATGGATTATTGTCAAAATAGAAGGATGTATATAGCAGCATCTGTTTCTATACGCTGTTCAATAATTTCATTAATAATCAAGATGATGGAGTACAGAGCTCAGTTATTAAATTTGTAGACGGAACCAAGCTGAGGGTGAATATATTGAGAATGGTATAACAATTTAAAATGATCTTGACAAATTGGAGGTACTATCTGAAAATAATCAGATACTGATCAATGGAGAAACATACATTAGCCAGGAGCTATATGTTTCATAGACAGGATGGGTAAAAGCAATTTAAAGAGCAGGTCTGCAAGAAAGGACATAGGGGTTAAAGCTGGGCATACAGTGGCTAGCTCAACATGATTCAGCAATGTCATATTGATGGGAAAAAAGACCACAGTTCTTTGGGATCAAAGAGAATTTATTACCTTAAATGTAGCCTCCAAGACATGAAGGAATTCTTCCTATTGATTCAGCATTTAAAGGCTTCATTCAGAGTAATTTGCCAATTATACATGGAACAGTTGGATAGAATTCAGTAGAGAAAAAATGGGAATGTCAGGTGTTTGAAAATGTGACCTATGAAAAATGATTGAACAAATTGGGTTATTTAACCTGGAAAGCAGAGGATTGCAGGAACACAACAATCTTCAAATACATAAAGGATGGTTTCAAAAAGAGGGAATAATCCATTCTTTATGTTCTCTGCCTAGAAATAATAGGTATAAACTGCAGCTTAATTGGAAGGAGAGTGAAGCACTGGAATAAATTACCTAGAGAATTGGTGGAATCTCCATCTTTTAAAACCTTTAAGAATGAACTAGTAAAATACCTGTCAGAAATGACATTGACATAATTGTTCTTTCTGGGGCAAAGCAATAATATACTTAATGACATATTGAGGTTCCCTCCAGTCTTGTGTCTCCAAAGAGTTATTGGATGTAAAATATGTACCAATTGAGGGATATGAAAAGTTCTACAGTTCTGTTTTCAGTAACTGAATAAATAAAGACACAGGAACTAGAAAATTAAGTCTACTAATTCTAATTGTAAGAGGTAAGTTTACACCAAATTTATTGGTCCTCATTCTTGAACTTTGATTCTCCTTTATGGATCCTAGTATATTTGTGCATAATATAAAATAGAAAACATAGAGGTAGTACTTGATGCTGTGACAAAACTCCAGCTTCCTAGCTAGCCTTCCTAGAAAACAAATCCCTGTTTTTTTTTTTTTTTTTTTTTTTTTTGCAAAACATTTATATGCAGCATATAAAATATATAAAATGATGATAAAAATGGTCGTGTTTGGTCTCTTGTGTTTCAACATATTCACAAGTATAAACGGAAATAAAAAAGAATGCAGTCTGTAAGTACTATAGATGGTTGTGAAAGAAGTTTGTTCCATACTTGGGCAGTCATGAGACAAAAAAGTCAATCAGTTTGACTGGAAAAAGAATAGCTAATTCAAAGCGAGCAGCAGCAGAAGGACGGGTTTCATTAAAATCAAGGTAGCGGAGCAGAGAAATTGCCTTATGGTATGAATACACAGCTGAGTTGTCCACAATTGGCTTGTGTTTTCCGGTAAGGAGAAATGACAGTTTTCTTAGCTAAATCCATGCAACCCTGCAGGAACAGAAACGTTTTCTTTCAGTAAAAAAAAAACAACTCCAAATTTAAAGGATTCCAGGACTCTGCAGGTCTCATTCCATTGCAAATAAATAAATGTATTAACCTGCAGAAATACTGCTGCTTCTTAGCAATGTGTAATAAAAATTGGAATACACAATTTTTTTTTACACAGAAAAACAAAGAACATTTTTCCTGTTCACCGAAAGACATTTTTATTATGTGGAGATTTAAATAATCAAATTAGTGAGGGTCAATCTGTGGTTGTCTGTTTTTAGTTTACAACATACACCGTACGATTAAATAAAAAAATTCTTATTCAACTACTGTACCTCTCCCTGAAAAACACTGAAGCTTTAGCTGAAAGTTGTCAGTTGTATGTGGTATCACAGTACAATACTTGCAATAATTCCTTAATTAATAATTTGTCATTTAAAAAAAAATTGAAAAATAAAATAAAATAAAATAAAACATAATAAAATTCTATTACCAGTCTGAACTCTCTCACTTCAGTTTCCTGCTATTCGATCTTGCTACCTGCTAGTCTGAGAGACTGACAAACTCTCCCTGTGGTATGGAGCCACGTTGGAGTTGTGCTTGGAGAGCTACAGCCTGTGGGAAGCCCATGCAGGATCAGTTGGGGAAGGATGGCATCCAGTGGGAGGGTCCCATGTGGAGCAGGGGCAGAGAGTGGTAAGAGACAAAGTATTACAGACTGACTGCAGCCCCCATTCCTCATTCTCCTGCACTTCTCAAGTAGAGGAGATAGAAGAGGGTGATGGGGGAAAGGTGTCTGCAGTTTGCTTTTAGTTCTCACTGCTCTAGTCTGTTAGCAACAGGCAACAAATTGCATTAATATCCCTCACGCCGAGTCTATTTAATCCGTGGCAGTAGTTGCTGAGTGATCTCCCTTTTCTTACCTCATCCCACGTGCCATATTCTCTGCACATTTTCTCCTCTTTTCCTTCTGAGGAATGAGTGTGTGAGAGCAGCCTGGTGAGGCTGAGCTGCATACTGGTGTTGAACCAGCACAGTCCTTCCTGGTGCCCAACAGTGGGTCTTGAGGAGTTTGAGGTAAGGACAATAACTGAGAGAGAGTGTGAGCAAAATGTGGACTGGATGTTGTCAGAATGCTAACAGCTATGGGGAATTTGTGTGGTTCTCCTGTGGTGAAGGGAGTAGGGGAGGAATGTGTGTGAACTATCCACCTTTGTCAGTGTTATAAGGATTTTATGGTGACTTTAGTGTGGGGAATTCTTTTCCTTAATGTAAATGAAATTTATGAAAATTATGTGACATATGTTGATGAATATATATTTTAATGATAATTCTTAAATATAGTTTTCACACAGCAACTAATGAAAAGAATTACTGCATGAATAAAAATAAATAATTAGTACATATGCGAAATAGAATATGTGAATAAATGTGAAAATGTATTTTCTTGCATTGCCGACTCTGGAATGAGCTCATAAAGCTAGATGGCAATACTGGTGCCACAGTATGTTAAGTACTGTAAAATATATATCACCGTGGTCTGAGAAACTGAATGTCTAAGTATTCTGCAGATACCATAAAAATACCCTTGACTTCAGCCATGCTAAGATGCAAGAGCAATTGCAAGTATTCATTTATGAAATCTCTGATAGATTATTCAATTATAGATATAAGAAATGGAACAGCAATACAATCTCTACTTATTCTAAGGCCAAATCTAAAACTGTTCTCTCCTACTTTGTACTGGGCAGTCTGACTTGATCACATGATCAGAATCTCCTCTTTGTACACTTCCAACCTCAACAAGTTAAATTAACTGAAACTATAGGGAAATTATAGGGAAATTATATACAATCATCCTTGCTTTGAAAAACTGATTGTTTCACATTCCAATTGATTGGCCAAGCACTGATATCTCCTAGCATGGCTTTAGCATGACCTGTTAATGACAGCCACCAGTTAAATCACTGCTTGAGCTCTTTCTAGCTGAGTAACCTTGTATTTCAAGATCAGCATAAAGCCTTCCATTCACAGAGTCAGTGAGACTTAGAAAACCTGTCTTCTGCCAGTCACATCTTCGGTAACTACAGGAATGCTGCAATATTGTTGTTGTTTAAAGCACAAAAATGACATAAAGAAATCACTTTGGAGTGATAATGGGCACAGGGGTGACTAATCATCAGTCACTACTTCAACATCGTGTGACTTTTCATTTAACTTCATTTAATGCACTTTTTGTGCCCAGCTTCCAGACATTAAAATTACATGGGGTGAAGGATCTGGTCTCCCATGTTGCACTCCATCAGTCTTTGTAATCATTGGAAATGTTATCTGTAATGACTTTGTTTTTTTCCTACCTCATTTATTAAAAAGTGTCTTGTTACAGGGCCAGAGGTACCCTGGGGAACCACATTGGTAACTTGTCCATTCAGTAATGGTTCCCCAGTAGAACAGCTATTGATGAAAACACTCTGAACCTGTGCAAGGACAGCCCAGAACAAATGCTATATACTTGGTATGTTTAAAATGTTTTTAGTCTTCCGGGTCTGACAGATTTTGAAAGTAATGTGCCCTAATGGCTCCAAACTTCCAGGGAATTGCTGGCTCAGTCAACAATCCCTGGTGCTGATAATTTACCAGGCAACAATACCTCAGTTACAGATATTGACACACTGCCATGTCAGTCTTCTGGTGCCTCACCAGCCATCATGATTTATCTGTGGTTGATGAAGCATTGAAAGAAGAAACTAAAGGATTACTGACAGAAAATTGGTGGATTTGATTAATTTTAGCATGGAACATGTTTATTTTCCTGTGTGGTATCAGTGAAAATTGGTGAAGAAGTCAACTCTAACACAATATTTCTTCTGACTGAAAATCTCTTGAGATATTTTTGAATCCCAGGATTTGGAGGTATAGTAAGTAGATATGAAAATGTTGGAAAAATGAAATGTTTCTCTGTAGTTTTCAACAGAACTACAGTAATGGAGAAAAGAATATGACATGTTGGGGCTGACTCTGAGGGTGAAAATTAGGTAAAGTAATCAATGTTGTTCATCTGTGGAAGATACTAGATTATCTGTCAGAACTACTCCTTTTAGGAGTACTTTTAGGATCATGCATTTGATGTAAACATTATTACAGAAGTTATTAATATGATAGAATTTTTTAGACTTTATTTTGATAATCTGTATGCAAGTTTGCATACTTAGATGGCAGTTTTCAGTAGACAATAACTTGAATATTCCGGCTGTCCTTGGAGCTGCAGACAGTTTGATGTTTTAGAGCTGTCAATGCACTTACATGTCCAACCATAATTTTAGCTGTCTATCTTCTCTCGCACCAAAGCTTATAAAAGACTGTAGATCTCATTTTAGATAACCAGACTAAATGAGAATAAATCTAATTAACTGTGCTAAGTATATATATATATATATATATATATAATTATATATATATATATATATATAATGGAAAGAATGGAGGATCTAAAAAGACCTTTCCAATATTCATTCAGTTACTTATACACAAATGCGTAGATTACATGACCTCGGTAATAACACAGCTGGAGTTATTTGTCTCAGCATAGCAGTGAAAAAACAGTAGTGAAAAGACAGTTTTACAGACTCTTTCAAGCTCCCCACCCCTGGAGTTGTAAATATAAGCAACCAACCTGTTGTTATTTTGAAACTGAAAGCCTGCTATTATTTGGGTCGTGTATTTAACCTGCCTTACTTTGTGTTGTGCAATCTTTTCGTGTGTATTCTATGTTTACATTACAAATATGTGAAAAGATTGCTATCGAGATTCACAGATCAGACTCAAAAGCTAGAAATGCCAGAATCAAGATTGCCAGTGGGGAACAGTGTCTTATTGGATAATTGAACAGTATATATGCCTTAGGAGACAAAATAATTTTGAACAGCCATAATTCTGGAATTTCCTGCATCTTCTGCTACATAAATTCTGTGCCTAAGCATATTTACTAGTTGCTTAGTAGCTTCTAAACAATTCCTGAAATGTACCATTCTGTTGTGAGGATAATTGACTGGGTGTAAAATGCTTATTTTAGTGGCAAATGAGCAGTGTAGAATGTGTAATTTATTTCATATATGTGGCAGATACATCGAGTGCTTTTTGAAATCATAATGAAAAGATCTAATAAAAAATATCTTTATCAGTCAGATTCAGTTCTTGAACAAAGCTTAATGTCAGATTTGATTAAAGTCAATAGTGGAGAACTAAGAAAAGCATCCATTATCCTCTGTTGCAAGGTTATCATAGAATCATAGGATGATAGAATGGCTTAAATTGCAGCTGATCTTCTAAAGATCATCTAGTTCCAACCCCCTGCCATGGGTTGAGCTGTCAGTTTCTAGACCAGGCTGCCCAGGATCCCATCCAACCTGGCCTTGAACACCTGCAGGTTGCATTCTCCCCCAGTTCACTCAGACTGTGCTCTATGCTTCTGTCCTTGAACTCAGCAGGTTTCCCTAGCCTTGGCTTCATTTAATTTTTTTGCAAGAGCTGTTGAGTTTTCCAACAATTATTTGTCAGTATTCATACTAAAAACCACAGAAGTGTCATTCTTTTCACTTCTCACCATGTTTTAGAAATTACTTTTGCTTATCATATCCAACAACACTGAGTTAAAACAGGTGCCCAGTTCTTTTCACCAAATACTGGTTAAATACTTTGAATTTATGGTATTGCTGCTGTTGCTTAGCTGCTATGATTGTAGCAGTTTGGAGACATCCTTCAGTAGATTTAGCAATGCTAGGTTAATGGTTGGGCTTGATGATCTTGTAGGTCTTTTCCTAAATGATTCTGATTCTACATCCTGTGAGTCTCTAAGTAGCCCAATTAAAATTGTACTGCAGGAAAGAATCAGTTCCCACTCTATTACTTAGTAATATTAGCTTCGAAAGAGACAAGGGGAAAAAATCTTCAAAGAAGAAAAGCGTGAAGTATGAAAAATAAGTTTCTATACATGCTGAAATTAGATTCCACAGGTTGCATCTTACAAAAATACTGAAGAGAGCTCTACAATTCTTTTATCTGTCACATTAGGCATAACACTTATGATTTATTATGCTTGGGGATTTCTTTGATTTTCAATGTTGCATTTATCCAAACCACTGAACAGTGAACTCCAGATGGATTTTTGTACACTCAATTTACATCCGCATACTTTAAATCTCATCCTGGTAATTAGCCATAGATAGTCAGGTCTATGATACATAAAATATTCCCCATGCTAGTCTACCTGGATCTGTTTATCTACTTTGAGTTTTTTATTACTCAGTATCTAAGTAGAACAATGCCCAGATTTGGCCCTAGCTCCAGCAAAAGCATGTTGTTGGTTGTATCTGTAGCATCAGCTCACAGAGTAATGTTTCCTGGAGAAACATAATCAGCATCTCACTGAGCCTGCACTGTTAAAAAGACAGAATAAGAAGAGATTTAAGGATACAGAATGATATGATTGACTGTTGAGGTCTTTTTTAGAATGTTTTAAGTGGGAGAATTTGTTTTATTGTCAGAAGAGGGGGTACACAAAAAAGGGAGAAAAACAAGGTTGGGGACAAAGGGAAACGAAAGGGTTTTCTTGGCAAGCGTATGAAGGCTGGTATGGGGAGGAAGTTGATGAAATCACTGTGGGGATGCACACAGTCAGCTGGACAAAATAAACTTAGCAAAATCTGTCATCACAAAAAGTTAACCAATTTTTTCCAAGAGCCTATAAGCAATTAAAAAACTAACCGAAGTATACTCCCAAAAACAAGATGTAATCCACAAGCAAGTCTCCAATGAGAAGGTGATTTTTCAGTCTTCTAGATTTAATAAGTCTCATTACTGTTGCTTTGCACTTAGAATTAAACATATAGCATTTTCAGGCAAAACTCCTAGTTACATAACTTTCAGAAAGTTATCAGCTCAACCATTTTTCCTGTTTGAACAGAAATCTCTGAATTCATCAGAACTTGATCTATTCTGGGACTGTGTGTGCTTATGTGTTGTCGTGCAAGTACAGACAATTCAGCTGGATGTGTGCATACATTACAACATTTTTAAAAGTAGGTTGCATCTCCTCCTGCAGACTAGAAAATTTTCTACTTTTATGTTTGCTTCCAATTCAGCAAAAACAGTATTTGTGCAGTTAGCTGATTTTTATTATCAGCTTTGTTTGCTGTCCAGCCAGTATTTCAACCCTACCTACCTTCTGCAGTGATCTCAGAAAACATACAACGCAACATGAGAGGCTGCTTTTGCATTTTGTTGTTCACAACTTGAAATACTGAAACTTTTATCAGTTGTTCCAAATTTTTATCTATCAGAAACTTTACTAAGTTGGAAGAGTAAATTAACCTGATAACTAGAGCTCTTCTGCAACCTTCTGAAATTCTTATTTATCTGAAAACAAATACTAAAATGGTGTCCTAATAGATACTATGCATTTTTGGCTCTGAATGAAGAAACAAAAGCTTATCAGCATATGGTGTTGCTTCATGTTCGTGCCCTTGTAATTTCACCTGATGAAAACACCGAGAATCACATATATTTACCTGGTCTTTCTGCAATCAATTACACCTGGGTAAGCTGTATATTAAAATGCTCTATTCTGACTTAACATTGTTTTATTCATCTTTTTCTATAGTTTAAAAGAATATACAAAGCACAAGACTATGCTTGATCCTCGTGTTTAGGAGAAGATCTATCAGAGGATAAATTTCAGAGCGATCACCAGTAGCAGGAAAAGAGTTTTTCTGACTTCTCTGTCTCTCCAGGCAGGAATTATATGAAATGTCTTCGTGCCAGTTTACCATTTGAAAAATCAGCAGATGTGCATCCATAGTCTATCTGTCTGCTTCCACTATAAATGATAAATATATTTTACATTCATAAAAGGGGAAGCACATACCTTCAACATGGCTTTTATTAAAAATTTAAAGACAGCACTACAGGAGTTGCTGGGTGAAAGAGCACAGTGCACAGTCTCCTGTGCATCTGCATCCAAATACTGCACAGTCTGCTCCTCAGCACTTTCTACTTCTCAGGAGGTGGATGGGGGCGGTGAGGAAGAGCAGCTTCTTTGAAGTGCAATGCTTTATTTTGGAGATATACTTAGCATAACTCTTCACTTGCTTTAAATTGCTTGTCACGATTTGGGGGGGTAGGGCACTGCTGGCAAAGTGCCACAGCCTGCTGGGCTATGCTGTGTTTGCCTAACGAGCCTCATAAGCTTTCATTAATGTTACATAGAACAGTGCATGTGAAACTGCTGCGGAGAGTCTGTCAGAGCTGGTACATGTCTTGAGGGAACAGATGTACAACATAAACGTTATGCAACAAAGTCACATTTGTGAGATCTTTCCAAACTTTAAATTTGCACTATGCTACTGTATGGGTACAGTATTGGCTCCTTCAGTGCTTGTGTCTGTTTGTGCCAGAAGGGACGAAGTGCAAAGAAGTAGTCATGTCTGCCAGCATGGGAAATACCTGATGAGGGATATACAGGATTTTTAAAACAGAGAACGGCAGGTCTGTAGATATAGAAATGCTCAGCAATAAGACCAGTGAGAGGCTTCCACACAAGCAGTTCAACAGTGAAAAAAATTTTTGTAACATTTGCAAATGCTGAGCAAGCAGCATAAAAATGGAGGAAGTGTGCTGCGAGTGGATGGCTAGGGGGGGTGTATATGCAGTCCTTTTACTCTTGGTCCAGTTTAAAGAAGAGCACTGTTGCTCATCTGCCTCTTGGTGGCTCCATGGAAATTCTTGGTCTTGGCATGGCACCAGTCCGTGTTTGCATGGGGAGCATCAAAAGCCTCCACAGCCTGCTGGTTCAGCTGCTATGCAGGGAAGGAGCCATGGTTGGCAGCTCTGGCACATGCTGCTTATCACAACGTGGGAGTCTCTCTGGTCCCTCTTGACTCAAGAACTCCAGCCTTGAAGCAGATGGCATCTCAACAGAATGCAATAGTGAGGGAAGAGAAGCTGAACTTAGAGAAATAGAATTTTCCTAACAGCATTTTCAGTTTTCTCCATTTACTGTCCCTAAGCATTCATATCATCTCCAGGCCATAGCAAAGCCAAGATATTCTCTGCCATAGTCTTCCCAATGGGCTTCTGACTTCATTTTCACGCAGTCTGCATGCAGACCAAGACCAATCACACTCATGCTGTGTTTTGGCAGCAGCACAATAGAGCTTGTCAGTTATCCCATCTGCCTCTGTGTCCATCTATACCAAGCACTTCTAACAAATATGTCTTCTCCAACTCATTACGTGTCATGCACAACCAGTGACTTTCCAAGACAAGATATTAATAGGAAAGACCTAGCATTCTTAACTCATTATGCATGCAGTATGCTGAATTTGCTGCTGGTGAGATGTAGAGTGTGACAAAGCCCAGGGAAGCAAACTCTGAGCTTTCTGTGCAAGCTGTCCCAAGCTTGGTACTCTGGAACACTTTAGCCCCTATTCAGGCCTTCACACCTGAACTGCACGAGAGTCTGAGCATGCAGCATATGACTTACATAATAGTGGTTACGTCTAACTGTGTAATAGTTGTTTTTCTTCTGTCTTTTTGGGATTTTCAGGGCTGGAGAAGAGAGATTTGTGTTTCTTCATGTGTTTCAACTGTCCTTAGAATTTGGAGCGACCAGCTCCAAATGCCAATGCAAAAGTGAGCTTTGCAGCTCTTAAATGTCACAAAAGATTTCAGGTTCCAAGATTTTCAGTTTCCATGTCCCAATTTTACAAAAGGGAAGCTCAGAGAGATGAAGAAAAGGAATGTTAGGTCAGGAGTAAGACACCATTCATGCCCTCCCTGCTTATAGAAGTGTTTCAAGCTAGCAAATCCAGATCTGGGAGCTTTATTGCAAACTAGAAAATCCTAAGTTTATGGAGTGGCATGAGCATGCCTCTGGTCATTGGTGGCAACTGTTAGTGACTGAGACAATGTGACATAACCAGTATAACCAGTAACCAGTATAAGCAGTAGTGCCAGATAGTCCATAATCTTTCTTGGGATTACAGTCTGATGTACTGATACACTTAGTTTGTCTTGTCTGTTGTTCTATTGGATTGCAAACACAGTTACAAAAAATAAGCATTTAAAAGTATATATATAACTGATTTAAAGACCAAGATCCTTCCTAGCTGCTTAGGAAATAGGCAGCTTGACCTCCAGCTGTTAGGGCTGACCTTCTCTAAATCAGCTTCCATGCAGACATCTCCTCTGTCTCTTTGTTAGCAATAGCTCCCTTTAGGGCTGTTGAGATTTGCTTGCTCTCTCTCCTTTCTCTCCTCGTTAAAGCTTCCTTCCTGTTCTCACTTGGATTTATATCTCTAAGGCCTAAGTCCTCTTTCCCTCCCCCACTTCCAGAGCTGGACTGTAAAAGTGCAAGTGTCTGCAAGCAGCTTTGATTTTTCTCTTCCCTTTCTTCCCATTCCTACTGGCTTCCTTATGTGTCTGCTTTCTAGTGCATTTTTTGGTTAACACTTCTCTTGTATTTTTTATATTTTAAAATAGCAAAATGTGATGAAACAGAGAATTCATTAACTGTGATCTCTGTATATAAACTAAAGAATTTCTGCTGAGAATACTAACGGTGAATCTGGTGCCAAAATTCCTTTTCCTCAGACACCGCTGCATTCTCTAGGCTCTGTGACACCAGGTGTCTCAAATGCTTTCCAGAAACTCCCCAGCTTCTTTTCTCCCCCAGTGCAGGACAGCAGCTTTTCTTTTCCACAGACCAGGCTGCACGAGAGCAAGGTGCCTGGGGTGCTACAAATGCACAGCACACAGGGCTGCCTGGGAGAAGGCAGTTCTCTGAAAGCCTGCTGTGCTTCTCAGTCTGCAACCAAGTGGCAGCTCTGTGGTAAGTATAAGGCTAGATTCCTTTCAGAGGGTATAGGCTGTGTGTCCTTTTGGGTGCAGAAGGGCCGTGTCTGTACTGCGAGCACCATCTGCCTGGCCCGCTGGAGCAGAGGCCTGCAGGCTCTCCTCCCTCCTTGCTCAACCCAGGAGCACCCTCAGGTCTCTGCACAACATGAAAGTTGCAGCCCTTGACATGAGGCTTATCATTTCAAACCAGGTGCACAGCAGCACTTGGTAAATAGGCCCTGCCAGTATGCAAAAGTTTCTTGCTATCAGAATTAATCAGCTGTCTTGGCTGTGATGAGTTTGCAAATGCTGTCAAAGTTTGCAGGAACACATTGGGATGGGTGATGTTATTTGCGTATTGTGTCTTTCTTCTAGGAATAGCTAGTCCTGTCATGTACACATCCAAACTTCCCCCTGGCGATTTAGGGAGGAGACCAATCGTTCTTAAAAGGGTCTCTGCTTTTCTTTTCAAAATACACATTTTAAAATGTTGGCTGGACACTATCTCTTTACTTCAGGCTGCTGGCACATCAGTATTTATTTTATCCTACATTTAGACGTAAATAAAAGCCTACCTCTTCGCACTGACAGAAAAGGAAAAACAAACAAACATAAACAAAAGAGAAAAAAAGAAAAAAGAAAAAAAAAATGAAACCAAAAGAAATCCAATTTACTTTGCTTTCAGACTTGATGGTTAAGTTCCTAAGCATCAGAGCACCTGATATTAATTACGAGCACTGAAATGAATGCCTGTCATTTGAGCACAGAGGTAATGTATTCTCATTAATAGTATCCGGTTACTGACACTTCAAAATATTGCCTATCAAAGCTTTCACAATGCAAACAGAAAAGCAGAATATATTCTTAGATCTGAGCTAGGTGAATTAAAATAAAATCAATTTCAGTGCATCAATGTATATTATTAATTTTCATTTAAAGCCTTATCAAGTGGTATTTAGCCTGAGTAACTCTAGTGAGGCTAGGTGCTCTAGTTACTGAATTGCACTGGATGCTTGATATCCTATTTTCATGAGAAAAATTGCCTGGCTAAAAGGATAATTACTATGCTAAATATTACTGCTCTTTCCTCTTTCTGCAAACAAAGCTGAATAGCGAAGTGATTGGTATATAAAATGCGTCTGCATATGGGAATAAAGAACTGAAACACTGGCAATAGGAAAGCTTTGCATTCATATGTAGTGTGAAAAGACATTAAAATATTGCAGATCAAAACACTCAGCTAAGATGCTATCTTTTACTTTATGAAGAGCCATAGTACATTAGTCAGCTTTGTGGAGAATAAAAAATGTGATTTAAAAGTTACACACATCAACAATACATAATAAGGTTTACAAGTCAGAATATAGCTTCTTTTGTTCTTTCCACTTTACTGTAAACTCTTTACACGTGCAGTTTTCCTTCCCAGAACTTTCCAGCTGTCTTTCTTTAAGGTTAAACATGCTCCAGCATTTATATGTGGGCTAGGAGGAATCTGCTGTGAGGAGCTAAAAGAATTTCCAGCATTATAGCTGTTCTGTTAGGGATGAGCTGAGATGGGAGAAAACTGCTTAAAGTTACTTATGAAGATCCTTTAAATCTCAGCCCGAAGAGAAGTTGGTAATCACTCCCACCTAAGTCAGGCACATAGCTATGGATCTCTACTTCATTCTCCCAGGCTGATTAAGCCTAACAATGACTGTGGATGGTTATTAGGTAGCATGGTATTCAAAGCACCTTTTCTAGCATGCAAAAGAGTTTGTGTTCAATTAAACTGTCTACCTGTGAAGCACAGCTTGTATGAGCATCACAGTGGGACATCCTTTCATAAAAACTTCTTCACTGCAGTCAGAATCTCCATCCTCAGGAAACAGAGTGGGTCCAATCCCTTTAAACTCCATTAACCTCAGGATTATCTGGAGACACACAGGCATTCAGCAAGTAAGTCTCATATGAAACGTATGTTATTTATTAAAGCAATATGTTAACAATTTTATTATTCATCAAAGTTTATTTGTAACTGTGTCCGCATAACAAAACCCTCCTGCAGTACATTATTAACGTGCAGAAACAAGAGTTCAAGTATGTTACAGGTAACCTTTACCTATAGTGCTTTGTGCTGTTAAACATAGCTGGAACACAGATTAAATCATGCAAAAAATATCCCAGTAAGCTTGCAACCTTTTTCTGTGTGTGTGTGTGTGTGTGTGTGGGTGGGTGGGTGTATGACGCCAGAGAGAAAATGCTCACTGGATATTTGACATCTAATTTTCAGTAAGTCTGTCCTACCAGGAAAAAGAAATTGCTCAGGTTTTCCATGCTGATCTTTCTTTCCACCACATTGCTTTAAATATTGCTGACTGTGTTCTGGCTGCTTATGCTCCACCACAATGAGAGGGGGGAGAGAGGACAGTTGAACTCTGATGCCTGTACTGTGCCAAAACACTTCCAAGGTGAATTGTGGGTAAGAAGTCAACACAGACTTCTGCTCCTATTTACTGTGCTACACTTCCAGACCCTCCTACCAGATAAATGCATTTTTAAATTATTTTTCCAAAGAGCTGCAGTACAGGAAGTACCTTTTCATGCATCCAACCAGTAATCTGACCTCCATAGATTTGTTGGGATTGAAGACTACTGGACTTTGAGAGTTTTTGAACAAAAATGTTGGGTAGAATTTATTAAGACAAGAACCTACAAAAAATTCAACACAACTGGATTTGATTTCCATTGAACTCTTAAGTAGGAATTATTCTATTCTGCCTTAAAATAATGTTGGATAAGTCATTTGTCTTTGATGATCTGCAGTTTCCGACATACTTTCTTTGTTTCTTTGCTTAATGATTCATTTTAGCAATACGCTTAATCAATGTTTGCTGATGTTTATGGTCTAACGCTTACTGACAGCAGGTGCAGAAAAAGTAAATCCCCATCTGCATAGAAATCTTGCTGAAACTCAGCAGCCTGCTGTTTTGCTGTAATTTTTATAGACAGGTGATTTTTCATGGTACCTCCAGAAGGTCCCTCAAAGCTCCCTGCTGTTACTGCTATTTTCCTACCTGCAGCTATCACAAGTTACAGCGTTGTTTGAAGCCTTGCATGAGGTGCCATTTTTATGTGTATCTATTTGTTTTTTTTGATGGACTTTCCTTTAGTTTCAGTTCAGATACTGTAGTTTGCGTCAGGACTGATTTGGTAGACAGGTGGCCTCCTTTGAAATGTTCCTGCTGTTCACTGAGGCAAAGAAGTGGCATGACTAGATGTTAAAGGAGAAGAGATCCCGTGTCCTAGGGAACAGACTTCTGAATGTTTCATACAGCTCCTGGCAAAATTTGGTCATTGATGCTGTTTTTGAGAAGAATTTTTTTTTCTTTCACTGCTGTTGGGTAGTAGTATATCAATAAGATATGGTTAGATATACTTCTTTATGCTGTTACCTAAAGGTGTTTTAAAACTTGGCCTAGTGGTTGGCAAACAAGAAATATAACAGTGTGTTTCTAAAAATGGAGAAGTTTGTTATTCGTTTTCTAAGGCTCACCATTGCTCTCTGGTCCCATTTTAACAAAACGCTCAAGAAGTAGGAAGGCTTCCTTAAGTTGCCTAAACTTTACTAGCGGGTATCCCCCAGGGGTCGGTGCTGGGTCTGGTCTTGTACAACATCTTCATCAATGACCTTGATGAGGGGATAGTGGCCACCCTCAGCAAGTTTGCTGATGATACGAAGTTGGGAGGATTGGCTGACATACCTGAAGGCTGTGCTGCCATTCAGTGAGATCTGGAGAGGCTGGAGAGCTGGGCAGTAAGAAACCAGATGAGGTTTAACAAAAGCAAGTGTAGGGTCTTACACCTAGGGAGGAATAATTGCACGCACTGGTACAGATTTCGGGGGATGAGCTGCTGGAGAGGAGCTCTGCAGAGAGGGACCTGGGCGTCCTGGTGGACGACAGCAGTGTGCCCTTGTGGCCAAAGAGATCAATGGCATTCTGGGGTGCATTAAAAAGATCCTCTCCTTCTATTCTGCCCTGGTCAGGCCTCATCTGGAGTACTGTGTCCAGTTCTGGGCTCCCCAGTACAAAGAAGACAGGGATCTCTTGGAAAGAGTCCAGTGGAGGGCCATAAAGATGGTGAAGGGCCTGGAGCATCTCCCCTGTGAAGAAAGGCTAAGTGAACTGGGTCTGTTTAGCCTTGAGAAAAGAAGACTGAGAGGGGACCTGATCCAGGTCTATAAGTATCTAAGGTGTGGGGAGCAGAGTGGTGAAGCCAGCCTGTTTTCAGCAGTGTGTGAAGACAGGACAAGGGAAACGGACATAAGCTGTAGCATAGGAAGTTCCGCACAAATGTGTGCAAGAACTTCTTTACGGTGAGGGTGACGGAGCACTGGGACAGGCTGCCCAGTGGAGTCTCCTTCTCTGGAGATATTCAAGACCTGCCTGGACACCTACTTGTGCGACCTGGTGTAGGGAACCTGCTTTGGCAGGAGGGTTGGATTTGATGATCTCTGGAGGTTCCTTCCAACCCCTAAGATTCTGTGATTCTGTGATTCTATAAACTTCTTTTTTTTTCTACCAAGGAAACAAAAAAGAATATTGTTTATATTGGTTAATGATTAAAAAAAAAAGAAAAAGGCTAGAAGTCTCTTCATCTTTTTGATAAATTATTCTGAATAATTTGTGTTACTTTTTTAGAAGTGTCAAAGACTTGCCCAAAGATCTGAACCATGTTGTACATAATCTTCCCTCAAAATTACTAAACCCAAAGGAAAAATGGAATATAGAGGGCATACTCTTACCCACTGTGATAGAGAAATAAAGCACTTGATTCCTAAACAGGTACAATCCCCTGCACCTTGTTATCACTTCATATTCTATTTTGTAAGACTAAACAATCTGACTTCAAAGACAAGATAAAGCAACATATAAAGAGTTTAGATAAAATAAGAGGAAAGCTACAAAGCATCATAATTATAGATTTAGTAAACAAAGCAATGTGATGACATATGGGGAAAGTGACTATGTAGAATGGAAAAGCTCCAAATTTCATGTTAAAAATAAGACAAACAACACCCCCCTTTCCCCCCCATAAAAACGTACATTTCAAAATGTATGTAGAATATGAGAAAGAACAATTACTGGTTAGGGAATTTTTTTGGTTGGTTGAAGAGCTAGGTTTTTAATGGTTTAACTGTATAATTCCACATACAGTTTGAAAATCTTCAGCTATTTTATCTGATTTTCAGGTAGAAAAAAATTAGATAAGCAGAGCTACTGGTTCAAAGACATAAAATGAAAATCAGAAAATAATTAAACCAGGCCACGTGAGAATAATCTCAAAGCAGGCTGAAGCTAAGCCAATTGTACCTCAGGTTCAGCTGTGCTTATAGAACAAAGGCAAAATGCAATACAGCTGGGAAAAGCTGTAGGAAGAAATGCATTAGAACACTATCCATTACTGTATGGCAGAGAAAAATGAGACTCACTGCTACTAGGTTTGTCAGAAAAGCTTTTGGGTGAAAAATTAGCAATCAGGAAAAGCAAATGTCTTAATGTCATTATTCTGCAACTGTTTAAAAGTAACTAGAAGATGCCCATGACAAATGTGGGATTGAATGCCAGCTATAACTGAGGCTTCATTTGTAACTTAACAGTCTGTGTCAGGAATACAGTTAAAGAAAATAAATGGAAAGGTTATATTGCCAAGCAAGCTGGAGAGAAGATGTTGAATAGCTGGTATTCGTTAAATGTTCAGAGAGTTGTTTTAGAGCACTCATAAAATGCAGGATGGAGATACATGGAAATTAAATGAAATCTGAAAATAAAACATTTTCAGACCTTTTGTGCAAGCAGACAGAAAATTGATCCGGTTCCAAACAAGAGGGCTACACAGGGCAAAGCCCATCACTAAAGTGGTAAAAATTAAAATGAGATTTATTTCTGAAAAATAAATATTATGAAAGCTATCAGGGGAAACAGATTAAGAAGTCAAAACAGCTCCTAATAACTGATCAGTTTGTTCTCTCAGAATGTAGAGAACTTTCTGACAGCAAAATAAGCAAGACAATTTGTTACACTACAGGCAAATTTCATAGTCCCAGCTATGGAGCTGGAAGCCAAAATTTGTCTCAAAGAATATTAGTCTACACCAGGTTTCATTTTTCCATTTAACTTGCAAGGGAATTAAGTCTAATCCTCTGAAGCATATTTGGTTATAAACATATGGGTTATAACAGCTTGCTAATTATATGACATAGGTAAGAATTTCCTGACTCCACTTGACACTGTTAAGGTAATTACATGCATTAAATTTTGCAAAATAAAACTCAAATTAGAAATAAGAGACATCCAGTATAATTCTCCAGTTTGCTTTTATTCAAGTAAAGTTTTATTCAAGTTTTTTTTGCTTTGTTTTGTTTTTTCAATTAAATTTTAAACAGACTTGCACAACTATATTTGATCTACGTTTGTTATATCCGTCTCTAACACAAATATTTTGTAAGTGGCATTTCCTTCAGCATCTTCTGTTGTTGAATTGCTAGTTTTCACCTTTGTATCTCCTTTTTCACTATTGTTAATGCTAAAATTTTGCATAGTCCCCTTCTTGTTATTCCAGAATCATAAAATATGCTTGTCACACAATGGACTTTTGACATCAACTGTGAAGTTGAAGAGAAAAGAAGTTAAGATTTTGAATGAAGAATAAATTACAGGGAAATTAAAACTTGATCCCTAAATAATGCAAGTGAAGAAGAATTAAAAAAAAAACAAACACACACTCAAAAAAAACCCTATTTTTTAAGCTCTGGTATTTGAATTGGTTTCATAAGCTATTTCCATTAAATTAAATGCCATTACTGGTGACATATTATTCGCGCAGTTAATTTGGGGAAAAATATATAGATCAGCAGTGGGGAGAAAATACAAGGAAAAATTTCTGTGAAGCTGTTTGCAAGTAAAAGCACAAAATGTGCCAGTGCAGATGAAGAGCTGGTGTTTTATTGTTTGATTCTTGTTAAGCAAAATGTCTGACAGAGTTAATGCTTTTGCTAGAAGACACCCACAGAAATTCACAAAAGACCTGGCTTCAATACAATGGCATGTAATAAACTCTGTAGCAATGCCTGCAAGAAACAGGGTCTGAGATTTTTTGCTTTGAGAGGCATCCCTTTGAGCATGAAATGAAAATGGGCGCCCTTAATTGTGGCATAAGGCAGTCTGCACCTTGACCTCTCTCTAATCTTCTGGATTGCTCTGGGTCACAAAATGCTGTGAATCAGCCACATGTGCCCCAGCAGATCTGACTCCTCCAGGTATGTGCATCACAGGATCCTTTCAGGGTTCTAGCCACTCACATGGGAGCCACAAACAACTTTCTCTGTTTGAGATTTGACTTAATTTTAATAAGACAACAAAGACTAACAGAGAACCGGCTTGCTGAGTTAATTTAATAATTGTTCATTTATTGTTAGTCAATACTGGTATTTTACTTTCCCTATAAACTGCCTCGTGTTTTATCTCTCCAACTTGTCTGCCCAGTTGGCCTTTTGACACCATCCATTAATACTGTGCTGAAATGTTGCTCTGCTGTGGCTTCTGAGTCTGGGTTAAACCGGTTTGGGTAGTGTAGCAGAATCAACATGCGTTACACCAAAGTCCTGGACGTTTACTGATTGCCTGATTCTTCTGCAATTGTTTCTCCTGTCTTCATTTCCTGCCAAGTCAGCAACTGAAGTAATTCTTAAGCACACAGTAAACACATTAGTAATAATAAAACAGAATATGTGTTCTATGATCTGACCTCAGACAGTGTACGTAACCATCTCCTGTCCCTTTCCCCAAAAACATTGCTAGAGGGGAGTTAACAGGATATGGTTAATTTTACTGTTGCTTTTCACTGCTTCCTAGAAACAGCCACCGAAATGTGGAACTAACTTTAAAAAGCTGCTGCTTTGTTAGTGGGTACCATTGGTTTGTTTGTGTGCACGGGATGGTGAAGGGAAGGAAGGAGTAGGGCACGTGCATCTGGGAATTCGTCTCTCCTCTAATTGCAGCCTGATACTGAAAATGCTGGAAGCTAATCGGTAATAGGCAGTAGAATTTTGCAAGAGGGATTGCCTCTGAATCTGTCAGTCTTTGACCCTCTCCCAGATATTTTTAATGTGTCTCTTTTAAATATGTGTCTCTAGTTACCATAGCTTAGTATCCAGTAACTTTCTCAAGGATTTTTTAGAGGTTCTTCCCCTACATGAGATACTGACTGCAGTTGGTCTGAGCTATTTGAGTTGTAGAGATTATGTTTGTATAGGAAAGATGTGCACAACTGGTGTTTTAGTTGTGGTTATTTATGCATATAAAGTCAGCTCACCTTACACTCGTTTTGACTGTATATAATTCAATAAAACCTTTTCTGTAGTGGAGCTTCTGAAGGGTAGATGATGCTTCTGTCCTGAATAAGACAACAAACACACATTTTCTTCCTCTTGGCTACAAGCATGGTAATATATTCATAATGTTTTTAGGATTCCCCAGTCCAGAAAGACCTAGTATTTCCCTGTTCAGCATTCTGCCACCAATTCTTTCCTAGACCACAGTTAGTTAACTGTTATCAGAAAACAACTGTTATCAGTTAACAACAATTTGTTGTTATCATACATAAGGTGAGCATGTTCACAAAAGGTTTCATCCCTTTTTTGTTACACATGACATACAAACATTGCAATCAACTGCATTTTAAGCCCAAGGCTAAGGCACTATGTAAGGCAAATTTCCCTCTGTTTCCAAAGGATTGTACATGCTATCAAACTAACGTTCATAGAAGGCCATGGAGAAAATGTAGACCCTCACAATCTCTTAGCACTCACCAGAGCAGTACTGTACTTGCACGTTCCATTGGAGATTCTACCTGTCCTTGCCCATGCACTCCTGAATCACTGCTGGCACGATCCATGGTTGATGGTAGCCAAGCCAGAGGCACACTGTGGCAGCAGTGTGTGTATGAATGCATAAATGTGTATGGAACTGAGCTGACAGTTCCAGATTCTAGCACTCTTTCTCAAGATCCTGTACAAACACAACCTGATCAGATGAGCTTTCAGTCCAACTGTTTGATGAGAGACTTCTGGATATGCAAGGTGTGGCCACATGATCCTTTGTTTAGTTTACTGCAGAACATGACAGAGATGGATTCTGATGACTATGTTAAACAAATGGTGATCTCAGTTTAGTTTCTTATGGCCAAAGCTATCAATCAGAACCAGCACTTTTGCTTGTAATTCCAAAAGTGAAATGGAGATGTAAAGAGAAATGTCATTTTAGGAATTCAAGTTAAACACTGCTGGTTGATTGACTTGTACCTTATGCTGCGTATCCTGTGGATCATGGCTATGTACTTTTTTGGATGGAAGCAATCTAACTCATTTAGAAGACATTAATTCAGTGTTTAAACAGTGCTGTCAAAGAAGAAGGGTCACATATTTATCCTGGGCAAGTGCCGAAAGATGTTGAGATTTGAAAGGTAGGCATTAAATTGTCCAACCTCTTTGTCTTGCTATACCACTGTACTTTCAAAGGAAGATGATGGAAAGGTACTGACAAGTTTGCTGGTGAAAGAAAAATACGCATCTGAAATATTATGCACTGCTGTGCAATCTGTATTCCACCAGAACATGCATCTATGCTCTTCAGGTTTAGATATGTTTCTTCCCTGTACAATGCTTAGGAAAGTAAAGCACTTCCCATAAATGTCTCCTACATATAAAGGGAATTCAATCAATACACCAGTAACTAAATGACAACCAGATATATTTTCACTGTCTCTTCTTCAGATTTTGAGGTAGCAAGCAGGAAAATACTCCTGTGAGATCTAATGCCTAAAGCCTCCCTCAAGAATGAGTCAATAGGACTCACTTTTCTCTTTCTAATCTGTTTTTCTGGAAGCATGCAAGATCTACTGTTACTGTTACTCAGGAGAACCCTCTTCTCTTGAAAGTCTGTTGCTACACAATAAAGTTGTCTGGGATACTTGATATGGAAAGAAGAAACTCGTAGACTAGCTCTTGATATGTGGCTATGTTGCACCAAGGAGATTATGATGTAATGGCCAACAGAGTGGCCAAAGGCTGTGTTGTCCTTGTCTTGGTAGGCAGCCTCTTTTTCTTCCTCGCTCTCCTCATGGTTCTTGAACTCCTCAGTGGATAACAGCATGGCATGAGATGTGGTGGTGTGGTATGCCCTGTTGGCAGCAGGCAAGAGGAGATGCTCATGGGATACCTACATTTGTCTTCTATCTGACTGAGGTAGCAACCTTGTTTTCTTGCTATCTAAACAAAGGCTTTAGTTTCCCAGCTGTTAATCAAAAGACTGGGGAAAAGAAGAGGATCTGTGGCTGCATTTGGAAAGAAAGCTACAATAATTGCATTTTATGAAAACCTGAGCCACCAATCTTTACATTAAGTAAGGTAGGAAAATTTGTCTCAGACAAATTTGACTCTTCAGGAGACGTAGGCTAGTGCTAAAATTCCAGTCAGGTTCACGTGAGAGAGGTGGAGGAAACAGGACTTGGGTCGAAAGATTACATCCAAAAGCAAGATGCAATGCCTTTTTCAGCTAAGCTCATTACACACTGCCCTACTGCACTCAGTGCCAAGCCTCCTTTTTTATGGCACATACTTAACACTTGCTTTGAAAAAGCTGCCTGCCACTTACTCAAGCAGCAAATTCATTAAAAAAAAAAAAACAAAAAAAAAACAAAAAAAACCCAATGTATTTTGTTATCAATAGTTGCTATGTGCCGCTTTGTCTTGTAAAAAACTCAGATTGCTTTTGCACACCGTGGGACATGGGTAATTTGTAAGTGTGAATTATAGCTACTACCCTCTGCATGTATAATTCAGCCTGCCACATATAAAGCAAGGAAGCAGAATAATTATTGATCACACTTTACTTAAGAATTCAAATAGCTAACACAGGAACTGTACATCACAGTGTTTTATTTCTACTAAAAATTGAATACTGTACCACCATTTCTACCACTGCATGATTCAATAGGCAAACATAAATGCACGTTTCACAATGCTTCTGGCACAATTTCTGATTGCAGATATATACATGTATTACAGATATGCATCATGTGGCTTGTACTTAATTTTCCACAGTGATGTTACTTCACCTATCTGGGTTTCACTTCAGAAGAAATGAAGCACTGCATGGAGAGGTAATGTACCCGGAAAAGAAAGAGCCACATATGTCTCTCTATCTGAAGCAGTAAGTCTGGACAAGTGTTTATTTACCTCTGTCTCACAGAGTAAAATTAAGCACTTGTTAGTGATGGTGTTGAATCTGCATGGCCCAGCTATGTCTTGGTGTTGGCTTCAAATTTTGAGGGATGCCAAATAGTAACACATTTGTCATTGTTCTTTGGAGTTAAGGACAACTACTTATGCCCCACAAGTGAGTAAGCAGTCTAGCAATTGTGATTTCTCAAAAGTGGTTTCTACATACTCCTTACATTCCTTTTCCTGAAAAAAATTGAATAACTTAGTATTTCGATTGCCTGTTTCATATTTTTGACAGTTTAAATGTTCCTTATGGAAAAAGAGATTACTTCCCTGCTGTAGGTACACCCAACACCATGTTTCTGCTGAGCCTGCAGTGAACCAAAGTCTGAACCAGTAATTCTCACTGCTTTACCTTGACATGGCTTTCAATTCTTTTTGTCATTGCAGTTATTAAAGGTGCAGGACTACACGTATTTCATGCGTGAGGACAAGTGTAAACACTAAGTAGAGTCTGTGTAGGAAAACGGGTAGATACTCACTTTGTTTCTAGAAATGTGGGCTTATTGGAACAAATCTTGAAATGTATTGTGAAATAGAGCCATTCTACCCTCTTCCAGTTACTATGCTTTCTCACTAGCTCTGTCAAAACATACAAATAACTTAGCTGAACTAAAATGACTTTGGTAGACAAAAGGAAAATTGTGAGACCTGCACACTAAAAAAATAGCCTAAAAATTTTTAGTATTTCCCTTTGCCACAGATATGTTTCCAGCCTCTGAAGCTTATGGTAGGTTGAATTGACGAGATGCCACATCACAGAAAAAGCACCATTTATTCCCACAAAGCTGATGAAATGAGTAACAGTTATAGCAATAACTCAAAAAAGCCACAGAGTTATGGTAAAAAGTATACCTTTTCAGCTTAAACTAGAAAGGCCACTCCTCTTCCCTTCTACAGTCTTTTTTATGCACAGCACTTATTTTCAAATGTTTTAAAACCAAATAGGAAAAAGCTTTCAGATTCTGCATACACGGATGCAGAAATACAAAAATAAAACCTCACTGCAGAACTAAGCTCTGAACTGGACAGAAGGTCTCTCTGTTATCGAGTCAGTCATGTCCATACATCACAAAATCTGTAAATTCTAAGTGTTTGTCAAAACACTTTTATTAGTTACATCTGCTCATATTGAAGTAGCACAAAATTATATGAACTTCAGTGGAAAAGGGTCTGTGTCAAAAATAACAACTTTGAGCAGAGAGTTCCTTTTGTGTTTGGGTGTAAGTTTGACTCAGAAGCCTTTGCCAGAAAACTGTTATTACTGTAAGAGAATAGAAGCTGGCAAGGTTTGGGTGATAATTTCTAGATTTCTGTGGATGCAATTGTAGGGCATATTTGGAAGAAACAGACAATTTAGTGCTGTATGTTTCTCAGAAGATGAATGGCAACATGCTGAAAGCAGTCAAATCTTCCCCCCTCTCCGCCCCTAACCCAGCATTCTGTGCATATGTAACAACATGCAAATAAGAGAAACTGTACTGCGATTGGTTAGAAATACTGTTTTGCAGAATGTTTTCTGATCTGTTTGCCATAGCGATATCTTACTTGTTAAAAAAAGCATTGCAGAAAATAGGTAAATTATCTCTGGATTCAGTACTGTTTGTTTTAGGTAAATTGGATGTGCAATTATCCTTCATTTGAGAATGGGGTTGCCATAAATGCCAGGTTGCAAGGTTCCTTTGCCAAGATCACCTTTTAGCACTGAGATGTTTCTATGTGGTTTTCAGTAAGAAATAACATGACAACTGTGAGCCTTCATTCTTTGTTTTTTCTTAGTCATTCGTAGTGTTAGTGATGTTAAAAATACTGCTTTGATACTGCTGCAACTTCCAGCCTTTATCTGGGGTTGCTTAGGGGATTAGGCTGTGATTTAAAGTGTAAAGCATTGTCTGTTACCACTTGAGTCAGTTTACTCCCACCTGGCACAGATCTGCCCCTAGGGTGCCATGAGGTTGTGAAATGCTAACAGGAATTTTCATATTCTTGCCAAGCAAGCCTGCTGAAATGAGAAGCAGCAAGACTTGAGCCTGATTATGTGTTCATCTTTTGTACCTTGGTTTTGGTTCTCAGCCCTTTCATGACACAAGCGGATACAGCTGTAGATACATTCCGTTCCTTTCAGGGATGTATCTAAAGTTAACTCTGTGGTTTAGTATAATTTTACCAAAGTTTGATCATGCACAAGGAATGACAGATCAAAAATAGATATTGCTGAGAAGGAAGGGCCTTGACATCTGTTTGAACAGTTAGGAAAAAAATGCTCATCTTGAGACTCCGGAGTGTGGCCTTCCAATGTGCATGGGTAATCTAGGTGAAGTGGTGACCTAGTACTAAAGAAAAAAGGTAACAAGAAGGAATGGTCAATATATGTGGAAGTTTCAGAAGATTCATCTTGTTTTTCTTTTCCGCTTCTTCCTCCCCCTGTATTTTCTTGACTTTTGTGCTATATCTGGGTGTTCTTGGTAAAAATGCAAAAGATGATGATTTTTAAGTACATTGTATAGAAATTTCTTACACAAATGTGTATGTGCATATAATATTTATGACACCCATTTGGCTTTCTACTATAGAAACAATGTCAAAATATATACATTTAAGCATGAGCATACATGAGAAACCTGATATGGAATATGACCTGGCTTCATGGTCTCTGTCTGTTCTAGTTTGTACCAAAATGATCTGAAGACATTTAGTGTCTATAGATGTAACACTGCAGGACTCTGGGTTTATTTTTCATTTATGAGAGCCAGATCTAATAATTACAGTTTTCTAGGATATCAGAAATGACTGATTCTGTCAGCATCTGCTTTGTAACACTGAGACACGTACAGAACCTTGCAAGAGGTTAATGAAGTAAATCTGTAAAACTTAAAAGCTTTGTGACGTATGCGTATGTGTATATGTGTAATTGTGATATTAAGGCTGTTGTGGGAGCTGACAGCAGTTCCTAATTCCCAGGTCCAGGTATGTACTCTGGGTTTATCCCAGCTGTATATTTGGATGAGATCACTGTGTACACCCTTGTTTATTCACCCCTCAGAAACATGTCATGGTATATGCTGAAAGGAGACCCAGCTACTTAGTCCAAAAAGAAGCTGGAGTGCAGTTATCCAAGTCCGCATATTATCCAACTTTAGACGGACACCATGAGTCTACCATTCAGCTTAGATGTAGTTATTGGGCAATGGAAAGATAAATGTTGTTCTTCTCCGAGGTACTGGAACCCAACAGCCTCCTGAAGAATGATATGCTTGCTTCCAGATGATTGATGGCCTTCCAACCCTATCCTGGACATATGAACTTCAACCTTGTTTATTTGATTTTGGTTCTTTAAAACAAAAAATCCTAATGCATTAGGGTTCTGTGACAGAGTTAGTCATAATTTGTTTGAGATTTGTGTTTTCAAAGTTGTATAATTCATTTATGTGATATAACATTGCCTATTTAAAAAACAAATGGTCTAACACATACATTTTACAGTATTCAGAATAGAATTTTGTCTGAAAATACAATACTGCAAAATCTATTTCAACAGGCATACTTATGTATGTATTTCATTTCCTTTTGCTTCCAGTGAGATTTGTCAGAGGGGACAGATTTGCAGTGTTACAGCTGGCCAGCCAGGACTCCTACTGAATCCTTCCCAAGGTGCCAGCCTCCCTGTCACCACTGAAAGGCAGACACTACCCTCTGGTTCCCAGTGAACTTTCTGACCTCCGTTTTCTACTTTAGAAAAGTTAAAGAATTACTTTACATCTCTTCTCTTAATTAAGCTTTCTATTCATTTAAAGAATTATGCTTTAGCTAAACACTATAGGGTGTTTGCATTAACTCATGAAGTATAATAGTGGATTAATAGTGGAATAACTTCCCTATGGAAAATGATTATAGGTTTTACCCTTCCAGAGTTGGAGTAAAATGCTGCACGGATAGGAGAACTTATTATTGTTAACTCTTTAAATCCTAAAGTATCAGCTGAACTGAAAAGTTGGGTCATTTTTTTCATTCAGTAAATTATCATGACATAGAGTTGAGAGATTTGTATCCTTTCCAGTGCTTTTCGAGCTTTTATGTCATTGACAGTATTTTTTCTTTTTTTAACAGATCAAGCATTAAATCATTTGATTTGTCTAGAATATCATTTTAGAAGTCATTATTAAATCCATGAGGACCTAGGGCTGTGTTAGAATGATTTAATATCCTTAAAGTTCCTCTATATTTGCTAGCAGTCCTAATTATAACATTAAATGTACCACAGTGACAGAAAAAATGTAACACATCAAAATGATTATAAATGGTTTTGAAAACTTGAAAATATTCATTTTTAAAAGGAGAAAATGTGGCTGCTGAAACAGTGTTTTAAACTACTATTTAAGATGTCACAGAACCTCTTTTCATTTAGCTGTTGATTGCATTATTGGAAATAATTACTTATTTTAAAGGGATGGCTAAGACAGTTTACTTGCAATCTTGTAAGCATACTTCAGAGTGTATTGTGTTGTATATATACAGTGATAAAATGTCTAGATAAGCTAATGATTTTTGTGCACAAAGTGAATAAAGTTAACAATTATATGCATTATGACTATTGAAAAACAGATTCACATGATAGGTTATATATCAAATATTAATTCTGTGAGCTTTTTTAAAATATTCCTTTATATTTGCTTGCCTTGTGGATGATCTCAGATCTGACATATCTCATTAAAGCCCAATCTCTACAATGAGCATAGCATTATTAAGTTTTGCCTGGCATCTTCTGTGACATTTACTGCTCTAAGGTGGGTATTTCATAAATAATTTAATTTACTGTTGCAACAGTTCTGTGAGTGAAGTAGATTTTGTCTTTATTCAGGAGGAACAGAAGTTTCAACTGCTAAAGACATACTGATGTGGTGAGCTTTGATGAAGATGCAACAGGCCAGCTTTTCAAAGTGCCCCTAAGGCTTACTTCTTACTTCCAGTGGATCTTTCCTACATGGCTTTTCATGAACATTATTAAGCTTTGTTAGGGGAGAAGTAAAAAAGAAAAGAGTAATTGCATTTTTCCAGGAATTCCTGTTTTTTTTTTTTTTTTAATTTTGTTGCAAAGTATTTTTCAAGATTTGTTTTTCAGTATCTTCCTCATAGTAAAACAAAGGATAGTAGAACAAACTTTAGGTTTTCACAGTTTAAGTAGTGCAAAGTAGTAAGTAAGTAGTAAGTAACACAAACTAGTAAATTGACATCAAGCACAGAGTGCTGTAGTTGTTGCATGTGCATTTCTGTTCTTCTGTACAATTTCTCTTCTTGCACAGCTCTCTGGGTTTTCATTATACAGCTTCATTAGATCGCTTTTTTTTTTCTTCCTGTAGCACTCTGTTTTGTGGTTGCCTCATCATTCTGAACATATTTTTCAGCTCCTGTTACAAGTAAACAAGGCACCTACCTGTTTGTCTCATTCCCCACCTAAATTCAATTAATCCCTGGATTACTGCCTCTCTGTACACTGGATGGGGCAGTCTTTTTGAAAAGGCTGGGTGCTGAACATGTCATTAAAGATCACCATACATGCACACTGACAGAGGCAAGCAAAGGTTTTGAAGGAAACCTCTGCTCTGATATTTCATAGATTTGGAGTGCTTAACCATGCAGCCATATTGGGCAGCTGGGGCAGGCCGACACAGAGGGCAACCAGCCACAAGAGGAGCCTGAAACCTCACACAAAGGTTCACTG
Source organism: Meleagris gallopavo (assembly GCF_905368555.1). Classification (NCBI taxonomy): domain Eukaryota; kingdom Metazoa; phylum Chordata; class Aves; order Galliformes; family Phasianidae; genus Meleagris; species Meleagris gallopavo. Next base: position 21,263,490 of record NC_139435.1, read on the forward strand.
TGACTCTTTGGTCTCAACCTGGCTGTTTGATAGAAGTACTAACAAGGAGTTAGGGATTTGGGGATTGCATGCAGGTTATACTAAGGGATACATCCCAGTGTCTATGGCCTGTAGCTTTTTTTTTTTTTTTTTTTCTCAGATATCTTGCTTTTCTTTCTTTTCAGCAGTTTCTGCATATATCAAGAGCATCCGCCACACTTCCTTCTATGTTTTTGCTCAGATTCACCTTGTGCTCTTTTCCTTGCAGTGAAGACCAGCCTTCCTCTTCTCCTACTCCTTTCACTTCCCTCCAGTTTGGGTCTGCACGCCCTTTGCTACACAGATTTGGTAGTAACAACCATGAAGGCACAGGAGAGATGCCCCACAACAACATTTAGCATTCTGAAAATCAGTGTCAGGAAAGGCTTCTCTCAGCTTTCATGACTCTCTTATACTTGGGTGGAAAGCACACTCTTTTCAGACAACCTTTGGGTGGTTTATAGCATACCAAAAGACATTTTTATGCTGCTCCTGAGTGAGCTAAAGTATGTCTATTGCCAAATTTGGCTAGATTCTCAATGTGATGCTAAAATCACACCCCTGTCAGCGAGGTGATCCTCCCACCAAATTTTGTTTCTCATTCTAGAGCATAAAAGCACAGGAGCATTATATTGAACAGCTGTGAGAATTTTTGTGATGGTTCAAGAATGGATTAACCAGCATGCTATTCTTGGAAAATGGCTGAATTGTTTTGGTTGGCAATTCCACGATTAAAATATTGATAATAAAAAAGTTCCATAGCTACACTAACAAAACGTATTGATTACAACATCAGCTAAACTGTCATCACAGAAAACTTTCCTCTTGAATGGATTGCATAATTATAAGCAATTCAAGACAGATAGTTGCGATATTGAAAGTGTTGGGCAATCCCATGACCACATTTCAATCTGGTATAAAGAGTGAATCATTCTTTCAGTATACATCCCTAGTTTTGATATACTTCTTAAATTGCTTGTGTTGGAAAAGCTTAAGCTGTGACAATGATTCATACAGGCAGCTTTTTTATTAATGTGTAAGATTATATTTTTCAGTCTGAATGGTTTTACCATAAATCTGAGGTCTGGGAATCAGTGCATCCCCTACCAGAATCATTAATTACCACAAAGAAAAACTATCCCTGGGGAAGCATAAACTCTCACCACTTAATAAATGAAGACAAGTTTGTTTAAGTGCTTCAAATTTATTACGTTGTTGCTGAAAACGGATAAGAAAGATGAAATTACTATATATGCAGAGATAATTCGGAGCACAAAAATCAATACTCAGAGAAGAAGAGAAAGGGGAAAGGAAGGAAAGGTAATACACTGACAAGGTGCAAATTATTTGCCATCAAATTTGTTGATATTGAAACTGATGAATTATGAAATTAACAACAGAAATTGCATTTATACATATGAGTCTTGCATAACTTCAAAATGCTGTTGTTATTGTTGTTGTTATTTATTTATTTTTGAAGCTCCTACTAATTTTTGCCTGGGAAAAAAAATTGAGAGTTTGGTTGGGTTTCCAGAATCTAGAATTATCTCCTTGGCTACAAAGCCATCTGGCACTAGCCATTAATTTTTTTCCACAACTCATATTAGCCAAATGTGCAATAATGTCTAATACTTTCACAGCTAGCTGCCTCAGATTAGCTTCCTACATAAAACCAATCTGATTTCAGAAGATCTGTAAGCCTCTAAGGATTTTATGTATTTTTTTATCAGTCTGACTTTCAATTATTATTCTTTTTTTAATTTTTTTTTTTAAATTATTTACCATTACTTACAATCTGGAACACAAAAATAGAATTGAATTTTTAACACACAATCTTTCTACAAGCTGAAAGTTTCCTTCATCCCTATTAATTGGTGTTTTTCTTTTAAACTCTCAGGTATTGATATAAAATATCGAGTATTGAGATTTCAGTAGTAAGCGAATCTAAGAATATGGATTTGTCAACTTAAGCTACCAAAACACTACTTTCAAACACCTTTTTTCAGACCCAACGATTGTGGTATTAAACTACTAATTAGGCAGATACAACATAGAAAAATAGTTGAAAAACTAATAATATTTTTGTCAAATTACCAATGGTTATAGAATAGTACTAAAGACATAATTAACCCATCAACAGATCAAATGAAGACCAAATTTTTGTCTAGAATCCACTGAATTAATACTTTTGTTTATTTCATACCTTTCATAAAACCTGGTCAAAGATCTGTAAGATCTAGAGACCAAGCATCCCTTCTGACAGCAAAAAGCTGACAGTATAGATAAGGTAAGCAGAGAATCCAGGCAGCTTTAGAAAACCTTTGTCTCATGAACATGCTATAATAGTGGGAATGATGGCTACAATGAGTTTCTTCTTTATTTAGTCTCCCCTAGAAATATAATTGAAAACTCAGTTTTGATACATGGTAGGACAGAAATATAGTCAACCAAAATAAGAATGATAGGAAAAAGGAAATCAAACCCCTCTGTAACATGATTTCACTTCAAAAATTTAAGTATTGAAGGATGTTGTTTTTTGCTAATAACACTTATGGCAAAGCAATACATGGAAAAAAACAAACCAACACACTCCCTGCCTTCCCCCCCCAAAATAACAAACAAACAAACAAAAAAACCACCAAAGCAAAACCCACTAATAATTGTTTTTTAATTCTGGTCAACTGAGAAAGTAAAAATTAGCTTTCAAATATTTTACTATATACAAAAGGTACATGCACTAAAAATCAAATACATCTTCCCAGATTTTGTGTCATGACATTTTGAGTTTGGGAGAAGATGGTCATACTTATTAATGGGAGAGAGAACAAAACACACTGCAACTCAGAATATTCATCCTATGTATATGTTCAACAGAGACTTAGCTTTTATTCTTTCTGTGAGGAAGGCTCACAGAATAAACGAAACTATAGCACAAATATACTGCGGCTCCATTTTTAGGGCTCCCACACAATAGTTGATTTCTCTGAGAAAATCACAGCTTTCCCCCAAGCACAGTGCCTGCTCTATTTAGGAATTGTGAGGCTTGGGATGAGGGCAGGGAGAGCTCAGAAAAACTTTGTGGGCTGCCTCAGATCCACTTCTGCCTCAGTTGTTGCCATGGAGCTTTGGAGAGCCTGACAATTCAGGGCAATCACTGGATCTCATATTCATTCCCCATTTCCATGTTGATTTTTAAAGAGGCTCTGGCTAATGTCTGACATGGAGGATTTCTGTCCACAAACTCAGTGACCTACACCAACACCGTCAACTAGGGCCTTTGCATTTAAGGAAAGGATGTCAAATAGACAGCTGAGGACTTCTGCACCCTCCCAGGAAAGTTTCACCAGCCTCGTGAGCCTGGAAAATCAAAGCATTTCTCAAGGTAGGGGTATAAGTTATAACTTTATTTCTATTGAGCTAGAAGTTAAAACATGGTTTTGCAACACTAAAGAGAGTGGTCAGAATACAGCACGGTATGCAGCTATGCTGCTTTGGTTTATATTTAATGTTCCATAGCTGCCTCTCAGCTAGACCATGAGCTGGCTGTGTAGCCACAGCACAGCAAGGGTCTCAAAAACTCCCCAATTCTCCCTATTCTATCTGCACCTGGAGTTTTGGTTAGCTCTAATTTCCATCCTGTGCCTGAACCATATGTTCCTGTCTCTCCATTGTCATTGACGGACACTAGGATACTGTGTGGTAAAATGAGAAATGTTCATTTCCTTCCTCCTTCTCTGGTTGCAGCACTGTGGAGGAGCAATGGTAGCTTTTGTTAACATGTGTTGTGTGAAGCAATAGCTTTTCAATGATTTCATGGGCATCTTAATATTGAATTCTGTATTAAAAACAGACTTCATAAAGTGGAGTGTGAATTTGAAAACAGGGCTCTTCAACTGAGTAACATTCCTGTTGTATGCCAGTTGGTAACAAGCATGTGCCAAACTCATGCTGCTCTTCCCACTGCTATATGCCTCTGCCACACATATGTTGTGGAGGGGAGGGAGAATTTGTGGAAGGCTCCTTCCTAAAGGGTTATCCATCAACAGACCTAGTGCTTCTGTCAGCAGGACTTTATATTCCTTCCAGTTCAGGATATGCCATGATTCTATGCTATGAAAAGGTCTGCAGGTTTCACTGCTGGTACATTCTGTGTCTGAAGTCAAATTAAGACAGTATCACTTCTCCTGGTTCCTGACAGCGCACCACCTGACAGCCTCAGTGAACCTGCCTGAAGCTGAGAGCAGGGGCTTCTGATGATTAGTCACAGTGGTATGACCCCACAGCAATGCCTTGAAGGGGACCTGATCAGTGGGGTTTGCTTCCCCCTTTTCCCACACAACTTTGACTCCCTGTGATACATAATGACCCAAAGAGTGTTGGGCGTAATTCTTGGTTTTTACCCTGAAGGTATGAGAACAATAAATGTCAAAGTGTAAACATTTGCCAGAGATTTCCTCTAAGCGTGATATCCTGCAGGTCTCCTGACAGTGATTCATGCACTGCTCATGCAGCTGCTCAAGAGCCAATTATCAGGGAAGGTGTCTTTAGCAATTATTCTGTTCAGTCCTGATCACATTATCTCTAGCTGACAAGTTAGTAGCACTCCTTAGATTTGATGGAAGCACCTGCAGCAGGTGGAGGCCCATGGCAGCTATTTTTTCTCCCTTGGCAGGGATACCTTACATCTGGTAACGCAGTTAATATACAATATGTCATGTTTTTCTTGAGCTTAGTACATGTTCCACTGGCTATTTCTGTTCAGGCAAGCACCTACTGCTACAAGGATTTACAGGGTGGCATTGACCTGCCTGTTAAGGCCTCTTGAGATGATCTACAGCTCATAAGCATGTTCAAATGCCCTTGCTTCATGCTCCGCAGGTGCCACAGAAGTAAACTGTGCTTCGCCTTCATTGTCATAAAAAGCTCTTGAAAGAAGTGAGAGAGACTGAATTGATTCTCTTGGGAAGGCATGAAGTGGCTTCTGCTTCCTTTGAAGTAGGAAATTCCCTCTATCCTATGGCCTAAGGGGACCCTCAAATACAAGAAAGGGCTTCCAAGCTGTGCTGTGTGCTTGGCGGTGCCTGCTCTAGCCCACAGTCAGTTGTGGTTGTTTTATCTGCTTCTGACCCATTGCTGTGCTCACTATCCATGCCATGCATGCCAATATGTTGTATCTCACCAAATAAAACCTTTTGAATTCATCATCTTGGATACTATTGAGAGAAGTACTATAGAAATAGAACATATCAAGTAAAAAGTTAAGATGGTCTTTAAGGCACCATTGTATGGATTTTCAGTAAATCTGAATTCCAAAGAAAAGCATTCTGATTTTCAGGAGGAACACACAGAAGCGAATACTTCTGTTGGCCTACTTTTTGCTAGTACTGCAGGCACACAGCTTTTTTTTTTTCCAAAGGGAAGGCAGGAACAGAAGTGAATGAGCCACCTCTTACAGTAAGAATGTGCTAATGAAACATTTATACATCACCAGAGCAAAAGTCTGGAATTAAAAATTGAAAAGCCTATTCACATTACAATTTGCTCTCAGGATTGGCACTAATTGGCAATAGTGCTGGCAGCCTCCACAGGGAGGGCAAGAACTGAATGAGCATGGAGACCTACTCATCTGAAGAAGGGGTGCTTCCAGGTCAGCTTGATGCACAGGTACTATGCAGAGGAAAAGCAGCGCACTGCTAATGCCGCAGTGCAGCTCCTTTATTCGGAGTGGCCTGCACTTGCCAGAGCTGCCGGTCATCTCTGGGGAATTTCTCAGGTGCTAACCCCACTCTCAAAATGTGTATTTGAAAAATGCTTTTTTTTTTTTGTAGATGTCAACTTTGGTGTAAATATGAAGAATCAGATTGAAAGGAGAGTGTTCTGAGCAGTGTAATAGAGCCTGATGGCACCCTGTCTAGTTATACCTGAAATGCAATGATTTGAAGAGGAGTAATGCCACTGAACTATGTTATAGTTATTTCTATTTTTTTTGCATTTGACCCATTTGAGCTATTCCGTGGCACTACTGTTTGTCCTGCTACTTGTTCTAATGATTTTAATTTCCTCCAGAGTTTCCCCTATTACTTGTTAGGGGATCACTCTTAAAGTCCAGTAACAAAACTGATGTATATCTCCCTACGTCTCTCATGCTGTCTCTTGTATAGATATGACATACTGACCACGTTTCTACACCTCTTGCTTCTTTTTCCTATACTTCCTTTACACCTGGTATTCATGTGCCAAACTTACTAGCCTGTCATTCTTCAATTAAGCTCATGGGTAGGTGTGATGTTCTGGAAGGGAGGGGGAACAGGAGGAAGAGAGCCCTTCCTTGCCTGGAGCGTGGAGCAGGAGGGGCAAGGAGCAGCTGTGGGGCAGGGAGCAGCTGCTGCAGCTGTGAGCGGGAGGCAGCTGCCTGTACTGGGAAGCCGCTGCCTGTACTGGGAGTCCAGAAAGGGAAAACTGAGCAGGATGTCTCCATCAGATGAACTCAGTGCCTAGCAAGAGCTGCTCAGAGCTTACAAAAGCTTGGCCATCTTCCTAAAAACATTGTTGAAATTATCTTCTCATGTCATGCCTCATAGTCAGAGTTTTGCCATTGAAGTACCTCATTTATCAGTGACAGTGAAGTATAAGCAATGCTTTCACCAGGATAGAAAATGTTGTAAAATTCTATATTTACAGCTTTTAGCTTTAGTTCACAATAGCAACTCAAGACAGCTCAGCAGCATTCCCATGTTTAAGGTAATGCCAGCAAAGCATGCGATCTGGCACAGTCTGAAGCCAGGGCAGAACAATACTCTCTTGTCTTTGTAACTCTGGGAGTGATATTACAAATCTTGAGTGCTTCCTTGGATTTCAATTTATGGCATATATTGGAGCAGCGACTACTCTGATATATGCCTTGCTGCCTCCAGATTACAGGGGCTCTTGTGGAAGCTGGTAATGTTTACGCAGAAGCACTTCGACTGGACACTGTTCTCTCCAGTCTTGTCTCATGCAGGAAGAGAAAATGACAAAGATCTGCAGTGTTGCTTTCTGCCATCTGGCAATTTTCTTACACATTTCAAATTCACAGGTAGGAAATTAAGCCCATTATTATCATAAGAATGACAATGAACCGGAGGCCGGAGGACAGGTGGCTTGGAAATGGAGGACCCAGGCATTACAGGAAAGTCCAGCTTTTGTAGGTGTGAGTGATGTACAGAACCTGGAGTACTGGATTAGAACTTCTGCATGTTGATACATATTACGGTTAGGATCAGAGAAGAATTTGTCTGTAATTTGTCTGTAATTAATTCAGCCATTATCGTTATATTTTCTGTGTGTGTTTTGTGCATATAGCTCACGTTCTCCTTCCACTACATAAAAGTGTTGACAAATTTCTGGGTCAGATTCTGTCGCAAGTGATTGATCTAATCTTCTTACCTAACAAATCAGCCTTTGGGAATTTTAAGGACCTGAACAATGACAAGAAACCACAGAAAATTATCAGCATGGTTAGAGCCTGCTATCCCAGTTAAATCTAGTTCTGAGCAAAGGACTAAGATCTGGGGAATTTTATATCATTTTTCCACCCAGTATCCATATAGCCATAATCCATAGAGCCATTATAACATTATTTTTTTTTTTTTCCATTTACCATCTGGGAATTCTGGATAATGGTCAAATAACAAATCTGAAAAAGGGGACAGTAGTTGTCTTCTGTTTCCTACTCTCATTATCTACATACTGTGTTAATTAGAACGCTTCAATAACTACTCTGAGCTCGTGTTTCTGTAAAATGAAGATGATATCTGCTCCATAGCAATGCTTTGGGACTTCATTCATCACCAAAACGCTTAATCTGTTTTTATTCCACAGCTGGATTAGCCCAGGGGACCCTGGGCTGCACAGGCATCAGCAAGCAAGGGGCTGGCGTGTGTACACATATATATGCTATATATGTACATACAATTCTAGTACAGCAGAAGACCCTCTATTATCATTATAGACAACTCAGGTGTCTACGAAAAAGAATATTTTAAAGGAATATTTAAAAACACTAATTGAAAAAATGTCAGGGCAACCGTTGAGGCCCTTAAAGATGAAGGTGTTCTCTAGGGAGGATTTGCAAAAGCTTCCAGGTGCCTACCTCCTATGATCTGCTTTGGTATCACTGCCTTTGAAAGCCGCCCACAAATCCCAATGCCAATATCTGTTTCAAAGTCAAACCCCCAAACGGACCTCGTTCGCTTCAAGACGCCAACGAGATATCTCGCAAGCAGCACCAAGCTGGCGTGAGCTGCAGGCAGCTTCCTTTCCATAGGCGCACATGGAGGAGAAAGCCCTACCGCTGTGCCAACACCTGCTCCTGTCGACAGCCGCAAAGCCCGGCCATCGATCCTCCCCCTCAGCTGCGCACCGCCCGCACCGCCCGACGCTGCCACCCTCGCCCCGCTACCTGCCGGCCGCGCCGCACCGCCCGCACCGCTCCACCCCGCCAGCTGGCTCCTCCCGGCCGGCCCCGCCTCCCGCCGCCTCCCGCCGCCCGGGGAACGCGGCGCGTCTCGGTCCGGCTCGGAGCAGCGCGGCGGGAGCAGTGGGCGCGCTGGGAGTCCCCGGCCATGGCGGAGAAAGTTTCAGTGGCTGCCGAGCGGCCGCGGGCCGCCGGATCCTCTTGCTCCGGCTCCTCCTCCGGCTCCGAAACTCTGTCCGAGGAGGGAGAGCCCGGCGGCGGGGTGGCGGCGGCGGCGGCTCCCGGCGCGGAACGGGCGAGCCGTGGCGGGCGGGCGGACGAGGATGATGCTTCGCTGGAGGAACGAGATGAGGAGGTGCGGGGGTGAGCGGGTCGGCACGGCAAGGCACGGCGTGAAACGGGACGGGGCAGCAGCGAGCCCCGGTGCCACACTCCGCAGCTTCGGCTGCTGCCCCGGCCTCTTCTGGCTCCGGTGCTGCAGCGAGTGGGTTTGCGGCTCTCTGTATATTTTTATTTTTCATTGCATGTATATATATATGCATATATATATACATGGCGGGGGTGTGTGTTGTTAAGGCGATCCTGCTGATGCTAGTGTATCACCTTTGGGTAGCGTCGCTCTAGAGCAAACTCCTCAATGTCAGACGGAAGTGATGGGCAACGCTCCTGAACTACGGTAATCCTCTTAGGAGAGCTAATGACAGCCCGTGGATTATGGCAGAGTTCCGTGAGTGATAGATCCGTACGTGAGCTGTGCCTCTGCTCCTCTCCTCGTCCTGCTGCAACATCGTGTAACACATGTTTGGAAAAAAATTCGCAAACCCAAAAACCTATAGTACAGCAAAATCACCCTTTTGTGTCTGAGACAGTATTTTTATTGTATTTGTGCAGTGTGTACTCCTTAAAAGTATTTCTTTCCACGTCCTCAGAATACGCATGCTGTTCTGCTTGGCTGCTGCTTCCCATTGCCCTTATTGACCACCCCATGCCCACCTCAGTGCAGGGTAGAGTTTCCTCTCACTGTGGACAACTTCTAAGTTTCCTTTTTGGTGATATTTCTTTATTCAGTGCCTTCAAAAGGTTGTGCAAAAGCTTTTTCAGAGACCCTGGTATCCTTAGAAGGGTGCCTGCAAGCCACAGGCTGAAGTTATTAGTAGCTTGTTTGGCTGTGGTTGCTGGGAATTCTCTCTCCACAGTAACGAGTTGTTGATGGAGCTCCTATTCCTTACTGCACCCACTGGTGCCACCTCTGTTCAGTTAGTACAGCTGTACAGCAGTGTGGTGATGTGGATCTGAATAAAAATGTCTTTATTCCCTCCTTTTCCTTCAGATATACAAACTTCAATCAGCTTCCAGCCATAAAGGGTAGAGTGGATTTATGGCACAGAGCATTATTCATGGTCATAGTGGTAGAAGAAAATGTGAGGGTATATAAACTTTGTTATTACCATTTTTTTTTTTTTTCCATAGAGCTGTGAACTTGCTTTATTCCTCAGACAGCAGAAGCTCTGTGGCTGATGTTGGGATGCTGCTCACTGTTAGGTAACTAATACGCCCATCTTCTCAGTCAGTCTTGCACACACACGGGAGGTTGTGCTCACCGCAGTGTGGTGTTGGCTGGTTGGGCGTTTGGCTGGTGGGTGTGCACAACACTGTGTGGAACACACAAAGGCTGCCTGTTTGGTTAGCAGTTGCTGGCAGGCTGGTTAACTTCTGGGCAGAACTGGTCATTTCTCTGTGTGCTTTGGAGATGAGATACAGGCACCTTTTGAGCTGAAAGTACAGGGATGATAAGAAAGAAGTCAACGCCGAACTCATTGGAATTGGCAAGTTCTGTGTGGTCAATCAGATGCCTCATCTGCAGTTCATGATACTGGAAGAGACCAACATAAACTCATTTTAATGTAGTGGGGAAAGGTTGTTTGGAATATACAACTTTATTTCTCTCTTTCTATTCCCCCCTTCTGGTTTGCTTCATTATCTGATAAACTTGTTTTTGTTTGCTTTTTTGTGCTTTGGTTTTACTGATCCTTCCATTTTGGGGTAATAAGTGCTTGCAGCTGAATGCCCGCCTGCTTGCAGAGCCACCTGACAGATCAGTATGTGTAATCATAATTTTTTTATGTGTGTAAAGGACACCAAAATGCATTAGAGTGCAGAAATGAACCAGTGTGTACTGATTTAAAGCTGAGATACCATCAGTGTTACCTGTGCACTGAAACCTATGAGGGTAGTAGTGAAAGACAGGAATAAGATCTGAGATGAGCAATGCAGGTGGTTTCAGCCTTTGTGTGCTGCTTGTCAAAAGCTGAGTGTTGAGAGTTCTTGAAGATCCCATTTTCACATAGACATCTCACTAATTACCCACCAGAGAATGACAATGTGAGTGTCCTGTCCAGTGCTCTGTCTTCTGAGTACTTTTGGTATCATGGAGCTTCAACACTTGGTCCTGCTGTCCCAGGCTTCATTTCTCCTCTTGCCCTGTCCTTGCTGCTGCTGACAGCTTAGCAGAAGTCTCTTGTTGCTGCTGCGCAGTGTCCTTTGGACAGCAGTGAAACCAAGTGTCCCACTACTTCTTTTGCTGCTGCTTCAGCCGTCAGTATATTCTTTAGAACCACAGTGTATAGATTTAGTTTGAAAATAATTTTAAAGCGAGTAATCAGAAAATGTATACATTTTCCCCATACATTTCATGTGCTGTTCCAGTAGAATTGTTTATTCCCTGTGGCACTGTATAATAATACACTTGACAACTCTGTCCTTACCTCCTCCTAGATCTTTTCTTTAGACTAAACAACTCCAGTGCCTTTAATCTTTCCCTATTGCATGTGTTTTCAGATATCTGATCATTCTCACTTCTGTCTTGTGGACTTCTTCCAGCTCGTCACATCCATCTAGAAGCGTAACATCAAAAAACAGGATACCAGTGCTCTTATGTTAGGTCTTGCCAGGGCTGATTAGAACGGGAGGATTACTTCAGATTTCTCTCCAGAGGTGTTACTGTTTATATAGCCCAGGCTGCTCTTGCAGTTTGTGATATATGATTTTTATATTCTTACCTGAAGAATGATGTGAATATTTGGTTTTAGCTCAGTGAAAGAAACTCATTGCTTTCATTTAGAGAAGGACTTGTCTTCTGTGTCCTGAAATTCACATCTGAAAGAGTTGACCCTGAGAGGGAAATGGGGCAGGGAGTGTTAGGGTCGGAAGAGAAGGTACATCACTTTTTTTTCTATACTTACTTCATCCATAAACTTGGCTTTAAGAGGAGAAGAGGAGAAAGAAAAAAAAAAAAAAAAAAGAGAACCAAAGAAAAGCAGTCTTTCCTCTCATTTCATGTATGCAGCAGCAAATAGTAGGTTACAAGATTATGACCACTAGTTAGGAAGGCGTTTTTGGTATCTTCCTGTGAGATTTTGGAGACATGAAAAGGAAACCCAGCTTTAATCTTGTGGGAAGACGTTGTTTCTGGAGTCTCAATGCATTACAATGCTGCGGATAGCAAATGCATGAAATTCACATAAATTTGAGCAAATTATTTGCCTGTGCTCTTGGGATGTGATTAACTGTGCTGATGGAAGGTGGTAAGATTGGGTGAAGAATTCATATGACATCTCTATGTAATGTCTGTCTGCTTTACCAGACCACACCAGACTGGAATTGTGTGGAAAGGAATAAATTGCAAAGTGCCGCAGGGTTTTCCTGTCTTCCTTTCTGCTGCTGCACTGCTATCTGTACACTAGTCTTCCTTCTGGCATAAAAAGAGCTTGTGAACAGGAAGCTTGTTTTATGAGGCTTATTGAAGCAAACGGTGCCAAATGTCATTTTGACTGTATTAGTTTCTTTCATTCAGAATGTTTTGTAGTCATTCAGTCAAGCATGGGATGTGTTCTTTGTAGATGGTAGATTCCAAATCTTGTTTTGTTGGGCAGGTGAGAGCTCACTTGGGTTAATAAGATTTCTTATTCAGCATTTATTATTCAGCAAGGTGAAGGCAAGCTTGCCTACTTCAGTAATGTAAAGGATCTGAAGTTTAAATTGTTTCAGAGTTGTCCCTTCTCCCTTTCTGTCAGTTGATCTACTTAAAGAGCGTGTTTTTCTGCAAATCTTATCACAGTGGCTAGGAATATACTTTGCTTACCATTGCAAAATAGCAACCTGGGAGGATCAGTGGTTTTTCAGAGGTAATTATATTTTGTCATATTTCAGACTGTGACAACAATATGCTGTAGTTCCAAAGCTTCTGAACTGCCCAGCATCTTCTGAATTACCATACTGACTCCTCTTTTTTCATTATTTTAGGTATTGTAGATACTTCCCCCATAAAAATAGGGAGAATATTTTGTTCTCAATTTATTCTTGCTCTGTAAATTAAATCTTTTATAAATTAAAGTGATTGTCAGAGTTGATAATAGTAGGTCCTACATTGAAAATGAGCAACATGAAAAGACATAATTTCTGATGAAAAATGTCCACTGGCTTTCGATGAGGATTATTATTTGTTTTCCCCCCATTATCTAGTTGATGTATATCATGTATTAAAAAAATCTTTTGCTGTGTAGAAAGAGAAGTGCAAGAGCTGTATCTGTTGCTTGTACTGAAACACCTGCATCTGCCTTCTTGTTCATAGTCCAATCTGTTGGGGGTTTCAGGAAGTGTATGGTGCGAATTTGTTACTGGGAAGCTAAGCTTTTGCGTGAAAGTATTTGTAGCAAGGTGGCAGGGGTGGTGAAGAGAGTGTTGCTCTGAAAGCCGCTCTTTCACACATTTGTCCTTAAGCATATGTCTGCTAGAAAGCTACAGTACCTCCTGCATCACAGATTGTCTGCCAGATCTTCACCCCAGCAAAACTGTAACTGAGGGGGGATGGGGGATGAGGGAGAGGGGAGTAGAGGAAATAAAATGTATTAAGATAAAGTATGTGATGAATGATGGTAATGCTTACATGTGCATCCATATGTAGTGGAGATGGTTGCACTTCTGTCACTGTGACCCAGCTGGTAGTAATGTTTTTGTTGTGCTTGCCCTGCCAAAGTGCTAACATTGGAACATGCTTTTAACAGTGTGAGAGATATCACGGGACTTTTTTTTTTTTTCTTCCCCCAATTGTTTCAGACTTTATTGTCTCTGACAATGATGAATCATTCCCTGTTGAAGTACACTCTGAATGCTGCAGCTACCTAGGGATGAACTGCCTAATTGCAAGAGTGTGATCTTTAGATCGCACTAGAGAACAGTAATGCAGTCATAAAATGTATATTTCTCTGTGTAAGTGTGATTGCAGTGGGATTAACTAAACACTCATCTAGCCGAGTGGAGACTGCAAACTGTTTTTGTCATGTGAGCCGGAGGAACAACATTGCCTTTGTTTTTATATATGTTTGTGATAACTTACATTCAAAGTTAAATACTACCCTGTAGTCTATAGGTCTGTCTCAGTGGTCATTTAAACCACTTTATTTCATTTGTTTCTAATACAAAGAATGTATGTTTATTTCCTGTGAAAAGTTTGAAGTAAAATTATAAGGCTTGCATGCTGATGTAGTATGTTGACCTTGGCTGGATACCATGTGTCTGCCAGGCTGCTGTCACACTCCCCTTCCTAGGAACGATGAGAGGAGAAAATACGGAGAGAAAAAGGCTCATAGATGGGGTTAGGATGGGGAGATCACTCAGCGATTACCGTCACAGGCAAAAGAGACTCAGGATAAGGGAGACTGATGCAATCGGTTGCCTGTTGCTAACAGACTAGAGCAGTGAGAATTAAAGAATGCCTTCTTCCCATCTGCCTCTTTTATCTCCTCCACCTGAGCAGCACAGGGGAACAGGGACTGAGGCTGCGGTGAGCCCATAACACTTCCAGTCTGCTGCTCCCCATGGCCACTGTGCCCTGCACCACATGGGTCCGTCTCGCGGGATGCCGTTCTGCCCCCAGCTGATGCTGTGTGGGTTCCCCCCCAGCAGCAGCTCTCCAGGCACTGCTCCACATGGCTCCGTACCATCGGACCCACCCTCAGGAGCTGCTCTGGCACTGTCCCACGGGCGGCATTTGCCCCAGCCTTCCTGCCCCACCGCGGGCTGCTCCTGTGGGGCATCCGTGGGCTGTGCCTCCTCTGGTCCTCAGCCACTGCTGCACAGTGGGCTCCTCTATGGCTGCACAGGAGATCTGCTCCGTGTGGTGCCCGTGAGGTGTAGGGGGACGGCCTGTTTCTCCTTGGGTCTCTCTGGGCTGCAGGGAGCTGCTGCTCCGTGTCCGGAGCACCTCCTGGTACTGACCTCGATGCCTGTAGAGCTGCTTCTCTCACACTTCTCACTCTCTCTCCCAAGCTGCTGTGGCACAGCATATTTCCTCTTTCTTAAGTCTGCTCTCTCAGAGCACACCCAGCACTGCTCATGACTCAACTCGGCCAGGTCAGCCCTGCAACTTCCCCAGCAGCAGACCATTTCCATGTAAACCCAATACAGATGTATCCCAGAAACACACTGGGAAAAGAGGTGACTCACGAATGTGGGCTTTATCTAACACTGTGGTGTTGTGTTACCTGTGGTGTTGCCTGAGATTCTGGATTATTTGTATGATAGTAGTAATATTTGCAGCTCTTTGGAGATTGTTTTCAAGACATTTGGTGGGCACAAATAAATAATCCTATAACTACAGTATCTCTCTTCTCACTTAGACCAAGTGGGAGCTGAAGAAGCAGATTCAGGCACTGAGTTGCTTATCTGTTTTCATGTGCCAAAGAGAGGTGAGCACTTGAAAATCTCCTATGGAGATATAAGGAGGAGGTGATAATTCCTGTCTTCAGAACAGAATTTGAATGCATTCCTAAAAATGGTCGAGTGGGCTTTTTGTACGCATTAAATTTTACAAGGAAGAAGAAATAATCGTGAAGCTGGTCTTCAGGACCCCATTTCTACATGTTCAACTGAAATCAAATGCAGAGGAACGTAATGAGGAGATCTTTTCCTCGGTGTATGAAGGAGGACTTAGGTCCCGTGTCATTTGTTGCCTTTGCTTTGATGTCACTTTGGCTTAATGTAAGCTACATTGAACTGTTTGTAAAGAAACATGAGAGCATGGTGCTTCACTTGTACTATGAGGAAGCTCCATGTGATGGGGCTGCACTACTGGCAGTCACGGTTTGTGTGAAGTTGTATTTACACAGAGAGCTGAAAGAGTCCTTAGTCTTGAGACGTGAAGTATGAGGACTGTCAAGTGCAGTGTAAATGAGAAGGTACTTGAGCTAGCAAGCTGAGCAGTTAGACAGACTTCTAGTGTGAGAATCTATGTAACGAGATCCCTTTCCGCTTGGTTTTGTTGCATGTTATGCTCCTTCCCTTCTGCTCTCCAAAGCATAGGTGCGCCTCAAACATTACCATGCTCAAGAATTTACAGTGGTTTATCAATTTACATGGTTTATTGTCTTGCTATTTGAGTTACGCTATGTTGGCAAACATTAAACAACAAGATGCTTCTATGCAAAGCATGCGAAGTAGGTATTTATCCTTATTTTAGAGACAAGAATCTGAAATGCAGAGTTCAGTGACTCATGAAAAGGGGTGTATGAGAAAGCTAGGAATGCGAACAAAGTTTTCTATTAAAGTTTCCTTAGCCAAAATTGCCCTGACATGAGGCAGTTTTTGTATACTTAGTATAGTGAAGCAGATGCTGGTTAAGAATTTGGGAAGCAGGTTCTGTCTGTCTTCTGTCTGCCCATTCACCCCTCAAATCCCGTACTGGGAAATTGCTTGTTCAGTCTCTGCGGAGCCCCTTTAAAAATTCCAATATGGGCTTCAGATAATCTACAATACCAACTTTTGTTGTCTCCTCATTCATCCTTAAGGTTTGTCTTCAGTATTTTAGTTCTTTCAGCTGTGGAGTGTAAAGTTCTTTTAAACAGGATTTTCATAATTGAGTGTTATTGAGGCTTTAAGATGTATAACTGATGAGAGACTCATCATTATGAAATGTTGATAGCTCTGTATGAAATAATAGAGAGGAAAAGAGGTGCAGATACTTAAGGGCAAGCTACATGAGAAGATGAAAGTAAGTGTAAGAGAGTGGTGGTAAATTCTAGCCTATTATCAAGCCAGAGACTTGTCTTCACTTTTATTTTGCAGATCTGAGTAGTTTTACTGATCCTTTTCTAGCTGAGAGGGATGCTGTGATCACACTTCTGGATGAAGAGCTGTCTCGCTGTAGCCAGGAAGCAGTGGGATGAACATCTCGCCCTCCTGTACAAGTGTAACAAAGCTGATGAGTTTGGTTTACCCAGAGGCAAACTGCAGTTATGTCAGGAGTTAAAGTTTTAAGTGTTCTGTTGTATAAATAGTCTGGTAGCCCTTGCCACAGCCTTTCTTTATCGAGTGCCTCTAGGTTTTGAGTGGGAACCAGGGATTAACGCAAAAAAATTTTTTTTTTTTTTCCCCCTTTACTGACCTGTGGTCTTGAACTGATAAAGGAGATTTATTCACTTATTTTTGCTAACTATAAAAAGCTCTCCCAAAATGATTGCATGTTAAATGTGGATGACAATAAATAATAGTATGGCTACCTATATAACAAAGCAAGAGATGAATTCCCTGTTGCCTGGCAAAGAATCTTGTGTGTTAGAGGCCTTTTGCAGTATTGCGTTTTACTCTGGTGTGTATCTCAATATATTCTTTTTATTTTTTTAACTTTCTTTTTTCTTTTAATTCCCAGAAGGTAGTGTTTGTAAGCCAAGTGACAAACTTACTTTGTGAGGCCATACTGCCATGCTTGATGGACTGCATAATTAATTGCACCTGGATTACTAATAATCCTGTTGTTTTTAATAGTCTGGCAACCCTGAGAAAGAGAGCTGTGGGTGAATGGAGAAGATGAACTACTGCACTGAATTGCTAATTTGATTTTCATTGTTACCTCAGGAAACTTTTACTAGAATGTGGTAATGCTGTACGTACAGTGCAGAGGGTGCTTTTATTGTAAGGTTGTTATTCAGACCATATAACAGAAATGTCTCGGATCCCTTCCATGCAGTGTTTCAGGTTTTGTGCATGACGGGGAAGGGCAGGAGGTAATGTACCAGAGGCATGGTGTTCTGAGCTAGCTAATAGGGTAGACTGTTTACAGAAAGTCACGGGAAAGCCTGTAGCTCAACTGAGTCTTTATGGTTTTGATAAGTACATAGGCTAGTGTAAACCTTCAGGAGGTGTTTTAATGCATTATCTGTGGTTCCTTCCTTTGTTCAAACAGTGTTTGTTGTGTTTGTGGAGCAGTGGTGATAACATTACACCATTTATGGGCCTGTTCTACAATTAAAGCTGCTGTTGATTTCCTGCAGTAAGCAAGGTATTGTTTTGAATATGCTACTCAGTCCATGTTCTTATAAAACATATGTCTAAAGTACACACTGGGCAGTGAGGTTGGGAACTTGAGTACATCATTTTTTGACTTGGTCAGTGCAGGAGAGTGACAGTCATTGATGCGATAGTTCTCGAGTCTGTTGAACCATAGGCTATGAAGTGAGATTACAGCTTGGGCTTGGAGTTGCGCTGAATTCTTCTGAGAGAACAGGTGAACATATGTATTCAAACAAAGCCTGTATTTAGCTAGCTGTTAGATATCTGCTTTTCTGAGGAAGATGACACTGGGTTGCAGAAAATCTGTAGTGGTTTACAGTGCTATCACTCTCTGCTTAGCATTACCTTCCTGTCTGGCAACTCTTTTTGCAGTCTCCCCTCATTTGCTTCTATCCCAACTCAAATGCATTGTTTTAAGTTCCCATCATGATAATAATGGCTGGAATTGAAGCAACTGAAACTAAGGGTTTCGCAAAAAGCTCTAGTCATGCAGTTAAAGTAGAAGAGCTACAGGTAGGGTAATGCTGTGACACTTGACAAACAAAAGGAGAAAAGAGGTTCAGTTAAGGTATAATGACATAAGCCAGAGGAAAACCTCCATAGTTTTCAGTAAATCTTATGCTTCAAAACATGTAGCTATTAGCATTATGGGGGACATTAAACACAAACTGACTGCATGTTAAAAATATAAAAACTAAAATCCACACCAGCAGGCACTTCAGGTGTAAACTTGTTTGAGGGTGAGGAGAAAGACTGCATCTGAACTTTGGTATGTCAGTAAACGCTTGAACATTTGTGAAGTGCAAGTGCCATCTTAGCTCACCTGCATGCTGCTCAAGGGAGCAGCTGTGCCAGGATCTAGGTCGATGTACCTTGAACACAGCAGAGGAATGGCCTTGTGTTTGCTCTTGTGATCTGCAAGCAAGCAGAGACAAGCTTTATTGCTTTAAGAGCTAAAGTTCGTTAATTCCAGGTCTCCTTTTCCAATGTGTCACTCATTAGGTAGTGTTTTGTTGACATGGGAATTATATTAAGAAAAAGTAAATTGCACAAACTGCAGATGGTGAATGTAGATACATTAACTCACAGATCCATCACTGGAAAACAAAGTTGGAATGAGCAAACTGAATATTGGGCTCTAATTAGGGCCAAGTCAGGAATGTTTTTCAATGTATGTTAGATTCTTACCTGTAGCTAGCTCCATTTACCGAAACCTTGCATGCAGTTTGCATTTCTTTTAAAAACAGTTGCTTTGTTACAAACAAAAAACTTTAATGCAGTTGTTCTCCCAATGATTACATTAATGCCTTTCCTTTAATTTTTTCCATGTGGGAGGTTAATGGATTATGTTGCAGAGAAGTTATCTAATGCTAAAATTTCTTGTGTGCAGCTTCTGGGAAATGGATGCTGTGGTTGTCTGGAGATGAGTCTTACATGAGGAAGGATGTAAGGAAATCCTCTTCCTACAAAACAAGCGGGACAGGCGACAGTCTGTCCCTTGGAAACAAGTAGCACTATGTGTGGGGGGTGGATTAGCAGAATGAAAGAACTGGAGCTAGGGACTGCATTTGCTATGTATGTGTTTTGGGGGTACTACCTCCAGGCTAGCTTTCATGTGATACCAGTGGGCTGATGTTCTGGCATGCTGCAAGTTGTACAGGAATTGGGTATGCTTTGGGACTTGCCAGCTGGCAAGTGGGAGCCTCACTGACTTGTTTGGAGCACTTGTGGGTGTGGTGTGGTGTTTTTCATTAGTTGTTAATCTCTGTCTTCATTGATTATAGTTGAGATAATATGCTTTCATGAGAGAATTAACAGGTGGTTGGTGTGTTAATCCTTTCTGTTTAGATTTGAGTTTGACAATCCACCTTTCAAATGCCTTGCCTGTTGAAGGCTGTGATTTTTGTCTGCCTAGATTTTTAACAGGAACGTTCTTCCTACACGCAGTAACTCCTTGGCAGCTTCTTCCTATGTTAAGGCATAGTTATTTCTAAACAGATTTGCCTATCTCCTAGGAGACAAAGCAATACCATTGCATATGATATTAATCCTTAAAGATGTTATATATGCATGTAAGTAAACGTGGAAAAATTACATCGTTTGCCTTACCCTTGAAGAGATGTGGATAAGAAGAATGGCTTGACCTGGTTTTAATCTCTGGTACTGCCAACAGAAGCCTACTGCAGAGTGCTTTGGTGATTGTGCAGTGTTTGTAGTTGTTCAGATAGCATCCAAATAAAGACAGTTAAGCTGCTTAAATAAACTTGTGGGCAAAATATATTCTCCTAGTAATAGATATTTGTTTACTGTAAATATAAAGCTAGAGTGCAGGCTTTAAGGACTGAAACCGCTGCAGCTTTAGTGCATCTGTGTGGGACGTAACTCACTGTATAGGGGGTTAATGTCATTTGTAAATCACAAGCCTTCAGAAGAAGCTTCTTGAATTTGTTCTTGATATGATGGAGCATATATTGACATAAGGTATATGCAGTATGCATACTGTTCTTACTGAGTTTCATATTAGAATGGTTCTAAGAATAGAATCACATCAAATAAATGGCCTGGGTTGAGAAGGAGCTTGAAGATCATCTAGTTCCAACTCCCATGCTGTGAGCAGGGTCACCAACCACTAAACCACAGAACCACTAAGCCCAGAACCACATCCAGCCTGGCCTTATATGCCTCCAGGAATGGGGCATCCACAGCCTCCTTGGGCAACCTGTTCCAGTGTGACACCATTCTCTGAGTGAAAAACTTCCTCCTAATATCTAACCTAAACCTCCCCTGTCTCAGTTTAAAACCATTCCCCTTTGTCCTGCACTATCCACACTCATGGACATTTGTACCCCTTCCTGTCTATATGTGTCCTTCAAATATTGGAAGGTCACAGATTTGTATAGTTACAGACGATACAAAATATATATATAAAGATCTAAATTATGTAACTGAAACTGGGAAGAAGTCAACCCTGAATATGTTTTCCTACAGACATAGCACTTACCAGAAGTAACTGTATTTGTATATGTAAAGGTGATGTGGCAGAGCACTTTCTGAAACCACCAAGAGACTTCCTGTACATGCTGAGCACTTCAGTGCTGTGATGAGGTACTTGGAGTTGTACTACAATACAGCTAAGCACAGAGGTAAACACAGGTCTGAATATAAAATCTGCTCAATCAAAATTACCATTCTGTTGTACTGTATTGTACTCCTCATGCAGTACTCAAGTGCTCTTATGCACTCCTGATTATCCATCTAAGTGCTTTTGGGTGGAAGTACAGACATGAAGTATAAGCTTATGTAAATGTCATAAAGCAAAAAAAAAAAAACAAACAACATACTGAGCATTTGTACCAGCTAAGTCAAATCTTCCTTGCTGACTCTTGCATGTGATTATGTACAGCCACAGTGCTGATGTTTTTAAGGCTCTGTTGAATCTGGCTGAAGTTGCCAAAAGAAATCAAGTTCTGTTTTTATTCCTTGCTTCTCTGCTACTATGCTGTCTTGTGCCTTTAATGACTATCGCTTGGTTTTACAGAATTTGATCTCAGTGGCTACAGATCAAGTTTGCTGAGAGCAATTATAAACAAAAAACTAGCTAGCCTTGCAAAATCATGGGCTGTGTTTCTTCCCCTAGTCTCTAAAGCTGAAAGCCAGGTCAGTTACTCATGAATGCCTGTGAAAATTCATCCTTTGGTATGGTCTGGTAAGTGCATTTTGTTCTCAGTGAAGTCTTCAAATGTTTTTATTAACCTTCAGTAAGTGCAGCAGCATTGGCTGCAGGTGCCCACATGGTGGCGTGGGAGCTGCAGAGCCTCTGTGAGCAGAGACCAGGGCCACCCCATGCAAGACGTAGCTGGTTCCAGCAGACCCAGTGCAGGGACAGTTGAGCTCATCAGCCAAGCTGGTGGTCTCTCTAGGAAAACATGTCAAAGAAAGGATAAAAATGCAGTGTACTGGGGAAGTGAGAAGAGTAGTCCTGCAGACAGTGAGAAGAGAAGGTGCTCTGTGTGCTGAGCAGAGGTTCCTCTGTAGCCTGTGGAGACGCCTGTGGTGGAGCACGTTTTTCTACGATTGTGGGCCTTGGGAAGGGCCCATGCTGGGGAAAATTGTGAGGATGAAGGAGCAGCAGAGATGAGATGTTCTGAACTGACAACCCCCCTCTCTTCCCCTTGCTCTGTTTAGGGACCTTATAGATCCACCCGCCATCATGGGCAGAGTACGCCATACTACTTCTTTGCTTAGTATTTTTAGATAGTCACTGAAGTTATGTGCAAATTTTATTTCTAGCTTCTTTTTTTTCCTGAAGTCCTAGGGATGTTGTGGTGGTGAATGGGGGTAAGTCCAGCTAATGACAAGTCACGAGCAGTGTTCTCCAGGGGTCGGTTTTGGGGCCAGTCCTATTTAATATCTTTATTAATAATCTGGTTGAGGGGATTGAGTGCACCCTCAGTAAGTTTGCAGATGACACAAGGTTGGGAAGGAGTGCTGATCAGCCTGGGGGTAGGAAGGTTTCACAGAGGGATCTGGACAGGCTGGATTGCTGGGTCAGGTTAGTGGGATGAAATTCAACAAGACCAAGTGCTGGGTCCTGCACTCTGACTATAACAATGCTACAGGCTTGGAGCAGAGTGACTAGATGACATTATAGAAGAAACAGACCTGGAAGTGTTGGTCAGTGCTGAGCTAAACATGAGCCAGCAGTGTGCCCAGGTGACCAAGAAGGCCAATGGCATCCTGGCTCATAACAGAAATAGTGTTGCCAGAAGGAGCAGGGAAGTGATTATCTCACCATACTCAGCTCCGGTGAGTCCAGACCTCGAGTAATGTGTTCAGTTTTGGGCCCCTCACTACACAAAAGACATTGAGGCCCTGGAGCATGCCCAGAGAAGAGGAAAGAAGTTGGTGAGGTGTCTAGAGCACAAGTCTTATGAGGAGCTGCTGAGAAAACTGGAATTGTTCAGTCTGGAGGAGTCTCAGGGGAGACCTTACTGCTCTCTAACAACCTGAAAGGAAGTTGTGATGAGGTAGGGATTGGTATCTTCTCCCACATAACCAGTGACGGGACAAGGGACACAACTCAGGTTGTGTCAGGGGAGGTTCAGATTGGGTATTAGGAAAAAATTCATCTCTGAAAGAGTGGTCAGGCACTGGAATGTGCTGCCTGGGGAGGTGGTTGAGGGTGTCCCTGAAGGTATTCAAGAAGTGTTTAGATGTAGTTCTAAGGGACATGGATTAGTGGTTAAATATTGGTGGATGGTTGAAATAGATGGTCTTGCAGATTTTTTCCAAACTTGATAGTTCTATGTTTCTAAGTAGGTACTGGTACTGCCGAGGTCTGTAGGAGTGACCATAAGAGATGTGGAAGTGTAGAATTTTTACAGTTGCCCCTGTAGAGCTGCAGTGTGTGTTCATCTGTCACTTGTCATTTTGTAAGGAGCAGCAGTGATTGTTTGTACACTGAAAATAAACAGTAACACCAGTAGGATTTTGTAATGTAGAATAACATTTCAAGAAATCCAAAGTGGATTTACTTCTTGGAAGTGAAGGCTATTTGATTTTATTCAGATAGAAGGTAAAATAAGTCTATTGATGAGATGGCATACTTAGATTAAAAGGAGGGTTGAAAAAATTGGGTTATCTGACATGATTTATCCTTATAGTTACTTCTGCAGTCTCACTGCTGGTAGTTTGTTCTCCTGGGCAAAGGGTAGCTTTTTTTCTCTAGGTGAGCGCAAGTCCAGGTTAGGAAGTGTAGTCATTTAAGAAGTCTTTAAATCAGTATGCATGCTGTATGCTTTCATTTCAGCAAATATTGTTGTAAAAATATGTGAAATTTGTCACAGGTGAGTCTTGTAAGTATCTTAAAAGTAGGAGCGTGGAGTATAGGGAGGTAGATTAATTAAACTTTTTAAACAAAAAATTTACATAACTTAATAATCTACAAGTTGACAATTTGTTCTCATTCTGGATTTTCCCACTCTAACCAATACTTATTTTGAAACCTTTGGGCAACCTTAAATAAACCAGTCTGTTCAGTTAACATGTTGTGTGTGTGTGTGTTTAAGACTTGTGTTGTAGAGAGACATGTGAGCTGGAACCTCGCTCTTGTTCTATGTGAAAGACTTAAAATTCCAAGTCTAACTGGATCGAGGCTTGTCTTCCCTAACAAGTGATGTAAGTGGAAAGACAGGAGAAGAAACCTGTTGTTTCTCCCTTTTCCTGCAGGCTGTAAACAGAGCTTCCTGCATGAGGCAAGGCAGTGAGTTTGGATGAGCAAGATGCTGTTCAGCCAAGACTCGTGTGCAGTGTATGTGCCAGGGGCACTCTGCTGCAGTGGCTGGGTTCCCTGCTGCCATGGCACAGCAGGTGTATGTGGCCACAGGCCTGGGGCTCCTGTTTGTTGCCCTCACTTCTCTATTTGGCCTGGGCTTAGCTTCAGCCTGCAGTGTTTGCCAGTGTGGCAGATTTATAAGCTGTGTTATACAGAATTGGTGTTGTCGAGATTACCTTTTTCCCTCTACGGTATTTTTAGCTGATTTTTCCCCAAACTAGTTGTTGCTGTTTTTCTGTTCAGTGGCTTTTGGTTCTTGCCTGAGTTCAGCTACCAGTATATGTTGCTTTAGTAAAATCAGGTTCTTTTTGGAGACATTTAAGTCTTGTAACAATGCCTGTATTCCAGAAGTAAAGCTGGTTGCCTTCGTTTAAAAGATGTGTTAAAAAGAGAGATAGTCTGGCTACTGAAGCACAGAGAGGAAAGTGAATAGATGGCTTATTTGTGTTGGCCTAATTTAATGAGTTCCATGAAACAATACTGCAATTACTTCTTCCTCAGTGTCAGTAGCAAGTTCTTGTGTACCTATTCATAAGATATTGCTAACTGAGCTAGCAATCATTTCTGTGCTATTCAAAGATGTGTGATTGTACCAATGAGCAGAAAAGAGTGTGGCACTCTGAAGAGGGATGGCGTATTTGGAGACATCCCAACAGCCAAACTGAAAATTTTTCCCGGAATATCTTTCTTGTTGCAGAGAGAAAACCAGTAAAAGAAACAAACAAAACAGAAACATACACAATTCCATACTACTGATTCTCAGCTTGGTTACCTGGCCAAATTTAGTGTCTCTATTAGAGAGGGTATACTGATGCCTACTGTTTGACTTTGAGCTTTGCTTTTCTTCAGTGTGTGTCTGTTCTAGGTCTGGCTGAAATATATTAGCTATTTTCCAGTCTGTGTTAGGTGTCCTGAGACTGCAACTAGTCAGATATGTGTGCCACCTGACGTTTAGGATGGGGATGTTTACCTCCTTGCATATGCACACAAGGAAGGGTTGCCTGTGGCTTTGTATGCACCATGTTTCAGCACAGGTGCTTATCTAACACATGGCAAGTATGAAGGATTCATAGTGATGCCGAACTGCAATTGTGCAAACTGCTGCCATCAGTACTGCTATTGTGCAAACTGCTGCCCTCAGTCTTGTATGTTACTGATCACTCCTCATCACCCAGCAGCGTGCTTAAGCAGAAGGAACAGCTGCATATCCATTCATATGCACAGCTGGCTAATGGGACAGTGATACTCCTGAAGTACAACTCTAACATCTGCTTCTGGTGACATATTCAGAGCTATCTCTTGCCTCAGCATGGGCAGGAATTTGAAAAGAGTGATGAACATTTGAAGTTACTAAACCCTGGGACAGGTTACTGTCCTGCCTCCTTAGGTTAGAGAGAGCTGAGGCAGGTTGCAGCATTGTGAATTTGTCTCAGTAATCAGACAACTTTCTCTCAGATATCGTGGCTCAAATTGTCTACCTGAGGTGAGATACTGATTGACAAGAAAATTGAAGAAGACACTATGTTCCCAGAATGGAGGTGATGGCTGGATTCAGAGAAATGTGAATTTGAATTTGTCTCAGTAATCAGACAACTTTCTCTCAGATATCGTGGCTCAAATTATCTACCTGAGGTGAGATACTGATTGACAAGAAAATTGAAGAAGACACTATGTTCCCAGAATGGAGGTGATGGCTGGATTCAGAGAAATGGAAGAGAAAGGAATTTATTTAATCTTGTCTCCTGTAATGTCTTTACAATAAACTGGTTGTGAATGTGGCTTAGAAATTCAAGTTCAGGTTGCAAAGACCTTGTGAGTGCAAGTGAAACTTATGAAGCTTGGAAAGCTCATTAATTTCTTTGTTGTAGCATCCCTCTCTCTCAATTTAGGATTCTTGCGGTGTGTATCCATTCTTATGTGCCTATGCTGGGATAGGCTTGCAATAAACTTGTGGGAACTCTGGCTTGCTTTCCACTGACTTTCAGGTCAGCTTCCCAAATGAAGGCAAAAGTAAATTACCTGTAATATACTGATGTTCATCACAGCCTGCTACTGATACAGGTATAGATTGCTGTTTGCTTTTCAGGCTGCTGTCTGATTGGGATGTGCGGTCAGAAACTTCATTCAGACTTCATAACATAAGCTGAATTATGAGGATTTCAGGTCTGGATGGGAGTGTACAGACATCCATGCATCTAGACTGCATGCTTCAGCTCAGGTACAGGTATTATTGCAATGCAAGCATTAGACTTATTTAGGATAAGTGAAGAAAAATGGAATTTTAAATGCTGTAAGGGCTTTAAACAAGTAGACTGTAAATGTGTAGATGTGTTTGATGGAAAGACTCAGTCCTGTGTGCTGCTATGAAGGGTTTTATGCTGACAGTGTTTTTAAGTCATGATTATTTACCTTTTATATTGAGGGATAGGAAGGTCAACAATCTGGATTTTTTTTCTATACAAATGTTAGCAAAATAACTTCTTTCATATTTGTCTAGCTTAATTGGAATGCCATCGAAAATTGTATGATCTGCTATTCTTAGTTTTCCGTGTCTGTTTTGATGATACAGTACATTAGACTGCTATTAAATATTCTAAGCCATTGTACTTGTTGTCATATTGCATCTGCCTACGTGGAATTTGTTTGATCATTAAGTCACCGGAGGGAAAAAGATACAGCTCTGTGCACTTCTTTTTCTTTTTTCTTTTTTCTTTTTTTTTTTTTTTTTAATTTGAAGTAGGTAATTCTGAAGCTGAAGTGTTTCTGGTTACGCTGCTAGTGGCAGACTTCTCAAACATGTCAGTGACAGCATTAAAATATTCTTTTAAAGCTCCAGCAGCGGGCATCAGCAAGACTTTGGTCTCATGCCTTTAATTATCTGTTCCACCCTTATATTTCCTCAAATGCAAGAAACTCAGCATTTTTTTTTTCTTTTTCCTCTCACAATGTCATATTGTTATATATTATACTGCTGTAAAATTTAAGACTTGGTGGAAATGTTGGCAGATGCATTATATGTGAGGACAGATTGCTTGAAGGGAAGATCTGTGTTTTTGGGCAAGCTCTGAGCACTGAGGAAATGTTTGGCCCAGGATTCACAGTGTAGGCAGAAGAATCCTATTGCTGTGTAACCAAATGGAAGTGAACAGGAAGTGATGGATTACACTATGAACAGAGGTCTGGAAATATGCGTTTACAGCAGGTATCAAAACTATATTTTTACAGTGTGCAAATTTTGAGAGCTGCAGTGCTTCAAAATTGGCTCCTCTTGATCTGACAAGTTGAAGTTCATGCTTTGTTGGTCTCTCTGTAGCTGCATGTGGCATCAGAAATGTCATGACCACTTTGTTAGCACATTTATCTTTTGTTAGGAAAAAAATCCTGGATAATTCCAGTGGTGTGCCTACATAAATTAAGTCCCCTTCTACCTGACTGATGTGAGAGGTAAGTGGGTTATTCTCTTTACATTATAAATGAACTCTTAGTGCTTTGTTAGCTGTTACAGTGCTAGAATTAATGATGAAAAACACGTATTGCACACAATCCTGATAGTTCATGTTAAGAAACTCCTGGTTGTATAAGCCAAAACTGAATCCACAAATAAACAGAAAGACATATATATTCAAAGTTAGGTTAGGAGACTCTTTTCCCTGCTGTTGAAGTAGCATGCTCTTGATGGGTAATTTTTTTTTTTGTTTCTTCTTTCAGTGGTTGAAAATTGTTGTGCATGTTTGTCACTCTAATACTGGGGAACAGAAGACAGAGAAAGGATGTTACTGTTAAGAAACCTCAGTATGGTAAGGTTTTGTGTGTTTAGGAACCAGGAGAAGAAACATCACAATTCACATGTTGTACAGTAATGTGGCTTAGTCATCTTAGGGACTTTCTGCTTGTTAGCCCTCACTCTTTTTACAGACATCTGTGCTTCGCTGGTTTGATACCTACTGAGCAGTTAAATGTTTCCTGCAGTTTCTTGTAACTTGTTAAGAGTGCACAAAGGCTCATTCCATGTTTCTGATGATACTGATAGTTTAGGAAAATCTTACTCTCTCATTTTCAAAAGATGTTGGTGGCATTTTCATCCTGTCTCATTTTATGCCTCTTACTAAGCCAGTTTTTGTTACTTGTTGCTAAACTTTTTTTTTTTTTTTTTAATTTGCAGTGACAATTCAGTTGGGTCTGTCTCAGCATGTTCTTAGAACATAAATGTATACCTAATTTCCATCCTTCCCCTTTTCTGTGCCAACACAGCTACATTACTAATCTGCACTGATGACTGGTTGGTCTCATACAGGCACAGAGGCATACTGCAGCCACCTTGTAAAGCTACTGATACAGTAGAGAGCAAAACAGGGGAGGGATGGGGAAGAATAATTAAGAAATTTCCAAATTCAATAATATGTTTTTTTCTTTTTAACTTTTTCTATATGACAAAGTAAGCTAATTTTTGATGGAAGTGTCATCCTCAGTTTAGCAACCGAGGGACAGAGCCCCCTCAAAAGTAAGAACGTGTTATAAATTTGCCAGTTGCTTGAGTGCTTGACTCTCAGATAATGAGTAATGCTTAACAGTTTCACTTTTACCCTCTTGCTGGAATGGGCAGCATTCAGTATTTAAAAAAAATATAAATTAATGCAAATTAATATATAAGATTGAACTTTGTTATTGAGTATACTATGGATCTATCTAAACAAACATAGAGCTATTTTAGATGGAAACATTCAGATACCCACAAAAAGAAGTGGTTCCAAATAAAGTAGAAAATACTCACTTTCCAAGTAAGCAGTAGTTGAGAAGAGAGGATTTAATTTAAAATTTACATAGGGTAAAATATAGTCACAGTACAGAAACAGGAAAAGCTGCTATGAGTGCTTGTATATTGTGTTTCAAGATAGATTGGATCAGAAACCTTATGGAAAGAAATCATGAATAGTAACATGCCAAAGTAGAATATAACATGGCTGCTTGCTTGTAGAATTGTGTACTCTTAATGAACTGAAATAACAAATAAGGTAAAGATGAGCACTAGCCAAATAATTTTCTTGGAACCCATTTTGTAGGTTACAGAAGAAATATTTTTGTTTCAATTTGTGATCCCTTTTAAAATAATAATTAAAAAAAATGCGGGAAGTTTTTTTTTTCTTTTTTTTTTTCTTCCCAGGAAGCTTTGACCTGCACTGTATTTACTGTTCTCGCAATATAATTGGAAAACAAACTCTGACATACATATAGTTGAACTTGATTTGATTCCCCTCCCCACGCCCTGGTGAATTTATAACAACACATGTTTAGCCTGGGTCTTCATAATTGAAATGTATTGTCCCTTATGTTTGTGATTATTGTGGTTAAAATCTATAAGCTCTTAATGATAATAAAAAAATAACAATTCTTGTCATGTAGCTTGTTGTACTTCCACTTTTGCCAAAATTTGAGTTCTCATGCTGTGTTACAGTATAACTTAACAATTTTAGCATAACTTTTACAAGATTTGCAATCTGAGCTATGCTGAACTCTTCATTCAAAAGGCTGCTTTTAGAGGGGTGTATCAGTGTTGTTTTTAAGGTACTTTTAGGATATTCTATTGACATACTTGAATAAATTTGTACTCACTCTGTTGAGGCCACACCTCAAGTACTGTGTCCAGTTTTGGGCCCCTCGCTGCAAGAAAGACTTTGAGGGCCTGGAGCGGGTTCAAAAAAGGGCGACAAAGCTGGTGAGGAGTCTGGAGCACAGGCCTTATGAGGAGCGGCTGAAGGAGCTGGGATTGTTCAGCCTGGAGAAGAGGAGGCTCAGGGGAGACCTTATTGCTCTCTGTAACTACCTGAAGGGAGGTTGTAGTGAGTTGTAGTGTAGAGAGGGGGTCAGCCTCTTCTCTCGTGTAACTGATGATAGGACTAGAGGGAATGGCTTCAAGCTGCGCCAGGGGAGATTTACGCTGGGCGTTAGAAAATACTACTTCTCTGAAGGAGTGGTCAGGCAGTGGAGTGGGCTGCAAAGGGAGTTGATGGAGTCACCGGCCCTGGCAGTATTCAAGGAATGTTTGGACGTTGTTTTGAGGGATATGGTTTAGTGAGTACTATTGGTGACAGGTGGATGGCTGGACTGGATGATCTTGAAGGTCTTTTCCAACCTTGGTGGTTTTATGATTCTGTGAGATGAGTTGTTAAAGTTAGTAGAAATATCTGATTGTCTTTCGTGCTGCAATACTCTTGTGGCTCACACTGCTTCTTAAGCCTGTTTTGTTTTGCTGTATGTGCTCCAGTCTGTCTTGAGGCTTACTTAACATCTGAAGCTGCTGCTCTAATGCTTGTCTTCTGAACTTCTTGTTTTCCTCTGCTGTTCCTTAGGATGGCTGGTACTTGATGATCCAAACAGCTGTAATATTGCACTCTCAGTGCTGTAGGAAGTATTTGCTTCTTATCGTGTATGTTCATCCACCTCTGCCACCCTTGTTTTCTGCAAGGAGATGGGAAGCAGTGAGTGATACTCTAGTGCTGTTGTTTCTAGTCTCATCTGCTTAGTTGTGCTTGGAATTACACTGGATGAATGGAATGTTCCTCTTCTCACATGAAATGAGGTTACTCTTCGAAACAAACCTGGCACTTACTACTGCACATCATTTCTTGTTGTGGTAAGTAATAAATGACTTTATAAGTGGCCTTCTGAATGTTTCTTTCAGACTGTGTATCTTTTTCTAAGTGCCAACTAGAATCAAAACATCATGAGGTGTGTGTATCTTATTTTACTTCATAGTGTTTTAGTAGCTCTTACAAAAAGAGCAATTTAAGCACCTCCTGAAATAGTAAACTATGAAAGTTTCTCAGGGTAAACACTGAAAATTGCAATAAATAATCCTCATATTACTGCTGTCTACTTTGTTGCTTTATCTTGTTTACAGAATGACAATTATAAGTCTGAAAAACCCACCTAGTTCCTGTGCCTAAAGGTAGCTTTTGGGGAGAGTAATTGCCCAAATGTTAGATTATGGGTCCACAGCTGACTTTCTGAGGTGTTAAAACAATTACTACTTGGGTAGAAAGGTGGGTTTGTGTTTTTTGAATGGAAAGGAAGTGATTCCTCTGTTTCTTTATATGACTTCGGTAATAACAGAATCACAGAATGACTTAGGTTGGAAGGGACCCTAAAGATCATCCCCTGCCATGCACACAGAGGGTTTCTGCCCTCCAATTCAGGCTGCCCAGGGCCCCATCCAACCTGGCCTTGAACACCTATAGAGATAGGACCTTAGCAGCTTCTCTAGGTAGCCTGTGCCAGTGCCTCACTGCCTTCTGAGAAAAGAATTTCCCCCTCACCTCCTATATAAATTTTCAGTCCTTTAGTTAAAAACCATTCCCCTTTCTCCTATCACTATCAGACCGTGTAAGAATTCTGTCTCCCTCCTGTTTATAAGCTCCTTTGAAGTACTGGTAGGCCTCAGTTAGGTCTCCTGGGAATTTACTCTTCTCCAGTCTGAACAAACCCAGCTCCCGCCACATTTTTTTTTACAGGAGATGTGCTCCTGCCCTCTGCTCAGTTATCCTTCCCTTGTCCACCAATACCATCAGTCCATTGTAGAAAGTCACTTGATTGGTAAGGCATGATCTGTCCTTAGTGAAGTCACAGATAATCACCTTGTCATGCATGTACCTTAACATAACTTCCTGTGATCCTTTCTACCCTTCTTAAAAATGCGTGTGACACTGCCTTTTTTTCTAGTCATCAGGGAGTTCACTTGACTGCCATGACTTTTCAGGTATCATTGAGAATTGTTGAGTACCCCAGTGTATAATCAATGAATATACAGATGTTATGAAATATACCAGAGAGTTTGGCTATGCAGTTATTATACCAAAACAGAATAGATAGAATACTTACCCATATTCTGGGCTTGTTATGAAACTCCAGCAGAGTGGATCTCCAGAAGAGATCCTCTCCTACTGGCAGTCAGCTCTTAAATGGGTCTAGGAGAGGTGGAGTCAGGCTCCACCCCTTCTGATCACACAGATGAATTGCCTTCACTTGTGTTCCCGTGGCTGACTCATTGCTTGCCTCAGGAGATCGATCAGAGGTTCAGGCCGTGATTCAATAGTTCCCATACATCCAAACTTCTTTGTGTCTGTTGAAGCCAGTTCACATTTCTCATTTATCAGAACAGATATACTGTTCTTGTCTTTTCTCTTGTACTTGTGGAATCCTTTCTGGTTATTTTTCACATCCCTCGCCAAGTTCAGTTCCGTCTGTGCCTTGACCTTCCTGTTTCCATCTCTTCATGACTGGATCCCTGCTCAAACCATAAAACAAAAGACAATTACTGACTTGTCACAGTGTTGTAACTTCATTGAGATCAACAGACCTGCTATCTTGCGCATTCAGAAATCCAAATGTGTAGTCACTTGGAATAATGGAAGAATAAAGCCTTAAAAAGGCTTATTTTGGTGGTGTGGATAATCAGAGTATCAACTGATGTTTATTCTCTGTTGCCTCCAACTGAGACATTTGGCATTGTTATCATGTTATTTAAAGTTTTCTTAAATAGACAGTAAACATATGCATACAAGAAACCCATACACCCTTGGAAATACAGAAATGTAAAGTTTTGCTTAGCTGACTTTGCTTAAGAATTGCTGCAAAAAAAAAGCATGCTGTGGATTTCAGTTAGGAACATTGATATTGAATTTTGAACATCCTTAATAAAGGGATGCTGTACTAATTACCAGTCCACTAAGCCAGAGAGCAGTTTTGCACTGCCTGGTATGCTGAAGCATTTTGTGCAGGCTTTGGAGTCTATTAAAAATAGAATCCAGCCTTGGTTTAGTTTTTAACATGAAAGCTATCAAATTATTCAATAGTTGGAAGTTGATTGAAAAGATTGAACAGACTGGGAGAGCTGAGGTTGTAGACTGTGATGAATTTCTCTGCTGCTGAAAGGGTCTTTGATCAAGCTACAGATGAGAAATGCCATGAGGGCATTTTCTGTTAATGCAGAGGGCAAAGAAACACTTATTGTGAAGAACTAGTATAATTCTTGGCTATGCGGGCATGATACCACATCAGGGCACTGGGCAGCACAGCTACTGCAGCAAGACTGTTTTCCCACACTGGAATATGTTAATAAATAAAAGTGTTTGCTGTAAAGGCTTTATTTTTATAAACTGCTACTTCCTTGTTTTGCATTAATATTTTATTAAAAAAAAAAAAGTATATATATATATATGGAATAAAAGAACCCTGAGTAACATTTGTAAATTCTTTCTAGCAAGCTGTATTGATCTGTGTATGTGCCTTAGCTCATGCACAGTTGGATTGTGCATGCAACTTATAAGCTTATATATAAAAGTAACAGGCGGAATTGTTTCACCTCAGGGGTAATTATTTTTTCTGATAATAATTACAGCACAAAGCTGAACTTATTATCATGATGATGGTTTAATCATATGCTGTAGCTCTTACCTAGGTACTGGGTAACCTGAGAAAGGCCAAAGAAACTTCTGTTTTTAAATTCTTCATTTGAAAAGCTGTATGAAATGAAGGATCTTGTTGCTGCAAACTGATTTTTGTTTTTTTGTTTTAAATCTTTTCCTAGCTAAGTTTGAGATCTCTGTAACACAATTCAATTCAGTTATCTTCCTTTCTCCCTTTTTAATCAAATATTTTGTTTTCATTCTGAGGGGATGAGATCAAGGGATTGTACCAGAACAGAAGTGTAATCTAACGATAAAACCTCATCTGCGTTGTGAATGAAACTGAACTTCTGTGCCCTCTTTATACTGTCTCTGACTTCTTGGCTTTAAATTTTTAATAATGTAGAGGAAGGCATCCATGAATGGATTGTGTTGTACATTTAATAAATCTCTTAGAAAAAAAGTGATGTGTTTTAGTTAATTCTAAGAATAAAGCTGAGGCTTCAGAGGGACGTAAATTGTTAGTGCCATCATGAGGCTTCTGGTTTTGTCACTTCCTTGGTTTAGACAAATTAAAATTGTGGCAGGAAACCAAACATTCAGTTCAGTTCTGTCAATCTATCATTTCAATGAAAATTCATATAGAAACACGTGTGTGATAGAGTCAGGGAGAAAGTTGGTCTCTGGACAACCATTTGGTGCTCTATCCATTCCTGCAAACAACCTGTGCAGATGGTCTCCAAATGAGCTTTCCTTGCCCATCATAATGATTGGAGCTGAGTAAGTTTTGTGAATTAAATTTTTAATGAAGTAGACTTCTATATAAAACCTAAATCTTAAATGTAGAGATGTTGTGAATTAATATTTAGGCAAGTAATAAAAGCTGCCTTAGTGAACATTTTCGTATTACAAGGTATTTTCAGAGTAGTTCTGATGTCCAGGACCTAATAAAATCTCTCAGCACAGTGTGTAAAAGAAGTTGCCTGTGTAAAATGAGTTTTAATTTAAGTGCTTTCTTGCTAGACATTATTTGCCTGTGCACGGGAACTGGAAAATGGAAGGAAGAACAGTTTACTGTAATGTGATGCTCTCCCATCGTGTGTGAATTGGATTAAGACTGGAGATAGCGATTCACATTATCAATGCAAATTATTTTCTAGCATTAAAGAGAAAGTAGGTCCTGAAAAATGTTAGCTCTTTTTCTTTTTTAAATGAATTCTGACTGCTAATGAAATGAAAAAGATTTTCCTTCTGTCTTTTGAATAGACTTGTTAAAGAAAGCGTAAAGAATTAAGCTTGTATTAAGTTCCTTAATCTAGTTATTGCTTAATGATTCTTTGAACAGATACTTATGATTGAGCATTTTTGTGGAACTGGAGAAAGTCCTTGTTTGATCATTAATTTTTTATTGTAGATTTTATAGCAGTTCTGTCATTCAGATTAGCTCATGGAAACTAGAACGGAAATTCTGGTCAAAATATTTTGCTGTCTTCATCTATAGGGATAAAATGGTGGTTACCATAGTAATAATTTCTTAATACCATAAATGTGTAAAAAAACAAGCAGTGAACCTGATGTAAATCTGAGGACAACAAAAAGAGAGGCTGCTTCGAATGCCACCAGTAGAAATGTGTGATGGTACAAAACCCCATGATCGCTTATGGTCCTGTCTATTACAGAAGGCCGTGTTTATGTGAGATAGAGCTATGTGGAAGAACCATGAGACAAGTGTCACTAAATTCCAGTAAGCAGGCCTTAAAGGGCCCTATTAGTTTTTGCACCTGTAGCTTTATGGAGGTAGAACTTAGATTCAATAACTGAAGCGTTTATGGTATGAAAGCATTGGAGGTGGCTTGACCTCCCCTGCAATATTATCTCTTGCTACATTAGTTTGGGTATTTGGAAAGTGTACAGAGCTGCAAGGAAGCACTGCAGTGATATGGGCAA
The DNA here is from genome assembly GCF_905368555.1 of Meleagris gallopavo. Taxonomy (NCBI): domain Eukaryota; kingdom Metazoa; phylum Chordata; class Aves; order Galliformes; family Phasianidae; genus Meleagris; species Meleagris gallopavo. Next base: position 21,298,990 of record NC_139435.1, read on the forward strand.
TATTAAATTTAGGAAATTTCAAGTTTTTTAAAGGATGAGTTCTGTTGGTGAGTAACTTGTAAGATGAGGCAGTTTGTTCTTTATTAAGCTTTAAATGCTTTTTGGGGCTTCTATGAATTGGAGTTATTGTGTGTTAAATACTGAAGTATTTTATTTATGCATTTTCTGCTAAATTAGCAGTCTTGTTTCAGGCGAATGTCTTAATAATTCAGAGGAATGGATTTGATAAAACCCTTAAAAAAAAAGTGATATGTTTTAGTCAATTCCAAGAATAAAGCTAAGGCTTCAGAAGGAAGTGTGCCATCACGAGTCTTCTGGTTGGTTCTTACGGCTTCTGATGTTGGTTCTTAAGTTAGTCTTTCAGTTTTGTCCGGTGTTACAATGTCTCAGTGGTGACAGTCCTGCAGGTTAACTTTATGCCTTAGTTGGTTACCAGCTGTGTAACACCTGACTTGTTGCTATGATTTGCTTCAAGTGTACCAAATAGAATATTTGACATGTTTTGCTATTCTAACATATGCAACTGGGTGTGGGGGGGAGGGTTCATTGCTCTCTTGGAAGGAATGGAGAACTGTTAACATAGGTAGACTGAGTACTTACATGACTGAACATGTATGAAGACTTCCGTGTGTCCTCTTGCCATTTTACTAGTGTGAAAGATCTCTAGGCTGAACAAGGACTATCTGCAGAATAATTGGATTCATCTTGTATAAAAGAAGAGCTGAACACAGTTTTTCGAAAACTTCTCACATGGAAGGATGAACACAGGAGTTAATTGATTGGGGAGGCCTCAAACATAGGACTTCAAGACCACTGTCTTCTGGAGGAAGTCTAATTTAAGTGTGTGCTCTTTTTTGAGTGGAAACTTATCTGTCATCTGCCTTTTTTCCTTATTTTTAACATAAATTTCTGCATTTGTAGGGCACAAAGCTGGTAGCAACAGGCTGTTAAACTTCACATATACAAAATGAGGAGAGAGCCCTTCTGATGGTAACTTCTCATCTAGTGAAGATGATCGCCCTTGCAGATATTTCTCAGGGTGCTGTTATTGGCTTCTGAACAAGGGAACAGAAAGAGGAAGTCTTTTACGGTGGGAACCAAAGCAAAAAGCAAAGGCATCAAAGTTGGGCTCTAGTGGAAGAGCCATGGACAGGGGAAGGAAAGACCAGTGGCCAGGCTCTTGATGTCTAAATGCTGAAGAAAATTTTAGTACATAGAGGAGATAAGCAGATTCATGTAAAAAAGGGTTTTTCTGTATATTTTCTTTCTATGTATCCTGTCTAAATGGGAGAAGAGTAAGAACTTTCAAAATAGCATGCATCAATTCATGTTTAGCTGTTGGAGTAAAAAGTAAACTAGTTGCTTAATCAATGGATACACAGATGGTGTGTGTATATATATATATATATCCAGGAGCTTGGCTAATATAATTTATATTGGAGGAAATGAGAGAAAGTCACTCACCCTGTCCTGGGCTCACAAGATGAACTCCTGATGGAGCGGATCTCCAGAGAGATCCTTCCCCACTGGCAGTCAGCTCTTAAATGGGTCTAGGAGAGGTGGAGCCAGGCTGCACCCCTTCCTGCAGCACAGGTGAATTGCCTTCACCTGTGCTCCCCTGGCTGACTCATTGCTCACCTCAGGTGATCAATCAAAGGTTCAGGCTGTGATTCAGCAGCCTCATACACTCCACCCCTTCACAGCATGAACCAATGATTAGGTTGACTAAAAGGGTGAGCTTTCCCTAATACAGAGATCTGATACACCGCGACGCTTATACAATTTCATCGCGACACATGTTGGTCAATTTCAAGATGAGTGACGATTGGTGAAAGTTGACTTCCTTCTATGGGCCAGCGCTCGATGATGTTACCGGAGGCATACGGTTGTGAGGTGCAGGTCTGTCCTATGTTCCATCAGTCCCATGCAGACCATCACCGGGTGTTACGCATGATCTAACAGTAACACTGGAGCATTTTGATGACATTTCATTCCTTCCGATGATCCTGAAGGCTCAAAGACACCCGGGGAGAAATACAGAGGTTTCAGAGGTACCAAGAGGGGAAGGTCTGCCCTCCAGGGCAAAATACAGGCCATGCTTCTATCCTGGCTCAACACTTCCGCTTGTACAGGAGCACGTCCTGGCCGCCTGTACCACGCTTTCTGGCCAGATGTTTGCGGCTGCATAATAATATCAGGCACCAAAGGAGGTGTCCTGATCTGCCACAGGGACATGATGGGAGTCCCTTTAGCAGTGAAAATCAGATTGTTGACCACAACATCAGTAGGCCATGTACCTATTACTGGAGGGACTACTGAGCCTCCCACCTCCAACAGTCTCCCCCAAGGTGCAAGTAGGCCACACCACTTGGGTCCTACCTGCACCTTCCATGGCCACTTTATTCTGTGGGTGCCAGGATCTAAATTCTCAGGGGCAGGGAGCAGAAGATTATTTTCATTACCAATCAGGGGTCTTACCTGATGATCAGTGCCCATAATTTGGATCCTAAGCGGGGTAGCCCACGTTGTCTGTAACATTCTCAAGGCACGGGGTCTACCATCTTGGTGTCTTTCATTCAGGTCTTGCAAGGTTTCATACAGTCTCTTTGTCCACCCCTGCAGGGACTGGGAGTCTGTCTTCAGGGCAGCCTTAAGGATACCATTATAACGTTCAATGAGGCCTGCCCCGGTTGGATTATATGGCAGGTGGAATCGCCATTCAATGTTATTTTCTTCTGCCCAGCGTTGTATCAGTGCACCAGTAAAATGAGTTCCTTGGTCGCTCTCGATGACTTGAGGTGTCCTGTAGGCAGACATCAGTTTTGTGAGTGCCTTGATGGTATATGCCTGGTTTGCTTTCGGTACTGGATAAGCCTGCAGTAGCCCACTTGCAGTGTCAACACAGGTCAGGGCATATCTCACCCCCTCAGACTGAGAAAGGGGCCCAATGTAATCGACCTGCCATCACTGGAGAGGATTATGTCCTCTAGCAAGATGGGCTGTTGTCTCATCTTTGAGCAAGCGCCGCAATCCCGGCATGCCTGGACGATGTCAGGTAGCTGTATGGGCAGTCCCCATGCTTTAGCAGCTGCCCACATTGCCTTTTGTCCCGCATGCCGTAGCTTCTGATGTAACCAATGGGCTATGTTCTTGGATGGTGAATTCTCAATCCATCGAACTCGGGCCAGCATGTCGGCTTCATCATTTCCCAGTGACTGTAGGGGCTGATGACCAGAAACATGGTAGACACGTACAGTCCTGTGTTTGACTGTATTCCTTATGTCTAACCACATGTCCTTGCCCCAGATCAGCCGGGCATAGATAGTCCATTCTTGGGTGGCCTACTATGCAATCCACAAAGTGAGCCCTCGGTACACAGCCCAACTATCCGTACGGATGTTCAGGATACCATCACCGGGTTCCTTAGTTATAACCATCCACACGGCTCGCAGTTCTGCCCATTGGCTGCTCTGACCATCCCCCTCATCAAACCAGATTGTCTCAGTAGAAGGATGGTATGCTATTGCTCTCCACTTGCTCGGATTGCCCTTGCTGGATCTGTCTGTGTACCAAGCATCTTCAGGGATAGGGTATTTTCCCTCCTGAATGGGTCTCTTCTGTGGTGGAGCAACCAGTATTCCTTTCGGTGCATCATTGTGATATGTTACCGGGCCTAGAATCTTCTGAAGTTCTTCTTTCAAAGGGGATGAAGACAGACTGCTCCTTTGGCTGAGATAGGCGACCCATCGTGCCACTGTTTGCGCTTGGGCCACCCCTGTCTTAGGAAGGTGGGTCAGATCTTTTACCCACCCTGAATCGGCAGAGTGGTCTTGACTAGAACTTCATCCATTTGAGTTATTGGCTCTACTGCCTGCAGTGCTGAATAGGCAGCCAATAACTGTTTTTCAATCATACTGTATCTCTCTTCTGCTCCATGCCAAACCTGAGACCAGAAACCAATGGGGGTCCGAATAGAACTCTGGCATTGCCACAGGCCCCAACCAAAGCCATCTTGAGTGATGTGAACATCTAACTCGGCTGGGAGGGTAGGATCAAATATACCCAATGCCTGGGCTTGTTTAACTGCCAGTTTCGCCTGTTGAAAAGCGTCCTGTTCTGTTTTCCCCCAATCCCAAAGCTGCCCCTTTTTTGTGAGTCTATACAGTGGTCTTAGCAGCTGCGCTAGGTGAGGTATAAAAGAACGCCAATAACCTAATACACCTAGAAACTCTTGCAGCTGCTTCGATGTTGTAGGGACTGGGAACGCCTGAACCTTATCGATGACAGCACTGGGTAGTACTTTGGTCTTTCCTGACCAAACCACCCCCAGGAATTTTACAGACAGGCCTGGACCTTGCACCTTTTGGGGATTTATAGCCCATCCCCTCTGTTGTAAATAGGCGGTTAATGAATCCGCCGCCTGCCCTACTGCCTCCAGTGAGTCGGATGTCAGCAGGAGATCATCAATATAGTGATACAAGTTAACATGATCCGTTTTTTTTCCAGTTGGCCAGGTCACGTGCCACTAGATTATGACAATATGTTGGTGAATGCACGTACCCCTGTGGCAGGACCTGAAAGGTCCACTGCCTGCCTCCCCTTGTGAATGCAAATTGTTCTTGTGATTCTTCAGTAATTGGGATACTAAAGAACGCATTTGCTAAATCTAGGACACAATTATAGGTTTTTATCTCCCTACTCAATGTGTCCATTAGGGAAGCAATATTGGGTACAGCTGCATGAATAGGCGGCGTGACCTTATTTAATTACCTATAATCTACTGTCATTCTCCATGTGCCATCCGACTTTCGCACTGGCCATATGGGGGAATTATATGGGCTGTGGGCAGGTCTTATAATGCCTACTTTTTCTAATTCCTGCACCATTTTTGATATTTCGTCCTGCCCACCCAGGAGTCTGTACTGTCTCACATTAGTAATCCGGCGCGGTTTTGGCAGGCAAATTGGCCCATGTTTTGCATGGCCTCTTAATATTACCTGCACCGCCCGGATACTAATACATCTCTGTCGGAGTCTGAACTCTCCCACGGTTGTCTGGAGAGCCAGACCGCATAGAATATCTATGCCCAAGATGTATTCCTGGACTGGGGCAATAGATACCTTATACTCCTGGGGTTGGAGACGCCCAACCCCCAAGTTTAACCATGTTTGGGTGACAGGAATAGTTTGTCCCCCAAAACCACCAGTCATCACTCTGTTTCCATGAAATTTGTTTGGATCTCCGTAAATGATTGATGTTTCTGCTCCAGTGTCCACTAATGCCATAACTCTCTGAATATTTTTTTGGGACCAATAAATCATTAATTCTACATAGGGCGTCCAGTCCTGTCTGGAGGCCCTAGGGGGACTAACATCCCCCATCACACCATGAACTGTGCTAGGGCCAAATTGTCCTTTAGCTGTCTCCAAAGCTGGAGAAGGACATGGTTGGGCTGGCGGTCAATCTTAGCAAATTGGACCCCAGCTCAAATTAGGTCATTAAACATTTGTTTTCGGGAAACCCCTTATGGGTCCCGATCAAGGAGCTCGAATAGCCGGCGTCTTGGTTTTAGTCACCGGCAGGACCTCAGCTCCTTCTAACATCCGAATGTTGCGCCTAGTCCGTATGCATTCTGTCTCCCCCAGATCAGCTACTATCTGAGCAGCCTGCTGAACTACAGCTTCCGAGGTCACCAGAGGGTTTAATATGGAAACCAAGGTCCCATATAGGCGGGAAGGGGCCTGTTGTAAAATTAAATCTCGCATGCCCGCTGAGAACTTGATCATATCTGGGCTATCATACGAGTCTTCATATATTGCTTCTCTCATGCCTAACTTGCGAATGTAGTTTTGAAGGTCCTCCATGGAGGACCATAGTCCTATGTTTAGGGGAATATCTGTTTTATTTGGCCAGACCATCTGGCATGCTGCCGTTAACCAATCTATTATTGAGTGGTTCTCATTGGTATACTGGATGGCAGCATATAGCCTCTGCCTGACAGCAGGATGTAATGTTATGGTGGCCAACTTTGCCATTTCCGGCCCATTAACCATAACACTTTCTGCTCCTGAATCCCATAACCTGATCAGCCATGCAGGTATATTCTCTCTCGGCCTCTGCCAAAATCGCTGCACCAGGTCCATTAATTCAGTAGGAGTGTATGGTCTGGCTGTCACATGCAAATGCGTTTCGGCAGGGGGCCATTGGTCAGGGGGCACCCCTGCTGGTCTATCTTGCACCTTTTTTGTTTTTTGAGTTATAATAGGACGGAGTTCCAGGGGATCCGCCATAACTGGAACCTCTAGGTCTGATTTGGAACTCCTGCTTTCCTCTTGAACCAGGTCCACTACTTCAGAGGTATGACTACCATCTATTGAAATACTACGGACCTGACCTAGAGACTGTAAAATTGTTTTTTTCCCCGTCAATACATTAAGTTCTTGCTCCAGTTTGTCAATCCGAGCTTTTAGTAGCTGATTTTCATTTTCTAAGTTATCTGATCTTGTCTCTGCTTGATTTAAAGCATTCAACAGTGACCATGCCACTGTGAATGCAGCTAATTGCCTTTCTTTTGTAGTTAAGACATCTTTGTCCAGTCCCTGAAAGTATTCTGTTAAGTGTACTGGGGAAATATTCCCCAAAGTACACAGGGGACCCCATTTCTCAATTATAGTTGCCAGTTGATAATAAGGAGATCCCAGAAACCCTGGAATCTGCCCAGGGATCATTTTATCAAGGGGAATGGTGTTCTCCCCCTTGACCCATTTATAGAAACTCTATAAGAGAGACATGATGTAAAGTGGATTTGGCCTGCCTGGCTTGCCAATTGCTTAATCAATGGATATACAGATGGTATATAGTCAATAGATATACAATAGACATACAGTCAATAGATATAGGTGTGTGTGTGTATATATATATATATATATATCCAGGAGCTTGGCTAATATAATTTATATTGGAGGAAATGAGAGAAAGTCACTCACCCTGTCCTGGGCTTGCGAGATGAACTCCTGAGGGAGCAGATCTCCAGAGAGATCCTTCCCCACTGGCAGTCAGCTCTTAAATGGGTCTAGGAGAGGTGGAGCCAGGCTGCACCCCTTCCTGCAGCACAGGTGAATTGCCTTCACCTGTGCTCCCCTGGCTGACTCATTGCTCACCTCAGGTGATCAATCAAAGGTTCAGGCTGTGATTCAGCAGCCCCATACACTAGTATGCTTCAAACTGAATATGCCAAACCAGTAGCCTGCTATATGGCATACATTCTGCCATAAAGAATGGTTATACATTGTTTTAGTCATCACAGTAATGTCAGAAATTTTCAGAATTGTAATAGAAGCTTGAAGATAGGACTTTATTTTCTGTAATTAAGACAGTGCCACAGGTGTATTTTAACAGTGAGAGTTGTTGAAGGGATGTGATTCAAAACAAAGGACATTTCATTTTCATTTTTTTTCTTCCAGTGATCACCATTCTTCCCAAAGGAATACTATGGGTTGCTATTGCTTGACTGGGCGATTTTGGAATATTTGTTTTTTGGAATGTCTCTGAACATATGTGGGGGTTTCATGGTGGTGGCTTGCTCAGCCCCACCAGCTGTTCTCTTACTCCCCCTGTGAGGATAAAGGGAGAAAATAGGATGAAAGAAAGGCTTATAGCTTACAAGGACAGGGATGTCTCTCACTAATTAGTCAAAAGCAAAACAGACTCAGCATAAGGGAGTTTTATGTGATTTGCTGCCCGCTGCTAACAGACTAGAGCAGTGAGAACTAAAAACAAACTGCAGACACCTTCCCCTGTCCACTCTCCTCTACCAACTCCCTCTGAGCAGCGACTGAAGCTGCAGTCAGTCCTTAACTCTTTGTCTCTTTCATGGCCACTGTGCCCTGCTCCACGTGGGTCTGTTTTGTGGGATGCCGTCCTGCCCCACTGATGCTGTGTGGGTTCCCCCCCGGCAGCAGCTCTCCAGGCACTGCTGCACACGGCTCCGTACCACGGGCCCACCCTCAGGAGCTGCTCTGGCACTGTCCCACGGGTGGCATCTGCCCCAGCCTTCCTGCCCCACCGTGGGTTATCCGTGGGCTGTGCCACTGTGGCTGCACTGCTCCGCCTAGTGCCCCGTGCACTGATCTTGGTGCCTGCAGGGAGTTGCTTCTCTCATTTTCTTCCTCTTCTCTCCTATGTGCCGTTGCCACGCTGCAGCCTTCCTGCTGCCAAAACCTTGACATGTAAGCCCAATACAGCATATTCAGGTGTCTTAACAACTTGTGGGCTTTAACAATTTTATGGGCTCCTTCTCGTGACTGATTCATTTCTTTCACTATAGCCTCTTGTTCCTACCTTGCCTGCACATTTCGTTTGCTTCGGTTGCTGACGGAACAGATTTCTAAATCTAGTTTTTTAATAAAACGAACCAAGAAATAGGTTCATGTTACAGTTTCACACAGAATCAAACCGGGCTTTCTATGATGCTTTGTTGGGCACAATAGGTGACCATATACACAATACCGTTCAATATATGCTGAGCAGCAGTTAAATTTAACCTTTTGAATTTTCAGCAGAACTAGGTAACTTAGAAAGAGTCCTCTTGTAGGAAAATTAAATCTATGATTACTGCACTCACTGAAAATATTAATCTGTTTTTTACCTGGAAGAGCTTGTTAAATTACTGGACTGGAAAAAAGAAAAAGTGCAGCACATATTTAGGATTTTCTCCATGTAGCCCTCAAGGCTTATAAAATTAAGACAAAGGGTCCTTCAATGACCAGTGTATAATCCCTGTACGATGACTGACTTTAAACTACTGGGGACCAGGAAGACATTTGGTTGCAATTTTGTAAAATAGTGATTCGTGGCAGAAAAATGATACACTGATTCATCCACGCAGACGCCAGTTTTTGGCTTTAAAGTATATTTATGTGCATACTTTAAAAGATGGTTATGAGGTTTCCTGGGGTTTTGCAGTTAAAGGGAAAATTGCAAAGACTGCTTTAGAAATATTATCCTACATCAGTGCTGTAAAAAGTGAAAATTGTAATTCCCCTTCCTATCCCATCTAAACCTGAGATGTGAATGATGGTAGAGTGTGCATAAATTCCACTCTCACTAAAATATTAGTGCTAATTACAGCTGAATACAGTCATTCCAAAAGTTTGAGAGTTCAAAGAATTTACCCTGAAAAGACATTCTTTTTTTCTCATTCTTTAAAATTCTGGAAATCACATCCTGAATTTCCAGATAGAAGAAGTAGGAGCAGTCCGTTGCAGTGTGTCCTTTCATTATAATTTCCTTCACTTAAAAAATCTGCAGCGGTATTGGATTCCCCTCCTGCACTCAAACTGGTGTGTTCTCTTTCTCACTTGGATTGTAATACAGAGATAATAGGTTTTGTTCTGTGTTGTAGAACGCACCTGGTCTGAAAGCAGAGTGATGGTTCTCCAACAGAAGTTCCAAGGTTCGGCTGGAAGTAAATACTGTTTTATGTCATGGCTCTCTTCCTGAGGGTACTACTTTGACTCTCTCCTGCCCCTTTCCATCCTCTTCATATGCATTTGTGTTCTCCTGTGCTGAGCTATAACAAGAATTGTAAATACACCTTTTTTCTCATTGTGATGGGTAAACTGAGAATAATCTGGCAGGTAAACCCCTTGATGTGTTCTGCTTGTGGGATGCTGCTTGTTCATGCTGTTGTTTTCACTATACGTGACTGAAATGAACCATTTCTCTCGTTACATAAATAACAGGGAAAATGGATTTTTGTTCTGTCTAGCAAGTGTCAGATGGGTATTTTGCATGCAACTTTTTGAGAAAAAAATGTCTCTGGAGATTGGGATTGTAAAAGGAGTGCCTCCCAACCCCTCTGCCACCAAGTCAGGGCTGATGTCCCTTTCCAGGATATCTACCATACCTTCACTGAGGTTGACCTGTAGACATGTTTTATATTTTCTCATCCTACCTGGTGTGTGAGTTCTGCTGCAGAGGGTCCTGGTAGCTGTCTCCATGACTTTGATTGGCTCATCTATGTGTGGCTGATGCAGTATAGCTGCAGGTGCTACTCTGTGCATACATTGGAGGTTTGCAGAGACATCTTGTCCTAGCGCATGAGTCACACCCCAAACAAGACGAAGAGTTAGGCAGTCTTTGCAACAGCGCACAAGTGTATACAGCAGAGTTTATTTTACTGTTACTTTAGTACCACAAGCAAACTTGCTGTTTCCCTTAATGTGAAACATTCCCTTAATGTGTTTCATTTGATAGATGTGTATGAAATTTTTACAAAGCAGTTCAGTTGGCAACTTTTTTTGGTACAGTTCCAGATTGAAACATAAGAAAATAATACCATCTGACCTGCTGCATAGCAGAGAATACAGGGCCTTCTTGAAAGGTTTTCCTTTTGGGTGACAGTAAATTGTTTGGGGAAAAAGGTGGGCTTAGTTTTGGCTTGGTTGTGTGAAGAATTAAGATCTTGAATGCTAGTGCTGGATTGGTGCAAAATGCTTTATCAAACTTGAATAGACCCCCTAATTATAGGGTGACAATTTGTAGAAGAAAAAATCCCATGTGAATTATGGAGTAATATGCTTCTTAAACAAATGTGGCTCTTCATCAAATGACTTGCAGTGTTGCTTTCTCAGCACAACCTCCCAACAGTGCTGTCTGGAGGGTCATCAGCAGCGACTGTGCTCCTGAGAACTTTGTCAGAGCTGAACTAGAAAAAAAGATAAATTAAGCATCCAGTGATTTCCTGGTGCTTTAAGTAGAAGATAAACATTTTGCAGAGGAAGTAGGAGGGGAAAAGGAATCTCCTCTCAGGATACTTGCTCCTCAAGATAGGAGGCCAATTTAAAACCTTGAATTTAAGACATTTCCACTTTTTATCTAGTTAAAAATGTTTTCACTTGATAGACAGGAAGGCTGTGCTTCCTTTTGTCCCCTTACTCAGATGAGGTCTCTCTATGAAATCTAAGTGTGAAAGGTAAGTTCTGTGCCTGGGCAGGTGGTGGCAGAGTGTGGCTCTCTGCCCTGCCTCCTGCCTGGCTCCCCTCCCCGCTTCTGCTGCAGACTGGAGCTGTGGGTGGCCGCCTACCTGCCTTGCTGTGCCTGTACACACTAGCCCTGCCACTGGCTTCTTCACTCACTGACATGGTCATAACGCTTCAGCTTACCAGCACAGCTCCCCAGCCTCCGAAGGAAATGAGGCTGTTTCAGAGGGTTGGAGAAATTTATACCCTCCTGGCATCAGGGGGAAAATTCTGAGTTAGATGTTGGGGTGTTGTGATCCTTCTGCCATGAATGTCCTTTTTGTATGCTTTGAACTGACTTGTGTGACAGCAGCTGATGGGATCCTCATGCGGCACAGCTGGTGTGCTACCATACCACCTGGTAGCACCTTGTAAACAAACAGATCAAATGGTGCAGATGTACTTTGTTCACTTGGTGTCTTAGAGCTCCGCTCTGCAAAGAAGGCTGGGGTATTCCTCTTCTGAAGTGAAGCCTGCTGGCTGCAAAGTAGGATATCTTTTCATTTTCCTGCAAGCGCTGAGTGGTTTAATGTTTGGAATAAAACCAAGAGCTTATAAGACTAGGTACAGCTAGTGCAGTTGTACTGGTGAACCTGGTTAATGTCTAGTTCTAATATAGAGAAGCTGAAATAACTGTAAGAACATGTTAGAATGTAGTATGTAAAAATGTAGAACAGTTGCCACTTGCTGTGCTGTCAGCACATGTGGCCATGCTTGTTGCTGTGTGCCTCTGGTTCTGCTTGGTCTGTGGGCAAGCAGGGAAACAACTGTTGGCTGCAGAATTTCGCAAATGAGCTGAGGAGCCTTTAAAAAGTTCTTGCTTATTGCCTAACTTCTTTAGATGACACGGTACAGATTCTTGTGCCTGTAGCCCTTTTGAAAATCTTTAACATTTCAGAAGAGGCACATCTTGTAATACTGTCATCCTCAAGCTGATTTTTGTAGCTCCATAGAGGAAACCTTCCAGGAGGACTTGAGGTAGATGGTAATAAAAAAAACCCACAGCACAGGGGCAGAATTCTACAGAGCATCTTGGAAAATGCTAGTTTATCTTCCAGCTACATTGGAAGCCTTTTCTCTTTTTATTTTATATCCTGTTCTCAGGGATTGCTGGTTAATAATTCACATGTTCTGCAGTTACCAATTAAAGAAAAATTGAATTTGAAACAGCAGTAGGTTCAATTAAATATATTTGGGAATCAGTTATTTCTTCCATTGCTCAGAAAGGGAGTTAAATTATTTAAAAAGTCATTTATTCATGCATTTTTCTTTACATGAGCAAAAGATACCGATGGCTAATTACCATTCCTGAGGAATTAAACATTTTCATGCTCTAAAACTTGGGACTTGAAAACAGAAAAAAGCAAACCAATTCAAAATGAAACAAATGTTACTTAGATGGAGTGCATGCTTAAAGATGATGGCAGTCTTTACAGAAAGGCAGTCAAATTTTGTCAGAAATAAAATCTTACACTTGAATATGCAGGGTAGAATAGCTTATTAGAATGTGTACATCAGCAACTGAAGTCATTTGGCACAAACAGAGTGGAATTCTTACTCAATTACAAAGAGTGGAAAGTGAATCTGTTCTTTCCAGAGAGTCTTAATTTCCCTCCACCACCAGCAATCCTTACCAGTTGCATGAAGATCAAAAAGGTCTCTCAATTACATGGTACATGGTATGCTTATTACTGGGTTGGGCTTACTTTTTTCAACCAACTTGTGTTCCCTAACTGGCCTCAGTAAAGTACCATATTAGTCATGTTATGGCTATTTGCCATAGGCTATAGGAAAAGTGATGCTTATTTCTAAGTGGAAACTTGCAGAATTTCCAGTTTTGGTGAGAAGACAAGTAGTTAACATGCATTGCTATCCTGATAACGCTTCTTACACAGCAGTCGCTTCTTACAGAAAAGCTATATTAAGCAGGGAACAAATGGTTTTCAAAACACAATTTACTTTTAAAAGGAAGTGAGCTTCTCACCTATGATGATATAATACAATGAAAGCAGAAGCTTGGTTGTGTTAAGATAATGTCAGAAAAAATCAGAGTTTATACTATGTGGATTCTTAGCAGTCCATAGCAAGGTTGAAATTGTTGTTATCAGCTTTTTTCCTTTAGTCTTTCCTACTTGTGAGGACCTTTGACTTCTCCTTCCTTGAGCACAGCTTGACGCCCACCTCACCTCAGGATGCCTTTTGTAGCAAGTGCGAGGTTGTGGTGTATTGCTGCTGGTACAGAAGCATGCAGAGCATGACTGCCTGACAACAGAAGTCTGGTCATTCAGTGTGGCTTCCTTGATATATGAAGTAGTCTTCAGTGCATCCAATTGAATGTTTTCTAATTGCATCCAAAACTTGGTGCAAGTATCCGGATGGGTTTAATAGTTTGGCATGTCTGGCATACCTCCTTTGGGTAGAAGTTTTAGGAGGGTTTTTGCTTAAAAGGTGGTAGGAGACTTTTGTTTTAAAACAACAACAACAAAACAAAACAAATACAAGACAACTTCTTCCAGGGATGCTGGTAGAACACTTGTGCCTGAAAACAATTGCATTTTCCAAATGTAAATTGAGGGCAAATTTGTTTTCTGTGTTTTGATACCTGAAATGCTATGCAGCTTTCCATAAATTAAATTGTTTTCTGTAGCAGTAAATTGTAAATATAAGCTAGGTTGTTTTTTTTTTTTCTTTTTTTCTTTTTTTCTTTTAAATGAGACTTTCACTTCCTCAGGTCATTGCAGAAAGAATAAATTTCACTATAATACTGCCTGCATCAGGTGTTAAGCATTCAAGGGTAACTCTGAATCTGAAAACAGATTCAGAAAATTTGTAGCTGCTTTCCCTGAAAACATGCTGAATGTCATTCTTATCTGAGAGCATTTGAAAAGGCAATCCTCACTACGTAAGTTTGTTATGCTATTCCATTGAAAATGTTTCTTCAATCCAGCTACCTAATGAATCACCTCTGTACTCTGCACTCTGATCAGGAGAGAAGGCAGTATTTCATCATGAGGAGTTCTGCGTGCTTTGGAATGCTGCAGAACGATAGCTACATGTTCATGTCCCCACAGTAATTGTCAGACTGTACTTGATCAACAGCAAATATCAGTCAAATCAAACAGCATTGATTTGGGATCTCACAGCATATGTTTTGGCAGCATTTAACAATTTGGAGAACAGAAACTGTTCTTTATGGTGATAGGAACTCAAGGGACCAGGGAGCTGCATCTAATAATCTTGCATCATTTATGTGACACATAAATAGTGAATCCAAGGAAAAGCGTAGGTTCTGCTGCACAGTAATGCAGATGAGCTAACTGTCTTGTCTGTTGTGTTAATACAGTTATCAGTACATGAATATTTTTGCCTATGCCATACTTTATAGTGTGTACAAGTTGGACTTCTGAGTTGCTAGTGAAACTTTAAATGGACTTTTTTCATCATACACTTTTAAGTCTGTTAGTGAACAAATTTCACTGTAAAAGTGCAGCTGGCTTCAGATTCTTTTTATTACAGTAGGTATTTTTGTTTTAGCTGCAAACATATTGTACTATTGCCATGTGTTAGTTACACCTTCAGGGGCAAGTCTTATAGTTTTTCTGCAGGAGCTAGCTTCAAATAACTAAGCTTACTTGTCTTCAGAGTGAAATATAATTGTTGGTAGTTGTCTTTATGGAAAACTTTTAAACATTACCTGAAAGGAAGAAAATTAAATTATTGAATACAGTGTATGTCTTCTTTGTACTGGTTTTGTTTATGTGGTTCATTGTTGGTACATTAGATAGAAACAGATCTTTCTGAGTCTTTTCCAAGTCTCACTTTTGGATTATGGAGTTTTTCTGCTTATGGTCTGCATCTCAGTACTGTAAGGTACTGAGTTACCCAAGAGTACGCAGCTACCATAAGAAAAATTTTACTTGTTAGGTTGAAAGAGCTTATTGAGAAGCTGTTGATATTTGAGTAAATTGTGTGTAACCAAGGAGCATTCCAAGGAGCTGGAAGGTCCTGCTAGCTTTCAGTGTTTTCTTAGATCTACCCAGGTTTTTTTTTCCTTCCAGCACTCTGGCCCTTACTGTCTCTTTCTGCATTCCTCATGTGTTTATGTGAAGAACAATTCTACAGGCTGAGAATTGGAATGTGTTGTGTTGTTTTAGTTACGGATCAGTCTTTAATAAAGTTTTCAAGAGCTGTCCGTGCTAAGCCTTGGGTGAGTGACAGAAGAGATCAAGGAGTGGGAAGGCTGGACAGTGGGGCTGAAGGAGGTACTGTCTGACCCGGTGTATTTTTCTTTTTCCTTGGCTGTTTTCCTGCTGCTCCCACAGCTCTGCTCTGTTCATGCTGCATCAGTTACGCTGTCTTCCTTGACATGGGCAGGAAATGCACATTTTCTCATGAGACGGAGCAATAGGAAAAGGGCAGAGCTGGGGCAAAGACATGGTTTGTACAGAACGGTTTCAGAACCTCCCTTTCCGCTGCTGAGGGTGGAGCAGAGAGAAATGATTTTCTCTGAGGGGCCTCATAAAAGCTGAAGTGGAATGGTCCTTGCACTGCCCAAGAACATGACACACTTGCGATCACCCTTCAGAAGGTAGAAATCAGCTGCTTTGTAGTGCAGCCATTGTGTGTAACAAAATGTATTGAGATGAAGTATTGTGGGCAGCATTAAAGCAGTTCTTTTAAAGACGAGCATTAAATGTTGTTCTCTTGAAACTGAGTGAAGATAATTGACTTTGTCCAAGATGTATGTGTGGGTCTATGGTATACACAAATTTTATGAAACTGAAATACTTTTAAAGATGTGTAAGAGTGTAAAGATGCATTAGATGTGTATTAGATGCTGGAGAAGACAGGCTCTATCCAGCTGCTCTGTACATCTATTCTCCAGAGATTCTGAGGAGATGAGGAGCTGAGTTGATGTGGTTTTTGTTTTGTTTTGTTTTCTAAGTAACTGTTGGCTGCTTAAACAAACAAAAAAATCTCTTGTTGTCCCTTCCTGTTACATTACATGATTTATGATTTGTGACCCTGTGCTGGCAAAAAGTCTGTTGTGATTGAGAATTATGTATGCCCTGTCACTAGCATCTCTGGGAAGTGAGAGGGCTGCTGTGAATGCATGTCCGGCCCAGATCTGCCTGCTTCCTTATGCTGGCGCCAGGGCCTGAGAATGTCCCTGCGTGTGACATGTGGATGTCCTTTGTGTGTCTGTCCTGCCGCCTGATGTGCTCCCTCCTCTACTGGGCATTGAGGGCACTGCTCTGCAGTGTGGTATCTGCCCTGTTAAACCTTGCATTTTGCCCTTGTTTTTGGACAAAAGAACCTGTCTTTTAATGAAGAGGACTGTTTCTTGAATGAACCAGTGGTTTGGTTTTGAGCTGCCCTTTTGAGAGTCAAAAGCATGTTTTTATGGAACATATTCTAGTGCTTAACCTCCTAGTTCCTTCCATTAAGTAATAGATCCATTTTATCATAGAGTAGAATTGTGGAATCCTTAGAATTGGAAGGGACCTCTGAAGGCCATCTAGTGCAACTCCCCTGCAATGAAAAGGAATATCCACAGCTTGATCCGGTTGCTCATAGCCTGGTCCAGCCTGCTCTTAAAAGTCTCCAGGGATGGGGCATTCACAATATCTCTGGGCAGCCTGTTCAAGTGCCTCACCACTGTCAATGTAAAAGATTTTTTCCGTATATCCAACCTAAATCTCCTCCCTTTAAGCTTGAAACTATTTCCCCATGTCCTGTCACAACAGACCCTGCTGAAGAGTCTGTCCCCTTCTTTCCTGCAGCTTCCCTTTAGAACTGAAATGTCTCAGGTCTGTCTGGAGGTTCTTCAGCTCTTTCAGCCTGTCCTCATAGGGAAGATGTTCAATCCCTTGGATCGTTTTTGTAGCCCTCCTCTGGCGCACTCTGCCAGGTCTGTGTCTCCTATATGAGGACTTCACATCTGAATACAGTTCACAAAGTGAGGCCACACCAGTGCAGAGTAGAGGGTCAGGATCACCTCTCTCACCCAGCTGGCCACAATTCCTTTGATGCAGCCCAGGGTACAGTTGGCTTTCTGGGCTGCGATTGCACGTTGCTGGCTCATGTCCAGCTTCTCATCCACCAGTACCCCCAAGTCCTTTTTGGCAGGGCTGTGCTCAGCCCTTTCATCCCCTAGCTTGTACTGACAGTGGAGGTTGGCTCAGCCCAAGCACTAGACCTTGCATTTGGATTTGTTGAAGCCCATGAGGTTCTCCTGGACCCACTGCCCAAGGTTGTCTAGATCTTTCTGGATGGCGTCTCATTCCTTGGGCATGTTGACTGCTCCCCACACCTTGGAGTCATTTGCAAACTTGCCAACAATGCACTCAACCACAATTTTGATTTAATTGATGAAGATACTGAAGAGTATTGGTCCCAGCACTGACCCCTATGGGACACCACTTGTCACTGATCTCCATCCAGACACTGAGCCATTGACTCCCACTTTCTGGATTCACTCATGCAGCCAGTTCTTCATCCATTGGACAGTCCACCCATCAAATCCATTTCTTTCTAATTTGGAGAGAAGGGTGTTGTGGGATACTGTATTAAAGGCCTTACTGAAGTCCAGATAGATTACATCAGTGGCTCTTCTCTTGTCCATTGATGCAGTGACACCATCATAAAAGGCCAGTATGTTGGTCAAGCAGGACTTGCCCTTGGTGAAACCATGCCGGTTCTCCTGTATCGCCCCTCTGTTTTCCATGTGCCTTAGCATACCTTCCAGGAAGATCTGCTCCGTGGTCTTTCCTGGCAGAGGTGAGACTGCCACGAACAGTAAGCTTCTATCTGGGGCTAAAAAGGGTGTTTGTTTTGGGTAACAGATAAATGACTCAGTGAATTCTGTTCCTTTCTTCCACATGAGTTTGGGTGTCTGGATAAGGAAATGGAAATCTCAGATTGTATATGGTATACTTGGATGTGTATGTGGATTCATTGCATGGGCAAAAATAGAGCTAGAATATGAATAAATTTTTGTCCCCTCTGTTTATACACACATAAACTAGTTTGACAGCAAAGAGTGAGAATAATATGGTAACTTGTTTTTATTTTCTTATTTCAAAGGTGTTCCAGATAAAGGAAAAATGAAAAATAACTTTGTGCTCAGACTTGTGGTGGTCATCTTATTAAATTTTTGTATTTCACTTATTAGAGAATCTTTTTAGCAAGAGCATATTTGCGAATTTTCTCTCTGGCTTTCGCTGAAGTTTTGCCTTCTACCTACTATAATCAAATCCTAAATAGAATTAATGAATTATTCATAGATTGCCCTGAAAGTTGAAAATGGGAGAGGGTGGAGAAAGCAACTTTATAAACTTCCTCTCCATATTTAGCTCAGAGTCATAGTTTAAATCTTTCAAACTAAATACTAAAAAATTCAGTTTACGTGATATACATTTGTATTTCCCATTCAGATAACTGAGTTCATAGAGTGTTATCTGCAAAGCAGTAGATCTGATTCTAAGTTACTATTAAAGAAAGCTAAACATTTGTTAGCTTCAGGCACTTCCACTGCATTTGTGCTTAGTTGCTGTTTTAAGCACATTAAAGAATGCCAGTATCAGGAGTCACCAGTTTTATTCAAACAGTTGCAAATGGTTGATTCTTCCTCTCCTGTCTTCATTAGCTAGTCCACATTTGTTTGAAAATGGGCAAAATGACCCTTACTAATTTGGTCAATGCTCAGGGTCATGCTTGTCAGCTGAATAAACATGGAAAGCAAAACAAATTTAATCTCCTACTGGCTTTTCTCGGAATTTGGGAGGGGATGCTGCACTGCTTATTCTGAAGCAAAGTAGGTCATCTCTCTTCATCTGGACTATCCTTTTTCTTTCCCATAGCTTCTGCTAACAAATCATGTACCTGAAAATTGAATTAAGCACTGGATTTCCTATTAGTTGTGCAATGAGCTTAAGTCTGCAAAAGTGAAATAAGCTCTGCCTTCTGAATTTGTCTTGTAATCTAGTACCACTGTTCCAGTTAATGAAAAGTTAAAATACTTCAAAGTAGTAAATTCCTGTGGCTTTTAAAATCAGATCTCACTTGCAGAAGTAAGTAAACCAACAGATCAAAGAGAACTGTCATACATTGATCTTTCTTTCTAATGCTCTGCTTTTATAAATCCATAATGTTTTGGAATGGCAAATGCAAAGCAAAATGTATCCCCTAGATGCACATTAGTTTCAATTGTGCTAGTAACAGTGGTGTGAAACATGCTCTCTCTCTGCAATTCACTGCATGCAGAGGTGTGGTTTTCTTTCACTCTTAATTCATTCTTGCTCAGTATGTGTAGCTGCATATTTGATTGTGTACATATATAATTAAAATCCCCCTTTGCTAACAGAATAATTAAAAAATATAAATATGTTTTAAGGAAAATCAGGAAAGATATGAACTCTGAAATCCAAACCATCATGGTTTTATTTTTTTCATGCTTGACAAATGTGTTTTTACACAGTGTATGTGTGAGGAAGTAGGTAATTGGTGATTAAATGCAACTGGCTTAAGCTACTAGTGTGGCCTTGTTTTCAAATAATGAGTAGCTATACTGTTTCTGTCATTAAAAGTCAGAACTCTTGATGTAACAGTGAAGATTTGCTAATGTGTTTGAACCTCATGCAGAAGTCTGGGTCATTTTTTAGGAGAATCATGATGTAAATTATCTTTCATAAGTGTATGTGAAGCTTAGCTGCTTCCACAGACTTTGTGGCTTAGATCGAAGCCAGCAAATTCCAAATCTGAGATAAGTGAATGTTGATTAAAGTAGATGAATACTATTTTATGAAATTTCTATGTGTAGTATTATTCTGTTTTATGCTGTACAATGACGTGTAGTGCTGATTCTTTCTGATTTTTTTTTTAATGTAATCATTTCTTTGCTAATCTCGTTTCTGTTTCTCTGTGTAAGACCACAGCACATAATTTCTGAGGTAGAAAGATGTCTCATGAATTCTGATAGTGGCTTTTTTGTTGTTGTTTTGTTTGTGTGAGGCTTCACCATCAGCTGCATTTTGAGTGTAGTATTATATGTTTGCAACTGCTTAAGTAAGTACCAGAATAATTTCACCTTGGGCATTTCATATTTTGTGGAGTGACTCTTACAGCTTTGAGAGACTGAAAGAAAATTTTGATTGTTGGTCAAAGAATGACAGCTTTTCGCAGCATAAAAAAAGAGAGGTTTTGAAGGATGGAAGAAAATTGTATGTGAGTTAGTCTGATCATTTTTACTGAGACAAAGCACTTTATCCTCACTGAAGTACTCAAGCCTTATATCTTGCAAAGAACATTTTTTGTTTTCTCTTTGATGCTTTATACCTGTGCAGGTACTTGCCCTTCCCAAGTGACTGCACATTTCAGTATGTGTGCTGTTAACACAGAACCTTTCGGAGATAGGAGCAATATAAATCGTAAATTACTCTGCAACCCCAGCAGTATTGTCTGACCCAGTGACTCTTGCCCTCAGCTCCAGTAATTTCAAGGCAGTGCTGTTGCTCACAAGCACTGGCTCTTACAGTTTAATGCCAACGGGCAGCTAAAAGTATGATGAGAAATCTCAACCCATGAGCTAAGTAAGGATGGAGATCTTTCTCCAATTACTATTAAGGGCAAAAGAGACTCAGCATAAGGGAAATAAATGTAATGTATTGCCTATTGCTGGCAGACTAGAGCAGTGAGAAGTAAAAGCAAATTAAGACCTCCTTTCCGCTACCTATTTATCCCCCTCAGCCATGTGAGAGAGCAGGGAATGGAGGCTGCAGTCAATCCATAACACTTCCAGTCTGCTGCTCCCCATGGCCACTGTGCCCTGCTCCACGTGGGTCCGTCTTGTGCGATGTCGTCCTGCCCCAGCTGATGCTGTGTGGGTTCCCCCCCGGCAGCAGCTCTCCAGGCACTGCTGCACACGGCTTCGTACCACGGGGCCCACCCTCAGGAGCTGCTCTGGCACTGTCCCACGGGCGGCATCTGCCCCAGCCCTCCTGCCCCATGGCGGGCTGCTCCCCACGGGCTGCTCCTGTGGGGTATCCGTGGGCTGTGCCTCCTCTGGGCCTCAGCCACTGCTGCACAGTGGGCTCCTCCGTGGCTGCACGGGAGATCTGCTCCGTGTGGTGCCTGTGGGCTGTAGGGGGACAGCCTGTTTCTCCTTGGGTCTCTCTGGGCTGCAGAGAGCTGCTGCTCCGTGTCCGGAGCACCTCCTGGCGCCGACGTTGATGCTTGCGGAGCTGCTTCTCTCACATTTCTGACTCCTCTCTTCCAGCTGCTGTGGCACAGAGCTTTTCTCCTTTCTTAGATCTTATTTAACAGAGAAAACAGCCAGTGCTGGTCCTGGCTCTGATCTGCCATGAGGCAGCTGCTGTACTCTGCTCTGAGAAGCCACTTCTTCACCTCCCCTGCTGCCAGAACTTGCCACACAAACCCAATTCAAGGCATATGTTCCTGGCATTAGATTCCTGGACATTTGTCCATGTGATTCTTTACTGTGTTAGAGTGAAGCTGAATGGGAAAGAATAGGGAAAACTTTCCTCATTTTGACAGTGAAGGTCCTAATAAACGTGTGGTGGTGTTTTGTTATGCTGTTCTCCTCTTGAGAGCATTCTCTAAGAACAGCATGCTGTGTTAACTCATATGCAGCCTGTGCTTTTATACACAAATTGCAGTAGCTCCGTGTCATCCACGTGTTGTGGGATTTCTTTCCTCTGTAAGATTTTGAGTTTGAGTTGATGGGAGCAGATGACTTTGATTCACCTGAGAAGCAAGATTAGGCCTGACTCATGAAAGATCTTGACAGTTATTAGCAAAAAGGAAACATCAGCTTCTCTGCTGTACTTATTAAACAAGCTTCTATTAAGAGTGGGTTCAGAGCTATTATGAAATTCACTTTAGGTAATGCAGAAGAGGGAGCCATGGAAACCTTCCCCAGAAAGGTTTCTCCCTCACGCTTGAATGCAGTGCCTCAGACTATAAACAAGAGATCAAATGATAGCAGATCTAAGTTAAGTGTTAGTATTTACAGTTATCTGTGGGGAAGAAAGTTTTTTTACTTGCTTGTTACAGATACAAGATAGTATATCAGTCCTCATTCAGTACTTATTTTATGCTCATGTTTTTGATTTCTGGACCTGTAGCTATAAACTCCGGCAAAGTTCAGGCTTGTACGATAGAACTGATGTGGTGTCTTGTTACTAGGCTGACATACCTGATAAATATATTAGTGACAGTAACATGGTGTAAAAAATTATCAAGCCTTACTCTAAGGTTTTTTGGTTTGTGGTGTTCCTAACAGTAAAGTATGTTCTGTTTGGAAAGCTGTACTTTGCGTCCCTAACAGAAAACCTAAAATTGCTACCTGGGTTGTTTCTTAATGAATGAAGCCTTGAGACTTGTGGTTTCAGAACTGATGTGGGCCTAGGAGGTAGGTTGACCCCTCAATATACTGTTTAGCTAATATGAAGGTGAAGAGTGCAATGGTTCTGTTGAAAACCAGCTCTAAAGATGGAGCTAACATTATATTGGATATCAAAGGAGTAAACTTTTTAACCAAAGTCATCCTGGATCTAGTAGGCCTTGAAGAGAACATTAATCAGAATGCTTTGAGGATGTTGCCAGTTTGGCAAGCAAACTCAAGGTCCATATATCTTTAGATCAATTAAATCACACCCATAGGTCAAAAACACTCCTGCCCAAGTGAAAACTCCTCTCATGAGCTGTGTGGTATGGAAGGATAGAGTCATAAATATGTAAATTAGTAACCAATCATCCTGAGGTGAATGGACTGGAAAATTTTTAAGTTTGTGACTTTTTTGTATGAATATATTGCATATAGTTCTGTTTGGTGTGCTTGATTTGTGGGAAGCCACTGAGCACCCAGGTTTGCACAAACCTGAAATAAATAGTTTCTTATGAATGTATTATTATTGACCTGTTTCACACTGAGGAGATGAATTCGCTTTTCAGACAGCAGTTCCCCTTCTGTAGAGAAACTTAAGGGGAACCCTCACAAAAGTGGGTTTTGGATGGAAAGCAGGATAAAAAAATGGAGTAAGAATAAAGTTTAAGAAGCTGCTGTTTCTGCTTCCCTCTTGCCAACTTTTTTCTGAGTTTTTTTTGGGTCGGATTTAGGATTTTGAAAGCAAAAAAAAAAAGAAAAAAAGGAATGCCTTAAAGGTAATGGAAAGGAATCTTCTCAGATTTTAAGGATCTTCTTTTCATATTCCAAAGAGTACAAAAAAAGTTTCACTTCCTTTGATATCTGTATTATCTTTCTCCTACTGTGAACTTCAGCTTTCCCTGACACAATGTTCTGAAGAATTTCATGAGATTGCTAATACAGGACCCGAATGCATTGTGAATGTTCTCTTCCTGTGTGCGCTAAATGTCTTTTCTCTGGTAGGGATGTGGATGCAACCCTACAAGAACTGGTTGAGCCAGTTCTTCTGAGGATGAGACCTCTCTTGATCCAGATTTTTGACACATATCCTACAGTGCAGGCTACTTCTGAGGTTAAATGTTAGCTTGAAATGGGAAAAGGCAAGAAACTGAATGAGCATTTTATTCTCAAGCTAGTGAATCCATGAAGACTGTGTTACTGAGTTTAATGCAGACAGTCAGATGGTCAGGCATTGTGTGAGATTATTTCAGCATTTCATCTCAACAGGTAATTGTTTTTCTGGCCAGACAATCTGCTGATTTACTTAACTGTTCTTGCAGTAATGATATCAAGTCTACTTCCTTCTGTGTGAAGACACATGCTTTCTGTCTTTCTGGCTGGCAGAAACAGCACTGCTCTGTGGTTCTTATTAAACGACCTGGCATATCTTTCAACAGTCTGTTTCTGAAGATTTCTAGAACTTTGGTTAAATGAGCACAGCAGAAAAGAAATCTAGGATTTTTATTATAAAATAATCAGAAAGTTTGACCATCACCTAACACTACAAAGTCCACCAGTAACCCATGTCCCTAAGCACCATGTCAACACATCTCTGAAATGTGCTGGGATGGTAGCTCCAGCACATCTCTGGTCAGCCTGTTCCAATCCCTAACTGCTGTTTCTGTGAAGAAATTAATCCAATTTAAATCTCCTGGTGCAATGTGAGGTTGTTGATTCATGTCTATCACTTGTCATGGAAGAAAGAGACAGAATCAACAGAATTGTAGGGCTTGGAGGGATCTCTGGAGATTGTCTTGTCCAGCTTCACTGCTAAAGCATGTTCCTGACATGCTGCACTCTCATGGAGCATATTGTTTCATGTTCTTTCTTGATCTCCTGATATGCAAATGACATGAGATGTGAAAATGTAGCTGGGGCTTTTCAATTTGACATGTGGCGTGAACAGATGTGGCAGTCGCACTGCATCCTGCTTGTCTGTCCATGGTGCTGTCCTCAGTATCACTGGGGAGAGAATGCCTTAGGGGAGTACAGGTTGCCTGCCTAGACATAAAGGACAATTTTTTGTGGTTTTGTTTCTAATTAAATAAATGCACTAATTGCACTAGTTGCGGCGTAATTTTAAAATGAGAGTGTACTTGCAAAGTGTTTTTCTTCTGATGGCAAAGTTTGCCAAAGTTGATTTCTCTTTTCATTGTATTTGGCCAACTTAGTGTGTCCTTCCTGTAAGAAAGATTCCTGACTTCCATATTCTCTAGGTAGGCTGGAGCTCTAAGTATTGCATGTAGAGGGTGTTTTATTGACTAGATCCCAAATAAGGTTCCTTAGTTCAAGACATTTGTCAAAAAAGAAAAGAAAAGAAAAGAAAAAAGAAGGGACATTAAGATGTTTGAGATCATTGCTTTCCAAGGAAGGAGTGTGCTGTAGGAATGTTTCATGGAGCTCTCTACTGAGTAGCTTTGATAACACATAGATGATCTGTTTTCAGGAAAACCAAATATTGAAGCTAAGCTTGGCCTTTATTCTATTGAAATTACATACTCAAACATTATTATTAACATTAAAAATACAGTCTTTTTTTTTTCCAAATGAGTCTTATCTTGGAAACCACTAACTAGTGTGTGTAACTAAGGAAATATTTCATCCTTAGCCAAAGGAAGCTTAGTGAATTGTAGGGTAGTTTTGTGATTCAAAGTTGTTTGCTCTTCTTTCTGTGTGCTACTTGTTCAGATTAGCCATTGCCATTTGTTTTCTGAAGCTGGTATGGAGATAATGACAGGATCACTGAGAAAACAATGTTTGTTTATCTCAGTTGCTCTGGGTTTTCCTTTACAACTTTTGTTAGGTCTTCATTTTCAACTGCAAGATGTGAGCACGCGTCTCAGTGAAACAAGTAATTCTGAAGAATTGGTACAACTGCTGATTGTATCTAGTAGAGGAGTGGTCCCTGCAGGATGTTTTTCCTCGCTTGGAAGTTTATCAGTGAAGCATGTCATACTGTTTAGGATCATATTTTTGATAAAGTGCCTTCTTGAGCCGTGAATGTTAAAGGAAAAACCACTGTATTGAAACAGGTTGTCTAATAGATAAAATGATTGAAAAAATACTGTAAAAATATTATTTTCTGTGTTTTTACATACTGCTTCAATAGCCAAGTAATTAAACTGGAACTTGATTTCCCTGGTACTGGCCTTGCCTCTTTTACTTTGTGCCGTGGTTTAACCTGGCAGGCAGCTTAGCACAGCTCTTTGCTTTAAGGAGACAACTGGGGAAAAAAGACAAAACTAAAGTAAAACTTGTGAGTAAAAACTGTTTACTAAGGCAGAAAAGAGAGAAATAATAGTGATGATAATCCTTTTTTTTTGTCTCTGTCTGTCTCTGTTTACAAAGCGAGTGATGCACACAACTGCCAGCTGATGACCAGCCAGTCCCTAAGCAGTGGCTGCCCCCTGGGCAATTCCCCTCAGTTTTGTAGTTCTGTGGTATGAAATTTCCCTTTGGCCAGTTCGGGTAAGTTGTCCTGGTTCTGTCGTCCCTGGAGACTCTTGCTGACAGGACAGTCTGGGACGTTAAGGAGCTGAAATATCCCTGTGCAGCAGTGCTCAGTAGCAACTAAAACGTTGGTGTGTTATCAACATTGTTTTTCTCTTAAAGCCAAAGCATAGCGTTATACCAGGTACCATAAAGAAAATCAACTCTGCCCTAGTTGAAACCAGGATGCTGTAGTTGAAGTTGTCTCTGTGTAGAAGTGAAGGGTAGTGTTGTTTGAGTGCTGGATGCAATGACTCCTGTGCTTCAGAGTTGTTCTCAGAGATAGAGCCTGGTCTTAAGATGACTCAACATTTTTCTTTTTTTAGAGAACAGTTTTATTGGATAACTTTTATATTCAGTATTAAAAATATCTAGTTAATAGTACAGGTGAACATTACTAAAAAGCCCAGATGAACTCCCACAGTTGTACATAGTCATACAAATCAAAAATGTCAAAGATTTTAGTGCTGTACATTTTACCTTGTGGACCCTTATTAGTATGGCTTGACAAGAATATTTTATTTGCTATTTAGGCCATGATTTCCTGGGTTGAAGTGTGCTACCTATCACAGTAAGATGAGCTAAAATTAGGTGAGATAGTACTATAAGCAGTACAAATGTTTCTGAACAAGAGGCTTTTTGTATATATGTATGAAGGCAATGAAATGCTCTGTATTTTGTATTGAATACTTACGAAATATTTCTCCCTATGCTTGAGAAAGCCTGAAAAATCAGACTGTATAGCTTGAAAGATGATGCGCTGGGCCTCTTTTTTGTGTATGACAGTAACTGCATGTTCTAATCTCATTCTTTGTTCTTTATATCACTTTTCAGTTTTTATATGCAATAAATTCAAGTGTCCCATTCTCAGAGGAGATGGACTGAAGACTACACTTGGCTTGCACAAGGGAGCCTTGTGCACTTGAACAGTATCTAAGAGAACAAACTGATCTCCTATCTAGGAAGTGCACATGGCCTGTCTGTTAAATTTAGTTGACGGCTTTGAAAATCCAAATATTCTCTAAAACACAGTCTTGTTTCTCTGGTAGGTGTGACATATGGTTGATACTAATATGTCAGTTACTTGAATGTGAATAGTTGGTTTCCATACACGGTTGATTCTGACTCTTCTGGTGTTGTTAGTTTTCTCACCCCTTACACAGGTTTGGAGTGCTTTAGAATAAAACATTCATTTTCAAATTTCTGCTGTTATTTCTTTTAGAAATCTAATTTCTCTAAGGCTGACAAATTCTAAACTGTAGGAATGGCACTACCTTCGCATCCTAAATGCTAGAAGTTTTTAGCTTTCAAAATGGTAGAAGTACTTCTGTAGTTTGAAGTGACCAGTGTGACCACAATCCAATCTCTGTTCAATCTCTGAGATTGGGCAGATTAAATTACTGAGTGTCATTTAGAGTTTTCAGCATTAACTGAAATAGTATCTGTTTTGTGAAAGATGCAGTGTCCTGTTGTTTTGAATAAGCCCTGAGGATGTGATGTGCTGCTTACTCGATGTGAGATGTTGATTTCCAAGTCAATTAAGAGATGCCATGTCTACAAGACAGCATGGATTTGAATGAATCATCATAGACTCTGGAAATCAAGCGGAGTGTATTTTGGTTGTCCCAGTTTTGAGTGCAGCACTCTTTGGAAAGTGGAAAAAAGACTAAATGGAATTAAGACTCAGACCCTGTGAAACACTGTGGGGGTATATATATATACATATGTTTCATTATGCTGTCTTACGTTAGTAATATGTGATTAGAAAAAACATACGATTTGCACATTCCTGCCACGTTGCAGGTAGAGCTTGTATACTAAGCTCTGCACTCTAGATATTTCAGTGAGATCCTTTGTGATATTGAAATCATCAAACTGCTACAACTTCCAAGGCAAACAGACCTTGTAATTTATAGAGCATTAAGTTATACCAAACTTTTAAGAAAGAGTATTTAAACATCTGTGTTGATAGGATATGTAAATAAAATTCTAAACGCCATGCAAGTGAATCTTCTGCTGTTAATTTTAGTTTTTTGATATGGGGCCGAAGAAACCAGATTAGTTCTAGACTGCGCTGTTTTTAAAGACAAGGGCAGTCGTTCTCATCTGAACAGGTTTGCATCTGTCTTGTTTGCACTCTTCTGCATATACGTACTGATGGCATGTATTCTTTCAATTACAGTGTATGATGCATACTGCTATCATTCTCCTGTCTAATTGGGGACTAGTACAGGATGTTTTTTATTTAAGTAGGGATCTTTCATTCTTCCACTCATCAGTGTTACTGTATTGAATAACTACATGCGTAATTGGAAAAGCCCTCATAAAGTGGCCAGGATGATTGAAGTCTACTGTAAGTTTTACAAAGAGAATATTTAGGACACGTGGGCAGTTACTTGCTTGAGTTACAGAAAAGATGAAATAGAAGGCTGGAATATTTCACATTATCCTGAAACACATTTCTGATTACGCTCTCATTTTGTCTTTTTTTTTTTCTCCTTCCTGTAATATTTCTTGAGTTCGTCAAGTTTAAAAACAAAACAAAACAACCTTCCTTAAGCCATGTAGTGTTAATAAATAATTCTGGTTATTACAGACATATGTAAATTGAAACTTGAAATGGCAGATGGTGGTAGATGTGAAATGCAGTGGAGGCAGTTAAAATTACAAACACAGTTCTTGACTACTGTCCTCAACTACAAATCTCTGCTGAATGCAAATTGGGTTGTCCTCCGCATGCCCCTGTATATGCTTGCCCTTCTGATATTTTTTTGCTAATTGTGTTGGCGAGGCAAAAAAGAGAAGCATTTGAATTCTGTGCTGTATGCCTAGCATACAACTATAAAGCTATCAGATGCCTTATTCTAGTTTACTTTCAAAACAGTTCAAGAAAAGGATTTTTTTAGTGGAAGCTATTGTTCGATAACTGCGCGTGGTATCTTAGTGCTGAATGGGAAAAAAGAGATCAAAAAGCCCTTGTCTCCAAGGTCTCTTGTGGTGAGGCTGCATTATTTAAAAACTTAGGAACGTGTTAAAGGAAAACTCAGGGAAAAACCTGCATTTTCTGGAGCTGTCTCTGCTGTTTTCTAAGGTTAATTAAAAAATATGAGGAGATGTACCTGCTTGTAATTACTAATTTGTGCTCAGTGCACACACACACATCATTTATACATCGATCAATTAAAGCATTTCTTTTCAAAATCAGACTGTAAATTAACAATGCAGTTCTTTCACATAAATAATCTTGCTTTCATCTTGCATTGATTTATGGATCAGCTTCAGCTCCATAACATGCTGAGAACCTTTTACTCCAACCTCATTTCATCATGAGTTTCTCTCTTTTGTTTTGTACCTGCCTTGCATAAATGTGTTGTCATTCCTTTTGATGTGTTATTCTTCATAGAAGTGATTCTGAATTTGAAGCTTTATGGAGCCAAATGGATTATTTATTATTTTAGAGGTCTAAATAAGGATCAATAAATTTAGACTATTTTTTCTTACGGTGTGTAACAGTTGGGGCTCCCGTTTTTAAAAACTGGCTTATGTCTGAATTGCAGTAGCCAGAAAACCCAGTTACCTTCAAATAGTGCTTGGTAGTGCCTTATTAGAAAGGTGCAATAGAAAGGTGTTTTCCATTAGTCAGAGGTATAAGTTAATGAATAGGAAATCTGTAAGTCACTGAGTAGGTCCTTCAAGCGCTGTGTTACGGTGGAGCTCTTGCTACCCTTGTGGCTGCAGTTGTTCAGACTGGCTGATCAAGCTGAGGCCAGTCAGTGGAATGAGGAATGTTTCACCTTGCATTTTTGTTTCTAATTTCAGTGTAACGGTGAAAAGTGAGACCTAATTGAGCATGGATAGAGCTGATAGACTTGAATAAACAATTAGTTTTCTGAAGCCTCCAATGCAATAGAATAAATGAAACCTTTATAGGTAGTCCGGGAGCTCATTGGTGGGTGTGAATGGAAATAGATTTTATAAAGAACTAAACTGCTTTCACTTTATTAGTATTCATGGTATTAAAAAAAAAAAAGAAAAAGAAAAAACATTCTTTTCAGAGTTATGTTCTCCTCGGAATTATTTTTTTCATGAGATGAATGATGGAGGTGTCAACAGCTGATGAAGATGAATAGGCCTTTTTCTTGTGTATTTGAATTTTTATTTTTGTATTTATTTATTTATTTGCAATTCAAAGTGACTTTGAAGGTTAGTTTGACTAAATTTTCGTTCTCCTAGTTAAACATCCAGAAAAGATCTTTCTAAAAACCTATGTATGAGCAGCAGCATTGAAAATGTTTGATATAAGGATGTGCCTGTGAATGCTTGCACGTATACAAAGTATAAATACACATTTCCTTACATTTGTCATGGTTTTCTTGTGCTATGAAAAGGATCATTAAAATAAGCAGGAGTGAAAATTTTGCCAGTGGTATCTAAAAATATCAAAACCTTTTCCTACTTTCTATGCAGAAAAATATTTTCTTTCATTGAGAAATTAAAAAAATGTGGCTAGTTAGATAATTTTCTGTACAGCAGAGCATAGTGTGCAGCATTGCTAATGCTAGGAATATTTGTGCATATGAGGGTAAGAGTATGGCCACAAAATACTAAAGAATAAAAATTCAAAAAAAAAAAAAGAAAAAATGGGGAGATTTTATTCAAGAGAAAGTGAGAAAATAATAGTGTTGGGAGCATAATATACATATGCAAGGAATGCACAATATTGATCACTTGCTGAGAGTTGATTCACTGTGCTTCTGCTGTGAGCTGGGTTGTGTGTCCTCTTCCACTTTCCAGGAGTGAATAAATCAGTGAAAAGAGAACAGCTCTCCTGAGATATACGCTCTGTGTTGTGAAGATGCAATTCTGCCATGCCAGGCCTGCCTGAGAAACCTACCGCTGTGCGTGGCCTCTGCTTCGCTGGAAGGAGCAGAAGGGTAGCAGAAGTGCCCATGCTGATGATGAAGCCTTAAACCTGCAGCATCTTGTCGTTCTTCAGATGCTGCTGTGTGTCTGGGATTTCCTTTTTCTTCCATTGCAACTGTTGAGATTGCTTGCTGGGTCTTTGCAGGAGGCTGGTGTGGCAGCAATCTCTGGCAGTGCTTCTCAGCATCACTAAATGCTTTTTCCTGCCAAGGTGTCCAATGGGATGGGACTGCAAGGGAATATCTTCCCACTGAAAGGCAGTGCCATGCCCTGCTGCACACTGGGGCGGCAAAGGGGTGTTGTTATCTTTTGTCCGATCCCTTGATGCTGTGAAAGTGTGGGTGAAATTTCAGCTCAGGGGAGCCATATCCCTGAGAGAAAGGAGGACTTCTGTCCATTGCTTGTACAGCAGAACTGAATAGATGCCTCTGACACTGCTCTCTGTGTTCCTGACATCATTCCAGTTTCCTTAGAGTCTAGAATGTCAAGCCTAGTCTCCCTCCGCTCAGTTTGGTAGAGCCAGATGCTCTGCTGTAGCCCTGTGCCGGCCTTTGCACTGTGTGGTGATGTCTCTTGCCCTTCAAGTCTGCCTTAGCTTGGAAGGGATCATGTTTTGACATGAAGGCCTTCATACAGCATTCCTGAGAAGATGCCTTTGTGAGTGTTGCATTCAGAAGGGTCACACTGCAATCAGCCTGTAAAATGTCTTGTGTGTGGCTTTTTAACCAGCAGCGGAGCTGCATTTATATTTCAATCTGTATTCTGTTTCTCAGCTCTTGTGGTAGGGACTTAGAATAAACTTTCAGAACCTGCTATTAATTTATTTTAAACATGTATTAGAGCTGTGTGGACATGTCAGAGGAGACTTGGGCAGGCTGAGTTCTGCAAAGCAACAGCATACAGTAGTACAAATACTCTTGCTTCCTTTTTCAGTGGTCAGGGAGCAGTCCATGCATCTATCTGTGCTCACAGAAAGCTTTCAACTGAAGGACTCAATCACATTGAAACAAAACTGTTGCCTCTTCACTGTTGTAAACTAATAATTGGCACAGGTAAGAGTGGTGATGCATATTTGTAGGCTACTTCTTGGCCTTGAAGAACGCTGTGGAGTCTGTGCTTTGCTTTCAGTGCAATCATGTGAAAACACATTGAATGCAGGCTGATTTTTTTTTTCTTTAAACATAGCAATAGTTGATTCTTCATGTTCCATGTTTTTATCTTTAATTGCTCGGAGGTCAGATTTGTCTGCAAGAGGGATACATCAGTTTTAAAGGCAAAAGACTGACTGGCCTCTTTCCCCAGGTACTCAATTAGTGGTTCAGGCCATGTCTCAGCAGTTATCATACACCTTGCTAAAGACATGTTTGCAAGGTTAGCTGCAGGTTGTGTTCTAATGGAAAATGAGAATTGCTGTATAAATTATTAGCATGCAGTGTGGCTATAAACAAGAATTTTCCTGCCTGTCACCTGTCTCCTTCAAGAATGAGCTGAGGCCCTGGCTGATCTTCTGTCTGCATGGTAGCTGAGATCCCTGTCCTAACAAGGAAACTGTAGGTCACAGAATGAAGTGAGATAGTCCAGGGGTGAAGTCTTCAACAATGACAGGGACCTTTCAGCTGGAGAACTTGAAAGGTGCTGAGATCAAGCTCCAATTATATTCACAGGTCATTCCCTTGGAAGAAGGTGGGAAGGCAGTCCCAGAGTTGAGAACTGTGGGATGAGTACCCATTTTCCTACGACTTATATAAAGTGAGAAATAAAATCTGTTTGTTTTCAAAGAAATATAGTAAGAAAAGGGGCAGGAAATAGGATCTTTCCATTTCCTTTGAAATCCATGTGACCTGGTAAGACTTCCTTAGTATCTTGTGTTCCCTGTCAATTTCCTTGACTTCTGGAAGCAGTGCTAATTTTTGGAGAAGTGTTTCCTTTTTACTGTGTGTGGAGTTAGTTTATTGGTGATTCTCTGCTCTGAAAAGACTGCTCTGAGAGCTGTGAATATTCAAAATATTTGCGCAGTTCTCTAAATCCTGTTCAAGACTGAGATAGACCAACATCTCTTGTTGCAAAGGGGATGTAGAATGCTCTAGTCAGGTTGAATGGGGGCTGCTGATGATCTTGTTCTGCAATAGTGTTTGACACTGTTTTCTGGATACTCTGTTTTCCCATGTGATCGCTGTTAGTATTGCATCTAGAGACAGAGTCCGTCAGAAGGTGGTGAAATTGTGACTAAATAGGTAGATCTGCTCGTCACAGGCATGAGTTACTGCATTTTGTTTGCCTGAAACTGATTCTCACCGGTATGCTTGGAATGGTCCTGTAAGACAGAGACCCACTGGTATCTACAATGCCTTGTGCTGTAGTGTTTCTTTCTCAAGTCTAATTTTGTTCTACTATAGGGCCACCAGGCAGCTGGAGTAACTAAAGTGCAGTATGTTCTTACTAGGCTGATTTTTTTTTTATTTTTCTTAACAAATTCTAAGATGCCGTTGGTTTTGGGAAGGTATCTGCATCTTATCTATTAATAATAGATTAATAGTTTTGCTTGTCTGTCAGGGCAGCTCATCAAAGCTTATATGTCTGTTCCAACTTTAATTGCATTTAGAGAGAGAGAATAGTTAAGCGTTAAGAGCATGCTTCTCCCCTCTACTCAAAATAAATTGTCACAGATTCCTTCAAAAAAAAAAAAACAACAAAAAAAAACCCCAACAAAAAAACAACCCACCAAACAACAACAACGAACCACTTCGCTGGGGCTATTTTGTTTCAGCATCCGTGCTTAAAATGCTCTGAAAGGAGCTAGAGAAAGGTGTGGTGTACTGTATGGAACCCAATGTAAATGTGAAGAAACTGATTGATGTATGTTCCCAGCGGCCCGGGTGTTGCAAAGACTCAGTTGATCTGCTTATTAGTAGAATTTTGTTTTGGAACTTCTGATTGATAATCATTATATATGAAAGATTTCAGGTGATGGATCTCATGTAGGTTTGTAGCCACTTGGTAGAAGCTTAATGTGGGTGATAGTGCACAGAGTTTTTATGGAATATTAACATAATATGCACATAAGACATGACCTGAGGGATAGCAGACTTTTTCAGTATTTAAGAAATTAAAATCCTCACTGGAACACCTTTGTAATTTTGGATGGAATACCTGTGTTTCCCTATTTTTTTGGGAAGAATATTGTATATGGAACAATTAGGGGAGACTGAGGGTGAAGTATTTTGGACAATAACACCGTAGTGGGTGTTTAAAAAGAAAAAAAACAGCAGAAGAAAACAAAAAGACAAGTGTAGCTGAGCAGATAACTTCAATTTTCATTATGGTGTCATTTCACTGAAACAGAACCATTGAATCAAATCTCAGCAACTCTGAACAGCTTATTTTTCTTATCCTGGTGTTATCAGTGTAATTGCATTACCTTAGCCTCATTCACCTTCTTGTAGCATGGATTTCCTCTCTTAAAATCCACTCTTTTCTTTCTGGCTGTTTCACATCTGATTATATACTCTGCTCAAATTATACTTCTAAATACTGTTGCTAAGTCTTATTTTGAACCGGTTGTTATGTCCTTAATTTTTGTTAAGACGTGTGGGCTGACATAGTTGATGTAATGATCTAATTATCAAGCAGTGAATTAATCCTAGCTGTAAATACACCGTGGTAGACAGCTGGGTTTAATACTACTAAGGTTTTTTTGAAATATGAACATAATCCTTTCTGAATAGGTGAGCCATTAATAGTCCATGGCTAGTGTAGTATGAGAATAATTTTCTTTAGAAGAATGCAGCTGATTTTAT
Organism: Meleagris gallopavo; assembly: GCF_905368555.1. NCBI lineage: Eukaryota > Metazoa > Chordata > Aves > Galliformes > Phasianidae > Meleagris > Meleagris gallopavo. Next base: position 21,333,666 of record NC_139435.1, read on the forward strand.
TCATACAGAAAATGAATAGTTTCAAAATATAGAGGGAAAAAGAAACAGGGTTTGAGGACAAATATATTCTATCCTGATTCCCTGGAGGAAATTGCTGTGGTACTAGAGGAGACTGTCACTCAGTTTCCATTCCTGTTTGTATAGAGTCTCCAAATGTACAGGCGAAAGTTTTTTTGATAATTCCTTTATATGCACTTTTTAAGTCTTTCTCCTCTAATGATACATTCTGTTCCTTTTTGTAAGGTTCATGATGTGGGAAGAAGAGTGTTCTGTGAAAGCTGCTAGCTAAATTTTAGCTTCTATAAGAAATTCAGCACATCTGCAACAAAATCAAGCATCTTTTTTCAGGAAATGTATAGAAACACATTTGAGAATGTTCTACTTGCCTAGGAGTTTGCTGTATGCTTTCTGCCTCTCACAATGTATCTTTGTAAGAAAGGAATTACTCAGTGTTTAACGGTGGGGGAGTGAGATGTTTTTGCAGTAGTTAATTGTGCATTTGTGAATACTAACGGTAGACACTGGTGAAGAGATGTGTACTAATTGAAAATGCACCTCTAAACAACCTGTATAAACTCAGTGGCTAACTTAACTCCTTTTGTATGAAAGATACAAGGTAATCAGATATGCTTCTGTTCACATTGTCACAGCTGTTACCAGTCTTTGGTTGTAGTTTTCAGGTAGTGACTTTTAAAGTAATTTTTCAAATTCTTTTATTTGCTTTGTTCCTGTCCTGCAATTACACAGATAGGTGGAAAAATGCTTGCTGTATTTGTCTTTACATAAGTCATTAACTTAAAAGGGCACATACTCTTGCAGCCTGAGTGCAATAATAAGGCAATGGGCTGAATATGCATGATAGCCAGAGCCTCAAGGTGTAATATGAATGTCTATTGGAAACTGCCTGCAGGGAGCAGCTATTGTATTTCTTGCAACTTGCTGTCAAGTAAGCTTTATAAAAATAAAAAAGAGCAACCAACCAAACTACAGTTCTCTTATTGTGCTTGTGTGCCATCCAAAAATGACATATCTGGATACTTATTAAATGTGAAATACCCATGGAGTGGTTATTGCGGTTAGGCAGTAGTTTGACTGAGCAGAGGCTGCCTGAGTAAAATTATTTAAAATGGCTCTGGTATAATTCCAGCACTTTCCTTCACTTAGATAACTGCTTATCTGAACCTGATAAGAAGCGCAGTGTGAATTTTCACAGTGTTCAGCTTTTCAGGAGGTCTTTCAAATAAGTATTAACAAGTTTGGATAGATCTTCTAATAATTTGAGCTTGTCATAATATCAGCACTAAACAATCATAGTGTCAGTATGTCTGAATTAGCTGTTTTGTGAGATTGGAATGTGTGCCATGTCGCAGATGTTCAGATTCAGCTTTGTGCTTCAAGGAAGCAGAACTTACTAAAACTTTCTTTGTTGGTTTCACTTGAATTTGAATGCCTTACCTGGCAGGAGGGAAAAGTAATTTTGCTGAGGACACAGAGCCTTTTAGTATCCTGTACAGGCTTTTATCTGGAGTCTGAATTCAGTCTAGAAGGACCACCTGGGTCAGGCTGGCTCATCAGATGCCTGTTTAGTTTGAGAGATCTTGTTCGGTATGAACTTGTAAGCCTGGCTGCTGGCTGCAATCCATTTTCCTTATGCTTCCCGAGCACCAGACTTACTATATCAAGGCTGTTAAAGAGTGTATCTCTCTTGTATCTGTTATGACATCAATTATGAGGTACAGGCTACTTTCAAATACACGCTGTGCATGTTACAGACCTTAGTTTGTTCTTTGCAAGCAAAAATCTGAGCCTCTGGGTAGTGTCCAGAAATGTTTTTTTTTTTTTTTTTAAATCTACGTGTGGCTACATTTCTTAAAGCAGGAGTTGATCACCAGTATGAAAAGGTCAAATATTGTGTGCCTATATTCTTTCTTTGGAGCACTAGACCATATAGTGTCTTTTAGTGTAGTTGCTTCAGGTGAGATAGGTTTCTCAATATCCAGCTGAAACACAGAGGACAGCTGTGTGTAAGTGTAGGCTACACTACTGCGCCTATATTAAAATGAAATTCTGCACCAAAGAGTGTTTATCAGAAAAACCTAATATTGCTGTGGTACTTTGGCTCTGAATGTATCATAATCAAGAGTAGCTATTTGTGTTTTGTTGTCTCCATGTAATGTAACCGTATTTGTCTTCAACTGAATCTGAATTTCATCCTGTTGCGTTCAATAAATGGTAAGTTTCAGAAACTGCATTTAATTCCCATGTTTTCCAAGTCTGAAGATTGCTTGGGAACTTCCAAGTGGACGAAACCAGGAAAAGCGTTTGTAGCACGGCATCTCCCCAGTTTGTTGTACTTTCTTTTCATCCCAAATCTGGTTCCCAAGAGCCTCACATGCAGGACCTCAGTCACAGTCATGTTGCATTGGGTTACGATTACTGCACTGAAGCTGGTTACTTCTGTCCCAGCAGCCAGGACCTAGTCCCCAGCTGCATGGTGTTGTCTTCTTTCTTTCCATGCAAGTGATAAAGAGAAGTTTCTGTGCCTGTATTCTATAAATCATATCAAACAAATTTTAGTTGGTAGAGGCATTTAACAACACAGAGGTGGTTTCACAAAAGAATGATAGTTGGGTGCTGCTGTTGAAATGATAGTGGGTTGATACATAAACTGCCTCAAAACAGCTTTCAAAAATGCTTTTTTGAGACTGCCAATTTGGACAGTGGAAAAGTGATTTGGAAGCCTAGACAGCGCTTTATTGCTCTGAAGTGTAGTCTCATTTTAAAGCTTCCTCCAAAACCATGTGTGCTTTAATGAAAGCTGTGAAAAAGGAACACAGCTTATCTGGAAATAACAAATTCTGTAATCAAAACTACATATTGTAGGATACCCAAGTGGAGGCTTTACTATGAGAGAGAGACCTGAACTGTTTAGTAGACTACAGTGCTACTGTGCAGAGAGCTGAATGCCTTTGTTTTTGTATGTAAAGCCTTAATCTTATGCAAGAGAGAAAATGTAAAGTATGGCTGGTTGTCTTGAAAACTGAGCCTGTTTTAAGAGAATCCATAAATATTTGCCAGTAACGTTTAAAGGCTTGGTGGAATTGTGTCATTGTCAAATGCATGGAGTTCAGCATCGAGCAGTCCTTGCTGTCCATCTGTCATTGAGTAGTTTAAATAACTGCAGACCCTTTGAGTATTTGCTAATAGGTTCTTTCTAAATCTCAAAATTATGTTTCTTAGAAACTGGTAGACAAATGCTTCATGATTTTGCCAGCTGTTGTCAGTCATTTCCTTTTGAGTACAACAGATTTATAAGTTTGCTTTGTGAGTAGCTTAGCACTTGGAAGTATCTGTGAAATACTTGCATTCATGAACAATAAATGATGGAAAAGGCTGCTTAAGTATTCTGTGTGACCCCCAAGTCCTGTCTGATTTAGGAAATTACTGTAGACGTTGTGCTTTGAGTTCATCAGTCACTTCAGTGTTTGTCCAGAACATGAATGAATCTTAACATGCTGAAGGAGCAGATTCAGAAACAGCTATATTGGTGTTTTGGAGCTGTTTGTGTCTGCAAACACTTTCAATGAGCTTCAGATTTGATTTGAAAACAAAGCAGCTCCCCCTCCACCCACCCTACATTACCTGAAATAACAAGTGCAAAGTAAATTCTAAATGTAGGGAATTTAAAACGCTTTGTAGGGCATGTAATACTTCTCTGTGCAATTTACTTTAAACAAAAATGAACTTCACTCTGTATCTCCCAGGGTGATTTGTGGTGACTTGGAATCTTTCTTTTCTTGGGCAGTGAGGATGAAGCAGTCAAGTATTTACTCAGTTCTTTTTTTCGCTCTGTTTTTGCAAATTTATCCAAGTATTAAGACATCAAAAATACTCTCAAAACAAGAGGGCTAGAATGTTGTATAGGAATGATGAGAGGAACAGAATTTGAAGGATGAGGCTTTGTATTTACGCTAATTTGAAGTCAATGTGAATGAATGCTAGCTTTTTAAACAGAATAATTTAGACAGATTTTTTTTCCCCAATGACACTGAAAAATCGTTTTTTCAATAATTTCACTTGTCTGGGAATGGTTTGCAATTTGTTGATAGCACAATGCCACCTAGCGACTACTCAGATAAATCTGTGAAGAGATTGCCTTGATCAGATGGTTCACAGTTTCAAAGAGGTTGTTTTGTGAGATCTTGTGGGCTTAAGCCCAGTTCCTTCATGTCTTGAGATCAGACGATGGGAAAAAATTCTCTTTGAGCAGGAGTGCAGCAAGATGTGCTATAAAGTGTATGAGAGGAAGATGGCTTCATACACAGCCAGCTGCAAATTTGGCACTTGCAGAGTTCTCAGTGTGTGCAACTTAAGTACTATAACATCTTTTAAAGATCTTTTTGTTTCTCAATTCTGTAATAACTTTTATGCAAAGGAAACTAGTCTTCTTAAAATTTCTTTTTGGTGATTTTTTTATCCCCCTTGCCTCCCCAGTTAATGTAAATAATCACCATTTTCTTTCTTCCCTGTATTTCTTTGCAGCTTGATCACATATTGTCCCCACCACCTATGCCTTTTCGAAAATCCAGCAATCCAGAGGTCTTATCTGGCCCCAGAAAGTCTTTCAAATATAAGAGGCAACTGAGTGAAGATGGGAGACAGCTCAGAAGAGGAAGCCTTGGAGGAGCTCTGACTGGTGAGTGTGGGGTGTGGGTTCTGCCACCTGGAGTTGTGGCAGATGTAGTGCTGATGGCACCTCGATCTGGCCTTGTGGCCAGACTCTCTGGAGGAGCTGTATCCCCACCTGGAGCTTCTGTAAAGTCTCTTCTATGTGTGTTCCCTTGTAATCAGCAAGGTGAGCTCATTCTTGAGACTCTCTCTTTGTGGAGTGCTGACAGTGCAGCCTGAAAATACTCTGTTTCTTAAAATTTCCATGAAAATTTGGCAGACTGGTGGTTTAAAGGTTATTTGTGATACGCTTGCATGCATTCATCCATAGGATTTGCATACGTCTTGTTTCCCCGAAGAGCTGAACTGTACAGATGGTCCCTTTAGACTGATTCATTAAAGGAAAAGCAGTTTGGTCTCATTTATCTGGTGGATCCTTTCCTCCCAAGGGCATAAACAGCTTAGCCCTTGGCGTGGACTGTGGCTTCTGTTCTGCAAAGCCATGCATGGTAGCAGGTAGGCAGGCCCCCCTTGCCCTGATGTCCCTGTGAGCTGCAGTAGAAGATGTACAGTGCAGAAGTTGTGACGGTGACCTGAGAGCGTATGGCTGTGATGCTCACTGAAGAGTGCTTGTTATTGAATGTGTGAGTGAAATGAACGTGAAAACATGGGGACAAGTTGCGTATTCTAGATAAAAGAATTTTTAACTCACTGGAACCTAGCAATTAAATGTATTCCTAAAATGCAAAGTGAAGGGGACAGTATGTCTCAGTGAATTTTCTGAAATTGATAAAGTTGTGGCACAGCATCTTGTTTTCTCCAGGTTGCATCAGCTGATAGCAGATGAAATTCAAAGCAGGGAAAGCTGGATTGGCATGTATGTGAGATGAGATTGTCCCCTGTCTCTGAATTGTGTACAGAGTTCAAAGGCAGTTATGCTTGGGAACAAAAAATGGCAGATATAGCTGACCTTCCTCAGTGAAATTCTGTGAAATACTTTTAAAATATATTTGCTTTTCTAACTGACTTCTCACCTCTCTCCTTGTCATTATGTTAGAAAAAGCTCCAGGAGCTAATACAGTACTTCTTTTATGTAGTTTGTAGTTTAGTGTCATCTACAAAGCTGTGAACTAGTGACAAGTGTTTTAAAAAGATTGCTTCATCATGAGTTGTTTTATGAGGATTTTTACAGCAATCTAATAGTATTTCTGATCCACATGGTCTTCAGTTAAAGACAAGTGACTTACAGCATTGTGACATGTTGATTTTTGTTAACTGTATCAGTGAAGTCTCTAGTGTCTCTGTTACTTTTCTAAAAATTTGATGTGAGGACCACGGTAGCGTTTTCCTGACATTGGAAATTGCCAGCACATTGCTTATTATTTTAGCAGGAGTTGGTGTGGGTTTTTATTTTATTTTTGTTCAACTTTAAATTAGGCTAGTGGATTCAAAAATTGAACTTTCCTGCATAAACCCTCCAGCTAATGAGGAGAAGGCAGCCTAATCAAAAACAAATGAAGCAAGTGTGCTCTGCTGCTATAGTCCCCGGTCTTTATCTCTGTGCCTGAATTATTGCTTGAAGTTTTTATGAAAGGAAACGGATATACTTTTTGATGCTTGCAGTATGTTGTGTGGAGTTTTATATCAGGATTTGGGAATATGGTGTGCAGTGATGTTAAACTGCTTTATTACTAATGCACTTTCAATGAACCTGAATACCCTAGGGCTTTAGATTCATAAAATAGTTTAAATATCTTAACAGCTTCACAATACTGATTAAACTAATCAAAGTCATTCTGATGACAAAAGGTCCTTATATTCTGTCAGGATCTTAAAAAAAATAATAAAAAAAAAATTAAAAGAAACTGGTGCTGCAGATACAGAGAACCACTTCCTAGAATTGCTTCATAATGCTCAGTAAATTGAAGTTAATTGTTTCAATGTTACCTTGGATTTGTATTTATCCACCTCTTCTGGCATAATTAAATTTCTGGATTATTTGTAGTTTCTTCCATGCTGAACTGTGGACAGGTGGTTTGAAACCACAAGTGTCACAACATGACTTTAAAAAAAAAAAAAAAAAAAAGAGATGGTGGTGTCAAGTTATAGAATATCACGGAGTGGAAGGGATCCACAAGCCCTGACGTTGAAGTGAGTGAATTTACTGACTTGTCCTTGCCCTTGGCTTGGGTTAGTTTCTTCACTCGTGCATTTCCTCCTTAATTTCTCTGAATTTCCACTTCTAAAAAGATGCAGATTGTCCAATAAGGAAAAAGTCTAACAGTTAATCTTGTAAAATGGTTTGGAGTGGTATTTTTTGAATAGTAATGTATAGTCTCTGCTTGTATCATTCAAAAATGTTAGCTTTACTAAACTTCAAGAAATACAGAATGTAGGAGTAAGTAAAGCAAGGGAGGATTCCTAGTTAAAAATTTTGCAGGATGTGCTTACGCTGATGCTTATTGTTCACTCCAAATGTTAGGAAAGCTGTTAATTGTGCTTTGTTACTTTGTCTTCCCTTCTCTCCATTAACAATACAGAATGTGTGCCATAAAGTGTTAGTAGTATTAATTTTTTATTTTTGTTTTTATTGTTAATTTATATAAACCAGGATATTTCAAGTCCTGCAGGGCTGAATACTAATAGATATAAATAGAGGTGTTTTTCATCTCTGGGAATTGATACCAATAAATGAGTTTATTGGGCTTTACAAGGGGGAATTATGCTATGCTCGACATACGAGAAGAAATAAAATCTGCATTGTTGTAATATATTGGATGAAATTTACAAAACTTGAAGGATTTCAGTTAATGAGAGTCTGTTGCTCTGAATAAGCTCAGGTAATTTAGCTTATTTATTTAAAGTAATGTGGCAGTGAGAAAAACTGAGAATGATGTACAAGATACTTTCAAATGGGATATCAATACAAAGGATATAAAATTGGTATATGTGGAGGAGCGTTAGAGCTGAACTTACATTTAGCATTGTTTTGGAGAAGCTTGCACCCAGCATTTTTTTTTTCCTGAACTGCACTGTTTTAATCTAACCACAACACATTTTCAGATTTAAAGAAAATTAAATCCATATTTTTGAGGCTAGATCTGCTTTTGCTTCCTGTTGAAAATTGCTTGGGAACTACTGATACTAAGTCTGGCCAATATAAGAAGTGAATACTGCTTCCTGGAGATACCAGACTGTTACACTTTGGAGAATCTCTTCCGTCTTAATTGTTGTGACATTATTGCTTTACTTAATCTGCATCCCCAAGGAAGGGCAGGAGGAAGAGAGGCAGAATTTGGAATAAAAAGAGTTTACTGGATGTTGCCTGATACTAGCCTGATACTAGCAAATGTACTTTAATTGCTCTTATTGTGAAGTACCAGCAGCACTGCTTAGTAGAAAGAAAGGAATGGCAAACAGTATTTTGCAGTTGAAGTTGCTAAGGAGAAGCACTCATAAGTTCAGCAACTTCAGGGCAAAACTATTTTCTACTGGCTAACTTGGAAGTAATTTGTGACCAGCTCCTCTTCTGATTTAAAATACTGTATGTTTGCAAATTGTTACAAAGTTTGGGGAGCAGAACTGCCTGTGCATTCCCTGGACTCCTCCTGGTTTGTTGCAGTACACCTGCACACAGTTACTTACTGTGCTTTCAGTGTTTGCCTTCTTCCCTCTCTACTGTTTCTGCATACTAGTTCCTGCCCCATTCCCTTTCAGCCTTCCTTCATGCATGTTTTCCTGTAATGTGTTGGCTGCATTCTTTACCTGGAAGTAAATTGGAGCTTGGAGTTCTGTTTATGCCAAAGGCTGTGTAAAATATGGTCCCTGTAAAGTCCATGCAGCTGCTACAAATCTGAGCTGCTTGTCTAATAGTTCTTTCTCAAAGGTAAAGGAAAGAGGTCTGTGATTCTGAACAGTGCTGCTGCCCTTTGCGTGCCATTGTGATGATGCAGGCAAAGCCTGGACAGATGGGGTCAGCTCTGCTCTTCTCAAGGCAGTTGGCTCCTGTGTGAATGTAAATACCTCTCCCCCTTGCTTTTAAGTTGTCTTTTTAAGGATTCCAAACAATGCACAGTCTTGCACTTTAAAACTTGTTTCTGATCAGGAGAAAAGATGTTTAATTAAAAAGCTGCTTTTCTGCAGTGGCTGGTTTTCTTGATCTCTGGAAACTTCAAAGGGCTGTCTACATGCAGAAGGGTTTTGGCTTAAATTGTCTGCAGATTTTAGTTTGCTGTGTTCAGAGGAGCTTAAATAGAATTCAGAAAGTAATGTGGAAGGCTGAGAAATTAGATGAGCTTTTACTATGGAGGAGGTTAACCTGGGAAATCACTCAGACAAGCAAATTGAATTGGCCTTGCTTTCATATCCCATTGCCGCTCAACTTGCACTGCAGTGTGTGGTGCAGCTCTGTTCAGTTTCCTCAACTGCTTTGATATTACGTTTGCAGATTGCTATCTTTCTTTCTACTTCTGCATTGCATGAATTCACATCACTGGCAAGAGTTTGCATTTTGCAGAATGCTGCAGCTAGTCCAGTTGTGCCCTATGCATCACAGTTAGATATATAAAAAGAAAGCAACCAACCACTAAACTTTGTTGCTTATATTTTGAACCTTTTATATTGCCTCCTGTTATCTCATCAATAATTGCCTGGAAACAGACTTCCTGCTGGGCTAATTGTCTCTAATTGTGGTAAAGCTGTTATCTTGCTAACCATAAATTGATCTTACACAAACACTAGTGAGATAATGCATACAATTTTCATTTTACATTGTCTTTAATCTGAACATCCTAGAGCACTTTTCATTAATGAACTTAACTCATTATCTAGTGATGAACTAAAAACTAAGAAATCTTGAAATGTGTGTATTTTTTTCATTGTTTAACGTTTCTGCTTTGATCAGCTTCCCACATCTAAGCCATCACTCATCTAAATGTTGCCAGCAATGATTGCTATTCCCATATAACTAATCTGTGGTTGATCTGAAATCAATCTGGGTAGTCTCAGTCTGATTTTTTGCATTAGAGTTTCATCACTCGCACTAATTAGCAGAAAGATCAGTGTTATGGGCCATGAAGAACAAGCTGTTCTTTATTATTTAGGGTTTGGCATCTGCTGGCAGGACTTGCAGGCTGTCCTGCTGCATGTAGGGGGAGCAGCTGACAGTGGTGAAAATTTGGAGTTCTCACTAATCTTATGTTGTGGAGCATTTCTCATTAATATTGCTGATAATGTAGATTAGCTCGTTAATCCTTAATGGGGGAATCTTGGTACAACTTGATGGCTGTGGGGAGTTCGGCATAAAATCATGGAGAATACTTTGAAGCGTATTGATTGTCAGTGCTACCTTTCCATTCTCTACAACACTTCATCATAACTGGGATGTGACTGTTACTGATGGCATTTTTAGGGATTGATCTGTATCAATAATGGCTATTTGGAGGACATCACGTGTTCCTTATTTCATCTTTACTGCCTCAGAATTGCTCACTGACTTCCAGCTGGGAGCCTTATCGGTGGTACACCCGTCACTATGTGAAAAGCAGTGACTTCATCCCATCGTTACAGTTGCAGGGGCACTGTGCTGCCCCGTCTTTTGTTTCAGAACCTTGTTGCCATGGATATGGGGTGAAGATGGCCGCGTGTATCGGTGGTCTCTCAGGCATCCCCTTCGTTAGGAAGCTTTACTTTCTGAACTTGCTTCCCTTCACACATGAGGCCAGAAGTAGGTTTCAAAGTAGTTTTCTTGATGGAGACGGGTGGTTGTTTTGGGAGGTCCTTTCCCCCTAGCAGCAGCGAGGAGGCCTGCGGTGCCAGGCTGACGCCGCCGGGCCTCCGTGGGGCTGAGGAGAGGCGTCTGTGCCCAGGCGAGTGGCGTGCTGTGTGGGGAGGGGACGCGGTGCTCTTCATCCAGGCTTGCTGCCTGCCCTGGGCTCGTCTCGGAGCTCTCTCCACACCTTCCTCGAGTACTTCTTGATACGTTGTATCACATGTTAAACTTCTTCCGGAATTGGTAGAAAGGGAGAAGCAAGCTTTACTGTAATTACGTACGTGAGAAAATTATTTTTTAAAGCATGTAGTATACGGCTATCTTCTACTGATAAAATACGTATTTTTAAATAATTCTCGGTGCTCTAGCACTTGAGATGACATTAGGTTGTATTTACCATTGTCAGTTTCCTTCATCATTTAAGGCTTCAGTCAACCTGTGTAGTTCAGTTGATTTTGCTTCCCTGTGTGCCTAGCAAGATAATTTCCATATTCTTTGACATGTCTGGATTCTGCATCTTGTAAAAGTCTCAGATGAGAACAGGAGATATTGTATTCCTGTCTCATTATTTTGCCTTTAACTCCTCGATTGCTGCTTAATCGGGCTTGTATCATCAGAACATGAGAAGTTGATTGTTGCTGAGATCAAAGCAAACCACAGCAGTAGAGCGCCTAATTAGCAGATAAATTTGCAAGTTTCCTGTTTTGAAAGGTGGAGAAGTAGAGTTTAGACCTTCTCAGGATTCACTATAAAAGCAGCTTGAAATTTGTTTAAACAGTCACTTTTCGTTGCGGAAAAATAAAACAAGGAAAGAAAGGAGAATATGCATAGTAAATTTCTGAGGTTTAAGCTGTGGCTTCTTAAGAAATATCGCAGTATCTGTTGAATTAGGTCGTTCAAGTCCCTGCAGTGTTGCAGCTGTAGAGACACACATGAAAGAACTTGCCTGGACTTAGGTAATTGATTGGGTTTAACAAGCTGATTAAGTAAAACTAAGCACTGTGATGATACAGTCTTTACTGCTGCTGGTACCTGAGCTTCTTAGTGCAGAGCTCTATTTGCATCATAATTCCACACCAAAACAGCGTTACTCATACTTGCTGAGGCTTAAGTCTTCTCATTTCACCTCTGTGCTCTGTCCAGTGTCGGCTTCTTACCATCACTAAGCAATTGCTGTGACTAGTTGTGAAGGGAAGTTGTACTTGCTTAATCCAAGACAGATGCTTTAGCATGAGTTGCATGTACAGCTGAAGAATGCTTAAGAAGAGAGAAAGGCAGTTTTTCTGTGTAATTCTTGTTGAGTTTTCAAATCAAAAGGCTTATAAATATTTCCTAATGAAGATGGGAGGAGGCATTTCTTGTATTTAAGAGATCGGCTCTTGAATTTTGTGTAATATTAGACATATTTAGAATACGGGGAAGGGCTACGTAACTTCATTCTTGCAGTGATAAGGGGTTTAAGCTTAAGCTAAACAAGAGTAGATTTGAATTAGATATTAGGAGGAAATTCTTTACTACAGAGGTGGTGAGGCAGTGGAACAGGTACACTGATAAGCTATGGATGCTCAATCCCTGATCTAGTGGATGGTAATTGATTGTGAATAATTTGTCAAAATAAAAACATAATTTCATGGAATATCTGTTAGCAGAGGAACTTTCTCCATGTGAACAGGATTCTATTTTGTAACCTGAGTGCCTTTCTGCTGTTGAAATGGGTTGAAAGAAGTTGCTTACAAGCGTGAAACATTTCTGAATGCTTCTGAAAATTTTTGGTTTTATTTGTTGGTAACTGTCATAAACAGTCTTGATTTTTCTGTTAGTCTGGAAACAGGTCTAAATCTTCATCCTACTGGTTTCTGCTGCCAAACTGTGTCCATTTTTAAAGTTGCAGTTGTGTCTTAACTTTGCCTTTGATGGGCCACATTTATTTAATACATTATCAGATATCACTTCTTCAGCTAATTTTAGAAAGTGAAACCAAGATTTTAAGAGGATTCTGTGGTGTATCAAAAGTGTAAAATTCTTAATCATCTTTTAATAGGATTTCTTACAGAGTCTCCTTGTACAATAACAAAAGAAAAGATAATGGAGTCAGTTGAAATTCTAGGCTTAACTGAGTGATATTATGCTTAGTGGTCAGATTGCTTAAAAGAATAAGTTCACCTCTTACATCAGGCTAGGAAATTGGCATTGTCTATTAACTTCAACCATGTGCAGCTCAGTAATATGCTTAACATGCAAATTTTCTGAAGTAGTAGGCAATAAATGAGGCATGAATAAAACAGTAACTCTTCTGCTTGCTGGTAGTCATCTGAAATTATATTTAAATCAAGTTTTTTGACACAACTACAGTAAAATAAGACAAAATGGTGAGATTTTCCACGTACAGTTTTAAAGCTATCCGCTGCTTTTACTTTTGCAGTTACTACTAATAGGAATCATATACTTTGATTCCCCATGCAATGGTGTGAGAGTAGACCCTAACATTTATAGCCTCTGCATCATTTCCTACAGCTGGGCTGCCTACAGCAGTCAGATTTGAAATACTAAAGCACAGTGCCATAAACGTATGGTAAATGGCTAAGGTAGGAGGGCTCTTCCCTTCCCCTGGGATGTGTTTTGGAAGCTGTGTCCACCTGGTTTTGGCTGTTCTGTGAAATGCTGTCGGCTGCTGTAAGATGATGAGGCCGTGTCTGGCTTTGGTGTTTTCACCTCAGCCAATGACACCCGGTGTGAACTCTTTCCATTTTGGGAAGGAGAAAAGGGAAAGGCATAGGAAGAGGCAGAAGTACCCAACTGTTTCTTTCAGCACATTTCTATCACCTAGAGCTGTCTGCAGTAGGATCCAGTTTTGTCTTCTGTGTGGGTCATTCCACTTTCTCAAATAGCTTGCACTTCGTTTCCCAAGGAGTGCTGTGGAGTGGAATCATGCTTGGTGAGCCTCTGTACTATAGAGATCAGTCCTTGAGATTGGATCAGTTGTTCTTTTTTAATCAAAAGTTGCTAGGGAGAAGAATCTACTCATTTGAGATGTTTTTAAATAATACGCATCTGTCATAAATATCTGCAATCAATTTCTTGAAGCAAGTAGAATAATGATTTCCTGGCCTTTGCCACAGAGAGAGGTGACAGGATGGCTATAGGTTAGTTTGCAGAAACATGTGACTGGTTTAAGATGTCTGACACTATAATCAGGTTTGGAGCTTTCTCTTTGGGCTAATTGTGTCCATAGTTGATGGCAGCCCATATCCAGATATATGAACTTTATCAAGGTGCACACCTGTTTTTCATTTAAAACTGTATGATGGCTTAATGGCTTTTAGTATTTTCATTGGAAATTATTTCCGTTAAAAGCTGTCAAGATGCTTCTTTTGTGTTTATACTTACATATTGATTAATTATCTCACCACTGCAATGTTATATACTGCTCTGAGTACTTTGGTTAATGCAAAAATGCATGTGGTTGTCTGAAGGTTTTCTTCATTGTAATAATAAGCAATTCTTAAAATACCCAACTGCTGGAGACTTAGCATAAGTAATTTTTAATGTGAAAACGAAAATTAAAAATTTTTTTTAACCATTTTCAGTTATTCTATTGGGATATGGATTTCAGAGGAGGAAAGGAAGAAAGGAGAATAATACTTCAGCTTTGTGTGTTTTAGTCTCTTCTGGCCTTTAAAAGGAAAGCATACCACAAGCATACTCACATCATATAAACAGAAGATTCACAGTGATTTCCTTTCCATCTTCCAATGTCCTTTATATAGGAAGATAGATGTTTGACAGGGAAGTTCGAGGGAAAGGTGACACTTTGAACTGCAGTGATGTATTCCCTGGGTCTTGTGGGCATTATGTAATATCATTAAATAATCCTAAATTGCTGTCATTACGTAATCAACTGAAGTCACCTTTCATTGAAGAGCATTTTGATAAATGTGCTGGACTAATGAGCATTGCATTCAGACATGGGAGGAGATGACTGGAAACAAAACACCGTGATTTCAGGGTATCTTAATAGCTACATTGGGCTTGGAAAGGATAGCAGAGATGCCAGCAAAGCCATTGCGGAAGACATGGCAGGAAGTCAAAGGCCATTTTGGGATTGAATTGGACAGCACTAGGTGAACCTATGTTAGTAGATGACTCATCTGTATCAATAACTGATGAAAGTAATGATAAAATTACAGTTTGTGTGGCAGTAGTCTGCTGTTAGGTGGAGATTACACTGACCTCTGGTGCTTTTTCTCAGCTGTGTGTTTGTGTCAAAATGCTGAATTATGATGAAAGAGATGAGCTGGACTTGAGGTCGCCCACTAGTCAGTTCTTTCACAAAGGAAAGCTGCTTGGAGCTTTTTACTTGAAGGCAGAAATGAATGCAGTGTGAAAATCAATAATGCATTTCGGCTCAAGTTTTATGTGTAATACTGATACTTCAATCACTTAATGATGAGGAAAGTGTGGCTTTGTGTAAATTCGAGGGTTATTAACACAGCTGAAATGTAAAAAGAGAAAAAGGCATACAGTTTTTAATGAAACTGTAGTAGGAAAAAGTGTAGGAGTAATATGAGGACAGGAGAAGGCCATATTGAATAGCTCAAAAATGAGGTGACTTGAAGTTTTCTTTGTGTGGAGGAATCCAGGGAGAGTTGCTGGTTAATTCACTGCAGGGGCTGTTTATTGTATAGTGGCCTGGTGAGCTAGAGTTCTTGACCCTTGAAGAGTGGACTGAGTTTTGAAAGAAATAGTTTTCCGTAAGAAATATTGGTGTTCCATTTATTTTTGAAAATGAGAAAATTCATTGCATTCATTTAAACCATTTCCAATTTTTCTTATTTTAAGAAGCATAGCATTAAAAGTAGAGGTGTCATGTTCAGGATATTTTATTGCAGTTGGATTTCCTGTTGGTAAGTGCTGCTGTTCTGGTTGAATCTCTCTGCAGAAAGTTTAAAGCTATTCTCAGATAAACCATTATCTTTTTTTTTTTCCTTTTTTTTTTTTCCCCCCCCCACAGGCTATTCCAATTTTACTTATATAGGGGGTGCATTTACTATGTGCTGTTTCTGTGTTTAGAAGCATCTGTGGATGTACAGTGTAAAGATGAACTAGACAGTCTGCTACACTTGCCCTAATTTCTGTTCTTCTGGAAGTCTGCTGTGCCCTTGAGGCTCCAGCAGGTCTGGGGATGAGGATGGGAGGAGTGATGATAACAGCATCACAAGTGCTCATGCTTTCATTGGTGATTCCGATCAGTTTGAGTGTTTAATTAGCACCTCCACGGGCACTTCAGTGTTGTTTTAAATATTTCTAGAGGTCAGCCACTTGAATTCAGTAATGGAATATGAAGTGAATTCTTACACTGCAGACCCTGGCTGTGATGTAGAGGTTAATCTGCTTTGCTTTCTTATACAACATTTTGTTGCTGTAAACATTAGGCTTGGCTCTTCTCCATCTTCTCTGTTAAAATATCATAATTTTTCTTAAAAAAAAAGATAAAAACTGGATAAAATACAAATGTTTTAAGGGACAAAGGATAAAGGTGACTATTCAGGTGTTCCTTGTCAGGGTAGCCTTGCACACAGCAAAGTACAGAATGCTTCACTTTGCTGAGTGGCTAATGCAAATGGGAGTCGTGCTACAGCTCTCTGTGTTTTGGATCCGGCTCCCATTTAAAACAGGAAGTGCAAACATAAATAATGCTCTTATTTCTTATATACCCTTCTGATTCCAACTTGTTAAACCCTTTTGCATAGGGATCCAAGCTGAAACAAAGCTGGATACTTTGTGAACAAAATCCAAGTAATTGCCTTCAATTTTTGTTTGGGAGCCCAGTGGGATTCATCTGAAATGAAAATTAATGCAGTCTGGGAAAGGTCTAGTGTCTGACAGTGGATTTCTCGAGTAGCTTAAAACTCATACTTTTAAAGTGCCATGGTTAGATAAAGATTTCTCTGTTTCCCAGTTCTAGAACAAACTTTGTTATTAAAGCAGATTTCTTGCTTGCATTCTCCTTTGTTCTTCAGGTCAGAAGAAAAGCCTATAGCTTTTAAGTGCTGATTCCTGTGATGATACAGTACACCAGGAGTATGCTACAGTGATCAATTTGCAAATTAATGTAATTTTTCCCTTTGCTTCTAACAGTTAATATGGAGTTTGTAAGAAATTTGTGTAATGTATGTCTGCTTGACAAAATAGATACTGCCAAAGCATCTTACAGATGTTACCATCAGTGATATGATATCTAGTTTGTGGTTGTGTTTGACTTTGATGAGATTTTTGAAGCACTCTTGCAGTTTCTTTCCAGTGTTTTTATCTGAGAGAAATTTGTAATCTGGTACTTGACAATAGGAGTGTCTAGTTTTTGCTTGAGAATCTCATCCTAAGATTGACTTTGGGGAAGAGTGTCAAAAAGCAAGTAAAGAAGATGCATAGACCTCTTTCATTATGGAAAGCATTAAAGAAATAAAACATACCTATTTAAATGCAAAATATGAATAACTTAGTTTTTTTCACTTTATTCCCACCTTCTTCAACCCCAGCCCTTCCTGTGGGAGAAGGAATTAACCATTTGAAGTGATGGATAGAAGTTACAGCTGTATCTATATGTCACTGGCACATTCCAGTTGTGTCATGTGTCATCAATGCCAAAGACATGGACGGTGAATCAATGACTTAAGCTTTTTATGGCAGCCCTTTAGTTGAGGATGATGTAAGGACATGTGAAAAAGAAACTGGAATTCTGGAGAATGTTTTCTTGCATACTTGGGCATAACACTGCATCTTTATCTACATTTTTCTTCTTGTGTTGGGCAAACTGTTAACAAGTTGGGTGAACAGTATCTACAGGTTCCACTTTACCAGTGTAAAAACACTATCTCATTTTGTTTCTTGGGGACTCTATAGCTCCCAGTAAGCTCTTTCCAGAGGACTGAACAACTTTGTGGATCTGCTATTTAGAAGTAATGTTATAAAGCTAAAGATCTTGATTTCCAGGCAAAACAGAGGCTTCTTACTAGAGCACAAATCCTATGTCAAAGTTAGTTCTCTGTTCTCAGTTGTTTTTTGAAGGTGCAATGACTAATGTGGAAATATTAGCATTTCAGGAAACAGGTGTTTAGTATATGTGATCATATGATATGTATGATTTTTGAATATGATTTTCATTCACATGTTCAATCAAAATCTTGCATCTTATTTTTGAACACAGACTTGATTGGGAAAAAAAAAGAAAGTCTTTTGAATGTCTCTTTGCATCACCTTGTTGGTTTTATAAGTCAGTTGCTTGAGTGGTGTGATTGTCCCACTTTTACATGGTTTTCAGAGATGACTGGACCACGTGATCTCTAGAGGTCCCTTCCAATCCCTGCAATTCTGAGACTAACGGTTTAAACATGGACATGTTGGCTAAGACCATCCTCTGTAGTCTGTTATTCTGTTTTGTGGCGTTGTCTGAAAATAAGCAAAAAGGAAAGGTATCATTACATGCTTGACTTCTTAATATTCTTCACCAAATATTCTCTTCAAATATTCTCTGCTGCTTCTTTGCTATTCAGAGGCTTCCAGAAATAGTTTCTGCCTATTTAGTAACTCCATGAGTTCTCTTTTCTGTGAGCTTCTGCAGTCTCTCCTCAAAAATGCAAAAGTTTTGATATCATAGAATCATTCAGGTTGGAAAAAACGTTAAAGATCATCGTGTCCAACCACAACCTAATCATACTACCCTAACTAACAACCTCATGCTAAATCATGTCCCTGAGCACCACATCCAGTTTTTGAACATACCCAGGGACGATGACTCAACCACCTCCCTGGGGAGCCTATTCCAGTGCTTAACAGCCCTTTCTGTAAAGAAGTGTTTCCTGATATCCAATCTAAACTTACCTTGGTACAACTTGAGGCCAGTTTCCCCTCATCCTGTCACCAGTGTGAAGAGACCAACCCCACTCTTGCTGTAAGCACCTGTCAGATATTGCAAGAGAGCAATAAGGTCTCCCCTCAGTCTCCTCTTCCCCAGACTAAACAGCCCCAGTTCCTTCAGTCTCCCCTTATAGGGCATATTCTCCAAACTTTTCATTAACACTTTTTAAGATCTTAATCATTTTACAAAAATTTTCATAGTTCAGTCATTTTTGCATGAAATAACGTTATCATTTTTGGAACAGGTTCCCATCTTCCTTCTGTTGCCTTATTCTGGAAGAGGCAGCAGTGATTGTTGTATCTCACTTGACATTCCCCTTCTTTCCCAATAATGATCCCATCTCCTGAAAATGTGTAATTCAGACAACAAAATGCCAGTAATAATTCAGCCTTTTAAAGTATTGAGAGTAGTCTTCAAAGACAAGGGAATCCATCTGTGTAGAATTTTTGATGTAACCTAATCAGTTACCACAGTTGATCAGGAGAGATGAAATTTTAACCGTTCTCATGTTAGCTTTAGAGGATCGTGGCTTATCGTAGCTCTTCAAAACAAAAGTATAAAATGTGTTGAATCAAGCTTGGGATTAATAGTAATAATTAAAAAGGACAACCTTTAAAAATATATGTATTACTATTTTCTTTTGATTCTGGCTAGCATTCAGAATTCAGATCTGTTTGGTTCAGTCCCACCATTCTGAATGTTTGCATCTGTTGTTACATTGATCATGTTTCAGGGTAGGAAAAACTTGATTCTGAAAATATTGGGGAAAAAAAGAATTATTTGCATAAGAAAATTTTAGCATGTGGAAGAGCAACATTGAGGGGTGGCAGGTGAATACTGAATCTGCTTTAATGAAATTGCCTATGGTCATGACTGTAGTGATAGAACAAATGTTTGAAAATGGTGAATGCCTGTGGAAATATAGCTAAGAGCTTTATCTTGCAGTAAACTGCCTATTACCTTGCCTCATTTGCAGCATCTAATGTCTTAACACACTCTCTCTTAACTTGACAGGCAAGTATCTGCTTCCCAATGGAAATGGACAGCAGCTGTGGCAACCCGCAGAAACCTCCAATCTTGTTCGCATGCGCTGCCAAGCACTTGGGCAGTCAGCACCTTCACTTACTGTTAGTCCGGTGAGTAATTTTTTTAAAGCTATCAGCATACAAACAAAAAAATGTTTCTTGCATCTCTGTAATGTCAGAATCTGCGAGGGGATGGTGATCCAACCAGGGTTTATGTCCAGGTTAACCTCTTTTCCTTAAACTGAATCTTTCCGTTAACTAATGCAAGCTGCATACAGCATTGCTTAGTATGTTGAGTATGCTAAACAATGTTTATAATAGCAGTAACTGAATTGCTTTGCTGGATTTAGCATAAAATCTAGTTGCATTAATATAGCTATTTGCATTTAAATGATTTCTTCCCTTAAAAATAGAAAGAAGGCATGCTTTTTTAGATGACAATAGATGGTAACTGTCCCTTCTCCTGGGCATTCTTTTCCATCAGTTTGTTTCTGCTTTTTGCAGGACTACGTCCTCAGGAGAACGTGATAGTATGAAGCATGAACTTAATTAAGCTTTTTGGATAAAATAATAAGGGTAGAGAAAGGGGATGATATGCCTCCTACATTTGAACTTTAGGCTTTCTGTTTTCAAGTATCAGTTATCCTACTTTGTGCTTCTGGTTATGATCTTAAAAAGTGTTAAAATTCAGTGCAACACACCATATACTTAACCTGTGTTTTTCTTTGAGTAATTACTCTGGTGAACATATTTTGTGTTGTATAAAAAAGCAAAAATATGCTATTAATGAATTGCTCTCATCTGCCCTTTGGCTGATTATGAAAACTTTGCTTTTTCATATCTACTTTAGAGGAGAAACTTTTTTTTTTAATTTTTATTTTTCCTTAAGGAAAACTTGTGGGTCGAAGAAGACTGTGAGCAGCCTATGCTACACAGATACCATTGTGCTGATTTTTAGGATTATACTGATATGTAGATGGCTGGTTTCTCCACAAAGCTACCTGAAATAACATTTCAAGAACAACAAATCAGCACTTATGGATATAATTATGATTCCTACTTGATGGTGCTGCTTATTATCTCTGGCTATTTGGGATGGATGTGATTTATTGTATTCTGAAAGCTAGAAAACGAAGAAAACCAGCCTTTACAATAGGCTGCCCTTCCTTAATAAGCAGCGAGGTTATGCTTTACCTAGGTATGAGGACAAGTATTTGCTGCTTTTCAGCAGGCTTTTTACCTCTTCAGTTTTTCTAAAAGAGGCAGACAGAAAAACAACACTCAAGTTATTGCTGACTTACACAAAACAACGTTAAGTCTGAATTTGCAAGCATCTGTACTTTGGTGTATTTGATTTTTGTTGTCACTTTATGAGTGTGAATTTGTAAGAATGGTCTTATGGAAGCTGAAGGATAGTAACTATATAGAGGACTTTTTTATACGGTGTGGTGCTAAAAGGAAACAAAATAAGAAATGTTCAATATCTGTGAAAGGCAGTTTTACTTCTTCTGAAAGGGCCTTGCCTCCTACTTTCTTTTAAATAGTATGATACTGAAAATATGTGTCTCTGTTAAATATGCCATTAACTTCAGTTAAATTGACATAATGTTGACAGTTATTATGAGAACTGTTTCAAAACTAATTATGCTAATTAGAATGTAACTACCAGTAATTGCGTGTATTTAAACAGCACACCAATACCCTTTTGTGTGTCTTATTCCCCAGATGCAAGGCAGCCATTTGTTGCTTGAGAAGCTGCAAAATTATAGCTTAGGTAAATAAATGATTGAAAACAAATAAAATACATTCTTGAAAAACACTAATTGGTTAGATAAGTGAATAACAGTAACAATTGTGCTTGAGCAAATGACATAATTTAAAAAAGGATCTTTATTTCATTGAAGAATTGTAGTGAATTCTTCAAATCATTAATTGCATGGGTATTTAGTTTTATCTATTGAATTTGAAGAAGAGCTGATTTTGTTTTAAAATAAAATTATTAGAGAGCAACAAAAACCTGTTGCTCTCTGAAATTTAGGTTATTTTTGTTTAATTTTATTTTAATTTTAGCTCTTTCTGCCCAGGAATTCAGGTCTTCAGTGCTTGGTTATGTCTATGAGCAGCTATTTAATATTCTACAAGTTAATAATCAAGTCCAAGGACTGCACTTGTAAGAAACTCAAAAAAGATATAATGGAAGTCTCTTAAGTAGCTAATCTTAGGTCTGTCTCTTATCTGAAATCTCCCCACATAGTTAAGTAAGTACATTTCAGAAGTACTAAATCTGAATTGAGGAAGTTGTTTGAATGCTATGCTGTTGTATAGATCTGAATACCATGTTCTTGTTTGGCTTAAAAAACAACTTGACATAGAGTGCAATCACAGAATCTTTTTAGAATGGAAAGTATTTATTCCTGTGAAATGCTAAAACTGCCAAGTTATTATAGCCAGATTTCTCTACTTCAGTTGCCTCTAGCATTTAAGACTAGAGTGTTGTTCTCCCTTGTGTATTTCATTTCAGCTACAACTTGCCTATGAATATGTATATTTCTTTATCAGTATTTGCCTTCTAACAAATTCTTAATTGCAGTTCTTATTCAGTAGTTAGTCCTAGTTTGGTGGCAAAGGAGGAAACTCAACGTCTATCTTTGTAAACACTTCTGTATATTGAGTATTTGTACATTGATAAAGGCTGGAGTGGATGTGATCCAGAGCCATAAGACTGCTGACAAACGAATGCATGAATTTGTTGATAGGGTGCACTGTTTCACAGATGTCTCTTACTTGTCTATATTGTTTAGTATTTGAAATATTCACTGCTCATTTCAGTGAAAAACGTATTTGTAGAGTCAACTGCTTGACAGAACTCTAAAATGCTTGATTCCTTTCCTAGATTCTCTCACTAGAAGTCTGGGCACAATTCATTCTGATGCTTTTCTTGCTCACTGTCAAAAACAGAGGTAGTGACCACCAGTGTTAACTACCTCCTATAAACAGTTTTAGATCTCTTGGAACTAAGAAGACCTCTAAAGCTACACAATACCATTGTGTAGGACTAGTGAGTAAATGATAACCTCTTATACAAGCCTGATCTAGTTTAAAATGTCTTCTAAGCAATAGAAAACGTAACTTACAAACATGCCCTCTTTGTGTGGAAGTGGGTCTTCCCCGTTAGCTTCTAAACTTCCAGTTAATAGAATGTATTTGAACTTAGGCTGGAGCTGAAATATGTTACTCCAAGTAGTTTGGACACTTTATTAAAGGTGAAGGTAGATTTAGTCCTTTTCTGTATCATATTAGAATGATGAAGTCCAGTAGAGATGAAATGTGTATAGGAACAAGCAGTACATCCCTATTTTGCCCGTGAATACTATTCTGCAGGCATAATGACCTTTCTCCCTCATGGGAGACTTTCTCCAAACTGTGAGAAGGCTCACCGGGACTACTTTTTCCTTACAGATAATGAAAAACATAGGTCTGTTAAAATGATCTTCTGTAGCATACAGTGTCAGCTGAGCATGCTTTATGCTTTTGGATTTTTGTTTGGTTTGTGGGACCCCCACAGTGGAAATCATTAAGCTAAAACATAGTGCTTTGCCCCTAGAAGTGGATCTTGTTACTGTGTCTTAGCATAATGCTCTCAATAAAGGCTTATACTTCTTGTTTGTTCTGACAGTTGAGTTATAATTATCCTTTAGAAAAGAAACAAAAAATCCCTCCTCTCCCTTCCCCTCTTCCCCCCCCCCAAAAAAAAAAAAAAAAAACAACAACCAAAACAGTGGAAAGTACAGCAAAAGTCACGTCATTAATTTGTATGCTGGTAAAATTATCCACTTGAGAAATGAGAGTATGGATGGTCTGCCAATAAACTATATGGCCAGAAGAAATTGATGTATAATCAATTATACTACTTGATATTTGGATGCCTTTTTGGAAATAAAGTGTTTTTCAGCTTGTTTTTAGAGGATAACTGGAAATATAATGGTGGTACTTTTTGTAGCCCTTAAGGGGTTTTACTGGAGTGGAGGAGATGGTAAGGGTTTTAAAGGAGAGAGAGATAATAAACAGGATAAAAAGAGTATGGGGAGTGGAGACTGGAAAAGTAACTGGAACTGGGATGGTATAAATAAATATAGTTATATTGCTGTCTCCAGTCCCCATCACCAAAATTAGCAGAAAACTGTCTGGTGTAACTGTTTGTCTAGTAAGTTCTGATAGTTAAAACATGATTCATGAATACATTCTCCTTTGCTTGAGAAGTATATGCTGGTATACAGATTTGCTGTTGATGTTCTGATTTCTGTTCTCCAAGCGCTTGATGAAATTTAAAACTAATTACAGCTATGGATTTAAAATGAATGATGTAAAGTAGGCACCGGGAAATAAAAACTTAAGAAAATCTTGGTGTGTTGAGTAGTGGTTACACTTCCATTGGCACTCAGGATCTCAAAGTTAACTGAAAGATATTGATAAGCTCAGATGTGGGTGCTCCCTGTGATGACTGTGGGAGCAGCAGTAGGTTAGCTAGAGTTCTTATGGTGAACTCACAACCTCTCTTCTACTGTTCTTAGTAATCATAGAAATTTGGTACCTATGTGTTGTTAGGATGAGAGAACAATTAAATTCCTGTAGAGGATAAGGTACTGCTCTATGGATCTCAGTTTTATTTGAGGCATATATTGTCAAGAAACATAAACTAGAGAATTGTAGAATTTTCTTCTTGATGCTATTCTAGAGTTATTACTGGAGGAAACTGGGTTTCTGCTGTGGCATTTGCAGTTGACAGAAATGGAAATACTGGAACTCTTTCTGAGCTTCCTCTTGAAGTTTGACCTGAACTTGGTTTGCAATTTGGTGAGGTGTATATCATTGCGCTCAGTTTTTTGCTGTGGAGCAGTATCCTCGGATTGAGGGATAATTAAGTGTGGCAAACTTTTTAGCTGATTTAGTAACATTTGTGTTTTCTTCTCAGTCAATCAACATGTTTTCATGCCTGTAGTACTTGCACAGTGATTGTAATGTAGCAGCGGATGTAAGCAGACAGCGTGGGAACAGTAACTCATCTCTCAGACTGAAGTACTCCCGTGGTTCTGATGATGGCAATAACTCTCAAAACAAAGAGGCTCATACAGAGTCACAGCTGACTTGCAGACAGTGGGGTGGGAAGGAAAATAACAGCTTATCCACTCTGGTAGGAATGGAAGTTCCTCCTCTGATTTTGCATACAAACAGAAGTGTATAGCTAGGATTTTTCTGCAGGCATTTTTCAGCTTGAGAACATACTGCAGAGCCTTCTGCTGTGTTTAGTATGACTCCAACCTCTTGTGTCCCAAGTTTCTAGGCTTAACAAGGAGATAGAATTTTACTAAGTTGTAAGTGGGCTGATTGCTACAGTTTGGGCTTTTTGCATCTGGCTGGATATTTGTATTTCTGGTTTCAGTTGGACTTCTTAAAATGTTCATGAAATCAGACATCTTGCTGTAAATTGACTTTGTCCCATGAAAATGGATAAGAATGTGGAATTGGATCTTTTTCATAATGCATTACCTGTTGATGTTTGTGCAAGACCTCCCGCAGTCTGATGCAGTAGCCACTGAAATTGTTCTACAGCTGCTCTGGCGGGACAACCACTGTGTTTGTTCCACTCTTTGTACAGTCACAGTGGGCTATGATTTTAGAGACAACTGTTTTCATCTCAGTAATGCTAGGAAATGCTTGTTTTTTTTTGTTTCTTTTTTTTTTCCCTCTGAGCACAGTACACCCTGGTACACCATGGTAATTTGTGTGCCTGTATTCAGATGCACCACGGTTTTTTAGTGTAGCAATGGTAACATCATTGCATCTATTAAGGTTTTTCTTCTATTGTGTTGCGGAAATCAAGAAACCTAGCAAAGTACAAAGTTGACTTAGTGTCATTTGAGTAAACAATGTAATAAGCAAGAGGAGATAGGTTAACTGCTACTCTCATGAATGCATTTAACCTCTTGATCACTGCTGAATATCTGCAATTATACGGTGCAGTGGAAGATAGGATTTGGTCGGTTAAGTTCAGAAATGATGATTGACTTTGTAGTGAATAGAAAAACTTCACAACAACATATAGCTAAGAGTGTAAGGAAAAGACTGATCATGATTTCCTCATTTTATGTTAGGTTATCTTTTAAAAAAAATGGGTGAGAGTTGGTAGTAAGAAACAAAGTTGAATTAAAAGATTATTTGCTATAAATAAGGGAGGAAAGAGAGACAGCTGAAGTTAACAGATAGCTAATTTACAACTGGAGCAGAGATAGATTTGAGTGCATTTATAATTTTTTGGCCAGTAAAAGCAGATGCAGGCAAACATCCTGAGCGTGATGATGCTTTCCTATAAGCCAACAACTGTGAATACATGTGTTTTACAAGCCGTTGATACACACTCTTCTATACATGGTACAAATTAAAACTAGTAATTTAGTAGATCTAGTGATAAGGTAAAACTATAGAGCATTGCTTTTGGCTGAAAACTTCCTTGGCTTGCTGTTTTGTAATGGATCTTGGGCTTTTGGGAGTCAGACTTTTGCAAAGTGCTTACCTTTTGAATTAAATTGAATGTTAAAACATTTAACTACTATTCTCTATTGAAGGAGGTTGCTTTTGTGAAGAAGAATGACCATGCAGTGAGTGGGAAGTGTTGAATCTTAGAGGGTAAGGAAAGGCAGAATTCATTAAGAAGAACTAAACATCAGCACATTACTACCATTATCTCTTTGATGAAATATTGAATTATTGGAAGAACTAAGAAGCAAAATGAGGTGTTTTAAAGAAAAGAAATAAAAAGGCTAGGTGCATCATTGTTCAGAGTGATTCAAAAATGAATAATAACATAAATCCTTCCCAAGTTTATTAATTGTGTTTGAAATGCGGGTCTATTCTTATGTCTTCACATACAAACTTCCAAATATCTAGGAGGGATTATTCAGAGTGTAATTGCTATTGTTATTGTCTTGCCATGTGAATTTCTTTTAAGTCTTTGCTTCTTTTGTAGGGTTCTGAGTCTAAAATGATCTGCTGAGCTGACTGTTAGAAAATGCCAGTATTGTAAAATCAACTCAGAGGCTTCTTCTTTTATATTTTGTCTTTGAAAATTGAAATATAGCTAAATAGGCAGAGCTGCAGACTCTGTGACCTAAAATGATGCAACTCCTGTGCGTTTGCTGTTCAACGTTTCATGGGGGAATGAGACAAGTAGTTTTTTAATTTTTTTAAAGGAGAAGCATTTTGTATGCATGTAATTCTTTAGTTCCTATTGAAAGGAGGTCCATGAGAAAAATAAGGCTGTATTCAAATGTGTCTGTGGTTTCACAAATAAATTATGGTTTGGAAAATCAGCAGGCTTGGTGACTTGCTAGAACTTTAGATTGGCTGTTTTGGTGACTCATTGCGTTTTGCCATACTAAGGAATATAGTATTTGATGCAAAAGGTGAAGTCATTAAAGCTGAAATATCAGTTGTAACCTGTGTTTTCCTGTGTGTTCTGTCATTGAAAGGAAGGTTGATTACTTACAACAGTTGTTATTTTAGGAAACAAGTTTGCTTCTGTAACGATTGTTTTTCTTCTGAGGTTTTTATAACTACCATGTTTTCAAAATCTGCTGGATGTCTGTAGCAGAAGTGGATTGATGCAGGTAGGATTTCGTCCAGCAGGTGGCATGAAAAACCTAGTGTGTACCTGCCTATTGTGTATCCCTTTAGTATGGCTGCTGTTAGGTGTATAATTGAGATTGTTATTAAGAACAAACCTTAAAATACAATCAGGGAAGCAACATTATTTTTTAAGAAACTACTAAAATCAGCTGTTCTACTTTGTGTAACAGCTTTCTGTACCCCTGCACTGGCCTGTGGCTTTCAACTTTAAATTCATCAGCTCTAGGAGTCCTGAAGGTATCCATGTTCATAGTGCACAATGGCTCAGGAGGACAGTAATATCTCTCTTAGTGCACTGCTAGACTGAGTAGCTAGAGTGCTCTCACAGGTGCACAGCAAGCCAGCTTGGCATGATTGAATGTGTTTCTGTGCTATGTAACAGATATGGTCTGGGATGGTGAAGGGGAAGGCAAACTGAATGGCACTGCTGATCCATGCAGGTTGTATTGGCTGAAAAGCTTTACTTCTGAAATCCAAAAGTTGTATTGCTGTGGATGAGTGGTACTAGAAGTGGGTAGAGTAAAATATAAACTGATTTTGATTTTGTTGTCAGGCAGCAGTACCTTCTCAGAGCTTCAGCTGGAGACTCATAGGAAGTGGTAGCTTGAAAAAATCTGAGGGGTGCAGTGTCTGTCTTTGTTCCTGAGGGATACTGGGTATCCTGTCAAACTCTGAAAAGGTTCCTTTCTTGTGAAGCATTTGTTCCATCATTTTCAAGTCCATTGAAGGGACTCAAGGCAGATGTATGGAAATGTAAATGGCATGAATGACTGTGAGGAAAGGAGAGCTGGAGATGAATCATCTCTACATTTACTGTGGTGCTGCACTTGCAAAGAATTTTTGTTGCTTAAAATAGAAAATACAAACTCTTTCCAGTAAATCTAGTTCTAAAATGATTTCTTAGCTTTTAATGATATTTTGAGTTTATTATTAACAGTCTGCATACTGAAAAGGATGTCCTGTTGAATTACACAGTAGATTATTGGAATGCTTCTCAACTTTCTAGCTGACATATTTGATGCTGGAGAAAAATTCTGATTTAGTAGTGAAAGGTCACATTGTGTTTAATGACTTCTAGAGGAGTAAATCTTGTGATCTAAGAGAATGTGAGAAAATTGAACTAATTTAGGTAGCTAAAACTTCTTGAATATATTGAATACATTACTGTGTATTATGTATTTTCTGTACTAAAATTGAGCATATAATGATGAGAGGTGAGTGGCGTATGATTAATGTATGAAGAGATGTTTAGTCTTTGTTCTTATGGAAACTGTCACTGTCTGACATGAAGAATACCAGAATTAGAGCAACATGGAGCAAACATGAGACTTTTTTGAATTTGCACTTCATTCTGGTATGATATGCACAGATTTGTAGCAGTAAAGCTATGTGAACGAAATACTGTAAGTATGACACTTTTAATATTAAAATACATATTGTTTAGAATGTATAGAACTCTGTATGAATTATTATACTTTACTAGTAGTAAATTACATCATTATGAGTATTAGTTGATTCTATTAGAATTAATTAGCTTATCTGGAATGCAGTGCATTTCAATAATATTCTGATAATTCATTAATTAATAATTAATACCTTAATTTTAAACAAAGGCACCTTAAGTTCCTAACTGTAAAATGGGAGAATTGCTTTCCCTGTTCTCTTCAAGTTCATGTGATACAATTTCACAGCTTTTATGGTAAATGAGATCTTGGAAAATAAATCATGAAAACCAAGTGTTGGATTTTTATTACCATGCTGAGATCATCTGGGATAAAGCTGGCCTATGTTTTCTTGCTGATTGAATATCTTAGTTGAAATACTCATTCCTGTTAACAGCTTCCTATGGCTGTGCAAGGGGAAGTCCTTGCTGTGCATAGTGCTGAGCTGCGTGGTGGTCATTGGGTCTGTTCTCACTGCCTTGATTGGGTTGTGCTCCTTAAAGTGCATTGTGATTGCCCTTATCTCAGTGACAGCTTAAGTGTGATCAGTCTTGCCTGCCAGTTTTGACGGGGCATCTCACTTCCAGTGCAGCGATTGATTTCAGTAACACTTCACAGAGCAACAGGGCTTTTGGAAGTTGAAGGAACAAGAGGCAGACAGATAGATAGTGTGTTGTCATAGACTTTTTTCCTCAGGAAACAATGAAACATTACTGGAAGTCTGCAGCATTACATTGAAGAAAACTCTTTGGGAATGTGGCAGGAGATAGTGATGCTGTAAGTTTCTGATTTCTGTAAGGTGGCTGGGTGTTTTCAAGTTCTTAAAAAGTTATCTTTTTGATTCACCTGTACAGCAGTTTTCACCCCACTGCAAGTGCACGTCTTCCAGCTCCCAGTATCATACCTAGCTTTGGCTTTCATGCTTTCTGTTTGCTAGATTAAATGTTAAGCCTGAGCTCTTTGCCAGCATTCTAATGCTACCTTTTAGTAAGATGACTAATGTGTATTTTCTTAATAAATGATGAGAAAAACCAAAACCTCTCATATTTCAGAGGAAAAAAACCTCAGAACATTTCTTCTCTGACTTCTGAGTGAGTGTATGCTGCTCCCTTGGAGAGCTTTGTGGTGTTCTTTTTTCAGTATAATTTTTTTGAATTTTTGGGTGATGTAGACAAATGTAGTTCTTCTGTACAGGGTGTCCTTTCCATCTCTGAAATACATTGTAAAACATAGTAGGTGAATTCCTGTAGGAACTGAAAGCTATTTTCAGAATATTACGAAACAGAAATGTGATTTCTGTATTGGTTTTTTTTTTGTTTGTTTGTTTGTTTTTTTGTTTTTACTGATATGCAAAGTAGGAGAATTACTATGGTGTGGGATTTAAAGTGAATCCCACTTTAATTCTGTTATGACCATTCAGAAAGATAACCTTGGGGGGTCTTTGTGGAAGTGTAATGTCATCTTCCACTGACAGTTTGTGCTTTAATCTACCTTTAAAAGTGATTTCAAAATGCTTCAAAATATAGTTTTTATTTGTTAGAAAACTTTTGAGACCTACAGTGTGTCTTCAGAAGAAATAATCAAAGTAGAATCCACCGCAGGGAGACAGTCAGAGATGTTGCTGGAATTTGATTCACAGTTCATTGGTAGTGGATAGGAAGCTATGCTGCCACAGGTGCTGGAAGGCTTTGGAGAGTCAGCTCTGAAAGATTCCTGGAAAGCTTCATGCTCTCCTGAGTTCACAGGTATCAGTGGTTATTTACCGTTTATAAGGAAGATGAGCAGCTACTGGTTTACTGAAGCTTGAATATCAGTAATCTCTTATATCTTTAAGCGAACCTTTGTTTCTGATTAGACCAGAATGCTATTTTTAGTGTTCTATCGTTGTTATGCTCTGTAAAAACTGTACTGAGAATCTGCTGCAAAACTGCTGTGACTGTGTTTCACTCTGAGATCAGACTGAAAGCCTTTGGCTTGAGGGACAAGCTCACTGAACTCAAAAGCTGTAGGTAGATTTTAGCTTGATGCAGCCTTGGGATTCCAGTTTTGAAATAAAGTCTTTTTTGCTATATGCCAATACCATTCGTACAATCAATCACTGTTTCAGTTTTCATTTTGTTTAATTCCACTGATAGCTTTATAGAATTTTTCTTTGCAACTCTTTTTTTTTTTTTTTTTTTTTTTTTTTTTAAACTCATTCATTGTTCAGACTAAGCTTGTTGCACTGTGAGGTGTGGAAATGTATGTATGTAAAGTAAATGTTTAAGAAGCATTTGTGAGTTACAGAAATCTTAGCTGTGCCTGGTAGGATGGTAATTCTTAGTGCCCAGTAAAGCTGCCTGGCTGATATGCAAAAATAAACCAACAGAAAGGTGTGTGTTTTCCTGTTTTGGTCATGTGGAAAAATAGTTGCTGCCTAGGAGCCGGTGGGATACCAGTTGCAAGGAATCTTTATTTCCTTCCTCTAATTTGGTTTCCTTTTCAATGCACTGGGTTTGTTGGTTTATTTCTGGAGGGAGCAAAGATCTTTAAGGGGATTCTAGAGATTGATAGTAAACCACATTTTTCTCCTACCTCTTTTCAGTGCTATATCTCAATAATATACATGTATCTATATTTTAAAAATTATGTCCTACATCATCTCTTTGTGTTAGTTGTGTATTAACCTTATCCAGTGTCATGCACTGCTGCAATTTTTTTTGGCAGAAGACCTATAAAAATTAGAAGCTGGTTCTTAAAACCTGACCTTTCACGATTAGAATGATAAAATAATATTTGTGTGTTGATTTGCAATGATGTGAGGAAGACTATTCATGGAAAACATGGATGAAGATCTTCAGCTCTGCTATGATTAGGTCTGATGTGATGAATGGGTTTTTGTGTGTGTACACATATTGCAGACAAATACATGTGGCTGACAAGTTGACTCTAGCTGCTTTTGTTTACCCTTGCACATGCAGAAGCAGTACTGGTATGTGCTGGTTTCAAAAGCATAACTACAACCTCCAGTAGAACACACTCTGGAGTGGCTTATTTCTCTGTTCTCAGTGACCTTAGAGAAAGGTTGCATAGGAATTAGTGCAGATTTTTCCACTCCTGTACTTGTAAAACCAGGTATCTGCAGTGAAAGCATGTGCACTTACCTGCACTTTTGAAAATATGGCACAATATTTTAATTTTGCTATTAATAGTTATGTGAATAGCTTATCTAATAAATTAGAACACAATCAGAAGCTTTAACCAGTGCCAGGGAAACACATTGTTGTGGGTTGCAAGTTCCCTCTCTTGTGGGTTGCAAGTTTTCAAAAGTCAAAGCAATTATTGGATTGGTTGTTATGTGTTCTGATCTTTAGATTTTTCACATTTGGGAAGAAAATAACTATTTAAAAAATTCAATGGCGGTAATTTGATGTCATAGAGAACTTAAGGTATAAAAAAACAGCCCTAGCAGAGACCAATTCAGAGGGCAGAGCACAAGTGAGTTGTTCCATGATGCATAATAAGCGCACTTTATCAGATGCTGCCCCCATGTGTAGTATGAAAGTGGCAGCCCCACACTGGATATGCGTATTCATTAAATTCATTGAATCTCCACTGTGAACCTTGAATTAATATACCTATTTTCACATGCCCCATTTTTATTTTTAAACTAAATCATTTCATGGTAATATCCGTATTTGCTCAGAAAATAATATTGACTGACAGGCCTAAGTGAAATAAGGTGATGAATTCAAAAAACAACAACTGAATGAGGAAATAAGCCAGTTCTGTGCCAATTGTACTAAAAATTGTTACGTTTCTTTTCAGCTTTAAATAAATGTGAACTTATTGGTTTGTACCTAAGCTAACTGAAATATTCTTTGTAATTATCAGGAGAAATGCTGCATTTATAGGGAAGAAAGCTTTTTGAAACTATTGTCTTGAGGTAATTTTGCCTCCTTGGACAGGGAAGAAGAGTTTCCTTCTTCAAATACTGTATACGTGTACAGTTTTGTCATGCACGTACCACAAAAGTGTGCCTTTCTGCAGCAATTGACCTGAAGGACTCTGTAAATAGTATTGCTAAAATGTTTCTAAGAACATATTTCATGATTTTCCTTCTAAACCACAACTTTTTAATACTTGACGCTTACTATCACTTTTTCATCGTCCATTCATTTTACTGAAATAATTAGCTGGAAAGTGATAAGAGATTCCAGGCAGAAATAGCAAGCCTAATGCTATTACAAACACATAGGTATACTTTTGGCAGTGTATGAGATAGTTCAGAAGATAGTATATGAGAATATTCAGTTAACGCTCGCCTTATGAGATGAAGTGTAAGCTTAGGAAAATGTCACTTCTGGAATTGATAGCAAAGCCACTTTGAATGAAAGGCAGTTTTCATATATTTCCAGTTGGGATTAGTTTCATCTTCCACTGGTAGGCAGTCTTCTCTTTGTTTTATTTTCCTTCCTCCTTGTGTTGCCTAGGTCGATTAAAAAATGATCCCTAATTTCTTGCAGAACAGTCGTACTTGTAGTCTGTAGCTGGAATGCTCTGTGGAGAAGAGTTCTTAATTTTGCTTGATTACAATTCTTTCTGTAAGTTATCTGTGTCCACAACTGGGTAATTTGTGGTGCATAAGGTTTCTATTTGGGTTGTGGACCATTTGCATCTATGGCTATCAGTGATATGTTACTTGGTGCTGTGATTTTGTTGTGCTGTTGTTGTTTGAGTAATAAATCTGTAGAATTTTTCATGCCTTACAGACCTCTCAGCTAGATAGGAGAGTGCTTTTCATTCATATATTTATATTATGTATATTTAGATTTGTTAAAATCATTGATGAAAAAAAACATTTAAAACTTCAGTATTCTTCACCTCTGAAGGAACTGATAAGTCATGTGCTGGGAGGTTTTCTTTATTCCAGTGATTGAAATAAAGCTTATATAAATACATATGCAGGATTGCATGCATAAATGCAAACAGCCTTGCCCCCAAATCTGGTTGTGAGCCACAAGGAACAGGCAGTACCCTTTTGCCTCTCATTCTTGAAATGTGACAGTCTGGTCATTGCTTCAAATTCATTTGTCCTATTGTCACTGGGAACAACGCAGTATTTGAATTGTGATTCATTTGCCTGCATCATCTTTGGAAACAGAAGTACTGAAACGTTAGCGCATGTGCATCCTGAATGATGTAGAGAAAATTTTAAAGCATTAATAATGGAGAAAGAGATAATGGCTTATTTTTAAGTGGAAATGGAGAAAGGAGGAGCTGAGAGGAGATGCACTATCTCCTTAGTGTGCCTTCAGTTTTCCTTGCTTCACGAGAGGAGCTGAGGGATCCCAGGCATCCTTCAGTTCGGTTCTCCAGACCTGAAAGTTTTCCACTAGCTGCAGCATGCTGTTTAAAGACAGGTTGTGTTTCAGAATGAAGTGAATTCAGGAGAGTCGAATATCCTTTTTTACCTCATGGTCAGAATTCTCTCTCCTGGCCCCCAGTCAGTGCTTTTCATTGCTTGGTCTCCTTTTTGTGGAATCAGTCTGAGTGGCTTCTTTCTCCATGAGCTCAAGCGCAGCTCTGATCCTGGAGCTGACATTGGTGATGATAAGTTTTGAGCCACTGACCTGATGCTGTGGGTGTGTTTTGGGTTGGAGGCAGGGAGGGGGAAATGCCCCCAGGCACTGTGGCTATAACTGATAAAAAATGACTTTTTTCCCTCTGATCTCAGAGAAGTGCACCCTAATGAAAAAGCTCAAGTGTTCTCGCTACTTTTAAAAATGAAAAACAAAAATATTAATGCATTTCAATTGTAGGGAGAAAAGTAGAAGTGGACAAATACAGGAGCCTCTTCTTTGTGGTTCTTCACATAAGTTGTTACTGCTTAGTGTTATCCTTTCAGCAATCCTTCATTTTCATTCCAAATGTTTTTGCCTCTAGCAGGTTTTGCTGCTGTGAAAAGTACATGGGCTGCTTCTCAAAATGATGCCGTCTGACAGGAAATCAATACTTTTTTTTTGTACTAGATTTAAGGGCGTGATTGTCATAATCCTCATCTTAGACTGTTAATAGGTGAATGCAACCTTGATTTCTGTCTCCATTTTTATCCTTTAGTAAGAAATGTACCTTTGTCTGTGTCCCTG
The DNA here is from genome assembly GCF_905368555.1 of Meleagris gallopavo. NCBI lineage: Eukaryota > Metazoa > Chordata > Aves > Galliformes > Phasianidae > Meleagris > Meleagris gallopavo. The sequence goes on from NC_139435.1 coordinate 21,368,297, forward strand.
CTTGTTGCTCTCCAGAAGTGCTGTGGGATTGTGTTGTTCTCGCTGGGAAGAGAACACGTGTCTGCAGGTGTACCTGTGCGTTTCAGGTAAAAGATGGATGTTCCTCGAGTTGGATTCTGCAGTTGTGTTATGAAGTCTTCTGAAGAATCAGACTTTTGAAAGTGAGAAATTTCTTAAGCCGTGTGATTGGGATATGACTCTGGGAAAAGCAGACTTCTGTTGAAGTTAGTGGGTCCAGTTACACAGAGAGAAGCTGAGGTGGAGATGGTGCCAGTTGCCAGATGTGATCAGGAGGAGTGCCGAAGGCCTCACTGGACTGAGCTGAGTTTGCTCAGCCTCTGTCCGTCAGTGTTGGTCACTGTTCGTTTGGTGAAGGCGGGACGCGCTGTGCCCGGAGAGCACGCACGCCTCCTGGGTGCGGGAGGCTTCCTGCTTGTAGGAGCGGCCAGGCGATGCCCCACTGTAGAAGTGTGTAGGTGTGTTTATGGGGATTGGCACTGACAAGACTTCCCCCGATGTGCATACAAAGCTTTGGGCAGGAAGCGCGGCCAGTTTTACGCAGTTGCCGGATTCGTAGTCTCGCAAGGTATTAGAACGGCACAGCCCGGGCGGTGGGCGCCGGGGCCGGAAGTGCCGTGACGGCTGTGCACAGAACCGCGCTCCCCGCGGGCGGGGCGATGCCTGTCGCGGGTCCTCGCCGGCGGGTGGCGGAGCTGCGACCCGGCACGAGGGAACCGGCAGGCCCTCTCGTACGAGCGCCGCTGCGGCGCACCGTTACCGCCGCGCTTCGCGCGTGTGGAAACTCGGCGCGGTCCTCGGGGCTGCCCCGCCGGCGCCGCTGTAAGTTGCCGAGGTGCACAACTCGCCGGGCCACGTGACCGCGCGCCGCCAATGGGCGCCGCCGTGATGTCAGCGCTCGACAGCTGCAGGGATGCGGAGCGGCGCGCGGGCTCGGGGCAGTCCGGCGCGGCCGGCCGGCGGAGCGGCGCCATGGACGCGCCAGGCATCCTGCGCCGGCGGGGGCTGCAGGTAGGGCCGCGCGGCGCTGCCGCCCGCCACTCGGGAGCCGCCCTCACCTGCCGCGCGGCGCGGGGGCGTGCCGCGGGTTGCGGACACCTGTGGGCGGGGGGCGCGGCGGAGTTGGGCTCCGAGCGGCGCGGCCGTCGGGGGCTGCGGCGTGGTTCGGGGCGGCGGTGGCCGCTCCGCCCCCCGCCGCCCGAGCGTGGCGGAGGTGCGGAGAAGCGCGGCCGTTACGGGGGAGAAAGTTTTGTCCGCCGTCGGGTTCCCGGCACGCTCGGCTAGGGGCGGTGCGGCACCCTCGCCGTGCGGTCACCTCCCGAGCGAGCGTTCCGTCGGCGCTCTGAAAGTCGGGGAGATGTCCCCGCAGATAGCGCGGCATTGGGCTGAGCCCGGGCGAGCAGACGGGGCGCCGCGGGCCGAGCGGTGACGGAGCAGCGGCCGCAGGCGGGTCGCCTCCCGCACCGCTCGCGCCCATTGTTCGCTCCGGTCGCGCTCGGCGATGAATGTGCTTCCTTTCTTTTGTTTTCCTTCACATCCGCAGGGTTTCAGTGGGAGCAGGGAGGGAAGGAAAGCCTCCCTGCGGCTGGGATCGTTATTCTTAGGCGGTGTAGAGCGGCGCGTAACGCGTAAAATGTGCTGAACTTGCGAAGTTGCAGGCTCCCGTACCCTCCTGATCCGCGCTTCCAACTTGGTGCTGATCACGTGGCGCTTTCTGTCGGACGGGCGAAGGGCTGCAGCCTGCGGGCCGCGTCCAGAAGTAGTGCGGGGAGGGCCGTGGGACCCGGCGGCCTCTCGGCGTTTGGGACCCGCTGGCTGCTCCCGGGAATGCAAGAGCATTCGTTCGTGGGGAGCGGGGAACTTCTTTGGTAAAAACAGACTCTGTGATGTTAATCCCTTAAATCCTAAATCCCTTCTGTTAGTTGATTGTACTGTGGAAAGGGGCATCTCGGCTGCAGGTTGGGACCGCCAGTGCCAGCTTTTAAAGGGGGATTTAGAAGTTTCGAGAGGTAGATCTTCACAGCGAGACGGGATTTCCTTTTCCTAAACCTTCTTTAATCCATTGAGTCGTGTAAACAGGATTTCTGCCCTTTGACAAGTATCGAACGGCAGTCTGTTTTGATTAGGGATAACGTAAAAACTTGATGTGAAACCCATTGCTGAGTTCTGCAAGCACCCCTTTTGAGGGAATTTTCTTTGTCTTCTGTTACTTAAATAGGTAATCCTGAATGGATACCAAGAATATTTTAGAGAATGCTTGCTTGTTCCTACATATGCTTTGGTGACCGTTTCATAGTGCTGAATGCCATGCCATGAATAATTCTAGTACCAGAAAGGTCCTATTCACACGTACAGTGAATGCAGTAGTTTTAGAGATTGGTACCTCGTTTCTGCCATTAGAATCTGATTCTGGGATGGGAAAAAACAGCCAGTACTCAGAAGTGTACGGGGTGAAATACTGTCATCCAGGAGAAGATGGGGAGGCTGAGATCCAATTTACGCTGAAATTTCATTTGTTTAGTCCTTTAAGTAAAGCGGTTTTCCCATTGTCCTCTCATTCTCTGTCTTCTGTTCCACTGTTTTTTTCACCTTCCATCTGTTCGTGTGGTTAGCCTAGAGACTAGTATGATGAATTTGCAAGCTGGAGTGCAGATCATATGACCTGATACAGAATGCAGTCCCTGTTTAATTCTCCTTAGTAAATACTGATTAGATGAAGTCCCTGAGTTGGCTCTTTGATTGACACTTGACCTTCTCAGTCCAAAGTAATGAATTGGTTACTTTGTAGTAGTAGTAGCTTGGATTCTTGCTGGCTGTTGTTGTTGTTAAATAAATCTTCTACCATTATATTGTTCTGTGGAATTAAGCTATGTATGTTTTTTCTGTTCTTCTTTTTCATCTATAACTGAGCCTTTCCTGTAAAGGCTGCAGAGAATGCTCAGAGTAGTAGTTTATTCTTTATTTAAATAAAAAGCCTTCTGGGTTAAGACTATTCTGAAGAAGCTATAGTCAATGACAGGTTGACTAACTTTACTTCATAGGTCTTTGTAACTTCTTTGGGTTAGAAATAGAAATGCTGTAAGAAGATAAATCTGCTTAAAAGTGGTGTGCTTCCTTTGTTGAAGCACACAGTCCTCCAGAGTGTGGGTTTTTTGATAAACCAGCGATACAGTGTGAAACAGTACTTACTTAAAAGTCAGATTTCTGCTATTGCTCTTTTTTTCTATTTGTACGCAGTTTGCTTCAAAGCCTGGTTTACAGGACACAAACCATTTCCTTTTGGATGGGAAACTGATGTAGTTGTGTTTGATGCTATGTACCATCATGCTGTGTTTAAAAAAAGCCAGGAAGCAGCTTGAATTGAATCTCAAAATATAAGCTGTAAGTAAATATGTAGACTTGGGTAAATCTTGTTTTGGGTTGATCTGGGAAGGTTTTCTGAGTGCTCAGGCTGTGAAGATAGACCGAGCCTTTCGTTCATTGCAACCTGAGTACATAGTGCAGGTTCTTTCTTCAAGTCATTACTTGTTATATTCATAGAAAAAAAATCTCCCGAATACAGAGCTCTGTTGCATGTACTCAGTAAGTAAGTTTTCATGAAACGTCCTCTTTATCTTTAATTACAAAGAACAGTTTTTATTTGAAGGAAAAGTAAGGAGAAAATAGCTTCTGAAATTCTAAGTATAACTTAGCATGGATTGAAATAGGATTTTTTTTTTCCAAATAAACAATAGAAATGAAAGCAGCTAATTACTTACACATTCTTCCTCGCAGGTCTTGACTATGTCCTGTTAAGGCATTACATTTCAGCTTTCTTCCATAACTTTGTCTGGTAGGCGTTAGTCTGAGCTGGTATGTTTTATATTGGCTTAAACAAAAGCTCCAAAATCCAGGGATGGTGTGTGCAGGTAACACGCTGTTCCTGCAGGCACTGGAGGAGTAGGGAATGTGGGAGAAATCCTGCTGCCAGATGCAAATGGCTTCAGTCATGTTTCCAGAGCTGATGAAGCTTTCTCTTTTGTGAACAGATGTGCTGGATGCTTCAGGCTTTCCCTTTCCTTTTTGCTAATTTCATTTCTGCCTCTTAAGTGGTTAGTAAGCAGTATCTTGTAAATCCTGAGGTAATTACATGAGGTTTTTTTTGTCAGACTTTTAGAGAAATTGACCAACAGCAAATAAATTAGCTATATGTGGAGACTCCGAAATGTCAAAGAAAAGACTGCATTGATTTGCTTTCTTGTTCACAAGTATGTATTTTCTTTGTAAATGCTGGAAAATTTTCACAGGTATGTAAGGCTTTTGTAAATTTGGAGTGACTGAATTGCATTAAATTTGCCTAGTTAATATTGTATATGACTTGGAAAAATTTCTATTGGAGGACTTTTAATACTGTACTTCACACAAATTTTTGGAGGATAAGTTGGAAAGAATTTCATCCTTAATTCAGAGTCATTGCTATAGAAATGGAAGCAGACAGCATAAATAAAAGTGCAGTACAAATGCACGGTTGTGTTTCTTTGTGAACTGGTGAGTCTCTTTGTGCAAATTCCATGTCTTGATAGCAAAGATTGCAAAGAGCAGGGAGCAGGGTGATTGTGGCTTTAGTGATTCCTTTACCTCTGATACAGAAAAATAGTTGGCTTTTATAGGCACTCTTAGAAATATTCTACACAAAATATTTGGTCCTAGCAAAATGGAAAATTTTGTAATTTTTTTTTTTTCCAGGTCCTTTCTTACTGGCTTTTTTAAAAATGTGTTTTGAGAAACTAAACAGAAGGGAAAGGATTTCTTAAGAAAAATGACCTTATCCATGGTTCCTTAGTTGACGTCTTTTTTGGAGTCGGAATCTTCATAAAAATAATTATTTCTGAAATAATTGACATGAAATGAAAAGTTCAGCTGGGAAGCTATATCTCATAGATGAATAATGGATATATCAATGAGGCTGTAACAGTCTCTTGAATGCTGTTTATGTTTTGTGCTGGGAGAAATGATAGTAAGAATTGGAGAATGTTAGTTGGACTGTGGCTTCTGTTGCAGACTGAAGATTGGAAAAATAAAGCTTATATGTGAGGCTTTGTAAAGTCTCTATGTGCTTTTCACTGGTTTGAATGCTGTGTAAAACAGTTCTCTATTGCACTAGGTGAGAGGAGTTGTACAGTTGTGAACTGGACTTCATACATGGCTTTGCTTCTTACTGAATGTGAGGAAGGGGAAGAATAAGTCTGTGGAGGGGTGTGGAATTTCATGCAAAAGCAGTGAAAGATGAAAACCCAAAACAAAACTGACCACGTTTACAACTTGCATGTTCTAGTAGATTCCAACGAATTGAGGGGAAGGTAGGATAGAGGACTTCTGGCATTGTGCAGGAAGATCTTTGTGACTGTACTCTGCATACATCCTTGGTAGTTGGATCCAGTCTTGTGTAACGCACTTCTACTTGAGAGGCTACATCTGTGAGGTAGTGCTCAGAACAACATAAACTGTGACTCTAGTATTCTTGATTTATGAGGTATAGAAAAACTGTTCAGTGATTGGTTGAATAAAGTAAAAAAAAAAAAGCATATTTAACAAGATATACAGTGTATATATATGTATTTTCTGATAGAGTCATCTTTATTTTTAAGTTATGGTTGGGACAGTGGTAGAAGGCAGGTCGTCTTGGGTCTGTTCTCGTGATGTGCACAGGATAGAATAGATGTTTTGCATGCTTAAATAGTGATACAGACGGTGATTTGTTAGCTAGTGATAGCTAACATATAGTGATAGCTGTGTTTTGCTAGCAAAAGCCGTTGGAGAGAGGAAACACTGATGTGAAGAACGTTTTTCCTTTTCTCATTATCTGTCATGTCTGTGGACCTAACAAAGTGTACAATCTCTTGATCAGCTAATTCCCCTCTGTTCTCCGGGCTTTCATGCATTGTTACGTGTTTATCAGGTCCCTCGGAAAGACGGTGTGAGTCGGACATTTTGCTGTTTGAACTGTGAAAGCTTTTCAGAAAGAGTTAACCATTTCTTCTTCCTTGCTTCTCTTGGCATTGTGGTCATTTTATTTCAGGGGATTAAGTAAATAAATAAATAAATAATCCCGCTTGCTGCATTCAGGGCTAAAATATTTGGCACGAGGCCAGATTTGGTGTCTGTGGCCCATATCACACTTCTCTCTAATGCCCTTTGTTTATTGCAGTAACGTTTCTTGATAATGTCTACAATATGTCACCAAGCTGACTGACTGTTTTGTATTAGGTTTGGAATGCAAAGAGTAGACTTAATGTTCCTTTGTGTCAGATGCTACAGTGAGCTCAGAGGTGGAACGTGTATTGTTTTGAATTGAACTTGCTTGTGTTCTACAGGTGATAAAGAAAACCAGTCTTTCAGAGTTCTGTGTCTGCTGCTTAGCTCCTCTTGGAGTCACTTGGCTTACCCCAAGACCCGTAGTATTTTTTTACTTACCCAATTAATAATAATAGGAATAAGATCTGCATGAAGAAATTGAACTTCTGATTAAGACCCTTTTTTTTTTCCCTCAATCCAGTGGGTAGTTCTTAGTTTGACAGTTTTGTTAACAAACAGTTTTTCTTTACTCACTATGTCGCAGCTGATAAAACCTGTAATTCTTTATTGTCTTTTTGTCTTTTTGAAATTCTTTTTAAGACCTTCACTTGAATTTGTTGTGTTTCCCTTTCCCTCCAGTGCTGCTTCACGTGTCACGTTTTGACAAGATGATTTCTCAAGTTTGTTTCCACCCAGTTTAAGTCTTAAATTCTCAGTTTCTTGAGTAGGGTTTTTATCAGAATTGCCCACAGACTTTGACATTCTATTAATTTCTCTTCTTAAAAGATTAAAGCAGTACGTATTTTTGCTTATAGCAGTGCTAGTTGCCCATCTGAATATTAAAACTACATTAAAAAAAGCGCAAACAATTGTGAAGATCACAAAGGAAAATTACAGTTTGGTAGTTTGTTTAAATTTTCTTCTCTTGGCTTCATCTCCATTGAAGTAGCACTGACTAATTCTGCAATCTTAACTGTACCTTCTGCAGGACAGGTAAATCAGAAAAAATGTTTTTTCCCATCAGCAACTCATATCCTCTCTAATCTTGTTATTTGTTTGCAGCTTCTGCTCTCGTGTTTCTGTTGCATCTCACCCACCTTTTTCTTGAACCCTTCTAGATTTTATTTCTCAAATGTGTAACTCCACCATGGAATGCAGTAGCTTGGATTTGTGCTAAAAGGTATAACTGCACTCAGTGTCCATTCCTTTGAGAACAAGCAGGCTGTGCATAGGCATTAGGTACTAAACTTTGAGTCTCTACAGAGCACATTACATTTGGAGTAGTTAGTCCTTTCCGAAAACCCTATTTTTGTGTTCATATTTGGATACTAGATAACATGTGGATGGCACCTGGATATCCTTCTATACTGAATTTCAAAATGTTGTGGCAAAGCAAGGGAGCAGGTGCACTGAATATTCCAAAAGCATTTTTAAGCTCTCTCCTATCAATAAGAGATCCACTTTAGCAGCAGTATACCAAAACTTAGTTTTTGTACACATGCCATGAAGAAAAAAATTCACGTTTTGGAAGACATTGTAGTATTCAGTCACTGCCTTATAGAAGGCAGCAGGTGGCCTTAGTTAAATGATGGGGCTCATGGCATAACTGATAACTAGTAGCTCCTCTTACTCCGTGTTCTTCGAGATTTTATTTTCTGATGTCTGGAACCAGGTGACTATTTTGTACAAACTAGTTTTACTATGCATTGCCTACAGGTGAAGGGTGCTGTATCACAAATGTTTCAATACAGAAACATGTGAAGATGCTTTTCAACTAATGAGGATTCTCCTACTGGTCTTCCTTATAACTTTTTGTTTCTTTGAAAAGTAAGGGAGACATGATAAAACAGGATGATTGTGTTAACTTCTGTTTTGAGGTTTTTCTGATGTAATAGCTTTTAAAAATCTTGTTATGGCTTTATTTTTAATTATGCTAAAACAAGGAAGATACCACTTCTTCTAAAGTGAAAAAAACTAACTGTACACAATTTCTACCTTTAGGGAATCTAGCAGTCAGAACTCACATGTAGGAGAACCTGTAAGTAATCCCTATTCTCTTATGTTTTCTAAATATAGCACTCACAGGCACAGCTAGATTATTTGGTTTGTGAGTAAAAGATTGGCTTTTAGGTATCCAGTGCCTCTTGTGAATACAGTTTCCTAATTTTAAATTACTTCAATTTCTTCTTGAGATTTTAGTAAATGTAGAGAAGTCCAGGAAGGGAAGGAGCAATACAAAAAATGAACAACAGTTAGGAGTGGCAAAATGTTTACGCCCAGTATAAAAGGTGTATTTTATGGTGCTCTGATTCTTTGTTGGTTCATGTTCTGTTTTCTTTTTTTGGTTCTTCAAGACACAGTAGTATGTATTTGTGTTTAAACATGATGATCAGTACTGCACTTACATCAATACTATTAATATATATACTATTAAGTATCTTGTGGTTTTGGGCTGTATTTCTGACTAGCTGAAAATAGTAAATAGCAGAGTTTGACCTTTGGCATGAAGCTGATTAGCATTTTCTTATTTCATCACTTCTGCCCTGAATAGTCATACTTCTCCGTAAACTGCAGTTCTCAGGGCAGATTGGTCAAAACCTGTGTATGATGGCTGTAGATCGGAGGTAAAGCTAGTTTCGCTAAGTGGGGTATGCTTTTCTTTGTTCTGATCTTCTGAAGAGAGCAAGCTCGGTAAAGTGGTAAGCTGGGGCAAATTCCTCATTGTATGCTGACATTGCATTGCATTTCTAAACTTGATTTCCCAAATAGCAATTGTTTGACTTGCTTGTCTGTGCTCTTAGGACCCTCAGTTCATCATCTTCTATCATAGATTTTTTTTTTCGCAGAATTATAGAATGGCTGAGGATGAAAGGGACTTCAAAGATCGAGTAGTTTCAACCCCCTGCTATGTGCAGGGTCACCAACCACCAGCAGGCTGCCCAGAGCCACATCCAGCCTGGTCTTGAATGCTTCCAGGGATGGGGCATCCACAACCTCCTTGGGCAACCTGTTCCAGTGCATCACTGCCCTCTTAGTGAAAAGCTTCCTCCTAAAGCTTCCTCCCCTGTCTCAGTTTAAAACCATTGCCCCTTGTCCTATCACTATCAACCCGTGTAAAAAGTCATTCATGAGTCTTTGTATTTTAGCTTGCTTATATTGCTTACACTTTGCTCTTTCAGTAATGCTAACTTTCTTGCTGTGCTCTTTGTCTTTTGACTTTCTTTTATACCCATTTTCTTTGAGCTCTTAGTGACACTGCATCTTGGGTCTTGCTGATTTTTCAGCATCTGTGACAAAATTGTGGAATAATGGGTCTTTGTGTCTTTTTTTTTTAACCAAGTATTTTGGAATTTTATAATAGAATTGTGACAAAACAACCACCTATTTTATACATGCATTTATTTTATTTTCTTCCTTTCCATTTCCAGGCTTTCATTTCAGTGTTCAGGACAGATGCCTTTTTAATGGTTTCTGTAAGACCTTATGTCCTTTGCTGTGTCTCAGCTGTGAGAATGGAGCATTTCAGGTAGATTTTTAGCACTGCTGCAAACCACAGTAGTTTTTTTTTTTTTTTTTATTCTGTTTCCCTCTAAAGACACCCTCAATTATTTTAGTGTAGTTTCTCTCTGATGTGGAGTCTCTCTGACGGATCAATACTAAGCTCTTCTTGTGCCAAAGTCAGTGAAGCTGGTTCAGCTTATAGGTATGTGAAATGTGTGCAAATGTCTTCAAGCTCTAACAAGGTTCACGGAGAAAATTCATCCACTTCTAAATTGATATGTTTCTGCCAAGGGGCTGTTCTACAAAAAGATAGTATTTAAAGCAGCAATTTTTTTTCGTGTGTGTTTTCTCTAGCATCGATGAGAAAATGCAGCAATCAATGAAAATGCTGTCAGATATTCATTCTTTCCTTTCCTCCAAAATGCCTGATTATTTTTTTGTTCAAACAAATGCTATAACATCTGTGTTCAACAGGATGTGGTCCAAGAGATGAAGATACTGCCATAACAAGCAGTGCTAATGGGAGGGTATTCAGCTGACTAATGGGTTAGACTGCCAGGCAATTAGAGCAGACCTGTTAGCTACATGTTTTTGCTATACAAAGTTTAACCTCTATGGCCGTTCTGCAAGAATGGCATACAGCAGGTTACCTCAGATGAATTTTTTGTGTTGCTTACTTGTAAGTTTCTATTGCTGGACGGATTAATTGGTATAGTACACAGTCCTGGCTTCAGAGTTCTCTTCTCTTTGGGAGATAACTTTCAAGGGTTGGGAGTTTGTTTTCTTCCTGTTTTATTGATTTTATTTCTGACACTGGCTATAAAGATTGCCTTACTTAATACACTACAAGATTTTTTTTGTGTAACTATTGACACATTGCTTCTGCTTCTTTAAATTCTGTGACTTGATAGAATATTTGTGTTTATTATGTATTGGTTGTGCTGTAAAATGGCTCTCTAATAGAAATGGTTTTCATGAGCCTGTGGAGATTGGCACAGAGCCTAAACATTACACTGAAGATCTAAATTGAAGGCACTGGAGATCAGCAAGAAATGGACATCTTATTAGTTAAAGAATAATAGTAATGATAAAATCGTTTCACACTTGTCTGAATCAAAATCTAAAAGGGAAAAACTATGGCAGAATTTGTAACTTGACCCTACCTCCACACTTGGCACACTGTATAACCTTCTGTTTGAAGTTCACAGTTTATTTCAAAATGACTTGTTTTGTAATTCACAGTATGTTGGTGAAGACCCAGAGACTAAGATGAGGGAAGGTACTGTGCTGTTACTTTTCACATGAGTGAAAGACTTGCATATATTTTTATCTCAAACTGTCATCAGAATGTTAAATTCAGAGCTTTTGAACCTCTTGTAGGGTGGTCTGGCTCTACTCTCATTCATCCTTTCAGTTGTCACCAATCTTTCACATTCTGTATGCCTCCTTCAGTCACTTGATTTTCTACGCTTTTTATCTTTTTCACCGTTGGTATGTTATCAGTGTCATTTCATTCAAGCAGAATAGTTGCTATCTTTTTTTATCTTTTTCTTTTAAATTAGTGTTATTGTTTTCTTTCTTGTAGTTTCATGACTTTTTTTTTTTTTTTTTTCAACGACAAGCTCTAGAATTGCGTGCTGCTTCCCTTTCTCCTTCTCCTTGCATATTCTAGATACCTCTTTCTTTATACATAGGACTTGTTTTAAAGCCTTAAATTGTCGGGAAAAATGCTCAGGAAAACTGATTAACCAATCTGCAGCCATAACACTGAAATCTCAAAGTTACTTAACTTTTTGAATGACTGCATCTTTGTTTAACTCTTCCCCAGTGTCTTGTTGGCATTGAAACACGGACAGCATTTCATTATTTTTTTGATAGGTTGGGGCATAGGGAATTAAGTGTTCTGTCCAAGACTGCAAGGCCCAGTGACCTTCCTGGTTGTCTCTTGTTACCGTGATTGCATTGCATGACCTTAGAACAGGACATTTTGTTTGCTATCAGCTATAGCACAATACAAAGATGTCAAAGCTGTATCTTCAAATACAGTTCAAGAATGTGTTATGGCAGGGAGAAAGATGGTAGATATGAAATGACTGTAATGCCTGAACGGACCGTATCTAATTAGCAATCTTTTTTTATCAAACACTTATCTGACAGAGGTAGTCTTGGCAGTATTCACAGATCAATAGGTAACCAATATGAGGGAGCTGTGTGCATGAAGAAATGCTATTGCTTTTGCAGTATATTGACTTTATGAATTGTCATATAACTAACAGAACTATAAGTAGATAATACTACATACTGAATTAGTCTTGCAGTGATGCTTAAATTTTTGGTAATGTGGAGTGACTCAGTTGTGTGTCAGCCCTGTAGTATTTACTTCCTCCTTTGCTACATTCTAAAATCGTCAGAGACTGAATTGTGTCTTTTGATTAAGGATTAGGAAAAAAACCAAACATACATTCTCAACTAAGATTTTTTCATTCTAGTTTATGTATTTCCTTTGTCCCTTTGTTCTTGTATTTTCTCTGTACTCACAGTTCTGTTAATGGAACTCTACAAAAACAAGGAATGATGACAGAATGAAAATGGATCTTTGGTGCATTTCAAAATATACAGTGTTGTAATTTGATATTTTCCATCTTTATATATTGAGTCATTAAAACTGTCTCAAAATAATAGAGTCACAGAATTATAGAATTGTTTAGGTTGGAAGCAACCTTTAAAGCTCACCCTGCTCCAACTCCTGGTTGTTTACCACAGCTCAGGCTGCCCAGGACACATCCACCCTGGCCTTGAGCATTTCCAAGGATTGGACACCCACAGCTTCTCCAGGCAGCTGTGCCAGGGCTTCACCACCATCTGAGTGAAGAATTCCTTCTGGAAGGCCACAGTGAGATCTCCCTGGAGCCATTTCTTCTCCAGACTGAACAAGCCCAACACATAGAAGAGGTTCTCCAGCCCTCTGACTTGTGTGATAGCACAGTCCCATATTTTACTTGGAAAATAGTGAATGGCAATTTGCATGACTTTTTTTTTTTATTATTCTTTCAAGATAAAATCTATTAAAATTGACTGATGTCAGAACCCATTTTTGTTTTGCTAGACTGATAAATTCTGTCAGAATTCCATTTCGAAATTTTCTTGGCCAGTTATATTTACCATTAATAACTAATTAGAGAGGGAGAATGAGGAAAGTCTTGGTATTCACTGGTAATATGACAACTGCTGTTTGTATCATACCAAATGGAATGGCTTTCTCTTAAACTTGATTTTTTTTTAAAAGGAAAATGTGAAAAATGTTTTGTCACTATGGAATGTGCAGCGTTACATATTTTTTGAAATAATGTTAAGATTCCACATCTTCCTCTGATTTCTGTTAAAGGTCCTCAGTGTACAGAGTACACTGAAGCAGCCTGGAATATCAATGTGTGTCTTACTTGCATTGTTATAATTATGCTTGAAGTTGGAAGTGAAATTTCTGGTACACAGAAAAGCCTGTTCTTAGGTTGGAAACTGTTGCCGGTAGCAAGCTTGGGGTCCTGTGCACAGGGCTAAGGCTTGGTGTATGCTGTGCTGCCCAGCAGACTGTACGCTCAACAGGTATGTTGCTGACCTCCAGTGGGGCTTACCTTTCTTTTCTGCCTTATGTGCCCTCCTGCAGGCTCTGTGGCCTTGCACATGTGTCCAGTCTTGTTCTCCAGCTGGCAGTTAGCTTACCTTTTGGTGTGTGCTTTGGGATAGAATACAACTTTGCTTTTAGCTTTTAGCACTAGCTCTACTGTTGCTGTAGAAACAATACTGCAGTTACCCCTCAGATACAATTTTCAGGGTAGTAGTCTAGGACTGAAATGTAGCATTGTTGCTCTTACAGGTGCTTCAGAAGAAATGGTGGAGGCAGAAATTTGGAATGTTCTTTTTTTCTTAAGTTTGCATTTGTGTCCAGAGTAAAACTTTGCAGAGTTTAGAATGTTTCCTGCTAATAACAAGAGAAGTTGAGCTTGTGGTGTACTGGAGTTGGATTCAACAGTCCACTGTTAAGTTTATCATCTTTGATAATATGTTTTGGTATAGCTTCTTGAAGCTTTCTATAATATAAATTAAGGAAGGGGAAAAAAAACAAAACACAAAACAAACCAAAATTAAACCAGTATATGTTTAATAATAGTCTCTCTTCTTTCTTTCTTTATTGGATAGAATTACCTTCTTTCAAGTTTATCATTAATTAAGCGCACTTTAACAGTACACACTTGTGTCTTGCTGATTTAATGAAGTTGCTAGCTAATTTGGTAGAAATTAAAATGGTAATTACGTGTTGAAAGTTCTTACATGCTTGAAACAAAGTTCTAATTCACAGTCATATGCTTGATATACTGCGTATATGATAAAAAAAGTATCAGGACTATTATACAACACTGTCGTTTTCTACTGGTACCTTTTAGCATCATTTTTCTAAAGCTGGAAAGATACGGTGTATTTAATTTGCATGAAGCATCATTAACCACTGATATTACTCACTACAGTCTTACATCCATCTGTAAGTACAGTGTAATTCTAAGAAATCGGTTACTGAGCATCTGATCTCGCAACTGGTGTACTTGGTCTTTTCATAGAAGGTGACAACACTTGGCTTGGTTGGCTTGCATTGTTACTTGCAAGTACTGAGCTACTGAGTGTAAATCTTGCTCTCTGTATATCACATAGCACATCCTAACTATTTCTAGGAAGCAGCTGGATGTACTGATGAAGAACTGTGTTTCATCCTGAAGCAGACTTTTTGTTTTTATGTTGTTCCTTGTTTGGTTGTTTTTTAACTTTTTTGCTGCTTTGTTTGCTCTGGAGAAGTTTGGATAAGGGCAGTAAAAGGAGTGAGCCGTAATCTTGAGAGTGGATGAAGAGTATGCTGTGTGTGTGCTGTGGCTTCGTGCATATAGGGAAGAGCTGTAAGAGAAAGTTGCTTGTTTTACAGCTCTCTGCCTTACTGCCTAGTTCAGTGGAACTATAAAGATTTTATATCTTAATATATTTGTTCTATGCATATATAGGAATAAAGATTGTTAATTGCCTTGATCTGATCTAACCGTTATAGTCAACAGAGCTGGCAGTCCTACTTTAATACAAGGAAGAAGAAGACGGGCTGGGCTGAATTTAAGTATCACTGAATTTAGCTTGTGTTTCCCAAACTCTTATTGTTAGAGGTACCATTAATGCATGAAGGGAAGGGACCTGAGTCTTGACTTGTGCTTTGAGATGAAGACTTTGGAGGCAGGCATACAGCACTGTGTGATGCTATACTAACTGCAGTGTAGCACTGTGGCCTCACACTGACTCGGGCATTACAACTTGAGCACAAGTGGTTGGGTAATAGTGCATCTAGTAAGAGAAAGTGTGGGGTGGGAAGTAAATCATGATGCATACAAAAACATTCAGGGGATGGTCTGTACAATTGACAGCAGACCTTGGCTATGACTGCTGTAGCTTTTGCTAGCTGTGAATGCAGAGATGTTTAGGCTGGAGTGCAGGGACACTGCAGGGTGTGGAATCTCAGATGTTTGGAACTTTAATCCCAGGTGCAGCTGTGCATCAAGGACATAGCACAGGGCTAGTCTTGGAGGATGAAATGTACTTAGAGATAGTGGTTAGGGAATATGGGCTCTTGAGAAATGGGGGGTTTGAATATGATGATAACAAAAACAAAGAAATAGACTTGTTAGCGTCAAGGTTTGTCCAGCCCCACGTGAATTTGTTGTTGTGAATTTTTCCTCAGTGCGAACTACAGGTGGAGCCATCAACACTGTGGTGTTGGCTGGTGTATTCATATTGTCTGTGTGGGATACTGCTGCTGTTGCTCCTCAGCTTGGTCCTGCAGCTAAGAGAAATGGAGTGAAAAAGGAAACAGTTGCCACTCCAGTCCAGAGGTAGAAATATCTTCAATAAGAGCACATGCTTGACAACTCAGATGCTCTTGCTATTTCCACAAAAATGACTGATGTTAATGCTAACTACTCTTGCATGGGACCTACTTTTGGTATCAGTATTAACGCCTGTAGGTAGTTGAACTGGCTTGCCAACCTATGCAGCCTAAATCATGTTTCCTTCTCATAATTGCTTTCAGGCTTCTGTGCCTTCAGAGCTCTGTACTGTGTTCAATACCTGACTTTGGTATTGGATTACACACTTGGATCATGAAATAATTCTCTGACTCTGCTTCCTGACTAGTGTTCTCCATACAATCTACCTAAATCAGCTTCCCTTGGACAGGAATTATTTAAGAGCCTGCCTTCTTTGCTCCAGCTGCATCTGGTGATTTGAATCATGCTCGCCTTTACAGGAAGCTAGTTTTCTGACAGTTGCTTTTTATCAGCTGCACAATTGCAACTGGCCTGTTCCTCTGGAAAGGACATTCACAGGGTATCATGGATCTGTAGGATGTTCTTTGCTGGTAGTAGCAGGATGGTTTCTGTGAAGGCATCAGACTTTTCAGCCTGTAGATTTTATTTTTTTTTTTCCCCTGCACCTTATTAAATGAACAGTTTAATACCTCTGAGATACTGACCCTTGTTCTGACTTTTTGTGTGCCTTGTCTGGAGCAGTACATACAGCTGATACATGCACATAGAAAATTTTTGTCAGCTAGAGTGTAATATTGGAGGGATAAAGTTATGATATAATGGGAAACACATATGCACGTGCTCTAATATCTCTGTGTACTTAAAATTTTAAATTCTTCTGGAATGAAAGAACTGCATTCTCTTTGCTCTTTACTCTCACCTTTATTATCTAACTCCAGTTATGGGGTTTTTTTTTGTTTTTTTTTTTTGTATGCTCAGTCTCAGCAGTTTCTGTTAACAGCTGCTGATCTCAGTTGCACTCTCAAGGTAGTTCTGTATGTTATTAAGTCCTAATAGTAAACATTCATCGCTACTTGAATTTGCTGGGAGCAGAGCTTAGTTGTTCAGACCTTTAGCAGCAGTGCAGCATAAGGCGTCATTGGTCCTGTGGTTCTCATCAATAGCCCATTTCACAACACCTATTGGCTTGTTGAATGGGCTGACTGTTGAATGAGCTGAGACCCTTCTGCACCAGTAATAGCTGCGTTTAGTCTAGACCATTTCTATTTTACAGAACAATTGTACAGGCTTGATAAGAAGAATTGTGAACTCTGGCTTAAGGGCAAGAATGAGCTAGTGGGAAAGGTGCAGAGAGACTCTCCAGAATCTGGTTACGGCTGGTCTTCATAGTGGGGACTCATGGCATGACTTGCACCATGACTCATTTCTTATCCTAGCAAAGAGTTGAAGCCTCTGGTACCACATGAGTAGCAGTACAAAAGTGAGTAGACTGTATTATTTATGATTTGGAAAAAAAAAAATAAATCCCACAATCTGTAGTGCAGGAGATAATGAATCTGATTGTCTTGAGTTTTATTAACTGTTCATCATGTGCCTGTTGATGCTAACACTGCCAGTCTACCCATCTGATTATATTGCACGAACAAAATGTGCTGTTAATGTATTCTGATTTATAATCTTTTGTGGTTCTAACATTTCTGGTGTCACTGCAGGCAGCCCACATATCATTTTAGTAGAATTCAAGACTCTTTCCTTTATCACAGGAACATTGCATCAATTTGGCTCTACTTTCATGTGTGTGAAATGGTATCCCTGTTTTGTACCAGGATTTTTCATGGTGTTTTTATCTGGACGTCTCTGGACTGCTCCTGAAGTATATTTTAAAGGGGAGATAGGAAGGAAAAAGTTGTTGATAACAGGGAATAATTTCCAGCATTTCATATTAGATGGGTTAATAACCTCTACAAGACAGAAGGTAGGGTCTCTGATGTTTGGCACTCCTGTTAATTAGTGTAAAGAAGTTAATTAAATTGACATATGATGGTTCCAATCTGTGACAGGAAAGTGTGGGACACCTTGAGAATCTGTATTTCAATTGTGTTAAAGTTTGTATTAAATGATAAAGGGTAGGACCTGGTTGTGTGGGATTCTGTTTGTTGTGTTTTGTTTTTTTTTTTTCCTTCTGTAGGCATTGAGGTGCTACAAGAGTGTTGTTAATGCTCTGATAATCATAGGATTAAAGTACTAAAACTAGCAGGAAGTAGTAGGGCTCATTACTATACCACTTCTTCACTTGAGAGATTGAGAGATCCTCTTCTAACCTTCAGTTAAATACGTTCTAACATTTTAAAAAAAAATTGTCAATTTCACCTTGAAATATTATGTTATGTTTATGAATACTTTGTGTTCCGTATTGGGTGGTTTTTCCTAACCTTCTGCCAGACCTAAAGGAAATGGTAAAAAAATGCAAAAATGCTGCAAATCAAGTGTTTGAGTGCATAATACATGTATATTGTAGTTGTGCTTTTTCTTTTAAATAAGATTGATTCATATCTCAGAAAATGTAGTATTTCAATTTTTAATTTCTCTCTTAATAGGACTACATATTTTGAGGGCAATACTATTTGTTGTTATTTCTTTTCTGACAGCTTATCATTTTGTACACTTTTTTCCTCCTGAATTTAGAATATTCAGTAATGGAAGGGCAGGTGTTGTTGCTTTAAAGGTTGGGAAGACTTTCCTTTTGTATCACTGATCCTATTTACATTGAGGCAGAGAATGTTCATTATAAATACGTATGTGGAATGGGTACTGATGTCCTCTGAATTACTACTGCATTTGTTTGCAGATCTTCAGAAAATAGGTTAGTTGGGTAATGGGGGTTAGTTTGCACTGTTCATATTATTGCACATTCACCATAATTCACTGGGTTAATGTGACATAATGTTCCTGCACTTTGTACAACCTTTGTTTTCACCAGATCTTTTTTGACTTACAAAGCTGGCTCTGCATGACGTGTTATTGAATGTGGTGGCATATTTTATTTTTTTGTTTTTTTCTTAAGGGAGGGTAGAAATTACTTTGTGGAAAGCAGAGTCTTGATTATCGGAAATAGTAATTTGGTATAAACTTACTTTCAGTTAACTCTGCAGATGACATCTTTTCAGGAATATGAACAAGTCTAGCTTGCATTTGTGGAACTGTTCTGGTTGGTTTTTTTCCTTCTTTTGATAGATTCCTAACAGGAATTGTGTATTGATTCTGATAGTGAGAAATAAAGTGTAGTTTTTCATGTGTTTAGTTAGGTTGTGCAACTGTGGCTGTTCCCTATGAATCTTCTGGATACACTTATTCACCAGAAAACTTAATGTTATATATATATACTTTAATATATGAATAACATATATATATACACATGTACTTTTTTTTTTTTTACTTGGCCCTTCCTCAAGGGATTGCCTCAGAGTAATTTGTCTGCTACAGTTCTGTGGTGTTAATTTCAGGAACAAAGACCAATCATGCAGACATGATTCAGTCAGACTTAGATGCTGCTCCATTAGTATCTGTCTTACTTTGCTTGGCTTTCACCTCTTTACTTTTGCTCAGCAAAACCAGTAATGCCTCATGTTCTTGTGCACTTCTGTTCCTATGTTGGTAAGACCTCCAGCTAATGGTTTCCTGAATTCATGGGAATGAATTTCTGGAGACTCATGTCAGAGAAACCAGAGCGCATCTTCACTAGTAGCCCTCCTGCCCAGCACTCTGACAAAGCCAAAGGGGCTGTGATTCACTACGTTGTTCTTGCTTTTCTGCTCTGTGGCTTGCAGTGTTATTGTTCCTTTTTTTGTCTGCTAGATACAGCTGTATATTCACAAAGAAAAATGTATCTTTGGGAGGCAGTCTCTTGTGTTCGTAGTTCTTTGCATCCCATAGATTTTTCCAGGGCATTACAAAGATGTTCAGTTGATGGCATGTATTTAGTCTGTCAAAAAGTAAGAACAAATGTGAGTGTGAAAGAGAGAAACAAAGCATCGCCAATAACCTGATGCGTGGAATATCTGATGGGGGAGGAAGAGCAGCAAAAGAGATAGAAATTTGTAATGTTTTGTGTGCGACTTCTTACACTGATAGAGAAAATGCAAGGTAATGTAAGTAAGTGGGACAGCAAAATGGATCTTTCTTTATTCTAATGTGCATATCTAGTAACAAAGTAGGCTGGTGTATGTCTATTTTTACTACACAGTGTCATTAAGTGCTTGTGAATACCATGTAAAAGCCTAATGAGGCTACTAGCAGAAGGTTCCTTTTCTTTGATATTTGTATGATGAAATTAATGGAATTTGATTTCATAAAGCTTTTAGAAAGCTAGTGAAAAGTACAGTTCAGTTAAATACTCTCCTTCTCCCTTTTCCAACATCATCCATTCCATCCCCTCCACGCTCCATTTCCCTCCTTTTTCTCCTTGTCCCTCTCCTTTCTCCATTCGCTGTCAGGAAGGGGCACCTCAGAAGAGTCATTTCAGCTCAGCACGTCACCGTCAGAGACTAGTGGAACCAGCGGCTTCAAAAGTGAGTGCCTTCATTGAAGGACCATTTTCTAAAAGTGAAATATTGTGTCAGAAGAATGCTTGTTACTAAGGAAAAACTCTTCTGTGTGCTTGATGGGAGATTTAATTATTACTTGTCTTCAAGTGATATAATTGCTCTCTCTCTGATGCTGAATTTCAGCTTAAAAAATTCGTAATCACATGCATTTGTTGTACTTTGAAAAGTTGAGCTAAGGCTTTTTTAGATCTGTCTGCAAATAGAAATAGAAACTGTATGAAATATTCTACTTCTGTTTTATTATTTTCCATTATATTTGTTTTCTTTAACGTGTGCAGTTCTTTTGTCTTATATAAAAGACTTTCTTTATTTAAAAAATTGTCTGTGTGAGGAAAATAATCGAGTCTTCTATTGCCAGCCTCTGATATGAACTTTCAGAGAAAAAGAAATGACTTCGGCATCAAAAGGTGATTTTAGCAGATAAAGTGGCAATATGAGTTCAGTTTGTAAGATTGATCTACCTTTTTAGAAGCATTCTTTTTTTAAACAGGATGCAAAACAGTTTATCACACTTAGTGACTGTTAATGGAGCTTTTGCTGTCTAAACTAATAAAGTATATTATAGTCCGTATTTTAGAACATCTGTAATGGTTCAGCTGTATTTATTTTTGTTACTTTTTGTTAGATTTGAGCAAAAATAGAGCAGTGTATCCATCACCACCTTTTCCAGAAATCTCGTTCTCCACTTCCCTTTTGATTCTGATACATGCGGTATCAATGACAGTATTTATGTATGGCCTTTGATATGGATTGAAGTAAATCAGTGGTTGTAATTTTGATCTTGAAGAAAAGCCCATTTTAAAAAAGAAAAAAAAAAAAAAAAGTATTCCATAAATGGTTGCTGTTTGTCTGAGCTTGCTTTCTAAACTGATCCTGATACTGTTGTTAGACTTTCCATTTCTGTGTTTATTGACTCAGTAAGTATCTGTTCTGTTGACTTTTACTGATGCCAACATATAAAGTATTTTATATTCGTTTTAGACTTTAATACTGTCAGTTCTAAGCTCTCCTTTTGATGTACCCTCAAATCGCTTAAGATAATGCCTTCAGTGTGGAAGGGCAGAGGAAAAATGCATACCAGGGTGCTCTTCTATGGATATAAGCCTTGCTAGCTTTTGTCCCTCTTCCTTTATCTGGTTTTCCAGCAGTATTCTGCCATACCCCTGTGTGTATCTGCCTTGCCAAAGGCAGGTGTACTATGAAAACCTCAATCTGGTATCTACAAAGCAACTTTCTCAATATTTGCACTTTATTTCCCTCAAGACAAAAGGAACAGAAGGGGCCTTGACTGGTGCTGAACAACCCTTAGCCACTGCTCTTTAGTTGGTGTCTTTGCTGCTGGGAGGATATCCTGGTGCACCGGGAACAGTACACGGGCAGCTCACTGCTGCTGGACACCAGCCCAGCACCGGGGGGGACTAGTAGCACAAAACACTGCATCCTCTGCCTTTCCACTTGTGGCCACTGTCAGCAGCCTCTGAATGACTGTCTGCTTGGAAAAGACTTTTTAGCACACAGTTGGAGCACAGCTCTAGTGAATACTTTGTTTTGATTAAAATGCCTCAGTAGAAAAGAGAAAGGAGGCAAACTAGCACTGCTTTACTGCCCTTACTGTGTATCAGAGGAGAAAAGCGGTGAGGTCAGAGCTGTTAGAGAAATGGACCAGACTGCAGATCAGCTGCTCTATCTCATTTTGCGCGTCTACCTCGTGAACTCCTGGAGAAGCAGGCTTCTGAATCTTGTTTTTTGATGCCCTTTCACTAGGTGGATAGTGTTTCCAAACGACAGCAGAGTAAAACTGATTCTAACAGGCAACTGTGCTTGTCTTTTTGGACAGCCACCTCTTCCCTTCTTCCTTTCCCATACGCTCTACTCAGTGAAGAATAGCTGCTGTGTTTTTTATACCAGATGCATATGCGTTTTCTTCTCCCACCCGTCTTGCTCTTTTCTTGAGATCAACTGCTGCAGCTGAGAGGACTGTACTTTTGTGGTTTGATTAAGGTAACTTGAGGTAAGAATTGTTGCATGTTTCCCACTCCCTCCTGTCTGCCTTTCCCTTCTTTTGTGCCTGAATCAAACTGAGGCATGGGTTCTTGCTTTTTCTTCATCTTTCTTGAGATCTTAAGCCTAAGAATTAAGCTGTTCCCCCATTGTCAGACTACACTTAGTCTGCACCAACTGATGGGACATAGGACCAGGAACAGAAGTTGGCAACTCAGTAGCTGCCCTTTAGTAAGAAGTTTTGGCCCCTGTTTCTGCGATGAAGCAGTGAGGAACACCTGAGTTGCTGCTCTGCATAGGACAGGCCCTGGAAGCAGTCATGAGAGGGCTGTGTTCACCTTTGCTCAGAACAGTTGGGGCTAGATTAGGCTACTGTTCCATTGATTGTGAGACAACTCAGGAGATCAAGGTAAACCTGCACTACTTCTGAAGAAGGTGCTCCAGGTAGTGGTGTGGTGATGAGAGGAGTAGTCCAGGATTACCTTAGCAGTCCTACCTGTACATTGCAGTGTTTCACTTGCGGGTTTAGCTGGGAAGCAGGGTGATGTGGCACCTACACAACAAACAAAGATGATATTCTCTGTTCCTTAAAGGTCCATCTATGCTTCAGTACATACTTGAGGCGGCATGAGGTTCTCTGTGCCATTCAGATGGTGCTGTGGAGGAAGGGTGATAGAATGCTATTGGCGCTTAGCACTGAGAGACAAAGCTGTCTTTTCTTGTATTCTGCTTCACTTCCTGAACTGCTTTTCTTTTGCACACTCACCTACTGACTACTACTAACAGTGCAACAGGGATGACATCAGGCTTCTGTCACCCTTTTTCTTTTCTGTCATGTTCAATTTAAGCACCTTACTATCAGGAACTGCGACAACATGACCAGTGCTGTGATTGAAGGAATCTGTTCGCAGTACAGTTGAAGAAAGTGCAGAATGTTCTCCTAAGATGTGAATCCAACTGATAAAGTTGGACTTCTCTCAACTCAAAAGGTAACAGTTTGTCTTTTAGCCCTGCAGAGCACTTAACTTGCTAACTGTATTCCTCTGCAGATGTATCTGCTGCAGTTCCCTCTCAGCAGCCACTTCTCATACTCAGACCCACAGGGCTTTGATATATTCTCATTATCGTGCGGACCAGAGAAGCTCTCCCAATCAAGACTTAGGAGGAAAGGAGTAAGAGTCAGCTCAGCAGGTTGCTCCAGATGTAGGAACCTGTAGAAAGGCAGCAGTGCTGTCAGCTTTCCCAGCAGCTTCTTTTACCATGCTCCTACATATAGGTTTATTGCCTCAGGAAGGGTTGCCAGTTACTCTTGGTAGTTGTAGGTACGCAGAAGCCAGCAGTCCACTGGTCTTGTACTCCTAAAGCAAGGCCAGTCTTGCCTGTTGCTTTTAGGCTGAAGAGACGAAGTGACGTGCCTTCCTTTAAGCTTGTTATAATTTTTAAAAAAGCAAGCAAACTTGTTACTTTGAAATGTTATGTTGCCTCTTGGCTCTATGAAGACTGATAGGTTCCCTTTTATTCCTTTTGCTTTCCTGTGCAGCAGCTGTTTGCCCAGGTGGCAGGATGTTATGGAAGCCCAGGCTGCACAGCTTGCAGAAACTTTTGCTTGTATCAGGGATGCTGGTTGGGGGTGGAGGAAAGCCATCAAAGACCCGCAGATGAATGCTGGTTTTATGCCTAGGAAAGCGTGCTGGTGAGTTTGTGAGGATGTTTTGATTTGCATGCCTTATCCTCAGGTTTATTCCATCTGACTCCTAACATCTTGGACATAGTTGTGTTTGAGGGACTTGGAAACAGGTCAGTGTCTCTCCTGGAAGCAGCAGTGGCTTGTACTTGTGAGAAGGATTGTTCTATATCTAGTGCTTTTTTTTTTTAAGGTGAAGAATAGCTTCTCGTATATAACTGGTGGCAGGGGTGCCTTTGAATCTTTGAGGGTGCTCACAATGTGCAGACCTTCCTTTTCTGCTGGGACTTGTGTTGCTCAGCTGAGAACTGTGTGCATAGAAGTCATGTAGCCAAGCTTATTTTGGTGGCTGTGTCAGGCTGATTGTAGGTGACCTACGGAGCATCTAATCTTTGTGTGTAGTGACTGATCAGTAGACTACAGAGTTAGCATATGGAACAGCAGTTTGTAGTGATTGAGAAGATACTAGTCTACAGCTTGCCCAGAAGATTCTCCATCTGTGGAATACAGATGATGACCTAGAACTCTGCAGGTGTTCTGCACATCGTTCTGGGTTTCTATGAGGTGCATTTGTGGATTAGGAATAGGGAAGACCCAAAGTAGCACGGGATGTGTTGGCTGTTGATATGGAGGCTAATGTTTTGAGACTAATGTCTCCTTAAAGGGGAGGATCTTGACCTGTCCTGGCAAAAGACAATAATGAAGATGTGGCCGTGTTAACCAAGTTCATAGCATCCAGCTGCAGTATCTGAGTGTTGTTTATGATAACCAGCAAATCTCTCAGAAATTTTGGAATTATAATAATCCTCTGGTTCCTTTAAATAAAGAGGTCCTTGGGAGGTGTATCCTGTTTTGTCCCTCGGTCCTCCCTTTGCGTCTGGGGAACTTAGCAAGGACCCCAACAAAACCCATAATAGTGTTACATATGTGGACCACGTGCATATGCAACCTCTACTTGTCCGACTGTTTTAGTGACAGATGATTTTTTTAGAATACTGTTTAGAACCATATCTCCACCTCCTAAGACTGAAGTTCTTAAGTAGATGGAAAGCCTAAAATAATTATTTACTTAAAACTGTCAATAATAAATGGTTAGGTGTTACTGTACATAGGTTGCTCTGAACATAATGCCTCAGATTTATTTTCAAGGAATCTACAACGGGTACAAAGAGCACAATAACACTATTTAATAGAGCAATATCTCAGCTACAAAACACTGTTTTTCAACAATCACCACCATTAGCTATGCATTTTCACCAGTGATGAACAAGAGCTTGCGCGCTACACTCATAAAAATCTGCACCAGAAAAGGTGTCCTGCTGTTGCTCTCACCACTGCTGAAACGTGCAAAAACCACCCACCCCTCACTGTGCTCTTAACCATTGTTTGGTCTGCAGAAACATTCATCAAGCATCGATGAATGATATTGGATGCCATTTTTTCTGTGTGGAGGAATTGAACAACACAGCCTTGCTTCTTCTGCACTTCGATGTCAGATGCCATTTTGTCTGACTACCCCTCTGCTTCTGTCTGTCCCACGGCAACAAAACGTAATGGGATTTGGTAGGATCTTCAACCTCTACTGCCATACTACCAAGCATCTGCCTCTGACATTGTGGGCTGGCATAATAAAATATGAGGCTTTACTTCCAGAGCAGCCCTTGTATGTTCTTTTATCCTACACTTGTAGTATTTTTTAAATCACATACGTTCTTAGAATTTTGGTGCTTTATGCAGTAAATTGGGCACAAATTGAAACAGTCAACTTTGAGTGTAAGGTTTTGCTGTAACTTGTGCACTGCCTCATCTTATTTCAAGAATAAATGACCCATAAGGCAGAAGACTGCAAAGAAGTACTATTCCTTAACACTAGTCTCTGGCAACAGGTGAAAGTATTTGATTTGATGGCCAATTGATTGCTAGAAGGTTATTTACCAAAGGTTAGAGACTCTGGCAGTCATATAAATAGAAGCAGAATATAGTTTGCACTCACATGATAGAAATGGCTGCTCTCTTTGGCAAGTCAAAAGTTGATATTGCTATAATTCCTGGACAAATAAGTATTTTGCTAGTGTGTTATTAATTATATTAGATTGATTTTGTAATCTTTTTTCCCCAAAAGGAAACAAAATAAATCTACATTATTCCTCTTTCTCCCTAACTAAAACACTAGTTTTATAGAAAGTAATACCAAGTTATAATTAGAGGTTTGCAGCTGTTACTTCAAATGTTTGGCCTTCATTCATGTGCTTGCATGTCTCCTGGTTGATTAAAAATAGAAATAGCCGTTGTAGAAATAGTACTAGAAATTGTTTGAGCAATGTAAATGACAGTATATATTAAAAAAAACAACAACACAGAAACATACACACACACACACACACAAAAAAAAAAAATCAAAAAATCCAAGCCCATATCCTTCAGAAATGCAGAACTATGAAGTTAAAGTCTTAAAAGTATGGTTAAATTGCATCCTCTTTTAAGTCTGGTGTGGGAAGTCTACATAGTATGGGCTCAGAAGGTTTGGAGTAGGATAGAGCCATGGAATTAAGGGGAAAAAATAGCCAGTATTGGGAAATATGTCAAGCGTACTGAGGTAAGTTTTGTGTCATCAAAAAGTCAGTTTTATTTTCTCTCTAAAGTATCTTGTCTTTATTCTGCATGTGCATACTTTACTAATGAAAAATAACTTTCCAAAATACACCAGTGCTTTTTTTTTTTTTTACTTGCATATTTTGGTCTTGCTGGCATGACTGCGGGAAAGGTGAGAACCACTGAACCTAGCCTGTCAGATGACTCCTATAAATCAATACTGGAACTAGGATGAATTTTTTATACCATTTCTTGCTGTAGACTCCAAGTTTGGGTTGCCTCCTGCTGGTTTAACAAGAGATAGTGTGGAGGAGAAGCTATAGCTGTCTACTATTTAATTTTTAATTTAATGTTGAAAAGATGTAATTGAAATCTTTTTTTATCCTTTTGGGCAGTTGAGAGATCTTTGAGATGACAGTTTTACATGTCACGTAAGAAATCTCTGTGCCTTTGAAAAGTTATTTCTATTAATTATTAGATATTTCATGACTGAACCTTTCAAAGATATTTCATGACTGAACCTTTCAAACAAATCTACTAGATAGAGATACAAATTCAAATAACTTTCATTTGCCCTGCTAGACCTTATTAACAGTGTAACAGGATGATCAGTCACAAGTAAAAGGGAATTTAAAAAATGTAATGCTTGCACAAACTTAATAATACTATAATAATCCATCTGCATATTGGACAAGGAGTGGGATGAAATTAACTATAAAATGGTAATAAACCAAAAGATTATCTGGACCTTAATCTCAGTTTGGCTAGAATGTTAGTAGTCCAAAGAAAAAACAAACAAACAAACAAAAAATCCCACCCACCACCCTATAAAATATAATTGATTTTGTTGCTAGAGGATACAGAGACCAAGTAATGATACAAATTGTGGAAGAGGATTTATCACTGTTTTTGCTTTCTGTAGGCTTTTAGCTGGAATCCTTGCTTAGGCTGTGATTTACTTCAGATTCGGGAGTCTACGAATTCTTAAGGAGTGTTCCAACAGTAGTAATTTGTGCTGCTTAGTCAAGTTATGTGTAATGTTCTTTTTTTCTTTTTTCTTCATTGAAACTGTCAGCATTAAGAAGCTGGTGTTCAGTAGACATGAGCTTTCTGCCTGTATCAAAGTTTTGAGATTAATAGTTTACTCCAGAAGATATGTTTGTTGCATATGTTTTGAGACTTTCAAATGAAAAAGTAAATGGCAGAGTACTAACATTAATGTTATGATCCCTTGCTGATAAAGAATATTTAGAAAGAGCATTCAGATCCCCAAAGAAAAATTACGTTTCACCATTTTTTTTCTTGTCTGCTGTGGTTACTCAAAATTAAGGTTGCAGCTAGTTAAAGAAGATAACATCAACAGGAAGAGCAATGCATTATCAGTGAGAATCATGAGATTTCTGCCATATTGTTTCTGAATGGGTTAAAATTAATTTTTCTTGCTTTGGAGCACTGACTGGTAATTAAAGATGCTTCTAGATTCTTGCCCACCATATAGGGGAAGCAGTTCTAGGCACAATTCCTCCTAAGGCCGATTTTGGTAGGAACATATTTGCTCAAAATGTTGAACTGGGAGGTGCTGTTGACTCCTTGGCGGGATGGGAGACCTTACAGAGGGATTAGATAGATTGGAGCACAGCAGCATGAAAATGTGTGGTGCTACACTTGGGATAGAAAAACACCATATGGGAGATGGGTGGCTGGGGAGCAGCTCAGCAGGAGAGGACCTGGAGGGGCTGGTACCAGCAGCTCAGCCTGAGCCAGCAGTGTGTCCTGGCAGACAGGGGCCCAAACTGCATCTTAGAATGCATTAGCACAGCACAGCCATGTGCTCAAAAGCAGTAATTCTCCCACTATATTTATAGAATTGTAGAATCCCGGGAGTTGGAAGGTACCTGTAAAGGTCATCTATTCCAGTGTCTCACCACCCTCACTGAAAAGGCTACTTCTTATATCCAGCCTAAATAATCCCCTCTTTAAGATTGAAGCCATTTCTCCTGGTTCTGTCACCATAGACCCTGCTGAAGAGGTAGGGAACAGAGGTGAGACTGACAGGTCAGTAGTTCCCAGGGTCATCCTTTTTTACCCTTCTTAAAAATGGATGTGATGTTGTCTTTTTTCTTGTCACTAGGGACTTCACCTGATTGCCACTACTTCTCAAATATCATTGAAAGTGGCTTGACAACTACATCAACTAATTTTCTAAGGACTTTGGGATGCATCTCATCGGAACCCATAGATTTGTGGATATTATATTCCTCAGGTGTTCATGAACCAGATCTTTGCTTACAGTGTGAGGGATGTTTCTTCCCCAGTCCCTGCCTACCAAACTAAACATTTGAGGGCTGTGTGCTGAGCAGTTATCTGAGAAGAGCAAGGCAAAAAAGTTGTTGAGTATCTCAGCCTTCTCCTTGTCTGTTGTTAGCAGCTTGCCTGTTTCACTCACTAGGGGGAGTATACCCTCTTGGACTTTCTGGTTGGGATACCTTTAGAAGACCTTCTTGTCCTTGTTTGCATCACTTGCCAAATTTAGTTCAACTGGGTCTAGGCTTTCTTGACCCATCCCTACACAGTCTAGAAGCTTTCTTATAGTCTTCCCATAGTACCTGTTCCTGTTTCTACTGCCTGTGTGTTTTCTTCTTGCTCTTCAGTTTGACCAGCAGGTCCTGGTTCAGCTGTGCCAGTCCCTTCCCTTCCTTTTTCAACTTGCTACACCTCAGAATGAAGAGCTCTCGTGCCAGCAAAAGCTTGCTTAAAGATCTGCCAGCTCTGCTCTGTGCCCTTACCCATGAGGACATTTTGCCAGGGTGTTTTATTGACTAACTCTCTGAAGAGATGAAAGTTAGCTTTCCTAATATTTAGTCCCTAATTTTACTCTATACCTGTCTCATCTCCTTCTGGAGCATGAACTCAACCATAGGATGGTTACTACAGCCCAGGCAGCTTCTAATCCTGCTATCATCTATCAGTTTGTTTGCATTGGTGAGCAACAGGTCCAGTATTCATCCTCCCTGGTGAGGTCTTCCAATACTTGACTGAGGAAATTATCCTCAGCGCATTCCAGGAGTCTCTTGGATTTGCCTGCATCTCATGATGTTACTTTCCCAGCAGATGTCTGGGTGAGTGAAGTCCCGCAGCAGGACAAGCATTTGCCATTGTCATAGCTCCTATTGCTGGAGATAGAAGGTTGTGCTTGATCTGGTGGGCTGTAGTAGACATGGATCACAGGGCTCCTTTTGCAACCTTGATCTCTGTTATCCACAGGCTTTCAACTTGCTCTTACCCAATACAGGAGGCAGAGAAGATGATTTGTGCATTCAGTTCCTTCAGCCATCGTCCCAAGAACCTCAAAGTCCCTTTTGATAGCCCTCAACCCATGTGTAGCTGCTTCATCTCTCCCTATATGGAAAAGCAATAAGGGACAGGGGTCATATCAGCTTGGTGGTCAAACCAAGTTAGGTAATTTCCTGGTGACATCCCTTGCCTGATCCCCGGGAAGACAGTAGACTTCTGTAAGAAGTAGGTCTGCTCAGCTTATTGGATTGTCAGTTTCCTGCAGGAAAGAATTACCTACAGCTAGTACTCGATCTCCTCTTGATGCTGGGGAGAGGCTTTTCCTGCTTCGGTTTTGTTAGTTTGTCTAGACTGAGTGGGCTATTACCACCCACAGATGGGCCTTGTCTCATAGCTGTTGCAGAGAGGTACCTAGGGGCTTGGAGCAGGCAAGGAAGGTTTTCATTTGCATGCTTAGCCTTGGTTTGACCTCACCATGAAGAATGTGCATACAGTCCTTTCTTAACAGCATCTGGAGGAGGACATCACAGCTGGTGCGACAGGACAGGAGGGCATGTGCTATGAGGAGAGGCTGAGGGATTGCACTGGGATTGCGCAGCCCATAGAAGCAGGGGCCAAGAGGTGACCTCAGTGCTCCTGCAGCTCCCTGAGGAAGGGAGGCAGAGAGGTGTTCTGCTCCTGGGAACTGATGGCAGAGTGGGAATGGCAGCATGGGAACTGCCAGAGGAGGGTCAGGCTGGGCATCAGGAAACAGTTCTGTGCTGTGAAGGGTGGTCAGGCACTGAAAGAGCTTTCCTAGAGAAGTGATTGTTGCCCTCTGTGTCGGTGTTCAAGAGGTTGGTCAGTGTCTTCAGTAATATGTATTAGCTTTTTGTTAGCCTTGATGTGATCAGACAGTTGGAGTAGGTGATCTTTGAAGGTCTCTTCTAACCTGACTATTCTAATGACAGTAGACCTTTGCAGTTGAGTAGCAAGTGTGGCGAATCAGCAGGAAAAGTAGTGGAAAATGGGTGCATGATGAGAAGGCCATGAAGAGCCTGCTGAAGTTTATATTAGCTGAAAAGACAAAACGTTGCTCCTCAGTGCACTCTTCTGGGGGTGGCCGAAATTAGTATGGCTCTAGCAGGGCATTTAAAGCTGTGTGAAGCCAACTAATATTCATGTTGTTGCAGTGAGCATGAGGCTATGCTTTTGAAGTGGGGAAAAAAATAGAAATGTGTCTTATGTTTTGACAAGCAGGTTAATATTTACCTTGCAGTTTTAAAGAGTCTCATTTTTTCTGGTGTGATCCTTGCCCTCGAATGTGATCCTTTCTTCCACATCAGCAGAGTATATTACCAGTAAGCCTCGGCCACCTGAACTGGAAAAAAAAAAAAAAAATGGAGCTTAAATACTGATTGAAATGTCAGCATTAAACAAAATCTTTGATTTTGAGACCTTTAATTGTATAAAGTACAAGACATCTCAAGTGAGTAAAAGAGCAAGTATATAACTGGCTTTTTCTAGAAGAGATATTTCTATTGTCTGCTTCAGGTTGTGGGTATTTTTTATTTCTTTTTTTTGTTTGTTTGTTTTTTTGCTTTAAAAGAAACAAGTGATGTTTTGCCTGTACTGTTGTGTGTAAGATTTTTGTTTGGAAAAGTGACCTATTTTTGACCTTTGCTGTAATGGGACCAGAATCATCTCCTTGCTTTTATGTGCGAAGAGCAGCTGCTAACCTCAGCTCTGTGACACCTAGAGGTGAGCAGTGCCTTTGCAAAACTTGTGCCTCAATTCTTCTCATCAGTGCAGCCAAAATTTGGGGTTAGCGTAGTTTTTCCCTTTCACTGTTCATGATTAGTTACAGCTGATGGTTGTGAGTGTTTCGAGGAGTAAAACAAGGATAATGTCTTTCTAATGGCAATTGTCCACGGGAAAAAGAATAAACATATTTGGATTTTCTATTCCGTGCAAAATGTCTAACAAAAATTCCTGTAGCTAAAGCCTAAATGTAGGGAAGTCTTTCATGCTGAAGGCAGGCTTAATCAGTTTATTTTGTAGTTACTGATTTTGACAGCAGTTTAGAAGCAGCTGCTGAACATACTCATAGAATTCTAACGGAGTTGTCAGCTACTGTGATCTGACACTGGTAAAAGGAAGGCACCTGGATTCCTGTGAGCATAATGATCTCTAGCACGTATATTTTCAAGCACCACAAAGTCCCAGAATGGCTGAGGTTGTCCATGACAGCTGAGTCCATCTGCAGCAACCCCTGCTGCAGCAGGGACACCCAGAGCAGAGTGCCCAGGCTTCTGAAGATCTCTCAGGAGGAGACTCCACAGCCTTTCTGGGCAGCCTGTACCAGTGGTCCATCACCTGCACAGCACAGGACTGTCTAGTACTCAGAGGGAACCTCCAGTGTTCTGATTAGTACCCACTGCTTTTTGTTCCTGCACCACTGCAGAGAGCCTGGCTCTGTCCTCTTAGCTTCCTTCCTTCAAGTATGTGTGAATGTTGATGACATCCTCCTGAGTCTTTTCTTCTCCAGGCATGAACATTCCCAGCTCTCCCAGCCCCTTCTCATCCTCTCTCAAGAGAGCTGCTCCAGTTTCTTTTTCATCTTAATAGTTCTTTCCAGTCTGTCCATGTCTTTCTTGTACCAGTGGTCACAGAACAGGACACAGCACTCTAGGTGTGGTCTCTTCAGTGCTGAGAAGAGGGGAAGAATCACTTCTTGACATGCTGTCAACAGTCCTCCTAATGCAGTCCAGGATACCATTAGCCTTAGCAGCAGGGGCACATTGACTTAGGTTTAACTTGATGCCCACCAGAACCCCCAGGATTTTTTGCCTTCCAGTTGGTGGCCCCATGTGGGGTTGTTCTTAGCTGTAGGACTCTGCACTGCTTGTTGTACTGCATGAGGTTCCTATCAGCCCATCGCTCCATCCTGTTGAGGTCCTTCTGAATGGTTGCCCAACCCTCTAATGAGTCAACCACTGTCCCTACTTACGTGTCGTCCACGAATTTAATGAAGGTGCACTCTGCCTCATCATCTAGATTGCTAATGAAGAAGTAAAGCAGGGCTGGATCCAGTATTGACCCCTGAGGTACTCACTCATGACTAGCCTCCAGCTAACTGGACTTTACACCACTGATCGCTTTCCTCTGGCTTTGGCCATTCAGCCAGTTTTTGATTCACCTTGCTGTTAAAATGAGGTGAGAAGTGCCAAAGCGGGTAGCTACTATATGCTGTTGTTGTATTTTTCTTTTGTATTTTAGAGATGGGTAAACTCTTGTAGAGTTATGTCCATATAAAAGCCATTGCTTTCTACCAGTGAAATAACCTGGGGAAACCTATGACTTTATTCAAAACATACAGGGTTTTCCATCTGGTAAGCTGTGTCTTTGTTTGCATTTGTTCAGCTGAACAATTGTACCAGCAGTTGGTATTTAATGCCTTTTTTGTTTAATTCTTTCTTCTTTTCCCTTAATATATAATAACTCTTCAGTTATAAAGATGGAAATGTTTGTGTAAGCGTGGTAGCTGGAATCTCTTGAATGTTCTGAAATCTTTATTGTCAGTGCATTTTTTCCACCAGTCATGTGGTAATATGGTACATTACCAATGGGTGAAACAGACTGTAGAACAGCAGGCCAGCAGGGAGCATGAATTTTCTGATGCTGAGTTGGAGTGATTTTTGTGTACTTCGAAGTGGAAAATTCATTCAGAAATTTTGCACTTCTTAGGTAAAGAAGCATGGTTATTCATTGATTTTGAAAGGCTGGGCTAAGAAAGTATAGAAGACAACATGGCAACAAATGAAAACAAAAGCAGTATTTTTCTACAAGCAAGTCTTTGGGAGGAGTAAAAACCAGATCACAGAACACAGAGTTTTACTGTTTACAGCTGTCATTAGTTATGCTCTCTTGGGAAAGGATTTCTGCTTCTCATTAAAGGTTTTCTTTTTTCCTTTTGCTAATTGCAGCATCTACTTTCCAAATAAGCCATGTTGCCTTTTTTTTTTTTAAAGGAAGTAGAGTTGGTGTATTTTGCCACTGCTGCTTTCAGCTGAAGATTTGAGATAGTGTGCAGATATTCAAACTGTGTTTAATAGCATTCATTCTTAACTAAATTACTGTTTTTCATTTGACCAGTAGGCTACTCAATACAGCCTTTGCACTTTTTAAAACCATTGTGGTATGTCATTTTGAATATATTCACATTGAGTACTGATGGAATCGGTTTGTGTAAATCAGGCTAGTAAACACTTCTTAAAAAAATTGGCTTCTTCCTCTCCTTCTTTGTATTCATAAATTGTATTCAACTAGGGGATATATTTAGCTTACCCTATGTGTGTTCATAGTGCTTTTATACATTATGTTTTCTGGCCAAGTTGTTTTTTTTTTCTGCTTTCCAAATCTGTCTTCCAGTGTCTGACTCCTGTAGGATCCTGTAATTTTTGAGAACATACCTGGCTACTAATCTTTAAATTAGATTCTTCCTGTTGTCACTGAAACTACATTGCTTTTATGCAGACAGAACGTTGCAGTGCTAGTTACAGGCTATGCAATTGGACCTAGGAAATATTTCGTTTTATGTTTTTATTTCTTTTAAATTTATTTATCTGTTGCCATGTATGCGGTATCTCTTGTCCACTGGGATTCTTACAGAAGAAGTTCTTTTTGTTATTGCAGATCTCATCACTGGAGGGACTTTAGACAACATATGTTGTTTTTAGACAACATAAAGTGTTGTTTTTAGGAAATTCTGTATTGTTAATAAATGGTAAAACTTTGTTAATAATCATTCTGAAACTTTCCACCTTGTTCCATAGGATTCGGGCTTCCTAATGTTAAAAGTTTGTAGAATGATACAAGGCAAAGTGAAACATGTGTAACTGCTGTTAAATTAGTTCTATCAGTCACAAAGCTTAACACTTCCATAACATCAGGTTTGTCTATAGGATATATATATAGATTATTCAGATTGCTTCCATATTGTATGTATAT
Source organism: Meleagris gallopavo (assembly GCF_905368555.1). Lineage (NCBI taxonomy): Eukaryota > Metazoa > Chordata > Aves > Galliformes > Phasianidae > Meleagris > Meleagris gallopavo. The sequence goes on from NC_139435.1 coordinate 21,402,886, forward strand.
TGATTTTCATTTTATTGTATGTTTTATAAATGTAAGGGGCCGTTAAGCATTCTTTTTAATCTAGTTAATTTGCATTTAAGTCGATAATGCTTAGCTTTAAGTGGGTGTCTGGATCCTTCTTTTGTGTCCCATGTAAGTAGCCATGGAGCTGTTGCTCAGATGTACTTTGAAAGGGGCAGTCAGCAGAGCCTGCAGCAGAAGTGTGGAAGTTAACTGAGAAGATAATAAATGAGTTAAATAGAATGTAGAATGTTGAAGTAAGAAAGACGTAGACTCTTCTGGTTACATCTGAACTTAAGTAGCTCCTTTCTTTTATAGCTTATATCCTGTTAAAATATACAGCAGTTACTGGTGATCTGTGACTTGAAGTTTGTTATTTACACTTTTTTTTTTTAGTGTTTGGATGGCAGAGGGGAGAAAGTTAACATGCAGTACATGTACACCAAAAATGTACATCTAAAATATTTAAAAGCAATCTTGTGTTCGTGCTCACAGGATGTTCTGTAGATGATAAGGAAGAACTCTGAATGAGATATTTTCTGAGTCAGCCTTCAAGAGCTGAGTTTTTGCTCTTGAAAGTGCTTGGGAAAACACGCTGGGTACATGCTAAGCAAAACAAACAATAAATCCCACTGTTGGCTGCATCTGGATGACTAAAAAGAATATGAAAACCGTAATTCTCAAGTAGAAGATGAGAGTTCATTGTAAGGCATTCATAATGCCTGTCTTCTTGGCAGCAAGAGCAGAAAAGGACAGAAAGTGATCTTAACTGGGACTAACGTTATTAGAGAAAACTAGGTATTTGTACAGAGTACTTTTCCTAAGAAAAGTGAGTATGGTATTGCATCGTGGGCAAGCTAAGTCAGACCAGGCCTGCTAAGAGCATAAGCTCCAAACATGAACTCGCTTGGGTCGTGTGCTGGGCAGAGCAATTCTGTGGTTACACCTGTTGGTAAGAAAACAGGTCTCAGTGAGGATATCGTGATGAAGAGCTTTCTGCTCATTTTTGAAAACTAATGGATTGTCTTCAGCTGGAAACTTGAAGTTGAAAAACACTCTTACAATTCAACCCTATTGTTAATAGAAAGCACTGCTTGAGGCAGTGTTACTGTTCATGCAACCAGGAAACGTGGTAATTTTGTTTTAGAAGAAAAGGACAGCTCTGACAGAGAAATTGTAGCAAGAGAGAGGCATTTCATTTGAGGCATAAACATTGAGCATTTGAGATGATTGATGCTTCCATGCGGTGCCCATTGTAATATGTTGTGTGGATGTGAAGAAGTGTTGGTGAAGTTGTGAACAGCCAGCTGAAAAGCGTAACTTCCCATTGTCTTGCTTAGAAGATATTTAGAATGGCTTAATAACAATGAGATTCATACAGTGACTTGATACATTAATCTTATAAATGGGTCAAGATGAGTTTTCTCTGATAGCAACTGTGTACTATCTTAGTCACCTTCCTTAATTTACTTCTTTTACTTATTCTCTCACACAGATGCAAAATCTGCTATCTCCAAAATCCTTTCAGCAAAAACGTAGTAATTGCTCATTTAAGAAAAGCCTTTGCATGACTCCCTCAAGACATCCTTCTTTTTGTCAGTAGTTATGATAAGAAGGTGAATTGTGTTCCATGACAGTTCTGTTGTGTCGTGCTGTTATAAATGCTGTGTAAATGTTAGCATTAACCTGTCATTAATGCAGTGCATTAATTGTGTATTAAATAATGCATTACTGGAAAGCCTTGCAATGCTTGCGGTCTTTGACAAATGAATTGACCAACAGGGTATAAACCCTTCTATAAATCTTACCACATTTAATACCTCCCCTGCTGAAGAGCACACTACAGATGATTTTTATCCCCACCTCCCCCACCCAAAAAAAAAAAAAAAATTTTTTTTCTTTTCAGCCTACTTCACTGGCAACTGAAAACTATAAGATAAGACCTTTGAATATGTGAGAGATGTGCATTTGTTTCTTGAAGTTAAAACAGACAGAATTGTAGCTCTAAAGCCTGCCTGTATCAACAACTAGCTACATCGTTAGCAGCTTATGAATGCATTAGCTTTTTATTCATTTTTGTTTACAAGTGAGCCCAGCAAGAACTTAATGATTTTTACTTCCTCCCTTACAGGGGAGGACATCGAGTATTTTAATTTTCTGTGATTTGCTGTCATATTTACAAGGTGAAGTTTGGCTTTTTGGGTTTTTTAATTCAAATATCATGTAAATCTTTTTATTTAATTCTGTTTTTTGAACACTTTTTCTAGTTTGTAGCATGAGGACTTTGATTCAGAAAAAAATTTCTGCTCTTTATTCAGTGAGTAGATTTGTGTTTTTGTTTCTTTTTTTTTTTAAGACTGATTATCTGCAGTCTGAGGCATTGAGTGAACTTGTCCAGACTGAAATGTCGAATAGATGTGTGTAGCACCAGAAGAAGAACCATAATTACTGAAATGAACAAAAAAGCATCTGTTGTTGTGAAACCATGTTACTGATGATAAAATGCACAGATTATGGAATTTGAACTGGCTAATGACAGCTGCAGTTAAATTTGGTACACAAGTCCTTCTGCATCATCACAGCAATTTGGCACAGAATTGCACAGATCTCTTAAACCAGTGACAAGCCCTGTTATATTTTCAGAGCACGTTTTTTGAGACATAAAGGACCTCAAGGCCGAAAGTGTGTGGTGCATTAAGACTGCTTTATGTGATTGGTGTGGAATGAAGCAGCCCTGAAACAAGGAGAACTGGAATTCCTTGGAGGAGGATTCATGTAAGGCAAGGGTGGAAGAGCATGGTGTCGTTCAGGTTCTTGAGAACCGTAATGAGTGGTGCTGAAGGCTTTTTTTAATGCTCAGGGGTTTTATCTGGTAAGTACTTGACCTGAAGACCTTGACACCACCAGGTTTTTGCCTACAGTGTTCCCCAGACTTGGGGATGCTGTGCAGCAGGACCTGGACAACTGGTCTGGGTCTAGCTGACTGAGCCTTTCAGAAACAAAGCAGTGCAGTGCCAGAGGATTGCAAGTGGCTACATTTGTAGTCTGAGATCTGAGCCTTAGAGCTGCAAATCTGAAGTGCTGGTGGTTTTTGGTATGGTGTTACTCAGTGCTTTCGTGTTTTCGGAGTCTGTGAGTAAAGCAGCTGGGAGAACCTGAGTAAAATTGGAACTTTAGCTGATAAAAGCTATAGATTTTTATATATTTTTTTAATGAACTTAATACGTTAATGACTTCTCCTACCTAACCCATTGCTTAGCCCCAAGCAGAGCATGTTTAAACTTTTTTCATCTTGTCTGAATAGACTCTTACAGAGTTCTGGTATACTATCTCAAAGCAAGCAAAATCCTTGCCAGTCTGGTCTGCTGTCAGAAGGCCTGTGCCAACATAGCTAATAATCTGCCAAATACTCAGTCTTTGGAAAAATCTAAGTCTTAAGTGAAGTACAAAAACAGAGAAAGGGGCTGTAAAAATTAAACCTGATTTGAGAAAGCCAGGCTTCAGTTTACTTTGTACTTACTGTTTTGATTGTTTTTTTCTCCCTGTGGTTATGATCATGAGGGACAGGAATGACCTAGTATTCCAACCCCGATGCTGTGATGTATAGGAAAAATTAGTATGTAGAGGTCATCCAGAAAAAAAAAGTTTTTTCTTATATGCATTCACTGTCATGGTATTTTAAAATCTGCAACTTTTTTGAAGTCTTCCTGCATGAGTTGCATACCTGAGGGTTTATCTCTCTCTTTTTTTTTTTTTTTTTTTTTTTTTAACTTGGTGCTGAGAGATCTTGGCAGTTCTCAACATTTTTACTTGCAGGTAGTTGCAGTGAATTTTAGAACCTATTTGGTGATCAAGAGTAACACTTGAGAGTGGCATGCATGAGAATAGGCTGAGAGATTAGTGTGACTTCAGGCTCCCATTGGAGGCTGTTTTCTGTATTAATAATAATCTGTGACCAAACTGACCTAGTTTTCTGTTCAATAGCATGCAAACACCAAAACACAAAACAACAAAAACAAAAACTCAAAAACTCAAAAACAAAAACTCAAACCTGAAATACAAGAATCAAAGTTAAAGTATATGTTGCAACTCTGTTAGATTGGGTATGAAGCCACACACAATTCTTGCTCGTTACGTTTTGGCAGTTTTCTGTGGTCAAGCTCTATTATGATGTGACAATGCCTAGAATTACAAATGAAGTTTTATGTAAGAAATGAAACACAATGGCATTGTAAATATTAAAGAAAAAAACATTATGCAAGGAAGTACGTGGGTTCTAAATTGCAGTTACATTTTGTTCGTGATGAATGTGACATTCTCAATTTAGGGGAATTACACAGCTGCATAATGCAATATTCTGTGCAGGTGTAACTGTTCTTTTGTATATAAACACGTTATGCTAAAAGATGTTTTTTTAAATTGCAGATTCTGAACATTTGTTGGAAGTTCCTAGGAAGCACCAGATTTTGTTACCAAGGCCTTCTGTTCAGCTTTCTTGTTCCTGTGCCTTATGATCTCTAATTACATTGTTTCACACTATTTTTTCCTGCCTCATTCAGTTAACAGGATGGGCGGTGCTCAGGAATTGAGTAGCTACTTGATATTTTAATCCTTATCACTCAGTGAGCGGCTCCGGCCTTATTTACTGCACACCGTTTAAGTCTCCAAAGAATACATAATTATTCATTTCCTTACAGCCTTTTCTAAGGTGCCTGACTAAAGTATTTTTATCCATTCAATTGTATTTCATGTGCATTTTCTAGTCAGTGCCTATAACTTAATTTATATGCTCTATGAAATGAATACATATGTACATGTATTTTGATATCATTCTTTTATGAAATGGAATTTTTGAACGGAAGTCAAGCATATATGGCATACTTCAAAATAGTCTTCTGTGGGAATATTGAGAGTAAACATAAAATTAATGAGTAACTGAAGACATCAATTCACGTAACTTCGAGTCATTCTTATATGCAGCTATCCTTTGTGGTAGTCTTCAGTGTTTCATATATCCTGGAGGCTAGTCAGGTATTCTGTTTATTTCAAAGTAGGCTGTTTTCCTTGTGGGAAAGGATTGTAAAGGAATTACTACCTCATGTAGCATTTAGAATATAAATCAGTGTGGGAAATGTGGAAAAAATAAGGATAGTTGAACACTGTAACAGGTTGCCCAGGTAGGTTTGGATCTTTGTAGACTTTTGAACCCAACAGGACATGTTCCTGGGTGACCAGTTCTACCTAGCCTTGCCTGGGGCAAAGCTGGAGTGGGAAATCTTTAGACATCCCTTTTAGCCTCAACTGTTCTGTTATTTCTGCAATGCATAACACCACTGTAATTGTGGTGTACGTATGTCATCCTTATTTCCGGTAGGCAAAACTTCATGGATCTTGTGGCATTCTTCTATGATAAAATGCTTGTAAAATGTTTGTCTGCAATTGCCTCCTAGCGAGCACGCTGTGTCCCATCAGTCCCGTGAGCAGCAGTTTAACTGTTCTCAGCAAAAGTTTCAGAACATTTGTCTAACAGTGTTTCTGTTGTCATGCCAGTACTACTTTCTAGAAGAATGCAGTGAATTGCATCGATCTATAATTGATCAAACTGTAGTGGATTTCATCCTTTTTGAGTTAAAAAAAAAAAACACCTCAGTGTAGAATCCATCAGTTACTTGGTCTCAATCCCTTTGCAAACACCCCTAGCAAACAGTGGGTTCTATGAAGAACTTAGAATTTTTTTGTCACTGACTTACAAGTTTTAATACTGTCATCAGTGCATCATAGCTCTGATTGTAAGGTTTTTCTTTGATGGTTCTTTTCTGGTTCAAATAATTTAAGATTTCTGCTACAAAACAACCAAGACTTTTCACACTGCTAATGTTAATACTTCAAATAAGAATAGAAAGCAATAAATGAAAGATGGTGCATGTCAAATCTTTCTTTTATTGCAGTCGAACATCTCTGCTGCTGGTAGAATGGGATAATTACAATACATATTTTTATATGTATTTTATTTTATTTTAAAAAAATAATATATATATCTTTTAAAAGGCCACATCCAATTAAAATAGATTTTGTTTCTAATGTAACTTTTTTTTTTTTTTTTTGCAGAAGGAGTTGAGCCTTCCAAGAAGAGGAAGTCTGTAAGTTTCTGAAATTTCTTCTGCTATGTGCTCAGTACATTATGTGTTCTGGCAATTCTCAAGTAGGCTGTTTTTCTCTTTGGGGAGTTAAAATGAAGACTAAATGTGATGTGTGATTTGCCTTAAGATGTATACAAAGAAAATGGGATTGTAAATGAAGACTGGGTTGTGCAGTAACCATTTTATGCCTGTCCTCCTCTCTTAAAGGAGTTGTTGTTAGATATTTCCAAATTGACAAAAAGACCTTGTGTCGAAGCTTTTATTTTCATTGAAGATTACTATAGTTAAAATCAAAGTTTAGTTTGTAAATGATTCAAATGAAACTTGAGAGGTAAGTTGAACTGTTATGACATTTTGTGATAAAACCTATGGATAATGAAACAAAGAATTGATGAATGCTACTAAGTGTATAGGATTGTTAATTTAGTATTTGATTAGTGGATGTAAAGATTGTATGTTCTTGTGTGAATTGTTGCTGAACTAGAATAGCATGAATTCAGATACTGTGGTTTAATTGTTCTTTGTATGGGTTGCAGTACCTTGTCTTTCTTTCCTTTTTTGAGTTATTTGGTTTTAAAGCTTGCTTTATTTCATATTGCATAGTAATAATTAATTAAGAAGGCATTGGGATCACAATGTATTAAAATATCTTAATCTACATGTGGCTACTGTTTTATTTCCCAAAATAACATAGGACTATAGTGTTATCATTGTACTCAGCTAAGATAGTGTTACTGGTGACGTGTTTTGAGTAAACCTCTAAACCCTTGTACAAAGGCTAGATATTTGGCTTTATTTTTAAATATTTGTTTTCAGCTTCATGGTACTGTGTGTGTGAATAACTGAAATGCTAATTGTTGGGAAGGTACAGGTTGTAGATATCTGCTGACTTGCAGAAGGTTTTCTTACTTTAGCTTTTGTCACAAATCTTTTACTAGTAAGCAAAACAATTATTAAGAAATGGCACAAAATTTTGAGACTAACTTTGTGTGAAGTATTTGGTATTGCAGTAATACAGAGAAAAACAGTTAAGGAAGAGAATTACTGGTCTTTTAGAGGCTTTAAATAAACCCGGCACTATTCTGTGAGCAGAAGATGACTGACTGTGAAGTTAATAAGTAAACTCCTGTTGATTTCAGCCAGAGCAGAAAGTATCTTTACAGACTCATTTTTTTAATAGATAGCCCTGACCTTGTTTACTCTTGCTGTGCTTGACATTGAATATTATTATATACTTTTCTCCAGGTTTGAAAAATGGTTACATTCATCTACATATTTTTTATAGCTGATCATTGAGATGTAAGTGCAGATTCTGTAATGTTGCTGAGATTTTAATAAAGTGTAGTAAAGGAATAGCTGATTGTCAGCATAATCATATCTGGCTGTTAAAATGGTTGAGATTCTGCATGTGGTACTTTAAACTGTCATCTTTATTACTGCTTTCTTAGTTAACAGAGCTCGCAGTACTGAGGTTAGCAACAGCTGTAGCATCAGAAGATCTGTGTTGGGTCACTTTGACTCCTCTGTTTGTATATCATATGCATGTTAATATGAAGACTGAATATCAAAATGTGGTATGTCCCGTGTTTTAATTGCCATAAACATCTAAAGAACCCCAGTGGTTCCGTGTGGATGTATTGTTTTGTCTTCTGGAACTTAAGAGCCGACGTAATGCCAGGGCTTTAGGCAAGGCAGGGACAGCTGGCTGAGCCATGATCAAAAAAAGAAACATGGATAACAAGATTCTGATCGATGAACAGTTGTGCTTTTTTTTAATTTGCACTTTGTCTTACTGGTTATGATACAGTCTGGTGGAAAAATATGGAGGGATAATGTATGGGGACAAGGTTTCTAGCTTGTAGTTCGCCATATGTAAGTCTCAGAGGACTATTGCATAAAATATTTTCAGATAGGTTGAATTATTTTTATGCTTATTTCAGAGAGGCTACTGTCTGGATCATACAGTGTTGTTTCTATCTTTATGTGGATAATTTTTAATGCAATTTTTAATGCAAATATAAAGGAGACTGTTGATTCCAGATATAGAGAGCAAGTGCAGTACAATGTAGTAATATGGAAAGGTAGATACTTGTGAGGAAGCACAGGTTGAAAATACATGTTATGTGACTTACATAAAGCACCAGCCCTTTCTTACCTGTACTGCTGAACCAAGCAGTGCTCTTTGACTTCTTTAACTACGCACACAACTTGATGCCAGGAGAGGTACCCAGCTTGCCTTTGTTAGGTTGATCAAATATGCAGAAAAAAAAAGGGCAGTGCTGACTTCCTGCCAGCAAAACAATAAACAGAAGAGTCTATTGGTGCAGTAGTAATTAGCTCCGAGTTCGTTAGCCGTGGCATTTGTTCTGACACAATGTAAAACCTGCTGCCAGTTGGCAATTATTGTTCACTTGTTGAACGTCACCTGCCATTCATCAGCTAGGATGTCCTGGTTGTGCTTTTGGGCACACATGTTCCTTGTCGTGTGTGGAGCCATTCAACTTTGATGCTGATCTTTTGAGCTAGCTCTGTGGCTGCTGATCTACAAACCCAACTGGTTTCCAAAAAAAAAGAAAAAAAAAAAAAAAAAAAAAAAGCAAACCGTGCCATATGTTTTCACTGACCTGTCTATGTAACCATCCCTGAGCCCAGTGCAGAGGCTTCTCTTGTAGCCCAACAGCATCCCTGCTTTTTGTTCACCACATATAAGGGCATGGTAATATGGAAGTCTTCTGTCAGATCTTGAAATCGAAGACTGCATGCCAGAAATGAAGTGCCTAGAGACGCCGGATGACGAGGCATGCAGTGTGTCTTAGGTGAACTGTGGGAGAGGATTGATGGCAGAAACTGGAGGAAGCTTGGAGAGGAAGTGGACTCAACATCTCCACTTCTCCCCACATTGTTGCTATTTTGGTTACCTTGTTGTGGAACAATTCAATTATAGGCTGCAGTTTTGCAGCCTCAGTTTGGATCTCAGGAAATAAGTTGAACTTTGTGGGCTTCCTGCTGTACAACACAATTTCGATTTCTACATGTACAGCAGCTCCTTGGGAAGGAATTGGAGACAAAGGCTCGTTAAAAGGTTAGTTAAAGTAGCACAGTTGACAAACTCTGGTAAGTGATGCTGATTCAGAAAGAAGTGGTATGCTCTGTGCTCTGACCACTCGCTGGCTGTGTTGATACAAGTGCTTGTATAAACACAGAACTGATCCAGATTGCAATTAGCTTCATGCAGATTCTTTGGTGTATTGTGTAGGTTTCTAACAGCAGGGTACCATGGCATGGAGGCAAAATTAATATCAGGGGTCTTCTGCTAGTCCTCTCTCGCCACCAGCAAAACTATCTGATTTTTTCAGCCTTATCAGAAAGTTATTCAAAATACTTTCTACGCACTGCTGCTACAGAGGGAGTTTATTTATATGCTGTTATGACATTTCTATTAGTTTGCTTGTTTTCACAAAATATTTTCAAATATCAAGGCACATTTAACATGTGCTCAATGTTAAACCAGACCCAAAATACAGGTTTAAGCATTGCTAATGTCAGTATGTGAAACATACAGATCTTCTGATGAGCCATTGAATGTCTGTTTGGACCTAAAAATCTACTAAAAGTGAATTGACAGCATGCTTCAGAAGAAGTCAGACTTCAATAGGGGTAAGTGTGTAAGATAGAGGAGGTACTGGTTACTGGTACTGGTTATTATAAAGAATTAATTTGTTTTGGAGATACAAAGTATTTTCCATGTTAATTATGAAAGCTAGTCAAAATGTGATCTTGAGGATATGAAAGACAGTGAAAATTTGTAGTGTTAATTAAAATAAAAACTTTCTCTGCTTATGAATGTTTTGGAGCTTGTTTCGTGGTAGATTTTTTTCTGATATTTTTCTCTGAAAATGCAGAGAGCCTCTGCCATATGGTGCTTATTGGGAAAACCTGAGTGTCTTAAATTAATCTACAGTATCCCATCAAAATTATTACAGGTTTATAACACAGTTGTGCCCAGGACTGCACAATGAATTCATACTGCAAAACAGCGCAGAACTGGAAAATCTGTATTGATGTAGCTCCCTTCCTTAGTTTGCTGGCACTATTTATGTTTGTACAGAAGTGAAGCCAACAAGTTGGCCGGAGGTGAGTGTTCTGGTAAACTGCCTGGCTAACAACAAGTAGAGGGATTTACATCCATTTGTTCTTTAGAGTGTCTGCCTTTATAGCTGTGGTTTGTGTATCTTCTGTAAGCAGCGATTTCTGCTGCAAATTACCGTACACTGATAAAAGACTCCATCTGATGGCCAGTTAAGGAATCTGATGTATCTGAACAATGTGCTGCCCCAGGGATTTCCTCTGTGTTTGTCTCAGTGGTGTATTGACCTTTGGCAGGAAGTGGAAGGAGCAAATGGAGTAAGGAAGAGGGCCAGCAGCTAGCCCTTTTAGAATCTGGAACTGGATAGCTTGAGTCATGCTGTCTGTGCTAGGGTACAGCTTACACTTCTCTATGAATCCTTGTGCTCCAGAAGCATGTATCAGCTGATTTTATTGCTCTTTGCCTGTGAGTTATTCAGAGTTATTTTGCTGATCTAAATTACATTCACAGAAGAGTACCTTGCTTGCATTTGTTTAGCTACATCCATGTTTAGACTTATGTGAACATTGTAGCAGAGACATTTTTTTAATTACAGTCAATAATTGTTAAACATCAGCAAGTAACACAGTACTTGTATGTCAAAAACAGAGGGCTATTTGGGAAGGAGTGGAAGCTATGGGATAGACTTGAGACATTCTTACACTTTGGAGTCCTGAAATTAAAAGCAGCTTTTTATTCTTCTCTCATTTCATTTTCATTTCCATTTTATCCACTCATTTTGTTCTGTTTCACCTGAGTTTAAAGTGAGCTGAGATGCTGCTTAGATGCTGCATTCAGATGATTGAGTCATAATTAATTATTTTGTACCTTTGTCGTAAATATCAGTGTTAATCATAAAAAGGAAAATTGTCACTTTTAAGTTATTTAGGAGACTGCTACCATCTTAAATTTGTAAGTCAGAACATGTTACTTACTATTGCCAGGTGGTGGACCTCTGTGATGATTTCACATCAGTGACTAGCTGAACTCTACCATACCTGTCTCTCAGTGCCCCTCCCCATGGGGGAATGTGATGTGTGAAAAAAACAAGGGCTCAAGGTTTCTAAATATGACAGCTTTGGTAGTCATTCAAGGGATTTTTTTATTTTTCTATTTTTTTTCCAACAAGCCCAATTTATTGATGTAGGATCACATATGGGCGGAAGAATTCTATCTCCATCTCTGTTGTTACTGTTCCTATTAGTGCCTTTTGTGAGAACAGCACCCATAGCATATTGTCTCCTAAACACCTCTGAGTTACTGCTGGTGATGGTGACTTTCTGAGTGCAGTGCAAACTCATCAATTTCCAGATACTTAATATTGTATATACCAATAAAATACATTTTTGTTCAAAGGAGTGCAAATTACAGAGAGAGCCAGATCATTTTGTATGCGACAGTGTTTTCATCTTCAGTGTTCAATATTTATGCAGTGTTTCACCTTCAAACTTTCAGCAGTAACTTGTAAATAGCATTTCCGGGTCACTGATGAAAATGTTGAATAGCGTCAAGCAGACCATAAAAGTCTGTCAACTCATAAAATAATTTATTTTGTACAAAGAAAATTCCTCTATTGTTTTTTTTTTTGTTTTTTTTTTTTGAGATCTGTTAGTGAACTATAAATCCACTTAATATATGCATTACTACTAACATACTGAGGTTTTTTTATGGAAATTCTGAACAACGAATTCAGATCTGTCTGGCCAAGATCACTTGGGCATGACATGGAGGACAAGGGTCATGAGCTGCTGAGTCCTTATCAGTCCTTGTGACTGATGACAGAAAACTGGTTTTTGGACATGTATTCTGTATGCTTTGAGCCAGCAGTTATTGTAGCACGTTTCTTTTCCCTCACAGTCCTTCTTGCTTCAACCTCCATAAATTTTACACAAGTCTGTTGCCCATTGTTTGCATTTCCTTATTTTAAAGTTCTGTTGGGCTGACAGGAAGAGTAATGGCACGTGCTGAAGCCTTGTTGCCATTTTTCTGTTGCCAGCATAGGGTCTTCTGCAAACAAGTCTTTTGTGCTGTAGAGAGCATGTGCCTGGTTTTGATGTAAACAATACATCCTTCGGCATTTTATTGCTGTTAGTTATGCCCTTCGTTATCAGCAGAGGCCACTCTAATTAGTCTTTCAGCTATTCCTTTTGGTTCTCTCATGCACACATTCGCATCCTTAGTTCATTCATACATGTTGGGAATCTTTGCATGTTGTCTCTTGGCTCATGTTTTACTGCTGTGTGTGCTCTGAGCCTTCTTGCATTGTGTGTTAGGTATGGGAACAGGTCGTCACCTTTCTTTCCAATGAAAGATCCGTATGCTACTTTTGAACATCTTTTGAGTTTCGTGAAAACTTCTTACTGATGAGCACACGCTTATCTGTTTGTGTGCATGCTGTGTACACACAGTCTTTATGAACATCTTCAAAAAGAAAGGTGACACTTTTGGGTGCAGTAAAATTTTTGTTGCATTTAGTAGGCCATATGTTTGTTACAGCATTGTCCACTAAATTTTTTTATACATGTTCAGAATGCTAAAACATTAAAAAAAAAAAAAAAAAAAAAGAGTTGAAGTTTTGGTTACCTGACAGATTTATGTCCAGAAAATAACACATTCAGATTTTGAACAGCAATTATGTAATGTATTTGCCCTCTTGTTCTGTGAGTGCTGTGATGTCTGGATAGTGTAAAGTCTGGATAATGTAAAAGTCTGGATAATGACCCGTTTTTCACCACACATTGAGGTTCTTTACAGAACTCTGTTGGAATTTTCTTTTGGGTACTTGGGCAAGGACAGGACAGTTGAGAATGACAATAATCTTAAGTAATTCTTTATCAAACTTGTGATCACAGAGGAAATAGAAAAAAGTAAAATCAGTGTGTAGGGTCTAGTAGTGATTTTGTTAAAATGTTACAGAATTTTAGGATAGGAGAATTGCATGCATCTTGCAGGGAGCAGAGACCAAATACCTGAGTGTATCCATGTGTTATCTAAATCCAAAAATGTTTTTTGCAGTAGAATAGTTTACTTGAGAATTTAAGTGCAGCTAGAATTTCAAACGGCAAACCTTGGGAATGTCAGACTTACTGAAAAAGTGTTTTCTTTTCTACTTGCTTTTTCGCAGTGGTATTTATTTTGGAAATCCCAGTTTTCTTCAGTTAAGGAAAATTCAAAGTTGGTCAAGAAAGTTCTGTTTCAAAGGAATTCTCTTTATGAATTGCATGATCCTGTCTGCCCTGTGCTACATTGATGAATTGATTGATTTATTTATTTATTTATTTTGCATTGATGCTAGAAACATTTGAATAATCTCTTAATCTGCAGAGAGAGCTTTCTGAAGCTATGCAATTTCAAGCTCACACTCTTAGCCTCTGTTGGATTGGGGTCACGGTAGGGCTCTGGAAAGCTTACATGATTATTTGATGAACCTGTGTTCTGCTTAGAGAATTCTAATGACTGTTTTGTGTGTGTGGAGATCAGAAATGAAGAATAACCTGTGAATAGATGTTTGGTTTGGAAAGAAGCATTCAAGTTTCTGTACAATGTTTGTTCCTTTAGTAACAGTGAAATCACCTGTATTCTAAATAACAGCTTTTAGGTAAAAGAGGCAGTTGCTGAACAGCAGGGATCGCCATCTTCTGGCATTACAGACTTTCCTCTTGAAATTGTTAGTATTATTACAGATCTATTATGTAAAGTACGGGCTGACTTCCTAGAGATGTCAAGATCATGATACTCCAATAAGCCATTTCTGTTGAGTCAGAGAGGAAAGGTAAGCCTTTTTTCCTCTTCCTCACTCCTATCAAATGCAAAGTTGAACCTTTTTTTTACTCTCAGTATTCTGAACCAGTAATGTTGCTTACTGTAAATGATATTCATGCATTTGTATCTGTTATCTGTCAGGGCCGCTACTCTCCATGGCTGGAAGTGGTACCTACTTTGTCACATCGGCTGGTTCTTGTTGGCAAGTCCTTTGGGGAAATGCTGGATAGCATTTGAGTCCCTGGTCATTTTGGCCTCTAAAACTGTCTCTATCTGCCTAAAATTTCTGGATCCTGTTGATTTTCCTCCATCCTAATATCCTCTATACGAGTCATGCTTGTCTTCTGAGAAAGTAAAATTTGGTTGTCTGAATGCAGTTGTTGACACACTTGTGTTTTGCTGGAGGTATTCCTTCCATTTTTATTTTCAACCTTTGCTTAAAGCTGAGTGTCTTACAGGTCTGTTTTCTGGGAGAAGTCAGCAGGAGTCTAGGGCAGGGATAATGAGTCAAATTTTGAGCTTACAGGACTTGCTTCGGGAATGCAGTTTTCCCATGGGGATAGGCATGCCAAGAACCTGGTTGCAGACTGTTCTCTTCATGGGAGAATTGGGTGGCAACTCTTGGTTTTAAAGGAGCGGCAAGGAACATGGGAATTTGAGGTCTGGTTAGTGGCTCATTATGAGACTTAAGGCAGCAGAAACTGAACAGGGTGTGCCCAGAGGCTGGGCAATGGATGTGTGGATGATTCCTGTGTACAGCAGCTGGGCTGAGCTCTCCTCTTGCAGATTTGGGGAAGGAAAATGTTTTTTTGGCAAGATACCTTTCTGTTTCTCCTAGTCCTAATCAGCTAATTCTGCCTCTTTAGTCTTCAGCAAGCCTTTATTTCCTGTGTTCTGCCAGCAGCTATCCTGGCATTAGTGTGCTTTCCTGCTATCATGCACTTTCCTTCTCTGCCGTTTCATAATAAAGTGGGGAGTAAGCAGATAGTTTCTGTCCTTTCTCCCAAATGTTGTAGGGCTTCTTCTTTTCTGATTTATTTATTTTTTTTCCCTAGCAAGCCATTTTAGCTTAAATCTGTAAGGTTTACTAAGTTATGTTGTGACAGCTTTCATAGCCAAGTGAAAAGGTCAGAAAGAGTGCTGGGATAAGTAGATCTGTAACACTGCAGAGCTTGGATGAAAGGAGATCAAGTGCCCTGGGGGAAGAAAATGGAGGTCTAAAAGGCCGGCACAGTTTTTGGGAGTCTCTTGCTTTGTACTCATTGTGTGCTGGTTGCCATGATGCACAAGACAGTATAATTGCATATAATCACATTTCTTCAAGTCCCAGTTGGTTCACTCATGAATATTTAGTGTAGTGATGCCCCTAGGCAGTGAAGGTAAGCATAGCGTTTGAGACAAACACGCTATCCCCAGGTGTTTCTATGTGGGTCTAAGTTTCAAGCTGACAAAGAAACCAGTTCTTGCTGTTTTAGTGTGGCTGTTTTAGCTCACATCTACTTTTGTAAAGTTTGTGCAGAGTATGTGTGCATTGGGAACGCTTTTTTGCTTTGTTACATGGTACTAGTAGGCAGGCAGAAGGTGTGATTAAGTCAGGCACGTTCTATGTCCATATGTGAGTATGGTCTTGAGGCTGAGTGGGAAGGGGTCTGAGGTGACAGGAAAGCACATGCTTGAAACCATCCCGCTTCTAAAAAGAAGAAAGGTGCCAGAAATGCCTTCAAACCTGAGGTCAGAATTAACCCTACCGAGGCAATTCTTAAATCTGCTCTGATAGCCTGGCAGTGCCTTCAGGTTGGCTGAACGGCAGGTAGCTTTGTACACTGTACAGAATGAGCAGTGAATTGTGTTGTGGTTTAGCCCTGCAGCAGCTCAGCACCACAGCCTTTCACTCAATTGCCTGCAGTGAGATGAGGGAGAGAACTGGAAACAAAATAGAACTTGTGGGTAGAGATAAAAAATATTTTACTGAGACAGAAGAAGAAAATGGAAACAAAAAAGCAATGATGACGATATATATATGTCTGCAATGGAATTATTTGCCAACTGACACCCAGCTCACAATACAGCTGGCCCGCTGGTCAACTACCTGCTATCAGTGCAATGTCTTACCACCTGCCAACTGATGTCCAGCAACCTCTGAGCAGAGCTGCCTCCTTATAGCATCTCTTGCCTAATTGAGATAAACTGTCCTGGCCTTTGGGCCTGATCTTGGCCCCAGGTGTGCTCCCAACAGCCAGTAACAGCTAAAATATCAATGTGCTTTTAACACTGTCTTAGCTGAAACCAGGACAATTTGGAAACAGGACACCGGCTGTGTCTGGTTTAGTCTTTCTCATACTGGGAAACATGCTGACTTACTGTTGCAGTTTGTTGGTTGTTTTTTTTTTTCCTTTTCTGTTTTCTTTTGTTTCTTTGTTGGAATGAGATTCTATAGCCATTATTTAAAAATATTGGCAATGTAAAATGTGGAAAGCAAGTCTTCAAATTATTTACTTTCCAAACTGGCTTATGCTTTACTTCATAAACAGCACATGATCAATTTTACATAGATAAGATGTTAGTCCGAGGAGTAAACAGTAGTCTGAAACCAAAGATCAAAGGAATTTCACACTTTGGGATCCTAGGGCTTACTGGCATGAGAACAATTATCAGATCTCCTGTCAGTAAAAACTGTGAAAGCTTGCCATGCAAATTTGGTTCACAGATTAACTCAAAATGGAGAATTTTAAGCAGAGAAGTGGAATCCAAGAGAGAAAGCTTAAGTATTGCATAACTAGTGAATCAAAATCTTTACATAGCACTTGATTTTGAATGATATCCAGGGATTGTGTAGCTCATTTGTGATAGTGTGACACAGAAGCAGTGTAGTACCAGTGAAGTTAAGGAATTGTGCAAGAATGAGAGATGAGGGAAGAAGTTGCCATAGAGAAGAAGAAAATGGGTAATGATTGAGAAAAGGCTATGTGGAAGACAAAGGTGAGAAGACAGAGATGCTGGGAACGGTATGCTTGAGAGACTGTGGAGTAGAGATACTGAGATTTGACATGTAAAGTTCTGTAGTTGTGAGTCACCCTACTACCCTTGGGTGTAGTATCCAGACAGCAAAGAGAAATCAATGGAACCACTGTTGGTAGTAGAGGAACGTCAGCCTCAGGCAGTTTTATGGACAGATGAATAGTTGGTGATAAGTTAGTGCCACATGGAGTTTGAGGAAACTCTCAGTGGCGTGTTTTTATGGAGGAATTCTGTACAAAGCACAGTTTGATCTCCTTAAAAGAGGCATTGATATTCTTGTGGGAACTCCTGGACAGATCAAAGACCACATTCAAAATAGCAAGCTGGACCTTTCCAACATGAAGCATGTTGTTTTGGGCGAAGTTGATCACATGTTAGATGTGGGCTCTGCTGAACAAGTAGATGAAATCTTAGGATTTTCTTACAGACAAGGTTCTGAGAACAACCCTCAGATATTGCTGTTTTCTTGCAACATTCCTGCAAATTAGGCAGGAGTGAGGGAAAGAAAATGGAGGGTAGTTCCAGCATTTGCTGCTGACTAGGCAAGAAAGCTGAGAGATCATATTCTGTTGGAAGACAGCTGTTCAGGGCAATGGGAGTAGTCCAATTCCCAAGATGTGTCCTTGGTCATTCTTATCAGTTTTAGCACTGTTGTGTACTTGCCTCCCACCTGAAATGGTTGCAGAACCATCTCCTGTTTCATTTGGCTGTATTAGTGTTAGTAAAATGGTGGTGGCATGGGAACTCAGCTTTGCATCACTTTTACCCGGAGCAGTGCACTTTCCTCCTCAGCAGTGCTTATAAAGCTCATGCTCCTTTAGACCAGCAGGGCATTTCTTCAGCGTGAGCAATTGCTGTGTGATGACTGGAGGCTGTGGCAGGCAATATCATGCTCTCTGTATCTGAATGTGGTTCATGGTTTATTTTATGTTTTGTGGGTGCTTTTTTTTTTTTCCCCTGTTCATTGTGAAACCTACTGATTCCTCAAAAGAAAGAGAAGTTAGCTTAGTTTACCTGTAGTTAAATAGCGCTGTCACAGGAACTTGCGTGTTTTTTTTCCCCGTGCTAAAACACGACAATTTTTAGCACTTGTTCTACCTTTCAGTTGAGACATGAAGTTTGTAAGGTGTGGCAGAGTCTTCTGTTAGACCAACTCTCTACAGTTAACAGAAAAGAGACTCTTCTGGGCTCTCCAGCCTTGTGCATTTTGTTCTCGATTTATTACACCTCAGCAGCTTCAGATTTCAGGTTTAGATTCTGAACCTTCCGGGCCTTCCCTGTCTCATAAATATCTAACATTCTGGCTCCTGCCCAACTGTAATAATTTATAACTGTGAAGCCATAAATATTTAAATTATGGATCAATGAAGGTTTCTGTAGTTTTACTAAATATTCAGTTAAGTTTCAGAAGTGTGAAGTGTAGAAGCACTGTAGTTTTATTGATAGTTTTCTGAGTGCTTTTTTGGCTTTGTCTTTACTTCTCCTAAATGGAAATTAACTAAATAAACTAATGATATTCATCTTTGTGATTTTCTCTAAACCTCTTCTCTTTATAAGGTGTGAGCTTCTAAGTATTGCTAAGCTTCCTTACTGTTTTTTATTAGGTAAAATTGCTTTCTAGAAGAAAATGCTAGCCCTGAGAACACGGCTTTCTCCTTGGAGCTGAACTGGATAGAGTTAATCTAACTTGACTTTATGTGGTACCATTTGTCAGATTTATTGAACAGGTACATAAGAGCATCAAAGAAATCTTTGAGTCTGTCCATATGAGCTAGGGCTGCTTGAAGGTGCATTGGGATGGATGATGACCTTTTCAAAGAGATAACTGTTGACACTCTATGACTGTCTTCGATGACTGTGTGTAAGCCCCTAGGTTAACAAAGTGCATAAAGAATATGCCACTTCTTTAATGTTGGATATGAAAGCAGGAAATACTGCGCATTTTAATCTGAAGTCAGTCAGTGCTATTGAAAGCTATTTACTAACTCAGACCTAGATGTTTTTAGAATGGATAAAGAAAACAATAAAAATGTACTTCAAATTTTTTTTCTTTCTCTTATTATATATGACTAATACAGAATGCTTTGTAAGACTTGCTTAAGATGGTCCTCTGAAGAACAGTGGGTATAAAAATATCCATTGACATAAGGGGTACCTGCTTCTAATTTACAAGGTAGAGAGTACCTGAATAACTTTTTTAACACTTAACTTGAAAGTAGATATTTGTGTGCATTAGATTTAGTATCACTGTTGCTAAACATGATGATATTGAAATAATTTTGTGATTCTTCTTAATACCACTGGGATTCTGCTGAAGATCGGGTTTATAGACTCTTGTGTTTTGTGGATGCTTTTCTCGTAGATTATTGTATGAGAAACCTGAAATATTTTTATTTACCTGGAAAATATATCTGGTTTTATGGTTGAAGTAAATCAGTGGGGAATACAAAGAATATACATAATTCAGTTTGGATAGCTTTTAGGTTACTGCTCTCTAACTCTAAACTTTGTTGTTGGTGGTTTTTTTGTTAATGTTTTTGTTTTTTTTTTTTAGACAAGTTTTACCTGTTGTCGCTTCTGAGAATCTTTTGATAAGTTGTATATTTGATAGAAACACTAAGCAAGAAATTGCAGTTATCCAGGCTTCTTACACCTGCAGACAACTGGCTGTTTTGTCATTTTTTATTAATGATGTAGATGATAGAGTAAAGGGTATTTATTAAGCTTGGAGAGGACAAGCTGGGAAGAGTCCGAGTATGTAACAGTTTGGGAATTCAAAATCTGGCATCCTGAATAAAATAGACAAGTTAAATAGAAAAAGCTGAACATTATATTGTTCAACAGAAAACACTCAGCTTTTTGGATGCAAGACAGCTAACTAAGTGGCAGCTTATGGAAGAGGGTTTGAGAAACAATAGTTCCACAGCACTGTGTAGGGAAAATACAAGGGAAAAAGATACATCTCAGTACATCATATTAGAAAGCTGATAACTCAGAGCTGCAAAGCATGCAGCATTATTCTACCCCATACAGAACTTTTTAGGTCTTAGGCTTGAATACTACATATAGATCTGAGTGTTGTCTGTTGGTTTGACATAATCTTTCCAGAATGAGACTGTGGAAAAGAGAAGACTGGGTGGAGGTGATAAGAATCTTATTTAAGAGTATAGAATATTTGTTTTGAGCAGGAAATAGTGTTGTGTATGTTTTTAGGTGTAAAACAAGTCATAATGGCTTCAGTTTAGACACTGCTGAGGTGTTTTCTGTCCCTCTGGACAGTGAAATAGAGAACAGAGGTTACAGTGGGATTGCTATCCGATTTTAAGAACACCGAGAAAAACAGCTGGCTTTGTGTAATGTGGGTAATAGACATAAAGGACATGATATCTTGATTTACTTAGAGCTCTCTTTACTCCACAATTACATTGGCAATAACCAAATGGTCACTAAAAATGAAAAGGCTTGACTTTCACCTTGTGACTAGAATATAATGCTTTTGAATACCTGAATATGTATTTTACTAAAATAAGTGCTTAAATCCTATGAAACAGAATTCTTGAAGAATTAGGTCTATTTTTGCCTCTTCCTTCAAGTATTATTCCTTTGATACTGAAAGACAGTACAGATTGAGACCATAATTACTATTAATAAGCTTGGTTTCTCAGGCTTTTTACAGTTTTAATGTCAGCTTGATATGTGTTGACTTCATTAGTTGAGCTATTTTTATTACTTTCTAAATTCAGCTTAAGATTTGTTTAATTTTAATTGTTATAGTACGTGAAATGTGGTAGGAGGTTGTCTAAATCTCCCTGGCTACTTTAGGACTTTTCCAGAAGAGAAAATTTGATAAAAGATGCATAAATTGGCTGTGCGGATACAGGTATTGGTGAGCATCTTCCATCATCCTCACCAACCTCTTGTTGACCCCACCTACTACAAGCACCTCTCCCTTCGCCAGGAAAAAAAAACAACAAAGCAAAACATAAGACATTGCTTCTTCTTTTCCTTATGCAATCTGACCAAGATGAAAAATTCCTTGACGTTGTAAAATGGGTGATCGTTTTGAGGCAAAACACATGAGCAAGACATGCCAGACAGGATTCTAAGGAACCTTAAGGATTTCTTATACCATCTGGTATTACTTCCTTAGTTGTGGCCTATCTCAAATGCTTCTGAAGAAAGTAGGCGGTAAATAACAAAAGTGCCCAGAATAGACTAGCCAGTTACACACTGACAGGAAAAATATTTCTTGACCCCCTCCAGCAGCTAGCAAAAGCATGAGATGTGTTCCATGTGCATTGGGTCGATCGGACTGTTGACTTCAGCAGAAGTAACACTTTAGTACATGTGCATTTCAGAGTTCTTCTGTGATTGTCTTAATAAATGTCTGGACACATGGTATTGGAAACAATGCAAAAAATTGCTTGAGTGCTGTGTTTTGCTTCTCACTGATGCCGAGAAACCAGGATTGTACTTCAGTGCTTCTGCATTGTTCTTGATAGAACCTGTTTAATACCTCAGTGTTGCCGGTGAAACAACTATGAGAATCCTGAATGTCTTTGAGTAACAGCTCCGCTTCCCACCTGGTAGATAGTTCTGCAGTATTTCAGATTTGAATATTGAATCTGATTTTAAAATTGTTATTGACTGCTCATCTGAGAGACTTTCATAGACCTAAGTTTTGAATGTAATAAGAAAGGAAGGCAAAGCACTTGAACAAGCAGAATAGAATCTGCTGCTTTGGTGTCATTATGAGCTCCTGCTGTTTATTTAATGGTGGATCTGATGTGAATTCATAAAAATCTGTACCAGCGGAGTGCGTACCACCAGCTACTACTACCATACCACCACCATCCACCTCTAATGTCACGGACTGACATAAAACCATAGGAGGCA
Source organism: Meleagris gallopavo (assembly GCF_905368555.1). Taxonomy (NCBI): domain Eukaryota; kingdom Metazoa; phylum Chordata; class Aves; order Galliformes; family Phasianidae; genus Meleagris; species Meleagris gallopavo. The sequence goes on from NC_139435.1 coordinate 21,424,828, forward strand.
TTACCTTCAGAGCTGTCCACATGTCTCTCTGTGTGTGTGTATGTATACATATCTGCATGCTGTATGTGTGTGCATACATAGTGCATGTATACCTGTGTATGTATATACTGCTAATGCCTGGATGTTTTCTCATCCTCACAAGTTCTGTGGTACAACATTAAACTGAGAAGAAATTGTTCCTGAGTAACAGTCCTCAGTTACAATTCTGTAACTGTCATGCAGTGACTAGATTATACAGTCAATGAGTGTATGCAGCTGATTTTCATGGGTGAATGCTGTCTAATAAGTGCAACTTGAAAAGGGTGCATTCTACTTAAAGATCACTTTAATGGGGCTGATTAATCTGACAGGATCTCTGTGAGGATTCACAATGATGTTGTCGGAGCATGGACCATTTAGAGGATGAACATCAGCTTCATTCTTGATAACTGACAAATAAATTTCAGCTTTTCTTTTTATGCATAAGAAAGCAGCAACTTGACTTGGAAAATGTTGACAGAAGCATTTGTGCAGGAGATAAATTGCAATTCACTTTATGCTGGTTTTACAGTTATTATTTTGTTTAGTCCTGTATACACTGGCTTATGATTATATTTTTTTTAAACAACATATGTTTTCTGGTCATGAGTTCAGAACAGTATTCTAATTTGAAGTGGAAATGTTATGTCTACTTGAATGTTACTAAACAGAATATGCTAAATGTCTGAACATGGTGTGCTAAGCAGTTCAGGTGGTACAAATGAAGATGAAGTTATCTTTGATCAAACTATCACAGAAATAAGTTATTTGTTGTTGGTCATTGAAGTTAACTGCAAACTCCTCAGCACATCTGGAAAGTACTTGCCAAGTATGCATTTTATACCAAATGTTGCACAGACTTGCTTATTACTTTAGCTTTTCAATTGCTATTGAATATTAAGACTAAGGAAAACCAGAGGCACCTGCACTGCTAGTGGCATTACTGTGTATTACCATCAAGGAAAAAAGGATATGCATAAGTAGCAGCTAGGGAAGTAGCTTGAAAGTGTAGTATATTAATCTTAACTGTGATGTGGAAGAAGAGTTGTTCAGGCTTGTGTTTCAGTCAAATAAAACATTCCACTGTGCTTTTCTCTTTGTTTGCTTTTAACCGGATATTGGAGATGATTTACTGAACTAGCAAGACCTCAGGGCATCTAACTTGTGCCCTGTATTCTTGTATTTCACTCTCTAAATTTGTCTGAATATGGATTTCATCTGTAGAATAATCTAATAGGACACTAGGGTTTAAATTTACAAAGGAATGCAATTCCTGAATTCCTTGCGTACTGTTCTTGGCCTTTTGTTTGAGATTAAGCTTTCTAGATGAGAAATATTCCTCTGTGGTAGTTGTGTCAATGTAGGCAAAAATTTGTTTACCTAGGTAAAAAGCATGAACAGAACAGAGGATACTCGACAATACATTTTTAAGTACATTTCTCAGGAAACTAAGGTCCTACTTACCTAACCAGTCTTTCTCATGAAATAGTGTTCTGCCACTATCTTCTGCTGCCTGAAGCATTACTTATCCTTTCCCCTGGTGAGGGGGCTTGGAGCATAAATCTTAGGAGGAATGGCTGAGGGAACTGGGATTATTTAGCCTGGAGGAGGCTCAGGGGAGACCTTATCTCTGTCTACATCTGCCTGAAAGGATATTGTGGAGAGGTAGAGGTGGCTTCTTCTCCCAGGTAACAGCAATAGGATTAGAGGAAATGGCCTTAAGTTGAGGCAAGGATGGTTCAGATTGGATATTAGGAAGAATTTCTTCTCAGAAACAGTAATGGTGCATTGACATCAGGCAGCTGGTGGAGTCACTGTCCCTGGAGGTGTTTCAGGAAAGGGTAGAAGTAGTACAGAAGAAAATGGCATTTCTTTCCAGTACCCGCAGTACAGTAGAACACTAACATGGACGTTCAAGCATTTAAGCTTGTGGGTGTTGCAGATTTCAAGTTAAAATCTCATAAATGAGAAACTGGACTTTTAAAAATTACTGCGGTATTTATGAGAATTTACTCTTCATAGTAAGTAATGCTGTGTTACACTGAAAGAGCGGGTTTTACTGATAAAATAATCCTCAAAATATCTATCTCGGGATAATGACAAAAATGAAGAAAAAGCCTATATCAGTATCTTTGAGACTGACTTTACTGTAGCCTTTGCAAGTATAGTGAGTATTATTTTCTTAAGAGTAAATTAGTTACTTCAAATAAATGAATGAGATTGTACCACAAAAATACAATGAGCCCACTCTTTGTCTTGCTTTGTCAACTACATATTGGTGGAAATGCCTTATATCTAAGCAGTCTGAAATTAAGAACCAAACAATATTTTTGATTAAATTGAAGTCAACTTTTAACTTTCATTGGCTAGTCGTCATCTAATTAAATTGCTAGTCACAGAATTGTTGGGGCTGAAAGAGATCTATAAAGATCACTGAGTCCAACCTCCCTGCCAAAGCAGGCTCCCTACAGCAGGCTGCACAGGTAGGCATCCAGATGGGTCTTGACTGTCTTCACAACCTCTTGGGGCAGCCCGTTCCAGTGCATTACTAGTTACTAGTGGTAACTGAAGAACTTCCTTGATGAATCGTGGTGAAAAAAAAAAGACAGAGGAACTCAGTGGACTAAAGCCACTGAATCATGAGAACCCATTGTTATAACTACTTCTCAGCACGCATCTTGAAAAAGAAGTCATAGGTATCTGTTCGTCTTGTGTTCCAAGTTGTGGCTGTTGCCTCTTGTCCTGTTGCTGGGCATTGCTGTTCAGTGTTAATCTTATAATAGCAATATGTTGCTCCATGTACGTAGGTCAACTTCCTTCTTTGGTCAAATGGCCCGCAAATATGTTATGTGGTTCCTACTTACTGTTAAAGAAGCTAAGGAAGAATGTAAGTGTACACAGAATTTGTTCTGTTCTGTTTTTCAGTAAGTCCTAATAATTATCCAAACTTATGTCTGTGCAAGATGAAATGCAGAAAAGAAGAATTTTCAAAGTCAAACTATATTTCAGTTTCAGCTTAGAGTAACTTTACCATTGATATAATGTGAAATGCATGAATTATCTCACCAAGGGGTTTGATTTTATTGTGGTCTTAAAGTAACTCTTACATGCAGCTGCTTATGTTTAATGTGCTGTGTTCAGGCGCTGCTACAACTCGTTCTTTTGTTGACTGGTTTGCTGGCAGTCTTAACCTCCTGCAGGTAAAGTGCATCTATTGCCTAACTGTAATGTCTCGTTCTTGAGCAGTGTTTTGTACCACTGGTCTTTTTGCCTGTTTTCTTCTTGGTAATGCTTCAAGAACAGCAGGAAAGAGCCACTTTGACTGTGGGCCCTGTCTCAGCTCACCCCAACTAATAAAGCTGTACTGTACTGCGGCTACTGGAAAGAAATGCCATTTTCTCCTGTACTACTTCTACCCTTTCCATTCTTCTGGGAAGTAAGGGAATTTAGAACTTATCTAGAAAGATCAGTTGTAGGATGCTTGGCCTAGTAATGCTTTGCGAGGGCCTGAGTTTGGTGTATCAGAATCCAAATGTTTTAGAAATTCAGATGTTCAGTTTTGATTTCAGTGTCCTGTAAACGAAGGCTCAGCATAATGCTTAAAGTGCTTCCTAATGGAAATATGGAGAGAAAGAAAGAATTCAATGACTCTCTTGTGTGCCTGAAAGAGTAATCCAGTTCACCAGTTCCCATAGCTAGAAGACATCTGTCAGTTTCTGAAAACTATGATTTTTCTATTCTTAGGAGTTAGCTGATTTTATTCTAATTAATGAGCCAGCGACCCCAAAGGCAGTAGCTTTACTTTGTCCTGCCGTGTGAATAGTCTGCGAAGTACATCTGTGCACAGAGCAGGGACAGGGCTCTCAAAGGTGGAAGAAGAAAAGCCCTGGGAATATTGTATTGTGCGAGAAGTACGAAGTAAAGCTGTGTGGGAAAGCTGTGCAGATCAGGTAAAAGCTTCTGGCTCTCAAATTACTGAAAATGAGTTCTTGCACAGTGCCATGCTTTTCTTGGGGTTCTGTGGAGTCCTTGTGGAATAATTCACAGTATTTACGGTTGGATAGCCTAAGACTGTGTAAGAAAGAAAAGGATACAAGTCAGCAGCCCATGCAATAGCAATGCCTTTAGTTGTGTACTGCTTTACTTTTAGCTTGGGATACCTTTATTTAAAACAAACAAACAAAAACAAACAAACAAAGACCTGAAATTGATAATGCTTTTTTGCAATTTCCTGGGCCGCTCTCACTCTTAATAATGATGGTAGGTTATTTGTCTTTAAAATCCAAGTACAGGCATGACAGAAGAGAATTTCAACTTTTCCCTTTTCCCTTTGTCTTAGCCCCCGCCGTGACAGTAAGGTGTTTCTTCCTTTGGGCACTCGGTCACAATTTCCCATGTTAAAGGAAAAAAGCACATTTTTCATGCGGGGGAATGAAAGGCAGGAACTGCCTGTCTGTTTACCGAGGAAGGGGATAATGTGACTTAAACAAGATGGCTAAATCCTATTCGGTAGGATCAGAGGGGGTGGCTAATGTTTGACATTTGCGGAGAGAAACTGTCTGTAACACGCAGGGTGTTTTTGCGCTGCCGCCTGGCGCAGCGAGGGGACTTCTCCTTCCTCGGAGGGGTAGAGCGGTGCCGGCGGGGGCTGCCTTTGCGGAGGTCGGGTGAGCCGCTTGTCGGGCAGGTCCTGCGCCGGCAGCTGAGCGCGGTGCGTGCGGCTGCCAACCTGAGCGAGGCCGCGGGCGGCGCGTCGTGACGGCGCGGGGCGGAAGGACCGAAGTTGCGGTGCTCCCCCGCCCCCGGGAGGTCCTTTAGTCCGTTCCTTCGTAGTGGCTCATTTTGGCTCTCTCGTCGCCGGGATGCTGCCGGAGAACGCCTGGCGTGGTTACAATAGAGTCTGGTAGCGCATCAGAGCAATGAAAGCCCAGCGGGAGAGACTACAGATTCCAGGGCTGACCTTGGAGTAAGTATTGTCTGTCTTTAATATTTTAATGGTTTCTGCATGATAGCTGGCTTTGGTGCACACAGGAGCTGTTTAGCGTGCGTTGTGCTGGCAGACTCGCAGCACTGCAGCTCTGGGTCGAAGGAACACGTTTTAAATGCATTGCAGTTGGTTGAAGCAGATGTGCGAGCCGGGAGCTGGGACACTGCAGTGCATTGGGAAAGAAAGCATTTCTGCGTATTTAAAGTTACTGAATCTCCTGCATGGAGCATCCTGTCAGCTCGCAGAGAGCATCTTTCTGTAGGCCATGGTGTCTGCCTTTCTCTCCTGCTCTCTGTTACTGTTTATCCTGGTGCTGCCTTTTAGAGAGGCCTCTATCTCTGCTGCATAACAGAGAGCACTGCGAGAGATTAAAGCATTACAGAAATACCGTTTGTGAGAATCTGCCAGCAGCAGCCCGGATTTTACATACGTAACTACATTAACGAACGATATTTGCATACTGGAGATTCCTCTGCAGTAAGCGTGTTTACCTAATTTAGCAGCGTGTTTACTTGGTGCTTGCTTAAAACTGATTAACTAATTTGCGTGTTTTCAGCTATTTATGCAGTAGGCACATGGAAATATGTAAATTTTAGTGCATAGTGATAGTAACAACAGTCTTTTATTCATGAATGCCAGCACAATATAACCCAAGGTTTGTCAGTCAAAACTAAATATTAATTTCCATACATGCATACCTATGTTCTGTGTTAAATACACATCAGGCACGTATGTATGCATGTTGCAGACACCATGAGAACTTGCTAGTTTTACCTAGGTAAATAGACATGGTTATGTCAGATCCTTTAGTATTCTCTGGGACTTCCCCATTCGTGCTGGAAAAAAAAACCTGAATGCTGCAAATGCCTGCAGTAAAGTTACTTAGCTCTGAAAGGTATTATCTCTGACATCTGCCATGTTTTAAAGAAAAGGCAGTAGGTGAGTGTGCAGTCTAGCAAATAATTTATTCTGATAATCACATGAAGGTGACAGAGCACTTTATTCCAGGAACAAGTGTAGATGTTACAGTGGGTTCCCCCAGAACTGGGCTTGTGAAATGTCAGGGAGGAATTCTGCTTTCCAGTGTTGTGACTTTTCCTCAGAGCAGTGTGTGTTAGCTGTGAACACACTGAGCTCTAGATAATTGTTTGAAAAAATTAGAGTTGCTAATTTCTCATGAGTTTTGAAGGAGGGGTCTTGTCAGGGAGCTCATTAAAATGGTTGCCATGAATAATTGATAATGGTGCTCCTTCAGTGATGGGGAAATTTAAATATTTTTAAATCAGTCTTCGTTGAATTATGTAATAATTATGTAATCATTTTATGTGAATAACATCACTAATTGCAAAAGATGAAAAGTGATTCATGTTACTGGTTCTTTACACGTGTGTGTGTGTGTGTGTGTGTGTGTGTGTGTGTGTGTTTGTAATGTAAGGCAGTCATTTACTGTTTCCTGTTTTCATGGCATCCTGACAAAATCACGCTTGCTTTGTGTCATTTCTACAGTATTTAGACACTGGTAAAAATAATTGTATTTTAGTTTCAGCATTGCTCAGTTGTTGATGTATTTTACTTTTTTTTTGTTGTTTTTAAAACATTGTCCAGATACAAATAACTTCTGTTCAATTTTTTTTTTCATGCTTTTATAATAACATTTATATAGGTTATCATGCTCATGCTTTCTGAACTTAAATTGTTTGTAGAGAAAAGAGAATACCATGTTTTAGTTGCTGTCACTTAGTGGTTACCATAAAGTCGTTTTCTGATTTGTCAGAGTCAGCAGAGCTTTAGGTTGTGTCCCCCCAATTTTTATTTTCAAGTATCTTCAAAGGCAAATAAATACTGGAGGAGGGGGAAGGGAAAGAAAGAGAGAAAGAAAGAGAGAAAGAGAGAGAGAAAGAAAGAAAGGAGCAACAGAATGCAAACAAAAGAACACCACAACCATTTCTTTGAAACAGTCTTTGCGTTTGGATTTTCTTACATTGTCTTTCAATCAGGTTTCAATGTTGAGACTGTTTTATCCCTGAGAAATTTGTACAGTCTGTCTGCTTTCTATTCATTACTCGCAGAAAGCTCCTTTCAAAGAATATTAAGGATCCGGCATGAAACATTCCTAATTTAGTAAATGTAAGAATTAAAGCTGCCTGTCATCCCTGTGCATATGCACTATGATAATTTGTTTTAACAGGTTTCTGCCTGTGATTTTTAAGTCTTAAAAAAAGCAAAGCTGAAAAGCATGCTCTGTAGAACTGCATTGACACTACACTGTCAACACTTGGTGGGAATTTATAGACGCACAGTGTCTGATACTGAATGCCCTCTATGACTGAGACTCTTGTGTTTCAGAAATGAACATGAAGACATGATGGAGTAACTACTAGCAGGTGCAGCATTTCTACCTGCTGTGTGTATGCCAGCCACTAGAGGGAGGGGGACATGTTTTGGCACTGGGTGTCCCAAGATTTGTTTCCAGCAAGGGGAAGTCACTGACTTCATCTCATTCTGATCTGAGTTAACATATTCTTCTTATTCAGTGCCAGACCCATTATTTCCTTCCTTTCCACTGCTCTGGCTTTGGCTGGTTTCTTGCCCCTGATCTTCACTGCATAACAGTCTCCATCCTCTCTTCCTGCTGCTGCCTTTTGGGCAGCAGCACCACTTCTTTCCTTTTTCTGCCTGGATTTTCTTGAGATGAGTGTCTGCTCTCTTCCTGTTCCTGATCCTTGCCATCCACATCACCCGCCTTTGCCCTTGCTGAGCACCTCCAGAACAGCACTGGGCACAGACACTGTAGCACAGCAGTTTTCCAGCCCATTGCTAGTGTTGGCAACTCACACCCTCCTAGTGCTCTACTTTGGAAGCAGTAGTGCTGTTTCTGCTGATTTTTTTCGATCAGATCTCCACCTTGCCAGGTTCTAGTGAGAATGTTACAAAGTATGGCATTGTTGTGCAGCTGAAAACAAGGGATGGAACTGGTTGCAGCTTTCCGTTTGTCTCTGGCTCCCTGAGGGCAGGTCAGGACACCAGTGCTGGCTGGCTGCAGGGGTCCGTTATGCAGCAGGACAGGTCTTTGTGAAGGTCATCTAGAAAAAGCTATACATCAGCATCTACGTTTGCTTAGCTTGAACCAGTGGTGCCGCATGTTGGTTTAGGAGAGATAATTTCAGCTAATCACAACACGAAGAGTGTAATTGAACATTAAAAAAAAAAATACTTGCTGTATTGCAAGTGTTGTAGGGACACATGCATGTGGCTGCACTAGAGTATTATAAAAGTGCATCTCTGGAATCTTTCATGTCGTATTTTATTAAGAGACTTCACAATGGAGCTGTACTTGAGGCAACTTCTTGAAGATGCCTTCAGAGCCAAGAGCTCAAGTATGCTTTTGGAGACATTAGTTGCTTGTATTCATACTTGATTACATAAGTAAAAGGCTTGATGCATGCAGTAGGAGATTTCATAGTGATATCGATGGAAATTGCATGTAGGTCACTTCTAGTTTTCAGTAGGTCCCTGAATTTTAGGCTTTCAAATTGGATTTATTTTTCCTGAGAATTCTTCTTGCTGACAAAAGCTCATAATCATTTTTAATTTCCAACATATCTTATTTGCATATCAAAAGAAACATAAAAAATTTCTAATATTAAAAACAAAAAACTTACCATCCTGTATCAGTTATTTATTTTGCTTTGAAGTTTGAAACAGTCCCACAATACACAACTTTTGGGTACGCAAACAAGTATTGGAGAGAGCTTCACATAGTCAAGCTTATGCACCAGCAACAGATTTCATGTTTGTTTTTATTTAAATCAGTTTCATCTTAAGTCAAAAACTGTGTGGCTACTGTCACTCACTTCATTCAGAAGGACAGTAATGTTTCAGTTCTAACTGGAACTCCTTTTGTAACTCCTGCACTAAAACATGCAACTCTTGCTAAACCTTCTGTTCACTAGAGATGACATTATTTTAACTTTCAGTCTCACCCCAAGGAGCCTGAGCCCAACCCCAACAAGCCCTTGCAGTCCATGCAGCCCTCTGTTCGCTTTTCATTTTTGGAGGTAAGCAAGTAAACTTCCATTGTTGATGTTTTCTTCTGCATCCAAAACCTGACAATCAAAATGTATTTCAGGGGGAAAATTGCAGAAAATCAAATATGACTGTACAATCAGAATAATGTTGCACTTAATAAGCTGTTATTCTGAAGTTGTTATTATTATTTTTTAATGGAAAAAAGAGACGTATTTTGAAACATAGTAAGGAGTTTTGAGTTGCAAATTCGTAATTGTGAGTTGCTCTGACTTTGGATCAGGAATGTATCTGCTGTTGAAGTTTTGTAGTTTGCTTCCTGTGGTAATACTGCAAACTGTGTTCTGTCATGTCAAAAGTTTAAAAGGTGTTTTCAGAAGTGGAGATGATCAATGAAGCACATTGTTGTATCATGCTTACCTGAGAGACAGCAGCATGATCTATGATGCCAGGTGACAGAAGAGTTGGGTATCCAAGGTGTATGTCATTTTAGAAGAAAATAATCCTTTCTGTAGTAGGTCCATAGTGCTGTCCCTTCTTCAGGACTGGGATAATTTTAAGCCTTATTTCTAGTACGGTAACGTTTTAGTTATGTCCTGTGCAGCTGCATGCAATATCTTTCTGAATATCTTTTCTTTGTTCTACTTCTCAGTTCATACAAAAGAAACAGTTTGTTGCTTAGGTTTTTTTTTTTTTACTTGTTGGTATTTACTTTAACAACATCAGAAAATAATTAATTGAAAAAGTACTGTGTGCCTCATACTATTATGGTAAAATAATCACAATAGATGGTAATTGAAGGGTATTTATGATACAGAAAAGCTTTTTTTTTTCTTTCCTATCTTTTTTTTTTCTTTCTAATATGCGAAATAAACTTACAAGCCAAGTCTCATACTCAAGAGCATAAGTTAGTGAGATTCTGCCCAATAGGGAATGTAGTTTTTAAAATGAATTTTCGGAGCTTTCTGGATTAAAAAAAACAAGAACAAAACAAAATATCTAATATTTGTGATAATTAGAAGTTTTGTTTGGTACTGTGAGGATAATGGGCTACCACTTCACTGAATTATACAATAAAATAGATCTGTATCTACACAGTACAGCCTCTTCAATGTTGCATGGCAGAGACAATGCTTGTATGGGTCATTCTCCTTCAGCATTCTTTAAAAAGGATCTCATTCTTGAAATTTCTGTATCATGGTTTAATTTGACAGTGAAAAATTAAGCAATAATTTTGCAGCTTGCTCTGTGTCATAACAGTGATTTATTTTTTTTTTTAAATCTATAATTATTCTTTAAGGAAAGAGATGGACTTAAAATCTTCCTTTTTTGCATTTTTCATTATGATTTAACCATACGTCGTCTTCTCAGTGGAAACACTTTGTGGTGAATTATCAGCAAAGTCACTGTGTTCTGTGGAGTTTGTCTTGATGGTAGGGAGAAGCTGTTAAAACCCAACATTTTTGTATTAGTCTTCAGTTTCTGTGCAGCTGGATTTTGGGGGGAGGAGGATGATGCTCATGGAAGGGTTCTTTTTCAGAACAGCAATATTATGGATGCAAAAAGCTGCATTTAAAAGTTTTTAATCTGTGTAAACTGCTGAATTGCATCTCTGGCCTTGTGGACATCCTTCCATGCAGACTGTGCTGTAGACAGCTGTGTAGATAGCCCTCGCAGGCTTTATAGTTTTAGAATGAACCAATGGGACTGGACTCTCAGTGCTATGGTTTCCCCATGCTGGGTAGAAGAGGTTAGTAACTACATCAAGTTTGAGCTTTCCATTCCTATGATGGATGATGGTGCAGAGAGCAGACTTCTTAGATTCTTTTTGATGAAATCAAATTGAATTTGGCGTTAGAGTTCAATGTAATACCTAAGCCACATATTTTCCTGAAAAAAACATCAAAATTCTTACCATTGTATTTTTATTCTTATTTTTTGCTTTTAGAAATCCCTTAAGAATATTTGAATTTACCCTGGAATGGAAATTAAAGAGAAATACTATGATTCTAAATCATTATACTGTAGCTACAGAGGACTTAGCATGTTCAGAACAGCAAATGGTAATTATTTACTGTTCAGGATTGACTTATGTTAACAGAGAAAAAATGTATATGTTTTTTAGGGCATATAAGTAATTAGCATTTCCTGTTCCTTTGGCTCAGAGTACTCTAGTAAGTGGAAGGAGAGGAATTATTTTAGTTTTATTACTTTTGCTTGTGTTCAGAAGTGTTAGCATTATGGGAGCCTTCTTAGTGTAAATATATAGGATTTCCCTATGGCATTGTATCTGTCTGACATTCTGGCTCATCTCTGTCATGTCCAAGGAGCTGGGCAAGTCGAAGGACAAGTTTTGTTCAAGTTCTGCTTACAACAGTTGTCTCGTACAGTAGCAGTGTAAAGGGAATCTTCGGCCAGTCAGATGATTAATGTTTTTTTAAAGTAAACAGTAGCATCTTGTGAATGTACCTACGGTAGCAGAGCCTTGAAGAGGATGGGGATGAGGCATATATTTCCCATTAATTCAGTACTGCTATTTTTGTCTTCTGATCATTTTCAACTTCCCTAGGGGAGAAAAGTAATATATTACCATTTTAGCACAAATTCATACAAGCAGCAAAAGCAGGTTTGCAAGGAAAGGGAAAAGTTGGAAATAATGTAAACAGCTAACAACAGCTGCTTGAGAGATTCTTCTGGGGAGCTCCAGCACAGGTCCCCACCGGCAGCAGCTCTCCAGGCACTGTTCCACACGGCTCTGTACCACGGGGCCACCCTCAGGAGCCTCTCCAGCACTGTCCCCACAGGCAGCAGCTGCCCCAGCCCTCCTGCCCCACCGTGGGCTGCTCCCCACGGGCAGTGGCTCTGGCCCAGGGCTGCTCCTGCTGGCGTGTCCATGGGCTGTGCCTCCTCCAGGCCTCAGCCTCTGCTGCACTGTGAGCTCCTCCGTGACTGCACTGCTCCGCGTGGTGCCCGTGGGCTGCAGGGGGATGGCCTGGTCCTCTGCGGGCCTCTCTGGGCTGCAGGGAGCTGCTGCTTTGTGCCCAAAGCACCTCCTGCACTGACCGTGGTGCCTGCAGGGCTATTGCACATTTTCTCGCTTTTCTCTCTGAGCTTCCTCCCGCAAAGTGCTTTCCCCTTTCTCAGCCATGCTCTCCCAGAGACAGAGCCAGCATCGTTCATGGCTCAGCTGAAGGTGAAGCATGATTTTGTAGAAAAGTTAGTGATATAATTTAGACTTCTTGTCACAGAGTAATTTAGTTTATGAATTTAAAAGAATGATATATACCGTTCAGTGACTCCTTTCCCTCTTAGTGTTATAGCTGCCATATCTAAGGAAGCTCAAGCAAACATTTTTCTTTAAAATTTATTTCCTCCTGTGGTTCCAGAGAATAGTACAAAGTAGATTGACCTTGAGGTTATGCTGAAAGATGCAGTTGTTGATTTATTACTCTGAAACAGCAAGGTCATGAGAAGATCTGATGTGTATGAGGTAAGGAGTCACTTGGCTCCAATTCTTTCCCAATTTATTCATTTTTATCTAAAATGAGAAAAACCTGCTGTTTCATCTCTTAGAATAATCTCATTAGAATTCGTGAACACCTAACACAAAGCACGAGTTCTTCAAGGTGTAATAAATTAGTAGATGGCTCAAGCCTTCCAAGGTAGACTCTCTGCTCCCAAGTTCTTGTTAAGGCCTCACTGTTCTTTTAACTCTGTGAGCATTTATTTAAAATGGCAAAACACACATACCTCAGATATTTCCAACACACTCTTATTAAACCATGTGATGCTTCAAAGGGAAGGCTGACAGTTGGGACTGTTTGCAAGGATTCTTAGAGAATTTGCAGCCTTTACTGTTCTTTTGTCACACTGGAGGGATGCAATAAGGTAATTTGTGATCGTATGATTTTGGGGCTGGCATTAAATAGAATGTGGTTTTGCTTGCCACACAGTGGTTCAAATCAAAGAGGCAAAGCTTGAGATGTCTCAGTGATGTTATGGAGCTTATGGGTTAGGATAAGAGTAGTACTTTAAAAAGCTCCCAGAAAAAAAGAAAAAAAATCTGTGTTCTTGTATGTGTGTTTCAAAGCCTTATGTGGAATATGGCAATTTAACCTGTGGTTTGTGTTACTTGATGATGATGTTCAGAAGAAAGACTTTTTTTCTAAGTCATGTAACCAAATAAAAGTAGCCCCCTTCTCCCATAACTTCAACCCCAAAGTTTTGCAGCACAGGCTGTCTTGTAAGAATAGATGACAGAATTTTACAGGACTGAGCAGAAATAGATAATTTGCTGGCTTTTTTTTTTGTCCTTTTCTTACCCTTTTTTTTTTTTTTTTTCCTTTGGCATTTGTAAGATAGATCTTAAGAGAACATGAAAAGTTCTTGTGACAGTTATTTCCTTTGGTAGTCTGAAAGTTGCTACTTTTTCATCTGTGGGAGAGAGCTTGTCTGAATCATTTTAAATGCCATTTTGTCAATCTCCTTTCCCTGAACTCTCATAAAGATTCTCCCAAAGCAGTTGAATGTCATTTTAATGAAATCTTCTCGCCTTTTGTGTTGTATTTTGTATGTTGAATGTTGCATTTTTAAATTAATATTTAGACTTTCTAAAAATTTTAAGGTAAAAGACTGCTATGAATTCAACTTTGAAAATTGCAGCTATTATAGAGTAGTGTTGAAACACTAGAGTATTGGGGTTGCAGACACTAAAAGGTTTATAGGTTTTATTCTAAATGCCATTAGAAATCTAAAATTTTCTAAGACTGCATAGTCGTAGTAATGACCTGAATGAAAATTTCTTGAGCAACTTTATTTCTTTTTAAAGCAGAGAATGAAAGAATTCACAATTTAAAACTTAAAGTGCTTATGGCCATTAATTTTGTTTGCCTTTGAGCCAGATTCAGCTTTTCTTAACTGCTAAAGACAATGTAATAAACTGACTGAACGTTTACCCTGGGTCTTGTTTGGAGGGGTATAATAAAAATAAGAAATGGAGAGTGGTGTTCTGTAGAAAATGGGGCTTTTAAGGTTTTCAAAAATATTAAAAAAAAAAATTAAAAATATTTAAAAAAAGATACATTGAAAGTTTGCAGTACTTAGAAAAAAACACCTTCTGAAGGTCTTGAAATATTCTTGGAAATGTGTCTTCCTAACTGTTGTATGACAGATTTTCAAGTACATGCAAGTTACCTGCTAGAATCATAAATGTTGCAAAAGACCTCTAGATCATCTAGCAAACAACCTACCCAGCTATGCCATGTCCCTAAGTGCTACATCTCACATTTCTGTAGCACCTCCAGGGACAGTGACTCCACCACTTTCCTGAGCAGTACATTCTAATATTTAACCACTCTGTATGAGAGAATAAATTTTTCCTAATACCTAACCTGATACCCGTATGTGCGACAAGATGAGAGGCAACTATTGCCTCTCATCTTGTTTCTAGTTACTTGGGGGAAGAGACTGACCCCCCACATTGCTACAACTTCTTTTCAGGTAGCTTTAGAGAGCAGTGTAGTCTTTCTTGAGCCTCCTCCAGGGTAAACAATCCTTGTTCCCTCAGCCACTCCTCATAAGACATTTTCTTCAGACTCTTCACAGCTTCATTGCCATTTTTTGGACATGCTCTGTGGCCTCGGTGCATACAGTACTCAAGGTGCAGTCTTACCAGGGCTGAGAACAGAGGGGACAACCACTTCCCTAGTCCTGACTACAACAGGATCCTGGCTTGTATCAGAAGGAGTGGCCTTCTTGGCCACTGGACTCACTGCTGGCTCATGTTCAGCTGTTCGTTGGCTAGCACCCTCAGATCCTTTTCTACCATACAGTTTTCTAGCCATTCTGCCCTAAGCCTGTAGCATTGCTTAGAATTGTTGTGACTAAAGCGTAGGACCCGGCACTTGATCTTGTTGAACATCATACTGATGAGGATGGTTCTCAGACCAACAATCTATCCTACCCAGATCCCTCTGTAAGGCCTACCTACCCATCAGCATTTAAAGCTTGATGTCATCTGCAGACTTACTGAGGGTGCTCTCAGTCCTCTCATACACATCAGCAGTGAAGATTTTAAACAGGAATGGCCCCAGCACTTACCTCTGGGAAACACCACTAGTGACTGGTAACCAGATGGATTTAACTCCATTCACCACCACTCTCTGGACGCAGTCATTACCTTGTGAAAGACTTTGATAAGTTTAGGTAGACTGCATCCACAGCCTTTCCATCATCCACGAGGTAGATCACCTGGTTATAGAAAATGATTAGGTTGTTCAAACAGGACTTGCCTTTGATGAACTTGTGCTGAATAGGCTTGATCACCTGGTTATCCTACACATGCTTGGTGATCACACTCAAGATGATCTTCATAACCTTCCACAATATATGAAGGACAGGGTGGCAGGCCTGTGGATCCCTGGATCCTCCTTCCCACCCTGCTTACAAATGACGTCTTGTTGACAAGTCTCCAGTCATTCGGGACCTCCCCAGTTGACCAGGACTGGTGGAAAATGACTTGTCAAACTACAGTCATTAATCACTGTGGAGTGTGTACCTGTTGACCTTACGGCTTTTCTTATTAGAGCATGATATATATATATTAGTAATGATTGTGATGCACAGTTGCTTCAACCTATGCATAGTCACACTTCTATAGTATGATTTCATAATTGGTTTCATTTCAGTTAATGGGAAAGGACTTGATCCTTAATTCAAGGTTTTTTTATTGTCCAAAGTGAGGCTTTTTTTTAGTTTGAACTGGTAGGTATATCAGCAGTTTGCTTCTTCCAGGAGAGTTATTTCTTTAGATATTTCCACTTCTGTTACATCATTTCAGAAATCTTGCAGACTCTCTGCAGCACAGTGACTGATTTCAACTAGTTCTTGCACAAGTTGCCAGAGAAACAATCCTTCAGCTACATTCTTGACTTGGAAATTCTCATCCGTGCTGTGTGCCAACACTGCAGCATTGTGTTGCATCTGCATCATTTTATCGCACCTTGATAAAAATAGTCACAGAACTGAAACCAACACTGCAGGCATCAGCCTTCTGTATTACACAATTCCAGCAGACCACAGCACTGCAAGCTGCAAGGAATTGCTTATGTGCCTTGAAGCTTAAGAAATACTTTCAGACTCAAGGCTATAACTGCAGTAATGCAGAAGAAGGTGTATATCAGAAAGACTGCTATCCCTGAAGTACGCTTTTTGGGAGGCTTTCTTTTTCTGCCCTACACAAAACAATTTGTTTTCACTACTTTGTGAGCCAAATTACTTTGCAGTAAATATTGATGGTCCCTTAGGGAAAGTATTTTTCTTTGGTATTCTTTTATTTTTAAATTTATATTTTTAGTTTATTCTTGAATACTGTTAAAGTGATGGTTTCACAAATGTGAATTCTAGTCAGACTTCACAAATGAACAGAACATTTTGGAATACAGGAATGCAAGAAGCATGAGAGATTTACAGAATACTGGAGAAAAAAAACAAACAAACAAAAAAAAACAAACCCAGGCAATACTCCTGTTAAGTACAAAGCTTCTTAGTCCATTTGTTCTTCAGATATCTTGTTGCTCCCTTTGTTTGTTTGTTACCATTTCAAAAGAGAAGTAAACATATAGGTTCATAGAGATAGTGCCTTGCACCTGCAGAAAACTGAAGATCACTAACATGCTGTATTCTGTACTCAACAGCCCTTTCTCTGGTGCCAGTTTTGGCAGGTTTGTCATCTTGATCTACAAGATACTGGTGGTTCGGGCAGAGATTTCCTATGCTCCTGATCTGAAGTGCTATTCAGCAAAGTAGTTATTTGGCTTTAAACAGAGGAGCAGTTCCTCCCTGTGATGGAGTGGAAGGACAGTCATGGAATGACTGGGCGCAAGCTGGCGAGCCCTCCCGGGGACTCATGTTCTCTGCTTAGAGGAGTCGTAGCTGGCCTCTTGTAAAAGTGCAGCGTGGTCCCAGAGCCTGAGAACTTTAAAGATGTTATTCCACCTGCTGCTGGGACACTGTTTTTTTTAGAGGCCTTGGGAGCTGATTCTAGGCTCAAGGATAGTACTGGGAAGTAGATGGTGCTGAGGTGCATAGTGTTGGACTGACACCAGGTCGAATGTATCTGTCTCCTGAACCTAGCTTTCACACAGCTCTGTGTTTGTCATTAGCATGGTAACTGTTCTTTCTGTGTGACAACATTGTCAGTATTAACGTCATACAGTGTTATAATGGGTGTATGTTGTGATGTCTGCCTTCGATCAATGTGAGTTTCTGGGCTGATGCTGCAGCAGTCAGGTGCTCATACCCACAGTGTACTCTGCAGCAGACTGTCTGTTAGCTTTAGAGACTGTGGGAGGATATGATCTAGGCTTGCAGAGTTCTTTTCTAGCAGTGAGAAGCCTGCTGTTGTAGAGAAGAAGCATGGAGCAATGGAATCTGCTTTTTCTGTTCTTCGGGGCATGATGCTAGGAGAGACTGGCAAAGTTATCCTTGGGCTGTAAGAGATTAGGTGGTTTGCAGTTAAAAGTTCCAGCAGTGATACTTCAAAAGGGCAAAGCTGATAGGAGTTTAGCGCCTCAGAGCTATGTGGAAATAGTGTGGCTTACAGCTGCAACACGCATACCTTGAAGAGTTGTGAGAGGGATTGCTCCATGAGGGCGTCTTGCATGGGAAATAACATGTTTTTTGATCAGGGACGCAAATTTGCGATTTGATAGAGAAGTGAGCAGTGAGCAAAACTGGGCCTAAAACTTTCACTCAACTAAAAAATGTCTATGGGATTCCAAAGTACCACAGCAACAGTTTTGTCATATTTTAGGGGTTCATGGTCTCAGACTGCTGTATTTCTGCTGGGACATAAATGGTAAAGTTGGGTTTGAGAAGGTGATTAATGCTCTGTGACCTCCTAGGCTGATTAAACTTGGAAGTATCTGTAAAAATTGCTGTAGTGCCTGAGATGAGGGGATGTTGATGTGCACCAGCACACATATAGATTCACATGAACCAGAGCCAGCCTCTTTCAGTATGAGCAATCAGGTTTGCTATTCTTCCTTGACCTCTGTGCTGTCTCGTCTTTGCCAGGCTCTCAGAGCTTTGTCTGCCACTGATGAAAACTTTCTTTGTACGTATGTACAATTGCATGAACAGTGGTGTTGAAGAAAAGCAGAACAGAGAACATGGTATGCATTTGTCTACCTTGGGGTAAAGATGGTATTAGTTGTTGTCGCAGATGGCAGAATTTTTGACTAAGGCTAGTCTTGTGGCTAATGGTGCTTATGAAGATAGAGTGGGCTACGTTGGGATAATTCCTTCATTGATATTAAGCATGTCTTCTTCCTTTAAATTGTGCAGAATTCAAGTATGTGTTTTTGACCAGTCCTTCATTCTTCTTGCTGTAAAAAATCAAATACAGAGTTGAAAGTGTATACTCATTTAAGAGCAACATAGTTTTACATGTGAGGTTCAAGCTCATTTAAATTAATGGTAATCCATGTCCAAGCATGTCTGGAGACAGTCAGAGGAGGGGCTGCCTGAACAGTAAGTTGTGGTACGTTAATTTTGAGGTTGGCCTTTTTTTTTTCGTTTCTCATTGATAGCATATGAGGAATGTATATTTGCAGTGATAGGTGTTTTAAGTCTCTTTTGTATCAGGATATTGATTTTCACATAAACACTTTCTGCAATTGCATGGATGGAATAATCAGATTGTTTTCTTTCTGTAAAAACATGACTGTTAGTGATTTGAACTGTTATTTGAATGCTGAGGAGTTAATTCCCTCACTCCCACTATGAATGATAGAATTTTCCAGGATGCTGGAAGTATAAAAAGCTAGTACAGATTGTGCTGATTCTGCAGTCCTTGATTTACATGTTTTTGACAGGGTGTTGGTAGTGATCGAGCTGACTACATTTTGTGTGTTAGGCAGTATTGATGTGCCCTCTCAATCCTCAAGAGCTAAAAGAAAATGTGTATGCCTGTCTTTGCTCCAAGAAGGTGGAAGTTTGTGATTTGCCATGTCTACTTTTAATTCTCCCTGATATGCAGAGAACAGATATTTAAGGCTGTTTCTTAACTCATCTGAGTCCCACTCAGCTAATGTTTGTACTTTCTTTGCCTGTAGGAGGGAGATAAAGAAGTAATTCAATAGCTCTCAGTCTGCGCTGTGGTGAGCCCACCTCCCTGCTATTGTCTACTCCTTTACTCTCCTTTTTTTCAATACCTGTATATTTCATGCACGTATTTCTGGAAATGTCTTCACTGCAATATGAAGAAGCCATATGAAGAAGGCGTTATTATCTCTGCTTTGCAGATGGAGAACTGAAACACAGAGATTAAATGGCTAGATAACACTGGATCTTAGATCCTGAGGCACCTTAGCCATAAGATTGTTTTTGTATTTCGTCCTTCACTAGTGGGTTTTCTCTCACACTTTGACAGGCATAAATAACTAAAATCACATTATCCTCTGTTGTAGTTCTAGATGCTTGTTTCGTACGCTGTGCCTTCTTTTACATATAGTTAATTTCTACCTACTTTTTTGTGATGCTCTTTTTCTGTCAACAGTAGCCCTGCTAATGCAATTGGATTTATCCAGCTGCTGCACCATCTGGGAAACAAGCTAGTTAGTTGCTTAGAAAACAACACAGAATAGAGCTACTGAGATATGCCAGCAATCATTTCAGCTGGCGAGATTCTTTGAGTCAGGGAGCTGGGAGGATCTGAGTCTTTCTCATCTGGATGTAGTCAGGATTGTGTGGGTATTAGTGGTAGAGCTCAAAGGGCTGTTGAGGAGAATGGGGCTACATCTGGCTGGCAGCAGGTCACCTGTGGTGTTCCCCAGACTCAGTTCTACGGCCTGTCCTGCTCTGCAGCTGCAGTGTACCCTCAGCAAGCTGATGAAACTGAATGAGGTGGTGCTTTTGACTCCTTGGAAGAATAAGAGACCTTGTAGAGGGATCTGGATGGGTGGGAGTACTGGGCAGTCAGCAACAAAAAAAGAAAATGTGGACTGCTGCACCTGAGGTGGAGCGATGCTGGATACAGACACAAATGGGAAATGAGCGGCTGGGGAGTAGCTCAGCACTCCTGCAGACATAAGGGGTACTGGTGCCTGCAGCTCAGCACAAGTCAATAGTGTGCCCTGGAGCCCAGGGGCAAACCATATCTTGGGGTGCATTAGCATAGCACAGCCACTTGGTCAAAACCCACTGTGTTTAGCCTTGGTGTGACCTCACCCTGAACAATGTGTGCAGCTTTGGGTTCCACAATGTAGAAAGAATGTTAAAGTCCTTGAAAGTGTCTGGAGGAGGACAGCACAGCTGGTGCGACAGGGCAGGAAGGCATGTGCTATGAGGAGAGGCTGAGGGATTGCACTGGGATTGCGCAGCCAATAGAAGCAGGGGCCAGGAGGTGACCTCAGTGCTCCTGCAGCTCCCTGAGGAAGGGAGGCAGAGAGGTGTTCTGCTCCTGGGAACTGATGGCAGAGTGGGAATGGCAGCATGGGAACTGCCAGAGAAGGGTCAGGCTGGGCATCAGGAAACAGTTCTGTGCTGTGAAGGGTGGTCAGGCACTGAAAGAGCTTTCCTAGAGAAGTGATTGTTGCCCTCTGTGTCGGTGTTCAAGAG
Source organism: Meleagris gallopavo (assembly GCF_905368555.1). Lineage (NCBI taxonomy): Eukaryota > Metazoa > Chordata > Aves > Galliformes > Phasianidae > Meleagris > Meleagris gallopavo. The sequence continues at coordinate 21,445,478 of NC_139435.1, forward strand.
GTTGGTCAGTGTCTTCAGTAATATGTATTAGCTTTTTGTTAGCCTTGATGTGATCAGACAGTTGGAGTAGGTGATCTTTGTATATCCCTTATAACTGAACTATTTTGTTCTATTTAGATTTAAACTGTGGAGTGTGTGCTGAAATGTAATTATTATTTCTTACTTAGCCCATTGAGTAAGAGAGCAAAAAGATGTGAAGACATAATCAACTTCCAAGCAATGCACACACAGCACTGTAATACCTAGAGTGATGTGTATAGGCAGTCCACTAAGCACAACATTTACCCTTTTAACTTTCTGAGTACCAGATTTCCAATTTGATGGCTTGCACTGCACGCAGCGCTCCATCTCACACCATTCTAGTGACAGCAGATCCATCAGGTACATCATCTGTAGCAGGAAGCCATAGGAGTGTGGGGATAAGCTCCAGAAGTGCAACTGCTTTGTGTTGCCATACTATAAAGCTCTGAATTCTTAGCACCTTATTTTTATTCACTTTGAATTAAATCAGGATTTGCAAGTAAATGGTGTGCCTAAAATACCTGAAATAAGCAGAATAGCCAAGGTCATGCTTAATTTCTTTGCTGTGACAGAGACCTGTAATTGATCATCTATCTTGTGCTGATTGTCTAATTAGTTCAGGGCATTCAATGTGTAAGTATCAAACCTGATAAAGTTTTGTCTCACTGAAGACAACATTTGTACTGAATAGCTGTTTTCAATTTCAGAATTGCTGGCATCAGACTACTTAGGCTTCAATTGACAGGCATGAGTGCTTCACTGTGCTGCCTGCCATTAACCCCACCCCCAAAAGATATTTTAAAAATGAGAGAAGTTACAGATCGTGACAGTAACTGTTCCAAACACATCAGGATTGAATGCTATCAAACGTGAAGTGTGCTGGATTTCTTTCCCTAGTTCATCTGACTTTTACACAGAGAGTTCCTTAAGTCTATTGTTAGGAGCGGAGCAGGGCGGTGGGGTTGGCCAATGGTGGAGCTGAGCACACAAAAATGGCTCTGAACAAGGAGCAGCATTCGCCTTACAGGAGTATGTTGTTTGGGATTCTCCAAACTTAAGTGCTGCAGTGACACAGCAGAATGCTCCATTTTTTTAAACCATTCTTCCATCTGAAGACAGTGGGCTTTGGGTTTTAATTTGTGTGTTGTTAGAAGTTGTGAAAACAAAAAAGATGTAAAAAATTTTACAATTTAACAGGTTTTTTTTTTTAATAGATACCTTTGAGACTTTGTTTTTAAACAATATTTTATCTGTTTTTAAAAGGAAAACCCTGATATTAATATTATATGTTTGAAAGATTGAGAAAGATTGTATTGGAATGGTTGTTTACTGGAATTACTCATTTTTTAACTTTAAAAGCTTTCCGATAACATAATCTTAAGTTAAAAAAAAAAAAATAAAAAATTGATCTTTTCTATAATTGAATTAATTATTTTTTTCTCAAAATATGGCTTAGTTGACTGAGGCTTAAATGTAGAATGTATGGTAATGGATGAATACTTACTGCTTTAGAAAAATGATTGTATTCACATCTTGTTAAGGAATTAAGAATTTCACCTTTAAGCATAGGGTATTGCTGTTGATTTTATAGGATATGTAGTAAAATATGGCAAGATGTGTGAGGACAGGAGAGGGTATAAATGTGTGAAGTGAGCTAAGCTACTGCAATGAATTACGTGTCTTAAATCTATGACTTCTTTATGTGAATGCCTTGAAACACTGAAAACATCATTACCACTCCTGAGCAGAGAATACATTAGCGTGCAGATTTATACTCATGGTACCACAAAAATGGTTACCAACTGATTTGAAGATAGAGTGTGACCCTTTCTCAATGCCTCTGAGTGCTAGCAAGCAAGGTTCTCAAAGTAAAACAGGATGTTTTAGTATTGGTTGTAATACAGATTTTTATTTTTTCCTCTGGCATTTGTGACAATGAAGTCAAAATTTAAGTGCCACAGTACTTGCAAAAAGGTGATATTTTTACATGATTCTTCTGTTTTTCCTTTCTGTGCTGGACCACAAAAACTAGCACTTCGAACTGTAGTAATGCATTCTCTATCTGTGAAGATAGATGTAAATCTAGTGATAACAATTGGAAATAGTTCTTTCATACTTTTGCAGCTAGTTTGCTTGCTTGCTAAATTAGCTCCAAAGCTAATATTTGGGACAAGAACAAATGGGTAGCCTTGTAGATAGAGCATGAGTGACTCCTTCCACTACAGGTAGCAAAATGTTGGATTAAAAATAATGCTGCCTGAAATGAATTCCTATGTTTCATGTGAATAACTGCACAATATATTTAACTTCCAATTAATAGCGTATATCTATCTAGAAACTTTCAGAAATGGGAAGAGATGCTGTGACCATTGCTTTTCCTAAATGTGTTTGTGCTAAGTAATATATACCACACTGGAACAGTAGGAAGTTGATCTGAATTTGTATGTTACTTTACAACTGGTTAGAGCAATAATGTTTACTTATGTTTATAAACATTTCTAAGTAAACTCAGAAATCTGGCAGACGTGCATTGCACACCCACAAAACACTTTTTTCAGTGAGTTCTTCAGCTAATTTTTACGCTCTACATCCCACAGTGACAGTTGTGTGAAGTCAGCAGTGAAAGGTAATAAACATCAAAATCAACCAGTAGAGGGAGCAAGATCTCAAATATTGCAGCTAAGAATACTAAAAAGTATTAATTAGTGCATTTTAAGGACTGAATGTACTATTAAGATCCTGAGATTCAATTTCCTATGTAGATTAGGTGGTAGAACTGTACCTGCTAATGCTTGTACCTATCTTTTTATTCTTGTTTGAAGTGATTTTTATTTTTTTTAGGTAAAAAGGTGCCTAACTTACAGGTTAGTGATGGGACATCAAGTGGGTAGGACAAAATAAATCAAAACTCTTTTTTTTTTTCATCCAATTCCTGCATCTTGCAACCTTACTTCTACCTGAGGAGTTGGGCAGGAGGGAGTTCGTGATGCCTGCAACCTGTGTCTTCTTCCACATCCCTCTTGGGTGTTCCTATACTGTATGACCAACATACTCTTTTAGTCTTGGATAAAGTTGAATAAATCAAGCTTTTCAGACGGCATATAGCAGATTATTTTTAAGTGTGCTCTAGCCCCATAGGTCTCATCTCCTTACTCCTGTGAGAGATTTTCCTGCTTACGCACCTGAGGGATGTGTATTTTTAGATATGCTGTCATATTAGGAGCACCTATTTAACTGCATATCTGTGAGAGGACCTGAATTCTTTGTGTTGTCTGTGCCCTCCACATTTCTGCTTTACACTGTGAGTTTTTTGTGTGGTTTTTGTGTGACCTCATGTCTGCTAATAACAGAATGTCAGATGTTCAAACAAGGTTGCTTTATCCAACGATAAACCGTCTTGTTCCTGTCATTGTTTACCTCTTTGTTTTCATTTGCTAGAAAGGGTACTACTTTTTTTTTCTTTCCAAATCACTGATAGCAGTACTGAATTGCATTCAGTGGAGAACAGAGTCCAGAATTAACTACAAGAAACATTTAATGTTTTTAAAGGGTTTTTTTGAATTTTAGTGTTTCCTGTATCTTACATAAATTTTTATGTTCCGCTTAATTAACTTGTTAAAACATGATGTGGAAATGTGTTGAATGTTTTACATTCTCAGTGAATTTTTAACTTGAATGTTTAATAATCAGACTTGGAATCTTGTTTTAAAGCAGAACTGTTCAGGCCGACTGAGCTAGGCGTAGAGCTGTGTTTAGTGACGTCAGGCATGTTGCCATACCTGAATACTGTTACTAATGGCAGCTAGTATCCTGTTTGTTCTTTTAAAGGAATGCTATTACAGGGTGGCTTAGTTTCAGTGTTGTAGAACTTCCATATATTCCAAGATACTTTGAAAAGGGCAATAATTGCACGAGCAGCTCAGGCAGTTCCGTTCTCTCTCTTTGTATAGTAGTTAACTGACAAAAAAAGGGAACAGCTAAAAGAAAACAAACTCCTCCCGGCACATCTGCAGCCCTCATTGTAATCTGATGTTATTCTGGTTACTGATTGAATGAATGAAAAGCATTTCTTTGTTGCTTTGTGATAGCATTTTAACAAATATAGGAAAGATGTGCTAAGGCAAGAGTTACCTCTATTTTTTCTCATTCACATTTTATGAATTTACTTTTCCAATCCAGTATGAGGCCTGTGCTGATGTTAGGATTTTACTAGTTTTGGGGTATTGAAGGAACCCTATTATCTACACTGTTACTGGTAAACTTCATTTGGTGTGTATCTTGTAAAACTGATAAGATTTGGGCAGTTTGTAATGCCTCTGGGCAACGATTCCAGAACAGTTTTCATGTTTTGAAAAATTCCACTGTGTACTGACTTATTAATCAGAGTGAAGAAGCTAGGTTAGATCTAACTTCTTTACTGGAATACTATATGCAGTATATTGATTTAGTGTTGGTATTGCACTTTGATTTTAAAGATAAGCTACTTATCTTTGTGAGTGTTTTGTGGCAGTGAAACAGTACTATGTAACTGAAAAGTTTCTGGAGAATATTTTATTGCTATTTATCACTGAAACTAAATGTTGACATTCAACTAAGTGTTGAAATTTTATTTTATTTAATTTTTTGCTTATGTATTGAATGGAAATCTTTCTTAGAGAAGGGAATCCTTTTGTAAGCTTGCTTTTGGGGAATGAATTTTCCTCAAATGTGGATTAGATACCTTTAATGGCTTGGGTGATGTTTTCATCTTCATGTGAATGTATAACAGAAAGCTTAGTGATCCTTATCACTAGCATTACTATCTGATACCCTACGTAATGCTTTGTGATAGAACTTATCAGCCAGGTTACATAGTGAAGCATCTCTCAAGTGGTCAAGTTGCCTGAGCTGCTTACTGTTTTGGGTGGGTCTGTGAAGCTGAAAACCAAATAGTATTCATAATGTGTTTGCAGGTTCTCGTGCTGTATCGTATATGCAGATTCTTATTTTTAATGCTACAGAATTCAGTGTTTTAAATTTAAATTAAATTTAAAATAGTGAGTTATTTGTAGTTGCCAAACTTTTCAGTAATGTTCTGATGCAGAGAAATGTATTTAATTGTCAAATATGTATTTATTGTGCCACATATCTATTCCTAGCAACTTTGTTTTTACATGTTTCGGAATATGGTGTAATCTACATTATGCAATTTTTTGTCCAGTTGTACATGGTAGAGATGAGTAACTACACTCTGCTGACGTACTGGCTGTTTAGTCTGTGTCTGCTGGATTGTTTCAGGGATGAGCAGCCCTGTCAGATGGCAGAGTGAAAGAAAGCTCCAGCATGATGGATATATGCTGCCAGAGGACTAGTCCTGCTGTCCCTGCTTGTCTGCCCAGCTGTTTGCTCCTTCTTGTTCTCTTCTTCTCGGCCTGGTGCTGGCTGTCGCTGTCTGAGCTGATTCAGCTTGTAAATTGTGGAAAGAGGGTGCTCCTTCAGACAGCAGCTGTGTGGAACCAGTTTCATTTGCTTGCAAACCTTTCTCTCCCTTGAGATGTTTGCTTTGAAATCTGGTGTTTCTGTGGCATGGAAAGTCTTAGGCTGCAGGCACCGCTGTGGAAAGGATGTTGTATATTGACAGGCATTATGAAGTCTTCACCATCATTTACATGTAGTACCCTCTGTGATAAGGCCTTTATTTCCCCTTATGAAGCTTTTTCTTTCATCTAAGCTTGTTGTGGAACTATGCTGGATTTTCACAACTCCTCCCTTAATCTTTGCGTGTCTACTTCAGAAAAATACTTGGTCTCCTTGCTTTTGAACTCATGTTAGAAACAGCCTAACCAGTTAGCAGGACTGCTTGTGTCTAATTGTGTATGGAAAAGTTAAGTGAACCTAAGCTTGAATTCACAGGTCATGTAATTCTGGGAGCTATTGCTTGTTGGAAAGCCTATGCAGGGTGTACGGACGGAATTGTAAGGGTTTAAACCCTTACAAGCCAAAATGAGCAATATGCAACATTGAACGTAGAAAACATTCTGATGTTGATACACTGTGTTGCTACACAAATGGACAGAAGCTTTTACCTTGATTCCTTTGTTCCGTTCTGCATCTGGAAAAATACGGTTTGTTAGATCATAACGTGTATTGCAATACCCAAATCTCTGTAATGGCTTTAGATATAGTCATCTGTCTGGTTACACCTAGAAGGAGTGGATGATTAATGCCATCCAATTGCAGGCAGTAATCATTCTTTTTCAAGCGGATTTTTGCGAACGATGTGATAGATGGATCTTGCTTCAATTTTGAAAGCTTCTAGTTGATGTTTCAAAATCGGATCCTTCCAATCATTATTGTAAAAATAGTAGAGTTTATCAAAGAAATCATTAGTTGAATTAGTGTGGCTTTGCTAGAGAAGACTTGTACTACGTGGCCTAATATAAAATGGGTTTTGAGCTCTTTGTTCCAGGATCACCCCGCAAATCATGCATTTGGCTGAGTGTGACTTGAGTTAAAGAAGCTGAGCTATTCCTTTAACTGCTTCTTAGGGAGGCAGAGATAGCTTAGGAAGAGGAGAGATAGCTTGCAGGGAGATGAGGGTGCTGAAACTTTCCCTGCGTGATGGAAGGCTTTGTTGTTACTCTTCAGCCAGTGCTGTTCACAACATCCAATAGGTGAAATTCCCTACCTTCATCGCTAAACACAGATGCAAATTACAGACAAAAGCTCGGGTGAGAGATGATGAAGTAATTGAGTGTAAAGAGAAGGAGATGTTTCTCAGTGCTTATGCGGAGATTTGAGAATCCCCTTCTGAAACAGCAGAAGGTTCAGCAGAACTTAGCAGTTTCTATAGAAAGGGGGGTTCTCAAGCACGCGTGCCTTCACACAAACCCTTAAAACTTCACACGATATGAGGACAAATACAGGGAAAAGAATTGGGTGAGAATTTTCCAGTCACTGATGTGAATACCTCCTCTGTGTCCATGGGTGGTGTGAGAAGTGCAGCCACCAGGAGGGAGGCACTCCTGCTGAGCCCCTCAGGGAATATGATGGGGATTGCCCTGCGCACCAGCTTCTGCAGTGATTTGTATCGGGCAGTTTAAACAAGAAAATCTGATCCAAGACCTCCATTGGACTGTTTCCACTTCCTCTCATCTGTAACTGATCTCTGCTAAAACTAAGACGTTTATGGAGGGTTGTTAGATGGCTGTATTGTTTGGATCCATGCTAGCCTGCCTTTGTTTGCAGTGATGTGTCTGCAGGGCATTTATCCTAATAAGGTGCTATTAGATGCCTATGTGAACTCATTTTAAACATGTTCATTTTTTTTTCTTTCTTGCCTTTGACTTGTGCTTATCATCCAATTTATTAACTGAAGATTTTTTTCTATGCATTTTCTGAGTATGATTAAGTTTTTGTGTGTGACTTAAAAAACTGTACGCTGAGAGGATGTTCTCTGCATCCCTCAAATAAGCATGTTGTAGCTGGCTGATTAGGGAACTGGTACCTTCTTTGCAATGTGTATTTCTGGGCACTTTTCAAAACCATGGCTAGTATTTTGCTGCTCTGTGGCATGCAAAGCTGGAATCCTCAGTGGTGCTGGGTTGGCCCCTCCAGATCGTCTCTGCAGGGGTGTGGTGGTTTCACAGTCCTGTCAGTCCACTCTTGCACTCATTCCTCCTCAAAAGGGAGAAAGTGCAGTGAAAAAAGGCTTGCAGGTTGAGATAAGGACAGGGAGATCACTTTGCTGTCATGGCAAAACAGATTCAGCATAAGGGAGATTAATGTAATGCATTGCCTACTGCTAATAGACTCCAGCCAGTGGCTGTCCCTTTTGTAACAGCTGGAGCTGGCTCTGATGTGCCATGTGTTGCTGGGCTCTGCTCACAGAGGCCAACTGCTGCAGGTTCTCCGCTAACAACACCCTGCAATGTAAGGCCAATGCAGCTATGCAGGTTGTGGTCAAGAAGGCCAGTGGTATCAGAGGGTACATTGAAAAGAGCATGGCCAGCAGGTTGAGGAAGGTGATCTTTCCCTTCTACTGTGCCCTGCTGAGGCCACATCTGGAGTACTGGGCTCCCCAGTCAATATGGACAGGAGCTACTGGAAAGAGTTCAGTGGAGGGTCACAAAGGTGTTGAGGGGCCTGGAAGATCTCCCTTCTGTGAAAGGCTGAGACCTGGAACTGTTCAGCCTGGAAATAAGATTGAGAGGGGATCAGGGGTTGTATCAGTGCTTATAAATGTCTGAAGGGTGGAAGTCAGGTGGATGGGGCCATGCTCTTTTCCATGATGCTCAGGGACGAGAGGAGTGGGCACAAACTGGAACACAGAAAGAAAGTTCCATATGAACATGAGGAAAAACTTGTTTGGGATGGAGCACTGGGACAGTTTGCCCACAATGGTTCTGGAGTCTCCTCTGGGGATATTCAAGATCCACCTGGATGCCTTCCTGTGTGACCTACTATAGAGAACTGCTTTAGCAGGGTTTTGCTCTGGATGATCTCCAGAGGCCCTTTTGAAGCACTACAGTTCTGTGGCAGTGAGGTGTAGCAGTAATTCCAGACCTTCTCGCGTGCTGTGCAGATGTGAGCGAGCGTGCTTGTCTGGGCAGAGGCAGCACGGCGGTGGCACTGGCTGGGCCTGCAGCAGAGTGCAGAGCTGCAGGGGAAGCGGAGGTGGGGCCGGGCTGGAACGAGGGCGAGGAGGAGGAGGCAAAGGAAGAAAGTTGGGAGGAGGAGGAGGAAATGACTCAGGGCACCTGAGCGCTTAGGTCACCCACTGTTTGGAGTAGAAACGGTGCTGTTAGCCTCTCTCTGCCCTTCTTGTGGCAGCCTGTGTTCCAGGGTGGGCTTTCCCAGCCAGCGCGCTGTCCAGTGCAAGGAACAGCGACTAAGCGCAGGCTTTGCGCCGGGCTAGGCCCGCGGTCCCCTGAGCGCTCCCGTACGCGAGCGCAGGCCGATCGCCGTGCGACCACTGTTCGCTTCGCCCGGGCCGCGGCCCGCCGGCTGGTGCCGCCGCGGCGCTGCGGAGCTCCTCTGCCCAGCCGCCCCTCCGCGCGCCCCCAGCGCCTCCCGCCCGCCCCAGCGCCGCGCCCGGGGCCGCCCGGCGCCCTCACCTGGCGCCGCCGCTGGCGGGGGGCGGGGCGGGGCGGGGCGCGCGGAAAGTTGCCGGCGGGCCGGGCTCCTCTGGGCGGGCCTCTGCTCTCCTCGTCTCCGGCTGCTGGGAGCGGTGCGGAACGCGGCGGCTCTCTCTTCTTTCCGCGCGTGTTATGGCCGTGAGCGGCGCCGCGCTCTGAGCGCCGAGGTATGGATATGTCGGACCCCAATTACTGGACGGTCCTCTCCAACTTCACGTTGCCCCACCTGAGGAGCGGTACCCGCCTGCGCCGGACCCAGAGGTAAGGGCGCCCGGCAGGCCCGGCCCTGGGCCGCCCCTGCGCTGCCGGCCCCGCGCGGCCATCCGTCCGTAGGGCTGCGCCGTGCCCGGCTCCTGCGGGCTTTCAGTTAGCTCTCTGATGTTTGACCTTTTATCCGCAGCGCGTATACTTTATATGGACAACTCCGGGAGCCTACTTTGTTAGCTGCTCTTAAAGAGACCGCTCTGTGCAGCTGCGCGGTCTGAGGCGGGCTGGGTGACGTTTGTACATACAGGGACGGCCTTTATTTATTTTTTTTCTTTTTTTTTTTCTTCTTTTCTCCCCGCTTTTTTGCCTTTTTTTTTTTTTTTCCCTCTCTTTTTTTTCGGTAGCTTTTCTTCTCTTGACCGGAGGGAAGCGGTTCGCGGCACCTGGTCGCCGCCAGCCGCCCGCCGGGTGCCACCGTGCCCGCAGTCCCGTTCCGCAGCCGCTGTCGCGCTGCGCCGAAGTTTGTCGCTCCGCTCGCCTCCCGTCCGCCGTGCTGGGACGTCACCCGCCGCGGTGTGCAGCTCGATACACTTCTGTGTGAAGCTGCCGTCAGTGTCTGCGCGGGGTTGTCCCCGGAGACGTGACACGGCTCGCACAGGGGCGGGGCGGGGGCTGCGGGGCCCGAGGGTCCGTGCGGTGACACGTCCCTACGGAGCAGCGTCTGTAGAATGGCGGAAAGTTAGAATAACAAACCGAGGGCACGCCTCTCGCGTGAAAGTACTGCTGCGGCGCATACCCAGCCCGGACCTAACTTGAGTTAGCTACGAGCGCCAGGTTTTTTGGTGTTCAGTTATTATGCTCCTTCTTGTATATCATGTCCTCTTAAATAACATCTCAATATGTGTAAATAACCTTTACGCATTATTTTTTTTGCTACAGATACATCTGTGTTTGAACAGCAGAAGTGGTGGGTCCTTTTTTGCATTTTCATTCTTCCTACACCTGTGGGAAGGTGCAGAAATGGTTTTTTTCAAAGTGTATGGGAGACCTTTCAGAATCACAGAGTGCACAAAATACATTTACACAGAAGACATATAATACTACAGAATTGTAGTGGAATGCTTTGGCTTCGACAAAAACTATTTGAAAAAATGTATAAAGCAGCACTGACTCCTGTCTTACATTTTGTAAGTATGGAGTATCAGTGAATAGAATATGCCGTATATATGCTTCTGTTCTGTGTACTACAGCCAACCCAACATGAGGAAGGGATTTCATTGATAGGGATCTGTACAGGCTTGAAAATTCAGCCCGTGTGAACCTAATGAGGTTAAACAAGAGCAGCCCTGCAGAGAAGGACTTTGAAGTCCTGATGGATAAAAAGCTGGAAATGAGCCAGCAGTTTGAGCTTGCAGCCCAGAAGGCCAACCGTGTCCTGGGCTGCATCAACAGAGAGGTGGCCAGAAAGGAGAGGGAGGGGATTGTAGCACTCTGCTTTGCCCTTTCCTCATGAAGCCTCACCAAGAGTACTGCATCCAGGCCTGGAGCCCCCAGCACAGGAAGATACAGAGCTATTGGGACAGGTCCAGAGGAGGGCCACAAAGATGAGCGAGGGCTGGAGCACCTCTCCTGTGAAGAAAGCTTGAGGGATTTGGGCATGTTTAGCTTGGAGAAGAGAAGGCTGCAGAGAAACGTCGTTGCAGCCTTCCAGTACTTCAAGGGAGCTTATGGGAGGGAGATAAAATTTTTTACACAGACTGATAGTGACAGGACAGTGGGGAACGGCTTTAAACTAAAGGAGGGGAGATTTAGGTTAGATGTTAGGAAGGAATTCTTTACTCAAGCAGTGGTGAAGCTCTGACACGGGCTGCCCAGAGAAGCTGTGGGTGTCCCATCCCTGGAGGAGCTCAAAGCCATGTTGGATGGAGCCCTGGGCAGCCTCAGCTGGTGGGTCAGGTGCTAGCATCACAGGGTTGGAAGTAGACTGTCTTAAAGGTCCCTTCCAGCCTAAGTCATTCTGTGATTCTGTTACAGGGGTTCCGTGTTGAACACCCTCTGCTCAGTAATAACCAGTATGTCATTGCACTGTGAATCTAAAAGCCATCAGTGGGGGTTCAGAGTTCTTCTCAGGTAGGTTCTCTCACTTGGTGGGAAACCTGGCATCTCCCTTGCTGACTGTCCCACTGCTCCAGTTCTCTTTGTGAAGGTGGATGTGTCCTCTCTGCCTGGCACTTATACCTGTTAATGTGTACAGAGTACATTCCAGAGTAATGAAACTGTCAGGAGAATTGAAAATAATACGGGCCATTCCTCTGGTTCTGCTCTGGTTAATTGAGATCTGCATTTTCAGAGCTCCATCTCATGTCTTCAGAAACTCACAAACCCAACTGCTGCATGAATCAAGTGGAAGAACGTACAGATAGCCTTTATGTACTACAGGATTCTGCCTCCTTCTGGAGAAGTGCTGTTTGATGATAGCCACTCATGTTGTGTGTTTCCAGGTGTTTTAAAGGATTGAAGATTATGAGTAGGCCTGAAGGGATCTTGTTCCTGTGACACATGAATCTGCTGGTTGTGTTTAAGTCTTGGGTCCACTGATCCAAGGCCTTGGGATTCCTTTCTAATGTGAGAGCTTTATTTTTATTTTGTTGGGTGCTTTTTTTTTTTTTTTTTTTTTTATCTTTGTTCCTCTAGCATGTTCTCTGACCTGTGTTACTGGGATTATTATTTCTTTACAGTTGAGATAATGAGAATTGTATGCAAACTCTAGGAATTTCGGTGTTTTTTTGGTATATATTTCCTTGAGGGAGGATTTCATTTCTCTTCTTGAGATTTTCTGAAGAAAAGAAGTAAAAGATAAGCTATTTTCCTTCAGGGGTTAGTGTTGAGCTGATCAACTGAGTTATAACAAAGGCATAAAACTTTATGGTCTTACTTGCTCACTGAAGTCTTTAATTAAGGCTTATTTCTTTCCTGCAGTAGATTTAACTGAACTCAATTGCAGCAAGTCTTGCTGGAAGTGGTACCTGAACAAGAAATATCCCAGCCTGACTTTCAAGTCAGGGAGTGAGCTTTCAGGACTAGCAGGTAGAAAAATTCAGTTATAAATTAGAGGCATTCGGTATTCAAGTCATCAAGTCTATAAATGACATGGATTTCACCATACCCTTTTACAGAAAAGAGGCATGCACACCACCACATGATCTTATTTTTCTGATGCTATAGATATGTGAGAATTTTGTAGTACTGATATGGTGTTCCTGACAGAAATGACATCTAGTCTGAATTGGAGAACGAAAGAGAGAGCATGAGGGAAAGACCATGCATGTATGTGTGTACATTATAGGCATGGATATGTACAACTACATAAACATGTATGAACACAAAGCACATTACTTTTTCATACTGAATATAGGTAAAATATATCTACTGCATGCTGCATTTTGCAGTTAACTCTTTCTTCTGTGGCTTCTATGTCTGACCTCTGTATTTAAAAAACAAACAAACAACCAAAAAAACAGCAAGTGAATGATTCTTTATTTAGTGCCTTTTTTTTTTTTCCCCCCTTGCTTCTTTGTGGCAGTTGCACTGAAACAGTATTATTACAGTCTGTCTTGCTTTGGGTCAGAGAGGTTGCATTGCTTCTCAGCCAGAATACACTTTTGGATGATTCTTGTGTTATTTGTATACAGTCATTGAAGTGGGACTGAAGAGACTTTCTTCATAGGCACTTAAAATATTCATCAATCATCAAGTAATTCTTCAAGCATTCAAAGAACTTCTAGCCATATTGGAAACATAGATTGTTGAATATATATATATATATATATAAAAATCATAACTCTTTTTGGAAACTCCTAGAGAGGGCAGAGTTGTTGCTGTAGTTCCGTTAGTTTTGGGACAGTGTGCTTCCTGGAAAATATGGAGCAGGCTTCTTGAACTTGGGGGGTTTGGCAGTTTGAGTAGATGGGATGATACAGTTACAGTGTAACTCCTGCTTTTGGCTCTCTTGTAGATCTTCCTTTTTCAACGTAATGATATGTTGTAGTATTAATATCCGATGAATCTATTCAGTATTTATTCAGTAGCGTGTGCTAAAAGGGGTCCTGTTGGAGTCATAAAAACAAGCAAAAAACCTGCACACATTTATTAACATACAAGCAGCCGCAGGAATTAAATATCACTGGGCTGATGCCAACTGAATGTGTCAGCGCTCCAGTGTGAATTATTTTACTTTTGTTAAATAGGGGTACAACTGGTTATAGCTCACCAAGGATTGCTGTTGATTGCATTTGTGTTATTTTGCTATGTGTTTCAGAGTGTGGTGATTTGGAGAGCTTAATCTCTTTCCTGCTTTCAGCCCTCTGTGTTCACCTTAACTTCTACATGCAAGACAGGGAGAATCAGAATATTTATTACTCTAGTAGATGTTGAATATGTTTAAGAAGAAGATAATTATCCTAAATCTGAGTGGGAATGAGAAATAGGCTTGAGCAGGCCATCAGGGCTTTAAAACACCTTGTCATCGACAAGGAAATTAGCAGGTGATCTGCTGGGCTTCCTGTGCAAGATAGTGAAGTGTTAATGTGTCTTGGGAGTTTTATTTCCTTTCTTTCACAGCAGAGGTTGTGTGTTAGGGGAATAGTCTTACAATTGCACTATCAAAGTGAGTATACTGTTCTTTTTATTCAATTTGGCTTACTTGGCCAATCTTTTTGTTTGAGCAATTAATGTATTTCAAGTTCTGCTTACAATTGAATGTTGGCAGCATTCAGTTTTTTCCAGTGAGCCATCATTGTTTCTTAGCTTCAGCCAGACTAGAGAGAATTCATCTGGTTGCATTCTTGTTTGGTGGTTGTTGGTTTTTTGTTTTTTGGGTTTTTTTGTTTGTTTTTGTTTTTGTTCTTGTTTTGTGTTTGTTTTTGATTAGTCTTTACAATGAGAATTTCTGTTTGTTTAGAATTAAATCAAGATCCTTACTTATATGGTAAGTAAGAATGAAAGAGTCGTCCTGTAGAAAACCTGGGGAAAGTAACAGTAAGACAGAGATTGAAGATAAAAAAAAAAAAGCTTGGAAAGTGCTGGAACTTGAGGAAGCTGGGTTTTAATTTAAAATTATTTTTATTTTTTAGCCACTGTGGTTAGTGTCTGTTGTTACAGAGTGGCAGACAGTCTTTGTCCTAGTACAGAAAACTAACAAGACAGTAGTCCAGTTCGGTAGCTGTGGTTGTTGGGACACATCACACGATATGAAGGCATTGCGCAGAGATGTCTGAATTCGGCTTACATCTGCTGTTGATGTCCTGCAGAGCCGTTAAAGTTCTTTCTGTTAGAAGTTTACTGATCCTTCTGAAATGTAATTTTTAAACATACTCCCTCATGCAGCTGTTAATTGCTGCGTTTTCTGCTGTGTCCTCTGTCAGATTCAAGTTCCCAGTAGCAGTAAGCAATGTACCCTGCTGTGTGGCTGCACGTGCTTCACTGATTGGTGAACCTACCTCCGGTAATTCTTTGTCAGAACTGTGAGATCAGCTAAGTGGACTCCAGGGTGGGTTCCCCATGAATTGGTTACACATTTCAGTGTGCATGACTTAGGAAGTAGGAAACGTGAGTGGCACTGGTGTGGTTAGTTACTGCGCGTGACCCAGTCAGTAGCTGGAGCTGCTGTGTTCCGAGTATGAAGGTTCTGCTAGCTGATTTAGGTTGAGCATGTTTAGTGACACTTAGTGAGTGGCACACTAAGTTAATAATGGAGTAAAACTGTTCTGCAAGTTGTGTAGTTCTTTTGTGTGCGTTGGCAAACCAATAGGCTGTACAGTGTTACGTTTGGTTTAAAAAAGAACAACATATGGAGTGAGGCAGGCTTGTTGAAGGGAGCACTGCTATAGCACCAGGGTAGGTGTATGTATGCCTCACTGTATTTCTCAAACAGAGAAAACAATGTTAACTTCGATTCAGGTGTATCACAGTCGATGATAGCTTGTGGATTTTCCCTTGGGAACCCTTCAGGTGATTTCGCCTCTGAATCTTTGCAAATTCAAAAACTACCATAACTGTGAAGCTTTAAAGCCTCCCAGCAACATACAGCGTTAAATAATTGTATGTAGCCATAATATGTGTCGTGTATCAGATTCTTGAATTTTATCTGATATGTCTATTGCATAACACTGTGCATGGTTACCTTACTTAATTTTTAATAGGACTTAAGTTTTCTCTGATGTAGGCATAGAAAGAGATCATTCGCACTTTACATTCTTGACATTTTTTATACATAGCTAAAACCACATTCTTCTCATCACTAGTGTTTCAGTTCTTTCTTTGTAGAAATACATATTCTGTATATTGTTGATACGTTTGTTTCCATATGCTATTGATCTGTTTGCTAGACCTGCTGCATTATGATCTTCTACCTGAATAAAGCGGGGATACAAAAAAAATAACCTTAAATCTCATGGCAGGTCAGTTCTGTGATTTTATTCGAAATGCTGAAATTGAATAGTAGCAAACTAGAAAACTCCTTGGCATGCTTCCCAGTAAATATAAACGTACCTCAGAAATACTGTAAACTGGAACAATTCCCAGATTGATCTACCCAATAGAAGGAATTCAGAAATACCAGCTTTGCATTGCTAGTGTTCCTGCTACTGACAGATAAGTACAAAAATATTGAGGTCATGCCAGAATAAATGTATCAGTTTTTTCTTCCTTTCTGTTGGTTAGCAATGCTCTTCACTAAATAATTATTTAGGAGTAAGGAAAACCGTCATGCTCTATTGTTTCTGAGAGATTATAATTATTATTGTAAGTAGAACCTGTTATTCTCATGAAATGCTGGCATGTTCAATTTGGTGATTAGAAAGTAAAAACTGCTGGAGTTTCCTTTTCCCACCCATTCTTTTTTTCTGCATATGCAGTAATTATGTAGATATTCCAGCATGTGATAGCCTGCTTTTGATCCCTATCACTTGGCTTTAGCCTAGGTTTAAAATTATACATTAATGAAAAACTGTTAAAAGGTTACCCACTGGTGATTTTTTTTTTTTCTTATGAAAACGTTGAAGGTGATGTCAAACAGGGAGCTGATTGCTGGCAGGAAAATGATTGTTCTGTCCACCAACTTACGGCCTGTCTTAACAATGGGTTTAAAACATAATTATTAATACCCAAATAAATCGAGGATACATACAGCATCTTAGGAGCATCTTAGTAGTTTGTGTGTAATATTAATGTTAGATCTAGGTAGTCCTTGGTACATTTAAATGTGTTTATTTGATTACTGAAGAAGTACTGCTCCTAATGATGTTTAATTTGTTGAAACATACTAATGTAAAGTGTTGCCTACTAAAATACTTCATTTTACTAAAAATGTGTAGACCTCATAGTGCTTGGATATAATAGTTATTGCATTGGAGAGTTTAAAAACATATTGTTTCTTTCATGAGAGTAAGTTTGATTTCTTGTGTGTGTCAGTGGGGGAATGCGTCAGTCTGAAAACTTCTTCTCTGTCTAACAGAATTTTTTTATTATTATTTTTTTTTTTCCCAGAGAACTTGCTTGACTGTAAGCTTAACCTGCTGTAGCATAGGAGTGCAAATATTAGCAGTGTCAGTGGATTTTTTTATGTTTACTTTTATATATACATCTGGGCAGACTAAATAAACACATGGGTGTATAGACATTTATGTACATAAATATTCAAGCAAAAGCTTTAAAATAATGGCTGTTCAGAAGTTGAGTATTAACATCACAAGGTCAGTTCCTCAGTTGGAAAAAACTTGCTCCCTTGTGCTTTGTTCAAAGATGCATAATGACAAAGAGGAAAGAAGCTATTTCATCTACAAGGGGATGTAATATGGCTATTTGTAATGGCCATTAATTAGTACTGTAGATTTTGAAAGTACCTCAAGTACAGCCGTTTCTGATTTTGTTTCTGGAAAATGTGACTTGTCTTCTAAAATTGAGTAGGATTCTGGGCTCTATTCCACCACTGGAAAAAGCAGTCTGTTTATTTGATTTTTTTAATAGGATGACTTATTGAAACTAGCATTTACATTGTGAAATATGCCTGTATTACTCTGAAGAAATAGAGAAAAGATTCCTTAAAAAATGAAGTCCTGTTATTTCCAAGGAAGTGATACAGATATGAATTTTATCTTGAGCTTAAATTGAGAGGGCTAATAAATTCAAAGTCAATTTGTTTGAATGCTGGTTCTTGTTATCTGTGCTTGTTTTAAGCAGCACTCAAGATGTTTATAACTGAAACAGTAATGGAAGAGGAGCTTTTCTTTTTTTTCAGCTGTTTCCCTTAAAGCCTTTTGGAACAGTATATAGTCTCCCTTCCCTTTCTAGAATGCTGGGCCCCCATCATCCTGTATGGGATCTGGCATGGGCTCATGAACAGAATTGTACTTCTCAGGAGACTTGCATGTGTGGGACAAGTTGCAGTGTTGGACCCTTTGCTCTTCTTACACACCTGTGAAAGTGGAGTTATTATATAATAAAATTCATATTGAAGCTGCCTGTCAGAAATGAGTTTTCTATGAAAAATCTTCCCTTTGTTTCTGGAATACATTTAAATGTGATGTTTTAATATATCAGATTTAACTCCTAAGATTGCTATGGGGAAGATGGAGACGGTGATTTGAAGGAGCTGACCTTCTTGATAAAATGCGAATGTAACGAATCAGCTTATAATTTAAAAGCTTTAAGAAGCTTTTTAGGTTCTCTTTGAGAAGCTGATATTATCACTTGATGACCTGCTGAAATTTTCTGGAAAGGTATTCCTACATTAAAGAAATGGATAGAAACATTTTGGGGAGTGTGGAGAAGGTGGCTTTAAGAACAGCTTATTTTATAAGTCACTACTTAAAACTCTGACATCTCTCCCACCTGGCCCCCCATCCCAACCCAGACTTTACTGGAGCATATGTGCGTGTTGGCTGGCTCTGATGGGTGGGATGGACAGAGGTTTCTGTAGCTGAGTGGCAGGTCCTTCTTCCAGCCAGGAGGTGGGGAAGCTCTTGGGAAATGTCCCAGAGTTGGTACTGAAGTGGAAACAAGAAGCGTTTTGCTCTCTGTGTTGTCTAACAGTGAGGGAAGGTGACCCTGAAGGGATTTTCTTGGTGAGTGAATGGGGACAAGAGAACTGAAAATGTTGTAGGAGAGCTACAGGGGTTGTAGTGCTGTCATTCAGTTAGGAAATGCAAAATCGTGGGAAGTAGAGCTTCCTTAGTTCTTCTGTTAAAAGAATTATGTGCAACAATGTGTGTAATTCATAATGATATATATCTTAATGTCAGTGAGCTTGGGAATCCCAAAATGATGTTATGCTTCAGACATGGTCATTTCCTGTTGTTTTATATTTCTACCAACAGCTGCCTTGGTATTTAACATAATTTGTTGTCAAGACAGTTTTCATAATGTAAATCAACACACAGCTTTTATGTTCCCTTTTATGGAAACAGGAATAAGGAGGCATGAATGTTAACTCATTCATCTGACAGTGCTGTTTACTGATAAGTCGTAATTAGCTAATGTCCTTTGTGATAATACTGTTAACCTTCTCAAAGTGAACTGATAGTAAGCAGATTGTGTGCATTTGTTACACAGGTTAGCTTTTCCAGTGAGTCTAGGCTTGCCTAGCTTCTTCTTACGCATGGGTATGTCAAGGGAATTTACTGAAGTGCTGTAAGAGTAGAAGCGAAGGCAGTCAGACAAGTCCAATATGCTCTATTCACTTTGTCTACAAACAGCCCACGCAAAAGGATGATTATGTCACTTCCCTGTACAGTCAAGTTTTACCAGATTGTCTTCCTTTTGTTTCCCTGACAAGATGGACAAAAAAAATATGTAACACTTTTTGTAAGTAAGCTTGTTGTTTTTTTTCTTTTTTTCTCCCCTTCTTTTTTGTTACCCGAGGCTTGGTGATTTGGCTTCTTCCCTTGCCTTTCTGCCGTGTTTTGATGATGGAACTATCCTCTTTGGAGGCGTCTGTTCCCCACCTGTGGCCTATGAGTAATGAGAGAACATGAGTTCTGTTGACGAATACAGTTGGTCTCTGTTGTTTTTTTTCCCTTTTTGCTTGATTGTCTCACATGTTCTGTTCTGTCTTGCCAAGTATCAAGATAACACCATCCTTTGCAAGTTCTTGAGGACTGATTGATAGAGTAAACCTTCAAAACCAAAAATGAAGCTTCTTCCTGTTTTGTTTTTTTCCCCAGGTACAAAAATGAAGTTTCTTTACTTTTTCTTACTTGCATTCTCCAAACTTTACAGTAGCAAATTACCTTTTTTTTTTCCTTTTCTGAAGGGGAATGCTTTTGAAGGAAATTCAGAACATACTGGTCTATATGAATATACACGGTTATTTTATTAAATATGCAAATTGTTTGTGTGGTCAGACTTAAACGTTCAATATTATCTATAAATTAATACCTTTTAACCATCATGTGTTTCCTTCTTCTGATTCATAAATTAAAAGGCAAGGAGAAACCTGTAGGATCACCTACACTGGCATTCTACAGGAAAAACAACACGGAGTAATAGTAATCTGGTCTTACCAGTCAATGTATTGTGTTTATTTAATCACTGACAAATTCGAGAGAGTGGACAATCAGAAGACCAGGATCCAGGAGCTAGAACTTTAGTAGTAGTAGGCATACCTTGTGCACCGGGAAAATCCAGTACCTAATGAAATGAAGTATTGCTGAAAGTAGTTCTAGTGTAATGGTATTGTATGCATTTAAAATATTAAAATACCTGTAAGGTATTTTAGGCTAAGGGTTTTAGATGATCTTGGAGTCACATTTTAATAGTTATTTTTTGAAGTGTTACTGGAAAAACTGCTCAAACATTCGTATGAGAGAAGAGAAAAAAATCTACCAATGTAATTGCTCTGTTTTGTGGCAGAGCTCATAGGAAAAATCACAATGATCACTGGAGACATCTTTTTCATTCTGATTATCATATGCACAAGTTGGAGGCCTACAGGAAACCCGGTGAAGGACTTTTTATAAAAGCATGTAGCAACAGGACGAGGGGAAATGGTTTTAAACTGGAAGAAGGTAGACTTAGGCTGGATATTAGGAAGAAATGCTTTATGGTGAGGTGATGAGGCACTGGAACAGATTGCCCAGTGAGGCTGTGGATGCCCCTTCCCTGGAAGCATTCAAGGCCAGGCTTTCGGGGCTTTGAGCAACTTGATCTAGAGGGAGGTGTCCCTGCTTACAGCAGGGAGTTGGAACTAGATGTCATTAAAGATCTCTGCCAACCCAAACCATTCTTTGCTTCAGACATCTCAACTGAACAATTTTTATGTTTTAAAATAATTTTCTTTCTCTGATGACTTGTATTCTTACAAAACCTTTTTTCAGAAGGATACCAAGGTGCCTATAAACCACAAGTGGATGATTTAACTTGCCACTAGACTATAGCCAAGCTGTACTCAGAGGCCACGAATACTATCAACAGAACTGTCCAGGATAGGAAAGACAAATGTAAGACTTCCTCTTCAAATACAGCAGAAGTGAAACATAATTAATAAATTATAAAACTTAATTGAATATATAGTTCTTTTTATAGTGACTTGGGAGAAATGTGATTTTTTTTTTTTGTGATAAGTGTACAGTATAATGTGTTTGTTTTTTTTAGCCATTTGTTTTTTAATGCTTATTACTCTAAGAAAACAATGCAAACTGATCTACTGACTTTTGCATTTATTAGGTCATGTATTTCTTCCTGCGTCAAAAATGAGGGCAACTGTTCCCTCAAAAATTTTTCACAACAAAAACAATTAATGCACAAGGCAAATTTTGTCTTGGTTTTATAGAATATGAGAGAACTGAAATCTTTTTCTTTTCTTGAACCTGCTGGTAATGGTATTCACAAGGCATAAAACTCTGTTTTCTGAACAAAAGCAATGACTGGAGCAGTGATGTTTTTGTCTTTTCTTTGCATCACTTCTTATGGCAAACTTATGCTGTGATGCAGATAGAAAGCTTAAATTAGGTGATGGGTAATGGGCTGGATGAGTAGCAAGGTGATTACTCTTCCTGATGGCCAAGAATTGAAGCACACCCTCTTTCAGTCACCTTACTTCATCCACACCCTCTTCTAACCTGTTTGTCTCATCTGCATGTCATGCCTAGGTTTTTAGACCGTGTAAGCTTTTTCCACCAGAGGCTGTCATCTGTTGTGTATGATGTCTAGAACAGCGAGGACTTGGAGCAGTATTCAGTATATAAAGAGTATTAGAGCTTCTCAGAGTTACGTTGTTTTGCACACTGCACTGTTATTATTTATTGAGAGTAGAAGATCACTCATTTATGAATATGTCTTAACACAAAACTGTTTTTGTATAGAAAACTTGGGGAAGAAAAGCATTCTAGTTTTGCCTTGTTTCTGACTCCTTCTCTTAGACAGAAGGCCTGTTGTGTGAATAACAAAAAAATTAGTTCTAGGTAAAGTCAAGAGAAATAACACCTACAATAACGGCATTTCTCACTTATTCCAAAGCTTTTTTCTTACAAAAAGCACTGTTGTATCCATCTATAGCGTCCTGTTTGTCTTTTTTTTGGTGGGGTGGGTAAGAATACACATCTGTACAGATGTTTATGTGAGTGCTTGTTATTTTCTGGTTTCTAGAAGAAAAAAAATGTATGTGAAGAAAATAAACTAAAGGCTTCTTTTTTTTCATATACTTGTTATGTTTTAATATTGAAATATCAAATGCACTTCATTGTTAATGTACTTAGTGATTACTGAGATTTCAAGCAGATGTATAATGTATGCTTAACTTCAGTTGATTTCTTAGAAAGAAGATAGAATGCACTTTGCTATTACATTGAAAGACAGTATTTTTGCTTAACATCTATTAGGTTTTTTCCCTACTGTTCTCCCAACAGACAGAATTTATAAAATGATGTTATTGAACTATACTGTCACTGAACTCCAGTAATGAAATTCGCTGGCCCAAATGGCAGGTTAGAGAGCTGACATTATTGCAGCACGGAGTGCAGGGGGGATCACTCCTCACAGTATACACACCCAGGATCTAAAGCACACAGACCTTTTACCTCTTAACATGTGAATATTCCTACAATTTCCACAAAGTGCCTGCCTATTCCTAGAATTGCTATGCATATTAAAACCTAGTACTGCACATGTGCTGTGTTTATATGGGATTCTTGCAAGGAGGTCTTCGGTGTCGTGGGGTTCTGTGGAAAAGTGTTATCCAGGCAAAGTCTGTGTGTGCTACATGTGCCAGGTCCCATATATGGTCAGGAACTTATGTGCAAAAAACGTTACTGTTGAATAAGTTTCTAATTAGCACTTTAGCCTGTATTATAGTTGGTGCAGTGTACAGTGTGCCTCCTCAAGGGTTGTGGAATGCTGAGACTCTGTTTTTAGGCTCCAGATGTCCTGTTTATCTTGGAAAAAAGCAGCCTTCCCTAGACAGGATGTCAGTTTATTGAAGATTTTGAATTAATTGCTGAAAGCTCTGAGTTTATTGTGCAAGGTATCGGTTCCCTTCTCTTTGGAAGTAGTTAGTTCTTATAATGGAATAGATATTTTTTCAATATATGTTTTAATATCAAGAAATTCAGACTTTGAGTCTGCATGGTGCCTATGTGCCACCTGTTTGCCTCAACAAAATCAGCAAACTTCTGTGTTTCTATTCCCATACGCAATAGTGATAGCCTTCTGAAGAGACTATCAGTGTAATTTACCTACTTTTTACACTTGACCAGTGATTTGGTAAGAATTTGATTTGTTGAATGTATCGATATTTATTTATCTGGTTTTACTCAAAATATCCTCATTACACTTTGTTGTCATTGGTCATAAGTTGTCTTCAGCGGTAAAATCATGTACATACATACATAGCAATTACAGGCCTATTTTTGTTAGGCTGGGTAGTTTTCAGAAGCTTGATTCTATCATAGGGTAGGTTGGTTTCAAATTAAGCATTGGTACAGAAAAGGGGAGAGTAATCAAGTGAACTTAACAGCAATGTTCTGTTAAAATGATAAACATTTTCCTTCAGTTAGCTTGTTGAGATCCTGAAAAGCAACCCAGGAAATCATGTTCTGTTGACTTGCAGTTCTGAGTATTGCATTGTTATTTTCAAAAGTGTGTATTTAACTAACCTTACTCCTAAAAATTGCAGTGATCTCTAATGATCTCACGTGGCTGGCAGCGCAGACTCATCTGAAAAACAGCACTGTGCCCTGCAGCACCGCAGTGGGGTGTGTGTTTAGCACTGACTCAGAAGAGATCATCATTTCCTGCAGCAGCTGGTTAGCCTAATGCTGTGTAGCCTGAGAAGTGGCAGAATCACAGCATGAGGTGATATGGCTACAGGCATTTGAAGTATTGAAGCTAGACTTGTAAAGGATATGACGTGTAGTTTTCTACATTACAGATTATTCTCATTTCCACCTCTCATGAATGACACGTTACTACTTTTTTACGCTGATAAAGTATGCTGTGAGACATCAGTGAATGTGAAAACCAGAAATTGTCTCTTTGGGTAGAGCAATTAAATTAACTTTTGTAAATACTACTAATTGCGTAGTTAGAATCTAAAAGCAGAGTATTATGTTCTGAAGTTACTATGTGAGATTGTTTTTAGATCTCTGCTGTACTGTAACATCAGGCCTGTGGAGTATCAGTAATGTTAATGTTCAGTTCAGCTTTGGTCTTAGAGAAGTTGATGGGAACCTAGCAGATTTTCGCAAGATGACACTGGTTCTGGTTCCCTATGTTAAAAGATGTGCGACTATTATTCTTATTGGAGTTTATTTATAGGAAAAAAAAAAAAAAAAAGAAGAAAAAGGAACTTACGAATTTTTTTTTCTGTAAGAAGAATATGAAATAAAGAATCTGTATGAACTTATAAGCTGTCAGCTGTTCCCACAGTCACCTGAAATCTAATAGAATTCTTTGGAAGCATGAGATTATTAGATTGCATTATTATTACACCAACATGCAGTTGAATGCCAGTTCACCAACAAGTGTATTTTGGTAGTTTGGTTTCTGTGGCTTTTTTTTTTTTTTGTCTGTTTTAACTGATCACTTCTAAAAGTTTTGTTGTTGATAATTTCCTGTCTCAGCTAAATTGGTTGTGGACCCAACGAGGCAGAAGATTATACACACAAATGAAGACTGGTCAGAGCTCTCTAGTCAATTCAAGCTAGTTTGAGAAAACTGTCACTTTTTGATTGGTCACGTACCCGTATGTACATCAGATTTTGTGTGTTACCATTATCTTATATGTTACCATTACCTGCACAAACTGTAGGTTTTGAAAGCCTGAAAAACATTCCAGTTTAATGTTTACAAATGCGTAACGCATTTGTAGATTGGAATTGATTAAAAAGTGTATGATTAAATTAACACCAGTTTATGTGAATACTTTATCATTTAATTTACACCTACAGAAGCAAAATCTGTTTATTTGAGTAGTGGTAATTTTTGCAGTTGTCATTTAAGGAAAGGAAAATCCCAGTGAATGTCTGTCCTCTTTTATATTCAGTACATTTGAGGAAGTGGCTTTCACTGACATTCTTTTGTCTTTCATATTTATGTGCTTAGGCTTGGCTTTTGAGCTCGCTCTCTGTTGAAGGTGATTGTAAAGATTATTTGGAAAGCTGAGTGAGAACTTGTATTAGTAGAAAGTCTAACGTTTGACGGATTAAATCATTGGACTGAGTTAGTAGTTTGGGGCATTTGTTTTGCAAAATCCAGAAAATGAAGGACAAATGCTCAAACTCATAAAGTAGTTCCATTTGAATATGCTTTTATGCCATCAAAAGGAGATACGTAGAAATTACACCAAAGCAAGATTTTGGTAGAACAGAAAAGTTATGTGTTAAAAATACTGAATTCGATTTGAACTCTACATTCAGCTTTCAGTTCTTTTCATCTGAGCTGCTTGAAATGACTTGGAATGTGCAAGATGTCTTTCTGTACTGGAATCACAGACATGAATCTTAGGGTAGTAATGATGATCTTGAAACCTCATGGCAGCACATATTACAGAAATATGTGGATGAATGTGTCTACCATGTTAATTGCTAGAGTTAATTGCTGACACTGTAGTATGTCTTAATAATGAATTGGAAGAGCATAATGTGATGTGATTGACAGAGTGAACGTATTTTTGAGGAAAGGGGGAAATGTGTTCTTGCTATAGATGCCGGCATTCTGTTTTAATGGCCAATTGAGTATTTCTTAGCTCTAAACCCAGTACTAGTTATAGGCATAAATTCTAGTTCAAAACTGGGTCAGTGGAAGCAAAAATCATGTTCTTCCTAATTTTTCTTCTAAGTACATTTCTTCTGACTCTGAGATAACAGTTGAGTGCTTGCAGATTTGTTTTCTGTAATTCAGAGTTTATAAGCTGCAAATGCTGTTTGTAAGAGAGTTCCAGCTATTCTCACTGCTCATTTTTGACACAGATTCCTTCTCAGTTTTATTCATTCCACCATCGTTTTTCATCTGTCCTGTACATTGCTACTCTAAGGCAGAATTTTAGCTGAAGTCAAAAGTTAAATAGTTGTCCTTGTAGGATAACAGAGCTTTAAGATCTCTGCAGTACTAGAGTTCTTGCAAGGATGGATGTCTGAAGAAAAAGGACTTTGTATGGAAATGCACCATTCAGCCACATTCTTAGTTCAAACCAGCGTTCCTTTTTGTTTGAATTTCATTGACTGCTGTATAGATTTTGGCGCATACTTTTCTGATGTTTATGGATCAAAGTTAGATTTTTACTGTGGTCAGGTGTTTTTACAGTTCATATTAGGTCTTTTGCCAAAACAGGGATTTACACATAAAGTTCCAAGAAAATCCTCAAACAAACCCCAATGTAAAAATGATCAAGTCAGCAGTGCCTACCCTGAAATGCCAAAAATTTGGGAATTTTGAGTTGTTACATGAATCTAGAAGTTAGGACTCTGAGAGTAGCTGTAAGTA
Source organism: Meleagris gallopavo (assembly GCF_905368555.1). Classification (NCBI taxonomy): domain Eukaryota; kingdom Metazoa; phylum Chordata; class Aves; order Galliformes; family Phasianidae; genus Meleagris; species Meleagris gallopavo. The sequence goes on from NC_139435.1 coordinate 21,471,796, forward strand.
CAGCATTGTACAGTTACAAATGGCAATGTTTTCACCTAGTTTTCTTCTTTAAATTACCTACTCTGCTCGTATTGGAATAGATAGTTGAAAGTTAAGTTTTAGTACAGACATGTCATCCCTTGTTCTTGTGACAGGCAGTATTTTCTGTTGTTGTGTCACGTAGGTAAGCTTTCATAGCTATAGACAGTAAGTTAACCAGTGTATTCAAAATTAAAATGTTAACTGTAATTATTACTGCTTGCTCTTTCCTCTCTGCTTTTGGATGTTGCTTTTCCAGTTCTTTTATGTGATACTTCATTCCTGACACACCAAGATGAAATAAATGAATCTGCATTGTGAAATGGTTCCTCCTCAGATACTTGCTCATAGCTATTTGCATGCTATAAATCATATCCTTGCGGTCTTTTTTTTTTTTCTTTTTTCTTTTCTTCATTTTGGCGCATTGAATCATTGGCATTTGTTTTCATGAATCGTCTGTGACCTACTTCTTCTATTTACAGACAATCAGTATATTACTTTGATAGCGAAATGAACCTTTCCTGGTAGGGATATTTTTATTCAGGGCAAAACATATGTAGATTTTTTTCTCATGAATCGCTTCTATACTCCGTATTTAAGAGGCATTTAGTATTTTCGCTGTTTTCTTGTGGGATTCTGTATCTGCTGTCCATAACTGAAAAGTATATTAAGAATAAAAATTAAGTTTCACTTTTCTCTTTGCCTCGCTTCTGTGTTCTTGGATTTTTGTGAGAAAATAGAATGTTATATTAGCCACTGAAGGAATAAAGGAGTGTTATTGTAAACAAGGCACTTTTCTGTAAGACATTATGCACAGAAATGAATCTTGGTAAAGGCAATGTAGGGATGGATTTTACAAACCACACTCATTCTCAGAGATACATTTCACTCTTCCAGAACTCTGCCTGGAGACTGTACCACTCAATAAGCATTTCTTTGAAAACAGTGCATTTTGCTTTTATTTTTGTTTTGTTTCGTTTCCTATAAAAATGATACTCATTTTCCAGTTTCAGACAGTAGATTTTCACAAATAATTTAATGTCCAGTAGTGTTATTCTTAAGTTGGATCACCAGTTATGGGAAGTATATACTTTTGCAGAGAAGAAAATTTTTCGTCTTCCTGCATCATGCATAATTTGTTTTCGGAGCCTAGAAGAGCTTGTCTGAGAGATTACGATCCAGCACTCTCATGTTTTCATCTCCAGAAATCTTACATACTCTTACAAGATTCTAAAATATTATTAATTATTATATTTCCGTTTTATATACGTGGGTCAGTAAAGAGACATAGCATGTTGGGGGAAGAAAGCACTTGGTGGAGGAATGTGAGCACTATATCAGTACTTATTTGGAGTGTCCCAGATAATTTGTTTCTGACATCACTGAGTAATGCAGTCACTTGAAATTTACGCCATTGAAACTTCTTTTTAATGCTGCAGTGTACTATTTTTAATAGCATAAACGTGCATGTCTGCTAAGTGCCAGGTCTGTGGCAGCAAACATATATGTAAATCATTCAATCAGTCTTGGCTTGTACGGTGCTTGATGATTAAGTGTTAGCAAAAAAATATAAAAAAAGGTGGTTGCATATCATAAACCCTTTACAGTCATCCCTGCTGATGAGTATGCCTGGAGATGTTTGAATTGCTTCACTGGAAATTATTCAGATGTTCCCAGTACGTCACAGTGACTTTGCAGCAAAGCAGTGTCATCTGCGTGTATAATAGTCTGCCTTCCTGAAATAGGTGTGCTGTTGCATGAGGCTGTCGTTGCTCTCAGACTTGGTATACATGCTGGGCTTTTATATGAGGGTAATCATTTGAGTTATATCTGCCCAGTTAATTATGTTGATGTAGCTTGTTTGTATGCAATTACAGTTGAAAAAGAGAGTTTATGTTCTCATGGCTTGTTCTGTTTTCCATCTGGGAAAATCTAAACCAGTAAAAGACTTTTATACTGATGTAACTGTCAGTAAATGGAGAGTAGATTCACATAGCTGTATCAGTACAGATACGTAGGTCACTCTTAATTATAGATACTGCACGTCTAATAAAAAATGTGTTTGAAAGAAGTGATTGATGTAGTTTCCATGATTTTGTAAATAGTGTCAGCTGTGTGTAGTATCCTGGAGGGTATTTCAGTGTGTTTCTGTCAAGTTTCTCGTGAAGCATTCTTAAACAAAAAATCATAATTAACAATTATGTTGGTTACATAATGTCAGTTTTCATCTGGAAAAAAGAAAGCCCATACATAGAGTTCTACAAATTAGTTATTTCCTGTTCTGCTATTAAAAGGATTTGACTGTGTTTGGAAAACTCTAGAGGGAAAAATGTAGCTCATTACAGCTCCACATAACTGATGGGCAGTGCCACGTTGCTGGCTGCACGTATGTGTATGGTGATGAACATGGATTGTTTGGTCACTTAACATTTCAGCATGAGTTTGCAGACAACCAGTTCCTACTGAACAAACAGCCTCTTCAGGAAAGCCACCATAGCTGGCATTAATTGATGTCCTCGTTGGCAGGCTGAACAGACACCGGCAGCTGAATGGGCACAAGGAAAAGATGTCTTTTTTTTCCTAGGAAAATAATGCTTATCGTTGCTTAATTATGATTTAATTACAAAACTTCGGCTCAGCTGATGGTGTGAGGAAAGGAGAACGCTGCTCCCGATGAAGAGAGAGACTCTTTTGTCTGCAGACTGCACTTTGGCAGTGTGCTCTGTCTGTGTGCATGCTCAAGTGGGGCACTGAGGTGCAGCTGGAGGTCTCCTGGGACCAGCTGCAGATGTCAGGTTGAATGCCTCGCAGTCAAGCGTTTGTATTCAGGCTCCTAACTAGTGAAGGGCCCACATTTTGTCCTAAATAATGATTTAAGAAAAAAAAAAAAGAGATTTTTGTAAATTCCTTAATTCCAGTGTACTAACTGTTTTCTTAAGCACTGTTGAATTCCTAATTCCAAGCAAAAGACAGTACAAATTATTAACTATAAAATATCTTATGTTTTGTCATATTTATATGACTGTTTTGTCATATTTAATATTGTCATATTTGTCATATATAATTGTGTTTTGGTTTTGTATCTGGGGTGGTATAGCAGGCCCAGCACTGCCAGAGGGAGAGGGGAGGAGTTGTCCTGCTCTGCTTTGCACAGTGCAGCCTCACCTCCAGCACTGGGTGCGGGTTGGGTAGCACAGTATAAGAGCATAAAACTATGTGTCCATGGAGGGCTACAAAGATTGTGAATGGTTTGAAGGGCAAGATGTCCAAGGAGTGGCTGAGGCCCCTGGGTGTGCTCAGCACAGAGCAGAGGAGCTGAGGGGAGGCCTGATGGTGTCTGCAGCTCCTCACAGGGAGCAGAGGGCAGCGCTGAGCTCTGCTCTGTGACAGCGACAGGGCCCTAGGGAACGGCATGGAGCTGTGCCAGGGGAGGGGCAGCTGGGAGCTGGGGACAGGGTCTGAACCACAGTGAGGTTGGGCACTGGAACAGGGTGCCCAGCAGTGGTCATGGCACCAAGCTGCTGGAGCTCAGGAAGTGTTTGGACAATGCTCTCAGGCATAGGATTTGAATTTTGGGTTGTACTGCATGGAGCCAGGGGTTGGACTCGCTGGTGATTCCTGTGGGTCTCTTCCCACCTGGGATATTTTGACTCTATACTATTTTTTTAAAAGCTCAGTTCTAAAGTGAATGAGACTATTTTATTGTTACTACATGAATTGTTTTGAAGAAAGAGTAAAAACTTATACCTTGAACTTAAAAATTAGATTTTTAATGTATATATTTTTTACACTCAGATACGTAATAGAAAAGAAGGAAGGGGTAAGGAAACCATTGACAGTGACATGAAAAAGCTGAAGCTCACTTCCCCTATTTTGCAGGTGCTCAGTAGGCAACTGTAATTCATACTGCAATGCTTCTGTGGGTTTCTGCCCTCCCTTCTGGTTCTCGTCAGGTTAAATAATGTGAGTGATCAGGGCTGTCTTTACTGGGGGAATGTGTCTGAAGACTAATATCCTTGAAAGATTTCGCCTTCCTCCCAGCGCGTTGTGACAAAAGCAAGTTTTTCAGAATCTGCTGCTAGGTTTAATGTTAAAAAATACATCTTCATTTTTTAGGTGTAAAGCAGGGATCCTCTTCTGAGTAACACAGTTTGAAGCAAGCAGTAGTTCAACAATTCACCTAAGCTTGTATGTAAGATAAAAATGTGAGGTCAGGATATTTGTAAGAAAAGATAAAGGAATTTTTTTTTTTTTTCCCCTGAGTTCATTTACAGACTTGTGTTTTTACAGCATATAATTTCTTCCAGCTATTGGTCCTGTAAAGCTGTATCTGTTTAATGCTGGTTGTACAATGCTGTGAAAAAGTCCAACAGAAGCACTGAATAATTAAATGAAGTTAATACAGTGTGTTTTTTTTTTTTTTTAATGGATTCAGTTTTCTTGTAATTTATGTGTTACTCCGCTACTTTCTTTGCCCACTCTTCTTATTGATCTTCTGCCGAGAGGTTAAAATCGTGTGTATGTGCACACATATTTGGCTTGCCTTCTGGGTGCAGTTGTTTACAGATGAGTTACAATTTTTATCTTTCTTAACATGAATGAGCTGAAGTTAAACCTACCAGTTCCAGAAGAATTGTGATGATTTAACTAAGGTTAAATCTACAGATTTCAGAAAAACCATGACTCCACAAGAGGCAGAAGTCTCACAGTGGTAAACTTAAGGAATGAGCTAGTGGTAGTTGAAGTATTGTGAGGTGCAATTTATGCAATTCTAATTTTAAAATAGAAAAATGAACACCTAGTTTGCCAGAGGTTTTAATTACTTATTAATCTCTTAATTCTTTCTAGCAAGGGAAGGTAAGTTATTTAGCAGTTATTTAGTTACGCTTTTCAAAATAGTGGATAATGTAGCACTTCATACAGTGACACTGTCTTACAGCTTTTCTGGTGCCCTGCTTGCTAGAAATTAGAAAATGTCAGGCTCTTTTGTTCCTAGTAGGTTTGATCTGTGAATGTAATTTTTCTTCATTTTTTTCTCTGGCATTGATTATCCATTCACATGTTGTTTTTTTCAGCTTGGTGGTATTTGCTAAAGGTTTAAAGAAAAAAAAAAATTATTTAACATACACTCTTCTGTAGTTTTGATAGGATGTGAGCTACCAAATCTAGCAATGGAGAACACTGAGTCCTATCTGGAGTAATTACTGATTTAAGTAAAAAATGAATTCCTATTTAGTTATAGAAGAAAGAAGTTAGGTATAGGTTAGGGATTAAAACAGAAGGCTGTTACTGGATTTGAAAGTGAAACCATAGAAAATCATACAGTTTACTACTCTTGAATTCTAGGATATGATTAATTTTATTGCAATTATATAAAATGATTTAAAAGAAAATCTCAAAAACAACTGTCCTAATAATCGTAGTATGGGGAAAATATTTCTAGGGCTTGTCTTTTAGTGGCTTTTCTCATGAGGGGAGTTTCTGGCGAGTGTATAGAGCAGACACTTTCATGTGATAAACATGTTGAGCTCTGCTGTGTAGACTTCGGTTTAATAAGCCTCTGATCCTTTTTTTATGAAGGTAGCATTAGCAATGTAAATTGTTTTGACGTATGTACAAATTGCAAGGAGGTTGAAAGTAAAGTAAAACAAAACTTTTGTAGCAGGAAGTAGAGCAGACTAAGTCGTTTCTTCTCCTTTCTCTTTCCTACCCCCAGATGAAAGTAGGTTGATTGTTTCTGAGGTACTTCCTAGACAACTGTTTTGTCACTGAGGCATCAGAGCTGTTAGGCTTTTTTTATGTGTAAATGTGTCATAATTTCAGACAGTCGTAGACTTAACCCTTAGAAACTATCACATGTGCTCTTTCAGCCGCAAGAAATGCTCAGAAAGGCCACTCTGCTATTTGGGGAACGCTCTCAATGTTACGAGGAGGACTGTCTATCTCACCATCTTAACACACCAACCCAATGAAAGATAGTGAATTAAGAGCAGCGATGCCCATAGGACTGCTGTTGGGAATGGCTGTCAGCAAGGAGAAAGCTGAGAAAGCCAAGAGATGGGAGGTCTGAGTGGAAAACAGAGCAAGAAAGCTGTGAAGATTTCAGTATTTGGATAAGCAAGTCTTCTGTCAGCAGTTTGGAGGCATGCTCACTTTTTATCTTGGTTCGGAACTGTGCTGGTCTCATTTTTAACTGAAGTTACAAAAAGCTTGGGGTTTGAGCTTAGCTCTCTTGCGGTGCTGCAGCAGCCTGGAGACTTTGCTGTGGTTAGACTTTGAGTCTGGATGGATGCTATTCAAAAGAAAAATGGCTGGAACATGACCCGCTTTGTCTTTGTGGATCTTGTTTTTGTTTTTTGGAAGAGCCAAATTGGGTAAAAGTTGTGAGTAGTTGGCCTAGTTGGCTGGGCTGTTTGTGGTGAGTGTGGAAAAGGCCTTGCTCGAAACATTTACATCAGCTACGGGTGGAACTTGTGGAAATCACACAGCTGCCCACTCCTGAGTCTGGACTATGCATGTTGGGAGCAGCAGCAGCCAGAGGCACCAGCCAGCACCCAGACTGAGGACAGATCGAACAGCAAGTGCCATCAGTGACGGGCTGCATGAGACAGCAGGTCCAGAGTAGTAAAGCAGAACTGATGCCAGTGAGGGTGTGTGGGGGGCAGTGCACAGCACACTACTGTGGTAACTGAGCTTGCCTTGTTTCTCCCAAGATATTAACAGTGGGCAAGGGGGAAGCACAGGCAACGTCCTGTCCCCAAAGTAAGGGGGTTTGAGGTGAGCACCACAGCATGGTGAGAAATATCTGGCCGCATCATCATATCCTGAGAGATGTACCACGGGCCTGCAGTCAAAATCCAAAATCTAGAATAACCTTTGTTAATGTGAAAGTTCTTTAGATGGCCAAAAGCATGGTGAGATCTGTGTCCTTAAAACCCCTGCCCTGCTGTGGCTGCAATAGGGATGCATTCTAGTAAGTTATTTCCTGTCCGATGCAAATGATTTCTGGCAGAGCTATCTGCAAGCAAGTCAAGGCACTACCTCATTTGGTTAGCATCTCAAACTTAATGATGCTTTTATCTTCATAGGTGTAATATATGACATGTTGTTTTTAAGGGACAGTAGTTAAGTGTTATAAATCTTCTTCTGTGCCTCTCAGTTGCTCTTTTTTTTATGTAGGTTTTTCTCCCTTTTTTAACTTCCCAAATTTTGTTACGGAAGTCATACTTAGTGGTGAGTCAGGCGATCCCTGTGGATTTTCCTCTGATTCTGGTACTGTCTAGCTATTTGTCTTTTTGTTTTGAAAGAGAAATGTTTACATATTGAGGAATTTGTTGTATGTCACAGTATGATAGCATGATTATTTTCAGCTAATAATATGGTTTGTATCTCTTCCCAAAATAAAAATAAAATTTAAAAAAAAAATGAAGCAGCGGCAGAATTAATCATTCCCATGGATGAGTTCTCAGTAGTTTGTATGATACAAAGTATCAGAAACTGCATATTGAGGATAAGGGAGCAGAGTTTTGCAGGAGTCTGGTTTGTAATCATGGGTGTTGTGGCCTTCTCTGCTGTTTTCCCATGCACTGTTCATAACAGGTTTTATCTTGTGTGCAGCAGTGCTATGGATATTGTACAACTATGGGGGTTAGAAGTTAGCCTAAATACTCAATCTTGTGTCAAATAATAAAATACTTGTCTCTAATCAGTTGAACTGTTTCAGGTTTTATTTAGGAAGCAGCTGAACAGGCAAATACAACATTTTAGGTTTGCAGGGGAGATTTGGATTTCTTGAAATACTGTTTTTTTTCTGTTTGAAGAGAAAAAAAAGTGTGATCAAAATTGCTAGGAGTAAAAAGCAATCGCTAATGCAAAATATATTGAACACAGTAGCTACATTAGGCAAAGGCATAATTGTGTTTTTTTGTGTTGCAGTGCACTATAGAAGTGTAGATTTCTCTCACAGCATCAGAGATCGGTCTTTGTGACAGAGTGTGACGAGTCCTCCATAGGTCTAAACAGAAGAGATTTGGAAGATTTTTTTTGCAGTTTCATGAATTGCCTTGGCAGATTTTTCTCCACCAGTGCTAACTGATGTGTGTTTGAATTCATTGACAGTATATGCAGAGGGTGATCACGTGTTCAGCTGTTCTCCTTTCAAGGTTAATTTTCACCATATTTTCTTCCTAGAAAAATGAGGAAGAATCTGAGTTTTCTTTCTTTGTTATTTGGGGAAAGTAAAAGTTTTGATGTGTAGGAAGCTGGTAGACATCAGTGACTGCAGAAAAGCAGTTGTTAGATGTCTAGTATGGGTGTCCAGTTTCACTCAGGTAGCAGTCAGAACTGAAACATTCACAACTGTATTGGAAAAAAATCAAGACATGCTCTGCTAAGCTAGTACTGCAAGCGACTTTCCTTGTTTGTTATGTTTTGAAAGCAGTCTTCAAAGTATATAACTGTCTTCATTCAAGTTGACTAAAGCTTAAATAGCTGGTGGTGGCACCTAACAGATTCTTTAATTCAGCCTTTAAGTTAAGAAATTTCTCTCAAAATTGGAAACTAGTGCTTCCTTACTCTGCACTCTCCGTTAGCTGTAGGGCAGCACAAGAAAGCAGATAGCTCTGTGTAGAGTTAGTGGGTTTTGCTTGTGTAACCCTAAATCCTCGGTATGCATGAATAAACAGTCTTGGTTGGTTTGCTCTCTTTTAAAAAGTGATTTAGGCATGAAACTGCTTTAACTGCACCCACGTTGCATCCTGATTTTCTAAATCAGAAGATGCATCATCAACCTTAAAGGTTCCTGTTGGCAAGGAACATATCATGTCTTCACTGCAGCTGTTGCATTCTTTTGAGTTAATGCCCCACAGATCTTCTGTGGATGATGGAGAGCTTGGAAATGCTCACCAAACAGCCCTTTAATGGAGAAGACTTTTTTTTCTGGAAAAGCAGAACACAAATCAAAAGCAGTGAATTCCTCATTATAGAAGTTTATATATATATATATATATATATATATATATATATATATATATATATATATATATATATATATATAAAATTATATGTATATATTTATTTTTTTTTTTTTCACTTAAAGCATAGTGTCCTGTTGATTCTTCAGTGTTGCTGTTCATGAACTTAACTATGGAGTTAGCTTCAAAATAAGTTAAATATAACTGAAATACAACTTAAATTACTCCTCGTTGTATAAGCAAAGTGGCGTCATCTGAAATCTTGCTAGGGACAGCACATTCCTCCTAAGGTAGTTTTCAGCCCTGCAGTTTTAACAGCAAAAAGATTGTAACACTTTCTTATCCCTACATCCTTTATGCTAGTGCTGATCTTGCACTATGAGCCTGTCTTGTATCTATGCAGTCACGCTTCGCATTCTGGGTACAGCAATAACTTATTTTATTTGCACTTACATTAGCAAATAAAACATTTATTTGCAGTCTTTCTTAAATAGGAGGTGTGCCCTTTTAATCTTTACTTTCACCTAAATGTATTATACTGATAACAAAATTAGGAAGCTGTGTTGTGAAGTGCTGTGCTCAGCATATACCATGAAAGGTGGTGAACTGTCATGATAGCTTGTAGTCCAAATCCATCTTCATTACACGTGTTAATATTAATAATTAAGGTGTTGAAATGAGATCACTGTAAATGATTAAAGCTATGAAAAGCATGGCAAGAGGCAATCTCTATAAATATGTCCTTTTTAATGTATTTTTTTTTTGTAGGGGTGGGGAGTGGAAGCAATTAACCTTCAGTGCCAGTAATTTGCTCACATATTAACCCTCTCTCTGAAGAAGAATCTTTCATTTTTATGCGTGCTTCTTACTGCCATTTTTTGATTATCAGGAAATCAGAATTTAATATTTCAGTTCACAGAATCACAGAATAACCAAGGTTGGACAAGACCTTCAAGATCATCCAGTCCAACCACCCGCCGATCACCAATAGTACTCACTAAATCATGTCTCTCAACACAAAATCCAAACGTTACTTCTGGATATGGTACCTGTCCCGAGTATGTGACTGGAAGAACTGTTTCCCTTTCAGACTTGCAGCATACTTAGTGTTTTGAAGAGCTTAGTGCAGCTGTAGTTTAGTGGCCATACTAGTGCTTCATGCATTGCTGGTGGAGGTGTAGGTGTTCCCATCATTACTGCCCAGAGGGCTTTTGCCTGAAGAAAAATGGTAGCTGTTTAAGGAACAAAGTAATACAGCTTCATGCAGCTGGATCCTGTCTTTCAGCAGCTGTAATTAACCCTTGCTTTCTGAGATTAACAGAGTTCAGTGCAGAATACTTTTTACTTAATGTCCTCTTCTTGCTTTATCAGGCAGTGCTTCTCATGGGAAGCGTTCATCTGTTGCAGTTGGACGGACTCAGAGGTCAGAGCGCTCACCACTCCTGATGGCAGGGAGTGAGGGAGGAATTACCCAGCAGTGAGAAATATTGTGTGTGGGCAGGGAATGTTGGTGGCAGAGAGCAGGAGTTAAAGCGATGGGATTTGGGAACCAAATAGGAAATTATAAATTGGATTCCATGATAAGGAACGGTGCCAGTAGCCTAGGGCACAGCTGGTAGGATGTAAACGACTGCCAAACAGATAGTGGTTAGAAGCTTTTCAAGTTGTGAGGAACAGGCTCAAGTCCAGGAAGGATCTTCCTGGGAAAGAAAAGAAGAAAAAATGCAAACTTTCAGTTTTCATTTTGTGTACACCTCAATTTTAGTTAATTCTGTTTAACATGTCTGTATCTTCTTGGAAAAGTTATTTTTTCTTCAGTGCTTTAGACCGTGTGTCGTATCTGCTGCCTAGCTTGCTGCTCTCTTCTCCATGCTCTTCTTCTCTTCTCCATGAATCCAAGGCTTAGAGAATTGTGTTTTGAGAGTGTAACTCTCTGTGTTCTATCAAGGTTTATGTTTCCCTAGCTTAGAATCCCTGTGGATGTTCCTGTGCTGTATAACTTCAGTGTAGACAGAGAAGCTTTCTTTCAGAGCTGTGTCTTAACAGTTGGTTTATCTTGTCAGATTTGAATGGAAAATATATGAAGGCAATAGAAGAGAAAAGTTGCTTGATGAGTACAGAAACCCAGAATAAATGATTTTGTCTGCATAATGGCTCTAACTTTTGAGTTTCATTTGTTTACTGAAGACTGCTCTTTCAAGACTAATAAGTTTGTCAGTAATGCTTTGCTGTCTCCTTAATGGGACTCTGCTTCCTATTTGCAGTGTTCTAGTATCTTAGGTCGTTTTTCAGAGCTCCCCAGAGATAGCTTTTTCACCCACAAAGAGCCTCTTCTATTCTAGCATTAGTCTTGAGAAAGGAGTTGTATTTCATGAGTTATACAGGATAACTGCATTCAATTTCAGAATCCGTGGAGCAAAATAACAAAGCTACAGGATGAGCTTTAGCATGGATTTGTGTTTTCATTCAGTGATTCACTTTTTACCTTAGGAGGAGGACAGGCAGAGTGATGGTACGTTGGTGTAGGCTGCCCACGCAGCTGGTAGACTCACCGTCCTTGGAAGCGTTTAAGGAAAACGGTAGATGTAATACTTGAGGACATGGTTTAGTGGGCAGATTCGGTGGTAAGTGGACTAGATGATCTTAGAGATCTTTTCCAACATTAAAGATTTTATGATTCTGGGAGCTATATATCCTAGATGATATGTTAGAAGTATTGTGCTAATTTCAACTGCAGAATGTGAAGTTTGAATTTTACTGTAAAAGTGAATAGGGAGAGTCTTTTGCATGTGAAATTCTGTCGTAAGCGATAAAACTCAACTTCTGCAGTTGAATGTAAGTGGTACAGATAAGCATGTCTGGAATTACCTATGTAACAGAATCAACCATGTGTGCATGGGGTCTACAATTTCAAAGTAATGGTTGGTCAGTTAAGGAGAATCATCTGCGGAATCTCTTTTACTGGTTATCTATTTTAAGGGATGATTTCTATTTTAAGATGATTAAAACATATCTTTTTTTGTTGAAGATCAGAATCTCAAGTTTGCACTTGCAGAGCGGCTGCATGTCTTGTAGTGGGGTCTCATAGCCTTAGACTGCAACCCAGAAGCTGTATTGGTCATCACACCATAACGGAGAGATGCAATCTGTTGTGTTCTTTAACAAGTTTTTAACGAATACTGAAATTTTCTGCTGGATTTATTTTTGGATTGCAGAATTACCAGTTGACAATTATTCCTTTTTTCTTAAAAAATATGTAGCAGCTAAACTGAGGCTTGTCATAGTATGATATTAAAAAATTATTGAAAGTACAGTGATATTACATGAAGTCAAAAGGAAGAATTTGGACTATTCTTAGATAAGAGGACAATCAAATGTAATTCTTCAGCTGGATGATATCTAGAGATGACATGAAACAAGAAGACTTTGGAATTGCCTAATAAAATATGGAGTATTTGCTGAAGTTCTGTCATTGAAAAAGTAGGTTACATAGAGAGTACATTAAAAATATTTCTCGTAAAATAACCTAATTCAGGAAGATTCTTTAAAATGTGTGTTCTCTATCATTTGAGAAGATTTATCTCTTCAGTCAGCTTAGGAATTGGAGTGCGTTTCTGAAGTTTTATGTGAATTTTTTTTCTGTACTTCAGATGTTACTTCTTCAGTCATTTTTTGTTGTCTGTTCTTACGTAGATCAATTGTTATTATTAATAGTTATGCATGAGTTAATGTATAATTCGCTATAATAATTAAGTGATATGGTAGTTAATTAACTTGTAAAACTGGTATGGCACTTCTTCACAAAACAGTTTTTTGAAGGGATGCTGGTACTAGTGTTTGACATTTTTACATATTGGAAATAGTCTGTATTTTCTCTGCTTTTGCTTATTTTTTTTTTTTTTTCTTTTTTCCTCCTCCCTGCTCAGGAAATTATTTGGATTAGTTTTGACCCTTTTTCATTTATGCGCTTACGCTGTTTTACATGATCCCCTCTTTTGCATTGTAGTCAGTTAGTGCCATTCAACTCAATTGAGTATTGCTTAGTGGCTATTACACGGAGATCAAATGTTAGAAAGCTCATCTTTAGAGAAATTTACAAATAAGATCTCAATACGTCCATCTTATATTGATGAAGTGGTTCTTGTGTAAGAATCTTTCACTTTTTTGTGGTTTTGAGGTTTCTAGGCCTTAGCAGACAAATTTTCTGGTTGAAAATCTATAAACATTTGCATATGCATTTAAGTTTTTATAGTTTGTCTTTTTTACTTGAAAATGCTGTTTTCTTTGTGCATGAGTGTTTGAAATGTTGAGGATTCATTTTATGATTGTAGTAGCTACAGTAAACAAGGGAAAATAAAACATCTCTAAAAAAAAAACCACTTAAAAATTGTGTGGTATATTTAAGAAAAGTGTGTCCTCTCAAGTTTAATAGATGCATTAATTTACTATTTATCTTGCTTAATGATCCTGTGATAAGGGAAATTAGTAGCTTTGCAGATGAAAAATGTGTGAGTAAAAAAATGCATTCATCTTTGTAGGCATCATCTGTTTCATTGACAAAAGGCACAGATGCGAAATTTATCTCAATAATTAAATTTATAATTATTGGATCATAGATTGATAAATCATTGCTCTTCCTGGCTCGTAAGTTGGAGCTACAATTCGTATAACAGAAATACGTTTAATCATTAATAGTGATTATAAGCTGAGATTTTTCTAAGATTGTGCTTGTATGTTTTTATACATTATTTAAAATGTAAGGCAGAGAAGAAAGCTGCAGATAGGGAAGAGGATTTTGTTAACGTGCTTTTCTTTGTACAGAATGGCAGAATGTGCAAGCTTGAAAAGTTTCTACTGTGCTTTTCCTTTAGAAACTGCTGTCTTTGCCATTATCGAGTATGTTCAAGGCTTCGTGAACTCATACAAGTACTACAAAATCAGCAATAGCACTGATTTTTAATAGGAGGCTGGGAAGTGAAAGAACAAACGAGCAAAAAGTCAAAGTGTTCATATGTGATGTGTGATGTATTTCTGATGCTTATGGCTTTTTTGTCCTCTTTTTCCCAACAGCTGTAGAACAAGCAATCGAAAGAGTTTGATGGGCAATGGCCAGTCTCCAGCTCTGCCTCGACCTCATTCACCTCTCTCAGCACACACAGGTGAGTTTTGTATCTATGCTACTGCTGGTGTTATTAAATCCTTAAAAATCCTAAGAAAAGGCAAATGAGCTAATTCTCTACCCCACTGCCCTTCCTTCCTTTGTTGGTAGTAGTGGGCTCCATAAGTGAAAGTAAAAAGGCAGAAAGGCTTCACAGTGACTGAGAATAAGGGGGGTGAAGGGGAATAGTTAGAGATAGTTTATAGAAGCAAGAATATAGAACTTGTTAGAAAATAAGGGATGGCAGACTCTGTGACTGGGATAGTGAAGGGGATGAAGACCATAAACATAAGGGTTTGAGAACAACCCGAAGACTTTTGGCAGGGAGGTGATTAGATGCCCACAGAGCATGAAGAAAGCGGTTTGGGGGGATGCCCCCCCTGAAAGCTCAGAAGTTTACAGCGAAAATGGTCAGAAGCCTTTGCAAGGAAGATGACAAGTCTTCATCCCATGACCCACTACGTACGCACAACAGGCGAGGGTCTGCAAGCTGATGAACTCAAGGGGGTGTAATGAATGTGTATCCGAATTCTAGGAAAACTATTGATTATGTATTAGTTCAGCCTGTATCTGTAGCATGATTTTTCCAGAAGGTGTGCAAGCTAGGCGGATCTATCCCCCTTGCACCTGGTGCTTGTGCAGCACTGAATAAATCATAGCTGCTTTGTAATTACCTGCTTACTTGGGTGACAGAGTTTGATTCCGCACGTCAAAACTGCATATTATTCTATCCAACTTTCTGTTAAGTTTAAATTCAGAAGTCCATACATGTTAGGCTATGGTGAAAAGCACTCCAGAGATATGTAGCACAGGTCATGCAGCTTTTTTGTTTTTCATGTTCTTATGCATATTCTCCAATTCCTTATCAGTGTGTATTACAGTATGGAAAGATTATAAAACAGCTTATAACACATGGTAAATTTAATGGAGTTGGTGAGTAAAGTATTACAGCATTACAGTGTTTTTGCTCCTTAGGATTTTTTATGTTAGACACATTGCAAGAAATTTCAGAGCTTCATTTATCACATTCTATTTTGCTTCTAAAGCATCTGAAGCATTTAAGATTGAATAAAAAGTCAGTAGATTAGGGATATTATTGATGCAATTGTCCTCACTTTTCATATTTTTAGCATATGAAAACACATTTCTTCAAAGAATTATTCTGTCATGTTTTTTTAGCATTGGTTGTAATGACATTCTTAAAATCCCATAACAAGCCTTGTGTTGGCAGTGACACTGATTGCTGTTCCTGGATGATAGAAGATAAAATGCGGAGTTCTATGTATGTTTTTCAGGAAGGTGTTGAGTTTAGTGAGACACTTGCAGTTTTCTAATGGAAGTGACATTATTAGAGAAAATAGAGTGATTCTCCTCAAACTGAGCAGCAAGCTATCACAAACAGGAATACAGATGAGATCATGAAAATTTGTGAAGAGTTCAAGATAACATGCTATGTGCAGTTTCTCAAACCATAAAACAGAAGTAGAGTAAAATACTACATTTGGAAGGAACTTAAAGATCCTTTAGTCCAACTCCTTGATTATTTGAGATCTAATCAAAATTTAAATGTATCTTGAGCACTGACAGACACAGGACATCAAACACCTTACTAGAAAGTCTATCCAGTGTTATGCCACTCTCACAATAAATAACTTTTTACTGATGTCCAGTCTGAATAGTACTGTTGATTTCAAAACTGTAAGCAAGCCACTCTAAAAGTAGAAAAATGATAGTATTAAAGTAAGTTAAGTGTAGGCTATTCTTTTCTACTAGCTGAGCAGTATGTGCCATGTTTTGAAAAAACTGCTGTGGAAGCTTGGCAACTTCTGCAGTTCCATAGGGTCGTATAATAACTTAAGGTGGAAGTGACCTTAAAGACCATCTAGTTCTACCCCACTTGGCATGAGAAGGGACATCTTTCACTACATGGGGTTACCCAAAGAGTTTGATGGGCAATGGCCAATCTCCAGCTCTGCCTCGACCTCATTCACCTCTCTCAGCACACACAGGTGAGTTTTGTATCTATGCTACTGCTGGTGTTATTAAATCCTTAAAAATCCTGTATAAGAAAAGGCAAATGAGCTAATTCTCTACCCCACTGCCCTTCCTTCCTTTGTTGGTAATAGTGGAAAAACTGAAAGGTGAGACAGGCTCCGTAAGTGCTCATCCAAGGCTCATCTGATGGAGCCTGGATGCTTCCAGGGAGAGTGCATCCATACTTTCTCCGGGTGACCTGTTTCAGTGCCTCACTACACTCATAGTGAAGAATTTATTCCTTATATATATTTTCCTTCTGAAGTTTAAAGCCATTGCCTACTGTTGTGTCACTGCACTCCCTGACAAAAGAGTCCCTCTTCATCTTTCTTTTAGGCCCCCTGAAATACTGGAAGATCTTTCTGGAATCTTCCCAGAGCCTTCTCTTTTCCAGGCTGAACAAGCCTGGTTCCCCCAGCCTTCTTTGTAGGAGAGGTGTTCCAGCCCTCTGAGCACCTTCATAATCCCCTCTGGATCTTCTCCAACATCTCCAGATCCTTCTTGTGCTGGGGGTCCCTGAGCTGAATACAGTACTTCAGGTGGAGCTTCTTGAGTAGAATAGAGAGGAGGGCAGTGATCTTCCTTGCCTTTATGGCCACTTTCATACAGCCCAGGACATGGTTGGTTTTCTGGGCTGTGAGTACAAATTGCTAGCCCCATCTGGAGTACTGTGTCCAGTTTTTGGAAACGGTCCAGAGGACCGCAAAGATGATCAGAGAGCTGGAGCACCTCCCCTGCGAAGGCAGGGTGAGGGAGCTGGGCTTGTTCAGCTGGAGAAAGCTGCAGGGTGACCTCATTGCAGCTTCCCACTACCTAAGGGGAGCCTACAAATAGGAGGGGAATCAACTCTTTGAAAGAGTTGATAACTGCAGGACAAGGGGAAACGGTTTTAAGTTGAGGTAGGGAAGATTTAGGTTGGATATCAGGGGGAAGTTCTTTACAGAGAGAGTGGTGAAGTGCTGGAATAGACTACCCAGAGAGGTTGTGAATGCCCCGTCCCTGGCGGTGTTCAAGGCTGGGTTGGATGGGGCCTTGGGCAGCCTGGTCTAGTATTAAATGGGGAGTTTGATGGCCCTGCCTGTGGCATGGGGGCTGGAGCTTCATCATTCTTGAGGTCCTTTCCAACCCAGGCCATTCTGCGGTTTCTCTATATCCTGCTGTATTTATTCTTTTCGGGAGTTTGTATCCGAGTGTTGAGTTCTCCAAATTAGAGAGGCCTCCTTAACTCCACTGAGACAGCCTGATTTATCTGCTGTCATGCTTGATGATTTTTAAGATCTCCTTTGACTACATCTGCAAAGTAACTAATAGTGGTGAAACGTTACCGGAAAAGTTCACTAAATCAGAACGACGTTTATTTTTGCAGTCTGCACAAGACATTCTACCAGGAGCATGAATTACAATCCCAAATCTCAGGTGAAGATCACCTTCAGAAAAGATAACCATCTTCTCACTTCTTTTTAATCTCTAATTAGTGGTTAGCTGTTGGAGAACAAAAAAAAAAAAAGAAAAGAAAAAGAAATAAAAATTGAAACAGGAAAGATAGAGGGAAACAAAATAGTTTCCAGTTCCAGTTCAGCAAACTAAATGTGCAGTGTAGGACCTGTGCTGGCATTCAACAGAAACAAGATTTTTTAATTAGACTATCCTTGGCTGAAGTGTGATAATTGCATGCACATGTGGCAAAAGTCCTAATAGGATTATGCAGAGTGTGGAGGATCTTGGAAGGAGATCCTGGTCCAGATACTGTTTTTGTGCATGTTGTCAGAATTCAGTTTTGTGCAAGAAGTCTCAGATTGCTGCAGGTTCAACAGACCAGGCTATGAGCAGCGGCAGGCAGGTAGCTTGTCGTCATGTGATACTGCACCGTTCTATTCCACTGGGCTATCAAAGGAAAAAGGTATTGACGCTTGCCATTCAAGAGGCTGAGTGTAACTGATGATAAAGTTAAGACCTGGAGCCACTAAATATTCTTCCAGTTCTCGATTGTCTTGAGAATTTTCTACCCATCTCTGAAACTTAGTTCATTGTATCTTACGATGCCTTATTGTCCTGGTTTCAGCTGAGTCAGTCTTTATAGCACAGTGATGTTTGATCATTGCTGAGTGATGGGAGCATGCCCTGCGCCGGGCCAGGCTGCTCAGTGGGGAAGAGCCAACCACAACAGTCCTCTTGGTGCTCAGTGTGGAGCTCTAGTGGTTGTGATAATGACAGATCTGAACAGAGCATGTTAAAACAAAACTGTTGTAGGTGTTGTTGTAGTAGTTTAACAGTTTCTGCTGTTCAGAATGTTTTTTTTTGTTATTAATTTTTTTTCTTTTTTTTTGAAATCTTAGTATTTGCACAGAACCATATTAAGTACTTACTTGTGATATACAATCCTGCTGCATTATTTACTATTTCTGGGGGCTGGATTAAGATTATCATTCACCTATGTGGTATAACACTGTTTCGGAAACTAATCTGGTATTTCTATTTAATGTTGCAGTCATCTTTGTGTTTTAGGAGGCATATATTGGAAACTATGAATTTCACTCTTTACTTTGTCGCCTGGGGATTCAGGCTGTGGGGGAGACAAGTGGGAATGCTCAAACCAGCATGTTAAAATTTCTGTGCATACTGATAGTGTTACAGGTTTAGGAGTTTCTCCCAGTGATCTGTCCTGGATGAATGGTTGGGAGTGTGGGAGGGTATGGTCAGGCACCTAGAACAGTGGACACCATTAGTGTTTTGGAACTTCACCTCTAAACAACTGCAGAATCCTGAGAAGCTGGGAAAATATTTGAAAAAGGTGTGCTGTTGCCTTGACAGTCTTAGAGAGACTCAAATCACTACAATGTTCTATGGCCTGGCCTACTCCTCAACATTTTTTTATTTGGCATCCTATAGGGAAAGAAGTCTCTGGGTCTGGTGGCAATGTAACTGGCCCTACATTTGCTCCAGCCACTACTCCAGGCCTTGCAGTTTAGTCAGATAACCAATCTGTGCCAATCTTTTCTCGTCTATAAACAAGACAAAAAAAGTATCTGCAAAAGTCAGCTTGTTTAGTAAGAACAGAAATGCCTACTAAAATGAGGATAGAAGAATAAGATCAGGATGAAGCAGTGCCATCATGGTGACGGGAGGAGGAAGAGTCAGAATTCATAACGGAGGCAGTAACTTTCTGACCACTAATTATGGGTGAGCTGCAAGATACACAAAAAGATTTCAGCCATTATCCACATGAATACATTGTCACCTGGCTGCTCCAGTACTGGGATAACGGGGCCAGGAGCCTGGACTTACTGGGCAGCAAAGCCAAGCAGCTTTGGGAAAGAGGATGTTACAAAGCAGTGGGAAAAGGAACACAAACCTTCACCCTGTGGAGTCAACTCTTGTCATCTGTGAAAGAAAGATATCCCTTGAAGGAAGATCTGATATGTTTCCCAGGTAAATGGACCGCCGTAGGAAAGGCTATCCAGTAACTGGAGGGTAGTAGCTGTACAGGAGATGATGTACAACATTGATCTGGATGATGTAAGGCTTTGCACCTGAATCACAGCAGCTCCTACTAGCAATGCAAACTGAGGACAACGGGACTAAGCACAGCTCTACCAAGAAAGACTTGGGAGTCTGGTGCGTGGCAATCTGCATGTGAGCCTGCAGTGTGTCCTCACAACCCAGAATGCCAGCCGGATCCTAGTCTGCATGTTATGGTGGTGATCCTACGCCTGTACTGTGTGCTAGTGAGAGATCCGCTGAAGTACTGTGTCCAGATGTCGAATTCTCAGCCCCTTTATGTATTGAAAGGCCTCATGTCTTCTTAAAACCATTTTGGCTTTGGTTTCATACCGTGAATGTGTTTCTTGCTAAAGTACTCTAGGCATCTCTATGATGCCTAACCTAACCTCAAAGAAAGCAGGGAATTTGTACGAGATACTGTTGTTTAAGTTGACCAGGTTTTTGACTTCAGGTTTGTTGCATCTCGGTCATTACTGCATGTACTTGTTCTTTATTGGAGACTAATGAAATTGAAGGGAATCAAAGTTGTCTGTCAGACTCTTGAAAACCTACCTAGTTTCTATTAATTATTTCTATTAATTATTTCTATTAATTATCTTCAGATCTCTGCAAGTACTGTACTCTACCCTTCTTAAAATTGTTCGTATTGGTTGGAAATTCCATGCTTTACAAGTACCCAAATTCAGTATGTTCGTACCTTGCTCCATGAAGATCGATTTTACACCAATTTATTTCTCTTGTTGGGAGGACAGGCAAGATTAAGGCATATATTGAGTTACCTCTGCTTGCATTCTATACCTGAGGTAAGTTCTTTTGGGATAATTAGTTTAAGGGATGTGTTTTTAGTCCAAGACTTCACATCTTGAAGAGAAGAGTGTTATGTATCTTTAGTATCAGTAGAAGTAAGGTATATAAAGGCATACTGTGAGTGTGAAGGTGGAGCTTTATTAGTCAGAGTGCACTGAATTAATACTCATCCCAATACTGCTGGCTTTGCTGAGGAGTGTTTTCATCTTTGGTGATCTGTGCAACAATCATTTTAGAGATCAAGTTGCTCCTTCAGTAACGTGTCATTATTTCAGACTTAATAAAAGAACTCAGGTTGCTGGTGCATAATCACAGTGATTTGAGTTGGACCTATCCAAAACCAGCGTTGCGTGTAGTCTTGCTCTATTCTAATGAGGAGCTTCTTGAGCATAATTGTAAATCTTTCAGAATATTTTCAGTGCTTTTTATAACCACACTCTTCACTGCAGTCCTTTTTTTTTTTTTTTTACAAGTTCAGATTAAACAGGCCATTCTCTAACTTAGACACCCTTTGAGGAGGATTGGTGGTCTAAGTTTAGAATTATGCAAATTTTCCTGTATGAGAAAATCATGTAGACATCTCAGTGCACTTTATACCTCTTCCCATTCTCCTGTTACAATTGTTTGAGATGGGGATAACTGAGGATTGTTCCTACAAAGCAGTCTGTTACTAATCTTTGTATGTGCAAGCTGAATTGGGTAAACCCTGAGTAGTTGCATAAAGGTTTTTAAGTGCTTGTCTTACCTTCTCAATATTTCTCAGATTCACATGGTTGGATAGGGGAAGTATATGTGAGATGACACCACAACAATGAAGTAAATACATTGTGCAGTAAATACATAGCACCCGTCAAAGAGGGAACAGTTTGCTGCTGAAGTCTTTTGCATACATGAAAAGACAGTAAGATTTCTAGAGTAATTTCAACTATCACTACGTGAAGTCTTTCTTACTAAAATAGAAAACAAATATATACTAACAACACTTCTTCAGGTTCAAACCTTGTTCATTAAACTAACGGTCTTATCTTAGTTATTTGGATATCCTTCATGTTTAATATCTGGGTTGAAAGCCTCTAGGCCTACTGAAAGGTCCTATTAGCTTTTGCATTAACTGTGAATGTATTCAGAATTGTGAGAGGCAAAAGGTTGCAGTATCAGCTTGGACAACATCTGGTGCCCTAGATGCTAATGGACTTTTCCAGATGAATGCCTGCTGCTGCGTAGGTCGGTCATCTGCACCACCCAGCCTTCGAGTGAGTGATTGTCATCACAGCAAGTCAGGGCGTTCAGATGTCCCCACCTCAGCAGTCACAGAAGCTTGTTCTTGTGGGTGATGCTAACCCCTGATGATTAATAATCACGTGTAGTGCTGTTTGATTTTATCTACTGCAGAAATGGGTTTTAACTGTTAGGAGTAATGCTGTCAATCTTGTGTTTCTTAATACAATGTTCCGTGTAGTGTCACTAAGAAAACAAGTACTGGGATAAGAATTGCAAGTAGGAAATGGCTTAAAAAAGAGGAGGTGAGTGTGGTGCAAAAATGAAAAATCATGGAATCATAGAATCTTTTGATTTGCAAGATACTTGGACTAAATGTTGCAAGGTAGTTGGACTAAAGGTCATCTAGTCCAACTCCCCTGCAATGAACAAGGACATCTACAGCTAGGTCAGGTTGCTCAGAGCCAGGTCCAGCCTTACTTTGAATGCCTCCCAAGTACGGCACATCCACCACCTCTCTGGGCAGCCAGTTTCAGTGCCTCACTCACTGCTCATATTGTTAAAAAAATAAATAAAAAATCTTCTTTATAACCAGTCTCACCTCTTCTAGTTTGAAACTATTTCTCATTGTCTATCACTACAGACCCCACAGAAGAGTCTGTCCCCTTACTTCTTGTAGCCCCCTTTGTATACTGACAGGCCACTATTGGTCTCACCAGAGCCTTCTCTTCTCCAGGCTGAACAGACCCAGCTCTCTCAGCTTATCCTTGTAGGTGAGGTATTCTATCCCTTGGATCATTTTTGTGGCCCTCCTCTGGACACAGTACTCCAGGTGAGGTCTCACCAGCACAGAGTAGAGGGGCAGGATCACCTTCCTTTTCCTCCTGACCACACTTCTTTTGTGTCCAGAATACAATTGGCTTTTGGGGCTGTGCGGGAGCACTGCTAGCTCATATCTACCTCACCATCCACTAATACCCAAAGTCCTTTTTGGCAGGGGTTATAGAAAAATTGCAAAGGTTATCAGTACAGTCCTCAGGTTTTGGCCAAATGGTAATCTTTTTCTAATGGACATTGGAAAAAAAAACTTAATTTGTTGATGAAAAGTTAGAAGACATCCAGTAGGGACCAGGTTTGGGAAACTCTATTGAGGTGACTGAATTTTCTTGAGATCTATAGTAAAGAGATTGAAATAATAACATGCAGCCTTTTTGTGCTGGAAGACCAGTAACAGAAATATCTACTACTACTTAGGAATTTAGAGAAGTGGAATCAGATGCTATTTGCAAGGGTGAAACTGGTGTATCTTTCAAAATCAAATCTCAGAAGATTATGCAAAGCAAGTAATTTTCAGTTGAATCAGGTAAGGTTTCAGGCCACTGAACAGTGTTGTGGTTAAATTTTTCCTGGATTGCTTCACGTTGTCATGGTTGTGGGACCATGGAGAAAGAGAAGCTAGTATGACTGAATGTGAGACTTTATCATGGAAGGCTAACAGACTGCTACTTACTTGACTTAGCAAATAGAGGACTGAAGAGCCTGTTCTGTAGTCTAAAGTGATCAGAGCTGTTTTGCAAGGAATGGGAAGAGAGATGTGTATTGTGGTATATCCCAGAATGTAAGGATTCCTGAAGAATCTTCCACTAAGTATGGCAGTGACAATCTCTACCTTTCCTATGGGATTCAGTAAATCTATGCCTAAAGCAAAATTTCAAGGCCCAAGAAATCTTACTTGTACATGTGGTTCTTTTTTTAGGATTTTCAAGGTCTCGATTTTCCTGGATTCTTAACTTTGTATGTGTTTTCTGTCCACAGTACGTAATAACACGTGCTGGCTTTACTGTGATGTATTTGAGGCTAAGAAGGGTCTCTCTTATATGACTTCTGTGCTGTTCTGCTTAAGCAGCAGTCTGTAGAGGTTGTGTTTTGGGGAAAGGATTAAGTTTGTAAGTGAATGTGTAAGGGAGTGAAGCCTTTGTTTTTGTGGTGAAAGTCAGGAGTGCTAAAAGCTAAAGTTTTTAATTTTTTTTTTTCTTTAAGGGAACTAAAGCAGTGTTTCAGTTACTCTGACTGTTATCATATAGAGAACTATAGGAACTGTTCTGCTAAAATTCAGCTTAATATTATTTAGTCTTGTTTTGGGGCGTGCTGTCAGTCCCAGAGCACTTTCTCTGTTTGGAGATTAGGAGGAAATAGTGAATGGTATGTTAACATGTAAATTCAACTAAATTTCAAGTTAAGTGCTATTAAAACATAGCACTGCTGGTATTTTAAGTAGGTGAGTAATGGTCTGATTGTGAAAAGAACCCTCTGTTCTTCTTGTGAACACTGTAGGTGTAATTTGTGGTTTCCTCCTGTTGTCTATTGTTTCCTGGTATACTGAAAGCAGGAATTGTACTGTCTTATCAGTGTAAACTTCAGATTTTTTTCTGGGCCTATGTTTCGGTGTTAATTCCAGCTTAGCGGAAGTAAAATAATAGATACAGCTTTCCTAATCCTTTGTGTCTAGCCTAATGCTAGTTTCTCTTGGAAGAAGTGAATGCTACTGAACCAGCCAGGAGTCTTCAGTGACAACCAGGATAAAACAAACCAGCTGCAAACCATAATAAGGCAATTCAGCAAAAAGTGTGCATAGAGAAGTTTGACTTGGCAAATGGATTTAAGGAGCTTGCTAACCTTCCTTTCTGCAACTGAGGCATGAGGCATAATTAATTGTTTTTGAGATAGCGCTTTCCTCTGTGCAGATCTCAGTGGAAACACCTGCAGAAATAGAATGATTCTGCTGCCCAGCTCTGTATGCTGCTGACTGGCAGTTTGTTGGAGTATGAAATTCAGATCTACGACTATTGATGTTTTCTTGTGTACTGTTCACTTCACAGCATGCATTCACCACCAAGTAAACAAACATAGAGGAACATGACCTCTTGTTACATTGTGCTGCTGTGCTGTAATTCATTTCAAAAGACTTTCAGATAATTACATCAAGACTTCAAACTTGAGCTGTCTTTGAGCAATCGGGAGTTTATGATTCCAATTATTGTTAATCTTTTATTCACTCAGTACTAACAAAGTGCTTGTATGAGAATTTCTTTGTTTTCTAAGTAGGCTGCTATTAAAAATACATCACTGTAACCTTTTAAAAGGATTTAAAATGTCTTCCCTCCGTGGTAAAGGCACAGAACCTACTGACTAATGACAAAACAATTGCACAATTCAATTAATTTATGTTTAGTGTTCTTAAGAATAGCTGATTGCAAAATGAGGCACCCTATGTATTGTCATGAGTTAAAAGTATTGTTTTGATATGCTGATTGCCTATTCATTGTGTTACTTCTCCCAGAGGATCTGGAGTTATTTACTTACCTAGTGCCTGACCACAAGTCAGGTTTACTTCATCATGTCGGGAACATCAACAGTAATCTCAGCAGCAGAGAAATACCCTAGGACTAACACATACAGTAGCCAGGAGATCCCAGAGAACAACGGGATTTGACTAATAAGTAAGCACTGCACATATGGGCAGAGAATTAACTGGCAGTCGCTTTTATTTGAAAGTCTCCCAGGTATTGACATGCAGATGGACTTGGGGGTGGATGAATGCCATGATGGATGAAGGTCATGTATAGGACTCTGCTTCTAACCTTTCTTGTTTTTCTGGAGCACCACACCTTAAACCCTTAATAGCACCAGTTGTTGCCTCCATTGTTTGAGGTTCCGATTTTTCATTCTGTTTCCAGGCTTGTCTGGGTTCTCAGACATCTAAATAAAAATACGGGGTTTAGTATCAAAGTATTATGTATGTACCTTTGCAACTTTTGTTGTTTTAAAAGCTGATCTGCATTTGGAAATTGTGCTTGCATCCAAATTTTTCTTCGAGAATAAGAGATAGATGTTGGGTTTT
Organism: Meleagris gallopavo; assembly: GCF_905368555.1. NCBI lineage: Eukaryota > Metazoa > Chordata > Aves > Galliformes > Phasianidae > Meleagris > Meleagris gallopavo. The sequence goes on from NC_139435.1 coordinate 21,497,405, forward strand.
CTCTGAGAGGAAGAGTTTTTATTGTTTTTAGTGAGGTAGTGAGACCAGAATATGTCCCCTTGAACTCTGCATTGTAGTTATAATATTTCTGCGTCTTCAGTGTTTTTTGCTCCATTGTGAATGCTACGCTGAAAGTAAATGATTAGTTTGCCTAACTAGCTGTTAGGCAAATTGCTGATGCGTGATGAGGAAGTGTAGCCCTGTAAAACTTAAAAATAGCTATCACCAGAAACAAATTTATGAAACCCTCCATCTGATGATGTGTCAAATTATTTTCTTTCAAAAGCTGTTTCTGTCTCATCACCTTATTTGATTCTTCTTTGCCAGAGTTTAAGATAGCTTTTTTTTTTTGTATTTTTTTTCCCCTCATATCTAAGCTCACACAGAACTCCCAATTACAGTTAATTATTTCCAGTGCAGTAGCTGGAGCTTGTGACAATATTTTATCTGCACAGTGTTAAATTTTTTAGCCTATCTTATCTTTATTAAGCAGCAAAAGAAATCCAGTTAGCTGTTAAATTAAATGAACTGTTATTGTCAATAATTTGGTGTTTGCAGTTCATGCAGGACAAGAATAAATTGTGGTGGACCCCAAGTAAAGATTAAAATCTGTGCCACGTGTGTAGATTCCTTCCATTCTTCCCTTCCATCGCTTAAGGGAGCAAAAATCCTTGCCACCTCAAATTTATCTGGACCCTCAGAAGTGTCTGAAGAGTAATGAAGAAGTCTTGAGAGGGAGGAGGTAAAGTTGAAAGGGCGTAGCTCAGCTATGATAAATAAATGGACAAAAAGCAGTCTGGGGTACTGGCCAGCGAAAGTGGAATCCTTGTCTCCTGGGGCTGTGGAAAGAACAGATGGAAAGGCATGATTTTAAGCAGAGCTAAAAATGAATCCCACATCTGCTTCTGATAAAAGAGGGAGAGAGACTCTGCTTACGTAGTGGTTCTTTGTCATAGAATGTCTAAGGATATCACTCTGAAAAATGCAATTTTTGTTCAAAAATTTGAGTAGAAATCAAAGTCACTTGAAGTGTTTTAGGAACTGAGTCTATTGTACTAGGTTTTCCACACGTAGGTAATAATTTTCTTCTAAAATAATCATGTTTTTGTAACTAGATATATAGAAGCTTCTTTATATTTTGTTTAATGTTGTAGTCCCATTTATGTCAAAATTGAATTCATTATTTTAATGTATTGATTTTGCAAGCTGTTCATTATTTAAGGAAGGATAGATTTTAGATGTATGTGGGTGCTACTTTAAAACAAATCTTTTTAACTTTTGAAGGTTAGTGAGTTTTTTAGTTCTTTTCAGGTATCATCTTTATTACATTTTCTCTATACTGTGTTTCCTCTAGCTATATATGTTGAAGAGCCAACTACCTCTCACTGACTGTCTTCTTTCTACACTTTCATTGGTCAGGAGATTAAGTATTCACATAGGGAGAAATAACAATCCCTAAATTGTTAAATCATGCTAATCTTGATTTTTCTATCTTTCAAGTGTATGATTAGAAATAATATGTTTCTGAAATTGAAAATACTGTTTTTAAGGTAAAATAGCATTTTTCTAAACTTTCTAAAATTGGATAGAGACATATATATTTATAGTGATCTAGTAAGTAGGAGTAAGAAATAGAATTGAGATTCTATGTCAGTTTGTTTTCTCAGAGACTGTGAGAGGAGAAACTCAAAAATTAGCTTTTAACTTGACTAAAAGTGCTTTAAGTAGCGTGTTTGAATTTTCCTGATATGTATTTATTTCTTCATTTGCCCTTCCAACAGGAAACAGTCCTCAAGATAGTCCTAGGAATTTCTCTCCCAGTGCCTCAGCCCACTTTTCTTTTGCAAGAAGGTAAGCATTTGTCTGTAGCTTGCTGCATGCGTTCTGCATAAAGGAAATGTTATTGGACTCAGATATCAAATGGTGATTGCAATATGCTGTTATATCTGTCAAATCTATCACAAAGAATGATATCTGTCCCTGTTACACAAACTTCTTGAAACCTCAGTTGCAGCAAAACTTTGTTGGATGATTGATACAGTGCCTTTATACCTTTTTTAATTAAAAAAAAAAGATGTTTTGTTAATGACTTTTTACTCTTATTCGGACTATATGAAAATGCAGGTGTTACCTCCTCAGTTATTGGAATTTGGAGAAGTTGTAGCATATATCTTTTTTTTTAAAACTTTTTTTTTAACAATGTAAGAAGTGCATAGCATGTAAGAATCCTGTCATAGAGAAGATGGAGTAGAAGTGCATGTATTTAGAGCTGAGCTTTGCAGGTAACAGCTGGATTGTCACCATATATTACATCTGACCTTGATCTTTTTCTCTGTCGGGACAATTGAGACAGACAGCTCTGTCATAGGAGCATTCTGAGGGTTAATTAATATTAGAATTTTTGATCATATAAAGTGAATTTGAAGTAATCTATGAAGTAAATTACTATTAAATGAACCGTAAACTGAATTGATCGTGTGTCATCGGAGACTGCCTATTTGTGCCGTTGTGGTTCCATATCACTTAATACCTTGTCAACTTACCTCAAACAATATATTCATTAGCTCTAAGCCTGGGAGAGTAGGTAAAGTTTGTGTATTGACCCAAGAGTATAGACACAAAAAAATGAAATAGTAGTGCTGTGACACTCTTTGTCATTAATGTCAGGTATATAACTGTTCTATTCGCAGTGAGATAACACTGCTGTAACTTTACTTCCTTTCTTCTAGACATTCATTAAAGTTGCACACACAACAGCTCATAAAAATACCCATAAAGAAGTGTGTGATCTCTATTTATACGCTGCGTAGGGGAGAAAGCTATACTGTTATAGCATGTATTCTTTTTATTCTTTTCTGAAACAGTAGTAGATTGTATCGGTATTTCTGATACTATATGATGCCATTTTTTAAATCAACACCTTAAAAAAGTATTTCTTTTGAATTTACTTCCTCTTAATAATATCCTTACTGTAAAAGGAAAGATAGATCTTCATAGAATTTTTGTTTGTGAATGTATTTTCAGGAAGATTAGTTAAATCCTTAAATAGCTTATAATGGCAAAAGCAGATGTGAAAAACAGCATTATTTAGAAAAACAGCAGGCAGGAAGTACTTTTCCTTTCCCACCCATAATGAAAAAAAAATCAAATCATCCTGTTTCTCTGAACCTTAAAATTCAAGAAGAAAAATGAATTTGTCTACCAGTGTTTCAGTTGATTTTGACCATTCTTAGAGCATTGAAAGTCCGTTAATTTCCAAATGAAGAGTTTTAAATCTTATGGGATTAACACAGGAACTTTCTGTTATTTTAAAATATTTATCCATTATGCTGGGATTCAAAGAAACTTCTTTTAACACTTTCCATGAAAAGTAACTTTCTTTAGTGTTTTTAGCACAAATGTTTGTTAACACTACATTTGAAAGTGTCGATATAAAAATTTATCAAGTTGGTGTATGTATTATGGTTATTTCCACATAACCTGCGTGCCTCAGGCCCTCTGCAACAAGCACAAGCGTCAACTTCCTCTGCTCAGATTTGATGCTGTGATACAAAAGGAATAGGCTGTGCTTCTCCTATCTGCCCTATCTCCTATCTACGTAAAAGCCCAGTGTCTGTGATCCCATGGGTAGCTGGCAGATACTGCTTTCTAGAGCTTCTGGAGAGGTAGATTTGTACTGTAGTCCAGTGACAAACAGTAAGTATATCTGGGCCCAGGGAAAATGCTGTAGGTAATTTCTAAGCTTTCCTCCTTTCTTCCTGATTGGATGCTTCCTATTTTCTCTCCTTTGCTTCTGGGATATGTTCTGTGATAACCTTGGCGTTTTTCAAAGGCTTTCATGAGTGGGAATTGCTGTATGATGCAGGAATCCTGTTCAGTATAGATAATTCAATGACAATGTATTTTCTGTCTCACTGCTTTGGAATATATAGGTCTAAGCCATTTTAAATCACCTTTTTTTTCTCTTTCAACTATGAACGTACCTAAGTTGTGCAGCTGAGCCAAAATGAAGAGAAAGCTCTTTTTGTAATTGCTCACTGGATATTGCTGATTCCTTTTTGGGAAAGAGTGAGGAATTAATGAAATAAAGCAGAACAGTTGAACTAGATAATCTTCGAGGTCTTTTCCAACCTTGGTGATTATATGATTCTGTGCTAAGTGTTTTTCCAAAACTCACTCTTGTCCTTCTACTAGATGTTCTCTTTTCATAATCAATATCATTAAGATATGTTGTAATTTGTAATGGATAACATTTCAGATGCAGTTCTTGACATATTTACATATACTCTGTTGTAGCTTGTAAATAAACAGGAGTAGGAAACAAGCTGCTAGAATGGAAAGGGAAAAGGCAAACCTCAAAGGATAGGAAAGTTCCCCCAAGAGATTCAGGGCTCCAGATTTGCTGTGACTTAAGTTCTCCTTTATGGAGTTGTATTTTTTGTGCAGATTGGACTTGAGAGGTGATCTTTGTACTGGCTGTAAAACAGAACTTTGATTTGCCTCTCAACTCTGCCATCATCCTATGTATTAATAAAAATAATTTTATTTTCTTATTTATGTATGTATTATTTTCCTTTTTTTTTTTTTTAAACATATTTGATAACAATTGTACTCCAGTCATGGGCACCGAAATGACAGGTAAATGATACCTCCTTAGAAATCAAAACATCGACTCGTTGCTTTTTGGTTTGTCTCTTTGATTGTTTAAGCTCCATCTTTTCTATGTGTAGCTCATCTGAAGCTGTGAAGAGTAGAATTGGCACTAGTTAACGATTTTTATTTAATCTGATTAAGCATGTTTTTTTCTGAGACATTTCTTTTTACTGATCTACATGTAATTTTGCACAAATTTAAGTTTTTACCAAATCATTATTTCTTAGTTATTTTAAATTAGCTTGTTAGTTTGCTGTTGTCCTCCACTGATGTCACGTAAGAAAGTGTTACCCTTACACTTAAAGCAGTCTTCTGGTTATTTTGTGGTTCAGAGCATCATGACTTGCATTTGTTCACAGGTTTTTAATTTGCTTCTCATTCATTTTCAACTGATGAACCTGAAAGTTATGAAGACTCCATGTTCAGTTTTTATGCACATTAGTGAGAGATCATTTCTGTGGATCTGCTCATTCACTTTCTAATTGTTTCATCTCATAAATTTGGACTAGAAAAATGCTTTAGGAAGTCCATAAGCCTTAATCATCTTTGCTGAAAGCTTGTTTATTGTGGTCCCTTGTGAATGTTTGCTTTCTATTAAAAAACTTGTCTGCAACATGCTTTTGGAATGCAGTTTTTCACAATAACACCATAGATGTTTCTACGCACTGCAGTGTTCATTTGACTAAACTCAGTTTTCACAACAGGACTGATGGTCGCCGCTGGTCTTTGGCTTCCCTCCCTTCTTCTGGCTATGGTACAAATACACCCAGCTCAACTGTTTCTGTGAGTATCCACTTCATTATGCAGTTAGATTTTCATTACGTGCCCTATATTCTTAAATTAAGCAATGGTTACTTGTTTTAGGAAAAGGATGATAAGACTTCATGTGTCTTTCTTTTCCTGTTTGTTGTTGTCTTTTTCTTACTGGACACCTGGTGTCTGGTTTTGGTGTTCTTTTTGTTTTGTTTTGTTTTTTTAATGTTTATTTTAGAATTTAAGTAACCTCCTGGGTATATTTTACTTCTGTTGTGAAGTAGTGGAATTCCACATCCTGAGCACTGATTAAACTTGACCATTTTGCACCATGGTCAACTCTTTATCTTCATCCATAAAAGCTCTTGGAAAGTGGAATCAATTCTATTCCTTACTAACTTAAAAAAAAAAAAAATGTTGGAAGGATTTTATGTACACAGGGCACTCTGAAAGTAATGCTTCCTTATTTATTTTCATGGAAACTACAGCAGATTCAAAGAGCATGATAAGACTATCAGCAAATTCTCATTTACAAAACATTTTTCAGTACAGTCAGCACCACGAGCTATGCATTTTCACCAGCAGTGAGCAAGATCCTGCATGCGCCTTGTAAGAATAGACACCAGCAGAGGTCACCCACTATCTCTGTCACCTTTGCTGAAGTGTACCACCCACTGCCTCACAGTGCTTACATCCACTTGTTGGTCTCCATAAATGCTCAGCAAGTCAGTGACTGACAGTGGGTGCAGTTATTTACTCATACAATGACACATCCTTGTTTAACACATTCTTCCATCTCAGATGCTGTTCTGTCAAACTGCCCCTCTGCTGCTGTTTGTCACACAACAATGAAATAAAATGGAGTATTGGTGGGAGGATTCTATTTCCATATCACTATAATTAGATGCCTTCAATGTTATGGGCTAATGTAATAAGATATGAGGCATTACTTTTGGAGCGGCCTTTGTATATTTTGAACTGCTTCTCAGCAGCACTCATTTTTGACTCTGACCTAGACCAAGTCTTTGCCAAGTAAATGCTTTGTTTCACATTGTCTCTAACCATTTTCCATTGTGCACACTCGTACACCTCTTCTTGACACTAGTGCAGATATGCTACGCTATTCACTTAAAATATATTGATGTAAAGGAGATTGTCAGATAATAGTAACCTCATCAATGTTAGAAGTGAAAGACTTGTGCTAGAGAAGAAATGAAAAGCTGTATCAGGAATGTTTTAAAACACAGTTCTAATTTTCCATCCACAGACATAGCTTTCTTCCTTGATAGCTTCCACTTTAGAATTGTAGTTTAGAGTGTTTTGCTGCTTTCTTTACTCCATTTTAAGCTTACTGTGTGGATGTGCTGAAACACAAAACAATTTTTACAACACGTTTGCATTTCTCCTGGAAAAAAACAGCACTGTTATTTATGGAGTTATGTATCTCAACTTTTGTGATACTATTTTTGAGTTCTCCCTTAATATTCTTTGACACGACCACATCTTATAAAATAGATTTATATCACTGAACAAACAGCTTCTAACTTGTGAAGTGAGTCTGTTTTCTAGGAAGATTAAATTTTGTTGAAAAAAGCAGCAGTGTAGAGTTGATGCCCCATATTTCTTTTCCTTTGTGGAGTTTTTTGTTTGTTTGTTTTTCCCTTCAAGACTCCTGCTGTTAATGAACTCTGCAAAAGCATTGAGGCAACCTCAATTTTAATTTTAAATCTAGTCACTATTTCTTTGCTTCTTACTGGAGGTGTGTTTCGTGCTTTTTGCCCATTGGCTAATGTGAATTGAAAAATGAAAACTCCCCATTTAATTGATGTCACATATGTTTACAGAATCTGAAGTGGCTAGCACTGTGCAACCTTCCTCTCTATATTTTTCCAGTTTCATAAAGACAGTGACAGATCATTTCATAAGTAGTAGTCTTAAGTATACATACAGAGTGCTTAGTTTTCAGTGCAAGATAAATAAGATACACCTTAATTAATCCAGAGATTTATTAACTGGAAACCAGAAGTAGTTTTCACATAACACAATAGAGGCACAACTTGGATCTTTTCACTTTGACTGAAAGTCGAAGCAAGGACAGAAGAGCTGATAGTAACCCTCCCATGAGTATGCTGAGTTGAATGCAGCACACCACCTCCTGTTACCCAGTTATTGTGATTTAGTGGTGTGGTTTTGTTTTGTTTTGTTTTTTGTTTGCTTGTTTGTTTTTTGTATTGGATGTGGAATTAACAGTGTAATGGAATTTCAGGAGTTTCATGCTGTAGATCCAAAAGCAATGTAGAAAGCAAATGAAAATGTCTCCTGCTAGGATTGTTGAATTGAAAATCAACTATTGGTGTGTTGTATTCTAAGAAACAAAGTTGAATCAGATCTTTCCAGTTAAATCATGCTGTTAGGATGATTGTGTATCTTTTAGGAGAAGAGACCCATAAGAAATAGAAAATGTGAAAAAAAATGTGTTACTTTTTTTTTTTTCCTGTACTCTATTCTTTGTAAATTATTTGGATGGGAAGATAGACTAGGGAGGTTGGGAAGGAAATCTTTGCAATTACATTAGCTGATATTGGCTACAGATCTGTTTTTCTGTTTTTGAAGAACCATCTACCTTGTAGTGATGTGCTCATAATAAATATGTTAAATCCCATGTAATTTTTGAATGAACTATTCTAGAATGCCAGGATGGCTTTTTTTTTTTTTTTTCTTTGTAGAATTCTGCTATAAGAACTCTGATCTGTGCAGAGGTCAGAATTCAGACCTCCAAGAAAATGCACTCTGGTGCATGGTTCTGGTGGAGCTCAAAGTTCTTAAGAAAAGGCCTGTCATCTTACGTGTGGAAAAACATGAAGTAGATTATTACTTTTTTGATGTGCCTAGAATCCCCTGAAATGCAAAGGATATTTATTTTTTAGAAATACGTATACGTGACAGTCTGTATTGGCAAATGTCATTGTTCTCTTAAGTTAATGAGGGTGGCTCTAGAATTAATCATGAGGTTAATTGCAGCTAGGTGCTACAGTGTGAGATATGAAAGAGGGTAGTCTACTGTGTGCTGAATTATGCATAGAAATATGTGCTACTGCTGCAATTCGTAATTGAATTACTGTGGCTTGACAGGTTACTCCCTATCAAGTAAACTGTGGTAAATTCTTGTCTTACACTCTTCTAGCCTGCAACAAAGCAAGATAATGTGGTCTTGCTATCTTTAATTTGTTCTCATGTGATGAAGCTTTCCCAAATACACTAGTTTTATGAGAGATAACTTTTCCCATCCGTTTCTTTTTTCTTTTTTCTTTCACGAGATGACTTCATGAGATCTAGTGTGATAAATAAGCTTTTCTTTAGTTCTTAGAATTAGGATTTGTTCAGCTTTTACCATTCAGATTACCAGGTAATTATGAAGACTGTCTTGTTCCTTTGCTTAGCAGCCTGGATATTACCTGCTGACTTTAGTAATGCATGGAAATGTCAGTACAGTATGGAAGTTTATTGACTTCTCTAACTTTGAGTGGAATAGCAAAGATGCCCTTTGCAACAGGTGGAAAGGCCCCTGTTTAGGCCTTCAATAAAAGAGCAACCAGAAAAGAGTCCTGATGTCTTGTATGAGAAGATGGGCATAGAGAAGAATCTTATGCTGAAAAAGCCATCTGGGGACTGACAAGTTACAGAAAGAAATAGAAATTTTTGGAATTTATCCCCTCCACAGTTAAAATAAAAGTAATGTCTGCATGATACCAGACAACTTTCTAGTGTCATGCTGTCACATCAGCAGGGATATAGAGTGCACTCTTGGCAAGTTTGTGGATGACACCATGCTCAGTGGTGCAGTCAACACATGTGGGAAAGGATGACATCCAGAGAGACCTAGACAGGTTAAGCCTGTTGTGTGGGCCCACGTGAACATCATGGGGTTCAGTAAGGCCAAGTGCAAACTTTGGTACCTGGGTCATGGCAGCCCTCACTATCAATACAAGCTGGAGGATGAAAGGGTGGAGCACAGCCCTGCCAAGAAGGACTGTTGGTGGATAGTGACTGGACGTGAGCCAGCAATGTGCCCTCTCAGCCCAGAAAGCCAACTGGATCCTGGTCTGCATCAAAAGAGGCATGGCCAGCAGGTTGAGGGAGCTGATCCTGCCCCTCTGCTCTTGGACTCATCAGACCTCATCTGGAGTACTGCGCCCAGTTGTGGAGACCTCAGTTCAGGAGAGACATGGACCTGTTGGATTGTGTTCGGAAGAGGGCCACAAAAATGATCCAAGAGATGGAATGCCTCCCCTGTGAGGATAAGCTAAGAGATATGGGACTGTTCAGCCTGGAGAAGAGAAGGCTCTGGGGAGATCTGATAGCAGCCTTTCAATATCTAAAGGGGAGCGATAAGAAATAAGGGGACAGATTTTTAGTGGGGTCTGTGGTGGTAAGACAAGGAGAAATGGTTTCAAACAAAAAAAAAAAAAAAGGGAGATTTAGTCTGGATATAAGCAGTAAGTTTTTTATAGCGGTGAGGCACTGGAAGGGGTTACTCAGAGAGGCGGTGGATGCCCTGTCCCTGGAGGCATTCAAGATCAGACTGGATGGGATTCTGAGCAACCTGATGTAGCTGTAGGTTTCTCTGTTCATTGCAGGGGAATTGGACTAGAAGAGATGTGCAGATATGAACTGGTCCATGTTAGAAACCATCTTTGGTACCAGGAAGAGTAGTGCATCTACAGTAATCAGTCTGGATTATGGCACGTTAATTTTTTCAGCAAGAATTTAAACTGTTTTTCTCCAAACTTTGATAATCTTAATTTTGCACAATGAAATAATATACATGTACAGAATTGAAATTTGTATTGTGGCAGTAAGTTGTACTCTACAGCTAACATACTTCTTTTGCCTTAATCAAATAATTAATTTTCAGCAGATTCCATTTAAAATATTCTCTAAATACTGTTGTGGATTACTGACACCAGATGTCTGTGCCTTAGAAAGATAAAGTGTGAACTTCTGAAGTGCGATGATTCATTCTTCTGAGACTGAAGTAGTTTTTGTATATAAACTGTGTTTAGCTCTGTAAGTTGAGACTAATTATTTTTGTTCTTTAATTTAGTAGTTAAGCATGGGAAACAGTAACTGTAATTTTTATATTAAACAATCTCATTCACAAGCAGAGAATATGATGTTGAAAATACTTTTTCACTGATAGAAGTTTGTGTTCTGCTTTTCTTTTCCAGTCATCTTGTTCATCACAAGAGAAACTACACCAGTTACCATACCAACCAACACCTGATGAACTACATTTTTTATCTAAACATTTCTGTACCACTGAAAGCATTGCAAGTGATAACAGATGCAGGACCACAGCAATGCGCCCTCGCTCCAGAAGTCTCAGGTGGGTTTGTCCATCAGGTGAAAGGGGTTGAGTCTTAGTTTATGTACTCTAGAACATTGTGGTTTTGTGTGCTGGGAGCATTCTTTATTTTCCTAATTGACAAACACAAGAGGTAAGAATTTGTGCCTGAACTATTAATAATCCTTTTAAGTTTTTGTTCCTGTGTTCAGCAGTGTAAGATAAGGCATAAAGGTGGCAACTTAACCCCTTCTAATGTGCTACGCCTTACTGATCTAGAGACTTCTAGAGTTCAAAGTATATATAGTTCAAAATATATATATATTTTAAAGTAATTTGAAATGTATTTATATTCTAGAAGTGTCTGAAAAGAACTGTGGTGAAGAATAAATGGGCAGGGAGTTGGGGTGGAATCATTCATTAATTCATTAGTTTTCTTTAATAAAAATAAACTTCAGTTTCTTGTTTCCCAGAGTTGACCTTTAGAGTGTCCTTTGCAGTGACATTTGTGTGAGGTGTATTTCATTGAAGATTATATGTTTTATTGTTCTTTTTTGCTCTTTTAGAGAGCTGGCAGCCGTTTCTTTTGTTTATGTAAGAAATGCATTTCAAGAAACTCCTATGTACTTGTTAAGATGAAGATACTCCTAGAGGAGGACATTGCCTTCTTGGGATTTATTTTACATCTTTTGCACCATTTTGGGTGGGCTGGTCTTGAAAGTCTTGAAAGGATGAATGTTTTAAAAAATGAGGTTTATGAAAAGGTGTTCGCTAGGTTAGCCAAGACCATGGGTACCTTTTCTTTTTGATGGTTTTCCTGCAAGTTTCATGCTTTTATTTCTTTTTCCAGGCACAGTGTCTGTGGCATGGAACCTATGCATGTTACAGCATTACTTGCAGAAGTGACTGCCTTTACCTGGTAGTTAGATTGGAAATAATAGTTTTGACTTTTTTTCATGATGAGTTTAAAAATATGTATTTATATGTGGGTATGTATGTATGTATATGAACTCACAGACTGCTGAATGTCTTCACTTGCAGTTAGTGGAATTCTTGGTCAGGTTTTGCTATTTTGGTTGTATGTGATCTTCAGAAGGGCAGATGTAGTCATACATATAATCATCTGTTAAGTGTATGTCTCATCCTTCTGAGAAAAAAACGTAATGTCATCAGGATTGCAAGACATGCTGAACTGCAGTTAAAAACTAAGAAAATAGCATGTTTGGCAGTCAGATGTCAAGCATATGATGTAATTTTTAAGGCCTGGCCAGAAATAACACAAAAGAGCCAAGCATGCCACTGATTAGAGATTATACCTGTTTAGTAAAGTGTTTGTTGACTTCTTGGTGCAAATAAGCTGTTCAAAAATTAACTGCTAATTACAGCTAGTACTGAGACAAGTATAAAGAAATAATTCACTTTGTTTGCAGTCCTGGCCGTTCTCCTGCCTGCTGTGACAATGAGATAATTATGATGAACCATGTCTACAAAGAAAGGTTCCCAAAGGTAATAAATTATATTTAAGATACACAGTATCTAAATCAATAGGCAACATAAGTTTTAAGTAAATTATGTTTTTGTTATGGAAACTAACGATCCAGTCCTATGATGGCTTTCACAAAGCATCTCCAAGTTCTTAGTACAAAGATAAGATCACGATAAAGAAAGTCCCTGCTGAGACCTGGACATTCATTTGACGAGCTGCTGAACTGGTTTTGAAATTAATCATGCTGCTAATACATTCTGCTGATTGGAAAGAAACAATAGCATTCACTTTCAGTAGGTGATGTATACTTGGAGTTAGCGTATACTGAATTGGTAAACAAAAACAATTTTGGTTGCTCAGTCCTGTGCAGAATCTGTTGTTAAACCTGCAAACTGCTGTTCCATTTCTCTCTTTTCCCAGACGGTTGTCTTAAATGCTTTTTCAGTGGTGAAGACCAGCATGAAGTTGTCATGAGTTTGGTTCTGAGAAAGCAACTCAGAAAATGTTTCTGTCTTGTCCAGAAAATCTGAGACAAAAATGAGTTCCTCTGTGCCACATGTTGCTAGGAGCACTGTGCTCTTAGTTGATCCTAGAATTTACATGATTCCTGGAAAATAAAATACAAGTTAAACTGATACACTTCTCCAGAGTGCCTAAAAGTAGTAATTCAAGGAAATTTTCGTATTTCTTTTATATTTATAAATTTATTTTTATATAATTTATGTAAAATTTATGTTTTTATTTTTATAAAAGTAGGAAGGTATTTGTAGAGAGATTGAGCAGCAGTCAGTAGTGTGAAATGAACCACTCAACCACTCATTTCAGTGGATGAGCTATGAATTAAAAGGAGTGAGATTATTTTTAATAAGGACAACACTGCAGTATCTTCAGTATATTTTTTAAATCTGCTATACTGCGAGAAGCAAGACAGTTGATTCTTTAAAGCAGGCATATCATGCATGCAGCAAACATGTCTTCCAGAAACTATGAGCCTTTGGTTTTTTTTAGTCAAAGTGACTTTCAAACTCAGTCTGTTAAAATGTGTTTCTGGTGTAACCTGTACAAAAGGAAGGAAGATAATCTGGTGTGTAGCATCTGCAGTTTTAGCAAAACATATGAAGACCTCCATAAGTTCTCATTGCTTTTATTTTGCCTTGGACTTAATTAAAATACACTCATGACTGTAAAACTATGTTGGTGAGTGAGCATCATAAGATTACTGTTTATTGCTGGTGGCAGACAAAATGTAGAGTCTATATAATGGAATACTAAGACTTTCACTTCTCTGTACTGGTAACTGGGGGTATGTCGTCTGTCACTCTTGTCTGTTTGAGTCGTTTTGTGTAATAAACATAGGTAACTTCTTAGGTACTGCAGAAATGTTGTAAAACCAGAAGTAATTGTTGAAGTTGTGAGGCTGATGTAATATATTGTGTGTACATTTGTATATAGGCCACAGCCCAGATGGAAGAAAGGCTTCAGGACATTATAACAAATCATTCTCCAGAAAACGTCCTTCCACTGGCAGATGGTGTGCTCAGTTTTACCCACCATCAGATCACAGAACTGGCTCGAGATTGTTTGGATAAATCCCACCAGGGCCTCATCACATCTCGATACTTCCTTGAATTACAACAGAAATTAGACAAATTGCTACAGGAGGTATGAGCTGCTATGTTTGGTAGTAAAATGGTTTGCACTTTGAAATAATTACGACTGTTGCACTCAAATAATTGGTCAAAAAGATATTCATGGCAGTTTTAGTCTACGTGATGACCTCTGTCAGGACCAAAAGACATTCCTAATGTAGTCTGTGATAAGTAGGCTGTAAAGATTCAGAAACAACAGCATTTTGTCTTGCAGTATAAATTATAAATTGCTTACAGAAGTGTGTGCATAAGCCCTAAGTGAAGAAGCTTGCTATTCTATTTGCTGTGGATGAATGAGGAAATGTACACCATTTCCACTCTTTCCACTTTATCAACCTTACTAATTGCCTGCTGTGTTGACAAAGGAGGCAACAGCCCTTATGTTTCTATTAGTTGGAGGTTATTATTAATTATTTAAATATTTCCTTCCTTCATAATTAAAGTGTTTATTAGCAGAAATTCAGTTCTGAAAGCATTGAAACTTCCGTAGAATAGTCTGGTAAATTAATTAACAAAAGCGTGAAACTTACTTACAGTGTGTTACGCTGTAAGTCAATACAGTTTATATATACATCATTTTTAAAATAAATGAAATACTAAATGATATAGCTGTAAATGTGAGACTTGATAGTGTATTGGGAACCAAAGTTAATGTGATAGACAATTTGATAGACTTGAAATTTTCCCAGTGATATGTTCAAGTATTCTCCCTTGTTAATTTAAATAGTTTCTTCTGTTTTCTTCTAAATGAAAGAGCAATCTCTAAGAGTTTTGATTGTTTTTGTTGTTATTTTGTTGTTTTTTTCCTGTGCTGATTTTTTGTTAACTTCTGTTCAGTAGATTTACTTCCAGTTAATTTCTGGTACTGTATTCTGAACTGCTTGTCATAAAGCAGTGTAAAAGTTAAGGCATCACTGAAATATGTATGGATTATTGAAGCCCTGTCCTTTAAGCAGAGAAAATAAGAACCTCCCAACAATGTAATTCAGCGGCAAGAAAGTCTGCTCCTTTCTTCAGCTCAGCTGCCTCTCTCTGTTGTGATTCAGATTCATGCATCACATTTGTTACCAATTACCGGCTGTGATGGTCAGTAGGAAGCTGCATCTCCTACTGCTACTTGGCACCTTATGATTACTGTGTATAATCAGAGGAAGGCTATTTCAGTGCTTGAGTAGCTTGATTCATCTCACACCTTTGTAAATCTGAGGTTGAGTATATCAGTGTCCTTTCCTGCTTCATCCTACTTTAACATAATATATACCGAATCTTTTGTTCAGGTATACAACTGAGTGTTCACAAAACTATACAAAGTTGCTTTTAATTCTGCTGGTGATCAAAACAGGCAGGCATTTTGTTTACAAGAGAGTTCTCTTTGGGCTTGGTTGGTAGGGTGCAGAATACATACGCATATGTCTTGTTAAGGTACTTCTGAAACCCATTACAGAATGCTAGATGATGTTTGTGCTTTTTTTTTTTTTGTTACCTTTTTTTTGAACCTCACAGATTTGTTTATTTTTCAGCTACTTAATGTATTTTTGAATTACAGTGTTGAGAGCAACATGCAGCATCGTATTTTTGCAGGATTTTTAACTACGAAAATAAAATTAATGATCTATTTTATATGAAAGGTATTTAGTTGTCTGTATTAATCTCTCTTAAAATGCTTTCTTAGTTTTGTTTCAGTTCTCTTGATGATTTTAGACAAAACATGAGGAAAAAGTTCAGAATATTCAAAACAAATAAATACTTTGTGTATTTGGAGGGCTAACAGTATGTTTTAGTGAGGAGGTGGACCATGCAGCCTCTTTGTGTTCATTGGCATCCTTGTTTGCACCTTTTGTTCTTAAAGGAGAAAATTTAAAAGAAATTTAAAATGTAGTTTAGCCCATTGTGCAAATATTTTTAAACCTTCCAGAATTTTCTCTCCAGAATTTTCTTTCTCTCTTTATTCTTTTGTAACAATTTACACTCTTCTTCATTATGTTCATAGAAGTCGATTTGTCATTGTTTTTCTTTCTGCATGTACCTGTATGTGGCCTCTCTTTGCAAGAATTAGTATTGACTCTGTAGATATAGTACATTGTTATTTGGCTAGGAATTGTGAATGTAGGAAATTATGACCAATTTGACATGAATATTGCTTATGGTCATGAATATCGTTTCATTTTTCATCTCTTCCTAAAGCTTTTAGTAAATGGAGAGACAAACATTCATATATATGTCATATTGAATCATAGTCCTTTTTGCAAAACTGACAATGGTAATATTATGTGATTTTTTTTAAAATTAAAAAAGCAGAAATCATGTCCACTGTGGACAGTTTATCTTAGTTGTTACAGTGTTAGAATTCTACAAATATATTACTTCAATATGATATTTTCTAATGTTGATATTCTTGCTATTTTTGTGTCTTGAAAATGATGTACTGTTGTCTCAAGTTCACGTTTCAAAACCTGCAAGTATGTCTGAAATAAGTATGCATAAGTTGTGCATTGAATGCAGTTTGATTTATTTTTCCTTTGTTTTTCATGTTCTAGGCTCAGGAGCGATCAGAAAGTGAAGAACTGGCATATATCAAGCAGCTAGTCAGAAAGATCCTTATAGTTATTGCTCGTCCTGCTCGTTTACTGGAATGCCTGGTAAGGTGATGCTACTATATCTAGATTTTTCTTAATTGTTATTATGGGAGGTTTCCTGGATTAATATTCAATTTCCTTTACAGTATTGTCAAACAACTCGGCAAGGCTTCATTGTTGGTGGGATCTTTTTTCTATTTCAGAAGCAAGATACTAGTGGAGACCTCTTGCAATTGTGTTTGCTTCCCTGCTATTGCAAATACTTTGTTATTAAATCCCTTTCATAAATTTAGGAAGCTCCAGTTTAAAATGAGTTTGTTTTTTCTGTTGCTTTGTTCAACTTCGTTACTCTCTTGGGAAGACATTTCCGGAATCATAATTGGTTGGTGATTTTCCCATTGTTCTTCTTGTAAGTTTTATAATTTTATTGCGCTGAACAATTGCCAGGGCTGTATGCAGCTTGCAGTCCATTCTGCAGTAGGAGAAACAGGTAGCCTTAGTTAGTAAGAAACAAAGGAGTTAGCTTATGTGTGAGCATAGCATGTGTGTTGCCATAGAGGCCTAGATTCTGCCAGGTCACCTAGGCATGTTTCTGTTTCACTTGCCCCTGGCAAGAAAACTGGGGAGGCTCAGGTGCAGGAATTTGTTCCGACAGACAGAGCCAATGTGCTTCAGTTGTTCAGTGAAAGTAATAAATGCTCACAGAACACAGTGTGCTCAAGAGGATGGTATAGACACTCAAATACCATGTAAGAGCCAGCCTGAATCCAACAGGCGTGGCAGGGAGCCTGAGCTGACTTTGTTGAGCTGCTGTGCTTGCCAATACCAGGATCGCAGTGTTGACGCTGCAAGCAACTATTTGAGGCTGGCAAGGCTTTGTGTATGTGGGAGCCACTAACCTGCTGCTAGACTCAAGTTACGCCTGGAAGTGTCATAACTGCGTTTGCATACCACTGAATCTGAACTACTCAGTTTTTCCAACCTGATCTTGGCTCTGTGCTGTGCTTCTTCATCTGTGGCATAGTTAATCCACAACCTAGATTGTTCTGTCTGCTGTGGGCATTTTGAGAGATGATTCTTTTGTTTTGGAAACACCATGTCTCAGTGTTCCCAGTTGCAGTTTGTTCATGACTCGTAGTTCAGCAGAAATCTAAAATATGGTGTGTGCTCTGAAGCAGGATAAATGATGTGAAAATAATGACAAGTTCTACGGAAGAGGATGTGTTAGTTGACACTGAATGCAGGCTTGCGCTGTGTCTTCACTGTGTCCCCTGAAATGTTAATTTAGTTATATCTGGAGTGATCTTTCTTGTTCCTTTCTCACAGTTCACATAATCCTTCTCCACCCCTTTACACAGTTTCTGATGTGAAGCCTTGTTTCTCTGCGTTCCACGGTTTCTTTATTGTGTGTTCAGAACTGCTCTTAAATACATGCTGTGGGCTGACAGACCTAGGCTTCTTTGTAGCACTTCATCCTCTCCTCATATATTCTCTTTCTCCCATCCACTCCTGTTCTTAGTCTTATCTTTTAATTTGGGTTCTTTCCTGGTGACCTATTTGGCTCCTACTTCATTCTCTGTAAATGCTAAATTTTATAGCTGGCAAATCCTAATCTACATTCCCTTAGCTTATGACTTTGGGATTTTGTTCCAGCCTATCACAGTTGAACTGGAACTGTTGTACATCCTGCATTTCTCCCTTTGCTGAGCCTGTTGATGTGAGTGGAGGGACAGTTTTTCATTTCTCTCAGGAAATGAAATTGTGCTCTCAGTTTTAGTGCTTACTTGCTTCCAGCTGCATAGATTTTCAGAGCAGCAATGGCAGAGAAAGCTGGCACAGCTTCTTTGGAGTGTTCTTATTTGGAGTCTGTAGAAGATCTAAGCTGAAATGTAACAACTCTTCTTACAGTAGGTTTCTTCAGAGGCAAGTGGCTTGAAAAAATCCAGATTGTATCAAGACCCACATTTTTTACACAAAATGTTAAGATTACCAATTAAAAGTCACTGGAATCATTTAATCATGCAGAAACAATATTGTTGGTTTTCTGTAGCTCTCTCTGGAACCTTTTAAATAATATTTGGCTGATATTTTGAAAAATCTATCTGAAGTAAATACTAGATATGGCAATTTCAATCTCTGTAAGAATTTCCATAGAGTTACTGGAAATAAAACAACACATCAGAAGTTTCATATACTGTATAGTTAAGAAATCAGTTTTCTTCCTGCTTTTTAGCTAGGTTTTAGCTCAGATGTTGGTGGTATGTGTGTTCCTGTGTGTATTTACATGTTAATCATATGAGTAAAGTCTGTTTTTAGTTTCTTGTGCCAGGAGCTACTGCCAAATGTTGAGAGATTTTCTCCATTTGCAGTCACTTCAGTACATGAAGAACGAAGGTCTTAAGTTTGAAGTTAGGATGAGGAAATGAATTTCTTACTTCTGATATTTACATGGTATATGCATGTATGCATGCTTGTGTGCATTATATATATTATATACAATATTGCATTTTTATGCATTATATATGCTATGTATGCTTTAAAGGTACCTATTTTGAAATTACCTTGACATATTACCAAGTGGTAAATATGTATACTGCTGCTGCTGTTCCCCAGAAGATAGTTAAGTCTGGGCACGTGTGCTCAAGTTGTTCTTCAGTACCAAGGAGCAACGTATAAGAGATTCAGCTGAAGACAATGTGTCAGATGGGAAAAGTAAGGCTAAAACAGCAGGTAACACCTTGTTACGCAATCCAGATTTATAGGTAGTATGGCAGTCTCCAAAGATTTTGAGCTAAATAATAGGTAGGCTGGAGATAAAAAATCTCAAAAAATCTGGTTAATTTCATCAGTGTTTCACGACAGTGCATTTAGTTTACGTGGCAGCATTTTTGGTAGCTAGAATAGCCTCAGAATAGCAGAGCTCAGCACTGCTCCATGTCAGAGCAGAGCCGGATCCAGCTGATTGAGAAGGTGACTGGAGCCATGAGTGATCCTGGTTGTTCTCCGGGAGAGCAGGTTTAAGAAAGGGGAAAATGCTGTGCTACAGTAACTGGGAGGGAGGAGTGTGAAAGTGTGAGAGAAGCAACCCTGCAGCCACCAAGATCAGTGCAGAAGGAGGCAGGTGCTCCATGTGCTGAACAGAAATTCACTGCAGCCTAGGAGAGGCCGATGGTGGAATGGACTGTCCTCTCTGATCTTAGTTTGCTTTTATTTCCCTTAGTTCACAATGAATTAAATCTTTTTCAAGACAAATCTTTTTTTGCCTGTATGATAATTGGTCTTTCTGTCCTCATTGCAACCCACAAGTATTTTTCATTATACTTTCTCCTCATCCTCCTGAGAGAGCAGCTTGGTGGACAGCTGGTGGCTAACTAAGGTTATTCCACCATAATGGCTGGAAAAAATTCTTAGTGGCTCTCACTGTAATAAGCATTGTACTGGCATTGATGGCCAGTAGGAACACCTTGAAGAATGTATTGTGTATGTGAGTGGAATTTTGATATATGTAGATACAGAATATATTGGAAAGAGAACAGAAGATTATTAAAAAGAATAAAAATGCCCTATTGGTAATCTGCCTTGTTCTATTAAATGATTTCCTAATTTTACCTTCAGTTAAAGTAGTGAAATAAATATGTTTCTAAAGGGCTTATGGGATAGGAAAGGATTTCTTTTCTTTCTCTTGGAAGGCATGCCTTTTACATGTGGAATAAATTATATAGTAATATAGTTGGCTCCCAAAGGGTAATGTTTTATTTCTAGTTTTGAAACAGTTGGGTCAGTGAAGATCAAATGTTGTTTTCAGTAGCTTACAATGACTTCATTCTGAAGTCAAGTACGTATTCAGTTATATTTTCCTTAAAACAGTGTACAGTTATACTTATTAAAATATTTCAGAATTTCATTTAGAAGTGGAGTGGAGAGCAATTTACTTACATACTTAATTTCAGTAGCAGATTTTTGTATGCAAGCAACTGGAGGGAGATGAAGTCTTATGTGAAATCTTGTCACTGAATAATGTGTTGCTGGTTATGTCATTTCACAGAATACTGTAATGAGTTCTGCTGGCAAGCAAGCAAGCAACTTCCTATTATAAACGTACAGGATGCAAAGTTGTATGGCTTACAGCATATTACATTATGTAGGAATCATAATGGAAGAATAGGCTACTAATACTAGAGTAATAAGGTGTTGCTTTTTTTTTTTAAATAAGAAATATTTGTGATAGATACAGCTAAGGAAGTTATTATATTAGGTTCTAATTCTTCAGTTTCTGCAGGGAGAATGATAGTTATTCTTTTTCTTTCAGGAATTTGATCCAGAAGAGTTTTACTATCTTTTGGAAGCAGCTGAAGGCCATGCTAAAGAGGGACAAGGCATTAAAACAGACATTCCCCGCTACATTATTAGTCAGCTGGGCTTAAATAAAGATCCTTTAGAAGGTAAGTGCATCTCTTGGTTCAGCTATAAATGTCCAGATTCTTCCTTCCCATTGTATATGATTGTTGAGATACTCTGAGTGTGCCTCAAGGAATCGAAGTAGAAATGAGAGCAGAGCAAAAAGCATTCACTTCACCCACAGGTTCTGTCACAAGCTTAAAGGCATTATAAAGGCCATCTGAGATTTTCTGCTAGGAATACCATTCACAGATGGCATTGTATCAATGATACTCATCTTTTTACATTCAGGCAGTAAAACTTACTTATTTTAACTCCAGCTGAAATTTACAGCTCTAATTTGGTATCTACTGTTATCCAACTGTAGGTATAACTGAAACTGGACTGATAAGTAATTTGCCTTTCACGGCTCCTGGCTTTCTACATCATATTCTCACTGAAAAGGTTGTCTCCCTTTCCTATTGAAACTGTTAAGACTTCTTTTTCTGAGCAACCTATGTGTGCATAGTTAGGACTTATACAGGGAAGAAGTTGACTGGGTTCCTGTAAAATTATTGTCATTGCAGAAGATTTTTTTGTTGCCTGATTCTTGTTTTAAGGACAGTGTTGGTAAAGCTAGAATTATTTGTCTCCTCAGAAGACCATCTTCTCTTTCATACTCAAATCAGATTCTATTAGTAGTGAAAAGTGGAAATTGGGTTCATTGCATACTGTGCTAGTCCCACAGTTCAGCAGAAGTGCTGTTCTGGAAAGTGGATCTAACTAGTGCTAGTTTGCTTGTCCCTTATGAATAAGGGAGGTCTCTAGGAGGGGACTTGGTAACACAGAGTTATGGTTCTGGTATTTAAAGGGAGCCTATGAGAAGGAAGGTGACCAATTCTATACGTGGTCTGGTATAGGACAAGGAGAAATGGCTTTAAACTAAAATAAGGGATATTTAGTTGAGACATAAGGAGGACATTCTTTACTCAGGGACAGTAAGGTGCTAGCATAGGCTGCCCGGAGGAGCTGTGGATGCCCCACCCTGGGAGGTGTTAAAGGCCAGTTTGGATGGTATCTTGGGCAGCCTGAATTAGTGAATGGCAACCCTGCTTGTGGTAGGGGGTTGGAATTAGGTAATCTTTAAGATTCATTCCAACCCAAGGCATCCTGTGATTCTATGAAAACAATTGTGGTAAGATGGGATTGGCTTTTTTTTTTAATCAGTCTTCATAATGCAAAATCATATTTCATTAATTCTAAGAAGCTATATGGTGTATTAAATTTTTTTTTCTTCAACTTAAGCAGCGCTGGCAGATACTGTCATGAGTTTGGTTAGATCTAATTAAATGAATATTAAAAGACTAAAAAATTAAAAGATAAATGGAAGTTGAGCTTCCTAGTCCTCTTCCTGTCTTCTCAGAAAAGAAAATTGTTTTCGATTGGAAATTGGTACCATTGCTTAAAAGGACATATCATAAGCAGAAAATAAGGAGAATGGCACTGTGAGGTTTATGCCTTTGAATTAATCATGTAAAGAGAATTATTTTCAGCATTTTGTATACATTACTGTAAAGCATAAAAGAGGAAGATGAGAGAGCCTTTACATTTCTGTGTCCAAAAATGGAAAATACTGAGAAATATTTAGATAGAAGAAAGAACCAGAAAGCTTTCAAATAATTATGTGTCAGTAACTGCAATTAGAATAGCAGCTCCACATAGAATTGTATTTATTTTAAGTATTTAGCATTTGTAAATGTTCATGGAAGGGATTTCACTTCTCTACAGAGGAAAAGAACTGAATGCTTTAGTGCCTTCCCTACTTGCCTCCTTTGTTTTCTGCCATAGCTGAGTGAAATGGTGCATGCATTACTCGGGAGATAATGCCAGATAAATTTATACTGTACTGAAAGCAATACCACAGCAGATTCATCACTTATCAGGGACTGGTGGCTGCATTTCTGAAGAGTTCCCTGGGGAGAAATTTCCCCCCCCCGGTTTTTAAATTTCCATCTTTACCTTTTCTGAATCATGAGACTTCAGAAATGGTTTAAATCAATGAAAGAAAAAGGGCAGATGTTTAATGGTATTTAGATGAGTTTTAAAAATCTCTTCAGGCATTACAAAATTGTTCCATGGCTCTGTGTTTTGAAAGCTGACTCTTGGTTCCATTCCATTAATACCTACTGTTTGTAAATAATATTTATTTCTCGGATAATGGATATTTTGCAAAAGTTCTGTTTAAAAATGGCCCATTTTAATTTCCTATTTATGAAAACAATCTCAATTGAGAAGGCTGTCAAAGCATATTTTTCTATCTTGTGTAGTTCTCACTCATACTATAAAGGTTTCATCAGCACATTTATTATGAAACCCTCCTGTTCATGAAACTGAGTTTTGACAGAAAACTCCACTTTGTAGTTAGAATTTGGCCTGTACTGTTTAAGCCTAGGTTCTCTTTTAAAAATGTTTATTCTCCACTGATGATTCTGATGGCTCACTGAGATGATTCTTCACTTCTTGTTGACTTGTGTTTAGATTTTTCTTTGAATCTTTCTAACTTCTGGTAAGCTTTAAAGGTCTGTTTGTTTTTGAAATTAAATTTTAAGTACTCATGATTCTTACTCTTAACAAATTTTGTGATTTTTATAGGAATTAGATATGAGAGTTACTCTCAATCTGCTCTACGAGTAAATTATCTATATGCTTAATTTACAGTTAATGATTACAGTAAGTGTTGTGTGAATAATTACCTGGGATTTTGCTTCTAGTAATTGATTATTGTATAGAAAAATCCAGTATATATATATTTTATGTGAATATTAAGTTATATTTTGTATTCGTAAGTTAAAATTGATGGTAAAATTGCATCTTAGAAGTTTCAGGCAGTCTTTTCTTTGATTCCGTCACATAATTACGATCAAGTGTCGATCTTTGGTTCTGCAGAGTGTATAATTAACAATGTATATTAAAGTTATACTAAGTTATCCAAGGTCTTTCAGCTGCCAGCTTTCCTGTTCAGCTTTTGTTACCCAGAGGATTCTTAGTTCACGGGCCCCTGGAGAACATAATAGAGTTAGGAACTCTGCACCATAGACAGATTTGGACAACCTGGTAAACGTGCTAGATCTGCCAAGATCTAAGCATTTCACAGAGAGGTAGTCTGTATTAGTAACTCCATAAATGATAAGCTTTGAGGGGAAAAAAAAACGACTTTTAACTGGTTCTGTTAGAATTATCAGCATTTCTGTGTATACGATGCAAACATTTTGAATCCATATCAGTCTGAACTAGAATCTTACTGTTCCAACTATGAAGCCTGAGGTAGTACATCAAAGATATGGTGTGCAGTTAACCCCCTGGTGGTCTAAGATCCTCATGATTTTTAGAAAATACTTGGATCACACACAGACCACAGAATTCTTGCATCTCAGCAGTCGTACTTACTGCTGTTTATTGGTACTTGACTGTTTAAGATTACATAGATGATGAATACCACGCATTCCTTTTTCAGATGGCATTAATATACTCTAAATGCTTAGAAACATCCTGTAGTTATTTGGCGAGAACTACAGAATGATTCCAGAAAAGTGTCACTTCTCAGATTTTAGTTCGGTACTTAATTTTATACTTACTGAGGTTTAAAAAGGACTTTCTAATATTTGTTTCTAGAAATAGCTCAGCTAGCTAACTGTGACAGTGGGACAGCAGAAACTCTGGAAATGGATGAATCAATAACTGTAAGTTTTCTTCTTACAATGCTGCTTACGCTGAATGTGAATGAAGAAAAAAATGTCTGTCTTTTCTTCTGGCATGGGTAAATGAGTAGAATGAATTCCTAGACAGTTGCAGGGTTTAGCACCATGCCACTCCACAGATAGAAGACTCATGAAAAGTACTAGAGCAAAACTTTCAGTTTTCCTTGGCACTGTGATATTTGGCTTCCATGAGGCTACAGTAATCAAAACATGAAGACTATTTTACCATAGTTTCCACCAATGACTGTTTTATTTCCATTTAACGTGATTATTTTCCTTCTCTAAGAATTTACTTACTACTTCTTTAAAAATAAAGCATTTTAGAACTATTTCAAGACAGTCTGCTCAAATTAACGGAGCCTAAACATATCCAGTCAAGACATGAGAAGGTAATAAGCATCTTGCCAAAAAACCTGTTTCAGAAAGCTGTCTTGCAGTCTGGAATATTCTGCATTATTCTTTTGAATCTGTGATTGAAAATATTTCTCTACAATCATGGGCATCTCAGTAAAATTTTGTCAATTGCTTGCAGAGGTTAGCAAAAGAAAAATGAGTTGCTGGAGATGATTGGTCTGAATATTGTGGTGGGTTTAAGTTCTGTCTATTTAAATTATAATTTTAAAAAGTTAGTTCTTATACTTTGAGTATCAGTCAACAGTAAATGCAGTTCTAGCAATTTATTGTTAATTTTTGGTGTAAGCAGATAGAAAAAGTCAATGCAATTCTGCAAGGATGCATAGATACTTTACTGGCATCTGTAACTATTAGTAGAGTAGGCATGGGGTATCTGTTAAGGTAGTATCAACATACTACATTAAGGACATTATCCTCTCCTGAAATGTCTTATCTTGAGAAGGTTTCTGGTGTTTTCGTAAAATACAGACCTGGGCATTGTTTAGTGGAAGGATACTGACAAGTTGGATAAAAATTAGAAAGATAATTAAAATGCTGAAGGAGTGTTCTAATTTAGATGGGGAATATGTACCTGTAAGACTGGCTTAGCCGTAGCTATGAGATCATAATTCTGAAGGTGTTTGTGTTACGCAAACGCAAACTCCTCAAAGTTGAAAAAATGAAGTAAAAGGAAGGATAATGCACTGTAATACGGGAATATAACTGCGGCTGTGGTGAAATTATACGAGGAATGAAAAATACAGGGTGAATATCTAGAAATATTTTACCAATGTGGAATAAACATTTGTACACATGGAAAGTGTAAAGAGACATAACTCAAAATAGAACACAGAACAATTTAAAATAATGATAAGTATACAGTTAGGAAGAATCCTGTATTTGCAAGCAAGTAGCCTAAGCAGTTTAATAAATTATCTCTTCCTGCCCCTGCATAGTTTCTTCTGTTACCATATTCACTTATTCTTAATACTAAACTGTTTCTCTAGAAAGTATTTCATTGAAAATCTTCCAAGCAGATCTACACCTAACCTTTAATATTACTGAGCTGTCTTGGTAGGGATCACAGAACTTTTTGGAAATTTGGAAAGCACTTTGAATTTTGTAGGTTTGGAATAAGAAATTCAGGAGTCTGCACTAGTGCATGCACGTGTGCCCCACACCTCCCATTCCTAACTTACAATTGGTTGTTAAGATTCATTAAGATTAAAGCTAGAAAGTTGTACTGCATTCAAGATAACTCCGTTTTGAAAATGTTCTTGTATAAAAGTTGGTGAAAGTGACATTGTCATGACAGAGTTATTGCATTTTTGTCTTCCCTTTTTTTTCTCTTTGTATATATTTCCACAGTCCTCCCTAGATTATATCACAGTCCTAGCATTAGTCAGAAATGTACAAAATTTTATTTGAAGTTAGAAAAATTCATCTGCTTCAGTTACTACTAGGCTTATTCTGCCTGCATACTGTTGGAATCACTTCTACTCAAAAATGAAGGCAATGTCCAGCAAGTACCTAGTGCAATTCCCAGAAGTTTAGACCTCCAGATAGAAGTTGCCAGTAATTCCCTTTACCAGAAGCCATCACACCTATCTGCTTTAACTCTGACATGGAGATGAGGGGACAGATGACTCCAGTGTTACAGATACCTTTCAGATGGAGAGGCAGCTTTGTTTCAGGAACTCCTATGTTCTTCACTTAAGCCAAAATGTGGTCACCTGGGTAGGTCTTCCAGCTGGTTCGTTGGGGCATGACAGACTAATAGTACTTATGTACTGTTATGTTTTTTTATTTTTTTTCCTACTTTGAAGAAAAAAAAAAGAACTGTACTGACTGTATTCTTTCTCCTTTTTTACTTTGAAGAGCTCTAATACCTCACTACAGCTCCGGAGAAAACCTCGAGAAAGTGATTTTGAAACAATTAAACTGATTAGTAATGGAGCTTATGGGTGAGTAATTCATGTTACTGTAACAGCTTTTTCAGAGTTTTGCATAACTTCTCAGTATTTCTTACTGCAGGGATGATTATGAGGGGGATTTTTTTGCACTGCTGTATTCATTCTGCTTTCCTACTTTGTTGTTAATGCTTGAGTGCTAATTTGACCTAAAAATATCGGAGAAGTAGAAAAAAATTTCCTTAAGTAGGTCTGGTTTGGGGTTTTTTTTGTTTGTTTGTTTGTTTTTTCCCCTTCTCTGTGGACTCTCTTCTATCCCAGATGGCTTTTAAGGAGTGACTGTTACTTCGTTGGATTTTCTGGGTACTTGTAAAAATATAGAACTTACTGCACAGTGGTATATAAGTTGTTTGTAGATAACTCTGAAAGGCCAAGAGAGAATTAACATGAAAGAAATCTGTAGCTGTAGTCTAAGTATTAAGTCTGCCAACAGATAGAACTACTGGTTCCTTTTGTGCTCAGGTGCCCTCATTAGATCCTTGTTTGATTTTACTTCTCAGTGCTAAATTGTATCAGGACAGGAGCTGCTGATCCGGAGACTTGGTACTGGTTCAAAAAAGACAGGTTTCTGTCTGTCACCAAATGAGGCAATGTTGCAGAACAGCATTGAAAGAAAGGGCTGTGCTGATTCCCAGCAGAGGTCACATTACACTGGCTCTATACTATGCTACCTCTACTTGAGGTGGGAAACAGCAGCTACCTGACAGGACTCTGGAAGAGAAAGCCCACTGGTGATCTGCCCACTGGAATTTTGCATGCTATTTTGATGGCCTCGGGATTATGGGTGCAGCAATGACTCTCAAGTCATGTTTATTTAAAGATAGCCCTGAACTCTGATGGGGCAGTTAATGTTTACTACTTCTGATCATGACAGCATACGTAGAGACTGTTTGCTTGTGACCAGACCTACTTATGTAGTTTAGCAAAAAGCCAGAAGATAGCATAACTTGAATTAAAATTATATAAATATCCAGATACAACTTTTCACAGTTCAGCCTCTTCACAGTTCATTTTCTCAGAATTTCTCTGTAGGCAAACTCATTAGTCTATGCCAGTTACTTCAGATTACCCCTAAATTTTAAAAGCCTTTCTTCTTGCACTTAGCAGTAGTTTCTGCTCCCATCCCTGGCTGCATCCGTTCGTCCTTCCCTTGGCAGATGCCTAATTCCTTCTTTTCCCCCTTTCATCTCTCTCCAATTTCCTCTTTGTCTTACTGGAGTAGAAGAAGAATTGTGTGGGGTATGTTCATGTCAGAGAAATGGGTGTCTGAGTCAGTGAACCTGTGCAATTTCCCAGTAGTTTTAGGTTAGTATGCAGTGGAGAAAGGAGGGAGTGGTGACAGACAGGCATGCTGAAACTGGTAGAGTGAGATTGACTGCCAGATGTCAAATGTACAGTAGTCCTCTTGCTCCATAGCCCTCACAGCCACAAAGTCTCAATGGGCTACTAAGAAATACAGACTGGAGACAGGCAAAGATTTGTAAGGTGGAAAAGAAAGGATGAAAAAAGCCCAGGCTTCCTTTTGCTCTTAGAGCGAGGGCATGTAGAACACATTTTCTCATGTTTGTGGCAGGGAAAAATCAATACTGTACTGTGTGAGGCACCTTCTTAATGAACATAACAGGAAAAATTGTCATAGCAAGTATAGTATTTGTTGAGACCCTGGTAAATTGTTGAGAAAAGGGAAAGCTGAATGAGGGTGTATCTGCATTCTATAGGAACTGTTATTGCCTTTATAAAACATTAAAACAGAAGCATGCTAGTGGTAACGCAACTGTAATGTTAGAAGTGGAAACTGAAAAT
This sequence comes from Meleagris gallopavo, assembly GCF_905368555.1. Classification (NCBI taxonomy): domain Eukaryota; kingdom Metazoa; phylum Chordata; class Aves; order Galliformes; family Phasianidae; genus Meleagris; species Meleagris gallopavo. The sequence continues at coordinate 21,526,167 of NC_139435.1, forward strand.
TCCATCAACTTTAGTGAAGTGCTGTTATTTCCATGCTTAAGCAAACAGTATCAAAGTGGATTTTGTTGGTCTTGTTTTTTTTTTGCTTAAATGATTCTTACAAGAAAAATAGAGAAGATACAAACAAGAAAGACAGTGAAGGTAAAACTGAAAAATACTCTAGAGCGAAAAGAACACATTCAGTGAACTGCTTGAGTGCAGATTTTAGAAGTATATATTCAACATTTTATAAAGTGAGATTAGCACTTGATCCCATAATGATGCTGGGAGTAGGTTTGAACTCTTTCAAGGATTTCTGTGTGCTTGAAGTTCTCCATTGCGGTAAGTCAGATAAAGAGGGACAGTATTATTAGCTTTAGTGAGTATCATGTTTATGTTGACATCATACAGCTAGAGATTAATTTACTTAAAACTTATGGTCAAATTTAAAGAGGAACATACATACTTTTAAAGTCTACAAAATGGAGCATAATTAAGCAGCAGTATCTGTTCCATCTGTGAATACGAAGCAGTAAATTGCCCAGTGGGCATTTATTGCAGTTTATTACAGGTAGAAGCAGACAAAATAAAAGTTAGTGTTGTTATGCTACAAGGCTTTTTTCCCACTTCTACATTTTTCTAGGCCATTAACTTTTTAAAATAACTTGAATGTGTATGAATTCTGTCTGAACTTCATTGATTTATGCTCCCAAATTCATCAGTAGGCATCTTTTGTGCTCTGACTTACTTAGTATTCTACTGTAATACTTTACTTGTTTCAAGGAGGTAGTGAAAGGTTATGTTCAGAACCAATTTATGAAAAGAAAAAAGAAAAGAAATGTACATTCTGATGTCCTTTATTTTACGGTTGTGTTTTTGCCTTCATTAGTGAAACAGAAAACTTTGCTTGACAGGATAATTTTTGACCTTGGCGTACTGTAGCACAGATTTGTCAGATATGCTAAACTTGATGCGTATAAATATCAAGTATTGGTTGGATAAACTGATTTGTAGTGCAATTAAATGACTGCGTAGTAGATTAGGTGTATGGGGCTGGGAATACACAAGAAGTTAAACAAGCTGTGAATCACTAAACAAGTAGGACACTGGCCAAGTTACTAATGGTTTCACAAGCTGTCTGTCAGACTCCTTTTCAGCTAGGCAAAACTTATCTGACTTCCCAATTCTTCAAACCTTTACTGCAATTACACAATTACAGCAACATTTTTTTTTTCCCCATATTTCAACTACTGAGAGTTAAGAGGTAGTGATGGTATCAAATTTTGTCCTTCCTGAACATGTGACATACTATAAATATGTGAAGGACTCTATTTCTCAAGTGTTTCTTTTGCAAATACTGAAGAGTTCTTAGGGAGTTTATTCACAGGAAATCTCACAGTAGTTTCATCAGTACATGCCTGTGTTGTTTACTGGCTTCCGTAAAGGTAGAAGCTGTTACAGTTAGATGTAGACAGGCAATTTTACTGGCTGAAGTATGTAACACGTTGAAGTGAGTAGGTCTCTCTCGTACAAAAAGAAGAATCACAGCCATTCTCTTCTCTTTTCTCATGCTACGGGGCAGACTAGGGTATATCCCAAACACTTAGTTCACACTACACTGGATGCTTGTCTTAGGCATGCTGTAGGCAGCATTTCCTCCTTGCCCCCAAATAAATCTGATTTGATGATGGATATCATCTAGGTGGGAGGTGGTGCAATGCTGTTTTTGGTTCTTCTGCTGGTGGTTCTGATCTTAAATATCTGTAAACTCTGCCATAATGCTATAGCATGCATCATGGCCTCACAGATGGCTGCCTTGGACTGGAGATGATTCAGACATTACAGAATTTAGCAATCCCTTCTAAGAAAATTGGTTTTTAAAATGTAGCATAATTCTTGGTCAGCAGCTTTAACTTTTAAAAAGTAAATGCAGCAAGTACAACACCTGTGTTTCCACAAGGAGTTCAGGGTCCTTTGGCAAATTCAGGAATTAAGTTAAAAGCAAGTTACCTTTAAAAACAGCAACATCAGCTGAAAGTACTGAGTGTAGACTAAATTTTAAATTATCTCTGAAAGTTACTGAAGACCTGTAAACTAGGGAACTTAGAAACAGGAGGGAGACCAACTTCTCAAATGGGCAGGTAGTGGAAAGACGAAGGGAAACAGTTTTAAACTAGAAGAAGAGAGATTTAGATTAGATATTATGGGGAAATTCTTTACTCAGAGGGCAGTGAGGCATTGGCACAGACTGCCAAGAGAAGCTGTGGGAGCCCCATCCCTGGAGGTGCTCAGAGCCAGGCTGTATGTGGCTCTGGGCAGCCTGAGCTGATAAGCGGCAGCCCTGTCTGTGGCAAGAAGTTGGAATTGAGATGAGAGTTAAGATCTCTTCCAACCCAAGACATTCTATGATTCTCTGACAGATCTGAAGACTGTTAGATTTGAGTTATAACCAGGAATCATTATTGTAAGCTTTGAAAGGTAGATTGCATAACAGTTAAGTTGTAACAGGTTTTTTTGTTTGTTTGTTTTTGTCATATCAACACGTGCATAGCATTTTATATTTATGCCTAGGAGTTCTAGATAAACTTTTTCAAAGTGAATGGAAATTTTATATTAGAAGTAGAGGAAGGTAGTGTTTGGACAGTCACAGAGTTTGTTAATTTCTTTTATTTCTCTTGTGAATTAAATTTTGCTTGATACATTTAGATATATTATCAATAAAATACAGAGCATTTGTGTACCTGCTGAGATCCATGCAGTGAAATCAGAGGGTGTTCTAGAAATCCCATGGGGACGTTATGAAACCAATACAGCAAGGCAGGAAAGCAAATTCTTGGTTTGAAAGCATAGGAGTTTGCATCAGTGCCTCTGTGGTTGTGGCTTTGCAGGCAAGGATGGCATATGACTTGTTAAGTGGACGGACAGAGCAGTTTGATATTATGGATGGGTTGCTTTTGTATTAACGGAATTCTCAGACAGTTGTCTTTTCACTGGAAATCATGAATTAGATACTACTGCTCAATGCAACAAAATGAACGTGAGAAATTGTGTTCTCTTAGAAGCAGAAGTGAAACAAAGATAAAAGTCTGTCTAATGCTTCTGGAGTAGCATCTGACAAGTAAGGAATAGAGCAACAGAGTGAAGTGAGCCTGTTGCAGGAAAAGAAGGGCTGAGTTCAGTGCAGGAATGAGGAGGATGTAGCAGGAAGGGAAAGCAAAGGGAATCAGATCATTCCATTCTGCTTCATGGCTTAAAAGAGAAGAATACCTCAAAACTTGCAAATTGGGATTCAAATTAAACAAAGCTAGCATACCAGAACTCATTATGGTTGTTCTCAACTTTTTATCTGGAATTTCAGTGTCTTCAGTGTCTTGGCAGCTCTGTGCTTTACTCTAAGCTTTCCATTATTTTGATTAAGTTGAAGTCTCAGGGAGGTGAAGCCTTTTTTTTTTTTTTTTTTTTTCATTTTGGTTTGTTGTTGTTTTTGTTTGTTTTTAATGTCCAGGTAACTTCTACATTTTTTCCTTTCATTTAACTGCTTGTCCTTGGGAAAATTTCATATTCTATTTATTAGTGACATCTCAGCAAATTCTTTCAAAGCATAGGAGTCTCAGTAAGCTCAGGTTGCGGTTCCAATGATCAGCCTTGCTGGTTGTACTAGTAAGCAAGGGAAATGCATAGTTGTGAAATGAGACTCTCCTGAAGGAAGATAGGTAATCTTTGGCTGGAATCCTTTGCTTCCATTCAGAGCATAGTTTTGTTTGTAATGCTGTTTGCTCAAGTTACTGTATTACACAGATGTGCATAATGATGTGCACTCTTGTATACTGAAGATCATTTAATCATATCTGGATATTTACTGCATTGAATAGTTTAAACTGACTGGTTCTTTGTCTTTAAATATGGTAGTGACTACTCTACAGATGTATATGATGGAAAGTATACTTAAGGGACCTGAAAAACTCACTTTTTTACAAGCCAGAAATTCATGAAGGAACTGAAACAGGAAAAGAACACGCAGTATTATAGGAGATTAAGAAACTTAAGACAAATGGACAAAAGATAGCACCTAAAGAAAGATGAAAAAGAGAATGTAAAGGAAACAGCTGTCCAGGAGGTGTGAAGAAAGAAATGAGTGTGCTGGGAGTGGAAGGAAGAGGCGTGTGAAGCCGTCAGGAAAGCATACAGGAGTGGAATAACTTGATCTTTATTTGAGTTTGGGATGGGCAACAGAAAGCAAGACTTATTAGGAGGCAGGCACTAAGGGTGAGGTTTGTCTTGGATTTTGCCCAAGGTGTTTTTCCCCTAGTTTCATGATGAGATAATGTTTTCTACCTGCCCCATGCTCAGACTGTAGCAAGGGACTAAGGAAAACTTTTGGAATCTGTAAGAGAAACTCTCATATCTAGATAAAAACACTTCACAAAGCAACACAGAAATTGTTGCTTTTTTTTGTGACTTTGGTGGCTGTGTGAAGATTTAGTTGTAAAAATAATAAGGCAGGAATTGCTTTTTTTATTTGTATGCTTGTATGCTGATAATTGCATGTTGTGGGGACAAGAAAATGAGTTTAAAAATTACATTACTGGGTTCCTTTTTTTACTTTTTTTTTTTTTCATCATTTCTCTTTCCAAAAAAACATGATATTTATTAAAAAACAAAACAAAACATGTATTTATAAACTGGAGATGCTGTGTGCGTTGAATACTGAGATTGATTTCAAGCAAAGCAGGGTTTGTCTTGAGGAATTTTGAGAAATGCAGTGGTTCTGTCCTGTGTGTTTTATGACAAGATTATGTATTTTCCTGAGCCTTGAAAGTTGTCCATCTGAGGTTTTCTTTCACTTTGCTGCCCTGATCATCTTGATCTTTCTAATCAAGCTTATGTGAAACTTTGTACCCAATAGCCTAGTGAAATTTTGGCTGTTGAGATGCATCTTACTCCCACATTACCAGGTGGTATATGTGATTTTTTAATTTGTATTACCTACTAGTGACCTACCCATGATATTTATCGGTGCTGATGTCAGGGTACTGTACTGAACAAGTACAGATGATACATTTTGCATCTACCAATTGGGGAGAGCCACATCACTGAGCAGACTTCTGAGCAACCTTCTTGAGAAACCTATGACGTGTTTTAAAATCCCCTGAACAGAGTCTACAGTCAAATAATTATGACTCACCCTTACAGAATAAACATTTGTCAAAATGGTTTATAATACTCTGTCATGGCTGGTTTTCATCTATAATCCTTTGCTGATGGAAACTTCCAAAATCTGAGCTTAGTAGCAGTTGTGGGTGGACTGCTTGTTTTGTTTGTTATCAGTTTGTGTACTAATTTGTGTTGATGTTGAAACATAACAAGGTCTCAATCCATTGTTATGTGAAAGATTCATCAACTACATTAGATTAGAAACAAGACTTTTATGAAATACATACGCAATATTTTGGATATACTTACTTGTCAAGAATGTATTTTAAAATAGCTTTTAAATTTAGTGTTTTTTTCTTTTTCTTTCTCATTCGGACTTCTTCAGTGCGGTTTATTTTGTGAGACATAAAGAAACCAGACAAAGATTTGCCATGAAGAAGATTAATAAACAGAATCTCATCCTTCGAAACCAGATCCAACAGGCCTTTGTTGAGCGTGATATCCTGACGTTTGCAGAAAACCCTTTTGTTGTCAGCATGTATTGTTCTTTTGAAACAAGACGTCATTTATGTATGGTCATGGAATACGTAGAAGGTAAAGTCGTCTTTTTTAGAGGGAAGGAGTATTTTTTTTAATAATACCAGGAAAGAAATAAAACCTTGATGGTGTGTGCATTAAAAGGACCCTCTTTATTTGCTGTGTGTTCTGGCTATACAGATTTGGGATCAAAACTCAAGAATAAGGTGCCTTTTCTCACACTCATTATTCTCCTAGCGATCAAGATGAGTTGCTGTGACTGTGTGGACTTCTTTTAAGTAGTAGCACGGACTTTATTGGTTTCCTGCTGAACTCTAGCACCACTCTCTCCCAGCTTCATGTTTTTTCCAGTACAGTAGGTATTGTGATTGCCTGTTAAATTGGATCATCTGATTGGAAAAGAAACATTTGTGACTACAACTTATGTTTCCTTCTGCAGCAAATATATCTAAAAATTTATACCACCATCTTCAACATTCATCCTGTTTTCACAGGTGGAGACTGTGCTACTTTGATGAAAAACATGGGCCCCTTACCTGTGGACATGGCAAGGATGTATTTTGCAGAAACTGTTCTGGCCTTGGAATACCTTCATAATTATGGAATTGTACACAGGGATTTGAAGCCAGATAAGTATGTATATAGAATATAACAGAAAGAGGACTTAAATTGATCAGTGCGGAAAGTTGTTCCTGGTTGTTTTTTCGTTTGTTTGTTTGTTTCCCATTATCTAGACATACAGAATCTCTTCTCTATGTGTAAATAATATTACAGCAAATAATTATAGTAAAAAGTATGGATGTTATATCTCCATTTATCACAAAATCATAGAATATCTCAAGTTGAAAGAAATCCATAAAGATCCAACTCCCTGGCTCCACACAGCACCACCCAAAAATCAGACAGTGTAAACTGAGACTACTGTACACAGACATTTTGAACTCTGGCAGCGTGGGATTGTGACACTGCCTTCTGGTGCACACCCTGTCCCCAGTCCCCAGCTGCCCCTCCCCTGGCACAGCTCCATGCCATTTCCTTGGGCCCTGTTGCTGTCACACAGCGCAGAGCTCAGCGCTGCCCTCTGCTCCCTGTGAGGAGCTGCAGCCACAGTCAGGCCTCCCCTCAGTTCCTCTGCTCTGTGCTGAGCACACACAGGGGCCTCAGCTGCTCCTCATACGTCTTCCTCTCTAGAATATTCACCACCTTTGCAGCGCTACTTTGAATGCTAACAGCTTTGTGTCCTTCGTACATGGTGTGTCCAAACGGCACTCAGTGCTGGAGGTGAGGCTGCACAGGGACAGCTCCTCCCCTCGCCTGCTGGCAGTGCTGGGCCTGCTGCACCCCAGGTTATGGTTGGCCCTTAGGGCTGCCAGGACACACTGCTGGCTCGTGTTCAATCTTTTCCTTGTTTTATTTTAGAAAGATAAGTTAATAACACTAAGGGGAAAAAAAAAAAAAAAAGAATTGGAGTTGCATCAGTGAAAATATCTTCTTAGCATGATACCTGAGACCAGTGTGGTGGTATTAGTTATCAGCTATCTTAATATCTGGGTTTTTTCAAATGAATGACCCAGCCTGCTCTGCTACTGGTAGAAAAAGCCTGCCTCACTTTAAAAGCTGAATTTATTCTATTCTCATTCTTTCAGAATGATGACTTTCATTTTCTTCAAACATCTACCATTTTAACTCTTGGCACTCCATGATTTTGATTATATTCAATTGTATATGAAATCTTTTTTTATGTCTTGTGTAACAGTAATAAACTTGTGACTCTGTCATTTATTTAACCTATTTTGTTCTGGCTAAGTTACTTTTTAAGCTGGGCTTAATTTTTTTTCAGTGCTGCTGAAAGAACAGCATTTCTCTGAGTATAATAATAATAATAAGCATGTAATCTTGAATTATATCACAGTAACTTGAGGTCATTTCAATTTTCAGTTTATTGGTAACATCCATGGGCCATATAAAGCTTACAGACTTCGGTCTATCAAAGGTGGGGCTAATGAGTTTGACTACCAATCTGTATGAGGGTCACATTGAGAAGGATGCCAGAGAATTCCTTGATAAACAAGTAAGATACAGCTTTTTTTCTTTTTTACATTGTTTAACGCAATGATGTTTTGCCAGCAGAATCTACTGTAGTACTTTATAAGCTGTTATTTCTGCTTATGTGTTCTGATTGTATTTGTCAGTTACTTTGACTGATGCCCAGCAGATTATGGTAAGCTCTTTTCTTTCTGCATTAGGATCTATTAATAAGATGAATACACACAACCTGATTGTGTGCAAGTGAGTCTGTGAGAGAGATAAAGAGAAAACTGTTTTTAAAAGGAATTCAGAAGTCTCAACAGTGTGCTTGTAGAACTGATGATGCATGGTGCTACCAGGGGTTCTAGATTCTTTGCTATGGCCCATTTCCCTTTAAGCGTGCCTCATTACCATTGCTCGCAATCTGTTCACAGTAAAATTTACTTAAGATAAAACCATCACAACTTTCATGTAAAGCTAAAGATATGTTTAAATTAAATAAAATATTAAATTATTATAAATCATTTAAATTAAATAAAATATTTGCTCTGATTGACTTTCATAACATGTATCAAAAATAAACTGTCTTTTGCTTTACAGACATGCAAATGTGATTGATATTGCCTATATTGTAGATGGAGAATGTAAAAAAACAGGTTATGCCGGCAGAACAGCCTAAAATGTTCTGAATTTCATTCATTTTTGTTTCTATGTTATTTTATATTTCAGGATTTACAAGTGATGTGATATAGCAAGTACTGTTAGACTTAATATTACCACCATGCTTATTTTCTTTCTTTCAGGTTTGTGGTACACCTGAATACATAGCTCCTGAAGTAATACTGAGACAGGGTTATGGAAAACCAGTGGACTGGTGGGCTATGGGAATTATTCTTTATGAATTTCTTGTTGGGTGTGTCCCATTCTTTGGAGATACACCAGAAGAGCTGTTTGGACAAGTAATCAGTGGTGAGGATCATCTTGTAGAACCAGATTTGTTTGTTTGCTGTCAAACATTTCAGTTTATGTCAATAGTAAAGATACTTACAATGTTACTTGATACACTAAGCTAGTTTTTAAGCTAGTTTTGCTCAAAAGAGACAACGTCATTATTGTAACATGTCATGTGCTATCAAAGTAGTAAGAATAAATTTGTAGTAAAAGCTGAACTTACCACGTATTCTTGCTAAGTACAGAAATGTAGTAATATAGGTTACAATATATTGCTAAACTACACTGTTTGAGAGAGACAAAACATAGGTAACACCACACAGTGTTTTAGGTCTTCAGTAAAGAAATCTTAGAGAAGCAATGGTTAAATATATTTGCATAAAGGGGAAAATGCCTCATGGCATGATGAAGAAATTAACAGAGATGTGATAAAACCTTGAAACAAATGTCTCCCAAATAATAAATAATGAGAAAGAGAAGGAAGCAAATTCAATTCACAGATTGTTAATGATTTCATTTGTGATTGTTTTAGTGTAATGTTATTCCTGTAACAGCTGTTCTTCTTTCATTTAAAATTCAATAACCTTTTAGAGTTTAACCTGCAAGTTGACCCTAAGTATTGCTATGAGGCTTGTGGCAAAACTGAATGATAATTAAACAGAATCATTTACTATCCTACCTGCTGTTTCCATAAATTTTCCAGATGCATAGATGTAGAAGGCCTCTATTTATGCCAAAAGTTTAACAGAATAGCACCTCTGTTACTGAATTTTTCCCAGTCTGTTTTATGGTCTCCTTAAAAGGTCCACTAACAAAGACCGAAACAAAACCAACCAAAATAAAACTAACTGAACCTCTGGCTCCTTTTTCTCCGAGAACACAGCAAATCCCCATTTGTTCATAAGGAGATAGTTTGTCATCACCGTGCTTTTCTCCGTCGGTGATGCTGAAAGCCGAGTATGTTTGCAAACTTTAGTGAAAAGGATGTGCCTTTTTTTTTATTACCACATTCTAGCTGTTCATGGATATATAACTGTGATATTTTCTGATGTGATATGCTAAGGCCAGAGTGGCAAAGGGAATCAACTGTTTAATTAACACAGGCAACAAATGCTGACTTTGTTCTTGATGCATCATGGCTTCGGTATATAGTCATGTTTTATTTTCCATATCAGGTTTAGATTGCTGTAGAAGCTGTGGGCAGGTGAACATGGAAATAATCCGTGTTTTTACTGCATTTCCAAACACATGTGCATGTGTTTTTATCATTAAGATCTTTGAATGGAGGTGAGGGAGCAGTCCAAATTTAATGACTAAATCTGACCTTTAGACTGTATTTTGCACATTACATGAATTTTACATTTTGTAAACTAACACTGTCATGTGTTACAAACTAACTGATACTTAGACAGATAACTTCATCCATGTGATTTATCCAGGGATTATTTATAGAAGTGTATTTATGCAAACATGACCCATTCTTGCTACTCTACAACAAACTTTATTTTTTTATATTTTTCTTGTAATTTTTTCCTTTAAGTTTTAAATGTCCTCCTGTAATCAGTCCTGCTGTCAGTATGTGCAGATGAATTCTTCCCTTGAATAGGTTTCTTTGCTAAAATATATGGCCCCTTTGAATTCAACTGAAAAAGCCATGTTACAGAGTCCAAACTGTAGCACAGAATTTTGTTCTAGTTTCTGTTCATGAAGTCTGCATTTCTCATGACAGTCTACTCAGTTAAGCCCCCTCATTTTAGCTTCTTCCTTTTTGGTTGTAGTTTGCCTCTCCCTTCAAGTTTTATGAGTAGACTGTGGGAGGCTTCAGTGTAAAATAGATGCCTAATATGATAGGGTTTAATAATAATCCTTCAGAAACAGGTTACATTTCATGCCTGTTTATTTCAGTACCTTTCCTTATATTTCAAAATATAAATTTTGAAATTATCAAAATTTGATAAATATGTATCAAAATATAAATTTATATTTCAAAAGTTTAAACCTTCTGATAATTGTTTCTCAAATGATATCAATTTCAAATGAAAAATCTAAGTCATATAATTACAACAAAATCCTTAACATTCTTTTCTGAGGCCCTAATATTCTGTTTCTCTGATACTGAAATCTTTGTACCTCCCAAAAAACTACTGCAGGATTTTGTATAAACCTGTGATGTATTACATTTGTGAAGGCAACCTCACCTAAAATTCAGATGAAAATTATTGTGTAAGCTGTCACAAAGTTTGTGTTGATCTTGAAACTGATGCTATTTTCCAGTATTTAATTTAAATGTAGGTTTGGAAGAATTTTTATTCAGTTTTACTTGAATGCTGCGAAGTTTAATATTGTGATTGCAGGATTTAGGTGCACCTTGCTAAGTAAAGCCTTTGTAATATAAAAGTCAGAGGTATGAGCGTTTTTGTGTGAAGTGTGGGAGACCTGGAAAAAAGCTGCATTGACATGGTCTCCCCGGAACAGATGACAGTACCTCAACCTTAGCCATGGGTGTAACAACTTCAGTGTACCTAGTAGTGTTAGAGCAGGAGTACGGATGTGATCTCTGACTGCTGTCAAGTCAGCTGTGTCCATATTATTGGTAGTTTCCACGGAATAGAACTAAAATTTAAACCATAATGCTATGACATTCCCAGGGATGGCCGTGAGAAGGATGAATACAAGCATGATAGTGTTCTATAAGTTTTCCCTGCGGTTGAGCACTATTTATAAAAATAAGTTTATTGGGTCTGTGTGAAGAGTATGAAAATCAGAAATAATTGGTATGCAACAGAGCAACTTGATAAAGTTTCCTGAACTCTGACTAGCTTATGATGACAGCTTCACACAATTTTTTTCTGTATGTTGGAATCAGACTTAAATAATAACAAGCTATTTTTTCTGTTAGATGAAATCAACTGGCCTGAAAAGGATGAAGCACCACCTCCAGATGCGCAGGATCTCATTACCCTGCTGCTCAGGCAGAATCCCTTGGAAAGACTGGGAACAGGTTAGGACAAACTACTCCAAATATTGTTTCTGTGCTAAAAATAACTTATGTTCTGCAGAGGTCACTACATTCTTGTTCGTGGTTGTTCTTGTTCTTTTGTCTGAGGAACATCTTTCAGGATGAGTAGCATGACATGCTGCTATGACAAGAGGAAGTTTATGGATTCAAATGAGTAATAATACCTTAGCAAGATGACTGTTCATTTTGTGATGTTTAAATGTGATCATTCTTTTACTCCTCTCTTACTTGAATAAGTAAAGCAAAGGTGTGTCAGAGATGCAGTAAGCCATTGAGTGGGGTTATTTCATGAATGCAGTATTAAATAACTAGACATAGAACTAGAGAAGGAGAATCCATACACAGCTGATGCTCTTTTTTTCTGAAAGTATCTCCCCCTGGCAAATTAGTTCCTTCAGACTTTTGGATGGGTGATGAGTACTTGAATTAATTATTCAGAAATGACTGAAAAGTCCTATCATTCCCATTCAGAACTACAGCCTTGCATGGAAAATAATGCAATCAGAAGCATGAATGTTAAGAAAATAAATGGGTATGAGAGAGAACACAAATAAACACATTATTCTGCTGTGATTATTCAGTGCCACGCATGTTCCTTATCAGATGAAGAATTTGACATTCTTTGTTTGGTACAGTTAGCCTGCACTGGCTAATTAAAGCATTGCGCATTTATGTAATAGAGTTTATGCATTAATGGGTTGATGCAGCAGGATGTTTTGGGGAATTTGAATGAAAAACAATAATGAAGAATATTGTGTGTTATTTTCAAAGTGTTAATGTGTGTGGGAGCCCTGGTCACTGTCTACCATCCCACTGGCAAAGGACTGAGTAAACAGAGCAGAAAAAGCTTTCTGTGTAAAAAGGCCTAAATATATAGTCCTACTTAGGGTGAATAATGTATACCATTTGTACACATATAACGTGGACTCTAAGGAAACCAAGTGGCAGATGAGTCAGCGTGACTACTGATAAAATTACTGTCTAAGCTAAGTCCTGCATTCAGAGGGTGATGAATATTTTTAGAGCTAAAATAAAAAGGAGTGGTAGGAATCAGTTCATAACTGATCCATTCATGGGAACTTGAGTACAACCCAGGCTTTAAGTGCTATTGACATGGTGCCAAACTACAGATCTTCTTCTAGGAAGTGGTCAAGTGGCAGAATGACTGCATATGTCTTGCTCCCTGAATGCATGGGATCTGTGAACAGTCTTCCCTGTAGCTTATAATCTGGAGTAAATTACATTCAGTAGATTTGTTTTTCACTCTTGCCCAATGTTAAAATAAAGTAAGAGTGAGGGAGTTGTATTGTGCCCAAGATGGTTTCTCCAGTTGCTTCCTGCTTCATCCTACTGCAGAGGGCACCACCACCATAGTTAAAATGAAGAGCCAGAGATAATTCTGTTCCCTTGTTTCAAACACATGCATAAACATATAGCACAAAATACATTTCAGAGATTTTTGTTTCATTGCCAGGTTGCCTTTTCCTAGTCAGTTGTAGTGTTCATGCAATACTGTCAGCCTGTGAGAGGCTGAACTACAAGAAGCTTGCAAATTCTGTCTCTGTTTTGTAACAGCTGGATGAAAAAGTGAATTGGCAAGAATTAGACTTAAGAGTTGCAGTGGTCAGTGCAGCCACATGGAGCATCTGCTCTGTTTGCTCAGGAACTAGCTTTTTTGGACTGTTTGTAGTCTCTCAAGAGCCGGCAGTCTGAGGAAAAAATCCTGCAGCCATTCCTTTGAAACACAGAGGAGTGTTTAGTAGCCATAGTGAAGTTTTTTATTTGTCAGAGACAGCTCACAGAAACAAGAGTCTGCAACACAATGGGTCCCACAGGGGCAATGCAAAACAGCACATTTTATCCCAGGCTCCACCATGCCTTTCAAATGATCGTCCTGTCTGTTCAACACATGTTAGCTAGTTGCATTACATTCCATTAAAATGGTAATTGTGTATTTTCTCAGGAAACTTTAGTAATATGGTCAAGTTGAAAGAAAGGTACTGTACTCTTCTGAAGAAGGAAAGTGATGGATTGATTTGAAGTGTCTGAAAACCAGTCAAGAATTACACAATTTGCTGTAATATCCCATTGTTACTTTAAGAAAAGTGATTACTTATGACTAGATGTGATTTTGATCTCCTTTGGGGAGATTTGGCTTGGGAATTTTTCCCAGCTGCAGCCCAAAAAATGAATCCAGCTTAGAAATCTTGAAATATTTGTAGATCTGAAAGACCAATCCTAGAAAATTCGTACTTTTTCCATGGCTTTGTCCTGACTTATCCTTGGCATGTCAAGTTGGATTGACTGTGCAGTAGCTTGTATGTCCAGCTTACAAAATTACTTCTATGCTTGTTAATATCCCACTCACCTCTCCAGGTATTTTCAGTATTTCATAGTTAGTGTTTACTGTTATTTCAGTATTGTATTGTGTTCTTACAGATTCTGTTTTTAATTTGAAACTAATGCAGCTGTTTAACAGATTATAAAATCAAGGCAGTGATCCATAATAAGCTAAATTACAAAGTATTTTCTGTAGAACTGTGTATCACTACCGTAAAACACCAAAAAAAAGGAATTCCTCATCAGCAATGGTATTTACAATGAGCAACTATTAAGAATAATTATTCCATACTTTCTAACTTGCAATTCCTCATCTAACTCATGTATCTACATTTTACTTTCAGACTTTACTTTTTAGATGATGTGTGATTGATGCATTATTATTAGTCTATCTAGAAAAATAGAAATGTTGAAAGGAGAAAGAAGAAAAAGCAATGCCACCACTGCTAAACAAAGAAGATAAGGGTGCTGCTCTGACAGGTTTAGGTGACGCCAGTGAAAAGGGGTAGTAGAGGTTCCTGCCTGTAGGAAGGGATGACTATGCCTTTCCTTGCTAATTTACATTCTCTTGGCCAGGAATTTAGTTGAAATAATGTTAGAGGATTTGGTGTCGTTTGCTCACTGTTTTTCTTTGACTCCCCCAGGTGGTGCATATGAAGTAAAGCAACATCAGTTCTTCAGGAGCCTTGACTGGAACAGTCTGCTAAGACAGAAAGCAGAGTTTATTCCACAGTTGGAGTCTGAAGATGACACAAGTTATTTTGACAGTGGGTATTTGCTTGCATGAAAAAAAAAAAAAAAAGGAATGAAAATCTTGTTAAAATAATCACTGTGTCTTGGAATTTTGTATTTGTTTACAGCTTATAAGAACCACTGGGAACTGTAAAGTTTCAGTGTTGGTGTGACAATGCAGAAGAAATAAGAATATAATAAAGCTTTTGGCTGATAATAAGGTTTATAACTCAATCTTCCTGAAAAATTCAGTTAATTTATTTCTCTTATTTGTAGCTCGTTCTGAGAAATACCACCACATGGAAACTGAGGAAGAAGATGATACAAATGATGAGGATTTTAATTTGGAAATAAGACAGTTTTCTTCATGTTCACACAGATTTTCAAAAGTGGGTAAAAATTGCTATAATGTTAATACATATTGTATGCATAAATGTTTTGCTGCTTTTCTAGAGTTTGGAAATGTTAGAAATGGAAGAGGTACATATAGCATTGTTGCTTGAAATTTATCTGAAAATGAACAAGAAAGAAATGAGTATCTTGCAGATGATGGTGTAACAAAGATTATAGCGGTAGTCTATACTAGCAGCGAGTTTAAATGACAGTAAACTGCAGTGAAAAGCAAGATAGTATTTAGCATGTGATTCAGTTAAGGAAAGAAGTGGATTTGAGCAAGTGATTTGAATGCCATGAAGACAAACTGACTTTCTAAAAGGAGAGAGCTAATTACTGCTGTACAGGGAATACAAGCAAAATGGTGAACATGCTCAGGATCTTTTGTAGAGGAAAAACTGGCAGAGGGATTAAGAAGCAGAATGCCTCATCAGCATGCTATTAGTCTTAAATAGCAGTCAACACTGATTTTCAAAAATATTCAAAAATATTTCTATTAATGAGCAGTTTCTTGAACCTGTTTAGAAACTATCTAAAGGTATTTTGAAAGCGTATGTTTATCTTTTGTGTTTGGACTTATGCTTTAACCGGTGTATTTTATACTGGCTTTGCAGTATCAGATGTCTATTATATCTGTGATAGCACAGAGGAGCAGAGCAAGGAGTTGTTGATATAATTATCCTTTTTCTATGTGAATTCCTTATTTTCACTTGATGGCGTATTTCAAATTCAGATATTAGCAGATGTTGCAGCTATTCTGAGGATAACTTGGACAAGAAGGCTTAATTCTTTGGAGACAATTTCAAAAAGAGGCAGTGGGCACAAACTGAGACACCAGAAGTTCATTGTGAACACTGCTTTACTGTGTGGCTGACAGAGCTGGCACAGGTTGCCTAGAGAGGTTGTAGAGTGTCCTTCTTGGAGATCAGAAGCCATCTGGAAATGGCAGCCTGCTCTGGGCTGGAGCAAGGGCTGGACCAGGTGACCTCCAGAGACGCTTTTCAACCTCAACCATTCTAGCATTCTGTGAACTTCTACCTTTTCCAAAGTTCTGTATCACAGTGATGATTTGTTGTGTTAATATCATTACGTCATGACATCTCTAGCTGTGACTCACAATATGTAGTAATATACAGCCAGCAGTTCTTGTATGCTATTTATCAGATAAGTAAACAAACTTCTAGTGGTCAGATTTTTTTTCTAAATCCTGTAACTAATTGATTTATTTTTAACTTCTGTGTGAGTTGAGATTCATTTTTGTACTTTCTTCACCTTCCTGCTACATACTAAGTCAGTACCCAAGGGGTAGGTTTTTTTCTTTTTTAACTTTATGATTAGTAGTAAATATTTGCACTGATCACCTGGAGACCCCAGGCCTATGGATTTTGTCTCTTGTGTTATGGAGACAATTGTAAGAAAGCTGTTGAATTTACAGTGAGAAGAGTTGCTAATCAAGACCCTCTCTGTAAGGAGCCAAAAAAGCAAAAACAAATTTATGAATAGAAACTCTGTAGAAATTTTTAAAGGCTTGAGAATTCTATAGTTTGTCGTTTACTCTATAAGAATTTGGAACATGTAGAGCACCACTTGAATAAATTTTTGTATCAAATGTGTCAGTGATGAGCTGCTTTTTTGTGTCTTTTGTTGTTGTCTGTAATAGGTGTTTAGTAGCATAGACCGAGTTTCTCAAACACAAGGTGATGAAAAGGAAGATGCAGGAGACAAAACAAAAAGTGTAACGTTGCCTTCAGTGGAATCTTTAAGCTGGAGTTCAGAATATTCTGAAATGTAAGTAGGAGAAAGTGGTCTGTGTCCTGCTGGTCAGGCATCAGGCTGCCTCATCTTGGTAACTGCATGAGAGTTTGCTTATTTTTGATGCAGACAACAAGTATCTACATCCATCTCCTCTGACACCGAGAGTAGCGGGCAGCGACATAGTTCTGGTTTGTTGCCAAAGCTGGCCATATCTGCCGAAGGAGAACAAGATGATTCCACCTGCCTAGTGGGAGCACAGGAAGAGCAGGAAAAGCCTGTATTAGTGAGTGAAGAAATAGTGCCAGATGAACCCGAAGTAACAACTCCAGCAAGTACAATAAGCAGCTCCACACTGTCAGGTAATTCGTGTTGTGTCTCTTAACTGCTGATGTTAGAAACAGTTGTGGATCTTTGCTTAGCACTATCATTCATGGACATAGAAATCCTGCATTTCAGTACCACTTAAAAGAAAAGATCCTAAAAGGATTCTGTTTTGGGCTGAATTTCATATCAGTAAAATCTCATAGAACATGAAATAGCATCAGCATTTTTAGAAATGCCGGCAATTGGCATTGTTTCACTAACTCTCCAGCACTTCTAGACAAGTGAATGAAGTGCTGATTTGTCCATAGATCCTTGGCAGAATTGTTTTCTTGAGAAGATGAATCTTAGATACTATGAGAACTTAAAGGACTGTTTTTATTTCTTCTCTTGCCTGTGTTGGTGATTTTTGATTGATAACGCTAGTCTTTCCAGTTCATCTGTTTCCAACACTCTGCTAACACTTCAGTGTGTTTTTAAGTGTTTTGCAGTGATATATATTTGTTTCAGAATTGGCAGCATAGCCCTTGACTTGTGGAATCACTTGTTCATTTAAAATCTAGGAAGAAATGTAGTAATCCATTCTCTACTTAAATAATGTATCTCCTTTATGCTTCCATTTCCCAGCACAAGCATTTGAATGCACTGCTGAGGAATCCAGAGCCCTATTATGTACCTTCAGAGGAAAGTTTTATGTGACTGTTGGAAAATCTATTACTTAACACAGATCTAGGCTTGTATCAATCTCATATTTGTCCCTGTGTTGGTTTGAATTACTTCATCTCCATATTTACTTGTGTCCAGATGATTTCCCTTTTGTAATTCAATGAGTTGACTCGATAATCATTGTATTCTGTCTTCTTTCTATTCTCATACCCATGTTTTACTCCATAATCTGCATTTTTTTCTCCCTTCAACCACTATTTCTGGGAATATATCCTCAAACCTGTTGAAGTGTATAACCATCTCCATCTCTTTCCCTTGTCCAAAATCTTGTGTGTGCTCACTCCTTCTCAATGCCATGTTGATTAATCTAGCTCCTAGCCAAAGATGTTAACACAAAACATCTCTTATTCTTTTGTCACTTACTAATTACACGTAGGAATAATTTCATTTATTTCCATATCCCATTAGCAATGGGATATTCTGTGACCTTAACTAAAAAATAGGAATTAGTTTTAATCAAAGTTAGGAGACTCTTGATGCTCATTTCATACAATTTTACTGGCACAGGTCCGTTACTATTACTCTATTATCACTGTTCTTTGAAATTCTATTTTCCTTTATTGTGGAAGATGATAGAATAATACCAGTAGGGTTGTAATACTGAGTCTTTAGTGCCTGATATCTTCCCTTTTCTAAGAGTGATAAAAAAAAATCACTGAACAAATAAAAGCAAAAGATAATATGGTAAGTAGGAGTTAGGTAGTGTTTTAATTATTTTGGAAAAGATGTTAAGCTGTTAGCAGCTTACATAGGGTTGGAACCTGTTGTTTACTTTAGAAGTCCACGTGAAAAGTAAATGTTTATTGTATGTTTTTGTATGTTTAGTGTATGTTTAAGTTCTTCAAGGCTAATTTTGCATGTTGAGCTTCCAAACTTGCTTCTGCTTTTGTTTACATTTTGCTTCGGTGAATGCAGTATGTTGCAGACAGTATTGCTTCAGTTCATTCTGTTGAATTTATGCATGTTTGAGAGAATTCTTCAGATTTCCAAATTGGCTTTTTATGAATTTCTAGACAGAAGGAAAAAACTTCTCACAATTGCACTGTTTCCTTTCCCTGACCTTCAGTTTTCCCTCAATGTGTTTATCCCTTTTTCTTTGTACAGTTGGCAGTTTTTCAGAGCACTTAGATCAGATGAATGGACGAAGCGAATGTGTGGACAGCACAGATAACTCCTCAAAGCCTCCCACTGAAGTTGCATTTCAGATGGCTCGTCAGAGATTAGAAAGTACGGAGAAAAAGAAGATCTCCGGAAAAGTTACAAAGTCCCTTTCTGCAAGTGCTTTGTCCCTCATGATCCCAGGAGGTAGAGCTAAATCTGTCATTTGGTGTAATTTGTGCATAGTGCATGGTTTCTGATATAAATCCAAGATTTTGGTGAGTCCAGAATGGGTTTTTTTTGTCACATTTTATTTCTGTAATTTACATGTGACTAAAGATCCAGTCTGGTCTTCAATTTAGAGTAGTCAAATCACAGCTGAGGGATCTCCTCTGACAACAGACTGTCACATAGTGGTAACTACAGTTCTGCGAAGAAAGGATACAGGCTGCACTCTACTTCATCCTCTAGTATGATTGTAGCTTAAGTCCTAAGCAGCTCACTGTGTACAGCATCATGAATCGCTGCTATTCTGTTACAAAAGCCTAATTCTTTCATCTCTTGAATAGAAAGATGATGAGCCAACGTGAAGTCTCTGAAGTGAAAATAGCTTGACAGCTAAAACTCTTTTCTGTACTCCATTGGCTTATATGTAGTAAACCAAATGTGAAGCCAGAAATACTGCTTTAAATTGATGAAAGTATAGAAGTAGTACTGGGTGTTTCTAGATGGAGCATTGGCATTTCATGCCATAGTAATTTAGAATAAAAGTCCAAGTTGCCACAACTAAGCAAAAAGGGCTTGCATCTTAACTCTGCTGCCTTATGTATCTAGCCTTTTGGCTTCTCTGGGCCACATTGAGTGAAGAGGAATTGGCTTGGGCCATATATAAAGTTTATCTAATAATGTATATAAGTAACAAAACTTTGGCTTCTTTGTTTGTTATTAAAAAATTTAAAAAGTGGGAAGCAGTCTTAGCTTATTCTTTATGTAGACTGTTTCTTCCATGTAATCTGTCCATAAGTCAGAGATGTTACTTGATGTACCCTTGTAGCACTCAGTACCAGTTTTTTTTCCTGCTAGTAAAAGGCCTGCAAGGCACATTAATTATTCAGACTGGGCATGAGAAGAGCGTGATACACGTGTAAATAATACACACGGCCAAGCATGTTATTTATCAGTTTTGTATTCTAGTGATTCATTTCACAGCTATAGGTTGAGAGCTGCTAAGTGCAGAGATGATGTAGTCTGAGTTACCACATTTATTAAAATGGGGGATTCTTTGAGTTTAATCTGAACATTCTATGAAATCTAAACTTAGTTTTGCCTACACATAGGAATGTCATTATGTTTATATCAACCAAAATCTCATACGATAGCTCTGCTTATTACTAACAAAAATCCTACCTTATTCATGTTCACGAGTAATATAAACTACAGCCTGTTGTTACTGAACTGTAAGTCCTATGGCTGAGAGTCAAAGGACTTGTCCTGCATTTCAGACAGAAGATGGGGTAATCTGAGAATGCTTCAGAGTCAGAGGGTGACATTAAAAGCTCTCTGTGGGTTTGATTGCTACATGGGATTTCAGTGTTAACCCAGTGATAGATATCTGTAGGATCCTCTGGTGGCTCACATCCAGGGAGTCAGACTGTGGAAGTCTGTTGACAAAGTATTATCTCCCTTCACATGACATTACTTGGCACAGCAGCCAGCTGGAATATTTCTGGGTTGCATTCCTTTCAACAGCTGTCATCCTGTTGTGGTCATAAAAGTACTTTTTTTATTCTCCCACAATTGTGTTTACGTTTGCTCAAGTGTGAGTTTCAAAACAGTAAAACAAATAGTTTTTAGAAATTGAAGTTTGGTACAAGCATTCTGAGTTACTGTCCATGTACAACAAGATACTGTGTTTTTAGGTGTATGAGTGAATCCAAAAGATGAATGAATACTTCCTTTTACCACTGCTGGTTTACCACTTAGTGCCTGGTTTTGGATGTATTCACAACAGCATCTGTGTATTTTCTAATTAAAAGGACAAAGTTTATACCTAACAAGTTATTCCTAAGAAATAGGGTTTTTACTGTGGGAAGATAAATTTATTTCTCATATCAGGTTGTTCGTCAGCCTTCTGATTCACTGAGATTCACACTTAGTGGAAAGGAGAGGGGTTTTAAGCAAAGACTGTGAAATATTTTGGCAGAAAAATGCTTTTAAGCAGATTGTCAGATATGTGTCTGTGTTTGTGTGTGTTCAGAGTGTACTCTAACAGGTGTTTTTTTTCTTCCAGATGTGTTTGGTGTTTCTCCTCTGGGAAGTCCAATGTCTCCTCATTCGCTATCATCTGATCCTTCGTCCTCTCGAGATTCCTCTCCTAGTCGTGATTCTTCAATTGCTGCTGCAAGTCCTCATCAGCCTATAGTAATTCACAGTTCAGGAAAAAAATATGGCTTCACCATCCGAGCAATCAGGGTTTATGTGGGAGACAGTGATATTTACACTGTGCACCATATTGTTTGGGTAAGATAATAATTTTATTTCCATAAAGCCAGAGGAAACTGATGATATATTTACTTTTGATCTTTTGTACGCAGGATATCTGTTGACAGCTGCTGTGTAAATGTAGTGTAGTATAAGTGGTAATGTTGTACTGAGTAGTAGTTTGAGAAGAAAATTTGTGACTGCACAGTGCCAGTGGTGGGTGTAGCATCCCAAACCAATATAATACACATCTTTGACAGAAGTAGTACCTACTTATCATCACAGAAGTACAGAATGATTTTTGTTGGAAGGGACATCAAATATCATCCAGCTCTAACCCTCATGCTGTGGACAGGATCACCTCCCGCTAGACCAGGTCACTCAGGGCCCCATCCAACTTGTCCTTAAACATCCCTAGGAATGGGGCATCCTCAGCTTTGGGCAACTTGTTCCAATGCCTCACCACCCTCTGAATAAAGAATATCCTCCTAACAGCCAATCTAAATCTCTCTTCTTTTTGTTTAAAAATGTTCCCATTTTTCTTATCGCTATCATACCACGTAAAAAGTTGATCTCCCTCCTGCTTATAAGCTCCCTTTAACAACTGGAAATCAGCAGTGAGATCTCCATGGAATCTTTTCTTCTCCTTGCTGAATAAGCTTAGCTCCCTCAGCCTCAGTCAAAGAATCTGCCAAACTAGAAGATTGTAAACAGGAACTGTTGAAATATTCGTGGAGTTTATTAAACTTGCTTCAGTTAAGAGATTAGTTAGATATTTTGCTACTCACAAGTAGGATATTTTCAACTACTGACTTTTTTTTCTGTAGAAATTTGCAAATCATTTTGAATGGTGAAAACTTTTGAGGATCTATTGTACAGAAAAAAGACTAACAGAATATATGTGTATATATATATTTATAATTGAAGTTGATTGTGTATAATGTATATTATACGTTACATATAGGTATATATTATATATGTAATATGTATGTATATATTATACATTTTACATATCTTTTTGTATGTAAACAGTAAACTAACATATTCCAACTACCTTAAAACAAATTTGAAAAATTCCTTACAAGTTTACAAGAAGCTTTGGAGTTTTGAATGAGATTTTAAGTATCCACTGTATGCTTTGAAATAGCAGTGCTGCTGATGAAGTACAGTATCATGTTTTATTCATGTTTTTTACCTCTTAAACCTATTAGTTCATCAAGAACATTGAATGCAGAGCGTGTGTATATGTGATAATAAGTCCAAAAATTTGAGTTGTTATGTCTGGTAGGATGTCAAATCAGTGAAAGGAAGGGAAGAAAGATAATTTTACATTGCAGTAAAAGTGAAACCTTGGCATTTTTCAGAACATTGCAGATATTTATTTATTCTTTCATACTTATGTATTCAGTCACTGCTGAGGCTCTGTAGCCTCAGTATTGGCTACGTGACCTAAAATTCTTGAAAAGCTTATTTTAGAGTGTAATAAATTATTTAAGCCACCTTCAAAATTATTTGCAATTCAGTTTGTTTTGGTGCTTTACCAGCTTTGTGCTGCACTGTTCCCTCCAGTGGGGTAGGCTGATGAATTCGATCCAAATACCAAGAGTCCACAGCTAAATGGTGGAGCTAAAACCTTGAATTGTGATTAGGATACTGTATGTGATCACTGCTATTATTACACAAGTATTTCCCACTGTCAGATGTTAAAAGTTTTCATTTGGATCTGAAATTTAGTCTTGGGCACCTCTTTATGGTGCCCTGCTAAACAGAATTTAGTGGCAACACAGCGTTTTATTGAGCTTTGAAACAGTGCTAGGCCCCGTGCTCAAAGGTGAAGCAATGATTAATGATGAAACAGTTTTCCTGTACTTTTTTTCTTCCTTCATTGAACTTGGTATCTGTAAGTTTTCTTTGTTGTGTTGAAAAGTCAACTGCTTTTATAGAGCAAGAGCAATGAAAAAAACTGCTATTGAAAGTATGGGAATTAGTTAACAAGAGTTTATTATCTTCATTTGTAATTTCTAGAATGTGGAAGAAGGAGGCGTGGCATACCAAGCTGGTTTGAAAGCTGGGGACCTAATTACTCATATCAATGGAGAGCCAGTGCATGGTCTTGTTCATACGGAAGTCATTGAGTTGTTGTTAAAGGTAACTCCTAGACATGTGAGATACAAAATCCATTGCTTTTTTCCATGTAGGATCATGAGGTTACATTTGCTTTCTTCAGAGATAAACTATCAGATTTTGTGGTTGTTCAGATACAACCTCTGAGCTGTTATTGAATGAATCTGGAAAAAAGTCAGCAATTGCATCGTTCTGCTATGATTTTAGCTACCGATACCTGTAGAGTACTTGGCAGAACTGACACAAAGATAAGTCTCTCAAAAAATTTGTCACATGCAGGAAAGTGCTTTTCTGAATCCAACCATCTTCATCAGATAATTCTAAGTTTTGATGACAATGCCATTTCTTATTTTCTTCTTTTAAAGTGAAATCCATCAGGAAAGATGGAAACAAAGAATATGAAGTGTTTTCTTTCTTTCACAGTCTTTAAAGCCCAGAATGTTTTTGCCTCATACATTCCCAGGCATGTCCTGCAAATATACTTCATAAAATTCTGATCCCACAGTTGGCTTTTCATGAATAATCTCTCCAGTGTCTCTCTTATGGAGTTTTTAGAGGCCTGTTCCATTAGAAAATTTAGATACGTTTAATTCTTAAAAGCAAAAGATTTAATTATTCACCGTAGCTCATTATGCTGCAGATTTTCTGTAATCTTTGTAGCACGGACTGAAGAAGTTCAGAATTATTTTACATAGCACTGTATTAACTTCTTGTATTAGTAACAAATTCAATGGTGCTCCATGCAGTTTTGCTTGTAAAAGTGAGTAGTCAGTTATAAAAGAAGACTGGAAAGCAATGAAATAGAAGGAAATAAAAGGAGCTGGGGAAAGATGCAAATTACACTTAAGCTTAAATCTTTTTTTTTAATATTCTGAAACAAAGAGGAACTTCCACATTTTACAGTTCTGCAAGAAACCTATAAGATGAAATTTTGCAATGTAAGGCAGTTGGGTAAAACAGCATAAAAACTGCAGAAAAGCAGAAACACAACAAGCTTGCACACACAGTGCAGAAGAATATATTCAATGTGAATATAC
This sequence comes from Meleagris gallopavo, assembly GCF_905368555.1. Classification (NCBI taxonomy): domain Eukaryota; kingdom Metazoa; phylum Chordata; class Aves; order Galliformes; family Phasianidae; genus Meleagris; species Meleagris gallopavo. Next base: position 21,550,842 of record NC_139435.1, read on the forward strand.
TTAAAATATGAAATTGTTGCTATCCAACTGTGATACCATACATTAATTTATTAAAATTCATACGAGTATTAGAAGTGTGCTGTAGTACTACGCCATATTAGGAGGGAGACTTGGATTTTTAAAAGCTTAGATACTTACTTCCACTTGTGCTTTTTTACTGAACTGCTGTCATCTGTCTGTTCATGTAAGCAACCCTAAAAATCTTAGTTATATGTTCCTTTTTTTCAACAAAGTAAAAGTATTGATCAGGACCCACAGTGAAATTTATTTCCTCCATTTTGTCATTGCTAGTATCCTGAGATGTGACTGGCTAGTGAACAGAACGCTGTGCAGTGACAGCTGTTCTTAGTGGGGGAAAAAAGATGTTTCTATAGAAACTTAGTTAACTTCTTAAAGATTGCAGTTTTATCCTTGGTCTGTCTAACTTCAATTACTGGAATTTCCCGTTGTCTTGAAGCTTGTTCTTGTAATGGAGGAAGTTCAGAAAATTGGACAGCATTTTGAGAAGTTTCCAGTCATTGTTTATCAGATATAAATCAGCTTTGCAACTTCTGCATATTGTTCCCCTCACTGCCAACTCTTAGGCTGATGCTGTTTTGAAGTGTACCTTCAATTTAAAGCTAAGTGATATTGTATTACTCAACCTAAAGGTTCTTTATATTTCGGCAGAGTGGCAACAAAGTGTCAATTATGACAACACCTTTTGAAAACACTTCCATCAAGACAGGACCTGCCAGGAGAAACAGCTGCAGGAGCCAAATGGTCAGGCGCAGTAAGAAAACCAAGAAGAAAGAGAGTTTAGAGAGGTGTGCAATCCTTTTGGATCATTACAAAAGTGTGTTCCTGTGTGTGTGTGTGTACATAAGAATTTGTTAAAAAATGAAGCTAAAACAATTGTCTCTTATGCCTTCTACACCTCTTTTTACCTTCCTCTATGAGATTCTGTGGTCATAATTTTATAGCACTACGTTTATATGTGTTTTCTGCTTTATGCTAATTTTATGTGTGTTCTGCAAATATATTGCTAGTACTGTATAAATAGTCCTTCAGTTTTGGCGGGCTCTTAAATTAAGAAAACGAAAATCTGAACTTATAAAGAACTAATTCCAGTTCATCTGGAATACCGAGAATAATTTTTAGTGCAGTTGGATCTGATCAAAATATCTATCTTAAGTGTTAGCAGTCATGATATTTTCAGAACTTCATGCTTTGCACTGTAGTCTGTATTCATGCAAACAAGGATATAATGTTTCCTTTTTTGAGGATAGTGGTAGATTGAATATCATCTACAGAGCTTTGCCTATGATAATAATGTTCTTTGTGCATCTTATGTTTTTATTAATACTTTGCTCTTCCCACACTAGGAGGAGGTCTCTCTTTAAAAAGTTGGCCAAGCAGCCCTCTCCTCTTCTTCACACCAGCAGAAGTTTCTCCTGCCTGAACCGATCACTTTCATCAGGAGAGAGCTTACCTGGATCTCCAACTCACAGCTTGTCTCCAAGGTCACCTACCCCAAGCTACCGTTCCACTCCTGATTTTCCATCTGGTGAGTGTGAAAGAATAGAGGACTGAGAAAAGTGACTTGAAATTGAAGTGTATTCTGCTTCTTGTGAGGCTCTTCTGCTGAGAGCAGTCAGCTTAGACAAACAATCACCGAACAGGTGGTTTCTATCTAAACAAGGGAAAAGATTTTTACTGCGAATCCAAAGGTGTTCTTATAATACAAAAGTACCTAAAATGAAAATGTCTGTGAGGTTTGTCTGAGAGAAAATCCAAGTCCAGTGGCTTAAAGTTCTGTAATAACCAATCCAGCTTTGAGTTAAAAGTAAAATCTTGTTTAGGAGAGGCTGGTAAAAGAATGTTGGTAAAAGAATGGAACTAGCATGGACTCTTATGTGAATGCAACTTGATTGTTGAGAAGATGAACTGGGTGCTGAAATATGGAAAAAAGGAGGTCTCATCTGCCTCTTTTTCATATCATGATTTCAGCGTCTACTGAAAACAGAAACACTGTTGTACCATCTCTTGCAGAAGGTAAATTATTTGGAACACCCTGATCATTGCTTTGAAGTGCCAGAAAGCATTTATCTGTTCTTAAATAGATGGAGGCAAGAACTTAAAGGAAGTAAAGGAAAGAGAGGGAAGGAAGGAGAAACACCAACATTCTGAAATAATGAGGTTTCTGAAGTTTGGTCGCTCACAATCTACCAAATCTTGGAACACTGTAGAAACAAACATCACGTATTCTTTTAGAATCAGTGCACACACTGCTTGTCTTTTTGCTGTTGGGCAACATTCAGTTATTCTTGCTAATCTTACGTTTATTTTGTTTGCTTGTTCTTTTTGTAGGTACTAATTCTTCTCAGAGTAGCTCCCCTAGTTCAAGTGCTCCCAATTCTCCAGCTGGTTCAGGACACATAAGACCCAGCACTCTTCATGGCTTGGGCCCAAAGCTTAGCGGGCAAAGATACAGATCAGGAAGACGCAAATCAGCTGGCAGCATTCCTCTCTCTCCTCTGGCAAGAACACCTTCCCCAACACCACAGCCCACATCACCTCAGCGATCTCCATCACCATTGCTAGGGCATTCAATTGGGAATACGAAAATAGCTCAGTCTTTTCCTAGCAAGATGCACTCCCCTCCAACTATTGTAAGACATATTGTTAGGCCAAAAAGTGCAGAACCACCACGATCTCCTCTCTTAAAGAGAGTCCAGTCAGAAGAGAAACTTGCACCCTCTTATGCTAGTGATAAGAAACACTTATGTTCACGAAAACACAGTCTTGAAGTGACTCAGGAAGAAGTTAATAGAGAATTGTCCCAAAGGGAAGTAATTCTTCAGAGTTTGGAGGAGAATGTATGTGATGTGCCATCACTCACACGAGTCAGACCTGCAGAGCAGGGCTGCTTGAAGCGGCCCATCTCCCGAAAATTAGGTAGGCAAGAATCCATTGATGAATTAGACAGAGAAAAGCTGAAAGTCAAGATAGTTATGAAAAAACAAGATTTTGCTGAGAAAGTGAATGCTGCTATACATGAACCTAGCAGTGAACCAGAAAAGCCCAATACCATAAGATTGGAAGAAAGAGACAAAAAAGCATTCCAAAAGGTATTAGAAAGATCAAATCCATTTGAAACAAAAATTGTTGCTTTAGAGACCCAACCAGCTGGAGGCATACTCAAAGACACTCTTCAAAAGAATGCAAACTTGAGATCAAATGACTGTAGTGCTTTAGATACACAGATGTTGTGTCATGGGTCTCCACTTAATGAAGTCAGTCATATTTCTTACGAGTTCAAAAGAATTTCTCCTCCATGTACGCTGCAAGATATGCCATCTCAGTCCTCTGACAGAATGCTAAATGGAAAGGGAGAAAACACAGATAAAAATGTACCAACAAAAGAATTTGTCAAATATGAAAGATTAGATGGTAAACTTGCAAATATTGATTATCTTAGAAAGAAAATGTCTTTTGAAGAAAAAGATGAAAGTGTCTGTCCAGTGCTAAAACCCAAACTGACATCGAATGTTCATGAAAGCCTTCAACTTAATGCAGTCAGGCCTGTAAGCATTCAGCAGGATTCCACTACAGTTGCTGAAGGTAGAGCATTCATCAGCAGTGCACATGCTTCTCAGATGAGCTCAGTTTCTTTTGTTCCCCTCAAAACATTGAATAGTCGAACAGAAACAAGTATGGAAAAATCAGCTGTGATTTCTGCTGAGTCACCTGTCAGAAAAAGTCCATCAGAATATAAACTTGATGGGAGGTCTGTTTCCTGTTTGAAGCCAATAGAAGGCACACTAGACATTGCTTTGCTTTCTGGACCACAGGCTTCGAAGACTGAGTTACCTTTGTGTGTTCTGCCAGAAGGACAGAGCACCAGCAGTGATACGGGATCTACTAAACCTTCAGTGCCACAGGGGAGTGGTGGAAAGGCAGAACTGGCCTGTCAGAAAGAGCTGCTGTTAAGCCATTCAAAATCTAGCAAAGTTAACCTGCCAGAGGCTCAGGTTCTGCAAACAAGCAAAGTTAACCTGCCAGAGGCTCAGGTTCTGCAAACAAGCAAAGTTAACCTGCCAGAGGCTCAGGTTCTGCAAACAAGCAAAGTTAACCTGCCAGAGGCTCAGGTTCTGCAAACAAGCAAAGTTAACCTGTCAGAGGCTCAGGTTCTGCAAACAAGCAAAGTTAACGTAGCAGAGGCTCAGGTTCTGCAAACAAGCAAGAGTTCTCCCAATCCACCTGTCATCCCTATGGCTGCAGAAGTGATGGCAGAGAAAAAAGTTTCTAGTCCAGCTGCTAAAGTCAGCATTTCTATTACTGAAGCTGTTCAGAAGAAGGACAACTTTCCCTCAAAGGAGGACAGTTCAGTGGAGGTGAAGTCCTGTGTTACTCAAAGTCAGAGTGTTAAAAGTGCCCTAAAATACTCTAAGCTTTCTACTATCCAAAGTATTCCTGAAAAACCTCTGGGCAAAGAGCAGCAAGTACAAAAGGAGCTGCCTAGCAGACAGCCAGCAGCCCAGAGAAATTGTGAGCCTATCTCTGCAAAGGTGGAGGTTATCAGGGAGTCGACTTTGAAGGTATCTGTCTCAGATATCCTGACAACAAACTACTCCAAAGGCAGTGAAAAAAATTCTGCTGATCTTGCCATTCCACCTCAAATGCAAGGGAAATTGCAGGGAACTGGTCCAAAGGCACAACCTAAGGATGGCAGAGATTCGGTAAAACAGCTAAGCAGGGAAGACGCTGTTGTTGCTAGCAGCTTTGTGGAAAGGGACATAACCAAGCAGAAGGTTCTCAGTGAGTCTAAGAAAATTATTGTGGAGTCAAAGAGTGAAAATCTTCTATGCAAACCCTCAGTAGAATGTGATCCTAAAAATGAGAAGACTGCATTGGTGTCCTGTGTGCAGAAGGATAAAACCAAAGACTTGGGAAAGAAAGATCCGAAACAGGTCCCTGACATAAGGCTTCCAGCCACTGAGAGAGAGCAGTCCAGCCAAGTTCCTCAGCAGCAACCTAGTGCTCCAGTGTCCCCTGCTGTGAGAGATGCTATGAGCAGAAGCTGTGCTGCAGATGTTCACACAGGTATTCAAGATCCCATGAAGCCTCCTATCACTGGTATGGAAAGCAGTACTAATAAACTCAGGCCTGTCTCTGATATGAGTTCCTCTAAGTCTAAGCACACAGATAAACAGACGTTTTCACAGAAATCATGCACTCCAAACACAAAAGAAAAAGAAACAGTTGTTCAGATGTCTGCCAGCTCCCGGAAGGATTGTAAACATGCTGGTAAAAGTGTTCCAGATTCCCCCTCTTTTGTATCGGGTTCTTTAAGAAAAATGAACAGTGAACATATTAAAGTTGAAAGGCCTGTGATTTTGGAGCATGGACTTGTATCCACTCTTCAAGTGAGCAGTATCACTCCTGATACAAAACCCAAATCATCTACTGTTGACTCAGGACGAACAGGTCCTGAGATATCTAAGCAAATGCAAAAGCAAGAACCAGCAGGCTTTGGAGATTCTGCTGATCAAAAGCTGTTTCACTTCAGCGAGAAACAAACTGTGTCTCCAAAGTTTTCCACTGTGAAAGACTGTCTCTTGCTGAACAAACAAGCAGACAGAAGTCCTCTTAATCAGACAACCTCTGCAGATAGAAGACCTGAAGGAAAAATATGCACTGATGCACTTTATGTTCAACATGACAATGGGAAAATGGAGCCTACCCTTTGCCTCACAAACTGTGATGTTAGAGCAAAAGGATCAGAAAAATCAACCTCAACCAGCAAATGCTCTCAAGATTCAAAAGGGAAAGGACAAATTAATCAAAAACAGCCTGAGAATGCAAGCAAACAAATTGCAATAAAACATACTCCAGCTGCCAGTGGGCAGAGTTCTTACCATGTGGCTGCAGTGCCAGGAAAGCCACTGGCTTGTTCAACCAATTTCTCTGAATGTAGACAAGAAGTATCAGTTTTGTCTTTGGCAAAGAGTGATACATCTTCAGCAAAAGTTAAAGCAGGCTCACCTGAGCTTCCTTCATTCAGCTACAAAGAACAAAGTAAGAAAAGCACCTCTACCACAGGAAATAGTAAGACAGAAATCACTAAAAGCGTGTCAATGATAACTTTGCACAGTGCTGCTGTTGTAGAAGCCCACCAGTCTACTTCAAACCTTGGGGGAAAACCTGGAAATCAAGAGAAGTCTTTTGTTAACACCGTGGATGTAAAGGGAAAAGATACTGCTCAGGCTCAGCAGTCTGCTTCAAGAAAACAAAATGTTGGTAAAGATTTAACTAGGTCATTAACCACACCTGATCGCCCAAACGCACTTTCTAATGACAAAGACTCAGTCCGGCAGCGTCGAGGGAAAGAAGCTTTACGAAGCAGTCCTCACAAAAAATCCTGTTGACTGTAATATGTGGCAAATATAAATTCAAGACTAACAGAAACAAGAACAATATATTTTGACTGTCTTGAAACCAGCACTGTGTAGTGTCTTTATGTGGCAAGGCTTTCATGTCACTGAAGAGGATGGGGATATATAGAGAAAGGACTTTTTACAAAATGCCTTCTCGATTGTAACCGGTAAAACTGTTACCATATAGTATTTGTACAAATACACATTTACAGCTGGAAGCTGCAGAAGAAATAATTTCCTCTGTAAATACCTAGCATTGTGTTTGGGGATTGAATGTAGCATATATATGTTGCTGCTGATTGCATTGTTTACTCTCCCCCTTTTAAAAAATAGTTGCTTTGCCATTTATTTGCCATAAATATGAAAGTAAATTACTAAAAATGAGACATGGCACAGACATGCACAAGCGTTGTCTGACAGGAGGGTAAAAATCTGCTACATTTTTACTTTAAAAAAAAAAAGTCCTAGCTAGAGTTAAAAACACAAGGAAGAAACAAGTATGGTCACTTACTGTGAGTTTTTACGTGTTTTATTAGTAATCAGATTTTGATAGTAGTATCTGGTTACCTGCTTCGCCAGACCTAACACAAGATGAAACTGCATCTGCCAATGGCACAAAGTCTGTCTTATAGAGTGGGTGTGATTAAAGCGAAGGGAGGACTGCTTGGCTATCACAGAGTCTCTGGAAGACTCGTGTTCTCTGTTGCAATGGTAGTTCTGGTCTTGTCTGTTCAGACTGTATTCTGCGACCCTCAGACAAGGATGAGACTCTGAAGCACATGCTGTGTCCTTGGTTTCTGCTGTAATCCTCTCTTTGTTTCCTTGAGCGAGTTTTAAATTCAGGCCCTTACAATTTGAGGCACAAGTTACAAGCACATGACTTCCAGGACTATTGTGTTCACCCCTAATTCTTTTTAATTAATTTAGAGAATATCATAGCATACAGGTCTGCATAATTAGTTCTAGCTTTTTTTTCTATTTCATGGCTATTAAGGTAAAAAGGGAAAAAAAAAAGCAGTTCCATTGTCATAAAAATTTAGGACATCAAATACATTTTAATACATAGCTGGGGCCTTATGTTGTAGACTTTAACTTGCTTTTTTAGCAAGTAATTCTTGGTTTAATGTTCATTTCTAATTGCATTGAGTAGCTCCATACATTTCATAACATAATCTTCTTATTTATATGCAAAAAAAGTAAATGTAATTATAAAAGAAACGTGTAACAAAGGAACCTGTTGGAGCTATTTGGTGCTAGACTGTGACTGTCCTTTTACTTTTGCTAAGCCTTATTTAAATTTTGTATACTGTGGAACATGCAGATTTTAATCATTTTAGTGTGGAGGTATTCAGTTTTGAAGGATGAAAGATAGAATTTGAAACATGTATAAGAACACTACAGAATATGCGTCTTTTTAAGTGTTTGGGATCAACAGAGTGGGGGTTTGGTTGTTTATGTTCATGTAGCTAAACTAGAACTAGGCCCCTAGCTGTTTCATTGAGGCTTACGGATTGTCTTTCTGTCTCAAAAGCTAGAAACTTGTTCTTAAAAGCACAGTATAGTCTTGTCTTAGGGGTTTGTGTGACAACTGACAGTGTGCAGAATTCATTTCCCCCCGGGAAACGCTTTATTACACTAGTTATGTTGGATTACAGCAGACTTGCTATGGAAAGATGAAATCGCAAACTACAGTTTCTGATTTTTTTTATGAGGCACCAGAATATTCGTATTGCCTTTTATGCATTCACAGAGGAGCTAGTTAGCAATGGGTAGTAATTTTGAGCAGCTTTGAAGAGAAAATGGTCTCAACATTTACAGTTCGCCTGTGCTTTGGCAATTAATACAAACAAATGCTAATGCACTTCAATATAACATTTCTGTCTGGGAGGTATTTCCTAGTTTACAGTCTTCTGCATTTTTAAACTATCCTCTTGTTTCCTTTAAAGCACATCTAGTTATTTGTTTACAGTATAACTTTATGTATATTTTGTATAGCTCATTATAAGTTCTGACAAATAAGTTTGCATTTTGGAAGTGTAACAGTGCATAAGCTTGTGTTTATGTAGTACTGTTTGTTGGTGTTTACCTATCAGTGAGCTGTTAGAGACCCTCCTACCTGTGTGCTGCTTGGGTCAGTCTTTTTGTGATTGTAGTTCTGGTGTGCTCCTTTGTAGAGTTCCTGCTGTAGATTGCTCAGCTTCAAAAAAAAGAAAAAGAAAAAGAAAAAAAAAGAAAAGAAAAGAGAGAGAGAAAACAAAGATTAAAAAAAAAAAAGAAAAAAAATGTTAGGGTCTGTGCAATAAAGTGTTTGCAGTCTTATTTTCTCTAAGAAACTCCTTATGGATGTCATAATTGTTGTATATTGAACACAATTATTTATACTTATGCAGTTGCATAACATTGAAATAAAAATTCAGCATGAAACACTGTTTTGTTGATATTTTCCCTTGAACTGTTTTCAGTCCTGTAACTTCAACTTCAGGCACTTCCCTGTTGTCCTTGTGGGTGAATGGTCATTTTTTTTTTTTTTTTTCCTGAGGCCAACTCAGTTTACTGCAGGCACATAAGCAAAGAAGACTTCGAGTACTTCAGCCTTTTTCTCACCTTTGATGGCAGTGTTCCCCTCTGTATCCAATAAAGGATGGAGATTCTCTTTGGCCCTCCTTTTGCTGTTAATGTATTTGTAAAAACATTTTTTTTTAGTCTTTTACAGCAGTGGCCAGATAGTGTACTTTCACCCGATTTTGATTTTCTTTCTGCATAACCTAGCAATATCCCTGTACTCTTCCAGGTTGTCTGCCTCTTCTTTCAAGGTGGTAAACACTCTTTCCCCTCCCCTGAGTTTTAGTGATAGCTCCCCATTCCAGGGGAGGCTGATATTTCTGTCAGTTCATCTTACAACATATAGGGATGGCCTACTCCTGCATCTTTAAGACATCCTTCTATAGGAATATCCAGCCTTTCTGGACACCTTCTGCCTTCAAGACTGTCTCCCAAAGAACTCCCCCAACCAATGTCCTAATCAGCCCAAAGTCTGCCCTGCAAAAGTCCAAAGTAGTGGGTTTACTCACCCATCTTGCACACGAACACATTCACCATTTTGCCTTTCCATTCAGCTTCAAGTTCTGACAAATCCAGAAGTGAGGCTAACCCATGATGCTGGGTAGTATTTCAGAAACAGGCAAAGCTTAACTCCTCTCTTCCTCTTTCCAGCTGAGCGACATAATCAGAAAGTGAGTTCTAGCTCAACATTCTCTTTAAGTCACTGATATTTGCAGATCTGCAGTCTGTTCCTGCAGTGTTTTTTTAGCACCTACTCCAGGCTATGAACCACACCATGCTCTATTCGCTCCACTATTTGTCTATTGCTTTCCTGGACCCAGAAATGCAGGAGGGAAATAACTGAAGCGGTAGGCCTCTCCTGAGGAGAGCCCAAGCTGGCATTCATGCTGGATTGTCAGCGCAATTACTGGTGCTGACTTGTTTAACCAGTCCAATTTACAGAAGATAGGAAAAGCTGCCTTGAATCCTTGGCTGCCTGGCTCAGCGTAGAGGCTGGGTTGTCCTCTGACAGCAGCCTGGTTTGAGTCAGTCTTTCAGGAAGTGCCTGCCTATGGGGCTGGCAGCAGGTCAGTGGTAGCAGGGAATGCCTATAAACAACTCAGAGCTGCAAGGAGAGGCCTGCTGGTGTCCAGAATGTGCATGTGTCCATGGGAAGATGAGTGTAAGAAGATTTCAGAGGAATGCTTTTGGGACTGGAGCTGAAACTGAGTTTGTTGTTCCCAGTGCAAGTGTTCAAAGTGAGCTCAGCTTCTACCTCACCGGGTGATCGCAGCATCTGGCCAAATGCAATTTGGAGTCTTGCTGTGGTCAGAGCGAGGCCACACGTGGCTTTCCCTGAAGACAGGTGTCAGGCCGTGCCTGTGCACTGCTGTGAGACGGACAGTAAAGCTAAGGAGTGCTAAAGGTAATGTTATGAGAAAGGCTTAGTGAGTAGGCATGGCAGCTGCTACCACATGGCAGATACTTTTACAATCAGAATTTAAAGAGAAGCTCGATACAGGACATTAGGTCTGCCCTGCCAGGGTCATCTTGAGACTGTATGAATGTTGCTCCAGTCCACCACAAAAATTTGTGTTTTTTGTTTTAATTGAGCAACATACAGTAGTGCCAACAGAAAACACTGTTCCTCAAGTGCATTTGATAGGGGGTGAGAAGGGTGAGAGATCTGTTGCTGTTTTGTTGAGGGTGCTGTGGATTCTTTTATATCTTTTTGTTATTATTTTCAGGCTTTGTGCTTCAGCTCTTGGATCTTCCTTCTGTGTGTGCATTAGCCCTATTGGCTGTGACAGCAGTGCTAGTATGGAGATGAACTGGGGAGTATCCTTAAAAGAAGTTAATTCATATTAAAAACCCAGGTCACAGTTTATTTTCCAGGTCCCATAAAAGATATTTTATTCTTTTTCTAAAAAGTATAATGAAAATAGAAAGAGTGTTACAATGATTACATAAAATACAGGCCACAAGCAAAAGCAGTTGTCTTACATCCTAATCCCCTTGCTGTACAACTGTTTGCACTGTGTGCTTGCAATAAACTCAGATTTGCTGATAATTTCGTTTGAAATAGTGAGCACCCCAAATTGATATGGCGACACAGCACAAAACAAGTAGGACAGCTGCAATGATTCCTGCAGTGCTGATCCCACATGAGAGTGAGATTGTGGCTAACGGAGCCCCAGCTAGCGATTTGGGTTCAGAACATGTTGTTCTTTTGGAGTCTTCAATTTTATCCAGATGCTGCCTGTACCAGGTGATGAAACCAATATTGGAACAGGTGCATTCCAGGGGGTTGTAACTCAGATTGATTACGCTGTGGCCAGGCAGGGACTCTAGCTGGTCACGTGGTATAATACAGAGCCTGTTGTAGGCAAAGTTGAGGTAGATGCTCTTGAGTTTTGAAAATACAGCTGTGCTGAGTGCAGTAAACTTGTTGTGGCTCAGATCAACGTGCCGTAACTTCCCAAGGCTGTGGAAGGCTTGGTTGTTCACTGCTGTCAGTTCACAGGATGATAAAATTAGCACCTCTAAATTGGATAGCTGTTGAAACAGTTTGTCCTCAGGCATGATCCCTGACTCAAAAGTGTTTTGACTAAGGTCCAAGAGCACAAGATTTTCCAGACCCTGAAAGAGATGTTGAATGCTGGTATTAATGTAGGAAGAGGAAAGGTTCAGGACTTGCAAGAGATGAAGATTCCGGAAGGGACCCTGTGAAGTGGCAATGTGAAGATGAGTGAAAGCTATGTCCAGCAACTCCAGGCTTGTACCCTCCTTGAAAAACACATCTTGGATATGGAGCTTTGTGTTGTGGCTCAAATTTAGGTACTGAAGGCTGCTCAAGCCATTTAGCGCTTTGCTGCAGCAATCGAGGCTTTCAACATGACTGTGACTTAAATCAAGATGCCGGAGCTCTGCCAGACCTTCCAAGCAGCCAGAGCCTAGCTGCAGTGCCTGCAGGTTCCCTTTGATGTGGAGATGAGTGAGCGATGGGAAGGTGGCAGAGCTGATGTTGCAGAGATGCTGGAAGGAGTTGATGCTGAGAACTAGTTCCCTGAGTGAACTCATCCCACTGATTCCAGGCGGTAAAGCACTGATGTGGGTGTGGGTTAGGTCCAACTTTCGGAGCCTTGTCAGACAGTGAAATGTGGCAGCATTTAGGTTTTCGAAATGCTGTAGTTGCAGATAGAGATCCTTGACAGAAATGTTGCAGAGGCCTTCTAAAACACCTGGAGTTATGTCAGGCTTCTTCTCCACATCACTGAATGTTCCTAGCCAAAGGGTCTGGGTAGTGGAGTTACGTATTCCTGCAAGGACCCCAGGGATGTCAGCACAGCCCCCAAAGTCCAAGCTGTAGAAGTGGGATTGGAGAGCTCCAGGTTCAATGTGTAAAATGTCGTTGCCTTTAAATATAAGAGTCATATTACTGGTCTTCTGCAAAATGCTGACATCTTCTGCTGTGATTACTCTTATATGGTTCATTTGAAAGTCAAGATGTTTGAGGTTTTTAGTTGGAAAGTTGGGAGGGAGCTGCAATGAAGAGATGTGGTTGCTTCCCAAGATGAGGGTGTCCAACCTGTCCAGATTTGTCATTGGAATAAAGGATATCGTGCTTATTCCTGTCTGTGTTAATACAAGCTTCCTCAGAGACTCAGGACCGGCAAACGCTGTGTCAGATAGGAACATGAGCAGATTTCCAGTCAGCACAATGGTGTGCAGCCGTTTGTTGTTGTGAAAGGCATCTTCATACACCCAGTTGATCTGACACCTTGTAAGGGCAATAGAAACCAGCATCACTGGCTGTACTGTAAAGTCCTCATGTAATAAGTGATATCTTAGGCTGCATAACATGTATGTAAAGTGTCATGACCAGTTGTCTTCAGTGGGATACAAGTATCCTTCCTTTTCAGTGATGCTTGCCTCGTATTTGTAAGCTCACATTTAAATGTAGCGACCTAAGTAGGAATCAGCACTCCAGCTTAATGAAATGAAAATCTCTTTTTGATAGAAAATGTTTGGCACTTACAAGGATCAAACTTTCTTTCCCTGGGCTTTAGGGAAGAATATTTTTAGAAAAAGTACACACACACACACACACACACACACAAACACACACACAAGGCAACAACAACCAAATCAAACAAACAAAACAAAACAAAACAAATAAACAAAAAAAAACCACCTGTTCTCATGACACATTTCACCACTGCTCAGCAGATGACTGTTACTGGAGGAGAAACCTGGATGTTGCTCAAGGAGATCAATCTGCTTAGCAAAATAACTCAGCAGTCATCTGCAAGTGCAGCTGGTAGCTTCCCTGTGAAGGCGGGCTCACTCCAGAAGCTGCCAGCTAAGGGGAAGAGTGGGGAAGGGGGGGGCTGACGAAGGTGATATGTAGAAGTGAGAATGCTCTCCCATACCTCGTCAGGTCCAAGTAGAGAAGAGACTCCAGCCCAGAGAAGGTTGAATTCTGGAGGGATGGGAGCATGTTGAAGCTGAAGTCAAGGATTTCTGTTGTGACAGGTAGACTTCCAGGAATCTCCCTCAGTCCTAAACCTTCACAGCTATAGCTTTTATTCGTTGTAATCTGAGGAGAACATTACAGTGGAAATCCAAGAGGTATGCACTGTAAATGTAAACAGGAAACTACCCCTCTTTAAAAAATAAATTCAAATTTAAAAATGTGGCATCTAGAACCCTGTAAAATACCAGCACGGGCTTAAAATACACAAGACCTAGTGTTCTCTGGAGTGGGCTTTCAAAAGGAGCACGTTGCATCTTGTGCTAATTCAAAGTGTCTCATCTGTAGTACTTTCTTACCGTAATTAATACATTTGAGAAATGTTTACTGTTCTGGATACATCATTAATCCCTAAGAAAGGGTTCCCACAAGTAGTTTAAAATTCTGTATTTCTAACAAAGGTTACCCTTGGAGAAGTCTTACAGGAAATCTTGCAGGAAGGAAGTAGAAAAGAGCAGACCCTAGGAATGTTTCCAAAAGGAACAGGTCCAAATTATCTTGATTCCAGCTGTGGTTATGCAAGGGAAGAGCTAGACAGAAATCATACCTGATAGGCCAAGCCTTTAAAATTCCTATCAGGGCTTTTCAGTTTAAGCAAAAATGAGGCTGTCTGTGTGTGGAGAAGGGCATCCTGTGAACAACAGGGAAGCTCATTAAACAGGGCCAGCCTGCCCTTGCCTGCTGCCCACCTGAGAGAGAGCGGCTGGAGCAGGGACTACTGCAGGACCCCACCTGTTGTCCGAGGCTGGGCTAAGGGGCAACTTCCAAGGGGTCCTGCCAGTGCTGGCCAGTGGGGCTGCAGGACAGGGGCAGGGTCACAGGGTCACTCATGCCTGCACCTCCCAGCTAAGGGCAGCCTTGTGTCACCACATTCTCCCCACAAGCTGTCAGGCTGTCACCAGAAGCATGCAGAGACCCTCACAGGAGCATGCAGTGTTGTGCATGCAGTCTGTCAGGGAGGAGGAGGAAATGACAGCTGCGTGCCCTGTGGATGTGGCAGCACCATGAGACTCTGCTGGTGCTCTGGTAAGGGTGTGCGGCAGCCAAGCCATGTCTCTGTGGCCTGGAAGTTGAAGAGGCAGTGAAGGCTGGAGCAGGGAGAATGAATTATAGAATCATAGAATCACAAGGTTGGAAAGGACTTCCAAGATCACTTAGTCCAACCATCCTCCTATTAGCATTACTACCACAAGCCTCTAATCCATATCTTGTAGCTCCTCATCCAGATGCCTTTTGAACGCTGCCATGGATGGCAACTCCTCCACTTCCCTGGGCAGGCCATTCCAGTGCCTGACCACTCTCTGAGAGTTTTTCCTTATGTCTAATCTAAATCTCCCCTGGCATAACTTGTGGCCATTTCCTTTGATCCTATTTGTTGCCTGTGAGAAAAGGCCAACCCCATCCTCATCACAACCTCCCTTCAAGAAGTTGTAGAGTGCAATGAGGTCTCCCCGGAGCCCCCTTTTCTCCAGACTAAACAATCCCATCTCTCTCAGCCACTCCTCATAAGACTTGTGCTCCAGACCCCTCACCAGTTTCATTGCCCTTCTCTGGACACGTTCCAGGGCCTCAGCATCTTTCTTGTAGTGAGAGGCCCAAAATTGAACACAATGCTCAAGGTGCGGCCTCACCAGAGCTGAGTACAGGGAGATGATCACCTCCTTGCTCCTGCTGGCCACTCTATTTCTAATGCAGGCCAGGATGCCATTGGCCCTCTTGGCCACCTGGGCACACTGTCAGCTCATGTTCAGCCAAGAATCAGCCAACGCCGCCAGGTCCCTTTCCTCTTCACAGTCATCCAGCCACTCATCACCAAGCCTATAACGCTGCATAGGGTTGTTGTGGCCAAAGTCAGGCTGCACCTCGAGTACTGGAGAAGAGGAGGCTCAGGGGAGACCTCACTGCACTCTACAACTTCCTGAACGGAGGTTGGGGTGAAGAGGGGTTTGGCCTCTTCTCCCTGGCAATGAACAGGACCCAGGGAAATGGCCACAAGTTGTATCAGAGGAGGTTTAGGTTAGACACGAGGAAAAACTTTACTCTCAGAGAGTGATCAAGCACTGGAATGGCCTGCCCAAAGAGGTCGTGGAGTCACTGTTCCTGGCAGTGTTCAAGAGGCATCTGGACGAGGAGTTGCAAGATATGCTTTAGTAGTTTGTCGTAGCAGTAGTAGTGAGAAGATGGTTGGACTAGATGATCTTATAGGTCATTTTCAACCTTGTGATTCTATGATTTTATGATTTTAAGTGCAGGACTCAACACTTGGCTTTGTTGAACCTCATCCCATTCACCTCAGCCCAGTGATCCAGCTTATCTAGATCCCTCTGAAGGGCTTCCCTACCCTCGGACAGATCAACACTACCTCCCAGCTTGGTGTCCTCTGCAAACTTACAGAGGATACACTCAATCCCCTCACCTAGGTCATCAATAAAGATATCAAATGAATGGGCCCCAGTACTGACCCCTGACAGGTTGACAGACCTGTAGCTCCCTGGATCATCCATATGGCCCTTCTTGTAAATGAGTCACATCAGCAAGCTTCCAATCCTCTGGGATCTCTTCAGATAACCAGGAACACTGACAGATGGTGGAAAGCAGCTTGACACCTCTCTCAGCACCCTGTGGTGGAGCCCGTCTGGTCCCTTGTGGTAGTCCAGATGGAGGAGGAGCTCTCTAACTGTCTCTATCTGAATCAATGGGAATGTATTCTGCATTCCATCCCAAATGGGATCCTAAATGATGTTCCTGGCAGTCAAAGGATGTGCAGGGAGAATGGTTTCTTCCTCCATTTTTGGTGCAGTCAACACAAGGAACACCTTTGACACTGTCAGAGAGATGGAGCACTGGAATAGGCTGCCCAGAGAGGTTGTGGAGTCTCCTTCTGTGGAGATACTCAAGATCCACCTGGATGCCTTCCTGTGCAACCTACTGTAGGGAATCTGCTTTAGCAGGGGTTTGCAATAGATGATCTCCAGAGTTCCCCTCCAACCCCTATAATCCTCTAATTCTGTGACTCTGTAACACTTGTTCCTTAGGGGATCTGGGAAGCATCAGAGGAAGCTGGCCGGGAGAGGAGGTTGGAGCAGCAGTGTGATGCTGGCCATGCCTCCACCACCCCTCGAAGCCCTGCAGCCTGCCTGGGGCCTGGTATGTGGGTGGAGATGGAGTTAAGAGACATACCCAAGCAGTGCTGGTATCTATGGAAACAGCAAAATGTAAACGTGGAAAACACGACTCTTTCCATAGCAGCAGGTGACATATGGAGCTGCCCACTGCAACATACAGTTTAGAGAGATAAAGAACACCTCACTGTTGCTACAGAGATGAGCAATGCCTGTGTTCCACCATAATGCAGTGAGCTTGCTTCCTGCCCATGCTGCAGGGCAGACAGCAGGGCCAGGGGAGCCAGGGAGCAGCTGCCTCTCTGGCATCACACTGTGCCACTCATGCACCTGTGTGAAGACTTCAGTAAGGGATTTGCTTCTGACCCCATCTGTACAGGGAAAAGTGCTGTTGTCCATGGAGCTATCTACCTGAACCAAAATCTTTGCCTTCCCCCATCCTACCCATCTCCCACTTTAAAAATACAAATTAAAAGCTTTGAAGACCAGCCTTTGCCTTGGCTCTGGGAAAACTCTGTGCTTTCTCACTGTCCTCCTGGACACAGCACTTCTGAGCAGCAGAGACATCTCTCTCACCCCGCACACCAGGTGCTGGCTGGCTGGAGAGCATAGCATAAGAGACACAGTCTTGAACCCACCCTCCTTCTGGTTCTGTTGTCTGCTGAAGGTCCCCTTGAGCACTGTGTCATCCACTACTTCTTGCGAGACCTAGAGTGGTGCTGCAGCATGGCAGCAAAAAGGAGGAGGAGGAGGGAAGGAAGTGAGTGCCACAAGGCACATGTCCCAGCGTCCACTCATGGCTCTGACAGAAGCCCCCAGACCCAAGGAAACCCCTTGGTGACTTGAAGCTCTTGGATGCCAGCAGAGCTGAGCTCCAGTCAGATCCTGCCACCAACACACACAGTCTCTGTCCTGGCAGAGACCAGTGCCTGGCACTCACCTCAGAGCAGGTTGCATCCACCATGTGGGAGGCTCTGCAGCTGGCAAAGGCGAGCACAGCTGCAATCAGAAGGCAGGAGCTGCACACCATGTCTGAGTGGGGTTGGCAGGAGGCTGCTGGGGTCTTCTCTTGGAGAAAGTGGGACACGGAGATGGAGGTTGGACAAGTCTGCTGAAAGTAAGTTGTAAGGAAAAATTGTGTTCGGTTAACCTCTTGGTCTCAGTGTGAGCGTGGCAGTAGTTTTGGACAGAAAGAGGAACTTCCCACTTTTAAGTACAGTCATTTGACTGTGCACTGATGTTTATCTGGGGCAGAACAGATTTTAAAAACGGAAAGTGAGGAAAAGGCCTTTTTTTTGCTTACGCAGAACAAACATCTTCATTAAGTACAGTGGAGCTGTTATCTGTGAGTGAAGAAGGGGAAGAAGCAAGGAAAGGGAAACAAGAATGCAGTGTCACATATGAAGAGTTCAGTGCAAGAGAAAGTCTGAGTCACAAGAAAGTTAGCGTGTCACTTGTGAAATTACAGAACTTGTAAAGCAACTAAAATACAGGCACAGTCTTATTGCAGAAAGGGTTACTGATGAGAATGGCTTCTCTTGTTAGAAATAAAGCTAAAAAGCAAAAGCTGAGTCTGGAAGAAATGCTTGATTGCATTTAGGTTAAGAGTTAGGTTAGGTTAAGTCTGGTTTTTATGAGTGGGACAATACTTCAAACCATCCTAGGATGGGCATGTGTGCAGCTCCTGCAGGTGAGAGGAGATCCAGGCCTGGTCCTTGCCGCCCAGCACAGCATGGCTGTGTGCTCACTCTGGCCACCCAGCCTGCCAAACATGGATTTATTCATTTTTCTTTCTTTTCATTGGCTGAGTCATTTGTGTGATAACTTGGTCTCAGCAAGCCCAGTAGCCTGTATGCCAAGGAGTGTTTTTGTAAAGAGGCAGAATGAGCAGTGCTGAGCTGCAGGGAGCATCTGTGTGCTGGGCAGAGCCTCCCAGCAGCCAGCTGCTTCAGCATGCAGTGGCATGAGAGGAGAGAGATCCTAAGTAAGAGCAAAGCAGACACGGCGTGGGCAGTAGCAGGAGTAAGAGCTGATTTGTCCATCAAGTGCTGCCCAAATCACAGGTGTGCTTGTCCCTGGAACTGGGTGATAGCAGGTGGGCCATCAACATACAGGAACAGTGCTTAGAATCTAGTGTAGAGCAAAGTCCATACTGCATCTTTGTATAAACTTTGCGTGGTCTTGGTGTACCTGTATCAAGCACAAGCACACCTACCACAGCCCTGCAACTGCATTTGTTTGCTGATAGGATGATTTTTGCTCATCTGATAGAGCTATACTTTTTGTTGCTGTTTCTGCAGTTGTACTTAATTTATGAAATTTAAAAGCAAACATTTTCTGAATGGCAGTCTGGAAAGCTCACTGATATCTCCTCCCTGCCTCTTTCCCTGCCAGATCCACGTTTACTGGAAATCCTGCTCCCCCTGCCAGCCAACAGCAGAAAGTTCAGAGGAACTTGTTCATGATGTTTGCGGCTTGTTCTCTTCCTGTGCTCCATGCTAACACTCCAAGGCTTTTCCTGGCTTGCAGCATCTATGGCTTGCACCCTACCTTGCTTTTGGGAGGCCATGAGAACTTCTGGCATGGATGCCTCCACAAAATCACCCACACCAGAAAGCTCTGTTCTAAGAATTGGTTGTTCTGGAAGAAAAGTCCCCTAAATTACGAGGAGAGAGCAGTCAAAATGAATCCTGCCTCTCCCTGCTGTACAAACTTGTTCTTATGTGTTGTGTAATTCACATATGATTAGCATAGAAATAACTGCAGTAATTTACTTTTTTATGAGGAAACTGGAAGGATTTTGTTGCAAGTAATCCCAGGGTCTGCCTCTGTTATGGGCAATGAGGGTTTAACTGTTGAAGTGAAATTGGAGGTCTGGTGTTTACGGCTCATCCAGGAGCTGGGGAGCACAGAAGCTACCAGAGGTGTATGAGCAGTTCCGTGAGCACCCATCATGTTAATTCCACTCCCTGTGCTCATAAGAGGCCGCTGTCCCCTCCCAAGCATCCTCCTGTTTGTAATTTTACATCTTCTGTGTGTAGTCCCCTCTGACAGTGGGGGATTTCACAGAAGAAGCCTTTTTTATTATCCTTTATCACTTTAGCTAGATTCAATTCCAGACGGGCTTTAGCCTTCCTCGTTGCATCCCTGCAGGCCCTGACTACATTCCTATATTCTTCCCAAGTGGTCGGACCCTTTTCCCACATTTTCCACATTTGATAGTGTGCAGACTTAGGAGCTGATAGCTGGTGCTGGACGCTGAGCACCGCAAGGCTGAGCCAGCTGCCTGCTCTGCACCACCCCTCCCGCCGCCCCAAACTATTCTAATCTGTTTTCTGTGCCAGACAGAAAAGCAGCTTGCAAGCCTCACCAGCAGTCAGTGACTCACCCCAGTGTGTGCCCACGTCCCCACTTCGTGTTGCGTTCTGGCCTGTCCCCTGTTGGTGCCGTGAGCCTGGCCAGCGTGGCATGGCCTCAGACATTGCATCAGCCCAGGCTGTTATCAGGGTGCGGGAGTGCTGGGAGAATGGTCCAAGTCCTGCTGTGGGCAGAGGGCCCGTGTCTGTTTGCCATCCCAGAGCCTCTCTGGGATGCAAGCCCGGGGGTTACCCAGTGTGAGTAACAAAATCCATCCAGCTAGCCCACCCGGTGTTAACAGGATGAGAACTGTTCAACTCCCTGGGTCTTCCACAGCTGTGAATAAGAAGTGATTTGCAAAAAAGAACAGTGGATCTTCCAAAATCTGTCTATGCAGGATCAAAATACTAGAACAATTTTCTTTCATTTCCTTCAAGAATGGATTTCCAGATTTTTCTTGTTTGTAGTTTTCCTTCCTAATGCAGAGAAAACACAGTTGAATGATTTCTTTAAGTCCTGCGTGCAGGCAGTGGGCCTCATGAGGCCAGTGTGTGTTCCTGCAGCTGCAGCACCCTGCCGTAATAACCCCACTGAGCTGAGCTCTGCCACCCCTCCTTAGAGTAACATCAACATGCCAATTTGCTCTCTGACACTGATGTTGGTGCTGAAAGCACTCCACAGTTTCAGCCTGCAGTTTTCATGGCATAGTTACCCACCTGCATAGGTAACTATGTTGGTTGGCATCCCATGGAAGAGGGAGAGAACTGGACCAGGACTAGAACTTCAGCACTCTGTATAGAAATGTCCCAAATGAGTAAAGGGAGAGTTCCTTTCCTGCCATCTCTGTGGACAGTTTGTTCTCTCATGGGCTTTATCTGAAGAAGCTTTCAAAAGGATTTGTGGCACTGAGTGCCTACAGATGCACTCACCTGGGCTCTGTTCCTGCAGGGCCCTGGGACCAGCACGCTTTTGGGGGCGATCAGTGCCATTCTGTTATTGTGCAAAGTGAACAAAGCCTCAGCTGATGTTTGAATCTTATTAGGGACCCTGGGGACACTGTGTTTCCTGGCCCTGTGCCTGCATCCTGTGCTCACTGCGTATCAGCCAGGAAACCAGTGCTGGCCATGGCAGGGATATGCGACGCCACGTGAAGTCCTGCAAACAAATGCAAACCAAAAATAGTCAGGACAAAGCGCTAGAAAATTGCTGATAGGAGTTCGAGATGGACTAATCACAGACATTTTGTATGTTCAGCTGGAAAGGGAGATGCCTCCTATACTCTCCCTGCAAATACTGTTCCTGTTTAATATCTGCTGTTGTGTTACACTCCAGCATCTTGCGATTTTTTCAAAAAACTTCATTCAGGAAGTGAGATCTGAGATCCTCTGGAGCCTCTGTTACTCTTTGAAACAGCTGTTAGATTACTCCCTACCTCAGAACAGAATGTCCATTCCTTGCTAAGCCCAGCGTGCTCAGTTCCCTATATTGTATTAGTAATATGGCCGTTAGTAATATATGGCCAACATAAAATACAAATTTCAATGATTAGTAACAAGCCATTTTGCCCACCTCCCAAACTTCTCTTTTCCTCATGTGGTGGCTATGGGAGCTGATATGTTGAGGCTAATTGCAGAACTTTTGGCACAGGCTCTTTCAAATGACAAAAGCACATTGTAAAAGGAAGTCCTGTAGATAGATGATGTGAATTACCATTTATAGAGCTCCGGTAAGAGAGGAAAGGCCAGAGGAACTGGTTGGGAGAGTGTGTGGTTGGAAGTGTGCCATGCTGCTCTGTACTTCTGGCAAAAGAATGGCCTTGGTGTGGCCACACGGGCAGAAGGTGCTGAGAAATGGTCAGCTGCAGCTCCCAGAGCTGCAAGAAACCCAAAACCACTGCAGCGAGGAGAGAAAGCTTCAGTGCAGTGACAGCACTTTGGCTACACTTGCCTGGGTGTCATGCAGTCTGAGATTGTATCCCTGGGTGTTTTTGCCTGCTTCAATCCACTTCTTTAGTATTAGTGTCCATGCTGAGTAATACAGCATGCTGTGGTCACGACTGCCTGTTCCAGCTGGGAATACATTTATACCCTAATGTCAGTTTGGCACCTTCTGTTATCCTTTCCATCCCTCACAGATGTATTTGCCTTTATTGCTGAATGCCATCCTGCCGATCCTTGCAGATCTGGTTTGCTTCTGACAAAATAGGCTGATTTCATGCTAAACTCTGCATTTTGTTCTTGAAGTGGCTGTGTCTGGATGATGCTCATGAGATGGGCATTGTGGCTTAGGAAGGGGGGGATGCTCTTGCTGCCCATGCTGAGTAAGGACCAAAGATGGGTGAGTAGTGCAGCCCATCACACAGGCTGCTAGTGCCTAAGCACTGTCCCACAGGCACCATCTTGGCTACATGTGAGCTGCTAGCCGAGTCATGTTTCCTGCTCAGAAACAAAACTCCACCTGAAGGAGTGATCAAAATAGGTGCTGGCACTGCAGCCCATCTCAGTGCTTTGCTGATGAGTTGGGCATGCACAGCCCAGTGCAGCTGGGCCACTTTGCATGCTCGCAGGGGAGCAAGGGCTGCAAAACCTGGCTAGGAATGCATCTCTGCCAATCTGCCTGCTGCATGGGACGTGCTTTGTTTCTCCGTCAGAGAGGTGTGTGCCTTGAAGACTTGCCAGGGCTGCAGGACTGGCCCTACACTTCAGACAGTTCCTGAAGTCCCTTCTTGCTGCTGCTGCGTGGCTGTGAGAGGGAGGGCAATATCTTACTCTGTGCTGTTTTTCTGCCCCTGACAGTAAGTGGTGCAGGCAATAACACTGCACAGATGGTCTTTTGTACTGGAAGGTGGTGTGAACAATGGCAGGAAAGGAAATGCCCATGTTTCAGACCAGATTTCCGAAACCCTCCTCCCAGCTTGTCCCCACTGGATTTCAGCTGCCTGGGCAGCGTGTATAGCAGCATGTTGCTTCCTGCTGATCCCAGCTTTGTGTTGCCTCGTGTGAAGCCATGATGCCCAGAGGGCTCAGGGCTGCCTGGAGGGTGTGGGAGGTAGCTGTGGTTGACAGCAGATAGAGAAGGTTGCTCACTGCCACAGCTGAGTACCCAGTGGAGCTGTCCTTTTCCTGCTTTCCATCTGCATCTCAGTGTGGTTTCTCCAAGGAGACTGTTGTACCAGTGGTCAAGTAGTGTGTACTGCTGGCTTGTGGATGTCCAATGCAGCTCACAGGGTTTTCTTTTTTTTTTTTTTTTTTTTTGTCAGACCTCTTCAGCCTGAAGGATATAGATTTTCCTAGATGGTTTAAGTGGTGGTAACAGCACAAAGCCAAAGGACGTGTCCTTGATGCTGAAATCCACTTATCTGCCCTCTCCCTCAGGATATGGATTAAAAAGACTTTAAAGATAAACTCTGTTATGAAAGGCAAAGGGTAAAAAATGGAACCTGGATAAACAGGAGAATAAATCCCTCTGTATATCAGGATAGGGGGAGTGATTATTATTCTAAAATGTAACTCATAGGTTTAATGCTGTGTACTTGCTTTGTATTTGTGATTGAGAGCACTGCTTATCTAAACTGGAAACTGGAAGATAGGAACACGTCTGAGCTGTGTAGTACAGATGTTCTGTCTGGTTTGTAAGCACTCAAAAAGGGGTGCAGACATACTTGAAATAAGCTGCAAAATAAGCAGAGGGAACTATGGGACGTAGATGAAGAAAACCTAACAGCAGCTCAGCAAGGCACAGGCTGCAGCTGTAAATTAATGGCAAAGGCAGAGGGCTGCCAAGAGTGAAGTGGATCTTTGGGAGGGCATCTGAAGTGGAGCTCTGTGGAGCAAAGCATGGAGCCACCACCCTGCCCCAAACCTTTCTATGAGCGTCAAGCTGGTTCAGGCAGGAACCACATAAATGTCGTAACTGTTTGCCAGAAATCCGATGGAATGCATATACACTTTTTTTCTGCTGGCTTTGTGCAAAGTTTTTTTGTTTGTTTGTTTGTTTTATTTAAACCTGCAAATTGGAGTCAGACTCTGGGAGAGAAGGGACTAATAAACTTCTGCTGATGGGAACCAAACCCACAGTTGGCACACGCACCCAGGAAGCGTGCTGTCAACATTTTTTACAGCTTTTCTCTCTTTTCATGGCCATTTGCTCCCACTCTGCTGCTGACTTCCACGAGATGGAGCTATTCTAACACGGGTTACGATGAGCTCCTAGAGCGAGTGGGCGGCAGGAGAGAGCTGCGCACTGCCGCGTTTCATTTCCATGACAATATTTCTGAGCCGGTTAGACTCTTATGAAAAATTATCATTGAAAAAGTATACATTTACATGCTGCTGGAGCTCAGTGTGCTTGATGTTCAGTTTGCTAGGCTGAATCATCAAGAGGCTCTCTGGCAATTACCCCTTGCACACCGCTGCTAGAGGGGAGGTGTGTGCAGAGCATCTTTACCCCACGCTGGGGCACACGAACCTACCTGTGCTATGGTGGCCATTTCATGTGGCATTTCTGCCCTTTTCAGTCTACAGGAATCTCTCTCCATGTCTCTTCTCCCCGTTCCCCCTCTGCTTTTCCCCCATTGGCCCCGTTGCCCACTGAACATCACTTCTGAAGCAAGGTCACATAGACACTGCTATACCGTGATGTATCCTGTCCCTCATGGCATGACCTGTCCTTTGAACAGGTCATACCCACAGATCCAACCTCCATGCGCCCAGTCTTTCAGGCACATCCTTGTGGAGTCCATCAGCAGCAGCTCAGAGAGACATTATCCTCTGGGGAGTTTTTACAAGAATTGCCACAATTAGGGATGGGGTTATATGTGATATTCCCTGTGCTTTAAAGGAGGCTATCCTGAAAATACTCTGCTTGTGTTGCAAGCTGTTTTGTGACAATGGCGGTGCATCTCTCTGCAGAGGGGATATAGGCTGTATCTTTATGACAAGACAACACTGGCCATGTCTGCTGGCCCTTCATGGCCACGACAAGTGCTCAGAGCTGCACCAGGGTTCCCTGCCTCCTGCTGGGTTCTGGTGCTGCTGCAGTGATTTAAGTGTGGGTGAGTGAGATCAGGTAGGGAGCTGCTGCTGCTGGCTCTGCTAATGGTGTACCTGTCCAAATTTTCCCGTGAAATCACAGTTTACAAAGACTGGAGCATAGATGTCCTTTTCTTTTCCCCCAGTGTTCATTAGCATTCCCTCCCCAAGCCAAATTTTGCAGTAGAGAAGACTCTGGAGGAGATCTCAGGAGCTGCCCAGCAGAGGAGTGTTTCCTTTCCAGGTACTCCTTGCAAGAGCTTTTGGCTCGTTTTAAGGGGCAACACCTCTGTGATTTCAG
The DNA here is from genome assembly GCF_905368555.1 of Meleagris gallopavo. Taxonomy (NCBI): domain Eukaryota; kingdom Metazoa; phylum Chordata; class Aves; order Galliformes; family Phasianidae; genus Meleagris; species Meleagris gallopavo. Next base: position 21,576,146 of record NC_139435.1, read on the forward strand.
TGTCTTTTACCTGGACATCATCCTGGAGGCTGAAGAACCGAGACCTGAGGCTTGGAGGCCTGGACAGAAATCAGCAACCTCATGGCTGGGGAGCTCTGAGCTTCTCTTACCCTTCTCCCCAGTGAAGCCCACCAATGTGACCTTCCCTGTTCATCTGCTGGCCAGAACAGCAGTGAGGTGTATGGTGGCTATTGCCAAACATCAGTGCGTTGGGTATTTGTTCTTTCTATGTGAGAAGAAAGAAACATTAAGAGAAGCTTACAAGCCACAATGTAAATATTTCTGTTTGAAATACCTGGGCTAGGAATTACTTGGATTTCCATGAGTTTCACATGACTGGGGTGGGGTGATTTAGGCTAGTGATTATTCAAGACACAGGGTGTGATTGAATTTTTAGGATTTGAAACCATTAAGCTGCTTGTGAAGTGGGTATTTAATTTCTCTTCAGTTTTAACTCATTCTTTGTAAATGTTAAAGCTACAAATCATCTTGCTTTTGGTCTGTGGCACAGGAGAACCTGTGCTCATTTTCTCCCACCTCGACTCAGATTAACCACTTTCCTCAAGCACTACTCATGACACATAAAATGTGACTTTTCCTTTCCAAGCAGTTCACACGGCCGTGCGCACGCGCACACGGGCAGGCATGTGTGTTTCGTAACAGGTTGCTGCACGGTGAGTCAGAGCTGAAATATTAAGCCATAACACATGGTTGACATCTGGAACTCATGCGCAAGGTTTTGTCATTTGAATATTGGAAGCCTCAGCTTGCTACTCTTCCCTCCAGGATGTAGCCACACTTTCTGCATCTATAGCTCATAAAAACAGAGGTAAAAGCCTTTACTGGTCCTGTTGGTGTTGCTTGATCAATGTAGGCAACATCTTTTGTCGAAGGCCACTTAAAAACACATGTGTTCAGAGCAGACACATCTTTCTCAACAAAGACCCAGCTTTTTTCATCTTTGGATTTAAAATGATTGCTTATCATGAGAATATCATAAAATTGCACATTTTTTTCCCCAGTAAGAGTCTGTGCTCACTCAGAACACAAGCAGTCACCTGTTAGCTGGTAAATTTGGATAAGAATTGCAGACATTGCCCTGTTGTTTGAATTTAATTAATTACATTAATTCCTTCAGATGAATGTCTCTCATTTGGCAGGTTTTAAAGCAAGATTAAAATATTCTGGTGTTTGCTGTGATGTGGAACAGTTTGTTTCACCTGTGCCTCACACTCAACTTTCACGCTGATACCAAGCATTAACCAAAACTGCTGTCTGCCTGCTGCTAAGACAATTCTCAAGGAAAAAGGGTGGACTGGGGAACAGCTTTTGGCTCTGACTGAGAAAAGTATTCCCAGCTTTAATCAGGAAATCATGCAAGCATGTTCTCAACTTTGGGGACTGTCCAGTTTTCCACTGATTTTGAGAAGCATGTGGTCTTGGTTCACAGCTGCTGCAGAAGGAAAGGAAGAGATGCAATTGGAAGCCTACTTGACTCCTGGAGAGTAAGAATGTGTGGCATGACTTCTAAGCCTCTTCTCTGCCTGGTGAGGGGCTGCAGAAGAGGGGTGACTTTGCCACCGAGGGAAACGAAGGCACTCAAAGATTTCTGAGAGGCAGGCGCGTGAAGATTTGTTGCAGAGACTCATCAGTCTTTGGCTCTTGGAATAAAAAGCTGCTCTGCTGCTGAAACACAATGATGTCTGACTGTTCCATTCAAAATAGCTGGATAAAAACTTGTCTTCAGAAAATGAGGCGAGCTCTGAAGTTTCTTCTACTGCTGTTTAATAACCACACGATGCCAAGAAAGTCTGAACATGGAGCCTGTGGTACTTGAAAACATGACGGCTGGAAAAAACCTTGCCCAAGGCCCTTCATCTTCCTCACTACTGACCAGAGAAGGCAAATCTGCACTGTTTCAATCACCTGTCACAATGAAAATGGAGACCTCCAAATTCACATGGGTTGATTTCATCATCTGAGAGGCCTCGGTGCTGGAGGTGGTTGTGGTATTCATGCTAGTACCAAGGTTACCCAGTGCACATGGTATATCTTTGAACCCACAAGATATATATGTCAGAACCCAGTGCTGTGCTCTGAGAGGTGTTGGTGACCAGGGCAGAGCTGACCCCTTTGTAGCCCAGAGCATCCAGCTTCATCTCCCCAATCTGATGTGCAAGCACAGCTTCATTTAGCTGTTGGCAGCACTGCTAATTGATTATGTGAATATGCAAAAGTGATGCAAACTAAATGCACTTAAAATTGTGCTGTCAGACCGTGAAAATCAATCTCAGTTTTGAATGCGGCCAGACATGCTATCCCTTTTTTCTCTTTGTGAGGACTAAAGTTTATTACTACACTTACCTGATACTTCTGATTGTTTCCAGTCTCTTTGTAGCTTTTGATAGAGCAACAGCTTTTGAGTTCAACACTTCCTCACCAAATCACTGAGTCAAGCTGATTCTGCTGGAAAACTCCATACAAAAATGACTGGCACACGTTGGAGCACAAACCATGGAGAGCATAGAGGGTGATTTGCCCAGGTAAAAGCCAGCATGAGAAAGTTGCATGGACTGAGCCTTTTTACTGGAATGTGCCTTCTCTTGCTTTGAGGATATTTCCCTAAGCTTGGCTAGATTACACGCTTTTTAGAGTCCTATTGAATAGGAGCTCATGAGAGCTCAGTGGCTGCAGCCCTGTGATCTGGGGTGGCATGGGAATTGGAGTGCTCCCCAGAATCAGGTCCCCTTTGAGCCTGGCAAGGTGGACCTTTTGTAAAATGGAGCTTATCAACTCCCACACCTTCCCACCGCTCACCCATCTCCCCAGGCAGCTGTGAAAATTAATTTCTTGTTTCTGAGGCACTTGTGTGCTGTGGTGGCATGTGAGAAAACCAGACAAATTAATTAATAAGTCTGTCTTCAGAGCAGGGTTTTGGGGATTATAGAAAATAAGCCTGTTAACATTAAGGGAAAACAGAATGCTCTGTACCAGGTCCTCACTTACTCTGGGTACTTAATGACATGTTTTCAACTGGAAAAAAAAATAAAATTGTATGATCATGTTAATTAAAGGCTATGTCAGAATGCATAGGTACAAGGGAGGTAATTGAGGGATGCTGAATGTCTGCCAATTTGATGTTACCTAACTAGTTTGATTTTCAACCACAGTAATACTCTTGTATTTATTTATTTTTCAGATGTCATACGAAATAAAAATATTTTTGCAAAATAGCATACTGTGAGAAGTAAATTACGCTGGTAGGGTTTCTTGTTACTTTGTGCTTGGTAGAGACAATGAAAAAGGATAATAAAAAGAGCAGAGAAGCACCAGTGTGCATATCATTATAAAAAGGTAATATAACAGCAGCGATCTGTCCGCCATAGTAATGAAATCAAACGCTTGGAATAATATGATTTCACAGCAAGGAATGGTAGCAGAGATGTGCTGAATCTCTGCATCAGAAGGTTGCAACTTTTCCACATGAATCTAGAGAAAAGGTTAAATATTAATTTTATTAAATGGCTACTCACAGCAAATAGAGTCATCTTACAGCTTCTCTAGATCCTTAGATTTCCCTGTCTCCAGCATGTTATTTGTAAGAAGCTTTTCTCTCACAGCTCTGTGGGCTCCCTGCAGCACTAGGCTCACAGACTCTTGATGCTAGTCTCCTTCCCCAGGCTCCTGCTCTTGCTCTTATACTGCGTTGTCAGCTGCCATAACTGAAGCTGTCTCTACCTTTCATCTGTACACAAAATTGAAATATACCTGCAGTAGAAAAAGATGATTCTGTCCCCATTTTGCAACCAAGCAACCCTAGCACAATAATGTTGCTTGCCCAGCAAAATGGCAACAAATTCATTATGACCAGATCTCCAAGCATCTTAGACAACTAGTCCCAAATCTGCTCTCTGTGACTTTCCTTGGGCTGGCACTGGGGCACCCTAGATAACCAAGCTCTCTCTTCCTCCCTCAAATTCTCCTGTGCCGTATTCAGAGTTTCCATTCTGAACTAGGTGAGAAGATTTGTGCTTTCTCAGGTAGCACCCACTCAGAATTACTTCTGCTAGGACCTTCAAGGAAAGAGAAAAATCTGATTAAAAATAGGAAAACCAAACCATACCACACACAACATAATTAACCCTGAGCCTCTTGGAAGGTCAGCTGATTCTGGAGATGATTTGTAACCATTAAATTGCACAAAGGCAGCCATGCATCATTACATGATCTTATCTTCTTGCCCTCACTGCCTTTGATCTCCATTTGTCTTTTTCCATTTGTTTATGCTCTTTCATGCCTCGCTTCAAAGCTTTTGGAGCAAAGACCAGTGGTGTGGTGGTAAATGAAAAGGACAGACAGACTCCATTGTCTGTTGGCCCAGTCTTGACTGTGAGAAGTGGGTAAATGCTGAACTGCTAACAGTAAGGATAGGCAAATTCATTGCTGAAGTGAGGATGCCTGTGGTCACAGCATGGATAGAGGTCAAGCATCTTATCTGGATTTCTTGATGACAAGGAGAGGCAGTAGTCACTTGTGCCACCAGTGCAGTTTCCAGAAGCCAGCCTGGCATTCGCTGTGATGGGTTACTGGCATGAAAGAGTCTGCTATTGTAAACAACAACAACAAAATCATAGAAACATTGGATATTCTTAGCTTCAGCTTTTGTATTGTTTTTACTCCAACTGGAAGTTTGCAAATGTTTCCAGTGTTTCTTTGGAGACATAGATCTTTAAGACACACTTGAATGCATAGTTATTGTCAGATTTTAGACAGGAAATAGGATGAGGAAAAGCCAGAGATAAGACAGTCCATGGGGAAATATCAGAAGATTACCCTGGAAATGTACATCGATCTTTTTAATGCTTTTAATTGTGTTTAATGCTTGAAGGAATACTGCATGAAGAAGCTGTTGTAATGCTAAATTAGGAAGGAACAGTTGCAAGAGAGCCAGGCCTTAAACATCTGGCACAATGCAAAAGCCCAGGATGAACCAAAATGCCACATGCGTGCAAATATCAAGTAATGGAGCACCAGAAGCTTTGTTTTCCCTGGAGAATCATCCCTAAACCTAATTACACTTGTTGGGGGATATCTTTCATTTTCTTAATCCTTTTGTTTTCTCTTGCTTCATTTTTGTCTCTTTCACATGTTTTAAGAGGGAACTGTGTGAGTAGCTTAGTGTCTGACTTCTTCAATCTGCTAAAAATGAAATGTGACGAACATCTGGATGAAAGTTGAGGTAGTAGCTACCGATTCTTTTTAATATGAGTGGTTTTCAGTTTGGGTTGGCATATTCTTTGAACATGAGTCTCTCTAATTCTGCATGATGGCTTATGTTTGAGAAAATCTAACCTCTCATTAGTGATATCTGTCACTCTCAGTAGATACAAAAGAGAGGATCAGTGCTTAAAATCTGAGAGGAGATGTAATTTAACTCTCTAGTGATAAACCTATCTTACTCAACAGAGAGGCTGGAAAATAATAGAATCAAAATGGAAGATCAGTGTGAGAAGTTTGGCTGAGATTTGTTTATGTCCACAATTCCCTAGCACTTTCATAAAGTATCTAGAAGATGGATTATTAAACATGCAGATGACTGTAGGAAGGTGGACTGTCTCAGGACGGGTTTGAATTCTTAAAGGATCTCAATCATTTGGACTGAAAATGGATAGTGTAACTTGATATAAAAAGTTCAAGACTTCTTTCTCAGAAGTAATGAGATGAATACTCACAGGTAGGAAAGGACTTAATAGTCAAGAATTTAGCAGAAAGAAATCTGCGGGTTTTAGTTCGTTTCAGAGTGAACATGAGAGAATATTATCCTCCAGTTACTGCGAGAGAAAAATTAGTGTGCCATTAGGGACACCAGTACAAGGAGTGCTGAGCCTTGTGAATAGACAGGCCACCTCAGCAGCTGTCTGTAGAGCAAGGAAGTCAGGCATCAACCATATATTATCCATGCAGTAACAGTCCTCAAGAATGCAGCAAATAATGACTTCTGATGGTGGAAAACTGTGGAACTTTCAGTCCAGAAAGTGAAGTAATAAGGAGGGAAAAACAAAAACAAAGAAATTTGTTTGTAGTTTAGTTTGTAGCACTGTTGTAAAGTAAGGAAAAGGCTGCTTACAAGTGGGAGTGAAGAAAAGTCTAATTTGGAACTGGGAATGTTTTTCTAATAATAATGATGATGAAGCATAAGAATTGGATGCAAGTCTTCAAGACCAATTGAGAGAAAGATCTCTCGGTAATGAAACTGGAGGAGATCATTCTGTGCTGTGTGTTTCATTACACACCAACTGTTTTTGGGTGAAATGAAAGAAAAAAATATGAAGTTTCACAACAGGGAGGAGTTTCTTCTGCAGTTAATTGTGGTTGGTGTCTGACCTGGGCTGAGCATTTGGGATCTTACCACTTCTAATATAGTTTTATCTTGAGCTCAGAACATCTCCTCTCCCTGTCAGCTCCCATTTTTGCATCTGATGCCAATGTGATATTATACTTTGTAGTCTGTCAATACAAAGGTAACTATAAAATGCAACTTGTTGGGAGCTTGATTCAAGCTACAGCTTGGTTTGGCATTTAATTTTCTTTAAGTCTGTTTCGTTGTAACACGAACTGTGACTTCTAGAGGGGAAACAGAAGGCTAAGAATAGTATTAGTAGGAATGTGGCTTTGGTGGTTTTTCTTAGTAAAGAGACAGACGAACAAGACATAGCCTGCAAAAGGAAAAAAAGAGGGGTGGGTGTGGAGGAGAAAGGAGTAGATAATGAGTTTTGAAAATTCCAGGTGGGATCAAGTGGTTTGGGCATGTTGAAAGGTAGACTGGATTTGCTAGCACTTAACCACCAAAGACAACTTCATACTCTAGCTGAAACAGGGATTACTTCCTCAAATAATGTTTTTTTAAGCTACTTCTCTTATATAAGTCTAGAATGAAATTGTAAGTAGTCATCTAGGGCTAAGCTAAGAACATTGAATAAACACACTGATCTGAAATATGATGCTTCCATCCTTAGTGCAAATTACTTTGGAGTTTCATGCAGAAGAGTTTCAAAGACATTTTTTGTAGAGACTTAGAAACTCCAAGAGGACGGATAAGATTCAGCCATTTCCATTAAAAATGAAGAGTTCTATGAAATCATGTAGATTTTCCTAGAATTTCAGTTTCACAAAGAAGGGAGAATGATAGGGGAATTTAACAGAGGAACAGTGAGATACTGTAATTACTTTTAAACAGTTCAAAATTATTTCCCCCCAGAATGAAAGCAGATTGTTGCAGAAAAATAAATATAAATCAGAATAATAGTGGCATGCTTTCATTTTTGTTGATTCCAAAATGATTGGATGATTGGAGATGCAATGTTGTTGCAGAAACTGCCTTTTTCAAAAAGTGCTAACTTGAGGTGTGTGCTCCAGACTGTTAAGGGACCAGCAGATCTTGCATAGCTTCCCTTGAATGCTTCCTCATTTTATGTTTGTTTTTTTTTTTTTCCATGCAGTGAAGATCAAATAAAAGAATGAAGGCTGTCCTAGTAAGCCAAGTTTTTCAATGTAAGTGGGGAGTTGACCCTGATGCCAAAAACTTCCCAAAGCCTCTGAGTACTAACTCTCCAAAGGAGAGGTTCCACCTACAGCAGTTCTGTCCTACTAGCTCCTCTAGCACTGTCCTGTGACATCCCTACTGCCTGCAATTACTCACCTAGAGATGTCAGCAGAACATTTCAACACAGAGCTCAATAACATTTTACTGGACAATGCATGTACCTCTGCTCTCACTTCAGTATCTGAAGTGATAGGGTGTGCAATAACTTTTCTCTGATGTGTGCAGACTTACTTAACACAGAAAAGCCGTGCAGTTTCTACCGTGGATGTTGCTCTGCCCAAAGAGCACTTCCCCACAGAAGCGCTGGGATCAGACAAAACATAAGCTGACAGTTGTGCCATGTCATTTCCACTTCTTCCTCATCTTTACTAACTGAACTGTTCATTTCCTCTCTTCAAAGAAATTACAGCAACAAAGGCAAAAAAAAGTTTAACTGTTCAGTTGATTGATGGTTTACATCGAATTGGCTCTAGCCACTAGAATATACCATCAAAGACTGTCTGTGTGGAGTCACCCTTTAATCACATCAGCCATCTGAAGGGAGTGTGGGTGAATCCTAGAAGACAATCATTTAATTCTCCTGCACTGCTCCCGTTCTTCAGCTCAGGATTGCACCTTCTGTTTGGTGGGAAATGATTACTGAAGACATTAAAAAGACAAAGGAGTTGCCATATTTGCTTCCAAGCACTCCTCAATCAATTCAAGATCTGCCATCATGTTATGTCTGCTATGTTCAACTAAGCTTATGATTCTGATGGTTAAGCAGGGCATCTTGTCTGCACATTAGGGTTTTCTTGCAAAGTCCAGAGCTTGGTGCAGCTGTGTCCCCACCAGGCACATGACCACAGCTGTCTCACAATGAGCAAACTGAGTTGAGGAGTGGGAGGTCTGTATTTCTGAATGAACTGGAGAAAAGATTTAAAACTGAATCTGTTCACTTTCTGCTTATTATTTTAAACTGGGGACCAGACTACTTTTTTTTTTTTTTTTTTTTTTTTTTTTTCCTCTGTCAGAAATATTGCAGGTCTAGCTTTCATTCTAATATGGGATGAATATATTTGATTTTTAGTGGACTAAGATTTCTACTTAGCCACCCAAGAAAGAGGGTTCATAGCATTGCTTTTCAGCTTTGTGGTGAGAGTGAGCTACCAAAGCCCAATGGTGACCCATGAAAGTAATTAACGTTGCAGATAAAGAGAAATTCTTGATGTTTTTCACTGAGCAGTTGTCTCTCCTTTACAAGTAGAAACAATGTAATCAGAGAAAGGTGTTAGCGACTAATAGTAGGCAGAGTACTTCTGTATGGCTTCTGCTTCCTAAAATACACTTCTTTTTGTTTTTTTCCCCTCCTTGGTTTCCTATTATCCTTCCTCTGTATCTGCTAAAGACTGGTCACTGCATCAATAGACAAGGGCCACTGGTACCATCTATCTTTACGTCAGTAAGGCCTTTGACATTGTACAGTCTTTCTCTTCAAATTGGAAAGAGATGGGTAGGCTGTTCCATGGACAAAGAACTGGCTGCAGGTTTGAGTCCAGAGAGTGGTGCTCAACAGGTCAATAGAGATCAGTGATGAGCAGTGTTCCACAGGGGTCGGTGGTGGGGCTGATACTCTTCAGTATCTTCATTAGTGACATTGACAGTGGGGTCAAGTGTATGCTCAGCAAGTTTGCTGATGGCTCCGAGCTGTGGGACACAGTCAACACACCAGAGACATGGAGTGCCATTCAGAGAGACCTAGACAGGCTGGAGCAATGGGTCCAGGTGCAAGACTTTGCAACTGAGTTGAAGCAACCCCCATTACCAATACAAGCTGGGGAATCAAAGGATAGGGCACAGACCTGCCAAAAAACACATGGGAGTATTGGTGGATGGCAAGCTGGACATGAGCCAGCAATGTGCCCCTGCAGCCAAGAAAGCCAACTGGATCATGGACGGCATCAAAAGAAGTACAGCCAGCAGGTTGAGACAGGTGATCCTGCCCCTCTACTCTGAGCTGGTGAGGCCTCACCTGGAACAGTGTGTCCAGATGTGGAGTCCTTGGTACAGGAGAGACAGACCTGGTGGAGCGCATCCACAAGGAGGGCCACAAAAATCACCCATGGAATGGAACACCTCACCTGTGAGGACAGGCTAAGAGAGCTGGGACTGTTCAGCTTGGAGAAGGGAAGGCACCAGGACATGAGAGCAGCTTTTAAATATCTAAAGGTGAGATACATGAAAGAATGGGACAGACTCTTTAGCTGGGTTTGTGATGACAGATCAAGGGGGAAATAGTTTCAAGCTCAAAGAGGGTAAATTTAGGTTGGATATAAGGAAAAAAATCTTTTACAGTGATGGTGGTGAGGCACTGGAACAGGCTGCCAGTAATGTGGTTGACGTTCTGTCCCCGGAGACTTTGAAGATGAGGCTGGATAAGGCCCTGAGTAACCTGATCGAGCTGTGGATGTCCCTGTTCATTGCAGGAACTAGACAGCCTTCAGAGATCCCTTCTGATTCTAGGGATTCAACCTAGAAGGTACAGGTACAGGTAGAGTCAACCCAGAAGATGTAAAGTGCACTTTTGGAATGGACCCATGTGTCTTGCAGTTCCCCTTGAAAGTTGTCTCTTCTGATACATCGGTCAGAATGCAATCATTAGATAATAATAAAGACAAATGGAGTAATGGATGATACATGTCTACACAGAAAACCTGAAGTGATTAAGTCATAATATATAAATATAATTTTGCCAGTGCTTCCTCTCTTGATTTCTCTTCTTCCCACTATTTGATCAGGCTGATTAGGGAAAGAAGGTTGCTATTTTTTGTCTTTTTGTTTATTTTTTCAGGCTCATGTAATGAGGAACCTAATAGTTGGTTCGAACTGAGAGCCATTGAAAATGAACTCATGTGAATGCTAGGAAAAGTGAGAAGGGAATATGAAGGCCTGAGAAATGAAAGCTTCAACAGAACTATGTTACAGTTACCAAATTAAAAACCAACGAACAAACATAAACATTCCAAACAACAAAATCCCCTCCCCCTTTTTTTTTCAGGTGAAATGTAATAAAGAAAATATTACCTTGGAGCTATGGAGTGTGTTAGATTTGTCTCAAATTAAGTATTCTAAGTTTGACACTTTGAAAACATGGGCTGTGTCTCTCAGAAGTTTGCTGTAAGTGGAAGGGAAAAAAGGCGAAACTGCAGATATACCTCAGTCTTCAATGTCAGCAGAAACACTAAAACATATCTGCAGACCCAGGACTCCCACCTGTTAAATGCAGTGAGTGCATAAAGGGAGTATTACCTTCAGGGAGCAATCCCTGCTGCACTGCTCCTGCTTCAGGGGCCTGAGGACAGCCAAGAGCCAGAGCCAGAGCAGAAGCTTGGCTCTCCAACTTCCTTTTGATTGAAGCTTGCCCTCCAACCTCCTTTTGATTTCCCACAGAACAGGAGTATGGTTGTGTCTGTGGCAGCAATTCAGATATTTCCTCCTGAACTGAATCTCAAGCAGTTTTTTCCTTTGAAGGAGGATGTGCTGCTGAGCATTGGTCGATAACATCTTAGGAAAGATGAAAGATACAAAATACCTCGTGAGATTATTCGGTGTATTGCTTTTCCAAGAAACCCCTGTGATTCACTTTAAAGACAGCTGGTGGTTTCATTTTCAATTTGAATAAAGTCAGATATGTTATCGTAAATATGGCAGACTTGATTCTGGAGATGCTCAGTGCCAATAGCAAAAATTTCAGTTAGCCTGGAACTCCAAGGGACTGCATGGCTTTCTTCATGTGCCACTGGATCTTTATCTTAGCAGGAAAAAAAACTCAGTGAACATGAGGTTGGCTACAGGGCTTTCTTACTCTTTTAAAGAAGTTGCCCTTTAAGATGTTGCAAGTTTCACCAGCAGCTGGAAAAAATAACATTATACCTTGTACCGCTCTTTTTTCAGAATTATAAAACCCAAAGAGGACCCATCATTGTGTGCTTTGCAGCAGGGACTCACTATGGGCTCCAGACGCTGTCCCTTGGAGCTCTGAGGCCTCTCCAATAGCGTAGCTTTGCAAATGGACTCAGCTTCTACCATGGTCAGGAACAACACTAGATGCTGACATCACCATGCTCTTTGGAAATCACTTGGAGCTTAAGAACACAACAAGACTGCTTATCCATGTCTGAAGACAAAATGTCTAAAAAGTCTAGGCTTTTCCTTTGTTTTCCTATCAGCTGCTGTGATGCATTGGTGCCCGGTGGATTTGCAGGCCCACTCACTGGTGTGCTGCAAACTGCAGCTGCCACCGAAAGCCTCCCTTGATGGTCAGTCCCTCAAGACTTCAGTGATAGACCTGACCTCCCCTTGCCCCAGGGTTTGAACCCCACCTTTGGTGCCAGCTCTTGATTGGTGTCCCTAGCATGTGCACACTTCTGTCTCCAGCCTGGTGACCAGCAGGGTCTGCCTTGCCTAGTGCAGTGTGGCGGCTTCTTGCTGGCTTTGAGTGAGCACTGGTTGCCTACTTCCCCTGGCCAAGTACTGTAGCAGTAAACAGTAATATTACTACTTATTATTTCAAATTTGCATGGATAATCCAGCAGCTCTCCGCATCCAGTTATTTTCTCAGATACTTCCTTTTCCCATGAGTTGTGGCTCTCCCCTGGGATACCACACTTTCATTTCAGACCTGAGAAAATTCTTGAATGCTGAAAACTGGTGTGTGTTTCTTCAGCTGTTTAGCAGGCCTAATAGAAGATTTTGTCCTCTGTCCACAGGCATTGTTGAGAGTGCTTTTGCCCCTCCCCCTTTACAAGCCATGGAAAAGTTCTTCAGGCTGTGATATTTTTCCAGTGCTCCTGTTCCCCAGGTTTGAGGACTAAGGCATCCTACCTGTTTTTCCTTACCTGCAAGGCTGGAGGAGTAGAGCTTTCGCCCTTTTCTGCAGGCACTCTCACTTATGGAAAATCAACAATATCTTACTCTGTAAAGCACAGCATTTAGACAAAGCAAAGTGAAGATACTGCAAGTGCTGCAAAGGTGCGCTTTATCATTTTAAAACAATTTTCCTTTATTCCACCAAACCAAGAATGGTGGACATGAGCTACTGTGTTGAGACAGAACATTTAAATGTTATAGCTAAGCCCATTTTTCCACTGCAGGACATCTAACTCCATTGGATATTGCTACTCCAAGCACATCAGGTTGAACAAAAGTGAATTTGATACTTATAGTCATGTATATTTTGTAGTGAAGCTGTTTGTAAGACAAAGATTAATTATCCAGGTCACAGACTGCTGTGATTTTCCAGCCACGCAAAACAATACTTTAAATTTGCTCCAGGGTTCAATTTCTGTTATGCCACAGATGCAGGCTCTTCCTCTGACTTGCTATATTTTGATTAGTGGTATGGAAGTCCCATCTGGCTGCAAATTTGAGATTGATATAAAACATCTCAGTATTTCTCCTGGGCTTTTTCCTTGACTGACCTTCTTGTTGTGTCAGCTGAAGAAATAGAGCAGTCCCACATCAGTGTAAGGCTGCAGCTCGGATAGTTGAGGAACAGTTTGGGATGGGTCCTAGTTTTGGAAAAGCTATGTGGAAATGCTAATCCAGGGAAAACATCAGTGCAGGACTCAATGACCAGGCTGGTGGGTGAGTAGTGTCCTCCCGCTTCAGAGCACAAGCCCAGCAGATAGAACCCACCATTCAGTATTTCCTAACAAGGTTATGTGCCTGACCACCTGGTCAAGGAGAGAGATCGAAAACTACAGTACCTACACAGAGATGCTAGATTGGTGATCCCTGAAGGCTGTGCCCTGCCAGTGGCCTTAGCCTGCTGGGTGAGACCTTGCTAGTGGCTTGCTTCCTCACCAGGCACAGCATGTGGCTAAACCATGTTAGCTACACAGTGGGGACTGCCAGAAGCTCATCCCTGCTAGGAAAGGTTTCTTCCTAAAGCAGAGCTAACCTCTGGTGGCTGCCAGGAGCTCTACACAGGTGTCAGTGCTCTGACGGTGGTCCTGTACCCAGCCACAAACCCAGCTTCTCTGCAGGCTTTGGATGGCTGCCCCTCCAGGGCAGGGGTCCCAACTTTTCCTTTCTCCTTGTATTTTTCTATTATTTTTAAATAGGGGCATTTCTGCAAAAAGGACATCAGCTCTGATGTGACCCTTGCATGTTCCCATGCAGCGCAAACCTTCTTATTTCCTGAATGGCTTGCTCTGCTCTCAAGTTAACTCAACACAATGGATTTTGTCCAAGTACATTTTGTTTCTTGACATGAGGCCAGGCTCTGCTGGGCTGTGATGCCGTTTTCTTCTCCCTGCTCTCCTCCCAGTTTCTTTATTATCATCCTCATTACTGAGTGTTACTGGCACCACGCAGCCAAGTGGGGGAGAGCAAGCCCCTGCCCAGGCCTGCCTCTGACAGCAGCTGAAGGGAGCACGCTGCAGTGGTGGTGAACGCCTTCCTCAGTAAGACTATACACTGAGCTGTCCCATGCCTGGCCTGGCATTGGCAGGTATGTCTGAGCCCAGCTGAAGCAGAAAACATTTGAACTCTACACTCTGCCAAATAGCTTCCAGATGTGTGAGATATAGCCTTGCTGTGGACTCTGACTGTAGGTCTGCCAACATACGTCTGCACATTTCTGGTGCACAGGGAACACAAAAGTAGATCTTTTACAACATCTGCTGCCTTTCCCCAGTTCTCCCTCCCTGCTTCTTGTGGTTCTTTTCCTGTATTTCATCTTTCTATATAAAATATTAGGAAAAGATTCAAGCTTTTCTGTTGATTTATTAATTATTTCCTGCACGTTTCATACCTAGCTGTGCAGGCAGTATGGTAGAAAGGAAAACACAGAGAGACACCTTCTTCTGCTTGGACAGCAATCCACTGCCCAGGGCCTTTAATGAATACTGTATTGATTCAGGGCTCAGCTGGGTGCTCCTCTTGCGGAATCAAATCATAAAATTGTAACAAATTTCTCTGAAAAGGGGCTTTTGTACTAGAAGCTGGTATTTATCTTACTGTTGCAATCTGGGTTTGTGGGATGCTAGAGCAGAGCTGGACAGAAGAGGTAAGGGAGAGAGCAGAGACTCTGGGGATTAGGTTATGTGATAATGATGTGATAGCAGCTCTAATTTTCAAATAAGGAAAATTACCACATTACCACTTCATAAGTTTTTACTTTTAAATTAATACTTTGGCTAAGAAAAAAAGACAATAAAAGCCTTCCTTTTCTGCTGTTCTCAAACAAAAAGGAGTAGTTATCTCTTCAGGTTCACTAAGACTCCACAAGTAGTGGTTGTTCACTGTCCTTTGTTCCAACATCAAACCAGTGTATATTCAATAAAGACTTATCTTTGCAGCCCATAGCTGTGTTGGTATCATTTGTTCTTGGATGATAATCAGGCCCAGATCTGCGATGTATTTTGAAGAGAGACCACCTGGGAATCACAGAAGCCATCTACAGACACCAGGGAGTTGTGGTCAAACTCTTGGCAAATTGTAGACCACAGGAATCTAATGAGTGGATGACTTCATTTGCCCTATCATCACTGCTGAGTTGATTGATGAGGTGTGGATGCAGCCATACTTACATACCTGTTTCTGTCCTCCTGAAACAATGAGCTGGGACAGGCTGTCTGATATCCGAAAAACCTGTCAGTCAACTTGGAGGGCTTTCATGATAGAAATGTCAAATGGGGGATGGCTCTTGGTAGTGCGTATAGAGGAGCTGGGTGAGGGAGATTGAAAGACGCAGCCAGATGAAAGACAAGATGTCATCTCTTACTTTAATCCATCTATAAAATAGGCTGCCTGCTTTTGTTTCTCTTGATTTGGAGCAGGCAAAGTAGTGATGTTCACCCATAACTACAGTGTCTGCAATGAGTCTGCCTGGGTGACACGTGGCCCTGAAGCAACTCTTTTTGTCAGGACAGCCACTCAGAATTGTAGAGCAGTTGTTTGCAATTCTCACCAGCAACCGCATTTAGCCAGGTATGAAAGTACATATTAACTTCTGGTGTGTAAGTGTCCTGGTTTTCTCAGTATTCCATATCATGGAATCATGATGTCATGACATCCAACCAACATGCTATGCACTAAGCATGTGTGTAGGGGTCTGCAAAATCCCAGCTGTCAAGTCTGGCAGCTAGGTGTGTAGGGGCTTGCCTCTTAAGATGAGTTTTAAAGACAAAATATTTCTACGCAACAATTAAAGATGGTGGGGAAGAGGCAAGTACCCTGAACAGAGTATGGAGGAAAATGGGTTTTAGGAATTAAAGTAAATATCTTAAGTTCCCTTCTCCTCCCTTCTTCCTGGAATGTAAAGGACAGAGTTAAAAAGAGGCTCTGATATTGGCTGATGCTTCATCTCTTGACCTGATTTATGTAATTGTGTGTCAAAACTGAAAAGATCTGGATGAAAGAGCTCTGTTTTTACAGAGACCTACTCCTCCGAGTTTTAAATCTTAGAGACAGTTTTATGTTATGAAGCCTCTGGAAGTCTTCTTGGACTCTTTCCAGTGTGGAGTCCTATGGAATACCTTTCTTTGAAGGCACCCAGTGTGTGCCCTCCAACCTCATAGCTACAGGAGAAAAGAAAATATCTCAGGTTCTGTGATCCTTCTCCTGTAATCTGTGCCTAAGTGTCTAAGTGTTATCTGCACAGAGGAAGAGGACAGATGAGTAACAGTAGAGCCATTTCAATTGCAGGGAAGATAGCTTAGTCTAATAAACACTACCTGTGGTCTATTGCCTATTATTGCCACCTTCTTCAGTTCCTGACTTGTAACATCCCTGAGGGTCATGGTAATTTTGCTAAGCGGAATACAGATTTAACAGCAATAGAAAGAAAAACAGACTTGCTTCAGTTTTGGTATCTGTCAGCTTTTCCTTTCACTCAGCATGTTTTGGATCTGAGTTTTTTTCATTCACAAGTCATCCCTTTGATATGGTACCTCAAGTGCACCTTAAGCAACTTCTGTCTTCTTTCTCCAGTTTCTTCAGCTTGTATTATTGCTTCCTAATGGCTCTGATCTCACACCCTGAGCTGCCCCAGGCCATTCTGATATTCTCAGTGAAACTAACAATCCTCTGTCTTCATTCATTCTTTGGTGTAAATTTGTCTGCTATCTGACTTCTCCAGAGGCTTTGATGCTCCAGCTTGTCGTGTTCTTAGACTGTTTGTGGAGATGACGTAAAAATGGGATAATACAACTCATTTGTATCTGAAGGGAAATCTGATTTCAAATGCAGAACTTTCAGGTGCTGAATATGATGCTGCATAAACACTATGGAAGACTTCATGCTGCTTGCTATGCCCCATGCTGTTTCTCAGGCACCTGATATCCAAGGTAATAAAACAGAATATCAAGTATAGGACCCTTGAGCGTTGGGCAGCTAGAAGTTATAAGAAAGTTTTGAATGAGCAGGATGTGAGAAGACATTAACATCAGAGGAAAGCAATGCATACTCAAACTTCCTCTTTTTACCTTTAATGGCCACTGTCTGTTTCATGGAGGGACTGATCAGATTTCCTCTGCTGAGACTCAGTGAGTGGTGTGGATAATTACTTTTTCAGAGGATGGACTTTCCAAGTACAGTTCATATTAGTCATTTGCATCAAGGCAGATAGGATCTGTGGTATTATGTCCTTTTCTTTCATGAATAGCTAGGAAGTGGAATGAGTATTACTGACTGAAGGATTTCAGTCAATGGATCACGATTCTATATTATTCATTATTGTCATGACACTGTTATGTATTATGAAAAAAAATTACATTATCTATGGTATTTTCATTATCAGTGCAGGTTTTTGCTCTTTGACTGGGTATCATTAGTAGAAATATCACCTATTCAGTCTCCATGAATGTCAGATTGAACATGATTATTTTGTCCTGCTCTACACAGACAATTGTGTGGGGACCCTAGATTGCACTAGCTGTGGGCTAATGATGTAACTATCAATAACACCAAAAATGTATTAACTCTGATATAAAATAATATCTACTTCATTGTTATTATTGCACAGGTGGAATGTGTTTAGAACTGACGTTTTCAGAAGTAGGTGCACAGATTTGGGAGCATACAAAAACACAAGGGGCAAATGCCCAGAGTAGACCTGTTGCATCTTAACATGATTAGGATATATTGAAACAGCATTTAGAAAAAAATCTGTGGAAACTACTTCACAGCTGTAACCACAGCAAACAAATAGCTTGACTAGCATCTAACTGCCCTGAGAAGTTCTTACAAGTTCTTGAAAGGAATGTAATAGCATGTTCCAGTTCAACAGCAGAGCAGTGTGGCCTCTTAAACAGGTAACATAGCACTCAGCTTAAAAGAATTGAAGAATTTAAGAGAAAAACAAGTTACCTGCCCGTAAACTGTTACATGTGCTTGAAAACAAGGGCATAACCACTCCAAAAGAATCTCACTTCATCCTCCAAGTTTTGAAATGAAAAATGCAAAAACTTCCAGATCTGCTTCAAAATAATTCATAAATAGAAAAGTGGGGAACAAATGATTTTCCTGGGATTTCAGAGGCAAATATTGAAGGATTTAGTGCAAATGTAAATAACTAGGGAGACCTCACTTCATACATAATCTATATAAATTCTTGGAAAATATCAATTCAAAGAGAGAGAAGAGAGCATGGGACTTGACATTGCTTCTTCTGAGGCTTGAGGAGCAGGCAATAGGTGAGCAGAGGAACAGGGAAGATAAGCAGTTACTAAGGATCAAAAGGAAGAATCTTTTTATCTCTTGCTAATCTTTTTTTTGTTAATATTATTATTTTTACTTTCTCTCTGTTTTTTTTTCTTCTTTAAAATCTATGATAAAGCAATGTCCCTGTAGTGCTCCTGTGGCAGACAATCAAAAGTTGATGGTTATTCATCTGTTCCCATCCTTTGTGTCAATTCCCAAATATCACACAAAGGAAGTGTTATCCTTTGTCAAATTGGCAGAGATTTGATTTTAAAGTGCATTCTACCTTTCACTGATATTATTTATATGCCCTACTAGATCAGGTATGTATATATTTGTATACATTTTGTTTGTAAATAGTCTTTTCCTCTATCTCTTCAAAGCTTTTTCATTCTTTCTCATCCACTTAGAGACTCATTTTTGTTTTCTTTTCAGCCATTACACTGCATGTGCCCATTTTTAGAACTGACTAGGACTGAAAGAACAGAGTCTCAGGAGTCATGCAGGCTCATTGCTGATGTATCTTTGTGGTGTAACTCTGTCATGCTCTTCTGTAAATTCCTAAATGTGCTGACTTTTTGTTTTATGCAGAGCTGGAAACTCTGGTCAATGTCTTCAGAAATTTTGCAAACAGTGGAAATCAGGCAAATGGAGACCGAGTTCATTCTTGAGTTTGTTCTCTTCCCATCTAATGAAAATGTGCTCATTTCTTAAGCAAAACAAATATGTAACAGGTACAGTTTTCACACACTATAACTGCATGTAGGTATATGTTCAAAATGTCCCCTCTCTCTCCATTTTCTTCTTCGAGCTCCTTTACCTGACTTTGTATCTCCAAAGTCCAAATCCTGCAGAACAAATATTTCAGCCTCTTCTGTCACAGTGAGTGAAAACTCTTGGGTGAAACAGTTTAGAACTGACCTCTTTTGCAATTTAATACCTTGCGAGGCAGCTCTAAAGATGTTTTTTATTATAGAGAAACTGGTTTCCTTGCTCCTTCAACTGTACCTAAAATGAGTGTGGCAAAACCAGAGTTTTAATGAGGACTGTTATTATCCTTGGTTTTGAAATTCCCCTCCTGGCAGCCATTAGGATCTTTCAGCAAACACTATCAAAATGGTATAATGTATGTGTCTGAGGGCTTGATTAGCACTTGCTACATAAAATGTTGTACAGCCTCCAGGACACCGTTGCCTTTCCAGAAGTAAATTGGCAGAGACATGCTTGTCCAACTTGTTTATACTTAAAGATCTAAAAATGAGGCTTGCTCTGTAAATGAGGCTTCTTTTGACTGAAAGTGAGAAGTTTTAGCTCTGCATGTCATCTACCCTTAAGCTATGAAACAAGCAGGTAGGGAACACGTGTTTTAGAGTACCATTTTTTTCCTGACCTCTGCTGGAATAAATAACCCCCCTGTGATCTTTCCAATGTGCTTTCAATTTTAGATACTTGCCTCTATGCACTGCTATACAAATACCATCTGAATCAGATGAACGTTTTTTTTTTCCCAGAATTCAGGGATATGAAGTATGCTTCTATTACTTCCCAGAAGACTTTTTTTTTCAGCAAGCCATTGAGAACATTTCATGCCTCATTGTGTAGGCCTTTTCTCATTTGCAATGGATAATTTATGGATAATCACTATTTATTAAGTGATGCAAGAACACTTCAGGGTTGGTTATTGCTCTCAAATATATTCATTATTTTTAGCTTTGGAACATATATTTTCTAAAAAGGAGAGAGAATATATCTTCTTCTGAGTGGAAGGGATACTGAAGTGCAGGGCAGCAAAAAGTATCCTCAGACTCTTGATACCCTTTGTTTTTATTGTCTCCTCCCCATCTCCTCCTCCTGCCCCATGGCTGGTAATGCTCACACATATCACACAGGATATGAGAAATGAAGCCTGAATATACATTCATGAATATTTATATGCCTGCCTGTTGTTTCCTAGTTATGCACATGTTGCCTCAAGTACTTCATCTGGAGAATTTTTATTAGCCAAAGAGTACACACATCTTGGATCTGCCCAGACAGCACAAGTCTCATAGATCTGTACTTCAGCTGGTTAAAAAGATGGAAAAGGCTTGCTCAGGATTAGAAGGTCAGAGCCAGGTTCAGAAGAGGTGATCCAAAAGAATTTCTAAACCCTATTTTGTACAAGTAACCCGAAATCCCTACTCCTCACTCATATAAATCACTGTGGAATCCAACTAATGAGCCTAACAAACAAAACAGGAAGGGAAGTTGAAGTAGATGCTGAAACAATAATAGTAGCTATAAACAGAAAACTGCATATTTTGAAGTCATGGTCAATGGCTGCATAGCATGGTTCTTACTTTTATCAAGGCATTTAGTAATCATGGATATAGCCAATCCTCTCCTTGGAGCCATACTCCCTGAACTTAATTGTTTACACTATCCTGCAGTTAGTTTCACTATGTGAAAATTTCATGATAAAATGCTTCAAAAATAACTCTAGTCCAAATGTCTTCTTCTTTTGTAGGAGAGTCCTAAGTAGTAATTTTTGCTTTGATCCATGAGTACCCCAGGTAGACACTCAGGCTGAGGCTGGTGATTTGAACCCATGTTGGTTTTAGGCAGTGTTAGAAAATGTATAACTGCCAGGCTAATATATCCCTAAAAGACAGTATTTGGCCTTTGGTCCAACTCAGTGCTAGCATTTGACCTCTAATAATTATCCAAATGCCTTTTTTTTTTTTTTTTCTTTTTCAGTACAAAGGTGTAGGGAAGCTGTGTGATTGCAGCTGGATCAGTTTGCAGAGACCTGCAGGCTGCCTACACAGTGTACATTATGCTAAATTGTACTACGTATTCTGGTTTATTTCCCATGCAAGACTTTGGTCCTAGATTAATTTTAGCATTTTGATTTTATTACACATCTATTTTAGGTTTGCATCTTCCAATAAATGTTGTAAGTGTTTGGCATCACTTGCATTGTATAGATTGCCTCATAAGCATCCAGCCTGATTCACCTCCTCCTCACAGGTGCAAAATGATAATCAAATCATAACATGGTAGAAGGTTTTGCACATTAATGTTTGTCTTCCCTTAGATATGCCTTTAATTTAGTTGTTTCATGAAGAAATGGCATTAAAACCTTTAGAATAATTGTGATGTTTAAGAGACATGGGAACCATTCTTGAGAGCTCTTTGGGGGAAACCTGTGGGAAATCTCATAGATCATATCTTTTGGCAGAAGACAAAAAACAAGAGAATTCTTGAAATTTTTTTTCTTCTTTTTTCTTCTTATTTATTTTTTTTTTAATGTTTAGTCAGCTTAATTATATGCCTGCATTATTTACAGTCTGTTATTCGCTGTAAGATAATAGGGTATCATGGATTCCTGAATTGCTAGTCCTGCAAAAGCATAGCTCATTTATTTTAATGACTGCATAATCTGGCCAATTAACAAGATGGTCAGGCTCTCATGATGAAGTTCAGTAGCTCAAGCATTAGCAAGCCAAGCTTTTTCCTAAAGATGAGTTGTTATTGAAAAAGTATTTGTGTTTTAAAGCTCCCATTGAATGGTTAGATGCTAGTCGTTGCTGTGGACATTGATAACAGATTTTTCTTCAGTAAAATGGGATTTGTACAAATGCTCTTTCACTGAAAGTATCTGAAAAAATGTGGTTTGCATAAACGGCAATGCAAACACCAAGCACTGCATCAGAAAAGTGATACCCCTGCACTCTGATTTGATGGTTGTTTCCTCTGGAGGGATTGTTGTCTCCCCTAATTTTGCACGTTGATTTGTTTGAACTCCCTGCATGTTGCTCTTTGTTTGCTCTGTTTGCTGTACTCTGATTGTGCACCCCCTGTACCAAAGGAAAGGGGTAGACGGCATTGATGAAGCTACCATCAAAGTGAGAAGAAACACTGTCAATGGAGTAAACTGGGTGGCTATAACAGAGTACAGTGTCCATGTAGGTCTGAGGGACATGTGCTGCTCTAAGAACACATTTTCCCCAAGCATGAACTTTCAACTGGCAAACCAATCCAAGATGCAGTAACTTGCCTTCAGAAGCTGAAGTGACCAGCCACAGTGCAAATGAAGAGCCACACGAAAGGCACCAGAAGCAGGAGAAGAATGGTGGCTCCTGACCCACAGGGGGCTGGGAGGCAAATGGATGAGGCCAGTTATTCTCGTTGATGTGTTGCAATAGGACAAGGAGTAATGGCTTAAAACTTGAATATAGGAAGCTCCATACTAACATGTGGAAGAACTTCTTTAAGGTAAGAGTGACTGAGCTCTGCAACAGGTTGCCTAGAGAGGTTGTGGATTCTCCTTTCAGGGACTTATTCAAGACCTCTCTGGACACCTGTGCAAACTATTGTACTGTTCCTGCATTAGCAGAGGGGTTGGACTCAGTGATCTTTTGAGGTCCCTTCCAACCCATGTGATTCTGTGATTCTGTGAGGTGGATGCCATGGTGGGGTGTGAGTACAACTACAGCTTTCTCTCAATAAGAAACAAGGATCTGAAAATGCTCCAGGATGTTCCCCATAAGAAGGAGATTCCTCCAGTTTACGGGAGATGTAGGGTAGGGCTAGGCATCAGGCATTGGTCCCTTCACTCTTTATTTCCTAAGGGGCGGTATACCACACTTAGGCAGAACTATTAGTAAGGTTATTTTCAAGACATTTTAAGAGGGAGCGCTAGTAACATTCTTGTCAGATATCCATTTCTTTCTGCACATCTCTGCTGTGAAAAATTTCCTAACAAATGCTGTGCTAAAATCAGTGTTTTAGGCTGGAGACCTCTCAGGCCAAACCTTTCAATTTGGGCTTTTTCTCTCTACCATAGAGAAAAAGAACAGCCATAGCATGCCTTGCCATTCATACAGTATTTCAAGAAAACATGGAAGAGCTATCTTTTTTCTTCAGGCTCTGCCTTTAAGATTTAAAATGTCTGGCACGTATTCATGCCTTTGCATTTCTTGATTCCTATGGAGCCTGGACTATTTCATATGTATGCAGCTGGTCTAAGAGAGCCAGGGAAAAAAAAAAAAAAAAAGCTATCCTGCATAAAATGAGTCAGTTTAAAAAGGATATATGTGAATGCACGTATGAGAGGTGTAATGCAGCCTTGCTTCCTGGTGACTGCTCTGAAATCTGGAGATCAGAACTAGTGAGTTTGCTTTATCCATCCCAAGAGAACCCTTGCACAGCGTTTGAGGTATTATGTGCTGAAAGACCTCATTAATGATGCAAACACTTCAGCTGTCACTGACTCATAAAAAAGCTCAGAAATAGGAAGGTCTGAAGGAAATTGATTTTCTTTAATTCCTTTGTAAAGTGTCATGTGGAATACTGATCACTTCAGTGGAAATAATTTAAATTTCCCCCAGGTATCTACTGGAAGGCAATTTTTTTTTAATCTGATATAGCTTTTATGTTGTTGAACATAGTGCTCATCAGTTGGATACCAAGATACTCAGGACATTCACTGTGGTTTCTCCTTGAAAAAAGAAGCTACTTAGACTGGAACTACTGGAGAATTACTATTTCATGTCATGTTAGGCCACCTACAACTGTTTTAAATGGCTTTGCAATGAATAACTCAAAACATGTTGTGTGGAAGGCACAATATTGCTCCAGTGCTGGTACGCCCTATCTTTGGATAAGAATCAAGGTGAGTTAAGGCTCTTCTAGGATTCATTTTATTAAGCCTCTTCACTACTAAAACTTAGCTAGTCAACCTGTAATATGTTTTGCTATTAAAATTAGTGGAGAGAGAAATGGTAATAGAAAATCTCATGGAAAAATAAATCTGATTTAAAATATGTCAATTTTTTCCCCAGCGTCCTCAGGTTGTGAAAGTAAATTCATGAGTTCATAAAGCTCTGGGTGCTCCCTGGGCGGAAGGTGGGATAGGGCTATAAAGCACTTTATTTCCTTAGTATCCATGGGGAGTTATTACTTTGCTCCTACACATTATTAAAGAGCTTTTGGAAATTATGCTGAATGATTCTCTTGGACAGACCAGTAGTAAATAATGCCTGTTTAGACCTGCTGTTCTGTGAGGGACATTTTGGCCAGAGAATAAGTTAAGATTTGCTCAAATCAATATATATTTCTAGAAAATTTTATCAAGGTCACCTGGAATAATGATAAATCAGTAGGCAGTGATATTCACCTTCTCCTATTCCTGATCGCTCTGGCATTTACATTACCGTGGTCTACTAGCTTCATTATAGGCCACATCTTTGGGAGATTAATCTATTCTGCTGTTCACTGAAGCAATGGGAAATGTTTAAAGAAAGAGCTTCTCTTGTGTGTGTGTTACAAAGCTGTCAGTAACTGTAGAGAGCTTCGGGACTGCAAAGTGAGAATCTCCGTGGGGAGAGCCGGGGGAGGGTCTGAACCGAAAAACACAAGTCCTGATGGTGACCTGACATCAGAAACAAGGATGCAATCTGGAACTGTGGTGCAGGTTTCCATCTCCCATGTGTGAATGAAAGCTGCATCCCCAAGTGAAATCTTCAGGAAGTTTGCATGCAGATCTCATCTAAATTCAGCATGTTGAATTCTCTCTGCTCAGCAGTGCTATTAACCTTATTCATTATAGCTCTCCAAGTTAATGATGGGTATCTGATCTGCATAGTGATCTTCTCTCCTTTGCCATATTCATCACAATACAGCTAGGTCGTTATTAAGTAACAGAGGTGAGATGTAGGAGAATCCTTTTCAAAATAAATGCCCATGCCTGTATCAAAATACAATCCTAAGGTTGTTGCCATTAATCTGACACTCAGGAACCTGCTGTGGTGACTGATGGTCCATCACAGACCCATCTGTGACTCCCAAGTGGATCCCACTCTGTCAAGTGGGGGGTGAAGGAGGGGGATTGGCAGATTGGCAGATTGGCATAACTCTGTGGCAAGCCAGACCCTGCTCAAGGAGGTGTGCTGCTAAGGGCAGCCTGGTCGACTGAGACCCTCTCCCTTTTCTGCCAGTCCTGGTATCAAAATACTATTTTGATACAACCTGCTGGAACAGAGGATGATGTTTCCACCCCCTAGGGAGCTGGTTGAACACCATTCTCCAACCCTCCACTGTGGCAGCTCTCTGTGACAGACAACATGATGCCACCAGGGGTGCTCTGCAGTGCAGTGACATGGGAGCTGGGAGAACTGGGAGAAACATGTTCAGTAGAGGTGCGCAGACCAGCACTGTCATCTCCAGCTCAGGCCTATGGCACTTGTGGCACTGCTGCAGCCTCGTCAAATTCAATTGCTCAAATTCAACCCTAGATCAGCAGGTCTGATCAAGGGGCTGCTGCAGCTTATTTTCAAGGAGGACTTGTCCTTGAAAGGAGGAAATAAGGTATTGAGTACTGCAATAATCTGGCAAATAAATTGTAAAAGGGAAATAAATCAGCAGGGGATTCTTAGCTGGAAATCTTCTGTTGGCTGCTTTAGCTACAATTTAACAATTAACATAAGACACACTACCCAGCTGTGTTACACAGTCTAGCTTAACTGCACTTGAGACATCACCTCTGTTTGGTTCGGAGTGGCACAGTTACAGGCTGGCTAGAAATAGTCTGCTAATTTTCACTTTGAGCTCTTGTTCAGTGAGTCCTACATTGTCCTCTTGTGACTTGAAATATATCAAAATCTTACATTGTTTGGAATGGATTTTCTCTGCAGCCTTAATACACACACGCAATTCACACCCAGCCTTTCTGTGGCACTAAAGCTATGCTGAGTTTCTGGTGTCATTTATTCTCAAGAAAAGAGATTGAGGTCATAATATTTATGACTTTACAACAGATTCAAAAACAAGAAAGGAAACTGAGAAATGAGGTGCAAAGGTCCATTTCAAATAAATGTCTAGCAATAAAAATCCTATGATAGTTATCATAGAAACAGGAATGCCTTCTAACCGTGCTGGATTTTCATGAACTCCCTGTCATTCCTACTCAAAGGAGCTTTCTGCTCTTGCCAGTTGCAGTGCAAAATTTTGTTTCTCTGCTTAGGTGCTGCTCTCTCCACCGTGATACTGCAGTGGTTCACACTGATGGACAATTCCTTTACAACAAGTCCCTGAAAGACAGCTTGCCCTGATGTGAGGAGATGTGGCTGCTGGTCTCTGATTTCTGATCCTCCTAGAAATGTGATCTCCAGAGCAGTCTGGTCCTCTCAATAATGTGTGTATGGCATTTTGTAGGCTGCAGTTAACAGCTGTGCATCTGCGGGATCCTCCATTCTGTCCCCCTCGATAGAGAGGTGCAGAGCACAGTAGGAGGACTTGTAGTGCTGTTGCAGTAGAGATCTGAGAGCAAAACCAACCAATGTCTAGCTGCTATGTGGTGGTTATGCTGCGAGATTGGGAACTGTGCTACAGTCACAGCAAGGATGCAGGTTTGTAAGATGATGATGATGGCAAATGAGAAAGGGAGTGCAGACAGCCTTTCAGGCTTATCTTTCTCTGGTAGCTCTCCTGGATGAAGCAAGCAGCAGAAATTCACAAGCCCATGCACTCAAAAAAGCCTGGGCTGCAGTTATTTCTAGCAGGAAGCAACTGAGATCAGTGGCACCCAGAAGTAGTTTGGTCATGAAATGTGAGAGGAAAATAAATCTGGTGTTCACTTATTGGTCTCACTGATCAGAGAATTTGTGACCAGTGTGTGACAGCCGCATGGCTTGGAGAGACCCTGCACTCATCACCTGGTCACACACTGCATGGGCACCACAGCCTCAGGCATAATGCAATGAGCAGTGCTCACAGAACCCTCGGAGCTTAGAGAGGGCTGCAGCCGTGCCATGGAAAGCAAGGCCTGGGCCACAGGAGAGTGTGTGCAGATGTCTCGCCTTACATCTGCTGTCCTGGTGGCGTGTTTCTCACATGTAGAAGAGAAAGTCTCCAGTTACCACTAGGAGACCTTTGGACAGGAAACCCAATATAGCCTTATAGCTTGTGATGCTTTTCTTGAAGCCTTTTATTTAAAAATACAAAAACAAACAAACAAACAAACAAAAACCCACACCCAAAAAACAAACAGCAACAACAACAAAAAATGCATCCACAAACGAGAGCAAAACCGAACAGAAAGCTATACCAATGCTGCATTAAGGGAGTTACACTTTTGACGTGCAGACTAAGCAGGTGGTGTGTGTAACACCACAGACTTGCTGTAAGCAGCTGCACCTTGTTTCCAGGAACACAGACTCCTTTGTTTTCCAGTGGGACACTGCAGTCCCCTCCTTTCCAGGTAACGAAGAGCTTTTTAGCTCTCTGCCTGAGTCTTATCTAGGTGCCTAGCGGTGTTTGAGGCCTTCTTGCCTACTTCTTAGGGGTTGGACTAGATGATCTCCAGAAGTCTATGATTCTATGAGTGCAAAGGCTGATGGGGGGACTGCGATGTCTTGAGGGCTAAGAAAAAGACTAACAAAACAGCCGAGAGTGGAATGTTCAAAAATACAGTACCAACAATCACTCAAAAGTCTTAGAACTCTGTCCTAAAAACAACCCAGAACATAGCTGAGCTTCTTAGACTTCTATTGGTGGCAATCTTGTTTCTAAACTGAAGTTCTGGCAAGTGAAATGCTACCCCACTTAATCAGCTGAGCTCAAATGCTCCTTCTGCCACAAGGAGCTGCTCTAAAAGAAGAAAGAGTGGAAATAATGAATATGAGACACGCGGTAAGGGATTGTGTCTGAGCACCAAATGACTGGTGTTGAAGTGAGGCAGGGAGCTTGGTCCCATCGCATGGGCTGGCTGGAGCTAACAACATATTGCAGACATGCAGTGCATAGCCATGTCCCTGGAGACATCCAAGGGCAGGCTGAGCGGGGCTCAGAGCAGCCTGATCTAGCTGTAGGTGTCCTTGTCATTACAGGAAAGTTGGACTAGATGGCTTTTAAAGGTCCCTTCCAATTCTAAGGATTCTGTGATTCTATGATAAAGGTTGAAATGCTCATTGCAGAGGTGCAGGTTGTGCTTGTTGGGAAATCTGCTTGTGTTTAATTTTAAAAACACAGCTTTCCACTTGGACCACTTGAAACACCTCTGTCAAATGCCCATGATATTTTCTCAGTTTTTGCTCTGCTGAGGAGAGATGATTTTTACTTTTTTTTGTTTGTTTGTTTGTTTGTTTCGCATTTGAGTTAACACAGCAAGCTGACAGAATCAATTAATCATATGCCCTTGGTTCTGAACAAATAATGAGACCAGATCCCAGGCTGTGGATATCTTATATCCAAGCCCCATTTGAAATGAAAGTTCTTACTAGCTCTCTGGTGTTTCATAGGCATAGGCATATT
Source organism: Meleagris gallopavo (assembly GCF_905368555.1). Lineage (NCBI taxonomy): Eukaryota > Metazoa > Chordata > Aves > Galliformes > Phasianidae > Meleagris > Meleagris gallopavo. The sequence continues at coordinate 21,604,728 of NC_139435.1, forward strand.
TTTTTCCTCTCAAACTAGTTAGCTGTCTCTGTATGCAAGATTTCCTGTTGATTCAGCATTTTCAGCAGATTTTAATGTGATTTCTTGGAGCACTTACTTTCTCCTAGCTACTGAATTAATTGATCTTCTAAGAACTGCACATCTGTCCTCATTTTGAACTTCTCAGTCAAATTCTATGAAGTGCTAACGGCATGTAGTAGTGCAGGGAGCTTAAAAAAGGCCCTGTAACAGCTGTGGAACTCGTATTCCTGCAAAACATATATCTTTAAAACAGTGTTCAGTACATTCAATATCCAGGAAACATGGTCCAGGAATAGGCTTGTTGTAAAGCTAGAAAGAACATGTTGGTGAAGCCAAGCCAGACAGAAAGCTCTGTAGCCTGCTCTTACAGCCCCTTGTTCAATTACCTATTTTAAAGCAACTTGAATGGAAGAGTCAACATGAAATGTGGTAGCAGGACACCTGTGCCACCATAATGACTATTCAGAGCATGTTTATTTGATTGTCAGTTTTGGCTTCCTGGGAAAAAATGATTCACATATAATTTCTAAACAGTAAAAACTATATTTCTATGACAGCAAATTCTTCTCTTTATGATAAATCAAGGTTAAACTATTTCTTTTTCGGAGGAACTCTGGGTGTCAGCGAGACTCCTGTGACCTGAAGGAAGGCAAATTTGGTATGTCATTGTTTCTGTGCTTTTTCAATTTTCATTTATTTACTTTTAATTAAAATATCACTGTAAATGTTTGTTCCCTGATTCATTAGCCATTTGGGGATGAAAGCTAATGCTATAATTAGAGCTTTGTTTCAAATCTTGATCACAGTGACAGTGGGTGTTTTCTAATAATTAAAGCTTTTTCCAGCTGATTTGTGAACACTATGTTCATTGACATTTTCCCTTTTTTTTTTTTTCTTTTTTTTCTGTAGTTGTCACTGAAGTTCAAAAGTTTCCAAGCAGCTCACATTCTTCCTGTCCCTGCACAGTGGTTACGGTGGGATGGAATGGGCAGATGTTGGGCTGCCTGGGAGCTCTCACTACAAGAAGAAGCAAAGGTTTTGGTGAGCACAAGACATCCACTCATTGCACACTGAGGTGAGAGTTGTTTTAAAAAAGACACCACCCAGGCTGGCTACTGCTGTGCAGCCCTGCTCAGGTGCCAGGTTGTGAGTGGCTCGCTGCCCAAAAGATGCACTCCAGCTCCAAGCAGGGGGCTCAGGGCACGCATTCATTGCTTGATCTTTGCAAAAAGCAATGTCAGCAAAGAAATAAAATTGTATTATTCCCAGCCAGTGCTCTCATGGAAAGACAAGGCTCAGTTTTACAAAGCAGCTGTTTCGAACTGTTCCTTTGGCACCCAAGTGCCTCAGTAGAAAGGGCTGGAGGTAAGAGTAGAAACATCCAGGAGTGATTAGCATGAGCAATTTTTCACATTTTACAAAGGTTTCTGACATCTTCATTTGTGGAAGAAGAGAGAACGGTTCAGGACATGCTTATGCTTGGGAGCTTTCCAAACTCTCACTTTTGTTTTGTTTTATTTTGTTTTGCTTTGTTTTGTTTTGTTTTTCTTGACCCTTGCTTCACATACTGCTTGACTACTCCCTTGTTCAGTGAAGAAATCCTATTACAGGCATACTGATTACCTAGAAATTAAATCAGATACCATCATGCTGCTACATTTCCACCTCAATTATGCAGGATGGAATTAAAAGTACCTTAGAATAAGACCCTTACTGTTTTATGAACTCCAAACCACAAGAGAAATATTCTACCCAGTGACCTTTATCTGCATATAATTACAGTCTGAGGCATTCTTAATCATTTGCTAAGCTATTTCTAGTGTTATTCCACGGTAATCTTAAATACCTGGGGATTACCAGAGATTACTGCCCTATTTTCAGGCCACAGCAGCTATATTTCTAAGTAATTCTGTGTTCTTGCAGCAGGCATTGTTGTATTTGATAAATATAACTCTTTAAATGAAGATTAAAACTGCTGTGTAACATAGAATAGAACAAATATTTAATTCATCTTGCAAAATTTTGAATAAACTAACAAACATGAGGCTAATGCATCTGTATTTAAAATCCATGCTGCTTTGTGCTGAAGTTTGCTGTGTATTGCAAGCAACTTCATGATCCTATTAAATGATCACATTTAAAACTCTGGACTTTTGCTGCGTGCTATGTTACATCCAGAAAAAAGTGAGTGGAAATTGTCACGTACATGCATCAGGTCGGCACAGTGGCTTCATTCAGCAAATAATCTGTACACCAAGTAACATTTCTAGGGGATGGGATATTGCTCCATGAAATAAGCTGCTGCTTATCTCTGGGTTATAGGCAGTTGAGCATGCGATAGTAATACTGGTGGATAAAATTAACAGCATGTGATAGGTCTTTGTGAAGCAAGCCTGTGGCACTAGACTTGTGTTTTGTTTTGTTTTTTAATTATTATTTTGTGAAGTAGATAAATGTTTGCAAGCTAGCAGTAAAAAAGTATTTTCATCTGTAGTGGAGACTGACATGAGCTACTGTGCCACAGGGGCTGAAACAATCATGTCCCCAAAAGGGACCACTGAGCTCATGGTCTGGCCTGCTGCGTGTGGGACATGGCCCCTAACAAGTGGTCATTGCCTGTGGCTCACAAATTGGAGCTGAGCAGAAGAATTTTGCCCCAGATCATGTGTCAAGGTTCACCTGACTGAAGCTATCAGCATAATACTGGGAAAAGCATTGGAAGTAGAAAAACACCTTTACCAAACAGAAAAGATTGCCCTGGAACACTGAAATCCCTTCACAGTATTATAGAAATAAGCACAAAATAGTTCTTCTCTCCATATTGTCTGAACCCTCTGAAAAAATAATATTATTTTCCTATCTGCTGCAGCAAGCATTGTGCGACTGTCCCAGTTATTTTGACATCTTGTAGGTGATGAGAAAGTACATGGCTCCTTTCTAGAACTGGTAAATGTGGTGGCATGTTGCAAGTGAAAAGAGTTTTATAGTAATCATGCGAAAAACAATTTGGATTCTTTTCACAGTATTTGTTGAGATTGTATCATATTGTTCCCTGGCTTTCTTTTTTTTTTTTCTTTTAATTATGAGCCAACAGGGATGTTTGACTTCCCCTTAGTGCTGAATACCTTCCAGCATTTTTTCTTCTTTGTAACCAAACGAGTTTTTTCTTTCCTTAAATAAGCCCAATAATGGGGCATAAGCGAGTCTTAATGCTATAACACATTCGACCCTTTACTGACGCTTTAGTAATTTCTATATCCCCGCATGGATGAAGGAGGATGGCTTCCTGCCACCCATAGTAATGCAATTAAATCCTGGAATACACTGTTGAAAAAATGTTAGTTAAGATCCCAATGCCTTTCTGGGACATTGATGATGTCTTTTCAGAGCTGGCTCTGTCCCCTTGATTACACATCTGTCTGTACGTATATATGTTCCTTCTTTGCATGCGTGCAAACAGGCTCTGAACACATCGTTCCATGCTCAGTGTTGCCTACAGGCTCTCTGATGTGGCAGCAATAATGACCCATTACAAGCTGATGTGGATCGTGCTTGGAAATCTCCAGAGGGCTATGGATGTATTGGAGACAACTCTGCTATCCTGAACAATACATGCGGGAGAATTAGATTGCCCTGTGAACTGAGCTTCAGCATTTTCCACAAGCAAATTGAGATCCTTATGTTTGAAAATGTAAGTACAACTGAGTTCTGCCAGTCAAATCATTTAGGTCCACAACAAAGTTATCAGGCAAACAGACATCTTTTAATTCTTCTTCACTTTCCTCTCCCCTCTCTGTCCAGACTAAGAAATCTCCTCAAAGCTGAAATCCTGGCTGATAAATGGATCAGGACTGGCAGATGTCTCTCAACCACTCATCTTTTGCTCACGGAAGTCAGCAAAGCGTCTGTTTGATCCACCTCTCTGCTCTATGGCCCTTGATTGGTGGGGCTGCTGCAGGACTGCAGGAGGGTGGTTGCAATGAGATGCAGTCATGGACTCCATATGTACATGTTTGTATGTACACAGCTGCACTGTGAAAATTCTTATGCATTTTAAGTTTTACCAACAGCCATAGTTAGAAATTTATTCTCTTTCTGTTTTAACCCCTCATTCTCTCTTTTTTTTTTTTCAGATACATTGCTTCCTGTAGATGTCTTCCTGCTACCTTATTGTGCACTGGAAGCCTGGAACTTTCTGAACAAAATGCAGAACCTGTTGGCTAAGTAAGAAAAATTATTGTAGTGAGAATACAGTGTGATTAAATCCTGGGGTGTTGATCCAAACTAAGCAGTCATTTGTGATAATAAAACAAATATAAAAAAGCATACATTACCAATACATCATTTTCTATATTCCTTGATGATGTTCAGCCTCCTGGTTCTTTTCAACAATTATCTACCTTGTTTAACAGGTGGGGGCTGTAGAATAGACAGAGGGTGACTGCCAGTGTGTGGATCTTCATCTGCTGCACCGTCAGTCTGTCCAGGAGGCATATAGCTCTGCTACGAACCCTGGCACAGAACAGTATAGATGCTCAGATTCACATGGGGAGAACGTGTGTGTTGACAGCAGAGAAATGGAGTGGACATTATCCAATAAACCAGAACTGTCTTTGTCTTGTGCTGCTCCCAGCCACATGTCATCATTTGTTGGGGCATTAGTGGGATGAAGTAACTTTTTGGTATATCCTTATCTGGCATCCTTCCAAGGGCATGTGCTTTTGATCACTGTTGGAAGAAGGATACTGAACCTGGCAGAACTTGTGGTATGGCTCAATTCAGGTGGTCTCAAGTGGGATAGGCAAGCTGAACAGCAACTGATGAAGTTTTTGCTCCTAGCCAGCAGCTTTCTCTGGGTTTTGCACCCAGATTCTAAATACAAATATAGGAGAAAAAGAGTCTAGAGGCTTTTTCAGTGGGGCTGACACAATTCTTTTTGTTTTAACCCCTGAATGTGTTGAGTAAATCTCAAAAAAATAGTGGTGGCTCGCAGGACTGTGTGGTGGCACCACTGGAAGACAGAACAGTGAGCCCTCAGAGGGCATTTCTTATGCTGCTCATCATAGAGTGGACCAGGATAGGATCCTTCAAACACTACCCTGGGCTCTCAGGCAATACATGTGAAGCTGCAGCCAGGAACGGGCAGTGCTCCTGCTCACAATCAGCTGGAGCCACAAAGCACTGCATGCATTGTCCTGAGATGCAGAAGATGAGGTGCTCAGGGACACCTGCTGCAGTGCCTTAGCTTAATTTCTCATGGAACACTCCTTAAATAGAAAACATCTGGTATCAGCTGTGCTGCAGGCCATGTGAGATCCAGTCAGATAAAATAAACATTTGCTTGAAACAGGCTCCTGACAACATGCGTGCAAGAAAGGTCATTTTTATGCCTGCCTGAGTGATCAGAATACAAAAATGGGGATGAAATGTTCTGTCCACAGCCTTGATACGGTGTGATTAGTTTTTCATTTTTATTCGAGGCTCATGTATCGTGTTTCTCTGCCTCTCTTTCATGGCACACCATCCTCTATTTTTTTCTTTTTATACGTCTTTGGACTTGAACAGAATATTGCTGTTGAAGGGCCCTGCTTTGACTTGGCCGTCATCTGTCCTTGCAGATTCGTTTCATTAGGGACTGTGGGGAGGCAATGAACTCGCTTTTCATTTCCAGCATTAATGAGGAGAAGGGTTCAGAGGCTTCAGCCAACCCCTTTAGTTTCACCTGATGAACGTGCACTGCATTGTCACAGCATGGGAAGCTGCTTTGGGGCTGCTTGGATCTCATGTCAGCACAGTATGGAGAGCATGACACTGCTAACATCCCGGGGCTTCTAAAAGACTGCAAGTGGTGCACAATCATTAAATAAGTTACAGATGAAATTCTGCTAAACCACTGTGCTCATATCCTTGAAAGGCAGGATTTCTATTCCTGTCATGTTTTCTAGTGCAGCTTTACAAGTCACAGCAATACCTACAAGTCTCTAACATTTGCTTTCTTTCAACCGTGGTTTATTTCTTGTAAGTAAAGTGCTGGAAACAGTTCTGCCTCCTCAGTGCTGACCTCTCTAAGACATTGTAGTGGTACAGTGTCAGATCTGGTCATACGCCAAAATTTCTGCTCAAAAATCACCCTCTGCCTGGGTAGTTTCTGTTGTTCATTTTTAGGCTTCATTGTAGCATGACTTTTTGGAGAGGTCTGAACAAGAGTTCAGGGATGCCTAAGGACATCCTACTCCTTTTACTGATGCTTCTTAAAGCCAAGCAGTTTTTTCCAATTCTTCACCATGCTGTAAAATTAGCATTGGACTTGTCAATGAATTATTCACAGACTTAAGGCCCACTGAACAATTATGGCCATACACACTTTGCCATTTAATGGCCACAGTCCATTTAATTTCTCCAGAAGAGGATTAAATTGTGCAAGCCCCCGACAAAAGCAGGGAATCTCATTTTAAATCTCATTTATGTGATAAAAAGTCTACTCATTATTCCAGTAATCCGCTATATCTTTTAACTACCTTTCCTGTTGTGAAGCAGTATCTCATTGCAAGGCCACATTTATTTATTTTCATCTCCATCTCTAAGTTTAAGCTTAGCTAAACCCTTCTCTTTTGTCTTAACCCTATTCTTCTCAGAGGAACCAGAATGGGCACATAAGTATCAGACTATCTCTTTCATCACTTCTCTTGATGCAGTGCAGTACAGCACTATTCATACAGTATATGGAGACCTTTCAATGTGATGATTCATGTCAGCCCAGAAGACCAGCCTTTTCTGGTTGTCTGCCATCCCACTAGTGTTTGTGCTGCCTGCATATTTGCATGGCAAGAATTGTATCCCATCCTTCTTGTCGCTTGGATCATTAATAATGGCAACTAACAATTGGACTGTTCAGAAATGATACCTCCTATTTTAATACATTGGCTCACAATGTCAGAGGTGAATGTTTGTGGTATGATAATAGGGGTTGAACCTTCCCACTGATATCCCATCCCATGTTGTTGCCATGTGACAGATGGCAGCAGTGGGACACTCTGACAGAGTGGCATCTGATGTGGAAGTGCGTATGGAACAAACGTGTGACACTGAATGCAGAAAAATGGCACATTCATTGATGCTCACTGCGTGCTTCTGGAGCCCAAACAGTGGACGTGAGCACAGTTAGCAGTGGGTGGTGTGCTTATGCAGTGGCAATGGTGACAACGGGTCACCTCTTCTGGTGTAGATTTTCACCAGCAGCATTTGGGCTCTTAGTCATTGCTAGGGAAAATGCATAGCTCATGGTTGTGGCTATGTTGAAAAACAGTGTTTTGTAGCTGATAATTTGCTCTATCAAGTAGTGTTATTGTGCTCTTTATATCTCCTGCAGTTAACATGGAAATAAATGGAGGTATTACTTTTGGTGTGACCTTAGGAAAATCATTAACGTTGCAGTTTGAAAAGTTATTAGTGAATCACTTTTAAATACATAGTACTTATACAAAGTACTTATTAATTCCACATACGGAAAGCCTTTTATTCAAAATATTATATAATAATAATAGAACCAATTTTTATTGACACAAACATTTAAATTTTGAATGTTTGATTGAACGCTTCAACTATGAAACTACATTGACTGGTATTTACTATGCTTTAACTCTTTGTTGATAAAACTCTGAAATATTTCTAACAAATTAATATCAGTTTGGAAAATTACTTTCTGTTTTGAAGCATAAGAATTACACTTAGATATATTCCCCTTAAAAGTTTGGAGTTTTTCTAATATTCCTTTAATAGTCAGCTTTATTGATACAATGATACATTCTGCTCCAGTTAAGGAATTTGGTCCAGCTGATTCTAAGATGCTTAGTTTAATTGGAATCCCCAGTATCAGATAGAGGCCATTGTTAAAAGAATCGTTGGTTAAGACTTCCACAGCAATAAAAATAACACAGATTTGCTCTCATCATTTGCTCATTTTTTCAGATGCACATGTCTGACTGAATGTGATGCTTGAAAGAGCACCAGAAACCTGGAGACAACTTTATCTCAGTGGCAATGAAGAGCATGAGAAAATTAATGAGAACAATCTATTTCTGGAAACAGTCTTTTCAACAAAGCTAAAGTTATTCAAGCATACTGCTACATTAAGGACAGTCCCCAAAGAGATACAGCTCTGGAGCAGGTCAGCAAAGGAGCACTCCAGCCATGTCCAGCAGGCTCTTCTCCACAGGTTCTCTAAATATGCACACGGAAATGTTGTGTACAATGTATGTCCGCAAATGTCACTGGCAGCTTGTCTTAAATGTCTCTGACATGCTTATAGGGAGGCTTATAACCCAAAGGCCTGGCAGTGTGCTCTCTTTTCAGCTTCCCAAATTCATTCCTGGAGTAGAGTGTGAACAGATCTTGGGGACAAAAGAGGCCTTAGAGGTTCAGTGCCTGAAATGCAATGGCAAAAGAAGTCCAGCCAGCTTATCTTCGTGTTTCATAACCATGTCATTCCTTCTTTTCCTAAGGTTTCTCACATGAAAATGAAACGTTTTTCCTTCACGTTAGGCTGTAACATGTCTGAGAGCACTTTTCCTTCCAACAACCTCATGTCATGTTCCCTCACACATTTTCACTGAGCAGATGCTCAGCCCAACCCAAGCACTGGTGGCAGCTCTGGCTGCATTTGTGCCAAGAGGTGGGTCTGGGGAGTGGTGAGTGTTCTTCCCCTCACTCCTTTTTTTCCCCACTTTGTTGCAATAATGTTTATTCAACAAGTAGATAGGGCCTCTCCACTTTGTTAATTACATTAATTGCAATTAGTTGGGGACCTCACTTGGAAGATTTTTAAAATTAAGATAATTGGCTTAGACTTTATCAGCTTTATGTACTTCTCATTCAGGAAGGATGTTGGAGTATTCTGGGTTTCTGACTTCACCAGAACTCTGCAGCCCCACAGTTTTAATTCCAAAGCTTTAACACAACAGCTAGTTTAGCAGTTAAGTGCCTCAGAAAGCATAATGAATTATTGAACAGTGGGTGATAGTCTAACACTTGATCGATACACTGAAGTTAAAGCATAAATATATATTCTCAGGCTGAAAATGTCTTCTGTTGTCAGTAGGGAGAGTACTTAGGGCTATTTATCCTGTCTGTCCTATACAAAATGGAAAGCAATAGTCCAGAGACCAGACAATTTCTTTAGGGGTTTTATGTGCTTTGCAATCATTAATTCATTGAACAAATTTTTGGACTCGTGCATTTATCTACCTTAACAATTTATGTAAGTATAGCATACATCAGTCCTTGAATATGAATTTGGCACTTCTCGTGAATTGAGATTTCTTAATTTACATTAGCTGATAAACATTTTAAAGAAGGTTACCAGGAGTGTAACTCAAGTTGGCACTAATGTCCTGCAAGTTTCACAGAAAAAATAATTGGATATCTGATTTGTTATCTACTTATCATTTTGTCATTGAAGAGGAGGGAAAGCTGCTTAGGCTGACATTTCTGATGCAGTGCTAAATGGAATAAAATCATGAAACATTCAGGAAATCCCAAGATAGGATACATAAACTTTATGAGGTTATTTATAATTACTCCTCTTCTTCTACCTGCGTGTTTATGTGTCCATTACAGTAATTTAATATAGAGGTTCATTTATTCATGACAAGTAATACCAGAGAGCCGTATGGCAAAGCCTCTTCAGTTAATTAAAGGAGACTCAAGGGGTGAAATTGTGTGGAGATATTCGACTCTTCTCCTTACACTTTTGCTTACTTTCTTTACTAAAAGTCCTTTTTCTATCCACAGCAGAAGCAATCCATGAACGTTTAGGAGACCAGAATGTTTTCTCTTCTGCCATGAATCACCATAGACTTGATAGACCTAGAAAATCAAAGATTTTGATTGATTTTCACTAGTTTTTCTATGAAATAACAAATCTGTTGCTGTTAATGTGAGGATAAAAATGACTCACTCCTCCTTTGTAAACAACTTTTTTGTGAAGATACTTGACAATGATAAGCACAGCAGAACCTATATAAATGTAAATTTTGTAAGATCATGTTGGCAAGTCAAATGCCCTTTTGGCATAATTTTATCAACAGTAACAAAAAATGCATAATAATTTGTAAATAAAAAGGACATCTTTAGCAACTTGCACAGCTATTAATGTCATGCTCAATATTGCACACTATGTTTCCTGACATTAGGTTAATTAGTTCTTTTCTGGGGCCATCATTAAACCACACCAAACAAGCCTCCCCTGCGGGTGATTTAAGAGACTCCAGCAGCACTGGGAAAATGGCATATGCTTTTGCCTGCCAAGGCTGCTTTCTTGTTATTTTTGTTTTCAATATTTTTTAGACTGCTAATACTGTAATCCCATCAAGCAAAATAATGAGAGAAGTTGCCTGCTACACTGACTAGAATCAGGTTATATTGGAGTGAAAATTACTTGTGTAGCAGTAAGTCTGCATTGGGACACCATTTTATTCTGTTAGAAACAGGTGGATGTGTCACAATTAAATACTGTGTATGACAGTGTCTTGCCATTTACACACTCCATGTGATTACGTATTTTTTTGTCACTAACAGATGCTTTCTATCAACAAGAAGCAACGATATAGGTTGTAGAAAGTCAATTAATGTCATGTAGATTAATAAAATAGGATGAGGCTAGGTCAGGATATGCAGTAATGAGGCATCTTCTATCCTCTTTTCTTCCTGTATGATCACTGAGGGTGGTTCAGCACGAACATCTACATAAGTGTATAGCCCTGTGCAGCTTCACAGCTGCATTGGTCTGAAGGAAAAGATCTCCTTTAGGAAAAGAGCTGGGAGACACCCTGTCTTTCTTTCTGAGCAAGGTGCAAAGAGTCTTATGAATGTGCTGTGGCTGACTGTCCTGCTAGAAGAATAAAGATAACTAGTTAGTGCTAAATTCCCATGTCTACCTTCTATTCCCACTGCAAAGACAGGAAAGGATTGCTCCAAAGACAAGGAGGGCTGAACTACAAATGAAGAATGAGGAGTTTCCACAAGTCCTACAAGGCAAAAATGTTAGCCATTGTGCTCAGGAACAGCATAACTACTGCAGGGTGGCCAGCTACATGGGGCAGAGATGACAATAACCTTCACAGTTTCAAAATAAAAAATGGATTAAGGCTATATAGCATGCTGTTATTGAAAAAAAAAAAAAAAAACAAAAAAAAACAAAGAAGGGAAAATAAAAGAAAAATGAAAAAAAATCTGGATGCCCTGGAAAAGACATTAACTTGATGAAAAGGATTTATAAAATCAATTTTTACTGGTTCTGCTATAAAGCACAACATAGTATAAAAGGTCAGTAATGTGCTTTGTGTCCAAGCTGCACTCCTCAGAGTGACACCACCACCATCTCAAGGGATTTGGGGGGTGGAATCACAATCCTCAAAATAAATTAAAGTCCACTTTTGCTATGGCCTCGTGTATTGAAGGATTCCTGAGCCCTGTGAGAGCTCTGCCTGCAGCCCTCCTGTAGCGCAAGTGCCCCTGCACAACAGACTTACAGAATTGTGCAGGTAACTCCAGTTAAAGGCAACTTGTGGTGACCAAAGCATGTAAGAGGGTGGCCTGGGTGAGAGCCATTCTCTGTTGCCTTTGAAGCTTCTGCAGAACAGTCAGCAGATCTGCCTTGTGACGTCAAGCAAGTATTTTCCTCTTTGCGATCAACTCCCATGCCACACTCACAAGGTCATTCCTGACTACTCTTGTACTCTCAGAATTGCTGGCTCCCAAGAATACAGCCCACAAAACAGAGGAACTGAGCTTTAGATCTTTACCAGTTGAAATATCTCTTCTCCAGAAGTTGGATGTTTTAAAAGCGGTTTTACCATCTACTTATGCCTGAGACATAAGGTCTCTTCTTGGAAATAAAAGTCTGCAAGGAAGCGCTGAATCTACTGTTGGTAGAGATTTTCTTCAGCACTTAACTGCAAGAGTGGAGAAAAAGTTTCCTCTTCAATCTAAATAAGCCCGATTTTGTCTGAAGGAAGGTGCCCGCACGCTGATATACAGGGGTGCAGCATTACGTAATGTAAGAAAACTCTGATAGGCTAATTGCCACAAAAATATCCTTACTTGTACCTAAGAGAGACTTTCATGAGAGGGGAAGATAGTAAACTAAAATTTATAGATCTAAAGTTAACTACGTACATATTTATGCCAAGATCACATCTTCTGCTTGCTTTCACGGAAGAAGGAAATGGTATAAGGTTGATAATAGAATTGAGAAAAGAGATATGAGAAATCATAGAATCACAGAATCCTTGGAGTTATAAGGGAGCCTTAAAGGCCATGTAGTCCAACTCCCCTGCAATGAAAAGGGACACCCACAGCTAGATACAGCCTGGCCTTGAATGTCTCCACCAACAGGACTTCCATCACACCCTTGGGCAACCCATGCCAGTGCCTCACCACCCTCACTGTAAAAGACTTTTTCCTTATATTCAGCCTAAATCTCCTCTCTTTAAGTTCGAAAAATACTGCCTCTGTTTTTGGTATGTTGTAGTTGCAAAACAAAACACCTCAGCGATAAATGGATTTTTGGTTGAAATTCAAAAATGCATGTCAGAATCACTCTAAAATGGAAATATTCAGAAGATTAGCAAGTTGAGATGAACCACTGTGTTTGTTTTGTTACTCTAGATTATTCTCCTGAGTCTTCCTGTCATTTGTGGTGCGCTGAGTGCAAGGCTGGTGTTCACTAGCAGATATTTATTTAAACTTGACTATGATTGAGCAAACTTGAGATGTTTGACCAAACTCTCTGATATAGTTATCAAGTATTTAAGTCATGACTACTCCGTTTTACATGCTTGTGCTGCATGAAAACGTAATAGAAACATTTGGGGTGAAATACAATGTAAAGTTTTAATCTGTATAATAAGCAAGATGGATATAGCTTGACAGATAGTATAGGAAATACTATGAGCTGCTGCAAGAACATCCCCAAAACCTAGGTTATGAGTCTGGCCACACAGTTTCTCTGGCTTTAATCCCTGTTAGATTGTGTTTGGAAAGTCATCCTGGCTGCTGAAGAAAGGCTGGAGGAGAAGGTGTCCACTGGGTCAGGAGGCAGACAGGCAGAGATGGGAAGGCACTGGTCACTACACTCCTTGAAGCACATAGCCCTGTCAGTCAAGATGTTGCTAAAAGCAGTGAAAATATGCTTTTAGCAGAAGCATGAAATATGAACAGAAATATGAACAGAAATATGAACTAGATGGTGTTCTTGGTTTGATCAACAGAGGTAGAGAAAATGCAGACTATGCTAAACTTTACTGGGAATCAGCATTTTTGAATCACTTGAATGGCTAACAGGCGTTGGAGGTGGAAGAGAAAAATCAGATCTCACAGTTACTGGCAGATGTCACTGAGCCACCCACCTTAGGTGGAGCGAGAAATGCCAAGAAGGAAATAGAACCAAAGGAACAGGAAGTTGGCTGCATCTCTGTTCCCCAGAGTGACATCCCACACATGGTGTGGTGCCCTGCTTGTCCCTGCTAGTGAGATCCTGCTCCTCTGGATCCCACTCTGCATTGGGAGTGCAGACTTGCTTGTGCTATTCTCTGGCCTCAGAAAGATCTTGTATCCATCACCCTAACAAGCCTGTTTTTCTTAGCTTCCTTTTCACTTAGTGGGAAGTAAAAGCCATTGCTCTTCAGTGACTACTGAGAAAAGGATAAACATGGGTTGATGAAATAAAGTAGAAGACTGTCCCTTTCTATTTAGAGTAGTGATCTTCAACTCACGTAAATGGTGACAAAAAGCGTGGTTCTCCTTTTATGTCAGATTTTTTCCCTCAGTTTTCCAGATCTACCTCTCCTAAATAACCTGGCATTGGTATTTTTTGGAGAGTATACTGTAATTTGTTGGGTCACAGTTAGTTGGCTGCTTTCTCTACTCAACAAACTTGGACAAAAAGGTCCTTGTTGTCAGTGGGTATATAGACTTGACGACAAAGTGCAGGAAGGTTTAGAATGGCTAGCGATTGATGTTTTAATTTAAACTGTCATTTATTTATTTAATGCGTCAATAAAAGTAAAAGCTTAACACTGTGAATTGTTCTGTTAATAGTAATGGCAATAGTTTTCATTTTCAGTAAAATCTAGCCTTCTTCCTCTTTTTTTTTTTTTTTTACTTTTTTTTTTCCTTCTTTGTAATGGCTCTTTATAAGGGTTTTAAATATAATTGAATAAAATGTCCTGGTTAAAACATGACTGGTCTGCAAATAGGTTTAGCTGTTATGGTGTTGCCAGTGGAGAAAATTAAGAGTTCTGTTAAGAAATCAATGAAATGCTCCCTTAGCTGTGAAAGAAACCAGTGTACCACTGTTCCCCACCAAGCACTCCAAGCTGGTAATGCTGTTAGAGGCAGATGAGCCTGTCCTTACCAGAGGTGACTGCATCAAAGGTGGGAGAAGAGCTGGCTTCTCTGGGCTACAGCTGTGAGTTTTGCATGGAGGAAAACATTCCCCTAATATTTGACATTAAAACACTTCATTTTATTTAAGGACTCATAATGTTTTATAAGCGTTAGCTAATGAAGCCTTACAACAGCCTGCAGTGCACTGTAGGAAAGTGCTGTATGGAATTATTAATTTGAAGTACTGCCAGTTGGCAGGAAGCCCTGCAAGAATCTTCCTGCTGACCCACAACACGCAACTGAGAGACCTGCTTGGATATCTGCTTGGCTGCTCTCCCTTAACAAAAGCAGACAGACAGATCTCTCTGACACTGTGAAGGGGATGTCTCAGTTATGGTGTGCTCAATAATAACATTGAGACATGACTCTATGTTTGTAAAAATAAACTGGCTCCTCAGAAAGCAGCTATTGAAAGAAATATAACTGTGCACAGTGTTGCAGACCTGGACCTAAATGCTGACTTTTTGCGTCTCTGCTCGCCTCCTCCTTGCAACTTCTCTTTCAGCACTTTCTGCAGGTTTTCAGAAATGAAACAGAAGTGCTGGGTTAGGTGATAGGCAGTGAGAATTTATCAGTATAAACCAGGGCAGCACCGGTGATTGATGGGTTGATGGTTGGATCAGATGATCATAGTGGTCTTTTCAAACCATAATGATTCCATGATTTTATGATCCCATTTGTGAAGTTGTATTTGAGCGGGCTGCATCCACAGACGCTAGATAGATGTGCAGAAGGAAAGAGTGGGAAGAAAAAAAACACACACAAAAAACAGGTAACGGTATAGCTGAAAAGTGTACAGCAATGAAGAGTAGTAGTGGCAGCTAAAAAAATAACTAGCCAGGTATTTCAGTGATAAAACAAGAAAATGGTTTTAAAGATATTACAAAAGATAAGCAAGTCAGGGCATAAAAAGGCTTAGTACTGCCTACTCCTCATACAACACCAGCCCACTGTGCCTCTGGCAGCAGAGACAAGCATTTGCTCACAGGCAAGAGCACAATCTGCTGACTCCACAGACACCTGCAGGAAATCTCAAGAGTGGACTGGTCAGAGGATGGCCATGGTCATAGGTCTGGCTCCTGGTCACTTGCCTTGATGGCTGAATGATAAAAAGAGAGAATTGGGGGGAACAGTGTCTGAGCTTCACTAAATGCCTGGTGCATCTAGTTCAGATGCAGGGTCATTTTATTTCTGCTTACTGGGACAGAGTTGCAGCCTGGCTGTGGCCATGGCACTGCTTTCAGCATCAATATCCTTAGAAAAAAAGTGTACAGGAGTAGTGATGGTGATGGTGGTAGTGGTGGTGGTGGTGGTGGTGATGTTGATGGTGCTGGCAATGGTGGTGATTGTGGTAGTAATGGTGGTGATGACTGCTGCTGGGTTCCAGCAAAACACTCCATGTCTAGCAATCTGCACATCATGGACCATTCACTTTATGCTCCTATGTATGTAAATGGGTTGCCACTGCTGTTTTTCTGCTGTCAGATCCAGTCATTCAAGCTGCTGCCATGTCATCTTACTCACAATTTGTTTGGAATGCCTTTTAATCTGAACCTCCCTGCAGCAGCAGGAAGCCCCAGCAACTAAACCCTGGTTGCAAAGTTTGATAATCCATTTCACTTAGGTGAGAGCCTTGAGTTTTGCAGAGCTTGGTGAAACTTACCTGTGGGCTTTGATTCAGGCACATAGATGTGGGAGCCACCTGACCAGTTTGGACCTTGATGGGAATTTCCTGAGATATTTTGGGGCAGGGCACCCCAAAGTTAACAGCACACTGTTGAACATGTTCTCACACTCTGCTGTATTTTTCACAAGCTGCCTGGGCTTGCTTTAGATGTAATAACATGGATGTGTTTTTATAACGAACAGTTTGAGACACTTGGTACACTTTGTTTTTTCTCATTCAGTATTTCAAATAGGCATACCATTTCCAGCTATCATTATAAGGAATAATCCTTCAGGCAAATTAACATGCAATTTCTTTATTCTCCCTGTGAGTCTGGAACATCACAGTCTAAAATTCTAAAATGATCATAAAATTTTGCTCATCTTATCATGTTTATTTTCTTTTATTAGGACAGGACCCTCTGAAAAGCTTATTTTTATAGTTCTTCTTTCATTATGGTTTTCAGTGCAACACATTTTTCATAACAAATCCATCAAATTCAAACACAGATTTTTTTTATTATAATAGTTTTGCAGATAACTCACATTTCAGTGTAGCATCTAAATATGTGTACTGTGTATGTTTTGTTAACATATCTTAGAAGGGCACTTTGTTTAACATCAGTGACGTTTTCTGAGTTGTTCTGCTTTATTATCTGCCTGTATTCTCTATTTGCTTATTACTTACTACACATTAACTGTGTCTTCATTGCTTGTGGGCATAACTCTTAAGGCACTTTCATTCTAGACTTAATTTCTGCAGAAGATCTTTCTTGTCTCTTAATGGCCTTCTTGCTTGTCTTTGCCCCTTCTCTGGTGGGTGTGCATACACAATCATGAAATACAGCTTTCTGAGATAATGTCATGATGAAAAAATTTTGCAGGGATTTGATTTAGCCTTGTAGATGTGGATTCTGGCTAATTCAGATTTACATACTGAACAGCTACCTCTGAGGAATGAAGACCATCCTGATAATTTCCATGCCTATTGTGGCATCCCATTTGGGTTTTGCCTTCCCATATGGATTTTGCTTTCCACATGGGCCATCACTGTTAGCTGAGCAGCTCAGATACACACTGCTGTCCCTATGTGAAGTGGTGGCAGAACCTCCCGCTTGACCTTAAAGCCAAAATAGATTGTGTCTTACCACAGCGCTCAGCAGTATCTTGATTGGAAGGGCTTGATTCCAGCAGAAATGCACAAGGGAAGACATTGGAAACCACATCACTCTTTCTCTGCTCTGTATGAAAAGTCCAGCTGTAATTGCATGCTTAGTGATTACAGAACTTCGTAATTCTTCTGTTTTCAGATGAGAAATCACATCTCATTTGGCCAACTGTTATGGAATCAGAAATACAGCTGGCCAAAAAGAAATACAGCATTTGTACTTCAGTCTACATTTGTGTCCCTTGTCTTCACAGCAGTCTGTGTACTGCTCTCTTTTTGGAAGATTAAACAACTCTGAATGTGCCAGATGATGGTTAGTTTGTAGACTAAATTTTCAAGGAAAGGTACCTTGACCATCAAGCAGAGTGAAGCTGAGTTCTCCTATGAGTTTTGGATCTATTGTTTCCACTCATTTCCAACACTGTATTAAAATTTATTTGATATTCTGTTACAAGCTGATACTGCTTCATATTAAATACTGCAAACCTCATGGCATACGCCATTTTTTGACACTACATGAAAGAGATGCTGAGGCACCTAAGTGGAAATAAAGTGTGGGCACCATCTCTGTGCACAGGCTGGTTTTGTCAGTGTTGCAGTATGGAAGCTCTTGCCCTGGGTATAAGCTCTAGAGCAAGCCTGCTTAAGCATAACCCTGAATTGCACAGAGTGAAGATGGGGGAAATGAACAGGAAGAATGAATCAAAGCTAGGGAAACCAGGTAGTGTGATGATTCTGCAGGCCACAAATCCCAGTTAAAGCCTGGCTCAAGATACTGGGGCTTCAGCACTCAGCACAGCTGGAGATTAAATGCAAGCAGAACTACACTAACTCTCATGGGAAGAGGCATACTGCTCTTTCTAAGACAGTATCTGAGAAGAATGGTTTTCTAGTGGCTTCAGGAAACATTCCTTAATGAAGGCATATAACAGGAATTTCAAGGGATGAAGGCAGGCAACAGAAAGGTGAAAAGAACCTAAGAGGCCTATTAAAGTAGAAATACGTGGGAGGATGTTTTGTTAAGTGTCATCCCAATGCTAGAGAGATATAAAAACTAAAACATGCCCCCTTGATAAAACAGGTATAAGCTCTTTAATTGCACGTCTATATGCAAGTCTTTATATCCATACAATAAAATTTAGAAGAGATCCTGCAGAGCTAGCTTTGAACATGTAACAGAAAGCACTTTAAGATTATCTAGCTGCCTTGGATTTAAGTTAATCTTCTCTTAAATATCTAAATTTAGTTTCTGCTCTTCTAACTACTTTCCCCCTACTTCTAAAACTGCACTACCAGCTGACCTTCTTGTCAAGCTCTTGTCAGCACTGCACTGAATGCTGCTCATAGCCACCTGGGGTTTCTCTGTATTTTCCATATGGGAAAGTGAAGAAAAGTTAACTGTATAATTGTGTAAGTAGGAAGGGATCCTTAAAGGTCATCAAGTCATCTAGTCCAATCCCCCCTCAATGAACAGGGGCATCTCCAGCTAGGTCAAGATGCTCAGAGCTCCATTCAGCCCGATCTTGAATGTCTCCAGGAATGGGGCATCTACCACCTCTCTAGGCAGCCTGTTCCAATGCCTCACCACCATCATTGCAAAAACTTTTTCCTTATGTAGTGGTTTAACTTGGCGGTGGCTCAGCACCACACAGTCATTTGCTCACTCCCTGCCCTCTTCCTAGTGGAATGGGGGAAAGAATTGCAAAAAAAAACAAAACCAAGTAGAACTTGCGAATTGAGATAAAATGACTTACTAAGATAGACAAAAAGAGAAGGATTATAGTTATGACTACATGTGTATATACATACATACATACATAAATATATGTATATATATAAGACAAGTGATGCACAAGCAATTTCTCACGACTCTCCTACTGATGCCCAGCTAGCCACTCAGCAAGCTGAAGAGGGCCAGGTGAACTACTTTTTTCAGAACTTCTTCTGCTTGATATCATATGGTATGGAATATCCCTTTTGCCAGTCTAAGTCAGCTGTTCTAATTCTGTTCCCTCTCAGATCCTTGGACCTCCTCACCAGTCATTTGCTAAGAACTGAAATGGACTTGGCTTTGTAAAACACCACTTAGCAACAACTGCGAAC
This sequence comes from Meleagris gallopavo, assembly GCF_905368555.1. NCBI lineage: Eukaryota > Metazoa > Chordata > Aves > Galliformes > Phasianidae > Meleagris > Meleagris gallopavo. The sequence continues at coordinate 21,624,130 of NC_139435.1, forward strand.
ATGAGCGTGGCGTCAGCATTGTTTTTCTACTAGAAACAGAATACAGCATATACTAGACACCAATCTGTATTTCCCTCCTTTACTTTGAAACCATTTCCCTGTCCCTATCAGACCCTGCTAAAGAATCATAGAATCATGAAATCATAGAATGGACTGGGTTGAAAAGGACCACAGTGATCATCAAGTTTCAACCCCTCTGCTATGTGCAAGATCACCAACCACCAGACCAGGCTGCCCAGAGCCACATCCAGCCTGGCCTTGAATGCGTCCAGGGATGGGACATCCACAACCTCCTCGGGCAACCTGTTCCAGTGTGTCACCACCCTCTGGGTGAAAAATGTCCTCCCCTGTCTCAGTTTAAAAACATTCCCCTTTGTCCTATCACTATCAACAGCCGTTCTCTCTCCTGTTTATATGCTCCCTTCAAGTACTGGAAGGCCACAATGAGGTCTACCCAGAACCTTCTCTTCTCCAAGCTAAACAAGCCCAGTTCCCCCAACCTTTCCTCACAGGAGAGGTGCTCCAGCCCTCTGATCATCTTAGTGGCCCTCCTCTGGACCCGCTCCAAGAGCTTCATGTCTTTCCTGTGCTGGGAGCCCCAGGCCTGGACGCAGTACTGCAGATGGGGCCTCACAAGAGCCGAGTAGAGGGGGACAATCACCTCCCTCTCCCTGCTGGCCATCCTCTTTTAATGCAGACCAGAACACAGTTGGCCCTCCAGGCTGCAAATGCACACTGCTGGCTCATGTCCAGCTTCTCGTCTACCAGGACCCCCAAGTCCTTCTCTGCAGGGCTTCTCTCAAGGAGATCTTCCTCCAGTTTGTATAAAATCCTGTGATTGCCCCAACCCAAGTGCAGCACCCTGCACTTGGCCTTATTGAACCTCATTAGGTTTTCGTGGGCCCACTTCTCCAGTCTGTCCAGGTCCCTCTGAATGGCTTCCCTTCCTTCCAATGTACCATCCACACCGCTCAGCTTGGTGTCATCTGTAAATTTGCTGAGGGTGCACTCCATGCCATCGTCTATGTCACTGATCAAGATGTTGAAGAGCACTGGTCCCAAGACCGACCCCTTAGGGACACCACTTGTGACTGTTCTCCACCCTGACACAGAGCCATTGATCACAACCCTTTGGCTGTGACCAGCTAGCCAATTCCTAATCCATCAAACAGTCCATCCTTCAAATCCACACCTCTCCAATTTTGAGAGATGAGGGACCATGTCAAAGGCCTTGCAGAAGTCCAGGTAGATAACATCCACCGCCCTTCCCCCATCCACCGAAGCCATCACTCTGTCATAGAAGGCTACCAGATTGGTCAGACATGATCTGCACTTAGTGAAGCCATGCTGGCTGTCTTGAATGACCTCTTTATCTTGTATGTGCTTTAACATAGCTTCTAGGACGATCTGCTCCATGATGTTCCAGGCACAGAGGTGAGGCTCACCAGCCTGTAGTTCCCCGGGTCATCCTTTCTCCCTTTCTTAAAAATGGGAGTTTTCCCTTTTTCCCGTCACTTCACCAGACTTCACCAGACAGCCATGATTTTTCAAATATGATTGAGAGTGGCTCAGCCACCATGTCAGCCATCTCTTTCAGAACCCAAGGATGGATATCATCCAGTTCAATGGACTTAAATATGTTCAGTTTCAAGAGGAGGACTCGGACTTGTTCCACAGTTACAGTGGGACAGAAACCACTCCCCACAGCCCCCACACCTAAAGGCTTGCAGTCCTGGCAGACACGGGAAGCTTGACCACCTGTGAAGACTGAGGCAAAGCACTCATTGAGTACCTCAGCTTCTTATATGTCTGAGGAAGCCATCTCCCCGTTATCTTTCATCAGAAGAGGAAACTCTCCTTGGCCTGTCTCTTCTTGTCTATGTTCTCACAGGGGTTCCTCTAGTGTTGGAGAATGGCTGCGAGAGCAGGGCGGACAGGAGGCTGTGTACGAGCATAACTAGTGCGGCAGCACAGAGTGCATTCTCATGAGAAAGCATTAGGAGTTAAGAAAGGAGGCACAACATCCTTGGGCAGCATGTGAACAGCAGGCCGTAAACAGCAGGCCTACATCCGCAGCTATGCTCTGTGGATATGTGGGGGGCTGATAAGCGGATGAGCTCAGTGGCAGGTGTGAATGATGGCTGAACATTGGTTGAAGCTAAGCAGCCCACCTAGACGCCTACCTTGTGCTCCAATAGTAAGTGAACACATGTGTATTAGAATCATATATAAACTCTGTGTGCGCAACAATAAAGTGAAGCTTGATCACTCATATTGAGTAACTGTTGTGCCTCCCCGCTTGAGAACAATCTGATTAGGACGCTATCCGCGGCACTCTAGAACCCCTTATTGTTATCTTTCACATTCCTCACCAAATTCAGCTCCATCTGCTCTTTGGCTTTCCTAATCCTATCTCTACACACACGGACAACAGCCCTTGTATTCCTCCCAGGCTATATAACCCTGCTTCCACTTTCTGTACATTTCCCTCTTTTCTCTCAGTTTAAGCTGCAGGTCCTTATACAGCCATGATGGATGCCTGCGTCCCCTGCTCGACTTCTTCTGCTGGGGAATGGAGAGCCGTTGCGCTCTCAAAAGGGTGTCCTTAAAGAGCTGCCAGGTTTATTCTGTGCCCATGCCCTTAAGGACAGTTTCCCAGGGGATTCCACTCAGCAGTTCCTTGAGCAGCCAGAAGTTTGCTCTCATGAAGCACAGGGTCCTAACTCTGCTTTTCCAGGCCTGCATTCTTCAAGATCACAAACTCCACCAAGGCATGGTCACTACAGTGCAGTCTGCCTCCAATCTTAACCTCTCTAATGCTCTGCTCTGCATTAGTGAGCACCAGGTCCAGTAAGACTTCATCTTGGATTGGTCCATCTACTACCTGGACCAGGAATTTGTCCTCAACAAATTCCAGGAATCTCCTGGATTGTCTGCTACCTGCCATGCTGCTATCCCAGCAGATATCTGGGTGGTTGAAATCCCTCATTAGGACAAGAGCCCACAAGTGTGTCATCTCCCACAGCTGAAGCAAGAAGGCCTCACCAATAGCCTCCTCCTGATCAGGTGGCCTGCAGCAGACCCCCCAACCACTACATGCCCTTTGCTGGACTAATCCTTGATTTTTACCCACGAGCTCTTGACCTGATCATGGCTGTTCCTCTTCACAATCTATCCACTTCCTAACATAGACGGCAAATCCGCCAACCCTCCTACCCTATCTATCCCTTCTTAAAAGCCTGTAGAATCCTGAAGAGTCTGTCTCCTTCTTTCTTATAGCCCCCCCTTTAGGTGTTGAAAGGTGGCTCTCAGGTCACCTTGGAACTCTCTCTTCTCCAGGCTGAACAGCCCCACCTCTCTCAGCCGTTTCTTGTAGGAGAAGTATTCCATCCCTTGGATCATTTATGTGGCTTTCTTCTGGACACGCTCCAACAGGTCCATGTGTCTCCCGTACTGAAGACCCCACATCGGGATGGAGTACTCCAGGTGAGGTCTCACAAAACAGAGCAGAGGTGCAGGATCACCTCCCTCGACCTGCTGGCTACACTTCTTTTGATGCAGCTTAGGATACAGTTAGCTATATGAGCTGTGAGAACACATTGCTGGCTCATGTCCAGCTTTCCATCCACCAGTATCTCCAAGTTTTTTCTGTCAGGGCTGTGCTCTATCCTTTGATCCCCTAGCTTGTGTTGATAGAAGGTGTCGTTGTGACCTAGATGCAAGAAATTGCACTGGCCTTTGTTGAACCTCATGGGGTTCTCCTGGGCCTATTGCTTGAACCTGTCTAGGTCTCTCTGGATTGCACAGCCATGTTGACTGCACAGTGGAGGCAGTGCCCTCAAAACCAGCAAACAGGACATGTCTCTTAAAAGCAAGACATACTGGCTCTCTGAGTTTCCACTCTGCTGCTAACTCTATCCCCTCTCCCAACTGGTTTCTTCCTCAGCTCTTCTGATAATCAGGATTTTGTGTTTGGCTTGAGGCTAGAGCATGTGTCCAGGTACCTGAAAATAAAACAGGAGGAGCACTGGTGGTTTCTGTGGCCTGACAAACATGAAGGAGTACTTCTCTCTTCCAAGCTAAGAGAAGAGAAAGACAGAGGTTTGAGACCAGAGAGTAGCTATAGACATATAATGGATTTAGAACAATAATAAACTAATGTATGGGATGTGTACTCCAATTCCCCTGGCTCAGGACTTGTGTCTGTGACCACGATTTGAACAGTAATAGAAAAATCTTTGGAAGTTCATGGAAAGTGTCTTGGGAAAATGTGATTATTGAATCATGCTTGAACAAAGAGTTTTGAAGTGTCCTTCATTCTCTGCTTGAAACAGATCCATATTTTAAGTGATTGAACAGAGTGAGGGTCCACTTTTAGCTTCTGGCATTGAGTTCAGTCATGTGGTTGCACTCAGATTTTCACCTAGAACTATATCCTTCCAGTAATCAGAGGCTCCTGAATACAACTTCTTGGAGGATTCTGAATTAAACTTCTCCTGAATTGTGGCTTCTCTTGGGAATAGATAGGACAATGCACCTTTAAATCTGTTTTTGTGATTTTCCAAAAATGTTCTTCAAATTTCTATAGAGAGCTGCACAGAAAGGTGCCTCCCTGTCCACAATGTAGGCAAGCAAGCCCATGTTACTTATGTTCTTATGTATGAGAATAGATTTTTGATTAAATGATGGTGCACGTCCCTGACCTTGTTGTCCAGCCGCACTTAGCAATCAATGACAGTACTGGGTGAGAGGTTTCCTTCTGAATCTGCAGAGTGATGGTGGAGCTGAAGTACCTCTCTGGAGGAGCAGCTGGAGGCCCAGGAGATGCTTGACCTGAGTATAAAGATGGCACATGTGCACTGCCTGTGCTTGTGCCCACACTGCTGCCTTGTGATGACACTGCACCAGCCCCAACAAGAGGACTTGGAAGGATCCCCTGGAGCTGCTAAGCGGATACTGTAGAGATCTCATGCCTGAGTCAAACCATTAATGACCAGAGCTACTGACATATTTACAAAAAACCTATGACCACCCATCATGTTCACCAACCATGTGATTCAGAAACATAAAATAATGTAAATGGAGCACAAAATCAGGCAGAAATATCAAGTCTGGAGAATAAGAAGTGCCTGCTTATTAAATTGGTAGAAATAAATTTTTGCCATTGCTGAGGAAAAAGAAGTAACATTGCTGTTATGGATTTGCTAGAAATATGTTAGGATTGGCTCGTTTGTTTTGAAAATGCTACATTGTTTCATGGCAAACATCTGCTGGTTGCATACCTCCCTGAAGGGCTATGTCTGTAATAGTAGCCCTGCTTCTTTAGAAAGTGCTGGAAGAATCACGGGAGAAAATGCAGCTCACTCTTTCAGGAAGAGTAGTTGCCTATAATTATAAATTTTTAGGGGATTTGCTCCCAGAGGGACTGTGTAAAGGTTGGAAAAAATTCTCCCACTGAGCTACGGCAACTGGTTTAGTCACTAAGGTTGGCTTCCACTGCAACCATACTTTTCCCATAAAATGACCACAGGAGGAAAAAAAAAAAAAAACAACAAACCACCAAGATCAGTCAAAGACAGCAGAAAAAAAAATGGTTTGCATTTTTGCATGTTTCAAGAAGGGTAAGAAAGATGGGAAGTGTTACGGTCAACCAGTTTCCTAAGAGATAAGTAACAGTACTGTGAGAGTTGGGGACCAGAGCTGCCCAAAGTACTGCCTGCAGAAACATCTCCCTCTGTCACATAGGCAAAGGTATGTGACCCTCATCCTGATGGCAGCCTATCAGAGTCCTGAATCACCTCTTGGTGATACCTGACGGTGACATCCAGGGCAGGAAGAGCAGATATTGTCCTAATCCTGCTCCCCAGTTCAAGAACTATAATGGTAGAAATTGTAGCCTGAGAACCAGAGGATCCAGGTGGCAGGAGAGAAGCTGAAACTGAAGGCTGGGAGAGAGACAATATGGAGGCAAGGAAGGAGGAGGGGGCAGTGTCTATGAGTAGTCAAGCAAAAACACCTTGCTGACTCCTGAGACTGGGAGTTTGACTCCTGGTTGCATGTATGCAATGGCCCTTCCCAAATGAGCTGGGCTATAAGCAGGTATTCAGTGCTTGGAGTAGAGAAATGGAAGACAGCTGGATGGTCTGGCCATTTGTTTTGTCAGCTGCTTTCCCTTTCACTGCTCTGGACTTGCTTGCTACCAAGCTTGTAGTCCTATATAGGCACTGTTTATTGTCTTACTGATGCACACAAAAGAACATCGCTGATGTACATATGTAGCCTTATGGTTTAAGATTTATCTGGGTTTGGGACATGCAAAAGGAATAATGGGAAGAAAGGGGTTTAGTACCAGTGCTGGAGGAGTACCCTATATGAAACAGCATAGTCAGAAGTCAGTTCAGTCACTTTTAGAGACTGAGGAGATGCAGTAAATCCTCCCCAAAAATATGGCCTTTAAGCAGGGAATAATAACAAGCTTAAAAAAAATTAACAATAGATGGGTAAATACAGGGGAAAAAAATCCAGGGAGAGCTGGCTCAACACGAGATCCTGTAAGGAGAAGTCATGTGAGGATTTCCCGAGAGTGGGTTTTGGGCAAATCCCAGGCTGTGGTTAGAGCCAGGCTAGACCACTGCACACAAAGACCTGCAATGTTGTATCTCTCCAGAATAAGGCATAAAATGGGCAGATGGCCGTGGCTTGCTTCCTTGTGGTCTGGCCTGCATCCATGAAAGGTTAGTTTAGTGAAAACAGCTGCAGGGAAAGTTGGCTTCTGAATCCCGTGGGGAAAATGAATTCACTGAGGCCCCTGGAGGAGGAACAGAGCCTGATGGATGATAAAGGAATGGGATGACTGTGAAAACTGTTCATCTCAGCCCCAAATAAATGGTGATTATTAGGGAAAAAAAAACAACAAACAAACAAACAAAAAAACCCAAAAAAGTTTAATCTGCTTTGTTTGATCTACTTCATGTTCTATTTTTGCAAGCAACAGAGTACTATCTGGTGTCTAACCTTCCATTTAAAAATGTTTTAACACTGTTTATCTCTAAGATGAAGCATGAACATTCTGCTCACCAAGCAAGAACACAGCTCTCCTCCTGGGGAGATGTCCCACTTCTATCTCCTGGGAAACCTTGGCCTGCAGCATCACCTTCCAGAACCACGTGTCAGATCCATCTCAAGTCTATGGATTTGGCATAGTACGCCAGATAGGCAGATGAGAAGATGATCCCTTATCTGAAATGGCTCACCACTGTTGTTCTACAGACTGGGACTGAATGTCTATTCTGATGACACCCGCTGTGCGTTGCTGTTGGGATTCAAAACACTGGCCCAGGCTCAGGGCTGTTTGCTTGCTGGCATGGAAGATTGCTTTCCTTAACAAGGTAGGGAAAATTATCATTGGAGAAAATGGTAGCAGTTCCCACAACACATACCACAACCAGGGAGGATGGGTCGTAACAGCTTCCCTGCAGAAAGGTTCAAAGGTCTATGCTAGACTGCTTCCTATGGAGAAGAAGGCTCTTACATACTGGAATACTATTATATCTTTTAACAGTGGTTGCAGAGATGAGGAAGGGTATAAGTACTTATTCCCTTTTCTTTTTCATGCCCAGAAGGAAAATAAGTCTTAGAGCAAATAACTACTTCCAGAAGTCTGACCCAATATGTCTCTTTCAGGACATAAAGCAATCACTTGTCTGAAGCAAAGGTTGCAGAAGAACTGTTAGCTTGAAGCAGTTTAGCTGAACCACAATACATATGACCCTGCCAAAGTGTGGGAAGAGCTTGGAATAAACCTGAGCTTGTCATCTCCAGGAAGTAAAGCTTTCAAACTGTGGCCACAGACACTACAGGCCTGAGCAGCACAGCTCTGGAAGGCATAGATAATTGTGTTGGCAGATGCTGCTTGACTGTACCGCTGTCAGGTGCTGTCTCTAGGTGGGGCAGTGGATGACGTCTGGTTTCTCTTGTGTCTGGTTTTCTCCTGAAGATACTCACAGACCATCTGGTTGCTTTTCTGTTCCCTCTTCTTTGGCTTTTGGGGAAAATGTGGTGTTGTGCCCTTTGGGGCTGTACACATAGTATTAAACCAGTGGTCGAATGGAAGAACTGGAAAGTTTGATTAAAATGAAGTTGTGGGCTTTTACCACAACCTTGGCAGAGCTGGAGCAAATGATTGATTCTGTGCCTACAGAACAAGGGCTCCCTTTCATTCTGGACTTTGGTAGGAGGGCTATAGATTCTGGGTTAGGTGGGAGCCTAATAGAGGAGATAATAGGAAGTTGAAGGGGAGTGTTGCCTAAATGAAGCTTTTGGTATGGAATTACTGAATCATTTAGGTTAGAAACCATCTGCAGAGTGGTTTGGAAAGATCCTTCCACTCAGTCGTTAGGCAGGTGGAGTGTCGTACCTTGCTGGAACATGCTGATCTAAGTCAAAGCCTTTTTTTATTATTTTTATTGCAGAGTTCCATCACAAACAGACTAATGATCTTTGTTTAGAGGAAAAAGAAACAGTTCTTGGAGTGTCTGTACGAAACAACATATATAGAGTGTCTGTATATACATATGCATGTATGTATGCATAGCTCCTCAATTTAGCATATGGAGTTAAGATGGAAAAAGCTAATTTTGAATCAACCAACCTTGAAAAGCTTTTCAAAGACATACTTCTTAATGCAGAGCCAAAACATGAGAATCTGACCTAGGCTGCTTTATATATATGAGCAAAAATATTTACTCAGCTAGTAAGTATTTGATTAACCTTTGTTTATTGCTTCAAGATGAGAGACAGTTAAAATACAGGAACTCGTGGATTATATTTTTGCTTTTTGGCTAATTTTCACTTCCTCCACAGAAAAAAAAAAAAAGAGGCGTATTTAGGAAAAGAACATATTTCTTTCTCATCTCAAACTCAGTATTTCAAAGTCTAGAGGTGAACTTGAGAGATGTGGCTATTTGATTTATTCTGAAGAGTGAAATGGATGAGAGCTGCAGGCAGGCTGAGGCTGTATGTCTCATCACTGCCCAATGAGACAAGCACAGAATTGCAGGTAGAGCATGTGCAAACCTCCTGCTTTCTGAGTGAGAGCGAGACCTGGAATTTTTATTTATAATTTAAAACTAAGCAAATTCAGACACTAACCTGAGCCTTTTTGTGCACCTTCTGTTTCCAGGGCTTTACATACAAGATGTTTTACACCTTAAACTTACCAATTTCAAAGATCCTGTTTTTATGCTGAGGACTGCTGTTAATAAGACTTACTTGCCCAAGCTAGCTGCCTTCATAGCACAGGTCAGTGCAGCATCCCTGCCCCTCCACTCAGGGTCCTGATGTGTTGCTCTGAAAGGTGCTATGATTCTTTTCTTCCTGTGTAATCCAAATTAGGAATTATTTTGTCCTGAGTAATGTGGTGGAGGTGTATTCAAGTATGAAGGGTGTGCTGCTGGCTGCCTGAACCAGGCACTGGGAAAGGGGGGTCAGGAGGAGCCTGAGACCTGCTGGGAGGTACATTGCAGGGCATTAAAAGAAGCGGTAATTGCTATGCAACTTTGAAGGGCTGGAACGTCTTTCCTGGCAAACTAGATCAAGACATTTTATTTGGGTATGAATGTAGCAAGGTGTAACCAAGAAAGCAAACTTCAGAGGTTTAATTCTTCTTTATTTTTTTTTTCAAGTAGAATAATTTTGCTCAGTAAAGACAGACTGAGTTAGATTGTTAGTATGCCTGAGCAATTTGTTACTTGAAGATCATTCCTGCATCAGGATTGTCAAGGAAAGAGCACAGTGATGCAGTCCCATAGGCCCTGATCAGAAACAGGTTTTCTTGCTGTGAGTTATTTGGCTCCAGGGGCAGGAGGAGACTGTGTCTCAGCAATCCTGGATGCAAGGGCTCAAGTGAGGTCTGGAGGCATACAAGGATTTTGATCCCCTCCTGTTATATGTGGTTCTGTTCGGATTTCATCTGAGGCACCTACTAACAACTGCTTTTTTGCAGATGCTGTGCTACAAAATCAGCAGGTCTTAGGTGTTATACCTGGCATTGTCCCTGTTACATGGAAGTGTAGTGAAGGTGGGCATTCCTCAGTAGATCTGCTTCCAGATGGGGGCCCGTAGCACAGAGAATTGCTGCAACTTGTTCAACACCACACAATAGCTTAGTGGAAAACTTCAGATTTTGTTTTGAGATTTTTGATTCTCAGTCTATGTCTGCTCCCAAGGTAACAAAATATTCCTACATTTCCAGAGAGGAATGCACTGCTGAACAAGACCCCACAGAGAAATTCTGTTAAGACACTTTGACTGTATGATGGGAAACAGGTCTATTTTACTGTTGATTTTTCACATGTATAGTAGTAATTATCTAGTTTGCTCCTTATTCTACTCCTCATTTATTTAGTATTTGGAAAGCTCTTATTGAGTTCAAAAGCAATTTGGCCTGGGCCTGCTATGGTCTCTAGTTTGAGACTACGATCTGGGCAGTGGAGGATGGAGGTCAGAGCTGAGCTGATACAAGCAGGTTGGAGAGGTGCTGCTTCTGAGGAGCAAGCATTCAGACAGTGAACATTTCTGAGTGTAGCAGAGAAGCAGGTTTACCAGGACAAACAGCAAAGATATGCTTCTCCAGCACTCTCTGGTCCTCAGCTCACCTGCACGTGGTGTGTTTAGGAAGCAGCGACCCTTCTTGTTATTACTAGCTCTGGACTCCCTTGATTGGGCACTGCAGGAGTACTCCCATCCAGGAATGTGTCTGCAAGACTGCCAAGCAGGGACACAGTCTGCAAGAGAAACTTTGGTACTGTTCCCACACTACGTGTACTCAAAATGTAGTTTCAGTATCAATTCAGTTTTTACTGATTCAGTACACGCTAGCTGAATGTTAAAAGAACACAAGTGTAAACCTGATCTGTATGAAAGTTTGATCTTTTTTTTTTTGGTTGGGAAGTAGAAAGGGTAGAGTAGAGTTGGTGGGTAGAATGTGTTCCTCAAACACAGGAGTAGGAATTTGGGATCATGGTGGAACCTGAGTTAAGCACAGCGCTATGCACTACTTGCTGGGAGACCTCTGGCAAGTAACTTGACCTCCCTGTGCTCCAGTAAACCAAATTGTGAGTTTGTTTACAAGCTGCAAACCAGATGCTGCACCTGGGGAGAGTTGACTCAGGCAAAAAAACCTCAACCTCCATTTTCAAGACTTCCATATCCATCTCTGATCAGTGCTGACCAGACCACTAGTAACAGCATTTGAAGTTGCAGTGGTCTTTGAGACTAAGTTTTCCTTATTTTTTTCCTTATTAAATATTCTTCTGATTCTTTGGAGGATGGAAGTATATGGGTTGAATTACTGTCTTGAGGTACATTTCCCATCTTCCAAAGAAATTATTTAACACCTTGGTTGTAAGTCGGAGGATGGGATCATAATAATCAAACCCAGATGTCTGCAGAGAATTTCCTGCAGAGACTTCTTCCCTCAATGGCAGTTGTTAAGCCATATTCACCACCAGTAAAGTCCTACAAGCAGTCACAACAACTGGTCAGATCGTGCTTTGGGAAATAGTATGTGCTTTCTTCTTTCTGTTTTTGGCACTTGATGAGAAAAATAAGCTGCCTGCTTCTGATATGTTACTTCTTTTTGATTTGACAATGCATGTGTCTTTTTGGTTTTCAGCCCCAGGGGTCAAATCATCTTTAGGAAATTGGTGGACTATAGACTGCTGCAAGAAGTGGCTTGAAAGCCCACATTGGTTGTTGGTGAAGCACAGAATATTGGGCAGGGAACAGGAAAAAGCCCAGTCCTGAGAGGTGTGAGGGATGGTCTGCACATCTCCTCGTGCATCTTGTAACAAGACAAGCAAGCAGTGCTTTGAAAGAAAGCATTGAGACAGTGTTATTTCTGAGCTGATGTACCTGTGACTGTCTTCTCTTAGTCATGGTATTCTGGCCTAGTGTCAGAGGGATTCCTGGACTATTTCACCTGCATGTACAAATCATATGAATATGGGTTTTTCAGACTAGATGTTGGTATTACACAGCACTGAGCAAACCTCATGTGTGTTCTTGCTATTTCGCTTTATGAGTCTTGGAATGAATAAAGTGAAAATATGGTATTGATGTGAACACAGAAATAACCTCTTAGTCATTGTCTTTCTTCAAATATTAAAGCTATTGAACTAGCTAATTGCTGGATTATTAGCTAACTTTCTTATTTAGGGGACATATTTGTGTGACAGTTTTTTCCTACATTCTAGGTGTCAAGAGAACAAAGAAGATTTGAAAAGAAAAACTGTACAAAAAGTTTCACTGTGTTCTCAAGTTTACTCGTACTTTGGTCAAATACTGGAAAAAAAGAAAAAAATTCTCAAATACTGGACAGATCATTTGGACAGATCAGAAGTACATCTGTAAACAGTGGTGAACTGAATTATATGCCTAGAGTTAATGGAATCACAATTGCATACAATTAGTGAGATAACAGAATATATCTGATATATTCCTATATTTGGAATTCTTACAACTCTGTGATTTATAGTAATTGTGGACAAACTAAAAAATTAATATATGGGGCAGAAAAATTTTATGGAGAGGTTTATGAGCTAAACAAACAACACCATAAAGTTCACTCTAAGCTGGAGCTATTGAGAGTCTTTTATAAAACAGCATGATTTTTATTGCTCTAAACAAACAAATTTTGATCGTAGGACTTCTTTCTTATAAAGCAAAGCAATTACTACTCCAAATTAAATGAGCATGTGCTTATCTGGAAAAAAAAAGTACATATAGTGGTATGAATAGAGCCTGGAGTTAAAAAAAAAGAAAAAAGAAAAAAAGAAAAAAAAAAAAGAAAGGTAGCATTTAAAGCAAACCAAAACCAAACCAAAATAAAATGAGAGCTTTTTATTGTCATAATTATTACTATACCAATTTAAAACAAATTGGAAGGTGGTTTTTGGAATTACATCCCCTTTTTGTTTTCATGAAACCCAACATTGTGCAGGCTGCTAATTTTTCATGCAGGGAAATGAATGTATTTTATCAGGTGGCAGCCATTGACTTCACTCAAACTAAGTCTTGCCAGCTGGATCCCAGCTGTTCCAAACTATGGAGAGAAGTGATTCTCTGAAAAATGTGAGTCTTGTTCAAAAGAAGAGTCTTTGCTTTGGGAATGATAGCTAATTCTTTTGTGTTTCTTAATCCTTTCTGCCCCTAGGCCTTGCTCTAGGAAACACTGAGGTGTGTACTGAAATTCTACCTTGAGCCAGAAAAACATTTAAATGCATACAACTTCTTTTCCTGGGAAATGAAGGCACCATGTTCATTTTGTTAGATGACCCACTGATTTCTCTACTGAGAGTAGGTATGTCTGTGAGGGGAGAGAAATGCTGAGACATTGCTTCCTTTCATGTGACTCAAACGTGCTTAAATTTAAACACATGCTTAGCTGACCTTTCTGCACAGGAATGCTTTCCTCACTCTAGACCTTAATTACAAGCATATTTTTGGCGACTGTTTATATTTCTGATGTGAGCGAATGCCTTTGCAGGAGTAGCTTCTTCAAAGTATGGCAAAATGAGAGAAAGATAGTATTTGCAAATACCAGCTCCTCTAGTAAAAGAGAAGGACAGGCCTCTGTTAAGGCACTTATTTTGGTAGGAAGAACGTGTCTTGCTTGTGGGGTTGTAAAAATCCAGTTCACCTTAACAACAGTGGGTAAGACTGGCTCCTTATGAAAGTGCACTTAACTGTGCAAGCGTGAAATGATCAAACTGATTTATACAGGGCAATTTCATTTAATGGACAGCAGTTTGAGCCAGCTAAAACCTGTTGTGAATTAATTGATCATTGGAGGTATTCACATGCAAATTTTGCAGCTGTAGATCCAACTGGTTTAGGTGTTCAAGAGCTATTGACTGAAACATGAAAAATGCTGCTGCTTTTATTCTTAGATGACTTAAGAAAGCCCTTCACAGTTTTGGCCAACAACACGAAAGATGAACTGTGCCAGTGAAAGCAACAGCCCGCCCACCATAAACTGTCCAGACCAGATGCGATATATTCACCGTCTTTGCAGAGGTTTCCTCCCACCACAACCATTTTGTATTGCAAAGCTGGAGTCTGTTATTCATAAATTATTAGCTTGATGACACTAGAGTAAATTGTACCATTTCTGGATTAACCCCTTATACATCAGCTTGCAAAACTTCTGAAAATGCAGGTACATTTTAAATGATTTCAGAGGGGTTGAGACCCCATTTAATCCCCACTTTTAATTTCTTTTAGAGTGTTATTAATTAAAGGGCTCCACCGGAAAGGAACCTCTGTGTTTCCTGGCGACTGCACTGAGCAGTACCGAGTCATTTCCCTTTCCAGGAATATCTGTGAACTTAGTTATGTGAAGTGCTTATGCATAGCAGGTGTTATATTTAATATAGTGTCTCTCACTGAGAGCTGAAAAGGACAGCTTCTGTTTTTCTTCTCCTCCCCACCCCAGGCAGAAAAAATATCATTTTTTCCATGATGGCTTAGGAAACAGAGAGCAGGTTTTCCTCCTGGGCAAAGTCCATCTGTGTGTCTAGTGTGGATGGCTGCAACTGACCTGCTGGCCCAAAGCGAGGGCTGGGACCTCCTCCTGAAGGACCTGCAGTTCCCACCTAGGCGGAGTTGTCTTCCCTCAGGCCCCAGAGGGACATGATTGGTCCTCCTTGAGCAGAGCATCTGAAATGCACATTTGAAGTGCACAGCCAGCACGTGGCCATGGCCTCCTCTTGGTGGTAGTTGAGAGCTGGATGCCATTCCTGTCCTCTGGTCAGACAGAAGCTCTTCTTCTGTCCCTCCTTATTGTAGGACAGTAGGAACATACTGGTGGGCAACTCCATGTCCTGCAGATGTCATTCCTGCATTTCTTTGTTAGTGGTACTATAATTATGTACACAGCGATTAATGAGCTAAGAGGAGGCTTGCTTTGCCAGATCCTGGGCTGGAGGGTCAGGCTGGTATCTGACTCAGCTGCAGCACCTACAGCCTCAAGAAAGCCACTTAAAACCTCCTTCTCCATTTTCACACTGAGAGCATTATTTCTATTGTATTTATCTCACTGGGACGTTGTGCATTTTCTTTAAGCAGGTAGTATGATTGCAATGCAAATATTGTTGGAGGTTACTGATGGACACGGATCTCATCACAACTGTTTGGACTTCATCTCTTCCCTGTGGTGAGCTGCCTCCAAAATAAAGTGTAGTTATTGCTCTTATTAAGCATTGCACCCTAAGTGCTTTTTGTCTGGCACTGTATAAAAAGGCTCTGTGAGATGTAAACAGTAGCAGGATTTTTTTTCCCAGAGAGCCACATTCAAACCAAACAATGATGTACTGAAATTTTAAGAAGAGTTTGTACTCCAGCTTAGGTGATGGCAAGGGAAAGAGCTTTTCTTAAACAAAATTAAGCCTCAAAAATATCTCAAAGTACATAAGTCACTGAGATGATATCTCTCAGTACTTCTGTCAGGATACCAATGACAAGAGATTTGGAGCGGATCTGCCAAGACTTCCCCCTTTTCCGTGGACTCTGGAAGGCTTTTAAACTCAAAATTTAGTCTGAAAATATTTAAGCTTTTAAACAGAAAAAAAAAAAACCAAAAAACATTCAAAAGTGACCAGGTGAGGCAGAATAGGGAGAATAAAAGGATAGAATGGAAAGGTTGATGTTGTGCACTTCCCTTTTGCTTCCAAAGACTTGCCCATGGGGCAATCTTTGCTCAGTGGTTTGCTCACAGGACACCGGGCTCACTTCCTACAGTCCGAGCAGTGCCTCTGTCCCTAAGGTCCAGGGGTGTTACTGTCTGTCCCTCCTGGGCTCTTCCACCTTTCCTCTCCTGCCCCAGCCCATGGGGACCAGGAGAAAGAGTGGTCCATCCTCCCCTCCCAGACAGATGCACACTAACAGGGTTGAAGCAAAGCTGTGCTCCTCACAGCCATTGCTGTGCTCCAGCCTTGCTGGACAAACTCTGGCTCAAATAAAAGTCCTTAAGACCAATTTAGTAAGAAGGAGGCATTCTTTCTTTAATATGGTGCCAGATGCAGGAAGGGATCTTTCCATCTAATGTAATCTCATGCAACCCAGCAGAACAAAGGTACATCCATTATATACTTACCAAAATGTCACAGAGCATTACCTTGCTCATTTTCCATGCTCTTCATCTCTTCAGTGCAGGACAGTCCTCCAGAACTTCCTTTAAAGTGAGCTGTTTTTTGAAATTACTGTATGCAGCAATTCCAATAGCAATATTGTATAAATATATCTTGGACTAATTCAAGCAACTGGAGCTCCGCTGACACTGGTGAGATGGAGAAGCCACCATATAAACATTAACCACATCTGAAGGCAAGCACTATGAGCTCCATCCTGCTGACCCAGAAGACAATGGCAAACCTCCCACTGGCATCATGAAAAGCAAGATCTGACATTTAATACAATGTCTGGAGAAGCTTACTTATGAGGTCTCTGGAGAATTTGCAACAACATACATTTCATTCTTTCCTACGTGTGTCCAAATGTGAGATCACTTGTTCAATTACCCACATTCTTAAAGCACTTAGTGGGCAATGAGGAGAAAACAAAGAAGCGCTTGCATTTGCTTATAGCCCTGGATTTTTCCCCAGCACTAACACAATGGCACTAGGACATTTTGCTCTCACAGAAATGTACCGAGCCAACAGGAAAAAAAAGCAGCCCAGAACTGTGGCTGTAAAATGTTATTGAAAGGATTCATAATGAGCTCCAAGGGAGTTTATTGAATGGCTTTAGGAAAGCTTAATTCTTTAAAATCATTTTTGAGGTGAATATGTATTTAATTATATTTCAATGGTGTTATTTAAAGGCCTCCTGTTATTAGGGATTGTTTAGTGAAAAGTTTCCTTTTTTTTTCAAATGTACCTCTTAATTCAAATCTTTTCCTGCAATTTACTTTTGAGAGGGAAGCTGTTTTTTCATGCTGATTACTATTTCTATGAATCTTGGCCAGGTAAGAGAAAAAACATTAGGAGAATTTTATTTTGCTGACCTATTAGCTGCTGTAAATCTTTGGATGAAAGTGAGCATAAAGTGGTGCAATTAGTCATCATAAAAGGCTGTCCTTTCTGGAACATCTGTATAGATGTATGGAACACCTGATGGAAGCAGGACTTCAGTTTGGGCTCATAGGCACCTGAAGTGAGCTAGAGTGGTGTGATCCAAGGGCTGTGTCAAAGGGAGCCTCAGTGAGGGGCATGGTGCATAGCCCCTCACTCCTCCCAGCCCCATCACAATCACTTCCAGGAAATGGGAGCTGACTCCAGCCTCTCTCCCTGGTACAGCTGTGTCTTGGCTCCCTTCCTCTGTGCTGAGCCATGCTGTCTGTGGACTTACGAAGCATGACATTGAATACATGACCCTTGGCTTAAAAAATAAAGGAGTTACAGGTGAGGAAGGACTGCTAGTGAATGAAATTCTTAATGAAGACATTACTTCATAGAATCATACAATAGGAGGCTTGCCTGCCTGACAGCCTTGCTTTCCTTCGGCAAAAGTATCTCCATTTTGATCCTGTTGTACATGCTAACCTGTCCTGTGACTGGGGTACACCTCAGTTAGTGGAAACAAAGCAGCCTGCAGGGGTCACATACCTATAGTCTCCCTGTATAGATATGAAGGGATTACATGTCATTATTACCAAGGATCCCTTCAGGCCTAGACCCAGCTAGGCTGTCTCAGTGTGTGTGCCATAAGAAGGTTGCCACAGCAAGCCCTTGGGCTAAATCTATGAATGGGCAGCATACTTGTCTGGGTTTTGTAAGGAGCATTAGAAAGTCTGATTGGGAAACATTACCTGTTGTTTAGTCTCAGGCTGCAGTGGCAGAGTCATTCCAGCATATGCTTGACAGACCTTCTAATATTCACATTTAAAGAAAGTGAGGCTGTTGCAAAATCCTATTGCAGAAGGTTCCCTTGTGCAAAGAAGAGGGATAGTTCCTTACAAGAATTGTCAGAAGATTGTATCCCAGACTCAAGCACGCTGCTGCCTTGGCTCAGCTTCTCTGCCCAGTTTAGCAGAGATCTCTGACCCCAGCGATTTTCCACTGCAATTGCCAAAGCAATTTGAGAGTGGAATATTTTGCAAAAGTTTTGTGACAATTGAACTTTTTGTGAGAACAGCAACTAGTACTTTGGATTAATGACTACTGTGCTTGTATTTTTACTGCTAATTTAACTAGTTCCTTTTGAGTTCTGTGTACTTGCACAATATGTACGTAATTTATTTTTGCCCCCGCCAAGAGGCAATTACAATGTATCTCAGATAATGTAGAACACAATGAGGACACAGCAAAGAATTCAAAGTAAAAATTATACAGCATAAAACTGCGGCTGCAGCTTTAGTCATAAAGTTTTTGTCAGTTTGTACAGTTTGTCATGTTAGCCAAGAAATGAAAACGGAGTTCACAAAATGAGTTGGAAGAAGCACACTTTCAGCAGTGGAACAAAAAGCAATTCTTAACATAGCTTTAATCTTCAGCCTGTTGTTCATTTGTGGCTAGTATGCTGCAAGTAGTAACCTACCTATGCCTCTGATCACCTTATTTCAAATGACTTCAACTGTGCATTAAGACAATTCCTGGGATGAGAAAATATTTTGCCTTTATTCCCTTGATTATAGGTGCTGGTGTATTCTATTTTCATTCAGGCTTTTGGGCATGAACTAACTCAAGCACTCACAAGAGTAAGATTCCCCAGTCAGGTCTTGGGAAAATCAAAGAGAAGGCTGAGGCTCACATCTTTCTCTCAGGCTTTT
This sequence comes from Meleagris gallopavo, assembly GCF_905368555.1. Taxonomy (NCBI): domain Eukaryota; kingdom Metazoa; phylum Chordata; class Aves; order Galliformes; family Phasianidae; genus Meleagris; species Meleagris gallopavo. The sequence continues at coordinate 21,642,956 of NC_139435.1, forward strand.
TTTTCCCAGGCTGCTGAAGACTTTCCTTTGTCTCTGGCAGGTATTTTCTGTTCCTCTGATAACAAGAATTGTCTCTCAGCCTCCTTGCTGTTAGGACAGTATGGGGCAATGCAATCACTATGACATGTACCGGATTACTAGCAAAACACCCTGGCTTTGATGATTAGATTTGACTGTGGATGTGCCACATTAAGAAATAAACTAGTTTCTGTCCCTCTTCTCAGTACAAAAGAGTAAGTGTCAGCCACATGCAGTGAGAGTCTTGTCTGCCCTCAGAGGTCTTTACCTTTTCCATTTTTTTTTCCCAAGTCCTTTTAGCATTTCAAAAGTTCTTTTGATTTACTGGTGAATACAATGGCCTTTTATTTGCCTACACCTTGACTATAATGGAGTTTGTTGGAGTGTTTAAAGGTTCTTTCCCCAGGGCATTTGTCATTCCTCTGCTGGAGACAATGTTTGCACAAGTTCTCTTTCATCCTCTTTCCCATTATCTGTGATTTCTGCAACACTGTGAGATCTCTTACACAAGATCACCACTGGTACAAAAGCGCCATGTATCATTCTGAAAGGCATTTCTTGTCATCTCTTACTTGGTGTTGGGAAGGGCTCTTGGCACTGTTCCTGGAAGTCATATAACCTCTTGCAGGGCTGGTGTTGTGGCATCAGCCTGATGTCAGTACATGCCCTTTCGTCCGTGACTCTTTGCCACGTGCACCCACACCTGCTCTCTGTACCAGTGTGCTGAATAGTTCTGAAACTTTTCTACCACAGACTTTGCAAATTGGCATAATTCTCCTGTAGTTTAGCATTCATCATTTTAAAACAGTTACTGGAGCCGATGTAGAAGCCAGCCGTCAGAGCTGTGGATGTGGCTGGGTGCCCTTTGATCCCCAAGCACTTGGCAAACTGGAGATCTCCCTCATTGAGTTTCACATTTTTCTGCTGCAAGTTACCATCTGTTCTGCTCTCCCTGCAGGCTTCAGGAGGCTGCAGGGATGCTGAGCGGTGTACCCCCAGCAGGAAGGGGCTGCCCGGGGCCATGCACAGCCACACAGCAGGACCGCAGCTCCCCTGGATAGGCAGAGCTTGGCAATGTACTGCTGCTGTTGTAGCAGCCAAGTTTCCTGCTGTTCAAAAGGGTCAGTTATTTCTGATTAAATTTGAAGTGAGAAGGCTGAAGGCTCCAGAAAGAAAATTAGCTCCCCACATTGCTAAACAACAGTGTGCTGAGAAGAGAACTCTGCAGTGCTTTGAGCTGCTCATCTGCCTGTTATCCCAGCAGAGACCTGGGCCCAGCAGTATAAGGAGCAGATTGCTTTTTAATGCCTTGGTATCATTCACACAGTGTACAGAAAGAGTTTTTGTAGTGAATAGATTGCAAATCTATCAAACCTTTTCTCCACTTCCTCGGTAACATAGATCTCTATCTCCATGCACCTGCAACCTCTTTTCTTACCACTGCAAAGCACAGAATATATCCAGCCTGTTTCAGAGGCTTCTGATTTCAACTGCTGTGTGCATGAGTCATTTGCACACTCCCATTTCAGTGTTCATTTCTTTTGGTGGTTCTCTGTGCCTGTAGGAAGCACTTGGCACCTCAGCCAGAGGATGTTCCTAGGAGATGGCCAGGAATGCTTGATGGTTAGGGAGACCTTCTGTGCTGAGCCCTGTGCAGCTTAGACCATCCTCTGCAGAAGGCTGCAGACCAGAGGCATTGCAGCTGCAAAGCAATGCTGGTGACAGCTGGAGCAATGGGCTCACAACGGAATCACGCTGAGGCATCATGCATGCTATCTATGATGGTGAGCACTGAGTGAAAGCTGGCTGGTTTTATAACCAACTACTGGAATCTGTTCCACTTGAGAACTGCTTGTGGCTGGGTTGGCAGTGATAGTGTGTTACCATGTTCCATGTCATTCACAACTCTATTTAAAACTGGTGATAAACACAGCTAAATAAGAAAATCCTTCACAAGTGACAGAGGTTCTGGAATGTCAGGTCCTACCTCTGTACAGTCTACAGAAAAGAGAGAGCAAGGAAAACCAAACACTTTATTTGATAGGTGGAAGGGTGCAAATAAGATGTATAGGAGGAGAATTTCTTAGTGTTGGTGAAATAGTGAAACACTAACATGAAGTTAGCAGCCCTCCAGGTAGGCATTGCGGTTAACAGATTTTGTGTGTTCTCATCTATTTTGTTTAAATACCATATTGCATTTCTTTCAGGTGTTCTCTTCGTGTATTTATTCAAGCTTGAAACTAGAATTAAGGTTCATTTTTATTCAGTAAAACAATGGCAACCCAAGTGAACAAACTGAGCAAGATCTATGGCTGCTGGGGTCCAGCCAGGTGTAAGAAGTGAAGAATCTGGGAGCTGTCAGATGTGTGCCTTCACTTATAGCCTCTAGAGAAATGAGGTGAAAGCTACAAAGTTTAAATCTTCATCTTTGTACTTGTGATCAAAGTATCAAATTGATAATGTCATTACTTTTCAGGTCAGCCTCTCAGGAAGGAAGTAAGAAGTACTGATTTTAGTAAAATTTTGCCACCAAGTGAAGGGAAGCCTCTAGGTTTACTTTATATAGTTTTTATTTTCTATGAAATCTCCAGAAATAACTGATGACTAGAGGCTTCAAACATTCTTCAGTTGTAACCTGAAATGTTTTTCAAGAAATCCTGATAGTTTGGGTGCTACTTGACAACTACTTTCTGAAAAATAGAGCTTTCAAAAATGTTTTATGTTGTGGTGAACACACTGAATCTTTAGTTCCCTTTTAAAATCTCATCCAATAAAATGAAAATAATCTTTGGCTCAGTTTTGGTTTTCTTATGTTATCCATGGACCAGATCCTGTTTCTGCTAATCTCTGTGTCAAAATGTCTATGGAATTTTGGCACTACAATTGACTCCTAATTTTGCAAGAGTTATCTGCAAGGGATCAGCATAATTTACAAAAATGTAGTGAAACTTTTTTTTTTTTTTTTTTTTTAATTATTGGCTCAGTGTACACCAATTTTGTTCTCTTGCCATCTTTCCTTCCCTGTCTCATGTTCTGGAAATGTAGCTAAGCTGCTTATAAAAATTTTCTCATTCATCAGTCATTTATTCCATTGCTTTCCTCCCTCTCCTGACCCCAATAAGTTGCTTACTTCATACTTTTATTTTGAAAAATTGCTTCTGCACAGTAAGAGCAACTTCCTCTGATTTGTATTTCTGTGGAGATTATCAGCATGATTCAAGCATGAATCAAGCACATCAAAATAAAAGCTTGGCCTTATCTTCTACAATCCAGCTGTTGACTAGAGATTAATGAATGCTTTACAGGTCTTTGAAGCCACCACTTGGAATTCTTTTTCTACCAATTGCAAGTGTTCACCTCAGAGCTGATGATAGCACTATTGTTTTAATGAAAGTTTAGTTCACCCTCTCGGTGAGCACATTTTAACTTTATTGTGGTATTTTGGGGAGGCAGAAGTACTTGAAAGAAATTACCCTTGGAAACCAAAGTGGCAGACAGAAGCCCACGTCCTATTTAAGTAACACTTTCCTACAGCCTCTTTTCTCCCTGCAGAGCAGCTCATAGTCTGTTGTTTGCAGGACAAGAAGAGAAGAGGAAGTCTACATTCAGAAAGGCCCTTAAAAGATCATCGAATCCAACTACCTGATCATTTTGCAACTAACCAATAGTTCAAATGCGTTACTGAGGTCATTGTCCAAATGCCTCCTGAACACTGACAGGAGAGAGCCCAGGGAAGCACTGGGAAGCACTGGGAGGCAAGAGGAGTGCAGTGTCTGATGAGCAGGTGAGTGCTCATGTGCTTGCCCAAGAATCTCAGGCCTTGAGAGCAGTGGAGTTTCATGTTTATTTAGGAAATGAGTAAAGCTTGTTGCCTTGGGAAAATGTGGCTATCCTTCATCCATCAGAAAGGAGAAGAGTGGAAGTGACTCACCTGCTAGTGCCTGGCAGCAGGGATTTAAGAAGACATTGGTTATTGCTCTGACTTGCTGTTCCTCCAAAGGTACCTGTCAGACGCAGGCTGACACTTCAAGAACAGAGAAATGTTTGGCACTATCTGCTCCTTGAGAACACATTTTATCCATTCCCTTTTCACACACTTGCTTTTCTCTCATGAGGATCTGTGTTACCAAAGGTTTCCACTTTAATTCTTTACAGCAACCAGCAGAGCCCAGGTGCTACCTGCAGGCTTTGCTGTTTCCACATGTTTTCCCTGCTTCCCTTGGTATCTATAAGAGCTGCTCCAAAAGTAATGCCCCCTATTTTATTATGCTGGCTCATGACATTAGGGGCAGATGTTGGTGGTACGGCAGTGGTATGGCACCTTCCCACCGATATGCCATTCCATGTTGTTGCTGTGTGACAGATGGCAGCCAAGGGGCAGTCTGACAAGATGACGTCTGACATGGAAGTGCGTATGGAGCAAAGGTGTGACACTGAATTCCTCCATGCAGAAAAAATGGCACCCGCTAACATTCATCAATGCTTGCAGAGAGTTTATGGAGATCAAACAGTAGATGTAAGCTCAGTGAAGGGTGGATGGTGCATTTCAGCAGTGGTTGAAATGACAGTTCTCCTCTGGTGCAGATTTACGCAGCAGTTGCACTGAGGGACTCTTTTTCTGACTTAACTTGTGTGTTCAACACAGCAACTTTTAACAGCTCCATCAAACTATTTTTCCTTTTGAAGCAATCAAGAGATCACTGGTCTTTTTGATTGTTGTTTCATTGTTGTTAGTTTTTGATTTGTCAGTCCTAAAAAGACATCATTTCCTCTCCAAAACATTGCAAGAAGAAACACAATGTAGTTCTGTCTTGCAGATAGAAAGTTAAGTAGCAGCAAAGCTACAGAGAGTAGTAGAGGGGTTCAAACTGTAAATTCTCAAAAATCACTGTCCTAAACACATCACGAGCTAATACTGAAAGTCCTGGCTCCCTCCTTAGCTTCCCAGTAGATGCTGGGAGAACTGCGGTTCAGTGTTGTCTTCTGCAGAAGGCCTCCACGCGCTCCAGCAACCCCAGTCTGCATCCTTCTGCATCTATACAAGTTTCCATTTTAAACCTTAATTAAAATGCCACTCCTGAACTTTTCTCCTTGCCTATTCTGTCCATAAAAGCAATCAGACTTCCCTGGAATTGTATGTGCTTTGCAGATTGGTTGTTTGAAGTTGCAGATAGGACCTGTGGTTTTCTGTAGGGCAGGAAGACTTCTGTGAGGTCTGTTTGGAAAATACAGTCACTGCTTTCAGATCTGCCCAGGGTGATGTTTGAGTCATTGTCCCTGGAGGTGTTCAATAAATGTTTAGATGTTGTTCTAAGGGGTGTGATTTAGTGGGAAAATGGTGGTGGTATGTGAACAGTTGTACTAGATGATCTCGGAGGTCCTTTCCAATCTTGGTGATTCTATGATTAGTTTTGATTAATAAGGACTGCCCTTGAAAAAAAAGGCATAACTGACTTCACACAAAAGCCCTTTCCTATATTTTAACAATTCCAGTAGTGTCTCTACTTGCCTGAAGATTCCCTGAAAAAGAGAATCCTCCAGTTTCTGTCTTTACGACAGAGAAATAGTTCCTGAGTTATGACATGTAGGATAGTTGGGTTCCTTCAGCCCTTTCCTGCTTTTCTTATCAGCTCATTGACTCTCCAGTGCCCCTAAACTATTACTAGAAGCATCATCAGCTTGATGAAGTCTATGTGCAATGCGAGTTTAAAGCAATGACTATTTTAGTACATATACTACAATCCTGAACTCTGTATTTTTAAAATATTTGCATTAATTTTAGTTTTAATGTTTCTTTAGCAAGAAGCAGGTGAGTACTGCAAGTCCTCTGTTTCATTTCCTTATTAACTTCTAAGGTTTGATTTTTTTCTTCAATAATTTCATCTCTATTTCTAAAGCTTGTATCTAGATAAAAATGGGGGTATTATCCTGCAGGGTGTTAGGCCAGTCTCTTTTCTTCTTGACTGTTGCCTGTTGAGCTTCAGAGAAAGCCTTAAGAGAGGCTTCCTTCATGTTTTGTACCTCCTGCTAGCACCACTCAGCTTTGCAAATTCAGCATTTGTATCCTTTATTGCCTGGACTTCTTTGTTCCCAGCCAACAGGCTTGTGCATGAGATCTCTCTGGCCTTTGGGGCTCTGCTTCAGTGGTTTTGCCAGATCACTCTTACTGTTCCAAAACCTGGGAAAGTAGCACTTTTTGGACTACTGAAACTTGTAGTTCATGGCAAGGGCAGCATGAGGATTAAGTATGCAGACACGTTTTCTCAAACATTCTATTTTCTTTAGCAAATAATAATAACAAAATAGACAATGGCAGTAGGTGAAGCAATAACTTCAGATTGAATGCATTAAACATAAAAAGTCACAGCAGGTTTTCTATGTCAAAAATAAAGCAGAAAATTTACATGGACTGTATAAATATACAAAGCAAGAACACTGCAGGCGAATGCTTACAAGACAGATATTTAGCCAGTGTCATTGTGTTCCAGAAATCTGAAATGCCAAACGAAAAGTCCTGCATGGTCATTAATTTTGTCAAATGCTGTGAGACTGCAGAACAGCAGTAAGTGAGTCAGAGCTGTGCTGACAATGAAGACAAGCAACACACCTACCAAATACTGCAATAGCAGTTTTATCATCTTCTTGTTAGCTGAAGTCCATATTATTGTTTTCAATATCCATATAATTATCCCATGTGCATAGATCAACTCTTTCACCATCCATTACTTCAGGGAAAGCTTTCCCATTGTATCAGTACCAAAACAATTGCCAACCTCTCACTTAGAGGTGAAATCTCACCTCTGTTTGCCATGGCTTCACCTAGTCACCATACCACTCCCATGAGCATGCCTGACATCGGAATGGGGTTTGGAGTGGGGACTTATTCCAGTCACACAGAGCACATGCAGGACAGATGCTATTCCATGCTTTGCCTACCAGATAGATTCAGCCCTTCACAGTAGCAGGATTGACAAGCTTTTAGAGAGTTTCTTTTCCTACTGAAGATTTTTGAACATCCTTGTATTTTCCATAAGGTCTTCTGATCTAGGTGGTAGCTGAGCATTGCTTTCCTTCAGTAACATTTGTGTTTTACAGTTTCATGCATTCTTCTTTAAGCTGTCTCCAGGAGGTAACACATTGCAGACTAAGAATATTTTATGACAGTTGATACTCTGTTTTGAAATATTCCACAGATACAGTTTTATTAGTATCCCTAGTTTTGCCTTGGAAGATTAGAGGTTTCTAAGATGGGGAGACTTTGGCCAAGCACTGCAATTTTTATTCATTTATTCTGTCTCTCTAAATAACTTAGAATAGTTGTGTCTGCTCTTGAGCTCAGCCCCCTTAGTATCTGGGTGCAACCATTCTCTCCTAGCAGAAGGCAACCTGGATAAGCAAGTTGGTCATATGGGAAGGATGTCCATGCTTATAGCTTATCAAAGAAAAATCATCCTCTTTGACACAACAGATGCTCCAGAGCAATACAGCTGTCTGAAGGAATGAGATTCATGTGATAGCTCTGATCTTCTTCCTTTCCCTCTGCAAAAACTTCTCCCTTATTTGAAAAGTCAACTAAATATAACCGCCAAATATAAGCATTCTATAGTTTTGTGCAGTGGATAGACGTATTCTTCTAGGCTCCTTCTGCACTAAACAAGGAGGGCAACCCAGCTGGGCTGCAGCATCTACTGCAAGTCCCTGTTTCTCTCTGCTCTGTCTCATTTTGGAATGGGACAGGAGGACACATAAAGTGGGTGGAAGAAGCCTTCATTTTGGCCACAATAGTGAGCACAAATCCTTCAGACCACTGAAGAGGTGGCTGTCAGATGTCAGATGAAATGAAAGTCCATCACCTCTTCTTCTGGATGAGTGTTTTGATGGAAGTGCTGCTGGTTTGGAGTGGCACCTGGGGACATATCTTGGAAGACCTCTGTACATGTGCACCAACATGGGTCACTCTGGACTGCAGTGCCTCAGAACAGGGGCAAGTGCTGGCTTGCCTGGACCAGACACAATGCAGCTGTAAGGGACAGAAAAGCTTAAAAATTACAGAAAATTTACTGGTAAACAAAGAACAGGCTCTCGTTGGGATAAATAAAGACTCAAGGACTGTGTTCTGAACTCAGTTCTGCCTCATTTCTATTCCAGGTCCTTATGTCCTTATCTGGGCTCTTCCCTGAGTGCTTGGGTTTTAGGAGTTATACTATTAGGAGTTTTGACTATACAAAAAAAGGAAATGATGTGTCAAAGCCAACTACTGCAACTCCAGCTAGGTAGCATTGCACTGTCCTGTGTGACCTCCCTCCCCTCCTCTCCTTTGCTCTCTACATTTATATTACCTTTTTCTTTCCTGCAGATATAACTGACAGAGATGGGTACTAAGGAAGACATACCTTTTTTTGTTCCAGAGTCATAAAAATAGTTTCCTTGATTTTATTAGCAGTGCATGGATGTGAGTTCAGCCTTCTCTCCAAAATAGACAATGAGCAGGAAGTACTCAATTTGGCAATGCATTTGGGGTTAGAAACATTGCTGCTTTCAAAACATTTCACTAGAGTCATTAATTAAGTGCTAGAACAGAGAACTTCAACCAAACAAAACTAGGGGAAATTACATTTCTCTTTCCTGACCTATATAAAAAGTATTTGTGCTTAAATCATATTGAAAGCTTTAAAGGGACCCTGTTCCCAGTGGAGAATGCAGAAAACATAAATGTTTTTTTTTCTGCAATAGGTTTATTAGAAGGATGTGGCTGTGTTTTCTCTTTTAGGAAATGTTTAGTTTACAAGAAGAGAGTCTGAGCAAGAATAGTGCAGATATGGAGTTTCATTTTTCAAATGCAACAAGATGAACCAGGAAATGTTCCCCTAATGACCAGGCTTGTCCTGTCTTAGAACAAAGATAAACCCTATTTCTGTTCAGTGCCAGTGACTAACAATGGGATCAATTCCAATGCCTTACTCAAAATTGTTGGGGAGTAACTTCAGTCTGAGACACAACAGTCTGAAAGACCTGGGTAAACAAAGCATCAGAGCACTGAAGAGCATCAGTATTCCCTGTCTCTGTTATTGACTGTGATTTGATAACCACAGCCAGAGAATGTGGCTTTCATTTGACATGTGAAAACCCAGTAACGGAACCCAAATAAGGGAAGGTCTCAGCAAGCATTGCCTTGTGCTGGAGCACAGCCAGCCCAGCACTCCTGAGTCCATGCAGATGTTCTGGCTCACCGTGGGGTCTCAGTACGTGTCTGCTTTGCTGGATGCCCTGCTACTGACCAAGCCCTGACCACAGGACTGTGAATGCTGCAGCACTCAAACACCATGACACTGTTTCTGTCCTAAAATATGACACATTCCCCTTCACTGCCAAATCTGCCCTACCTGATAGGCATTATCCTCAGGGCCCACAACAGATGCATCCTCAGCTACAATCTGCAGCTGACTCTCTACCTCTTTCCCCTGTGTTTGCTCACTGGTGTGGATGTGGATGATAGGTCAAAGTATGTTGCTTTAGGAGCTGAATGCCTCCTTCTCAGACCATGACCATGACCATCTGTTGCTGGTGCTAGGAGGGATGTTGGCCTCTGAGAGTTGCTGCTCTGATGTTTTCTTCTTTTACCCTTCTCTATTCCACTCCAAACTTTTCTGTTCCTTTTCTGTTCCTGTTTTTTTTTCTTCATAGAGAAGTGATCCTCAGCTGCAGCTGCCTTTCCCATATGAGACAATTTGTTCTTTCACTCTGTTTTCATTGATTACTCATCCCTTTATATAGCCTACTTCATGAGTCACTTTGCCTACCTACCTGCAACCAGCTTGCTGAGCTATCCATCAGTTCTTTGTTCTGCAGCAATTACCGGTCTTTTTATTCTGGATTTTTCTCCTGAGGACTCCTCCTATGCCAGCATACTTCATTAATTTCTAATTTTGCAAACCACAAATTGTGACATAGCTGTGGGAGCTGGAAATGGGAAAGACTGCATATCCTCTCCTAGAAGTATGCACAGGAAGTTGGAAAGAGACTAATGCTGACATTGCCAGCAAGTCTCCTATAATTGTTTCTTGTGTGATTTAACCAGCCAAATTTTTCTCTCATGTACATTTGTTAATTATAAAATGGTATAAGTGGGCTCAGTGGCAGTTGGTTATATAGGCGGACCAGAAGATGGGAAGATTGCCTAAGATGGGAACAGACTAAATTCTTCAGATCTTACCACAGCCAAACAAGGTGTTAGGAGGTCCCAGACATAAACTCTGTCGTGCTTATACAGAGCTCTGCTTTTTTTTTTTTTTTTTTTTTTCTGGCCAGTCTAATTCCATGCTATTTTCTTACATGAACATCTCTTAATGCTGCTTTGAGATCAGGAAGTAAGAAAGCGGAAATCTGTTGCTTGTGTGTTACACGCTATTTTATAAATATTCACATGAAAGATTTGTTCTGGAATTAACTCTTGGACAGTGTCAACTTGACATGAAACATCTAATCAGTGAGCTATGTATATGTCTTGCATAGAAGATATCTAAAATTATCATTATTGTTTGCAAGTGGGAAGAATACCAAGCAGGTCTGGGGCACAGGAGCAGCAATACAGGATTTCTGTGATAAGAACAGTGTGTGCTGCAGCCCTGAAATGAAGCTTAATATAATCTCAATTGACCTTTCTGTCTCCTCATCTACGGGAGACCAAGGGGAGTTGTTTGCTTCTGTTGTTCCCCTGGATGTTCTACAATATCAGAAGAAAAAATGCAAACTTGTTTCTGTTTGTCATCTGATCTCAGCAGGGAAGGGTACACTCTGAAAAAGCTGATAAGCCAATCCTTGATGATGCAGCTGATCTCTCTGGTATACCTTTCAAGAAAACAAGTCCATGCGCAGTCACCCAGACAGAACAACTCCATTCACAAGCATGATCAGGGCATTAAACTCTTCATACATATGCTGGTCAGAGCCTTCCGTGTCAGAGGGGAGCTCAGCACCCATACCGGAGGGAGATCTGATCCCTCTGAACATCAGTGTGGGTGGGCATGGGTCTGTGCCTCATTCCCCCAATTGCTGTGCTTTGTGTAGAACTTATTTATCTGATCTTTCAGGACTTGTAAAGTCACAGAATTCACAGCACTCCAGGGTACATTCTTTCCCTGGCATGTTCTATTGTACCAGAAATGCTGTGCTGTTGTTGGTTTTGTTTTTTTTTCCTTTTTAATGGGAAAAAATAGGTGTTTTTTTTTGTGTGAGTGTATGTGTGTGTGAAAAAGAAACTGAGGTCCTTTCTTGATCCTCTGCAACTCACGTTGCATGCAGCTCTTTGTTCTCATCTAGATATAAGAGCTATTCCCATCATTTCATTATAATTCACTATTTTTCTTGGTTCTAGTAGTTCTCAAGGATTCCAGTCTTGTGAAATACTGTATAAAAAGTAAGAAAGGCCTTCCAAAACATCCCTTACATTCAGTTAAATGTTGACACGCTTTTTGTGTTAATATGTACTTTCCATCTTCAACCACCATCATATAAATCATTGCTTCAGCCAGCTGAAGTAAGCATGTGCCTTGGGATGCAATTTCCAAGCAGTCCTTCTCTGTACATTCCAGTCTTGATTTAATCCAGGTTTATCTCAGCTTTTCTTTAGCTGGTTGGGAACAGGTTTAAGTTCAACTGGACAAAGTCACCCTTAAACTAGACTGAGACTATGCATACTGGCTGTTCTATTAATTAGCCCAAATGGACTAATTCGCCAAATGGGTGCAGACTCTGTATGTAGAAATCTTCACTGGTCTTTGTCATCTTTTCACATTTTTAGGGAATCTCTTCCTGCTCCCATGCTTGGCTATTTTCCACTGTTACAAGATTGTGGCAGAATTGAAGTGCTCGGGGTCTAAAAATTCAGAGAAAGCTATGTACAATCAAAATTTTAGTTGTTTTAACATTGATCGAGTCTCATCAGAGGGCAGTGCAGTGAATATTTTCAGTGGGAGACTCTGCAGCTCCCTATAGCTTTTGGTACAGCAATGAAATCTTACTTTCCTCCTCATCCAACTGTTGTAAGAAAAGTTGGTATGTTCAACAATTACTGAGTGAAACAAAAATTTTTGATGGAAATGCTGTTTTTAAAAAAGTAACAAACACTTCCCCCCTTCCCCCCCCCCATTTCTTTACAGATGCTTTCTTTTTGCTTGTGGAAAAATTAATTATGAAAAAGAAAAGCCTAAAGCTAGGAGAAAACTGTCAGTATTTAGACAATGCCAAACAGAGTAACAATGTGTGCCAAAATAACAACAACAAAAAAGCAGTCCTCCTTTTTCCACACTCTCAGTTGATGCTGAATTTTCACTTTTCTCCACAAGTGTTTGTTTACAGAAGAATTTTCCTTTTCCCTCAATGCTGCAGAGTGGACAGCCCTGTGCACAGCTGGCTCTCCAGCCACTGCGCTCAGCTGCTCCCATCTCTTCCAGCTTGAGAAGGCTGTGGAAACAATTGTCAAAAAGTCAGCCACGTTCACTGCCGGGGTTGGATTTTTGAACTAGTGACACAGGATCTGCAATTTATTATCAGTCTTTTGCATTCTCTTAGACATTGCACAGCAATTGTATTTTATAACTAGGTAAAAAAAAAAAAAAAAGAGTAATTTAATAAGGACTTGGAAATTGCCAAATTACTTAGCTGGTCTGTCCAGCACAGCAGTCTGGAATGGAGAGGCCAGCACCTCACCCTTGGAAGGAAGAAGCAGAAATAAATCTGCAATGGGCAATTAGGAAACAGCCAGCCAGCTGGGAAGCTTCTGATTACCTCATTACTAAACACATGGCTGATGCTGCAAGAAAAAGTCCTTTTTTTTTTTTTTTTTTTTTTCTAATTCATATGAAATAGCTTATTATACAATATTATTGTGAACATTCTCCTTATTCACGTATATTTGAATCATATTAAATTGTTGACATCAATGATACCTTCTGGCAATGCTTTGTCTTGTGTAATTAATGCTGGGAAAACCAGGATTCCTACCATTTAATGAGAGTCATTATGTATTAATGATTAGGCAGATATTAATTACATTTAATAGCAAACATTTTTCTCAGAATCCAGTTGTGTATGTATGATGCTAAATGCACTGTGGGTGAAAGTGTGTGGCAGCTCTCCTTGCACTCTGTTAAGAGTCAACACTAATGCTTCCTGCCTTATAAATCTGCCCAGTTAGCTGTGCACCTGGGGAAAAGATCCTTGGCAATTTTAGGCATACTTTTTTGGAAGTCAGAGGATCATTACTTGCAGAAACAAGGTTCATAGAGCAAAAGAAAAACTGATTTTGTTTTGGTTACTGTGTTTGGGCTCTCTAAAAAAGCTATCGCTGAGTTTGAAGAGTTCAGGAGGCTGAGCGTGGCCTCTTTTCACTACTGCAACCAATGGACTCATCAGGAATTACAGAAGTCGTGTTTTCTTTGCTTTTCATTCCTCTTTTAATATCTCATTGTTACCATGGACGTAGCTTTCCTTTCTGAAGACCCAGAAGACCAGGACATCTGGGCTAGCCTTGCAGAGAAAGCTGTGTTAAGAGATCTTGAGAAGGAGAACAAAGCATGCTTGCATAATGGTCTCCTGAAGCAGGTAGGAAGCCCAGACTCCTCTGACTAATCAGTAAGAAGGTCTGTTGACAGATTTGAAAACAATGTGACTGAACTACTGAAAGAAAGTGTCACAGATCACAATGACCGATGCAGAACAGCCTTTTAATTATTAACATTAGTTTCCAGTAAGTCAAAGAAACTGGACCACAATGTTTATCACAATAATGAGATCTTCCTGCTATCTCTTCTTCTGGCAGAAATGTTTGTGTTGGTTTAGATGGAAATAAACCTGGATATTAACTCTGGTTTCTTCATTCTTGTTTCCTTCCCCTGTGTATTCTGGGCTCTTTCCTGTCTTCTCCTTCTACCAAAGCCATGGTCAACCCTTGGTCCCCATTTTTAAACACACTAACTGAACTTTTGGCTTGGATGGATTTTGAATTTTTAAAAAAATGGAAGACAGCCCCTATGGCTCTCCTCACTGGGCAAGGAGGTATCCCCATGGACTGTTTGCTTAGGCCTGAAGCTAGCTTCAGGCTCAAGGGACAGAGCTGAGTAGAGGGAGCTCCAAGTCTCCCGGTCTGCTGCTAGCTATCACAAACATCAGCTGCTGGGAAAACCCCATTTCTCAAATTTTAACAGGCCACACTATCTTCCTCTGTCTCAGCTGGCACCAAGTTGAATCAATACCTTCACTGCCAGACTTGTCTGAAATTCCTATACAAATTCCAGATTTTGTCCCAGAGTTCTCAATATTCTTGGTTCCTTTAACCTTCAAATGTCAAACACAATCTTTTAATAGTCAGAACTATTGGCAAACACTTTTCAAATACTAATTACCTTCAGAGGGATGGAATCTCAATTTCACCATTAAAACCTGATCTGATTTCAGAGCTGGCCCTTCTATGAGCAGAGGTTTGGGGCTGAGGACACTCAGTCTCTCTTCTAAACTGAGAAGTCCATGGGGAAACAAAAATAACCACAAAAAAATTAGTGCAGAACTTCCACCCATGTTGGGTTTGAGCTGCAAGTACTGATGAGTATTTAAACCAGATGTTTTGTTATCATAGAATCATAGAATCATAGAATGGCCTGGGTTGAAAAGAATCATTGTTCATAAATGCATTTTAGTGAGTCTGTACAGGACAGCCCTGCAGGTCTAGAACTACTTGTATGCAGTTTCTATGTTTGTTTTTCTTTTTATATGGAACTCAGAACTAGGAAACCTCAGATTACATATCTATTCAAAGCACATTGTCTTTACTATTTAGTAAAGACAATTTTGCTACACAAATTGGAATTTTGTTATTTTGTTTCCATAAGATGAGATGAATTGGGTTTTTTTTTTCCACTCTTCTAGCCCACTCATCCTTAGGCTTTTGTCCCTGAGAGACAAGGGCAGTTAGTCTATCTCTGTGAACTGAGTAAGGAAAGGAGGTGTGTGGTGGTGGGGTTGGTGGCATATTGCAGAGGCAGAGATGAGGCTGTTAACAAACTCAGATTGTGAGGGAATCACCACATCCCTGAAGTTATTGTCCAATTGTTTTGACACTGAATGGCCTATCCAAAAATTGCAGAGTGCAGTATTTATACACGTTTTTATGAGCAACATGAATGTCACTTTACATGGATGTTGCAATGCTTCTGCTCCTTCAAAAACCATCTTCCTGACCTAGTTCTCATTGCTGCTTTTCTTTGGGAGGCAACAGTCACATGTATCAGGCTGCTGCCAGTTGCTGTGATGGATCTCTTGCTCTCTCCTAAACACTGGTTCTGTGCTGGGAAGCAGCAACTGTGCAGAGCCAGGGTGTACCAGTGGATAAGTCACTGTGCCTCATGTATTTCCACTGCTTTTCTTCTGCCAGAATATGCTGTAGCCCTGGGTTTGCCCCATGCAGAATAAGGCATTACGAAGACTTTTTTCTCATAGTCATTTCTGTGTGTGCCACACAGAACTGTCTACATGTTGACAGTAAAGACTCTACTGAGCTGAAGTATTGAACTGTGGTCTGTAAGTACTTGAAAATCATTTACAGTGGGAAATACCTGAGAGCTGTGAATTAATTGCTATGGACGAAAATTATTCAGGGTGTCATTCTGAATGTAATGTTGCAGGTTTATATCTCAAACTTCTGGAAACATACTGACTTCACAGCTGCAAGACTACTTAAACCCTTTCAGATAATGCCCCTCATTCTTTAAAATGTGAAACTAATATTGAAGTGCCCTGCGCAGCCTGGTTCATCATATTTCTGTGCAGGTATGCTCACAACTGGTGCCTTTTCTAAGGCTGAAGACCCCCATGCTGCCCCACATCCTCATCCCATCCTGAGAATTCTGACTCTCTAGCAGCCATGGCATGAATGGCAAGAGAATAGGAGCAGCTAGCATGATAGCAGTATCCTGGTAAGATGAACGCTGCTCAACAGTGAATGCTTATCTCTAACAAACTACTCTCTGATTTTGGGATGGAGTGCAGAGTACTTGGGAGCTTGTAGGGAAATGCAACATTATTTGTTCCCTTTAGGTAGTGCTGTCCTGTGCACTTTTGCAGGTGTTTCCAGTTGACAGTTTTGCCATCTAATAGTTCAGATTATCCTCTGAAAAGGAAAAATAAATCTGCATAAATTGCTTTATTGTATATTTTTTCAATAGAACTTTTTATTTCCTTTTCATGCAGCTATAGGCCAAAATAAATACACATGCACATATCCTCTCTCCTTATAGATAAGTAGGAAAGGGCTTGGAGGCTTCAAAGCAGAGCCATAACCCTACGAGAAAATAAAAATAATAACCCCAGAGTACAGAACATGTAGGATTCCAATATAAGTGCCTATTTTCTTTTGATATCTTTTTAAAATAGTGTTCAAGATTGAAAACATCTGTCACAGATGTAAAATTATCTTATATGTTTCACTTTGAAATATTACCAGATTATTTACAGTTTCTAGATAAGTGGTTAGTGGCCGTATATTTTCTAGTCTCTGTGGAAAGGTAATTAAGCTGTTCAAATCACAACTGGAAAAGCACTGTGTAGAAAACTGTGTTTTCTTTTCCCCCCTAGTACCCTCCCCAGTCCTCTTTTTTTTGCCCACTCTTCAGCTCTTCAACTCTAATTCACCCTCACTTTTCCTGCTGCTCATTAAGAAAATTAAAATTTTCTGTTTGTATATATTATTGAATGAGTACTTTAAATTTAGAGTGAAAATTTTGAAATGAAAAGCACTGATATCCTTTACCTTTTCTTACAGCTTTCATTAGTATCACTGACTTATGAACCACTATAGGATGATCTTGTTTTTGTCTTGCTTGCTCAGTAAAGATGTAAATTTATCTTACTTCCTAGTTTCAAATATTGGTATGGAAGCATCATTCCCCTACGATGCTGTCACTTGCAAAAGCTTTTCTGTTCCCCTTATGTTCCCACTGTTCCAGTAAAGCACATTTCTGATCTTATGGATCTTATTTGAATTTTTTTCACCTTTTCAGCCCAGCCCAGAGAGCTATGCTTTGACTATGGTCCTGTTGATCATGGACCATGTACGGAGGAGAGGGCTCCTGAAGTGCTGGCCCAACTGCAAAATGAGAGGAGAGAGAAGAGGAAAATTCACTTGGCGGTGGTCTGCAGATGAGCTTTTCCTATGAATAGAAATCAAATTTGACAGTAAATTCATGTCAGGTAAAGCAAATATTTTTCTTTGCCTCAGCAGATTATATTTCTTTGTTTTCCTTTAGACATAAAAGAACATAAAACTTTGATACACCCTTAAACAAAGCACTTATTTGAAGTCAAAGTTCATTTAGAGAATGTTGAAATTAAACACTTACCATTCAATAATTAATTATCTGAGCTAGAACAATTAAATGAATTTAATCTATTGTAGAATATGAATAAGTATTTCACAATCCTACAGAAATCTCTTCTCCTCGCCTGTTTACTGACAAGAAATGTTAGGGCTCTCATTTTACAGAGGAAAAGTCAGGGCAAAGGGAGCATAAGGGTCTAGTCTCCAGTCCTTTCTTTTCTCTCCTATATATTCATGCTGGTTCTTCACCAGGTTTGTAGTTCTGACCTCTGTGTAACATTCTGGGGTGTCCTGCATGGCCAAGGGCATCCCCAGTTCAGCAACAACACAACTGCAACACTGCCATCCAGGACATTATAGAATCACCATTGTATCATTTGAGTTGGAACGGATCCTAAAAGGTCATCTAGTCCAATCACCCTGCAATGAACAGGAACGCCTAAGGCTACATGAGGTTGCACAGAGCCTGGTCCAGCCTGACCTTGAACATCTACAGGAACAGAGCATCCACCACATCTCTGAGCAACATATTCTAGTCCCTACTGCCCTTATTGTAACATCTGCTTAAGAGTCTACCCCTTCTTTCTACCCCCCTTTAGATACTGAAAGGTGATTATTGGATCATCCTCAGAGCCTTCTCTTCTCCAGGATGAACAGCCTCAGCCCTCAGCCTGTCCTTGAAGGAGATGTGTTCCATCCCTTGGATTATTTTTGTGGCTCTCTTCTGGATGCACTCCAACAGGTCTGTGTCTTTCCTGTACTAAGGACTCCATGTACTGACACAGTACCGCAAGTGAGGTCACACAGCACAGAGTAGAACAGCAGAATCACCTCCCTTGCTCTGCTGGCCACACTTTTTGATGCAGCTCAAGATCTAGTTGGCTTTCTGGGCTTCAAGAGCACACTGCTGATTCATGTTCAGTTTGGTACTCATCACTTTCGCAAGGTTCTTTTCAGCAGGGCTGTGCTCAATCCTTTCATCCCCAGCTTTTATTGACTGTGGGGGTTGCCGACGACCCAGGTGGAAGGCCTTGCACTGGACCTTGTAGAACCTCATGAGATTCTCCTTTGCCCATTTCTTTAGCTTGTCTAGGTCTCTCATAGTGGCATCCCATTCCTTAGGTGTGTTGACTGAACGACACAGTGTGGTGTCATCTGCAAACTGGCTGATGGTGCACTCGATCCCACTGCTGATGTGACAGTGTGAAATCAAGCATTAAGGCAAGATTCAAAGAAATAGGATGAATTAATGCCATGGTTATTTAGTTAGTGAAGTTGTCTGGAAGAAAGTAAAATATGCAAGGAAAAGCAAACCTGTGGTTTGAAGATACTCTTCTGGAGAGAATAGTCAGCAATCAGGAGGTGAGTGAGACTTGGGTTAGAGCACAATTAGTTTTGAAGATGGGGCACTTGTCCTGAAATTGATGGGCACAGACTAGTCCATGGAGGTAGCTTAACAAAAATAAATAACTGGGGAACAATCTTTCCAGCAGTGTTATGAGAGCTGAAGGTGAGATGTGGTTTCAATTAGCAAATCTGGAGAAAAAGCCATTGCTATCCTAAGAGAGGAGATGGAAAAGGATGTAGTTTGGCCATCTCGTGGCTGCCCAAATGATGAGAGAAGTGTCACAGACGGATTGGGTGGTACAGGCAGCTGGAAGATGTTGAAGTGGTCTGCATATGTGGGCTGAGCATTATCTATGGGTTGGAGCTGGAGCTCTTGGCTATGTGAAGCATTATTCATGTATGACCACAGACAAATCTGGGAGTAAGGGGGCTTGAGAGGACAAATAAGAGCTCAAGTGACAAAATTAAGCTTCAGCTGACCACTGCTTATCACAGGAGGAATCAGAGAGTGTTTGACAATGAACGGAGCTTTAACAGAGACTTTGCCTTAGGTACAGGAGTCCTAAATTAGTGGTGAGCAAGTGAATGGACATACAGACTGTAATGAGTCTATTCACAAGCCTTGAACAAAATAACCGTTCATTTCTCTCATTTCTTCTGCTTTTCTACTTCCTTATTTGTGTGGAACTCCAAATGGAAATGTCAAATGCTGGTTTTCTCATGTTTCCAAGAGAGATAAAAAAGAAAAACTACCAAAATTAGCTTTGCTAATATTCTTGGCATGATGTTCCAGATAGATTTCTAGACCAAAAAGTGATTTTGATCTAGATATTTGGATACCTTCCAGACATCTGGACTTCCTGAAGTCAGCTCAGTTTTACTCTATCTACATTATTTGTTTTTCCTATCATACTATCAAAAGTACTGCAAAAATACTTAAGCACAGGAGGAACAAGCTTACAGGGAAATTTTCCAGGAATTAAATATATGCATTTGGCTAGGTGCGGTTAAGGAAGTGTGATAAGGATTATCTTCTAGGCATTCTGTCCCTTCAGAAGGAAAGTGAAACATCTGTGGGGCAAAACCAGTATGTAATTAGAAATAATAGAGTCCTGCTAAGGCTCAGGCTGTGGCTCCTGGTTCCATTCTGGTTCCTAAAGTGTTTTCTTGTGGTCTGTGGAGAGCTGACAGGATATGTCTCTGACTCCTTTTTTTTTCCAATCTATTTATTGTCTGGGAAGAGCAGCTGGAAATTTTCTTTGTACATTCATTATAAGCTGGATCTACACAAGAAGATCAACTAGATCAGTTGTGACTGCAAGTTACAGTCATCGTCACTTCGTATCTACCCAGTAATAATGGATCGATTTCATAAGGAAGATTATAGTAAGAGGACAATAATAGGAAGTAGAGTGGCATAAGCAAAATGACATCAGCAGTCAGGTTTAAAAAAAAAAAATAAAAGGGAAAGATGTATGCAGAGAAGGAGGGACAACAGGGCGTGGGGACTGTGTTGTGCAAAGGCATCCTAGAATCTGGTGCTCTTATATGCTCTGATGTGCAAAGAAGTAAATAGGGCTTCACTGAACATGAGGATTGAGATACTGAAAGGCAAAATCCCAATCAGATCTATTGGCAGGCCAAGGAACACATATTATTTTCAACAAGCAAGTGGGAAATCTTTCTGATGTTACATAGCCAAATGGAGAAAGGGCAGTGGAGACTGAACAGCTGGACAAGGAGGAGGAATAAAAAAGATTGGACTCTGATTTGTTATCATTGATCATGATGAAGAATTTGTGTTATCCTTGTGACTTCTGCTGTTTTTCACATACTTGCAAGCACTCTTTTCTCGAGTGTCTCTGGAGATTTGGCATTCTGTTTCTCAAAGCAGGGTGTGGGTTGCTGGTTTTGTCAGACATCAACAGGACAGTTGAATACTAAAGAATTTCTCTCTGAATTAGATTAAAAGAAATGTGAGATATCATTATGTTTACCCTGAACTGTTTCTATATTGTTTTTTAAAAGTTTATTCACATCAGATTTATTTTTTCAGTGAAATTCATCACATACTAGTTGTATGGATTTGCAAATTATTCCTGCCCTCCATTATAAGAACCACATTGAACAGAGACTATGATCCCTGACTGGCCAAAGCTGAATCCGTATTTCTTCTATTTTTTCTAAAATTGCTGATCCATTGAAATCCTTATAATAATCCAATATCAAAGAGACTATTTGTAGTTGTTTTCAGTAGATATAAAGGCAGTGAAGTAGATGTAAACTCACAGAGAAAGGCCAATATAGCCTGCATGTAGAGCTAGAACTTTTCTGGAAAGGTAAAATAAGGAATTTGAAAAATGTACGGTTCCTGTGGCCAGCAACTGAGCTTGTTTTTTTGCCATCTTGGTTTTTCAGTGGTTGCCTGAAATATAAACTTTATATCTGGTTCGTGTGCTTCTTCATGTATTTATGGTACTACACAAATTTTAGGGACAAGGCTTCCTCTCTGTATGTGCAAATTATGTGTCCTTTTCAGGTTGTAATTCGGGCCTTGGCTTCTTTTGTGGAACACTGTGTGCTTTTTTTTAATGCTTGGGTTTTTCCGTTTTACAGTGATCATAACTTGTGTAAGACTATGTTATTCATAGCCCAAGTACAATGAGGATCATAGCATCTCAAAGGTTTTGACAGTGCACATGCACAATCTGATACTGAAGTGGATGCAGGTGCTTTCTGCACTCCTTTTGAGCTCACAGAGGAACATTTTAGGTGAACAAAGATAGCAGTCAGATCTATGTCAGCACAACAGACCTAGAAAACAGCTGAACTTTTTTTTTCTGTGAAGAAAAGAAAGGAAATGAAAGGACGCTATAAGCACCAGGACACTAGTCTTGAGCACATATGTGAAGGGAGTATAAGAGTTTGACTCAAATTTTCAGGGGTTTGGAAGGCTTTGTGTGAAAATGCAAAGCATAACTTTAGGAGTATGAAGGCAGAGTTGATGGTGCAGACTTAGCTAAAGTATATACTAAGAAGCTGAAAATAATTCTGAAGCAGGCAGAAATTGTTGAAATTTTGAAATTTTAACTCCTGTATAATTGAAAATACTGACAGTCAGTACAGGAATTATCACAATGCCAGGACCACCACTCGGAATGATGGGGGAGCAGAGATAATTCAGTTATTCTGAAGGTCAGAAAAGTAAAAGAAAGGAAATGAGATGTTGCCTACAGTCTTTTAATTATCTATGATCATATATATGTCTGAAATGCCATACTTAAAACATCATCAAGAATTAGAAATAATAATATGATAATTAAAAATTTCTCTGAAATTCCACGTCCTTTTAAATATATTTACCCAGCCCTCAAATAGTAGCTCTGATATTTTACATTGCCTGAAGTAATTTGGTTCATTCATTGGACGTGGATCTTACGTCGTAATTACAGAACTTCCCCACAACCACCCCCACCACATCCCATTTGTTAGTAAGAGCCAGGATGAAAAGTATAATGTGGTATTATTTTTAACTCTTTTAATCTGACACGGCTTGTGTATATTTGCGTGTACGCATGTTCACATTTATATGGATTTATTTATCTACAAAAGTAAATACATGCTACTAAAATTTTGAAGCAATCAACCAAAATGCAACTGTGATAGCAGCAATTCTCTTATGAAGCATGTTGAATGGTTACTACAGGATATTTTTAATGTGGGGTGTAACAGATGAACTGTAAAGTTTTTGAACTGTAAACAGGGAAATTATTAGCTCTACAAAAATCTGTTTTCAGTTTGTATCTAGATGTCACAGTGGGCATTGAAATTTCTTCTTGAAGTATTCCCTAAGCCGGTCAGTTTGCTGTTTAATCCCAGTGGTTTGCAATGTCAGTATAAATCAAAGCTAACACCCATAATTTTTCTCCATCTCCTAACAGCAGTATCCAAACAGAGCTGGGGTCTTTAACTGGGCTTAGAAAGAAGTTAGTTACACTACCTCAAAACATTTTGAAATATCCTGCTCATCTAAATTCTAGCATCTCACTTGTTAATTGGAAGTTTCCTAGATGCCTTATGTTTCACTTCTTTTCATCCATGGCATGCCACAACTTTAGCAGAGAAGAAAAGTTTAAAACTAAGCAGCTACTGAAGCATACTGGAACAAAGAGCTAGGTGTCTGCCAACAGGCAGGTGTTCATAGGGCACACCTAATTTGAATCAAAAGGATAACTTTATGTTATCATTAAATGTGTTGTAGCAAGCAGTTCATTCTAGAAGACAATAGGAGAATGATGGATGGAGGTGAGCAAGGGGAGGAGGATATGGCTATAGACAGGAGGAAAGGCAGTGGGACTCCTGTCTCTGCTCCCATAATAGTCTGTGCATTTCTAGTTGAATTGATAGATGAAGTAGTGAGGCAGTGAGTAGTGATGGGTCATCAGCTTCATAGGAGAGCAGTCTGACTACATGATCACAGAGTAAAGTTGCCTGCCCTGCTTTCTTTCTGGGCTGATAGTATTGCTTCATGCTACAAATGGTGAGCTAGTTTCAGAAATGAAATGTGTCCGGTGTGCTGACTGGACGAGTTGGAAGATCGGTGTCAGTACTCCTCAGGGAAAGGTAAGAATTGGTTTCATGTCTGCCATTTTCTGTTGTCTAGCATGAGGCCACCACCATTCTGAAAGAAAAACACTCTGACAGTACTGGTGTAGGCCCTTACTTTTAGACATGAGAAAGCAGTGCATGGGCCTGCTGGTCAACTCTGGGAAGATGCGAGGAATGAGACAGTTGCCTGCTTGCCAAGGTGATGTATTTTGGACTCCCTTCTGACATGCCACAATCTTATAGGGGTGCAAAGACAGGTCTATGCTGGTAACTGCTGTACAGTATGCATGTACCACAAGCATAGCTGTAAGATACCTAACAGCTACTAGATCAACGCTAAATATGCTAAATGGAAATCACTGAGAAAAGAAATCAGAGATCACCTAAACTGAAATTGTCAAACTGACTTCATTTGAGCCAGGAGACCACATAGGTTCAAGCCAACTTTCTTCTTGGCTTCCACCACTTTTCACAGGAGAGCTCTAATACTTAATCTTTCCATGAAAACTTATTTTGCTTCTTCCATTCTCAGCTATATTCTTCTGATAGTGGAGTTGATGGCTTAGAAGTCAAAATAATACTGGGTGTATGTGTGTGTGTGTGGAGAGAATGTGTGCTTTGGAACTATTTTTTAGTTTAATTTTAGCAGCTGGAAAGTCAGGTTGAAGTAACCAGCCAGCTGTCTTCAAGGCACTTTAACATTTACTGCTCAGAAGTTAAGACTTCCTCTCCTAGGTGCTTGTTCCTCTCCACTGCAAAGGGATGGATAAAATACACTGATCTTGTTTTAATGAAACAACACTGGGTGTAGAGACTAGACATACCAAAATTTGCAGACAACGCCTGTGCATTTGTAGCTTACAATGTGACATCTACCCACCACTGAAGATACTTTTAAAAGGGTAGTCAGCATGACTGTAAATGGGTCAATTTGGCAAAAGATGCATGTAGAAGGCTTCTGGTTTTTGTTTTCACTGAGATTTTTATTTATTTATTTATTTTCCCCCACCAGTGGACAATGTTCATGAGTAAACAGCAATCACTCTCAGCCTGTATCTTCAACAGAAATACATATAAAATGGCACTGCTCCAAGGTACTTCTTGAAGCTAAACTGAAGGAAATGAGTATGAATAATCCCTCTCAAGGCTTTATGGCTAAAAGATGAATGAAAAGTGTGGTTGCATATAGTACTCTGAATAAATAACATCTAATTATTGAACCCTGGGAGGCTCCTTTGGGCTTTGTAAAAAGTTTTCCAGAAAAACTCAAGTCTTTTCATCAGTCTTGGAGGATTCTGAAAATTGGCCTGTGTCAACATAAAGGAATACTCTCAGCTTCAACAGCACTGTAGGTATCTGTGATGATCTCCAAATGATGTTCAGCAACCTTCTCATACATTCTAAAAGAGAACTAGCTTGATGGGAATAGCAGACCTTTTGGCCAATTAACAGTTGGTTTCTTTAGAAAGACATTGGGAAAATCCAGTGAGAGAGAATTCATAGAACAAGCAGGCCAATTCATTTGGACTGATCTTTCCACACGTGTTTTTTGTTTTTCAATGTTTCCAAGCCTATTTGTCTTTGAAATATAAATTTTTGTTTTATTGTAACGGATTTATAGAAAATCTTTTCTTCTTACTGCAGTAAAAGTGTAATTATCAAATCAGGCTTTAATTCCAGATACAACATAACAAATAGGATGTTCATTTGTTTCACATGCACAGAGCTGGCACTCATTTACAAGAGAAAATGAATACTAGCTGGAACCAGGAACAAATGCAATTTTAATTCATCTTAGAGGTTTCTTGAGTATTTTGTGCAATCAGAGCTTGAGTCTGCAACCTCAAATTTCACAGAAATACGTGGGCTGTGGGCTGAACACTGAGCATTTCAGCTGCTAGTGAAAGATCCAGGTTTTCAAATTTGCCTTGTAGTCTTAAAATACGGAAAACACCTTCACTGATTTTTGAAAGCATCCTAGTTCATTGATGTCACTAATTCTAAGTTGCAATCAGAATTTGTGAGTGGCATATTTTTAAATCCCGCTAGATAATGTTGGCATCTTCAGACACCAAAATGTTCTTGAAAACCTGTCTTTGATTCTTCCCAGAAGCTCTTGATTATGAAGGTTGGTAGATCACTTAGGAACACTGTGGACATTTTGAGTGTTATGTGGATTTTCTAAAAAAAAAATTGAGAAGTCTTGGTTTTGACACTATTCTAGTTGCTCCTATTTCGTTATAAAGTAGTACATGGTGAATAATTTCAGTTCCAAAAGTTTGAACAAGTGGAGCTAAACCCTGCCTGATCAGTTGCCTTACTTATGTAAACTATTAGACTTCCTTGCAGCCTGAACTTGGTCTTTGAATTCTGCTCTAGTCTTACCTTTAACACTAGCAGGTGTCATGCCTAACACATACTGTGCTAGTGGACAGGCACTTATGGTACTTGTTATTTAATATTATTAGACATCAGGCTGTTTTCAGATAAATCACTGAGCTACAGAAGGATCCCAAGGAATACAGGGGAACTGAAGTTATTTACAACAAATCCACACTTTTTTTTTTTTTTTTTTTTTTTTCCAGGTAGTTTAACTTTATAGGCTTTATAGGCTGATAGCCATCACTTGAAGTGCTGTCTCTCCATCATGCTTTTCTGGGTGAAACAGGTTCCTCTCTGTTTTTCCATGTCAGGTAAGTGTCACCTAACTGTTATGCATGTCTTGTTCCTCTGACATTTAGTTCTCATTTTTCTGATTAGTCTCAGAAGAAAGATACAAGATAAAGTTGCACAGCCTGGGCAGAAGCAAACCATGCCACTGTCCATTCTGGACTACCTCCACTGTATAAATCCCTCAAAGCCAGCTATGAATGCTGAAGCCACTTCTGGGAAAAATAGAGGACTCAAAGGATGACCAAACAAGCAGCAGTAAAGTTAGGAGAACTGGGAAAGTATTGCACATGAAGGACACACGTGATAAAGAAAAGATGAGGCCATGGCTTCATGTTCTGGAAGTGTTTCAACTTTCCACACTTCAGCAAGGCAAAGTGCCTGAACATCACAGGTGTTTGCTCTGTGCAGCTGACAAGGAGGGATTTGAGGTTTGAGTTGCTCAGAGACTGCTGCAGAGCTGCAAAAGATCTTGGCCCTTAGGTGCACCTTTGAATTGTTATTATATTAATATTCTTTCTTAACATTGTCAGAGAAACCAACATTTTTCCCATGAGAAATTCTGTGTCTTTTACTTGACTGTAATCTGGCCGGTACTGTTGCTGTTGGAAAGGTGAATAAAGGAAGTGAGCTATCCAAAGAGCTCTGGCAATATATATACATATATTATTGGTCCACCACATGGACTTTTTAAAAAATCTTCAGGGTCTCAGGAAATACTTATGCATCAGAAAATGGATGTGACCATGACCATAAATGGCTAGAATTAAGTGAGAGTTATACAAAAGTTGCTTTTAACTGAAGTATGTTATTCAGGTCGTGATTTGGATGCAGATAAGACATATTCAGGGCTCTCTTTCCCTCCTAATTTCTTTTTTATTCTTTATTTGTTTGCTTATTTGTTTGAAACATTTTTCTTTCCAGTTGCCCAAAGATGCTCCACTTGCACAAGCAGAGTTTCATATTTTAAATGATGGAGATAGAAAAATGTTTCCCAGCCTAAAGCTCAAGCCCAGGCCCTGGGAATAAATCATAGAACTAACGACTGTTTTAGGGATTTGAGAGCTGAGACTTTTAAACAAGATTTCATGGAATGGAGTTCTACTGGTTCACTGACTCATCTAAAATTAAACAGTTTTAAATAAAAACTACTGTGCTAGTAAAACCCAATGAGAACTGAGAAAATATGCAGGTTGAATAGGATTACTCTAACAAATTTTTCTAGAGTTAATTCTTCAGAATGCTCCATATTTTCAGCTAGCTAGATGACTTAGAACAAGCCTGGGCTCCCAAGTCTCATCATCTGTGGGAGCGCGTGGAAGGAATTCTTAAGTCTCAAGTACAGTTGGCCTCAGTCAGAAGTTTATTTTCAAAACAGGGCTCAGAAAATCTATTCATGATATTTCAATTTTGAATTCTGGAAAAATCCATGGTTGAAATTATCGTAAAAAAAAAAATGAGCTTCTGTTTTCAGTTTGGGATATCTAAGTTTTGGGTTAATTTTGAAAATACCCAGTTTTAAATCTTCAAAACCAGTGGTCCGATCTTTACCTGCTGCAAGTTTTGAATGATATAGTGAAAGAAGCAGAATCTTTCTGCTATTATTAGTATAGAGGAGAAATCAGGCCCAAATCTGCACTGATAAGTACATGTATGAACTGATGCAAGAAACTGAACATTTAGGCTGTATATTTTCCAGAGCACTGACATCCACTTAACACATTCTTTCAGGACTCTATACTGCCTAACTCTTTCTAAGGATTCCTCCTGTATCTCATCTTACATTTTTCTTCCATGGCATTTTTGACAGGGAATATGTCATATCTATGTTTGGAAAGAGTTTTATAAATTTACAGCACTATATAAATCTTTTATAATAATCCGAATGTAAACCTTTACTAGCTACAGTAACACAAATGGAAAATTCTTTGTTCATTTCTCAATGACTAAGTACTGCCTTTAGTGTTGTATTTATAGGAAGTTTCTTTTTGTGTATTTTACTGTAGATGCTATTCTTAGAGTTGGAGTTAGGAAAAACACCAATTCACCACGCATCTTTTATTTTACTTAAAGGGCAATGAACTTTTTATAGTTATGATGAATTCTTCAAGCAGACAGTAAGCAAGAAGGGACTTTAACATTACGTATGGAACAATAAGAAGTATTTTGTCTGTGGCACCTACTTCCATACCTACTGTAATTTTTTTACGGAATCCCTGGATTTTCCAAGCCTCCTCAATTTGTGAGTATTCTCAGCATCTAATCTCTGATAATTATTTAGCCTACAGACTGGGATACCCTTCTGCCAGGAGAGTCTGAGCCAATGTATCTGACCTTGCTTTGAGAAATCAGAAAAGGTGTCCTTGGCTACTGTCTTTATGTGGCAGCCTTTCCCTCCAGACAGAGCATCCTTGCACACTAGTCTACCATAGGTCGGGCAAGAGAAGTTATACCTCTGTGTGGAAGTCTGCATCTTCTCATAGCCAAAAAGGATGCTGTGCTTAGCCTCAGATGGCTCTGAATGTGAATAGCCAGATTTTACATTTTTCTTGCCTCAGTTTTGTACAGGCTTGTGCAGGGTATGATGTAGTGGAAATCACATACAATAAATCAAGATAAATTCCTTTGTAAAACCAACATGCAGACATACATCTCTTCCTGCATTATTGCTGAGGTTCCTATTGAGGTTTCCTGCTTATAATTTATTTCACATAAGCTGATTAAAAAGTCATTAAAAAACAATCAAATATTTCCATAGCTAGAACAGGATTACAAAGATGGAGCAATTACTCATTTGCCATCTTGCTGTGTTAATAGAACAGCTGCTGCCACCACTCTTTTAACGCTGCTGATCATTCTTGCCCAAGCTTATCTTCACTGAAAATAAATGTTTTGCTTTTCAGGTCAAGATGACTGAGCCTGCTCGAGACAATGTGCACGTCGTTCTTGCTTATCTCTATACATAAATTCATTAGATTCTAGGAATACTGCTTAGAAGAGATCTTCAGAGACCATCCAATTCAAACTCCTGCTCAAAATGAGAATATTGCCCCACACAAGACAAGGTCAGCCACGGATTTGTCCAGCCAAGCCTTGAAAACCTCCAAAGATGGAGATGCAACAGTGTTTCTGGACAGTCATTTCCAGCCCTGTACCATGTTCCTACCGTAAAAGTTCATGACTAATTAATATTCTCCCTTTGTTCTTGTGAAACTAGCTGCAGTAGTTAAAATGGCCAAAGTATTAGATTCTATTTCAAGTTAGATATCTTTCTATAAAAGCAATGTTTATTTTGCTTATTATCCTTATTTGGCAAGGAGTGGTGCATTAAGCAAAAGAATTTAGAGGACTAGAGTTAACTTCATTAGAATACTGACTTGCTAAGATGTTTGCTATTTCAGATGAAGTGTAAATATCTGGGGTGAAGGATAGCAGCACTCAGAGCAGATGAGACCACACCAGGAAGCTGATTTTTTCTGCTGAGGCAAGAGTATCAGTTGGAGTGTCCAAACAGAAAATGGAAAAGGATTGTGTGACAGTATACGACAAGGCTCTTGAATATTCAACAAATAGGTATGCATGGAAAAAGAGGGAGAAATAGTGAACACCTCTGTGCAAAGTAACAGTTCTGTTCATTTGGGAAGGGCTGTATTATTCAGAACAACAAAAAAACCCCTAGACAAAGCTGGAAGTACCAGGCAAGTGTGAAGCAAAGTCATTTTGCTACCTCAAAACTTCCCCCACCTGTAAAAATGTTAAGTGCTAGCAGAGTTGAGTTGTTGCCACGTTTCTGTTCTATCTGTAGAACTAGAATTGCTTAATGTCTTAAGTCTAACAGAACAGGAAAGTTAAAATTATCTTTCAAATGATCAGTTACACCCACATGCTGTCTTTCTCTTAATGGTGAGTTATCTGGAGAAGGATTTCTTGCAGAAAATCGTTTGAGAAGGCAACATTAGAGAAGCTGGAATAGTAAGCCTACCAGGAGGCCGCCTTCTTGTTTGCTGGAGCAGAGGCAGTATGTGCTGATGTGCTGCTCAGAGTCCAGGGCTGGTTAAGCTGATGGGAAGCAGATGGAAAGAAATGTGCAGAAATCCGATGCTCACCTCTGCCTTACACTATAGTCAGCATGGTTGCTCAGTGGGGAGAGGTATGTTTGCAAGGACTGCATGTTCTAAGAAACTCAGATCTCCTTGGGCTTTCCATGATTATCGGCTTTCCAGCTGATTATTATGGCTGGAGCATTACACTGTCTCCCCTCAGCAGCTGCTCAGAGAGAGCTGCTACCTGCTCAGGAGTTTCAGCAACACGCTCATGCCTCCTTTCTGCAAATACCTCCTAGCAGCTGTGTCAGACAGCCTCCGAGGCCTCTGTGAACTCGTGCTGTGGGGTTGGCACTGAACAGCACGTTCTGGAGAGTGCCGGCTTCTTCCTCTGCAAGGCCGCTTGGCCTTGCCTGCAGCTCTGCGGGTAGGAGTCGTACTGGTGTGGTATTGTTCCTGTGCTTGGCACAGGCGTGCTGCATAATATGATAATCCCTGCGGGTCAAATCTGGACTGTCCTTGGCCAAAAAGCTGTACTTGGAGGTAAACTTCTGACCTCATGTCTTTTTTTCCCTAAAAAAATAACCAAAACCATTTTGGAAAGAAGTGATTGCTATCCTTTCATTAGCCATTCCTCAATCCAAGGATCTGATTCTCCTGTGTGCTACTGTGGTTTATAAAAGAAACAGAGAGCAATTCACATGGCCAAGAAGCTCCAGCAAAAACAATCACGGAGGCACTGCACTGAGGCAACGGAATTCTTCTGAAAAAGATCTTTTTGTAAGGTCCGATATTGTGAAGTCCTACTCACACTTCAGCTCTGGCCAGGAGAAATGGCATTGTGTCTTGCACATTAGCTATCTGAGCAAACCACAGAGCACAGGACAATTATCAAAAAAGAAACAACTTTAAAAAAAAAAAAAAAAGTTTGTACTTGAGGTGTTGGTGAACTAGCAGTAATGATAATTAGCATTTCTAGAGAGTTTTTAAGCATTCTGCTGTTCAGTGCTAGCTTGCATAGGATAACTACGTAGCTACATGCAGTACTTCATCCTTGACTTGTGGGCTTGGGCACCAGTGCAGCATGGTGAAGGAGTGTGCACAAATAAAGAACTTCAGCTGAGAAAGCTGTAGTCTAATAAATATTGCTATCTCCCCAAACAATAAAAATTGCATTGAAAACGGGGAAAAAATTACAATTATGCTCATATAACAATGCAATGCTTTCAGGCTGTACATGTAGAGAGAGGAAGAACTGCAAAGAAAGTGAAATCTAGGCATTATTCAGTATCCTAATGTGCTATCCTAATGCTTTCTTACATGTTAGAGTCAAGAGGATAGCAGATTTGTCTTACTGTCCACAGAATACTATCTCCAAATTTTTAAGCATCCTTCACTTCCTGTTTTTCATGTTATAATTTTAATATGCCCATAATCGTAGCTGCAACTCCTTATGGATTCAAGTGAAGGTACACAGACATCTACCAGCCTGATTTGCTGCAATCAACTAATTGATCATTTGCAGAGTATATCCTCATTTGCACCCAGTAATTGTGTTGAAAGTTATTTGCAAATGCAGAAGTCTGTGATTTAAGAGTTGTGTCCTGAATGTTCTTTAAAAAAATTGAAGAACGTGATTTAAGATCCATATGATTTCCATTTCAGAGGGGGTTATCCCTGCAGATGTTAAAGGCGGAGAACCACATTGCAGCAGCATGGGTTGACTTTTAATTTATTTCCCACTGAGATTGAAACCTTACGTGATGAAGATTGAGACAAGAGAGAGAAATCTTCAGTGGTACTGGTCAATATTCCCTAACCTCTGATAGATGGCCTGGTCCCTCTCCTCTCTGCCATCCCTAGTTTGTGAGGCAGTTTCCAGCATGTTTTCCCCACACATTTCTTATGAGAGGATCAGTGCTGCTGGTTTGTGTTGGCCAAATATCAAATGGAAACCAGCAGAAGAGATGGGGCCATTCGCAAACAATGGCTTTCCCACTCCTTCAAATGGCAATTAGCAACCATGCTGCCCATGCTGAGCCTGCTCCTTGCTGATCTTGCTGTCTGAGCTCTGGCTTTGGGTTGTAGGACCCTGCTGGACATAGCTGTATGTTTTGGGTAGAAATTCCTTCTCCTCCCCCTCCCCACCTGCCCCATGGTTTCCACACACTGGAAATTATGCCACAGACTTTGTGAGCTTAGGCACATCCAGATTGGTGCTTTGCATGATGATTTCTCCATACATGTGCTTATCTCTGTGGGGACACAGCAGAGAGCAGACAAAGATACCTAGTCTTGTCCAGGATTTCATATATCTGGGGACTGAATCTCACTAAGAAATTTGATAGAACAGGGCATATGGTTCTTTTAAACAGCCTGAACTATTGCTTATATCACTGGAGACTGTTGTCCCCTCATGCTGGTTGGAGCAAAAAGCACTGCTGTGCAGAGGACACCAAGTGGTTCTGGTCTGCTGACCATGTACACAGGACACCAGAACTTTTGCACTGCTAGCCTGCAAAGGATTTCAGCAATCACTGAGTCAAGCTAGAAGCACCCACGTACAACTCAGAGAAACCACTACAGGCAAAGAGACAAAGAGCAATCTGACTTGAGAGGAGAACTCAGATGAGATTCCCAGGTCTGGATATTGATGCTCATGTGGTGCCCCTGTGGCATCTCTGCTGGGGGTAGGCCCTGCTGCAGAGCTTGGCCTTGGTGCTGAACATCTCATGTATCTGCAGCTCCCAGACGTCCCCACCAGACAGCAGGACCAACCTGGGCAGCCTGCAGCACATTCTTCTGGGAGCCATGTTCTTCTGTGCCGATCTGTCTGGTTTGGCCTGTCCTTCCTGCTGCTCAGTCTTCTTTCCTTTCCACACCTCCAGTTCTGCGATATATCTCACTTTGCTTTGATCTCCTTCTCCCCTCTCCACTGTGGCACTGAAGGATGCTAGGACATCCATATGGTTGGATTAAAGTTGGGTTCCTCTTTCTGATGCTAACCCACAAGGGTTTTAAAAACATGTCACTCAATAACCAGCCCAGCAGCATAGACATTTGCCAACATTTGATTTCCAATATTATGCAAAGCAGTAGCATTGTGTTAGAACATGCCTCCTGCAGTGAGAGTCACGGATAGGTTTTAAACATCAGCTGCATGCATCACAGCAGATGGAGCACAATAGTGCTGCCCATCATTTAGCTTGCTTGGCACGCATGGAAGACAGGCAGACCAGAATCAAGCTCTGCCACAGAGCAAGAATGCCACACTGGGGAACCAGTTGGTTCTTCTGCATTGCCAGCACTGGAGGGTCTGTGAGAAAGACTGTCTATTGTTCTGATCTCCCACAAGCAATCCTAACTCCAGCCTAGCTAACAAAGAGGCAGCTGAGTTATGTGTTCACTGCCCTGAAGATGAAGGCTGTTAGTAAGTACACACCTCTGGTCCTGAGGACTGCCCTTGAGGAATTGCTATGCAGAGAGTTAGGAGCCTGACATTTGTAGGATGGGAAAAGTAGTTCTGGAGCTGAAAATTCTGAAATTTACAATGCTTTCTTCAGGAGAAGGGAGCCACATGTGCAATGTGATCAGGTGCTATTCTTGCTCATCTGTGGGAGGATGAGTGGGCACAAGCAAGTGCAGGGAGTTGACATGCTCTGCAGGCATACCTTCTTGCATGACTACTGCTCACTTCCCTGTTAGGAGACAAAGCTGTACTGAACAGTGCTTTTTGTCATCCGTATGTGTTGAGGGCGGTGGAGAGGGCTGCATGGTTGCTGACTGGTAAACCATGTAGCAGACTGTGAGCAGGCAAAAGGTGCTGTCAGCACTCAACCCTTACTCATATCTCATGCCAGCAGAAGAGATGATGGGCAGTGCCAGACTGTGGTGGTGCCTGGTTTAGCCCCTTCGCTGCCAAAGGCTGCACTGGCCTTGCACACTCTCATGATGCCTTCTGTCATGCAGTCTGTCTCTCCAGGCCACCTCTCTAGGCTTGTGACTTGTCCCAACCTGCTCTCAGGATCCATGTGTGCACCTAGAGTCCCGCTCCCCCATGCCACACCTGTGTTGTAGGGTCATTTTAAATCTTCCTATTCATGTATTCAAGACAAGGTCAGCACTTCCAGCATTTTCAGGATCTATTCCTGTTATCTTCTTGTTTAGATTTAAATCATAATGGACAGGTTTGCAGTTTTTATTCCTGGACTATCAAAAAACTGTGGCATTTTGATTTAATTTTAATCTACCTTCTGTTAACTTTCAGTTGTCTAAGTCTAAGACAGGGAAGGTAAAACTACCCCAATTTTTTCAAATTCTCAGCATAGAACAATGATTTAACGGCTGTGAAAAATCATTCTTATCACAGCAGAATGATTTCTCCACTTATTCCCATTCTCCTAATTCATGGTTAAAAAACTGTTTAATAATGCATTTTCATTTTCAAACTTGTCTGCAGAACTGTGCTTGAAGTTGCAACTCTGTAAAACAAATCTCAGCTTGGAAACAATCATTTGTACAAAACTGCAAAGAAAATCAGTTGGCTGAAGGCCAATGCTTGTGTAAGAATACATTCTACTTCCACTCTTTAAATGAATAACAGTGCTTACATATAGTTCATCATCTCCCTGTAATTTAAGGCTAACTGTTGACCTATAAATAAAAGAAATTTCTTTGAAGCTGCTTCACTGTACAGCAACCACAGTTTGTATGACAAAAAAAAAAAAAAAAAAAAAATGGAAAAGACTACTATATGTTAAGAAAATTGTTTCAGCCTTATTTAAAGATTCCCTCCACCACCAGAGTATGCTTCTGAATAGAAGCAGTGTGAAACAAGATGGCTGGTGCAGATGAGGTTGTAGATATGAATGTTACTATAATATAACCTAGATATATAGAGTCAAAGTTTATGGCTTTTTTTATTGTTACATTCTGTGATTACTTCAACTAAATATCTCCTAAATAAAATGAAAATCAAACTGGCTTCTCCCATTACCATTCAAGCAGAAATTTTTGTGTACTTAGAAGTAAGAACATAACAAACCATTCTGGTGGATCAGACCTTAAATGTCTCAGGAACTTTAAATTTATCAGATAAGTGGAAAGTAGAGAGGGAAATGATTCACCATAGAAGGAGTCCAAGAATGCTCTAGAAGGTCTGCTGCAGCTCTGAATTAAGTGTAGAAATGATTATAGCTCCACAGAACACAGATCTGTTGTTGAAGTAACTTCTTGAGTAACAAAATAATGAAAAAAAGAAAAATAATAACTAAGAAGGCTTGGCTGGACCACTGTCCTCATTATCTCACCAGTGTAGAAACATTTTTTGCCCTCTGTAAACACAGGTGCTTAGTATCTTCAGTTCTGTCATGGACCACATGCAGCACAGGCTAGCAGTGATGGTGCTGACTCCAGCTAATGGCCCAGAAACAGCTTATAAGAAATATCAGTCTTCACTAAGTTCACAGTGAATAGCTACCTCATGTGAAGAAGTACGGAACTTATGGTCACCGCAGATGGTTCCCTGGCTCTGACACTTCAAAGGCACAAAGGTCTCCTGAACACACTGTAATGGAAGGATGCTTTGCTGGAGCCTTTTGAGGTGAGTTGGATCAGGTAGAAACTTGTCATCTAGTTCCTGTAGCCTTAGATAAGTGTTCAGAAAAATACCTTGAATACCAAAGGAGCACATTTCCTTACAGTTATTTGCTTTGAAAGGTTAGACTT
Organism: Meleagris gallopavo; assembly: GCF_905368555.1. Taxonomy (NCBI): domain Eukaryota; kingdom Metazoa; phylum Chordata; class Aves; order Galliformes; family Phasianidae; genus Meleagris; species Meleagris gallopavo. The sequence continues at coordinate 21,678,737 of NC_139435.1, forward strand.
ATTTTTTTCTAATGCTTCTTTCTTTCTTTTGTTTTATAATCGTTTTTTTTATTTCTTCAAGAGAAAGCCTGGGGACAGGCCTGTGCAGAGGGAGAATATGATCAGCAATCAAAAGAGGCTCCTGAGACTGGTAGGATTTAAGGCACGCTCCTGAGAGCTGTTTGTTTTTCAGTTGCCCAAATGGGCATTCCTCATAAAGCTTGGGATAAAGGCATAAAACTTGGGCAAGATAGACTGCCCATATTTTTTAGCACATTTCTCCCGTTCTGCTCTCCCCCACTGCACCTTGGGACCTCATCAGGCCTGTTGCAGCTGGTTGTTTCCACGGGGAACTTCCAGTTGTTTGGTCAGTGACATGGCCAGTGCCATTCAGCCACAGTGGGACAGAAGGCTCAGGGGAGATGGAGTGGGTTTGTGTGGGTCTGCATCCACTCAGTGCTTACAGGGAGGGGTTGTGTGCTGAACAGCTTTGGCAGTGCTGTGTTCAGGCAAGAGCATCTTTCTTTCCCTCTGCATGTTAGGGTGTCTGCTTCAAGAAACAAATAATAAAGCTGTCAGCTTGAGATTCCTGGTACTTATCAGCCTGTGCCCAGACAGCTGAGAATATTCTTTGGGAAGATAAAAGAATTTCACTTTATTTACAGAATGAGACCTGTTCCTCCTCCTAGGTTTAAGGCAGACGTTACTTTTGTTAGCTTTCTACCAGTCCTGGATCCCAGGTCTGCAAAAAGGAAAAGCCCATGGTCTGAAGAAACATTAGTCAGGTCCTTCCTAAGCTCAATCAGGAATGTAAGGAGTTGCTTCTTTCAGGTGGGCACTTAGCAATGGCAGAGGCAGGGCTGCTCAGTAACCCTGTAAATCTACTTCACTGGCACACTTCATGTCTCTCTAAGCTTTGCTGAGGGGATTTCACATGCCCTCCAAGAGCACCTTTCCTCCTCCTTCCTATTGTTGCACACAGAAAATGGACATAGCAGAGTTTTCTCTTTGAACTTATTTTTCCTTCCAGTGAAACAGCAGTGAGCATATCGTTCAGCCAGAGTTGGATGGCTGAATGTCCTCTGACCTGGGACAATCACCAGCTCTCAGGATCATGGGGTCTGGCCATTTTTGTGATGAACTGTCTCAGACACTTTTCCATCCATGAATATGCAGCCTTTGTTTCTCCATCTTTGAATAATGCTTTGCATAACAGAATATTCTGGATGGGAACAAATGAATCTTCAGGCAGTTCTAGAGAATGCGATGCAGAAAACAATAGGCTGAACCAAATTCGCTTTCTTCTCCAACCCTCTTATGGCTTTTGATTGTCACTGCCTATTCGTTTATTGCTGCTTCTCTCTTGTGGAATAAGTTTGGTTTGTTAACCTGCTTACTTTTGTCGCGTAATGATAAGTGACTTCACCCCAGTTGCCAGTAGTCCATGATGCCTGGAAAATAAATCCACGAGTCCAAGTTGTTCTAACAATTTGCTGATTTCTTTGGGGAAATATGAACAAAATTAATGGGATGCTTACGTAATCACTTACTAAAGCTATGACTAATTTGCATCCTGGCGGCAAAAAGAGGAGATAAGAAGATGTGGCATAAATTACACTCCTATTTTTCTCCATCCATCTCTCTGGAGCCTGCGGGTGCTTGTTTGCAGCTGCAGAGGCGTGCCTCTGAATGGAGTCACAGTCACACCCTCGAAGAAGTGCTAATACCAAGATAATGAACCTTCCCAGACTCATGCTGGCTTGTGCAGGGCCAGCTCTGGCAGCTGGGCTTTCCACATACCCCTGGTCTCCGCCTTCTAGGAGTGTTAGAAAGGACCAGTAGGAATTTCTTTGGAGTATTTCCTGAGGTGAAAGTTTGAGACAGCCCACTACAGAAATCTCTGCCCAAATTGGCAGGAGTGGCCTGCACACTCATAAATTATCTAGACTAAACCCTAGCAGCCATTGGCAGCCGCTGGAGGAGCTGGGCCACTCAGTGCCATTGCACATGTTGTCTTCACCTTCATTCCATTTAATGGAGAAGGAAACTAGCAGGTACAAAAAAGGTTGAGAGGGATGTGGAACTGACAGATGGGTATAAACACTGTCATTACAGAAGCCTAGCTTCCTTGAGAAGTCGAGCTATAAATGAAGTTTATTTTCACAGTGATGTCTGTATTCTGGAGACATGTCAGTACAGGGCAGTATTGAGCCTTGCTGGTCCTGAGCAAGCTCCAGCTGAGACTTCTTGTCAATGGCACAGTGTGTATAGAGGTGAGTTTGGATACTAAAAGCAACTCTTCCATCCAGGGGCAGCTGTGCTGTTTCTGGTTTGGCCAGTTCATCCAACATCAGTTTGAGGAGCTCTGTGGTACATTGCATTGTGTAGTGCAGACATACTCAATTAATTCATCAGAGTAGTGGAATTCCCTGAAAATGTTGCTCTCCAAGTGTTGATCAGATGCCAAATTTGAGGTCATTTGAGCAAAGAAAACTGAAGATGCAATCCTTTTTTTAAATGGTCATATGCCATCCCAGTGTTACTGCTGTTGAATTATTTTATTTCTTGTTGCTCAACACATCTGGCTATCAAACTATGACTTGGATCCTCCTCAGGCTGCTCTCTGCTTGGAGCCTGGTGTGGAATAACACCCAAGGACCCTTGGGAAAGGTAACACTACAAAAAGTAAGCTGTACAGTTTGGATCTCTCAGGATTAAGATGAAAATTAGGAATGTGTGCACAGCAGGACAGGTTTTATGGGCAGTTGTTTGCTGACAGCTCTGGGGATATGAACTGCAGGATTGCCAACTTTTCACCTGCAAGCTGCAAGGGTTTTTTTTTCATATTTCTCCTTGAGAGCAGAGCGTTTGTCCACATGGGCCATGTTTAAAAGGGCTCTGAAACTACACGAATGCCCAGTTTCTTCTGAAAGCTGCTGTAACTTAGCAGAGCCTGAGGGCAAATGTAGTTTGAGGCCACTTGACACAGCATATTCTGTAGAATCTGCCTCCTCACACACAAATGCACCTGTCTTTCATATTCAGTGCTCTAAAGCCTCTGGCCTGCCCTCTACTTGTAAGTACAAATACTGATTTGCTGTTGCAAGGGGGTTTGGTGGAAATGGGGAATCCTTCTGTCAGTGGGTTTTTGAGGTGGGAACTGTAGAAAGAGAGCTTCGTACATCACTTTCCAGACTTTATTAACTTTTGTATTACCTAATAGGAAACCAGAACAAACCAGAACAAAGCAAAGCAAAAATCAAACTCTCCACAGACTCTCTGACCTTGTACCATTGTTCCAGTATGTCATGTTATCGCAGTCCAAATGCTTTACTGCCTCTCTCTACTGCATCTACTACTTCCTCATAGACCCCCACACTGAGAGATGACCCAGCAGCGAGCTTGCCCATCCATGCCTGCAGCGCATGGGAGCAGATTTCAGGCACTGATGTTTCCCGGTCCCTCACACTCTGATCATTTATGAAGGAAGCAGTGTGACGGTTTGGTTGGAGATATCAGGCACCATGTCAGAAAAGGAGCATTGCTGCCATGTCCTCAGAGCGTCAGTAAAATAAATTGCTGTTATGTAAGAAGGTTAATGGTGCCTGATACTTTCCAGAACATTAAGTCAACATTTAAAGGCTTAAAGTATAATTGACTTAAACTTCCCGATACGTGGAAATCTGGAACTTGCCTTCTGCAATACCCTTTCACAACCACCTTAACACTTCTCTAACCACAGAAAAAGCTCATCAGACTGTGCTGATTTCCAGCTCCGGGAATGTACAGGAGTCCAACCAGGGGACAGGGAAGTCCCATAGGGAAAATATGCATTTAAGTCAATGTAATGAAGCAGAAGCTAGATCAACTCTATGTGTCCTTGCCTGTCTGTCCCACTTAGGTGGAGAACAGGCTCCATAGGAGCTCATGGCAGACTACAACAAGGCTTACGTCTCTGAACCCTTCTGTTCCAAGGCAAAGAGATGGAGCCTTTCCAAGCCACTTCCATTCTCTCCTGGAGCCTCTCAGAAGCAGAGCAGCTTAATGACAGCCATAAATCATTAAGTAATTAAGCACGCAAGCTATAAAAAAAACACGTGCAAACAAACCTTGTGCAGCAATATACATTGAGTTTGAGGTTAGAAAGCTAACATATTGCTACATTCCTACAAAAACATAGCCAGTGCTATGCTGGAGATCAAGATAATCTGTGTGGGGAAATACTCTTGTTTCTCCCATGAGCTATTATTATTGGCCTGAAAAAACTCATTACCATAGTTATATGGAAGTTAGCAACCGGGGCTAAAGTTCAGGCAGCCAAGTCTTAAAAATGTTGGCACATTTTGTGAAGCAGAGATGCCAATTTCATTCCTGTTTATTCCAGTGTTTTTGTATTATATCCTAGCAGTCTTCATAATCAAAGATTTTAGCCAAATCCCTTCACTTTTTCTTGCATTTTCCATGGAGTGTATATCCTCTGTGGTGTTCTTCAGGGCATATGAGAGCAGCCAGGCCTGCTGGTAGAGTGTGGCAGGAGCAAGCACCAAGAGCTATGGCAGTGGGCACCTGTGTGGGATCTGCTGGTGTTTCTCTTTCACCAGGTTGAGTTTTCATTTACTTCAGTTCTGCTGCTTCTGATTCTTTTACATCTCTTTTCAGTCGAGATTAGTGAGCAAGGGATGTCACCAAATGGACTCATGCACCAAATCTTTCTTCCCTAACACAGCAGCAAGATGTGCAGGGATATGTATGTCTCCAGCAAGACATTCTCTGGAGAGAGCATTTCCATATTAGCACTGATCCTAAAGGAGCAGAGTGCCTCTTCGCCTCCAGATACAGACTTTGGAAAGATGGATATTTTTAATTTATTCTGAGATGAAATAGCTGAGACTCTTCTAGCATTTGGAGGGGCCTTCATGTAAGGGCTGTCTGATTTCCTTCTCTTATTAATCTTGGATTATACTGTATTAGCTCCTCTGGTGTTTGCATGTGTGACCAGCCATAGGGACCCTGCATGACCAGCTGGAACATGATTTCCCAAGTCATCAGCAGGGAGAGAGATGCAGCCCTGGGGCTGTTCCCTCCTTCTTCTGCTTTACCTCCTGCCAGAGAGCTAACAAGACGACAGGATGTTCCTTGTTTGGTTTGATGTTATTTTCTCCATACTGTAATATCACAGAAAAACCAAGGGTAGATAGTGCTCTTTGATCTGATAATTGTAAACACTCTGGAAGAAAAATGTTGTTATATACAAGTATTTCAAAGCAGTGCAAAAAGCAGGAAGGTAGGATTAAGATATACCCAAAATGAAATAATTATGTTAGACCGGATGGATTTGTTTTGTGCCAAACTCTTCCCTGCCTCCTGCCAGCAAATAATATTGCCAGATGGTAAGAGGTTGAAAATTTCTGGTCATGTTTGTAAAAGCTATCACTTCTCTGATTGCATAGATCTTCCCATAGACCTGAAGGCAAATATGATCCTAAATAGCAAAGGTATGCTCAAAACAAAAAGTATGGTCATTTGCTAGCCACTGAATACCAAGGGCTTGTTTCCTCCAGTTGCTATGCACGGAGCTATTTGGCATTGTTTATAGTTCAACTTGAGAATGTTGTGTAGATTTACTTTAAGAAGACTAGATACCAGACTGAGAGGGGCATTTTCTATATACTGATTTCTGGGGGCACTTCAACAGCAGGTGACAAGAATTCAGTACAGGAGAAAGAATTTGAAACCCAAAGTGCATCTATGGGAGCTTCATCATGTCCCAGCTTCATGGGCTTAACACAGGAGTAGTTCTCCTGAGGTTTGCGGTAACACGACAATATAAACACAGTGTGACTGGGGAGCCGTTCGGGGCTGTGGCTGTCTGTGAAGCAAAATGTCACTGTATCACTGGGGTACAAAAGTCATTTAGGTCTGCAAAATGTTTCACAGGCTAATGTCCCAAATATCAGTGTCCAGCCCAGAGTGAGTGGTTCAGTGACATTGCCTTCAGTTGAATTGTGTTAGTGAAATTAAATTTGACCATGTGCATGTGAAAACTTCATAAATTAAGGTCTGATGTCCCACAGGCATGCAGAGAAGGGTTAAAATGCTTGACCTAGTTGTAAGGAAGGATGACCGTTACTTTCCTCTTCCTTCATGATTTAGACATTGGGGTGGATTGTGCACTTCTGCTGCAGTAGATGGCAGGTTCAAGAGTCTGAGTAAAACAAAGGGCTTTGAAATGAAACAGAAAATGCAGCAGGATTTTGTTATATTCAGAAAAAAAAGCAGAAATTTCATAGAAAAAGTTGTGCAATGCCCCTCTGTGCCACTAGCTCTTCTCAGGGCCACTTCTGATGTTCTCGTCTCAGATGCACTGAAGAAGGACCCAGCAAGTTCTAGTTACCAAGGTAGATCCTCTGGGGTCCAAGACAGGCCCCTCTTCACTAGGATGAGCAGCCTGCAGAGAGCCCTGATGTGTGTCTTCACTCAGTAATATCTCCCAGTTTATTAAAGCTCCTAGTAGCGCAGAGCAACACGAGAGATTGTGGTAAAGATTTCACACACTGTAGTAGATGTATTAGAAGAGACCTTTGGTCATGCCAGAGCTGCTCGGCACTCCCACGGTCTGTTTGCCCCTTATATGGTCTCTTCCCCACCCTAATTTCTAAACAGAACATGCATATCTAAGCACATGTGCATATAGGCATATGTATAAATTGGATCTATGCTTAGAGTTCTCTGGTAGCAAGGATTGTTATGATACCACATAAAAACATTTAAATATAAAGTGCTGGAGTTGGCATCCTTCAGAAATGCTGCAATTTTGCCAAAGTTTGCTGACTGAACATTAGCCCAGGATACAAACTTTCATATAACTATGGTAATGAGTATTTTATAGGCCAGTAGCTCAGAGGATGAAAACTGCTTCCCTCCCCAGAGAAATCATCCCAAGCTATAGTGCTAAGTATGCAAACAAGGATGCTGCTAAGTAGCATTGGGTCCTGCTTTTGTAGTTTTTCTACATATGTGAAGTTATATGACTTCACATTTATTTCAATTTTTTCATAGGCATGGGGAAGTTATAAAACAACTTGCTACCTGGAATCACCAAATGTTTCAGCGTTTTCCTCCTACCTCTGCTGTAACAAAACCAGCGATATTTTAGGACAGCAGCAAGCTGCCAGGTCTGCTCTTTCACAAAAATGGTGTCAGATGCAAGCTAGGCTCAAGCCTCACAGTGCTTTCAGGATGCGCTCCTCCACAAGGCAGTCTGGACTCTCAATAGCTCTCCAGGGTATCCAGGCTTCCAGTTGAGGAAGGAAGCAGGGAACCCATCTGTCTTTGCCTCAGAGCCATTAGTCTCAAAGCATGTGACCTGGAAACACTGGGCACTTACAACTTCATATTTCACTTTAGATAAAATCTGCTGTGTCTTTTGTTACAGACCAAACATCAGAGCAAAAAAAAAAAAAAAAAAAAAAAAGTCCCACCAAACATAAGAGTTTAGTTTCAACCAGCTGCACAAGTTTTACAACAGTTTTGACCTGGCTGCCATGTGTTTCTTCATTGCTTAATCAGTTTAGATTTTAGAGCCCTACTTTGCAGCAGTGAAATTCTCTCTTAGACGTGGCCCCAGCACACAGAAATTATTCTCATTAGGTTCTGCTTGCAGGTTACACCCATGTGGTTTTTCTGTTGTGCAGAAGGATGCTTTCTCCCCTCGCTGATGATTAGATCAAGAGGATGAAGAACTGTCCATGCAGCAAAAGGACTGCAGGGAGTGAGCACAGACCTTGGTGGCAGGCTACTTTCCAGCCAACTCTGTCTTTATTCTGTTTTCAGTCAACTGATGGGAGTTACTCTTATTTTAAATAACTGAGAAACAGCTGTTGGTCCAGAAGGCAACGTTGATTTGCAAGTGCCAACTTTGTCGGGCAGCAATTAAAGGCAGGCTAGAAAAAAAACATTCCAACCCAGCTTTTGTTGCCTCAGTGCAAACACTGTTTTTTTCACCCAATTTGATTTGGGAGTTTGTGCATTAATGGAAGAACAGTCGAGAAGTTCTGAATTGGTACTGCCTTGGCCATTAACCAATTAATGGCTGTACTGTTGTTCCTGAGAGAGTGGGGGCCACAGTATTCACATCATAGGTGGTGTTTGGAGAGAACTAGGCTGCAGGGCAGGGCTGGATCCACAGCTCAGGAGGCACTGCCATGCCCTGTGGCTGGAATTTGCTGCCAGCAGAAAAAGACAATTGAGAAAACTTTGCTGGAGTTAAGCTGTGCAAAATAACCTAGAAATGTAAGAATGCTGTTGAGAAGGGGGAAGGCTCCTGAGGGAAAAAAGTCTGAGTCAGGCGGCCCCTCAATTGAAATGCAGAGGAAAAATTAGGTTATCTGATGATCTGTGGGAAATGTGAGAGTTGACGCATACAGTGCTTGAACTCATACACAGGTTGGAAAGAAGTATGTGCGTGCAAGGAACATGCTTTTTCAATCCAACCTTTCCAGCAATATGCATTTGGACAAGAGCATTCACTGTAAGAGAGGCCAGTAAGGAGGTTGTCAGCATTTGCTGATGCAGACAGAATGATTCAGGGCAATACTGAAATCAAAATAAGCTCTCAGAACCATCGATAACCATCAACGCATCGATAACTTGAAGTGAACATGATAAAAATAGCTTCATTCTCTTGCTGGAGAGAGAAAGTAGTGAGGCTGTGGTGAGGCTGCTAGACTAGAAACATCTCACTGATAACGATCTTATCTGCTCAGGTTTCTCCTGCACCTTGCAGTTGTTGTGGCACAGCTAGGAGGTCCCCTGTTGTAGTGACATGACAAGATCGTACCTTTGCGAGTGATGGCAGGTTCAGACATGTTAATTGTGGTGCTGGCTAACACAGCAGCCTGGGGCTGGGGACCTGAGGTGCACACAGGGCCACTGCCTATATGGAAATGGATTAAGCACCGATCTGAAAAAGGGATAGCTGCATTTGGGTTTGATTTTGGCTTTTCCTCTGCAAGAGAGATTGCAGAGAGGTTGGAGCATTACCTTCAGAAGCAGGTAGATTTCCTTTCAAAAATTAAATCCTGGTGGGCTTAAATCCAGCATTTGCCTTCAAATGCTGTGTTTTTCATTTTCACCTATCTGTTGAATGACCTTTGTGTGTAATGATAGAGAGTCCTCATATACGTTTGTTTTTTTTGTTGTTGTTTTTTTTCAGTTTACTTCCTCCTTGCTGTTATAGTTGCTAATTGGAAGAATTTGTTGCACTATGAATCATAACATATCATTAGAAAAATTGTGTGCTTTTGGATTACATTCTGGATTCCCTCGGAGCATACAGCACAACTGTGCAATAAGAAATGTATCTACAGGTCAGGAAAGGAAGTTGTCTTCGTGAGCTGCCTGCAACAGCCTGTGTGTGAGAGTAATTTGGAGAAGGCTATGGCCTCTGCTTGTGTAATCTCAGCAGATGTGAGTACTCCAGAACTGATTCTTTACTAGAGTGATATTCTGGATGAGATTCAATATATTTGCTGTTGATAAGAGAATTTCTCTTACTGTTTGTCTTTCTGTTCAGTAGCTCTCATCTGCTGCTTTTCCAGATCTGACAATCTGTCTTCAAAATTGTTGCACAGTAAAAAGCTATAATACTGATGGCAGTTCCTAAAAAAAAATTATTCAACTTGGAGAAGAATGATCACAAGCATCTTTTTTACATAGCAACAAATAGCTCCAGCTGTTACTTCTGCTTAGAAGCTCCACTGGCACTACGTCCTCCCTTTTATCATCCATCAGTTGCTTAAGTGTAATATCACTTATAGTACATATAATATATATGTACTATATATGTATGTATAATAACAGAGAAGCAGAGGAACTCTCCCTTTAAGAACTGTTCTAAGGCCAGAATTTGGAATTAAATCCTCCTTTGCTTTCAACAGAAAAGGGTAGCTACAAGCATACTTCTGAGAAACCACAGTATGAAAGTGCAAATTTTTGTTTTCTTTTGCATTTTCATTTCTCTGTTCTTTCCTCGTTCTGTAATTTAGTGATATAAAACTTTCACAAGCATTCAGTGAGAAAAACACTGCCTCAAGAAGTATTTATTCTGAAAAAGCATTGAGTGTGTTACATTCAATTTTTACATCAAGATGTTCCCCTCTCTTCACAGTGAGATGAAACTTAGAGAGGTGCCGCTCAGGCCTGTCTGAAATAAAAGCTACCTCATATGGGTTAACATGTTTGGAAAGAAAGAACAAGGGAAAAAAATTGAAGGAACTGAGGGTTTCTGGTAATATTTCTGATCCTAGACACTGAAGATAGTCAAACTGATCAGTTTAAATGATTGTATAAAACAAACTACTTCTATTAGTTTAAATGTGGACCCTTGTACTTCCTGACAAGTAGCTGACAAGGCTGGGAAGTAAAATGATTTGGACTGTTTGTTTGGAAAAAGAAACATAATGACTTGTGCAGATCCAAGTTGCAGCATATTCAATCTCAAGGGAAAAAAAAGAAAAAAAAAAGAAAAAAAAAAAAAAGGAGTTAAAACCAATGCATTTATACTCAGTTTCTGACTTTCTGCATCATGCTCCAGGCACATTCTTGCAGCAGTTCATTCCTTGGCCAAGTAATAAGTACCCCTGGCCTTGTGATAAACTGCTTTAATATTCAACTTCACTCCCATCTTGCTGATTTGTTTTAGAGGTGTGAAGAAAGGAAGCATGCTCACATGGCACTGGAAAGAAATGTGGTGCAAAATCTTAATCATTTGACAGTATGAAGACTAAAGAGTTCATAACGTTAGCATGCAATGTCTGTATTTGGTCTTCTCTGTGAGATCTGACCTCCCCACTAGTCAGCTCCGAGGAGAAAATATTGAGCCCCAATGAAGTCAATGGCAAAATTCACAATGTCCTCAACAGAGCCAGCGTTTCATTATTATATTTATGTATGATGGAAGAAATTGAATCAGAGCAAAGCAGATTGCTTTTTACGTATGAATATATTTGATGTAACAATTATTTTATTCATTGATTATTTTATGCAATGACATTTTAATTTTTCAATGTATTTGATCCTTACCATAGTAATTATTCAGTGGAAAAACTGTGGAAGACAATTGTAGCCTTCAAAGTGATGAGCTGTTTTGAAACTAAGCTTAAAACTATCTGCGTAAGAATGCTAATTGTAAGCTGATAATTTGCAACTGGTACACACACGTTTTTCTGGTCCTTTTCACTGTTTATAGGTTCCCTGTAAACAAATTGTGAAATCATGTGGATTTCACTCCTATTCCAAACTGGACATGGATTCCGACTGGAAATTGCTTGGGGACTACAGCTGATTTATTACTCACACATTACATTACTGAGTATGTCACAGGATGTTCTTTCATCTATGTGGAAGATTTGGATTTATACAACTTGATGTCCAACTTAATTTATGTTGTGTGCCACATGACACTTGTATTTTCTTCTTTATAATGTGAACCTTCGACTAACAGAATCTAAACGTGGTGGGAAAATGGATAGATGGTGGTGAATATGAAAGTTTGCAGGCAAATCAACAATCCACTTGGTAGTTATAAGGATTTCTTGCCTTATAATCTTTATGAAAAATTCTCAGTAAAATGTTAAGGAAATTTTTAGAAAGTGAATGGAAGGAGTTGAGGCTAGCTGAATATAAAGAGAAGATAATAATGACAAAGAACGAAGGTAGTTCCTTAGGCGGTACCCCTGCTTATGAATAGAAATGGTTTTCTTATTTTTGGATACACACTCTCCTTTACAAAGGAGCTTCAGTTAGGCATTCAGGTGTTTTTAAGCCATGGAAGGAATATATTTCCCTGTAGTTCCTCTCCTTTATCTCAGTGTTTCAGTGTTGGCGTTGTGGAAGTTTCCCAGCTTCTACTACAGCACTTGCCCACCTGATTTATTCCCATAACCAAAACACTATGGTTATCTCTCCACATACAAGTTACTGTAGCATATTTGCCATTGTTTACATCTATTTCATGTAAATATAAATGAATTGTTCTTTTGGCAAGACTATTTAGACAGCATTCGGACCTATCAAACACAGGACACCAGGAGTGTTTAATAAGGCCTAACAGAAAACAGCCTCTTTGGCAAAAGAGATTTATTTACAAACACATCAAACAAGAGGGACTCTCAGGCCCAGGGGCAAAGGAAGACCACATTTTCTTTCATAAACATCCGTTTTAATGGTTCTCAGTATGGCTGTGGGATGGCAGCAAGGGGCTTTACTGGCTGAAAACAAAGCCACAGGTAGGTAGGTCATGACTCTTTGCTTTGCTCACTAAAAATGTTTGGAGAAAATTGGGCCTTAACTCAATTTAAGTAGGCACTTGGTAAGGGTTGATATTTCAGAAGGGAGGTATTTATTTTAAATTAAAGGAAACGAAGGGGCATAGTGAAGAGTTTTGGATCCAACAGTTTTGAATTTTGAGGAAATCCCTGCAATAATAGGAGCATTACTGTTTCAACAAGTCCATGCTTGTGAAGTTGAGGCCCTATTAACTCCTTCCTCAGGTGCATCCAGATGAGCACAGGTGGTTTAGAAACAGTCGTGTGAAGACTGCATTAGAAACCAGAGGATGACTGGAGGATAAGAGTACATCAGACCTAATGAAAAACATTCTGGCTAAATACAGCTAGCAATAGCCAATACAAACAAACGAACAAGCAAAAACAAATACAAAAGTGAAAACAACAACAACCAAAGAGCCCCACATAGTATTTCATCCTCTTCTGGCTCCCAGGTGGATCATGAAAATGCATCTTTTTTTTTTTGCTTTGACATAGAGCAAAGTGGTGTCGGGCTTTGGGCCGCTGAGACACTGCATGGATAAGGTTTTCAATGGACAATGCCCCGTCAGGGAAAAATAAAGTAGTATGGTTAATTAACTATTTAAAAAAAATAAGAGTAAGGTCAAGGAGATGGTTGAAGACAACTGCTCTGGCACCTGCACTGAGATGGGAGAAAGTTGTAATTGTCTTGCATTAGAACAGTCTTCTGTGCATGGTACTATCTTCAGCCTCCAGCTTTGGTGGGAGCAACACCAAGTTGCTACCTGCTAACACACTCAAATATCCTATTCCACAGCCTCTGATTGCTGAACTGTCACTTTACTCAGCTTCTCGAGGAAACTGCTAAATCTGAAGATTTCTCAGACAGCTGTTGGAGCCACAGCTGTTGTGATAAGGTGGTGATGGATCCCGGCTCAATGGTTCTCCTTGCAAACCCCAGTCTCTTCCCAGCTATTTACTGAGTGGAGAGTTTTGCCAGGGTAAGGGCCAATAATGACTCCCCCATTTGGACTTGCATGCAGTATTCATCAGGCTGTGACAGAGCTGATTTGCAAGTCTTTTGACCATCTTCTTTCAGTGTAACATAATCTAGTAAAAAATTTCATAGAGGTGCAAAGGATGCAAATAAGCAGTTCACAGAATCCCAGAATCCCAGAATCCCAGAATGGCCAGGGTTGGAAGGGACCTCAAGGATCAAACTCGCCTGCCACATGCAGGGCCACCAGCCTCCCCATTTAATATTAGACCAGGTTGCCCAGGGCCCCATCCAGTCTGGCCTTAAACACCTCCAGAGATGGATGGGGCATCCACAACCTCTCTGGACAGCCTGTTCCAGCACCTCACCACTTTCTGTAAAGAACTTCCCTCTGACATCCAACCTAAATCTTCCCTTCCTCAATTTAAAACCATTTCCCCTTGTCCTGCAGTTATCAACCCTTTCAAAGAATTGATTCCCCTCATGTTTGTAGGCTCCCTTTAGGTATTGAAAGGCTGCAATGAGGTCACTCTGCAGACCTCTCTTCTCCAGGCTGAACAAGCCCAGCTCCCTCAGCCTGTCTTCGTAGGGGAGGTGCTCCAGCCCCCTGATCATCTCTGTGGCTCTCCTCTGGACCCTCTCCAACAGCTCCCTATCTTTCTTGTACTGGGGGCTCCAGATCTGGACACAGTACTCCAGATGGGGCCTCACAAGAGCAGAGTAGAAGGGGACAATCACCTCCCTGTCCCTGCTGGCCACCCCTCTTCCGATGGAGCCCAGGATACCATTTGCCTTCCAAGCCGCAAGGGCACACTGCTGGCTCATGTTCAGCTTTTCATCTATCAAGACCCCCAGGTCCTTCTCCACAGGGCTGTTCTCAAGGACTGCTCCTTCCAGTCTGTATAGGTGCCTGAGGTTCCTCTGGCCCAAGTGCAAAACTTTGCACTTGGCTGTGTTGAACCTCAACAGGTTCACCTGGGCCCACCTTTCAAGCCTGTCAAGCTCTCTCTGAATGGCATCTCTTCCTTCTACCATGCCAACCGCACCACTCAGCTTGGTGTCATCAGCAAACTTGCTGAGGGTGCACTCGATTCTGTCATCGATGTCATTGATAAAGATATTAAAGAGCACCGGTCCCAAGACAGACACCAGGGGAATGCCGCTTGTTACCAGCCTCCACCTGGAATATAGAGCCATTGATGATCACCCTCTGTCTGCAGCCTTTCAACCAGTTTCTTATCCATCGAATGGTCCACCCATCAAATCCACATCCCTCCAATTTGGAGATAAGGATGTGGTGGGGGACCATGTCAAAAGCCTTGCTCAAGTCCAGGTAAATGACATCGGTCGCCTTCCCCTTGTCCACCAATGCCTTCACTCTATCATAGAAGGCTACCAGATCGGTTAAGCATGACCTTCCACTGGTGAAGCCATGCAGGCTTCATTCCTCATGTGATCAAGCATGTCATCCAGGAGGATCTGTTACATGATATTCCCAGGCACAGAGGTGAGACTCACCAGCCTGTAGGTCCTGGGGTCCTCCTTGCTCTCTTTCTTGTAAATGGGAGTGATGTGACCCTTCCTCTGGTCATCTGGGACCTCACTTGACAGCCACGACTTTTCAAATATGATGGAGAGTGGCTTGGCAACCACCTCAGCCATCTCTTTCAGAACCCTGGGATGCACGCCATCCAACCCCATAGACTTGTTCACATTCTCACAGTCTCATGAGGTGGTCTTGGACTTGCTCTGTCCTCACAGTGGAGGGGGATTTACCCCGGTTCCCACCTAGAGTTTTAGGGATGCAGGGCTCAGGGACATGAGACATACTGGAATCCTGGCTGCCAGTGAAGACCGAGGCAAAGAACCCATTCAGTACCTCAGCCTTCTCTTCGTCCGTTGAAGCCAGTTCTCCTTTTACATTTACCAAAGGAGGTACACTTGCTTTGACCTGTCTCTTCTGGCCAGTGTACCTGTAGAATGTCTTCCTATTGTTTTTCACGTCCCTCGCCAATTTCAGTTCTGCCTGCACCTTGGCTTTCCTGATCCTATGTCTGCAAGTCTGGACAGCATCCCTGTATTCTTCCTAGGTGACACGCTCTTGTTTCCAGAGCTTGTACGCACCTTTCTTTGCCCTCAGTGTGCCCAGCATGTCCTTACCGAGTCACCCGGCTTTCTACCTCCTCTGCCCGCTTTCTTATTCAGAGGGATGGAGAGCTCTTGTGCTCCCACCTACCATCTTGTGATCCCCACTTACCATTACTGTCTGCATTCATTAGAGAAACAGATTGTTCAGAGTCCACACAATCACATGAAAAAGGTAAAACACAAGCTGCTAGGAAAGAAATTAAGGCAAGCAAAATTATTCTGTATTTTTTAAAGAAGCAAAATAGCACTATTGTTCAGTGATCTGCAGTTTCTCTATAATTAGTATTACTGCCTCTTTTTTTTTTTTTTTTTTTTTTTAATGGAGAAATTGTTTGGAATAATGATGTGTAGGAAATCAGAACATTTCCAAGCTGTGCACCTTGCAAAGTGGGAGTGAGCCATGGTGTAATTCTCACTCCTGTTGCAAGCTGCCAGCAGAACTGACTGCCCATTTCATTGTGGTGCCCCTGGAGGAGGGATGGCTGCTCCCACATCCCAGAACACACAGTACCAAGCTTCTGGGCTGTAACCTGGTCTCCACGAGAGAACAGAGATCAGGTATCATATCTGCTGTCCTGTCTCATATAAGTGTTTTTCATTGAAAGCCAGTCATTTCTGGGAGTGGTGCTTATTTTTCAGGTGAAAAATGTAAAAGCTCTTTTGGCAGATGGAGGGATCATAGGAGGATAGAGTGAGGATTTGTGATGAAACTCAAAATGACAGACATGGGAATGTCTCATATTCAAATTAAAAAAAACTTTCAAAGGAATCAGTGAAAAAAACCAACATCTAGATTTGCACAATCTGGTCAACAGGAGTGACCTGATATGGCGCTTTCAGCCACTATCTGCCATGGGATTAATGGGTGATTGAACCATCATCATCCTGCCAAGACTAGTGAAGTATCGCTGTCAGGAGCTAGCGGCCATCTGTTCAGCAGAGATGTAGTATAAAAGCATAAAGATATTAAAATAGGGGGAGAGAAGAATAAAAACATGTCTTGGTTGTTTCATATTTTGAACTAGAGCATCCAAATAGCTATAATTTTCATGATATTTTCCTCATAATTTTTAAAAGATAATGGAAGGAATAACCCTAATGAGAATTTCAGCAAAGACACTTTCTTCACTCAATACGTTACATACATAAACACATGACAGACAAAACATAGCTGTGCCCTTTCAACATTTCATTTTTTTCTAATAAAAATATGGAATTGTCAACAGTTTTGTTTCCAAAAATTTGTTTCTAGTCATGGCCCTGCTAGCATACAACTGCTTCAACATCACTCTTCTGCACTCAGAGGAGCTGGTGAATGTTTTCCAAAGGAGTAAATCCAGAATGAGGCAGCTTTACCAATCCAAGCCCCAATCTGTCAAGATACTCACTAAAATTTCAATTGTATGATATAAAATATGGCCACTAAGGGTGACAATTAAAATGACACGTGGATGTACTCTCTGAGGTAAAATTGTTTTTTACTTTCCAGCTTTGTTTTCTTTAGACAATGAGATAAGGGTTCAGTCAGCTTGCTTGAACTCGCAGAATCAGAACAGAGGCCACAGTACCCTCAAACAAGTATTATTTACATCTGAAGAACAGCATCCTGGCATGTCAGCAGTTATAACTGACAATTACAAAGGCACTGCCAACCCTGAGTAACAAATCAGTTATTAGTAGAGGAGTCAGACAGCACTAATCTCTTCACCAGCTAGTCAGCACTTTCAAACAGCTCGTGGCTATGGCAGATGCTGTTTACACAGTACAGACTTTGCAACTACTGTTGTAGTGAATGCTGGGAAAAATCAGTGGTCAAAATGTCATATTGGTCCCTTTGAAGTGAAGAAGCGCTCAAGCATTCCCTGCTTCCAGCCTCTTTCTTTGTGTCCTTTCTTTGTTTATTTCATGTTTGTGTAGTTGTATCCTTCTGGCCATCGAGTGGATTCCTTCTTCTTCAATATTCACTTAGAAAATTTAGTTGAAGACACATGCTCATCCCCAAATGCTGCCTCTTTGTCTTCTTGGGTGGAGACAATGTCACAATAAAGCAACTGGCACAGTGAAATCTTACCAAATCCGTGCAGCACAGCAAGCCCACTTCCAGTGGCACCTTTGGCAGAGCCACCAGTGCCTTCAGATGTCACTGTCACTGCCACGAGCAACGATGGCTGGGGGAAGCTGCTGCCTAGAGGGATGTGTCTGCCAACACCTGGTCAGCTGTTTGCAGATCCTATGCTGACATCTGGAAATAAATTTGGGCTGCCAGCTCTGGAGTTTCTCATCACAAATGTGCCTGGAACTTTTGGAGAGTGTGAGCAAGCACTGCCTTCCTTGCTGAAGAAAAATATGGGGCAAGACCAGTGACATACAGCAGCCCATACACCAGCAGTGCTGCTAAGTACATCTCCCTCCTGGGGCAGGACTATGCCTTGTGTGTGGAAAAACCTTCAGTCCAGCCCAGCATCAGTGGTGCAGCTCACTGGCCATTCCCATGCATGAGCTGGGGCCTTCACTGCTTCTTCACTGCCCACACACCTGAGCTACAAAACAATCCCTTCTAACTATTGTTTAGCTTTGACTGAAATGTGTTGTTTGGGTTTTAATTTTCACTTGTACATGTTGTCCCACTCCATCAGATGCAGGGCTGATGCAATTCAAAGGTCACTAATGGGAATGAATTTATCACCACAGGTGTCTCAAGAAAATCTGGCAGCTTTCTGGAAATGTTTAGCAGGACTCAAGCTGCTTCAGCTACTTCCCCTTGTTTTATTCATAGCATGGCTAAAGCTGTTTACTTGAATCCCCCTCAGTTTCAAATCCGTTTTTTCATCCCTCAGCTCCTTTTCTTGTGCAGGGAGATACAAATCAGTCATATGGAAGAACTCAGAGCCATGATGGGTGGGGTACTAAATACTGTCAGGGTCATCTCTAAAATATCATTACAGAGCAACTACCTGTCTGAGCTCTTCATCTCACTGGGGCACTGCAGAGCCCCTCCACGTCCAAGAGACACATCCTGCTCTGAGCTGGCCCTAAAGGATGTGAGAGAAGGACACACGACAGTCATTTTGGCTCAGACCTAGATGAACTTGCAAAGGGAAAAAATATGTGTGTCAATCCCCAGAGCAGTTTCAATCACCATTACGCCTTTTTTAGGATGCTTTCAGTTGAATCAGAGCAGCCTGGGATTACAGATAACAATGAAACCTTGAGAGCTAAGGCCTTCAGCAGCATCAAATGCGTACAATTAATTAAAAGTACTAACTGCTGAATGCTTACTAGTAAGAACCCGTAACATTCAGCTATTCAAAAACATGTTCCAAATGTTGCCTGTGCATTTATTATATTTATATTAACACAGGAGCGCTTTTTTGCTTCAAACTCAGAAATAAATGTATTGGAATATGCATTTAAGATCTGTATTATGTGTTGTTGTTTGTTGTTGTTTTCACCGTATAACCTCTAGCGCATAAAATATATTATGAATTTTCCATATGGAAGCTGAAAAAAGCAAATCAGAAGCATGGCTTGATTTGGATTCATGTGCAAATGTAGAAATTAACGTATGTCATTTATAAAAGACACCTCCACCAAAACACATGATAATGGCTATTTTTGATATTCCTATAGCAACCATAGTAATAAAAAGGTGAAATTTGAAGTTTAACATGTATTCCTTTCTGATATTCTCCAAATTAAGTGTCTTCAGTTTCATCTAAGTCTAGAATATTGAAAGCAGCAGAAGCTACTTGTTTGCTTGTTTTTGGAAAGTAAGATCAGTGAAAGGAAAACAAGATAACACCAGGAGAATTTCTTCTATTTTACCCCCTCCAAATTACCAGTGAAAATGTAAAATGCCTTTGTGATGAACTGTGTGTCAGTGTACAATTTGCATTGTCTCATCCAGGTGATATTCCCAACAGCAACGCAAGAAGTCATACCTGTGACATACCTTTCCATACCTGTAAACTTATGTGTTCCCATCTCTCCGTGCCTACTGCTTCCTCCCTCCACGTGCCATCTGTTATGCAGCAGGCTTCTGCTACTTACCTTAGCTGTGGGCATGATGCTAGTATTTGCCCTCTACTCCCTTTATTTGATTAAAAAAAAAATGTTTTATATCTTTGTGATGAAAGGCCAGACAGGCATAAATTGTTGCAGAGACCTTTTGCCCCATGATATTAGTGAATTATGCTGGAGCAGAGGTGGATTTAGGGAATTAGTAAATGGCAAACCCCTCTGACCTTAATTACTCTAATGCCTCCTTTAATCCCATCAGAGCTATGCAAATGAAATGCACTTCCTGCATTCAGAATAAAGACAGCTCGGTCAGTTTTAAGCTGCAGACAGAGCATATAATGTTAAAAAGTGCAATAGAAAGGCAGCCAGGCCACCCATTGGGCAGATCCCCATCGGTGTGATGGAGCTCTCTGCTTGTGCTTCTGGCTGCAGCCAGCAGGCAAGACAGCTCATGGCTCCTTCATCTCTCCTGCCCACTGCACTCATAGGAAGGGCTTCTCCACAGAGGCTGACAGAGTGGAAGCTCACCTTGGACTCCTTTAACCAACTCCCACACAAATATGCAAACCAACCTACTAGCCAGTAATGCAAATATGTATATTTACATGTGAAGCAAATGTTCTAAAGAGCCAAGGATACTTGTAACTACCAAGGAGGCTGACATGAATTTTGCTGTTCTTCTTCCGCATACAGAAGCAAAAAACATTTCAGTGGATGCCCAGAAACTCATATAGCTGTCAGTTTTTCTTGAGTACCACCACAGGACAAATTAACCAGGGCTCAGCCATGCTGGCACCAATCCTGCTGTGCGTGCAAGCATGTACTTATCTCCCAGCAGGTATCTAGTCTTGCCGACTTGAGGAGCTGATCTGCTTGTGCCAGCACCAGAAAGGACTTCTGTGCCATCTCCATACACCAGTGAACACTCATTTCACTGTACATGCCCACTGAATTCAATCTGTACTTGTTGCTTTTTAGCTAAAGCTTCAATGGAAAATACCTCATGGGCTACCAACAGAAAAGCAGATGTGCATGCAGCTGTCTCATCCACAGAGTTTTGGAGCATGCCATGGCCAGGGAAGGGAGCCATGCTGGCATTTGAGACCTGTTCTTGGGTACACCAGAGATGTTTGGATTGTTGCAGCATCCCACTTGTAGGCTAGGCACTTCTGTGTTTTAAGGAAGTTTATAGTTTATAGTTTCAACAAGCATTGAAAGAAAAGAAGAAAAGAAGAAAAAAGCAGTTACAGAGTTTAAAAAATGGGATGTAACCTGCAATTTATTCAGTTTTTGCTGTGGTTTCCTTGCTATTCAAAATCGGTTACAAAAAAGATCAGATCTTACAAAAAATTACTGACCTGTTGGTTGTCAACAGCTTATTCCAAGCATTTGACATTTTAAGTGTACTGGTAACATTTAACTAGGCACAAAGTACATAGAAATTTTCTCTTGCTTTATAATTCCTAAAATCAGATTTTGGCTGCAAATATGCACAATTATGAGCTTACAGTTAGCTTCAGTAAAAGCTCTCTCAGGATTAATTCAAATTCATTTCTTTTTGTTAAGGTGCTTGCAATGTGTATTTACTAGAACATTCCTAGGAAGTGAATTCAACAAGGGTCTGAATGTAGATGATACTAATTATTCCTTATTCTGTCCCATTTTTACAGGACTTTTCAGGTGTCAGGAGGATGGATCCTGGCTCTTCTCAGTAACATCCAATGATAGGACAAGAGGCAATGATTGCAAGCTGGAACATAGGAAGTTTCACATAAATATGAGAAAAAACTTCTTCATGGTGAGGGTGACAGAACACTGGAACAGGCTGCCCGAGGGGTTGTGGGGTTCACTTCTTTGGAGTCATTCAAAACCCGCCTGGTGGCGTTCCTGTGTGACCTGATCTAGGTGTTCCTGCTCTGGCAGGGGGATTGAACTAGATGATCTTTCGAGGTCCATCCCAATCCATGACATTCTGTGATTCTGTGTCACTATAGTTCTACAGTCACGTTTAGCTTTGAGAAGGACATCAAAGTAAAACTGAAAAATGACCAACATTAAGCCCAACACTTTCTATGAGCAAAGGAAACTTTGTGCATAAAATAAAATAAAAGTTCAAATATTGACTATATTTGGGCAAATAATATAAAACAGCCAAACAACATGTGTAGAGCTTTGCTACTCTTAGCAGATTTTTAACAGCCAGATATAGGCTTCTATCTTCTGAAAAGATTACTTGTTTTCAATGGATTAAATTTGGGATTAATTCAGTGGAATCCCAGGAAGAAGTAACAAATATAGGATTTGAGTTCTGAATGTACTGAATGTATTGAATGTATTAACCAAGGATAGCCAGCACAGCTTCAAAAAGAGGGTAAACAGTCCATTACATGTAGATGCTAGGCAATGGCACTGAAATGGGAAGTATTAGGAAATGTATCTTACTTCCCACAGTTATACTTCATCTTCAAAAATGTTGACATCACTGAGAAATCATGGGGAACCATAGAGTAGAAAGACAGCAGTTGCACAAAAGCTGTGGGGCAGATTAAAGCCACCTTCCTCCCTTGCTTCAGGATCCCGTTGACAAATCAGGAAGAGGTGCAGTGCTGTGGTGAAACTGAGGCATGATAACAAATAGTGATGTCTGGAGCAGATTGTCTTTGGCAAAACATGAGCGCTTGGAAATGTCTCTTGGAGAATACATCTGGTCAGACATACCTGGCTGCTTGGGTCAGGCAAGAAATGAAGACTCAGAACTGATGCCCCCTTGTTACTTGTACTGCTGATAACTGTCATGTCTGGGTGGCCTCATTGTGTGGGACAAGACTGCAGACATCTCTGGGGAAACACTAATGATAGACACACTTTTAGTGGAGAGATAAAGTGTGCAGTGCTGAGCTAAGAGGGCTGTGCAGCCTCAGTTGTGCAGGATGACCATGAATTTGGCCCCATAGGTAAGCTGGAAAACAGCTTTACAGAAAAGGAACTTGAGGTTCAACCAAGTTGAACATGAGCCAGTAGTGTGCCCTTGCAACAGGGAAGGCCAACAGTGTTCTGGGCTACTTTAGGTGAACTAACCAGTGATAGAAGAGAGGTGATCTTTCCCCTCTCTTGGCACTGGTGTGAGCACACCTGGAGTGTTGTGTACAGTTACAGGCCTTCAAACACAAGTGAGACCTGGGCATACTGAAGGAAGTCCAAGGGAAGATCATTAAAATGATGAAGGGACTGGATCTTCTCTTCTGTGAGGAGAGGCTGAGAGAGCTGGTGATGTTCAGCCTGGACAGGAAGAGGCTTGAGGATGAGGGCACAAACTAGAACACAGGCAGCATAGGCGTGGGTTACCCAGAGTCTGTGAAGTCTCCTGCTTGGAGATCGACATGGACACACTGCTCTGGGCATCCCTGATTGGGCAGGAGTTAGGGCAGATAGATGCACAGGTCTTCAGCCACTCCGTGATTCTGTAATTTGCAGTTCAGGCTAACTTTGTGGTTTGCAATGAATGAGATTTTCCTATGCAACTGAAAATGTTGTCACAACTGCAACAACAAAATGCCTGTATTTCCCATCGAAATAGTTCTTCCTAATCCCATCACACAGTTCTATTCATTGGGCAAGTGCCTCACAGACTCCATCCCTCCTTTGCTGGCATTAGCATAGTACTGGGCAGATGGGGGCAGAGGCACTGTGGTATCTCCCTTCTGCTCCTTCTCTCTGCTCACCATCACCAGATTCTCTTTCCCATTTTGTGGGCTGAGTGACGTGAAAGGATGCTTCTCCAGAGACCCATGAGCATGGGTGATTTTCACCCATGAGCAGCTCTTCTGCTTTGGACCTGAAAAGCTGTTGAGAAAAGAACGTCACCATAGGAAGCAGTGACCAGAGTGTGCGTAAAGGATGAATCACGCACCGCATCCCACCTGGCCATCAGTCAGGCAATGAAAAACTCCACAGACTAAAGCATGTACTGCTTGAGGGCATCAGTTTCCTGCTAAGAAGAGGAAAACTGAACTAGCTCCTCTCTTTCACAGCAGATTTTGAGTCATGGCAGAAGTGCAAAGTAAGGTCAGGAAGCTCCATGAGGTGCCTGCCTGCCTGCCTCTTGGGCAGTGCAAGGTCATGGGGCCATTCCTGACCCTGCAAAACAACTAGCTGCATGCTGCTGGTCCTGACATGGCCATACTCCCACCACAATGGAAGCCCGGGTGCAGCTGCAATGCAAAGCCACAGGGTGCAAACAGCCATATTGTGTCCAGCCTCATTAACAGAAACTCATGCTCTGTCTCAGTATGGGCCAGCTCCAGTCTGCGGCTGTGCTCAGGCTTGTGCCTGAGCAGCCTCTAGATGTTGGCAAACTTTTGCCCAGGTCATCAGCTCTGCTGGCTGTTACTGCAGCCTACTGGTTTTGGCTGCCCTAGATCTACTCTCTTGCCAGTACACAGACAGAACAGGAAATGAGCAGTCTGTGCGCAGAAACTGCCCGAGCTGTTTCCATTTTGTGTGGGGACAGCGCCTGAGAGACAACTGAAACTCCAGCAGCCCTCAAGCATACCCTTTCTGCAATTTGCTCAACACACCAGAGGTCAGTAACTGCATGAGAAGGCCATGAAGCTGCTGTGTTTTTCACTTTTTCCTTCCTTCTTAGTCTTGCCTTTATTGCCATGTCACTGCAGATTTTGTTTTTCTTTATTATAACTTCCAGCCTCCTCTGATAGGTCAACCTCAAAACCTACTCGTCAGATAATCATAGGCTCTCTGTGCCTGCCTTTTGTTAGGTTAGCTACCAAGAGGGCAGACCTGGAAAACAATTTTTTTTTAATCTCAGTGGCAGCAATTTCATTGTTGTGTTTGGAGAACAGATTGTTCAACGGTTAATTGTTTTTAAAAATTGGCCAATTTAGAGGCAGACCTGCAGGTGCTGGTTTTCCCTTCCAACCCACAGATGAACAACATGAAGTATCAGAAAAACAAAACACCTGTGAACTATTAAAGTGAAATTAAGTTGTAAGCTGCATATATCCTCCCCCATAGCCAAATCATCAAAAAATAACAACGTAAGTCCTAACACTTGATAAATATCTTCACAGACTTTTAGATCGGAAAAAAATTATTAGGTGAACTTAGCAAGAAAAGCTACCTAATTTCACCGTTTTTCCTCTCTTTTCCAATAAGATCATAGGTGAAGTGGTAGATAACACCAGTGAAGAAAGTGACATCTAGCCTACAGGCCTCTCAGTGTGACAAAATGAGGAAGACCTGGGGAAGATTTTTCTAAAGTTGCTGTGCATAGTTTGAAAATTAATCAGTTGATTCCTGAAGATTCTCTTCAGAGTATACATATTCTGTACTTATGAGTTTGAATTTGCATATAGATTTTTCTTCTTCAAGCTTTTCTGCTCTCCTATTTTTAATTTAAATTTTAGATATATTTTCTTGTAATAACTCTACAAAAATCCAAACATTTTGCCTTGGAGAACAAATTCTTTTCTGTGTCTCTCTAGGCACTTGTCAGTGGTCTCAAGCATCTCTGAATTTCTTGTGGGAACCACACTGATTTTTGAACGGCTCTTTGTCTTTCAGATTACTGCCACTAAGTCCCTAGGCTGTGTATCTAGAGTTGCCACTTGACTCACTTGCCACAGCAGCTAGGTATTTTTGTTTCTTTCAGGACAGCATACAATGCTGACTCCTGCTCCCTGTTGCCTAAGGCTGCTGAAGCACATCTTCTCTGCCTAAGAGAGAGAAATGGTGTCTAATTCCAAGCAAGCGCAGATTCCCATTGTGATCTGCCCAGGCCAGAACTGAGAGTTTCAGTAAAGAGTCTCATAATTTTTAAATGCTATTCGTATTCCTCAGCCTGCATCTTTTCTTTTTTTGGATTAGCTGTGGAGAACAAGCGTAGAGTGATAAACTGATGATGGACTTCTTAGCCACTTCTTAAGCTGCCTAAAACAGGTCTTTTAAAGATGACCCCTGGCTCTTTCCAATGGATGGTCCAGTGGTCCAGTCATTCAGCAGAAATCTGCATAAGCCTGGAGAGCCACTGACCACGGTGAAACAGCAGTGACCACAGCTCCAATTACATCAGTATGTCTCCTCTTATCACTGATATCTCTGTGCTTGGACATATCACTCTTTTCCTTTTTGAGTATTCGCTTAGGAAAAGAGTGATTGAATTAACTCTAAGAAAAATGTGTACTGTATCAAGAATGCTTTTAAATCATACTTAGTACAAGTACATACTTCGTTCAAGATCTAGCAGTATGAAGTATTTTTTCATTAGACTAATCTGGATCTTAGCAGTAAATCCAGTGTGTAAACATGACAGGAAAAACTTGCAAAAATGTGCCATGTAAATGTATGTATGTATGTATGTATGTATGTGCAAATGGTGAGAAGGTAGATGGCACATGGTCTGTTAGAAAATAACATTTTATTGTTGCAAATCAGCCATAGCTTTTTATAGCAGCACTGGTTGCATAGCTGTTAGCAAAGGGATGAAGGTCACTGATTATGAGAAATAGTGAAGTTTATGGATTCAGCTATACAACACTTTATTTTTTGACACTCTTTTTACTTGAAAGAAGTTAACAGAAATCTATACTTACCTGACATCTGTCTTCACATAAGTCTTCTTGCAAGCTCTCCCTTACAGTGTCCAGCCCTGTTTCTGCTGTTCTACTCCCTGATTTCTTTGGCACTTAGAGCTGGTGTGGGGGTGTTGTAAAACCACATGTGAAAAGGAATCCAGTGTAATGCCATACAGGCTAAAGAATGGAACACAGCCAAAGTTAGATGGTTTTAACCCAAGAATGTTTGCTTTGAAGCACAGTTTGCAAGTTAAGGAAAGGGATTCCCAGTTCCAACCCAAATTATATTGCAGGGCTTTGAATGTTGCATGATGCCTATGGCCAGTCTAAGAAAATTCAGTCAGTTTCTTACACAAAATCAGGCTTTGCTTGTCTATTTCTATAGACATAAAACAAATGGATTAATTCCTGTGACATATTTTAGTCTAAGTGGATCTTGCAAAGACTATAGAAATCCCATGTTAGGTTTACCTTTGTCATTTATAGAGCAGTAGTCTGTGTGGTCCACTGCCTTGTCCAGTAGTTGTTGACTTTGGGCACAACTGCTCTCTTCAAGCTTCAGCTTGTGGCAGTGATGCAGTGCTCCTCAAGTCCACTCAAGTGTTGGAAAACTGAAGAATCTGGTAGGGAATGAGACTTGGCACACAGTGAGGCTCAAACACTGATAATAAATTGATCAGCAAGAAGGAGGTTGAGTTGCATCATCGCTGTGTTCAGATGGTCACTTGGTGGGTTATCAACCTCTTGGGCCATGACCTGTTGGTTCATTGCAGAACAGCTCCCAGCACTGCAGTATAACAACTAATGGTTTTGAAGCCTCCTAGACCTTCCACTGAATGTGGAAGAGATCTAATAGTACAGGCATTAGGAATGGGTGAATCTGAAGTTTGTCAGAAGCCATCTTTCAGCAAAGCAGCACTCTGCTTTGGAGTGATGGACTTACTGGGTGTTAAATCACATTTCCGTGGAGTGTGCTCTTGCAATCTAGACTCATAGTGTTTGTATTAAGATGAAAAAAAGAGAAAAATTTGTTTAAGTCAGAGTAGATGGGACAGGATAAATGAAGCAATACACAACAACTTATCTGAAGATACTGACTGACACTAGCAGCTGGTACAGAATAGATTTTAAAATAAATGAAAACCTCAGTCATAACAAAAAGTCAGGAAGTCAGCTTGTTTAATCTTGTACTCCAAGCAAGATGTTCAAAGCTAGTATCTACAGACATAAATAATATCTCCCTTTTTTTTTTTTTTTTTTTTTTTTTAAGTGACGATATTTCATTTCTGAGATGTCAGGAGAGTTTTATAATGCATGGTCACAAATGACATCCACTAACAGAAATCTCTTAGGCAACTTTGGATTGGAATGCCATAATTCCCTGCAGCATGTAGAGAAGCAGCCTGAAAGTTAAACAGATGCTAAGAAAGTCTCACTTCTCTTCCTAAACCATTCTTCTTCCCTCCAATGAGTGCTTAATCATGGTTAATTACATCTACCTTCTATCACAAGGCCATCTTCTTCCTTGAAAATAGGAGGTGCTTAGCATTCTGAAAGGGCAGTTTTATAAGGGAACCTCTAGGATAAACTGCTTGCTTGTTTTAATTCCAGGTCTTGCTTTCTTTTTCAGGAAAATAGAGAAAAAAGTACTGGACAGAGTCTTCAGATGATCGTAGTATGTGGGAATACAAGAAAAACTGTTCAGAGCAGAAACTTTGGAGCAAGATAGACAGCATGAGAACCAAGGACACCTCTAGAAGAAGAAAGAATGTCTCATGGCTCTGATTGGATAAGCACCTGTGTGAATGGTTGAAGAGTGTTTTGTAGAATGCTCTGTTGACATGTAAAGGTGGATGGGAAAGTTGTAGGGGTGGATGGGAAAGCTAGGAAAAGAAAACTTGTGAAGGTATATAAGTGATGTAAGAACTTGTAATAAACGATTTGGATCATTCACATCTGGGTCCGTGAATCAGACGCTGCACTAGTACACATGGTCTTAGTTTCTCTCAGCTATGGAACAACAGGGAAGGTTTCACTCTGTCCTTTAACAGGACAATCAAGAACCGTTAAACAGAATGCTAATTATCTTCTCAGACTTTTTTTTTTTTTTTTAATCCACTTAGAGGAATCAGTGGTGAAATTTTGTGTGGCATACAGTCTGTCACTTCAGAGACAATTCTCCTTGTTTTGGCTTTCCAAAAACAGAAAATGCCCTTCTCTAGTGTGAAGAACTTTTCTTATTCTTTGCGGCAGGACAGTGGCTGAGGCTGCCCAAGCACCAGCCCACTGCAAAGGCAAGGTACAGGGGCTGCATAAAGTTGGTCGAGCCCATAACTAGCCCATAACTAGCATCCACGTGTGCTGAGGGAGCTGGCGGAGGTCATTGCCGAACCGCTCTCCATCATTTTTGAGAGGTCTTGGACAACAGGGGAGGTCCCTGAAGACTGGAGGATAGCCAATGTCACTCCAGTCTTCAAAAAGGGCAAGAAGGAAGATCTGAGTAATTATAGGCCTGTCAGCCTCACCTCCATCCCTGGAAAGGTGATGGAACAGCTTGTGCTGGATACCATCTCCAGACAACTGGGAGAAAAGGAGGTTATCAGGAGTAGTCAGCATGGGTTCACCAAGGGGAGGTAGGTCGTGCTCGACCAACTTGGTGGCCTTCTATGATGCTGTCACCCTTACTGGGTGGATGGGAGAAGAGCGGTAGATGTAATCTACCTTGATTTTAGAAAGGCATTTGATACTGTCTCCCACGACATCCTTATAACAAAGCTGAGGAAGTGTGGGATAGATGAGTGGACAGTAAGGTGGGTTGAGAACTGGCTGACTGGCAGAGCGCAGAGAGTCGTTGTTGGTGGTGCAGAGTCTGGCTGGAGACCTGTAACCAGCGGTGTCCCCCAGGGGTCTGTGCTGGGTCCGGTCTTGTTCGACATCTTCATCAATGACCTTGATGAGAGGATAGTGGCCACTCTCAGCAAGTTTGCTGATAATACGAAGTTGGGAGGATTGGCTGACACGCCTGAAGGCTGTGCTGCCTTTCAGTGAGACCTGGACAGGCTGGAGAGCTGGGCAGTAAGAAACCAGATGAGGTTCAACAAAAGCAAGTGTAGGGTCTTACACCTAGGGAGGAATAATTGCATGCACCAATACAGGCTGGGGGATGAGCTGCTGGAGAGGAGCTCTGCAGAGAGGGACCTGGGTGTCCTGGTGGACGACAGTTTGGCCATGAGCCAGCAGTGTGCCCTCGTGGCCAAAAAGGCCAATGGCATTCTGGGGTGCATTAAGAAGAGTGTGTCCAGCAGGTTGAGGGAGGTGATCCTCCCCCTCTACTCTGCCCTGGTAAGGCCTCATCTGGAGTACTGTGTCCAGTTCTGGGCTCTCCAGTTCAAAAAAGACAGGGATCTCTTGGAAAGAGTCCAGCAGAGGGCCACAAAGATGGTGAAGGGCCTGGAGCATCTCCCCTATGAAGAAAGGCTAAGTGAACTGGGTCTGCTTAGCCTTGAGAAAAGAAGACTGAGAGGGGACCTGATCCAGGTTTCTAAATATCTGAGGTGTGGCGGCCATAGTGGTGAGGCCAGTCTCTTTTCAGTGGTATGTGGAGACAGGACGAGGGGAAACGGACATCAGCTGCAGCATAGGAAGTTTCGCACGAATGTGCATAAGAACTTCTTCACGGTGAGGGTGACGGAGCACTGGGACAGGCTGCCCAGGGAGGTGGTGGAGTCTCCTTCTCTGGAGATATTCAAGTCTCGCCTGGACGCCTACCTGTGCGACCTGGTGTAGGGAACCTGCTTTGGCAGGGGGTTGGTCTCGATGATCTCTAGAGGTCCCTTCCAACCCCTACAATTCTGTGATAACTTGAAAAAGATAGAGATAGTGGCTGTTGGCAAAAAAATCCCCAGAGGAGCCTGAAAATCTCAGGTTCAAAGGGAACAGAGTGACACCCTGGCTGCTGCATCGAAGCATGTGTTCAATAGCCACATAGTGGGAAGGCTTATCTGAGTACCTTCTGCTTAGAAAAGGAAATCTGCTTCTTAGATAATTCTTTATTAAAGACAAAATCTGCGCAGTGATAGGAATGTGGCAAAAGCCAGTGTTGAAATTGGATGTAGTCACGTTTTCTTTTCCTCCAAAGAGAAATACCAGACAATTTATTTTGAGTCACAGGGCAAGTGACTAAAATGGCCAAATGTGCATTTTCTAGATGTCATTATTGATAGCACATGGCTGGTGCTTCAACATGTTCACTCCCTCCTAGGCTGCCATGCTTGGCCCATCTTTGTGCGTTGAGGGCTCAACACCCCAGCACACCCATCAACTGCATCGAGGCTTCTCCGGTGAAATGCCGAGATTGTGAAAATGGGGAAAGCCAGTCTCATCTTGCTAGCTGGCACAAAGGCCATGGCAGAGATTTGAGGAACTTTGCCTTCCAAGTACAAAATGATTGCTGGCAGTACACTGTGAACATGTCAGCTTAGGGGAATATATCAAGAAACGACCCATCAGTGTTTTTCTTTCTTTAAATGGTAGCCACTGAAAAGTTATGCAAACACTTCAGCTGTGGAATATATAATCTGATGTTTGGCAGGGCTTCTCTGTTGATCCAAGGAGGGAAGTATGCAGTGGATGGCTAGCAGTTGTTTCAGTGCTTATTCAGAATGATAAACTATATTAGATGTGTTTTCCCCCCATCTTCTGCTCTAACCAGGTCAATCCCCATAAATAAACTCAATTGTTCTGTTTTCTAGCAATGAAACTCTCTATCAGTTGCAACAAGCTAGTGCGAAAAAGAAGTCAGAAAGGGAGCATCAGCTTGTGGTTACGGATGAATACAAGCCTAAACCAGAGCCAGTTATCTGAAGCAGGCACCCAAGCAAACACAGTTGGTTTTAATAAAGTGGTTTACTGATCCAAGCCACTGGAGTCAAACAGCTGGCCAGAGAGGTGTTGCTAAATCAAAATAATTTCTGTTTCTACCCATTTCTTGTCAAAGGAGGCGTACAAAACTGGAGCATCTTTGTGGAGCCTGCTCATCATCACAAATTTTGGGGTGGAGTTTGCTGGAGGAGTTAATTTTTCAGCTTCTCAACTCATCCTCTTATCTCCTGGTGGCTTGCTTCTCGCAGCTATCAATCATCTCTCCCTCTCTACCCCACTTAATATTAAAATTGAGGGAAATAACTCACAAGTTGTGTCTCAAGAAGTTATTCAGATTACACTCACTGCCTAACAAGGTATAAAGGATAAATAAAGAAACCACTCTTGCCACAGAAGCTTCTACAACACCTGATATAATACTGAGCCTATGCAGTTTCTGAGGGAATGAAACCTTGCTGACTGTATGTATTTCTTTTAATACCCTTTTAGGGGAAAAAAAAAAAGACCTGATTAAAACAAAATATTAGTTTAAGTTTTCAACAGCTTTCTTTCTGACTGTACTTCTATGCTGTGTGAATACTCACCTACTGGTTCATTTTAAAAAGCTAAACTCTTTGTAAATTAAATGAATTTTTAGTGTGAGTAACAGTTATATGGCTTGAAAAGACATAGAGCCCTTCCCTAAATTAAAAATAGAGAACAAACCAAAAAAATACTAGTAATTGAGATACCCTGAGATAAACAGGGTAAATATGAATTTATTGGCCATGTATTATTTTGGCAGGAACAACCTGCTGTGAGGAGACAGTCCTCACATTATTTGAAGAATAAGACGAATTTGAACAGTGTTTATCCTGTGAAGAAAAATCAGGGACTGAATAATTGTGAGGACAGCACCACAAAATACTTAAATACCACTAGAATGCAACTACACAAATTGGAAACTGCAAACTGCTATTATTCTCTGGTCAAAACTGCACATTAATATTTTCTATGATTTTCCGTTAGTTGAATTCCTTGCTTGTCAGTATATGCACTATTCAAAGCATATGAACCCACTGTGGTTTGATAATGAGCACCTCTTTGAACTATGTATGTTTCTTGCAATTTTTGATTGTTTTAGAGTCACTAATAATAACTGTCCCTGTTTTAGAGTCACTAATAATAACTGTCCCTGTTGATTATACACTGTTGTCATTCTGGATCCACATAACAAACCTAAAGTAAAATCCAAACCAGGATCTTTCTGTTAAAACTGTACAATTTGATCAAAAGCACAATACTGCTTTGGCCTTGGTTGTCTTAAGACGCCCACTGACCTTTTTTGTGGTCCATAAGCCTATAACAACTCCTTTTTTGCACTGCATGGTGTTAGCATACACCTCACAGTTAGCACAGGAGCCTTACTTTCCACTAACCAGGTCTATTTGTGCTTCACTGATTATGTGCTTCACTGACTGTTTCGTGATTTCTCTTTGAATCCTCCATGAGCCAGAAGGGCTGAAGTATCACACAGAATCGTTCTGTGCTGTGTTCTCTCTTTTAATTTTCCTTTCTCATCCCAGAAATGGACCAATACCCACACTCATGCACACAGAAGCTACACATCCTGCCACTGTTCTTTGAGGAATATAAAATATGCCGTACCCTTGTGGTTGAAGAAACCCTGTGAAAATAAATCCAATCCAACCAGTGTATGGTTACTTTGCATGAAATATTAGCCAAACTAGTCTTGATGTTACACAGCATCTGCTGAATCAAAGAGAAACGAAGGAAGGAAGCCATCATTTAAAACACTTCAAGGAATAAAAGATGTTCAGGATCAGACTGCTTTTTTTTGGAGAATGAATAAGGCTTCATGTTCCTTGCAGCATTCTTCACTCAAATACGGCAGCAATAACCAAGACATCTGGTCAAGGGCTGCAGCACTGGTGGTACTTACTCTACAAAGGAAAAGCTATGCATAATTTCATTAGTTTGCTGGGCAAAAAAATGATGTTTCAACATTCCAGCAGTAAATTGCTGAGAGATAAATTTCCACGTTTAATGTCAAAAAGAGCTTTTTGCATTATGCATGCAAGAAAAAAACAGCCCTAAGCTTACATACATATGAACAGACTCTAAGTGAGCAAAAGTCTCTCAAGAAGTAAGCCAGGAAGATGGGCATCACTGAAGACAACTCTTCACTAGCACCTGCTCTATGCCAAGAAAGCTGGATGTGAGGATTTGTTGAAATGAGAAGCAAGCAAAAGAGAAAGTGTCACACGCCATCACAGAAAA
Source organism: Meleagris gallopavo (assembly GCF_905368555.1). Classification (NCBI taxonomy): domain Eukaryota; kingdom Metazoa; phylum Chordata; class Aves; order Galliformes; family Phasianidae; genus Meleagris; species Meleagris gallopavo. The sequence continues at coordinate 21,711,940 of NC_139435.1, forward strand.
CAGCATAATACTTATTTCAGCAATACTGTATTCAATATGAGCTACTTGTACTGAGAAAGAAAAGCTTCAGAAAGATTTGTGATAAGGAAGATTTAGGCTATCAGGTCCTAACCACCACCACTGCTGGCCTGTATGAGCCACCAGCCTTCCCAGCAGGGGCTTCTGCTTGCAGGTGGTTCGTGCGCTGCACAGCATGATGTAGGAGTTTGGCAGGGTGGCTGTGCAAAGCTGCTGCTGTGCCCAGGCAAGACAGAGCCTGAAAGGAAAGAATGTAAGCCCACTCTTCAGAAAGGCTCAGGGAGACAAGATGAGGTGCAAAGAGGAGGGGCTAAAAGCATGCCACACAGACTGGCCACAAGCTGGGTCCTGCTGCATCTCGCAGGGGGAGCATGCCCCAGTTCCCAGCATCAAACTGCTTGCTGGGTGGCTTTGCAGCCTGTGCTGACTTGTGTCTGGGGCTGGGTGAGGGCCGCATCCCTCCTCGCCTACCTCCACAGGCGGCAGAGGAGTGACTTGGCGGAGACATTCCCGTTCCTCGTGCTCTGACCCAATGCCAAACTCTGTGCCTTGAAACAAGGGCAGGTCAGAGTCCTGTCACGGTCTGGAGGCTTATCAGAAATGTATCAGAAGTAACACAGCCACTGGAAAGTAGGCTAAAGCACCCACAAGGAAAGATTTATTGCACTTCTTTCTTCCAAGTGGGCTGGAGTTGCTGTAAGAACATTTTTTATCTTTCTCTCCCTTTCGACATCTGACAATTTGACTTCTGCCTGGAGCCTGGAAGCCTAGAGGTTGGTAAAAAGTAATCAAGAAGTAATTATCCTTTCAGAAATGATTCAGTTTGGGTTTGGATACAATTTTAGATGGAGGCTTGAGGGCAGTGGGGAATTTTTATTGTATTGGAGTCTTCTGGCTCTGCCTTAGGCACATAAGCTGGGCCGTGTTTTAGTTTGCTCGTTAGGGCAGCAATAAGCTGGCCTGTAGGAGCACATGTGAAAGCATATTTATAACAAAGTTATGTTAAAAGTCAGTGTTCGTTATCTGTCCTCTCTGCTGTCTTTACAGAGAATAATTTGAGTTTTCAAGTCCTTGCTACTTTCCATGAACCCTTCGTTTTTAATGAAAACATTTCCCTCTTCGGTACTCATGTTTCACCGAGAAGCAATTTTCTCTCATGGAGATGAAAAGCAGGAGGTTGACAGCAGCACTCATGAAGCCAGAACAAGGCCTGGTGCTGAACCACCACCTCTGACACCAGCCATGGGCCTGCTCTGGTGGGACCACGTGTGGCACATGGGTTCCTCCAACTGCTGGTCCCAACAATGATGATTCCCAGCAATGGAGGTTTGAGTGCTGGTAGAGAAGGAGAAGCATGAGAAGGAAGAGGAGCTGCCTTAGGTAGGCAGCGCCTGGATGCTTGTTCCCTGTTGGAAATGCCACATGCTGGTGAGCAACATTTCCTTCTCCTTTGGCAACTGCAGCTGGATGTGCCACCGCTTGTAACCGTTAGAACGTAATTGTTAAAGAGGCTTCAGAGACTGAGCTCATTCTGTAGCAGCTCTGTTACAGGTAAAATGCCCACCTTGCCTTCACTGCCATGTCTTCCCTCCCTTCTGCTGCGCCAGGGGATGCCCCTGGCCACACGTGCAGTATAGGAGACACAAGAAGGGTTTGTGGCCTCCACAGGGCACACAGGTGTCCCAACTGGCTCCCAAGGCTGGTCTGCACCAGAAAAGGCTGGGCTGAGCAGGAAGCTGCAGATAAACAATTCAGGCAGTAGCTGAATTGTACTTCAGTCCCTAGTTTGTCCTGAGTAGTAAACAGTCCTTCGCTCTGAGCTGAAAGATAAATCCGTGCTTGAGCCCACAGTGAGCACAGAGAGGAGAGATAAAATAAACCACATGTATGATTTCCTGAGTCTCTGGCAGAAATCTAGCAAGTAGAGGGACTGCTCTTGGAGGCAGCTATTGCTGTTATACCTCTGCGGAAAACAACTTTGTTCCCATCTCCATACAGCCTAAAGCCTGTTGCAGCACACAGGACACCATGTAACACATGGGAGGCAAGATCAGAGCTGCCTTCCCTGCTGCAATCTCGTCTGTCTAGGTGAGAGGCAAGGAGGAGTGACATGAGATAATGTAAATCTTTTCCAGCCAGTCCACAAGCTCTGCATTCAGGGTATTGTCCAAAGCCCAGCATCTGCCAGAATAGGTGCATGGTGTTCCTGCAGAGCCCTGGAGCCATCTCAGTCAGCCTGGTGCTTGCAGCCTGTGTGCACAGTGGGCATAAGAGCTGTAACAGAGGCTGATCTCAGGTATAAAAAGTGGCACTGATCCTTCACTCCTGGTGGTACATTTCCATCCACTACACTTCAAGAGAAGTTGCAAACATCATAGGCCCCAGGATGTACATCTCTGTATTTTTCTATCTTTCTACTTTGTTATCCTTTTATTCTGTGCAGTTTTGCTGAGACCCAGGATCTGGGCTGTGCTCTCAGCTCCCAGCCAAATCTGAACTAACACCGAAAACAATGGCACTGTACTGGCTTTACATCAGCAAAAAAGAAAAAGTCCCTTTTCCTGCAGCTTGCATGACTTCCCATTCTCTCCTGGCTGCTCAGTCTGCAAGCATGATGGACAAAGCTCTTTGGACTAGCTTGCTGCGTAGTGCTACCTTCACCACAGCCCCTTTTGGGGTTCTTGTGCCATGGAATGGGCAGAAAAGACTCCAGGACCTTCTTATTGCTAAGTGTGGCTGAGTCCCCATTCCTACTAGCACTACCTGGCCCATAGGGTTCAACTGGTGGCAATAATTCTGTAGATTTTGCCTTCCTGTTGTTTGCATGCAGTCATGGTTTGGGTTGGAAGGGACCATTTAAGGTCACCTATTTCCAACTCCTTGCTGTAGGCAGGGACACCTCCCTCTAGACCAGATTGCTCAAAGCCCCATCCAGCCTGGCCTTGAATGCTTCCACAGAGGGGGCATTCACAACCTCACTGGGAACCTGTTCCAGTGTCTCACTACTCACACAGTAAAGGAATTGCCATTCCTAGTATCTAGTCTACACCTACCCTCTTCCAGGTTAAAACCATTTCCCCTCATCCTGTTGCTACATGCACTTTTAAAAAGTCTCTCCCCAGCTTTCCTATTGGCCCCCTTCAGGTACTGGAAGGCCGCTATAAGGTCTCCTTAGAGCTTTCTCATCTCCAGGGTGAACAGCTCCAGTTCTCTCAGCCTGTCCCTGTAGGGGAGGTGCTTCAGCCCACTGATCATCTTTGTGTCGCCCCTGTGGATCTGCTCCAACAATTCTATGACTTTCTTATGTTGGAGGCTCCAGTCATTTCACAGAGCTTTGCAGTCCAGCATACAGTCACTTTAATGGCTGAACCCAGACTGTTTGAGCTTCCAGACAGAAAAGCCAGCATGTTCCAGTGTGTCCCTACAAGCTTTAGCTTTCTTCCATTTATTTTATATGGGTTTGCCAGCAACCAATGGTGGGGACCTGGATCTCACTGCTGCCTGCCTACATTCAGTTAGGCAGCTTGCAGCCTTTCCTCTAGCCAGAACCATATTGAAGTCAAAGGAATAAATTCTAAGTACTGTTCTTGTGGATTTTAATTTTGCTTCTTGCATTCTTTTTTGTACAGAGATCCATTGTACTGCAAGAGATTTTTCCAGACTACTGCTGTAGTCAATAGGAATTCAGCCTAGCTAAAGATCAAGCCAAATAATTAAATATGCTTTGCACTGAGTACAAACTCTCCATCATACTGGAACATCTCTGCTGGTCATGGGATCACAAAAGAGCAAAGATAGCCAGGTAGACACTTTTTTGAAAGGATGGTGAGTGACTAGAACAGGCTGCCTTCAGAGGTGGTGGATGCCCTATCATACCCATTCAGGATCAGGCTGGATGGGGCTCTAAACAACCTGATCAAGCTATAGGTGTTCTTGTTCATTGCAGGGAAGTTGGACTAGATGACCTTTAAAGGTCCCTTAGCACTCTAAAGGTTGTGTGACTATGATTCTAGATTGCATCTGTTACTAATTATGATCAGGTACAAAATGTTAAATTGTTTGGAACACTGTCTGATTTGGGTTTGATCATTTTTGCTCTGCTTAAAACAAAGAATTCCAAATTAACTTTTTTTAAGCATTTTCATATTATAATAGTTGAATTATTAATGGAAAAAAAATGGGGGTGGTGATTCTTCTTTTTGGTATTCATACTATTGTCTAGCAATGAGTGTGGTGGATTGCCACTTCTGAGTTCATTAAAGCTTCCACTTTTACCAGTCACTACTTCTGACTCATAGCTTAAATTCATATGTCAAGCCAGTACAGGACTTATCAGCTCACATATGGTGAAGGCATCGGCTGATCGCAGCTGGAAATGGGCACACTAAATCATAGTCTTCTCAAGTGTCTTACAGCTTGCAAGTTTGTTAGTGAAAATGCAATCTCATTTTGCAGTGGGATTCCTGTGGGTGTTATCCGTGTGTTGTTGTATTTCATCAGGAATCTTTGCTTACATCTATTTTGGTGGGTTTTTTTTCAGAAATGTTAGCTTTGTAACTTGCACAAGGTTTAAGTCCTCCTGCAAAACTTCCTGTTCCATTGGTTTTCAAGAGCTGTTAGCTGTTAGCCTAGCTCCTATTGTCCCTATGTCCTGGTCACTTCCACTCACTGAAATCCACCAAAACTCCACTTCAGGATGAACTATGCAAGAGGAAAGGAATTTTAAACTAGTTAATTTGAATAAAGCTAAAATAATCTGTGGATTAAACCTAAATTCATCAATTTATTCCCTGTGTGACATAATATATAAATTGTTCTTCCAGCTGCACAATGACAAACATTTGACAAATTGACGATGTGTTCGAAAAGCAGTTGGTGTGATTTTGCAGATGCATTCACTGGCAGACATTTTTCAACCTGCTTTAGCAGTAAACAAAAACAGAATAACTGTATCTACGTAGATCACTCCAAAAATAATGCCTCCTATTTATTTCCGTGGCAACTACAACAGTTACAAAGAGAACAGTAAAACCACTTGATAGAGAAAATTCCCAGTGACAAAAAAACCCTACTTTTCAACACAGTTGCCACCATCAACTGTGCATTTTTGCCAACGGTGAACAGCATGTTGCACTTGTAAAAATCTGTATCAGTGGAGGTGACCCACCACTGCCACTGCTGAAATGCACCACCCACAACCTCACTCTTCTCATATCCACTGTTTATTCAGCAAGCATTGATGAATGTCAATGGGCGCCATTTTTTTTTTTCTGCAGAGGGGAACTCAGTGACACACTTCTGCTTCATCTGCACTTCCAGTTCAGATGTCATTCTGTCAGAGTGCCCCTCTGCTGTCATCTGTCACATGGCAACAATATGTAATGGAATACTGATGGGAAGGATCAACTTCTGCTCCCATTCTATCAACATCTGCCTCTGACGTTGTGGGCCATGATCATAAATTAGGAGGCAGTACTTTTGAGTAGTTCTTGTAGATTTAAGGTAATATTCACCATTAGTATATTTTTTTAGGTCATGAAGTGTTTGGCTATGACAGATTTTTAATCTTCAAGCCATTCTGTGTTACCTTTTCTGCACATTGCCATTGCCCGTAAAGTCTAATGAGCCATAATTTTCTTGAACTACAGCATGCTGCCTGAAGTCTAATATTTGTATCTTTCTCTCTTTCCCTCATTTTGGCTCCTTCTTTGATGGTTTCACTTTATTCAGATTAGCAAAAAAGATAAAGCGGCATTTCTGCTAATAAGTCTCCTGAAGTCCCAGCCAACTGGCTGAAGAGCTGAGGATGTTGAAAATACATATCTAATTATGATCTGGCTGAGGTCCCCATTTGGCTAATGTATCAAATGTCAGTTCCAACTGAAAAAAGCACACCCTGTCACTAATGTTGTTTTATACATAGCACAAAGTGTACTTTTGAGAAACTGCCTCATTTTCCGATACACTGAAAAGCTTTGTCAAAAGCAGGGAAGCATAATCTATCCAAAATGCAAACTGAGACACACAGGAAAAGATTGTGCAAGAACATTCACCAAACTAATATAGAGATTGGCATATTAACAACCTTGATTAATTCCTTGCCACGGATTTTTCAAGATTTGCAGCAATATGTGCTCAAATATCACAGATAAGCATCAAAATCAACATCTAGAACTGTTTTCCAGTTGCAGAAAAACCACTAACGGCATACATGTGTTTTATGCACCAGGCAACAAGACAAGAGTTCAAGAATATACAACTATGTATTGGGGGAAATAAAGTAAATGTAAGCAAGCTGTCCGGGGACTATGTATTATTTCACATCTCTACTCCCAAGCCTTTTTGTTCCAAGTTAGACTGCTGCACTGAACACTGAAGTATCAGGGTATAGTTCTCTCCCTTAACATGCTATGACTGTTGCCATTCACCCTTTCTCCTGAAATATTTCTGTAGTGCACTAAGAATCTTGTGTAGAAGAGAGTCAGTATTTTTGTTAATTTTTCCAGGACAAAAGACTTCTGGATAGAAAAGATCCTTCTCTTCATTTATGGGTCGTGCTGCCCGCGATTAGTAAATGCTTATTTATTTTTTCATGCCTTGGAAAGGAGTGTGGTGGTTAAAAAAAGATTCTTTGTCCTTGAGTTCCTGGCAAAAAAAAAAAAAAAGATAAAAGAACTATAAGCTGAGGCAGGAAAAACAAGAATATGTGAATATGTTGTAATATTTTAGTCAAAAATCACTCATCTCTAAATAAATGTATTAAATCTTCAGAGAGCTGGGTTCAAGAATCATTTGTGTATCTCATAAGCATGGTTTCCTTTTGCAAACACCAGATCTCATGTACTTTTCTGTTTGATATCCACCTGTATTTTAGCACAGAAAATAATTGTGCTTTCTCTTTATTTCACTATACATTTATGTAAAGTGTAACACAGTAAAAGAAGTCTGTTTCCACTTTAAAAAGTTTTTGGTCATAGTAGGTCCAATACATACTATTATTCAAAAGATAAAATTATAATGATCTAGGTTCATCAATGACAATATCATCTTCACCTTTGAAATTACATGTTAATTAAATAAAGCCAAATAATTTGTCATCTTCACATGGTATTTAGAATGGATGTCCAACATTTCTTGTAGACTTACATCTTAAATGGATTTCCATGCATAGAAAACCAGCTGTGGATAAAAAAAAAAATCCCCTTAAAAAATCCTAGCTTTTGAAAACCAATTCCTGCCAATTCCCAGACAACTTATGGGAGGAAGACATGGGACTGGCAGTGGTAGGCACTGCTAAGAGCACTTGGGGAGAAGGAGCAGGCTCCAGGTCCACAGTCAGATGGACTGTGAGGGACAGAATAGGTGCCAGGTTTTTCTCCATGCTCTTTCTCTGGTGTGCACTCTCACTGCTGATGAATCCCAGGGCTTTGTTATCCTGCTAGTAAGTTCTCGGATACATACATGGAAATCCCAGAACCTGCTGCCAGCCCTTCCATCTGAGCTGGAGGTGGCAAACCTCACAAAGGAGGTGAAGCCATTTACTGGTATTTCAGATTTGCATCTACCAGCATTCTCTGTGACATCTGGTACCGTGTATTTTTAAAGCCGTTGACAATTATTTCAGTATCAGAGGCTAGGCCTGGCAAGGGCCAATGTGTGTTGCTCTAGAAGGGTTTGAAGAGAGCCTAGTTAAGTGATTGTAATTTCAATTTGTCTTTCTTAAACTAGGCCACTAGGGCCTGGCAAATGGCCTGGAAAGTCCATACAGACCTCATGCTGTCATCTTAGTTTTACAGATCTCATTTTGGTCTGGCAGGTTTCAGGCTGCCCAGGGAGAAACTTGGGCAGTAGCTTGTTAGCGCAGCAGACATTTTCCAAGTGGGAATGAAGCCAAGTTATTGTGAACTTTACAAATAGAGGACAGAGCACAGAGGCTGTAGATTGGAGTTGCCTTTCCAAAGACTAAATCAAACTACTGAGAATGCAAAATGGAAAATATTGCAGCAATTGTCATGCAATATGGAAACAAACTATTGGTCAGGCTAGAGGTTTGTTGGCGAATCTTTGCACAACTTACGCACCCTTCCTATTTGCTCCTGTTTGCCTGGTAGGGTCTTTGCAAGCCCTGAGTGGTGGGAATGGAACTTGGGTCATTGCTGGTGGTTAGGGAGGGATGGGAACAACCAGCAGTTGGGCAAAGCAGACAGTCACTGAGCCTGACTTATGGACCTCCAAAGTCAGGGCCTTAGTAAGTCGCAGCCTGCCCCACAGGTTGAGAGCTGGCCTGAAAGAGCCATTGGCAGGAACTGGCTTCATTTCTACATTTTCATGGACAAGTAATTTATCTTCCTCATATTGATAAAATATTGTAGTTCCTAAATTTTCTAATGTACTGCTATAAATTTGAGATGAATGTTTGTTACTTTTTGAGATGAATGTTTGTTACTTTTTGAGAATTAGATTTAAAATATAAGATGTTTACTTAGCCACTGAAGAAAAAGCTGCCTGTTTCCCCTTCTGAGCATCACGACATGTTTTAGTATCCAAGACTGTACATATGTACACATCCATGCAACAACTGTATGAAAAATCCTGAAGTTTGAGGATGAAGGGATAGGCAGGAGCTGTACTTGGAAACCGTCAGTGGACATACTGTCTGTAACAAATGAGCCTGCACACACAGCTGAAATATCTGTGAAAAGAAAAAAAGTCAGAATTGAGCTAGAGAAGAACACCCCCCCTTCCCTCCCCCACAAGTTCTCTAAGTCTTGGATGACAGTAATTTGAATTAATTCACAATCTGCCATTGAAGTCTTGACAAACATTTACAAGGCTAGCCCAGAAAAGGCATTTTAAGTCTCAGTATTTAAGAGGAAGAAAAAAAGATGTACATTTCTTGTGTCTTTGGCTGCTAATTAAATTTTGAGTACATTGCAGAGCCCACTAGGCCTGTCTTATGTAACAAATAAACAAACTGAAGCACAGGTCTTGAGAAAGAAGTGAACTTCTCCATACAGCTCCATCACTGCTTATTAATGACCTGTTGAATTAAGTTTCTCAGTACTTTAAAGACTATTTGAAGAGGTTCCGACACCTTTACTACTCTCAAAAGACCTTTGAAAGCCTATGGGTTGATGAACTACCTTTTCTTCATTGTATAAAGTTCCATTCAGGAGCTGAAAAGAAAAAAAAAACAACAACAAATTGCTACTATTAATGCCCTTACTGTGTTCTCTGGGAAAAAAAGTAAGATAGACATCTCTGAAAGTACTGAAAAGAAAAGAAAAGAAAAGGAGGCAAAATAGTCAGCACATTTGGATCATGTCCCATGCTCTTATTCCTCTGAATAAAATTGTTAACAATGTAATGGGAATGAGCCAAGAGGGTTCAACACAACCAAAACTGGATATTATAGAGAGGCCTCTGAGATACTTGCACTGTATTTTAATGCTGAGATACAGAGAGTTCTGAAAATCTTCAATAGCATTTGCTAAGAAATTGTGTATGTGATATAAGAATGATTATGATTAGTTAAATAGTACTTCCGGAAAATAACTTGTTCCAGTTACATTCTCTAGGGCACTTTATAACTGAGAGTCCCAGCATTTCCTCCAAGGTCAGGCCTGCTCACTGAACCTCAGGTAGGTATGTATTTATATGCACTTGTAATGTAAATAATAGACATTTCTCCATCCTTTTAGTCAGTGATGAATAAATGTTGAGCATACAAAGGAAGATATTGTGATATTATGTTAATCAAGGCAATGGCGAGCCTGAAAATTAACAGTGTCTGTGATTCTGTTCTAAGAATATATTTAAGCTCTGTGTACTATTTTCACATGGAATTTGATACATTTGTAAAGCTATAATTAAATTTAAAAATAATGAAAAGCTTATTTGAATTCAAATTAGATAGAAACCATGCCTTAGCCTTGAGCCTTTTTTTCCTGCATTTTCCCGCTTGTGTTTTTTTGTCGTTGTTACTGTTGCTCTTTTTTCAAGAAAGAACAAAAAGAATGGAGAACCTCTGCATCTGAGTTTTAATGGTAGATTGGGGTTTCAAAAGAATTTGGATAGAACATTAATGGTATCAGGACATGGTGTCAGGACATGGTGTCAGAGGCACAGTGTGAAAGTTTTTAACATTTTCTTGCTTCAAAGAATGTCTCCCTGGAGAATAAGGACCCTCCAACTGGGCAACTGCCTAGGAAGAGGAAGAAAGGTCTCATTCCTGACTCTTCCCCAGACTTCCCATTTGACCTTTCTGAGTCATCAAGAGCAAGAGAATAGCACTTATCCAAAACCATCTTGAAGATAGGTATCTTAGCTAAGCTAGTTATTTAGGCCTCCCCTATCATTCAGGCAGACAGACAGGCCTCTCCTGTGTACGATTCATCCTCTTTTAGGATAGTTGTCCAAGAAAGGAGGAATGAATCATGCTCTGGAGTTACCTGTCTCTCTTCACTGACTGCAGAAAGAGCCTAGATGACTGAGTTTGATTAGAAGCCTGATTTTGGGGGTAAGTAAAGCGAAGTGAGCTCAATCTCTCTCTTAGCCTCTACGAACCTTCATCTGTTTGTTTGTAAAACTATCCTTAGCTCCTCACACGTGGTCATGTCTAGCAGAACTGTTGAATGGAGAACCCACATCAGCCTTTGAGAGGGCTCTGTTGGAAGGCATCTCTGATACTTATGATCAGGATTAATGAAAAAGTTCCAGGTGGACGGATCTTTCCAAATACAACTACTATCATGGGAAGAGATGTCTACCCAAGGGAATTCGTCTTGTGTATACATAGAGAAATGACTCTGAGTTTTGCACTCAGCATCCATATTTCTGTCTGGCAGGTGACTGCTGCATTACAAATGGAAAAAACCTGAAGTGACTTAACAAATGTCTGTTATGATACCTTTTGAGGAGAAAAGAGATCATATTCTCCAAAAGAGAGAATGGAGAAACAGCTGTCCATTTCAAAATGTTTCAAAACAAGGATGAAAGGCAAAAGGAATACCATACAGAAATGTTTATTAGTAAATGAGAAGGAGATTGAGGTGCTTTGCTGCACAAGTGATTTAGCATTGCAATGAACTGCTGTCCTTTGAAGAGTTGTTAAGGCTTCTGCTCTGCAAGCCAGACTCACAACTTCCTGTTCCCATGACACTACTTGGGGAAAATGTATGTTGAGGGCTGTGCCATACTCACAACTGCGGATAACAGGGATAAAAGAAGCAGAGACATGATATTCTATCTGGAGAAGGTATCTCTCTGTGCTCTAGCTACGTCAACAGATGCTTTTGTCAGTCCCTTGTGACAAAATATACCTGCTGCCACCAGTCTGGGTACATGTAGCACTTCACATGCTTAATACAGAAGATCTGAACTCACAGCCTGTTGTCCCTGGTATATCTTTGGACCTTGAGATCCCTTGCAATGAGGACATGCATGTGGTAAATGTAGTAAAAGCCACACTTCCTTTCTTTTACTTAGGAGATAGAAATTGCCCAGGCAGAGATAACCACTGAAAAATTGTAAACAGGAAAAACTAGAATAATTGTAAAAAGACTTTGAAGCCTTTTGACTCCTAGTACATATCCTTACGCTGGAGAATAGCATATTAGAATCACAGAATGATTTTGGTTGGAAGGGATCTGTAAGATCACCTAGTTCCAACCCCCTGCTATAGGCAGAGACACCTCCCTCTAGACCAGATTGCTCAAAGCCCCATCCAGCCTGGCCTTGAATGCTTCCAGGAAGGGGGCAACCTCTGGGCAACCTGTACCAGTGTCTCACCATTCTCACAGTGAAGGAGTTGCCATTCCTTGATATGGAGTCATGTTATCACTCCAAACTGTGGATCCCAATCCTTGTATAAACCTCTATGAAACAAGAAATCTCTATAAAGGTATCAGCATGAATTACTGCTCTCCTTGTTAAAGCTGAGATGTGGATATTGAAGGGTGGTTTAACAGCTCACCTGTTGTGTTTATGCTGTTCACCAGTTTATCAGGAATCAGATTTGAACCCCATAGTGGAAGAACATACTTTCCATTCTGTTCCAGCACACAGTGGAAGCTAAGACCCATGCTTAGCTGTAGCAGTTTTATAGCAATGGCTGCAGTATTTCTATCTATCCTGCTTTTAAGAGACAGAGGATCCGTACAGTAGGACTTCATTTGTAAAGTTTTACAAGGCACTGGGCACTTTTGTTGCAACAGACTTCATGCCAGCATGCAACTTGTTCATTTTATGTTCTGAACATAACATTGTCCATGTGAGCTTCACAGTTGGCGGCCACCAGCAGCTGCTTTTCTTTATTCACCAGCTGGCATACTGAATACTCTCAGCTGTAATTCACTTTTTCATTCCCAGCCATGAATACTGATGCAGCTATAGAAGCTGAGCTTGCATTCAGAGGGCTAATTTTCACTAGACCTTGCAGGAAAAGGAAGAAAAAACAGCTTTTTTTTTCCTTCTTTTTTTCTTTCTTTTTTTTTTTTTTTCCTTTCTGGATTGAACAGACATATATGAAGCTGCCTTTTGCACCAGAAATAATAACAATAATAACAATAATAATAATAATAATAATAAAGCAAGCTGTTTATATCTACTTTCACATAACGTATGTATAGCTGTGCTGCAGGGGCTTTGAAGTGATCCATGTAGTTATCATTCCTGGATGCAGTTATAAGCAAAAGCCTATAGAATGTGTTTATTTTGGAAAGTTACGTAAGAATAATTGTTAGTGTGTCTGACAGATGATGCCAGCATTTTATCTGCTTTACCCTCTTCTCTTGCCCCACTATTCTTCCTTCCTTTATTCCTTCAATCTTGCTGATGCTCTCAGTGTCACCATTGCTCATATGTTTTCTTCCCTTCTACAGTGATTTTTCTGTGTTCCCAATATGTGTCTGGTTATTGGAATATCAGTTCCAGCAGGAGTCTGAGAACTTAGATTTCCAAGAAGACATTTCAAGCCACTAAGTGGCCCAGATATTTGGAGTTTTAGACAAAACCTTCCAGGTCAAAGATGACAGCTGCATGTGTCTCTAGTGTATTTAGTCTCTACAATGCAAAGGATTTCTATATGCCTGACTGCAGGTTTCTGACTGCGTTGCAAGCCTGTGGAGGTGGCATATGTGCACACTTTGCTTGAAACTGCCTCATATTTGTGCCACAGTTGGAGCTTAGAACCAGTGACTTGGCAGAAAAAAATAGCATGTGGTTTTTCAGAGAAGGGGGAGAGAACCACATCTGCACTCAAAAAACAGGCCTCAGATAGAGGGTAGACAAAACTCTACTCAGCAATAAAAGGGAGAGAGACCAAGGTGACAAGGGTGAAGCCAAATGCATTCTTGATTTGCTTGGCATATGCATGAAATCATATTAATCTCTTTTTATGGTGCTACTTACCTTCACCCTTGGTTTTGTTTGATGAATATTCATTAAATAGAGTTAATACAACTTTTTTCTTCAAATATGAATAATAAACTTTATCAAAAAGTCATAAATTTGAAATTATTTTCCTTTTGTAATAAAGGAGGAATTAACAGATTGACAGTAGATTTTGTAAGTATATTTCAGGACATTGTTGGAGGTAGAATGATGCTGACCCAGGAAAGGAGACAATATTGTTTTTTGTTATTTTTTAACTCGAATCTTTCCAAATGGATCAGCAGCGTGCAGCTTCTTTCTCAGGGAAACTAGTTGTCAATGATCTTAGGTGAGCTGATCCAGCTCACAGCCCAAAGAAATGTTAGCCGGTCAGGATTACAGTTAAGTGCCATATAATTTTTATTATGTCTTCTCTCATATTCTGCACCTCAGTGTGCCATGCTCAAACTTGAAAGATGAAGTGAGTTGCAGTCTAAAACTGCCAATGAGTAGACAGAGTGAGGAAAGGACATCTGTGAGATTTCCAGCCTTGGTGGTTTTGCAGGAACAAATGGAGGGTTCATTTCAGTAGTGCATGCAGAGGATTTGGACTCAAACTGGGGAGGAACTTGGATTTCCCTACATTGTAAGTCATACAATAAGTAACAGTGGATATCTCTAGCCTGATAGATAACTGATACACAGACAAGCTACAGCTGTCGTCCTCAAAGAAACTGGTGCATCCAATATTTCAATTCTGACTTTCCTTCCCTCACATCATCCACCACTCCTCAATCATCTCCTTTGAAAATCTCATGATTTTTAAATGAGAATTAGAAGAGCATACATTATCTAAATATTGTTAGCTGTTACCATGTCAACAACTATATTCCATGTTAGAGCAGTCTATGTACGGATTTGATTGAAAGTGTACTGAATCCTTATCCCTCTCAAAACTAACCTCATCTCACCAGCCTAAGCAAAAGCCACGCCAGGAGGAGAAAGCCCAAGAAGAGCAGAAAGGGCTTTCTGAGGAAAACTGCAGAGCTCTGTAAAATGGCTGAAAGACAAACAGACAAGCATGTAAGGACACTCAATAGAAATGTGATATGGATTCCTGAAGTATGCTGCTTATTTAGGGATCTTTATACAACTCTTTTTCTCCTTAGACACAGATGAAAGAGGACAGATGAACAAATGCGCAAGTTTATGCTTCTTAAAACTAACATACTGCTTTCTGCATACCACTGTAAGTTTGATTTCTTCTGCCTCCATAGCATTTTAGAGTAATAAAATCAGGAGTGATTTCTGTGCCAAAAATGTTTGCTTTGTTAATAGAGATTATTTAATAAGTAAATCCTTTTCCACTTGAGGGGGAAGCAGCACTTTAAATAACAAAACTGACCATAGAGGAACTAAATGGATCCTAGAGGTCATTTAGTCCATTTCCCTGAACCCAATGGCAGAAGTCATATTCCATCATTTTTGACATCTCCTTGCCTAACTAGTTCTTCAAGTTCTTACAGGTGAAGGACCTTATGACCTTCCTAAGGGGCACAGCCCCTTGTATCCCTCTGCTTAATGAGTAGAAAAAAGAAGCTATTGCTCTCATCTGAAATCACCTTTGCAGCAATTTGAGACAGTGGATCTGGAGAATGGTTTATCAGTGTTGGCTGTGCAATAATCTTTCATATAGCAATTCAAGACAGTTATCTTGTCTTATCTGCAGCCTACTGCACGTCTGTGTGAATTGAGTGCACCCTCAGCAAGTTTGCTGAAGACACCAAGCTGAGTGGTGTTGTTGACACCGTGGAAGGAAGTGATGCCATTCAGAGGGACCTCAACAGACTCAAAAGGTGAGCCCTGGTGAATCTAATGAGGTTCAGCACAGCAAAGTGTAAGGTTTTGCACTTGGGCCGGAGGAATCTTAGGTATATATACAGACTAGGAGGAACAATCCTTGAGAGCAGCCCTGCGGAGAAGGACATGGGGTTTCCGGTGGATGAAAAACTTAACATGAGCCAGCAGTATGCTCTTGCAAGGAGTGGCCAGCAGGGACAAGGAGGTGATTGTTCCTCTTTACTTACTCTGCTCTTGTGAGGCCCCATTTGGAGTACTGTGTCCAGGTCTGGAGCCCCCAGTACAAGAAAGACAGCTGTTGGAGAGGGTACAGAGAAGGGCCGCAAAGATGATCAGAGAGCTGGAGCATCTCCCCTGTGAAGACAGGCTGAGGGAGCTGGGCTTGTTCAGCCTGGAGAAGAGAGATCCGCAGAGTGACGTCATTGCAGTCGTCCTATAAACAGGAGGGGAGTCAACACTTTACAAGGGTAGGTAATGGCAGGACAAGGTGAAATGGTTTTAAATTGAGGGAGGGAAGATTTAGGTTGGATATCAGGAGGAAGTTCTTTACCAAGAGAGTGGTGAGGTGCTGGAACAGGCTGTCCAGAGAAGCTGTGGATGCCTCATCCCTGGAGGTGTTCAAGGCCAGGTTCGATGTGGCCCTGGGCAACCAGGTCTAGTATTAGATATGGAGGTTGGTGACCCTGCCTGTGGCAGGGGTGTTGGAGCTTGATGATCCTTGAGGTCCCTTCCAACCCAAGCCTTTCCACGCTTGCTATGATATTGCATTATGTATATCCCTACTGATAACCTCCTTTCTTATTTTTGTATCTGACATCATAGGTAATTTACAGAAAGATGTTCCACGTAAAGGATAGAAAATGTGCAGCAGCAAAGTTACAAAGCACCAAATCTGAAGACGTCCTTGTCATGGGCCTGTCATCTGCTACCTACGTATGTAGAGCACAGCCTGGAAAATTCCTCCGGGAACTCTTGGCTTGGCCAAGAGAAGGGTGAGGCTTGCCTGCTGCTTTAGGAGTAGGGGATTCCTGAAAGACCAGTTCTTTGACTCAACAAGTCAGATGATAATTATGTTGCTGCTCAGGCTAATAATGTGTGTATATGTGAAGAATTCTGTACGCTATCAAAAGTCGCAATCACGATACAGATTATTACTTAGTTATTGTGAAATATGCCATGAGGAATTTAATGAGAACTTCTTCAGACTTGTTAACATAGAAGTCTTCTTAAATGCAGCCTGATATGTGAGGCTTAGTTCTCTTCACACAATGAAAGTAAAGGAGTGGGGAACCCTGTATATGTCCATTTTATCCCTCATCTTGGAATTATCCACAAAACAAAAATATATCCTTAAAAAGTAACCTGCTTATTACGTGCAACTGGGAAATGGAAAAGGCATGTAAACAGCAATAAAGCAGAGCTGGGAAATGAGCTAAAAAAAATCTACTCTAACTGGAAACATAAATCAAATTTAACAAAGGTTCTTTGCAAGAATTTGTTTATGGCTGCAGGCTCCACAGAGCCAAAGCCAGTATGTGGTTAGCTCACTGATAGTCCACAGAAGTTTGTCAGTCTGTTCAGTTCAGTGCCTTGCTGGGAGACTGTCCCCAAGATTCACATACTCGAATCTTTCGTTTCAGTTGGAAGGATAACAACGAGAAAGTAGTTCAGCTGTATGAATAAGACACATAACACAGAAAAAAGAAAAAAAGGTAAATGCATTCTCTTTCATTTCTTTTAAGAAAATTAAATGGGAATTTAGGTTAGACATAAGGAAGAACTTTTTTACAATAAGGGCAGTGAGAAACTGGAATAGGTTATCCAGAAAGGTGATAGATGTGCCATCTTTGGAGGCATTCATAGTCAGGCTGTGCTGGGCTCTGAGCAACATATCTAGCTGTAGCTGTCCCTGTTCATTGCAGGGGTGTTGGACTGGATGGCATTTAAGGGCCGCTTACAACTCAAAAAATTCCACGATTCTGTGAAATGCAATCAGCAGTTCTCATGGTAGAGCTAAAATGTAGCAGAGCTGATCACCACCCATCAAAAGTAAGTAAATCTGTAAATAAATAGAACCACCAACATCAAAGCACAAAATATGACAGAGTTAACACTTAAATCACTTTCCCTTCCCATTCTTGCACCATAGATGTTCATTCCTACTTTTCTGTTGTCCTTGAAAGCTCAACAGTTTTTACTGTTCTGCAGTTCTTGCTCTTCAGACTATTTGTTATCTTCTACAGTTTTGAGCTGTTCCAGTTCCAGCTAAGAAGACCTTACCCAAACCCAAGGCCTTCTGCTTATCTTTGATGAGAAGAACAGGACTATCATGTTTGTATAAAGAACACAGAGTTTGGTATAAGCATCATTTATCAGAATTTCCCCATGAAAATAGCAACATAGTTTTCACTGTGTATTTCTACCGTTTTTATGTAGGAAAGTAGATGATAATGCACGTAGATACTGGGAGAGAGGAAGAAATCCTATCACATCAGGGTAAGGGATTCTGCAAAGAGAAGATCAGTAGGACAGATGGGACATTTAAATGCTCAGTATTGGTGTAGAAAAAAAGCACGCAGAAAACCAATGGCAAATATATTTTGAAATCCCTTGTTTTGCTTCTTTGGAAAAAATTACTATGTAGAACACAGGCAAAAAAATAGATATAGAGCTACAGTGGCAAATCTCTGTGTTGGTAGCTTGGTTATTTTGACATAGAATCACACAATCATAGAGTGGCTTGGGTTGAAAGGGACCTCTGGGATCATCAATTCCAACTGCACTGCCATACCCAGCCAAGTGCAAGATCACATTGCCCAGGGTCCCATCCAACCTGGCCTTAAACACCTCCAGGGATGTGGTATACACAACCTTTCTGGGTAGCCTGTGCCAGTATCTCTGCACTCTCAGTAAAAAAACTTCCCCCTAACATCTAATCTAAATCTCCCCTCCCGTAGCTTAAAACCATTTCCCCTCATCTGATCACTGTCTACCCTTGTAAGGAGTTGATTTCTCTCATGTTTATAAACTCCCCTTAAATATTGGAAGGCTGCAGTGAGGTCTCCCTGCAGTCCTCTCTTTTCCAGGTCATAGTATACAAGATTGTGGTACACAAGAGCATAGATTCCTGATGAGAAAAAAAAGGGAAATTAACTAATGAGTTTTTCCTGGTTGAACAAAAACACTTGGTCAGTTGCTGCCTAGTGAGATGAATCTATAACTGCATGCAGAGGTGTGCACAGATATACCCCCAGAAGCTCTTTGACAATACTAATCAGCTTATTCAGCTGTGGGTGCTGCTGTTTTCTACCTCTCCAGTCCTTCACTGTAATCAAAACTGAGGCTGGGAATAAAAGGCAAAGTATTCCTGTTTCTTTCATTTCTCTGTAGAAGAGAGTGCTCATAAATAATAACAGAGAATAAGCCCATCCCTGATGAGGAGGGCTAAATTAACCAATATTCTCTTATTCTCCCATAACAAAGACTATGCATCTTTAACATTGCAATGTGAAGTTCACAGTTTTTTATTGAGTTGATTCAATTAATTGAATGGTTCTTTTATTTGAAGGGAAGGGAGCTTTCTCCAGCTTGCTGTGCTGCTAAAGGAGGAAGAGCTTTCACAGTTCTCACAACTTGCAAGTTTTTCCTCGTTAATCCTGAGAGTACTCAGATTTCTTCTTTGTCTCAGCAGCATCTGAAGCTTTTAAAGAATAGATGTGCCATTTCCCAGGGAATATATTCTTATCAAGAGCAGGCACTGAATATTTTGAAAACTTCAGCTGAAAATATTTTTTCACATCTAAGTACAGAAATAATCTACATACAATTATTTTTTTTTTTCCTCACTTATGGCTAAATGGACTGGATGCAGGGGATCAAAGGGCTTTAAAATCAAATGATCATTTGGCCATGATGAATGAATGCAGTGTGGGAGATCACTGTTACATTTTTTGTCCAAGCAAAAGGAGCTTAAAATTACTCAGTAGGGTAATTAAGTTCTAGCAGGAAGGGAAGGTGTGGAGCTGAGCTCAAAAAAAAACAGCACTTTCCTACTGTGGGTAGGCCAAGCTCTAGGATCTCTATGGAGATTGAAAAATGTGCTCAAACTGTGATTCTTTACAAGTCTAAAAAGAGTGACAAGCTATTTTGGCAAGCTGTCTGTACAGATGGATTTTTACAGATGGGAAGCATAGAAGACTGTCCCTTCTATTCTTCCTTCTAACTTCCTTTACAAATGTCATTTGTCAGAGAGGTGAGCTACAGGAAAGTGCTGTTCAAGCCAAAGAGGTCACTTCACATTTAAGGACAAGTAGGATAAGGGCCTTGCTCTGCACTGTCCTAAAGTGCAGCCTTTTTCCTTCATTAAAAAAACTAAGACTGAGAATTAACCATTTTTTGCATTAAAAAGCACCACCCATTGCTTTATTGGAGATGATCTAAGACTGAGAAGTTGATACAGCTCCCAGGCATTCCAGCTGTGGCTCAGTGCAGGCTGTCTGGTAGTAACATTCAAGATCAGTTTACTGCTGCTTATCATGTGCTGGTCATACTGTTTCAACCTGGAAGCCATCTCTGAATAGGACTCACGGTCAATAAAAGCAGCACCTAAACATGTTTCAATACCAAGACACCTTTCATGAGAGCAGATATTTCACAGGAAGTGTCTGCTTTCCCGGGGATATCTTCTTCTTTTAAATGAACATCTCAGAGCCAAAAAGACTTTAGTTCTTGGAAAAGACACTAGAAGTGTCAGATATCCTCCTTAAAAATGCTTCTGATGGTAAGTAGTCCTGACAGGCAGGCTGGTGGCAGGAGAGGGCCTGGCTGGCTCACCATGCCCATCTCCCTTCTTCAAAATCCTGCTCCTGTACTTCACAGGACACTGTCCCACACCTCCCCATCAGGAGATGACACCAATTCCTACCCTGTGATTTCCAAGCAAGTACAGGAAAAAACTGAAGATGGGGTTCAGCTCACTCCTTCTCATGTTTCAGCCAGCGCTGGGCTGAAGAGGTTGTAGCCATGTCCTCCTAATGGGGAGATGGAGATGCTACAATTTTCAGTGCAAAGAGAAGATATGAGCACTGCAGATCTTACACATTGGGGTCTCACAAGAGGCCATGCCTCACTCCATGCCACCTCAGGCCATCTGTATTTTCCCAGAAACAACTTACTCGTAAAGTACCATAACCGAGAGGATTTTTGGTAGGAACATTTTCCTGTCAGATGCCTGCTTGATTCTGTAGCCATGTAAGCATCAGATTTGTGATACTAACCCTATTCCACAATGATATGTTGCTTTACTGAAGAGCACAAAAATTGAAAATTAACAGAAGGAGAAACTGCCCCTAAAGATGCCATCTATAAACTAAGGCCTGGTAACAGCAGGCCTCAGCTCACAGGA
The DNA here is from genome assembly GCF_905368555.1 of Meleagris gallopavo. Classification (NCBI taxonomy): domain Eukaryota; kingdom Metazoa; phylum Chordata; class Aves; order Galliformes; family Phasianidae; genus Meleagris; species Meleagris gallopavo. The sequence continues at coordinate 21,732,593 of NC_139435.1, forward strand.
ATTAGCTGAAGTCTGTGCAGTGCTCTCAATACAATTTTACCACAAATCTTTTCTCCCTGTTCAAATCTCTGCGCATCACAAAACTGCCCAGGATGATTTACATTCTTTCTGTGTGATGAAACCTCAGAAATGATATTGCCTGTCACCCACTAACCAGTGTGCATCTTACATCTGTTTCCTGGACCTCAGGGCTTAGTGAACTGCAGTTTGGGAGTAAGAAACAGTCTGAAATAAACCTGATTATCTCCTACTCCATGACTGTTTGAGATTGCTTTCCTGACTGCAGTGACATTACATTTTTATCAGGAATGAAAAATTTGCTGTGATTTGCCCTTGTTTTGGAAATTTCATGTCAGTTAATTTCTCTCCTCATTCTGATATATTAAGGAATAACTTTTTCCTCATTAACTCCAAACACATGAGTATAGCTTATTTTTTTATAGTAGCAAACTAGTTCCTTTACATACATTTGCAAAAAAACATGATTTTGATTTTGAAATGCAAAATAATGCATAACAAATATTAAATAATCTTGCAACTGTTCTGTGAACATGCCAGCATAACAGCTGTCCTGAATCAGCTCACAGATCTCCTCAGTCCTGTACTCTGACCATACTGGATGCTTACAAATGAACTAAAAATCGACTGTTTCTCCCAGCACGACCCCCTGGTATTGAGAGTTTAAAGGTCTCCCAAGAGTAGCATTGCATGATATATCCAGAATGCCTCCTCTGTTCAACACTTTTTGAGTATGTTTGCTCTTTTTGCCAGATTAGCCCCTAACAATGACTTCTACAGTTTGATTTTGTTGGCTGAAAAGGAGTGCAGGGGTTTTGTTCTTTGTGCCACCTCTTATTTGTACTACATGCAACAGGGAACTAGGTGAGCCCTTTTCTCTTTCCCTGCAACTTCATTTTGGCAGCCTCTGTCACAACACTTTGTACTGCTCCTTTTCCAGGCTGAAGAGCCCGTGCCCATTTATCCTCTATCTGCAAAACACTCCCCACCTTTGACCACATCAGCTTTCTCCCTCCATGCAGATTCAAAGTGCCAGTGATATCTCCCTGGACCCATCCTGCATCATCCCATTGCCATCCTGTTATTCAGCTGGGGTTTGCTGGCTGCAGCTTAGTGCCCACGAAGCCTCATTGGAAGGCAGCTCCCTGCAGAAGGACCAGGGGCTGGACATGCCTGTGGCTCTGAGCGGGCAAACAGCTAGCCGTAGGGATGGGTAACTGCTGAGGCATGTGCTCTTTTGATGTCCCCCAGCTCCCTGTGGGTCTGAGGCAGCACATGGCCACATCTGTGTGGCAGAAGTGCAGCACTGCTGTGATGTGCCGTGGTGCTCACAGCTGCTGAGAGTGCAGGAGCTGGGGCATGAGGGGGTCAGAGAGGACCTCCCCAGGCAGCAGGAGAGCCCTGCTCTCCACATAACCCCTCTGGTTTCTGGAAACCCTCCTGGCCAGCAACAGTGGGGCCCCATGTAGGATCCAGCTGACTTTCATGGGGTAGGGAGAAGCAAAGTCCTGGTATGGCTCAGGGAAGGTAAGTCAAAATGCTGACCTACTTGGTGCAGCCACCTTGGAATGAAATAGGTTCTCCATGAAGCTGTGGAAATCTTACATCTCTGACAGCTTGGCTCCAGCCCCAGGCAGCAAGTCAAGGCGTGCAACACACTGCTATGCCTGGAGGTGTCTGTGTGTCTCCTCAGTCCCCGGCATACTATGAAGCCTGGCTGTGTGGCTGAAGTTTTCTGTTCCAAGTCTGTTTCTAGGACTGAAAGCCTTTGGCATATCTTCCACCATGCAGAAGCCTTCGTGGAAGCTCTCAACTGAGCAGTATCAGCACCCTGCATTGCACTGCACTGTGACCTCAGCCAGAGCAAGTTGGGGTGATTGGGCTGCAGGCAGTAGTGCAGGCCAAGGGCTTGTTTTGTCCTACTTTGTGCATTATGGGCCAGCTCAGCCTCACTGAGTTTCCCCTTCTCTGTGTTCACAACCTGTGACATGTTTATCAGAATAGAGAAAATTAACTGAACCTCTCAGAGTAGAAACATAAAAAGTTCTGAAATATTTTTGAAGGAGAAACAATGTAAGTCAACCTGAGTGTATGCAATTTTAAAATTGTTCACTGAAGTCCAAGCCACAAATTCAGTGTGATTTGCAAGCACGGCAGATGTGATCTCCTGCCCCAGTCTGAAGGCACCAATGTGTAAGCAGCTATAGTTAACTAATGAAAAACAGCATTTCAGTGTTGCTGAAAGATAAAAAAAAAAAGGTGAAATAAAAGAAAAAAGTAAAATTCTTATATAAAAATCATGTTGAAAATGAGACACATCACTTCCCAGCTGCTTTTTTTTTGACTCACAGTGAGATGCAGTAGTGCCCATTTTTAAGGTTTTAGTATTTCTCTTAAAAGCAGTAGGAAAATACATTCAGCAAAACATTGTCTAGAAAATTAGAGATTAAAGGCAATCTTTAGCTGAGATTCAGGAACTCCATTCTATTTAAAACAGTGTTTTTATTATTAATCATAAGAAATTGCATGAGAATTAAGTGGGTATGAGTAAAATAATATAGCAAATGACTTGACATTTTAATTCATAAATATGTTTTTATTTTAAAAAAGACCTGCTGAATAGCCAGAAAGTATCCTTTGTAGTTATAAACACAAACACATTTACAAGCTGAAAGTGTGTTTTAGATTGTTCCACAAAGCAGAACTCCATATGGCAGCTGAGGTCCAGAGCTGAGATGACTCAGGAAATGGGGAAGATGAAAAGATCAGCACGGTTTATTGAGCAGGTCTGACAGACCCTGCAGCATCCCCACTTTACTGATTGAAAGGGCAGATGCAAGAGCCGGCAATGCCGAAGACATGTTTTTAAGGAGCTGGAATTCACAGCTACGGATCTCAATATCTAATTTTCTAGTAAATAAGCATAAAATGCAGTTCATTTTAAGGTCTTTTGTATGTGGGATTTTACAGAGGGAATAGGCAATAGGAAATATGATTGATGATGGCTGTAAAATGACAGTGTATAAAGCAGATAGTAAAAAAAGTCTAGAAAATAGGCATGAAACGTATTTTTACAAGACTCAAGTGGTTGGAAGCAACTTTCTGAGCAGAGATTTTAGCTGATTAAGTGAGCAGTAAAGTCACCTATTCCGCATATATGAAAAATAGATAAGCAACTGGAAATTACCTGCATTTTCTCTTGGCTATGTTTTTACTTCAACAACTGTTTGCTTGCCTTGCTTGTGGAAGCAAAGCCCACTTCTGTGCTCTGAGCCTGCAGGAGCTGCACAGGGAGGAGGCTTGGCCCCTTCCCACAGCCCTCTGTGGCGGCTGCAACATGAGTGCTGCCAGCCTCAGCAGGGTGAAGGTGTGACAGCAGGCCAGCTTACAGCTGTCCTCCATCATGCGTGAGTTACAACCAGGATCAGCCCAAGCATTTGTGAAGTCTTCAAGCATCCCTGCAGCATGACTGCTGGCTGCATTGCATCCCTATGCCGTGTCCAGACTTCAGGTAGCTTTTTGGAGTGCATCTCCTGCTCCCTATGGCAGGCAGGCTTGCTCTCTCCTCTGCTCAGTGCAGCCCCAGCCCACCTTGGTGACACAGTGGATGCGCTGTGTGAACCTGCTAGCCAAGGCTGGGAATGTGTGTCTGGGGCAGAGGGAAGAGCATCTCTGACCCCTTCAGAAGTGGTTGGAAGCAGTAGTGGGAAGTGTTTGGACTGGGAGCTGGGCTGGTTGCTTCCTGTGCCACATCAGAACAGTGTGGGCCAAGATGCACAGGTGATGGCATCGGCGCAGCAGGTGGGCTTTGAGGGCAGAGCAAGAAAATGCTTTAGCAAACAAAGAGAGATTGTGTGCAGAGCAGCAGAGCTAATGGAGAAACAAAAAAGCGTGGATATAAGAGCTTACAGGAACAAAGAATGTGCAGAGGAAGGCTTTCTAGGACCTTATTTAAGGTTTGGTTGCATCCTGCCAGAAAACAGAATGCGTGGTCATTGGTAAAGGGAGGGTTGCTGGGTGACAGCCCTAGCCCAACAAAGCCGCAATCTCTGTCCCATCTTATGTCAATGCATGGTCTTCCCAGAATCTCCCTCTGGCACCATGATTCAATGGGGACAGAAGTGTGATGAGTGCCTACATTTCTGCCTCACTGTGGGGAATCCACAATCCATAGGATGGTAACAGCTTGAGCTTTAAGGGCATTTGAAAATGTTTATATTTTTACAGTGTGTACAAAGACTTGCTGATGTGAAAGCCCTTGACTTTTTAACATTAAAACTAAGTTTTAAGATTCAGCAAAATATATGTCTGTGTGTGTTCCTATGGTTTCTGAAGCCAAAACACATAGAAAATTAATAGACTGTCACTGAAGAGTCCAAAAGTGAGTCTATCAGGAAGAAAGGAAAATGTTCTTTGCTTCCTCTCACTTTCACAGTTATTGCTTTATTTCATATTGCTCTTGGCATTTTAGCTGGTGATTGAGATATTCAAAACCCATTCCTGACTCTTTATTCACTTCCACAATTTTTATGTGCACTACATCATCCTCGGCTCTGAACTTGCCCAGCATTGATTTCTCTTCCCAGTGTGATCTGAGTAGGAGATTTCCTTGTGTGCCTTCTTTTTGCACCACTGTGCTTGGAAACAAAGACCACCCTCAGCATGGAAATGTGTGGCTAGTGGAGGAGAAAAACAGAAGGAAGCCATAGGACCACAGCAGAAGGAGCTGCGTATATCACCTTCAGGAAACCTTCCCCATGTCCCATGGGAGGGTGCTTACATGAACAAGAAGGGGAGAAAGTCCCAAGCAGAGGGATCAGTGGCATGGAGGACGCAGACTCAAAGCAGAAATCTCTGGAGAAAAGCTCTTGGTAGTGAGAAGAAGCTCACACAGACATCTGTAGCTTCCATCATGCCAACAGCTACCTTCTCACCTACAGCTCTATGTGTGCCCCTGTGAGCCTAAAATGCCTAGAAAATAGGATGCATGGTTGCATCTCTTTCTGTTTTTCATTTGTTTGGGGCTGCTTGGGTCTGAGAAACACACTCACATCCACTATTGGAAAGAGAGAAAGGGCAATACAGTCCCAAATGTGGTGCCATCTTAGCATGTCATAGATGAAGAAGGATATTATTTCACTGAGTTGATCTTTCACACACTTCCTGTTTTTCCCTTTTCCTGTCTTGCCTTCTGGCTGCATCAGGTTCTGATCATCAGCTAAAGCAAATCCACAGAGCTCTATGGGTAAACACCTATGTAATGACCACCTTCTCATGGTGTGTTCTACAAGATATGCAGATTGCATTTTGCAGACTCCTGGTGCATAGGAAAGCACCACTGGGCTGTGTGGGGCATCTGCTGGCAATCACTGCAGTGGGTTTTGTTTAGCTGCAGCCTGACCGGGAAACTAATAGTTACAGTGTTTTAATATAACAATGTGTATAGAATATTATAATAGCAACTGCATAACATCGTGTAGGCTAGGCAACAACTGATATATGACCTTGTGGTGAGGGGTGAGAGGTCCCGGTACTGGAGCTGTGGGGTTTTGTGTAGATGCAAAGATAGCACCAGGAGTCACCACTACTCAGGACCTGGGCACAGGATTTGCTGATGGCAGGTGAACCCAAAAATGACAGCGGTGGCAGGAGCTGTGTGCCTGGACACAGGAGGCACCAGTGCCATGATGAGCCCCCATTCTGTGCAAGATAATGGGCACAAAGCTTGGGAGATCGACAGCAGATGGGCTCTGGTATGCTCCAGGAGGAGCCTATCACCTCCCAGAGTCTGAGAAATCTGCAGGCAGTGGACGCCCTTTTAGGTTTTGCCCTAAGGGGGATTTCCTCAAATCAAGATCAGAAGCTGCTAACTCATTTTAATTCCTCTTTGATTCAACAGATGAATTTATTGCTCACAGTCTGTGATGCAGATACAATCTGTAAAATTACATTATTGCCATTTTTGTCTTATTACAAGGGCAGAATTAGCTTCTGGGACATTTTATTTATTTATTTTACTTTGTTTTACTTTATTCTATTTAATCTTATTTAGGTGGTTTTATTTTTTCCCCTGTGTATAGCGTTACTCTGTTTGTATTGAATATGATGAGCTGGCTTTCCGTGTTTCTGTCTCTTCCCTTTAGCAGATGGACTTCCTCAGCAGGAAGCTCTGGCCAGGATAATCACTGCTGCAGATGGAAGGGTGTCCCCGAAAAGAGATCAAAGAGAATACCCATCATGGCAACCATTAGTGCAGGAAGTCTGGACAGCTGAGGCAGTGGTATGTTTTGAAACCTGATTAGGAAAGAGATGAAGTTTTTGACATCGGTGCCTGTGTCTGGGTGTTAATTGCAGGGGATGAGCTGGAGGGGGCAGACCACAGGGAGACTGCTAGTTTTCTCTGGTCTGTAAGGGCATCTCTTGTCACAAATCTGGGCTTGGTTCTTAGTTAAAACATCTCAGAAGACACTACAGTGAAATTCATCGTCTTTCTGGACACACAGAACATCTCTCCTAGAAGAATGCCCTTGTTTTTGAGACAGAAATGAAAAACCCTAGAGCTATCACAGTGCAAACATAACCTTCCCCAGTGAGCCACATCTTCCTTGCTATCTGAACTGAAGCAGACTATTACAGTTTACGTTAAGTCTGTACATCAATCCACTTACTCTGATCTTCATGTACAACATATCGATGTTCCATGTTATTATCCCCGTTTCCTGCTTGCATCAAGGCCATTCAATTAAAATTATTCATATCTCAGATACCTGATCTTACAGAAATGAGGAGACTTACTAACTGTAAGTAGATACCATGGCTGGAAAGATAATAAGTCAGTAAAGTGTTGCTCAGGTTTGTAGAAATTATATCCTTTGATATGCTGAAAGGTATCATCAAATGCAGATTGCTCATGTATTCACACAAGACAGGCATCCAAATCTCTATCCAAAGCTCGGTCAAAGGTGAATCCCTCAAATCTAAATCCAAAGCCGGATATACATGGCTCTAAATTTAATTCACTATACCGGCAAATGCTCTCAAGAGCTTAGACATCTTGAACTCACTGCTGTAGTTTTGAACTCTAGGGCACAAGATTTCTTTTCCCACACAACTCTGAGGCAAGGTAACAACAGATTGCAAATGTGTGATGAAACACTGCGTCCGTGTCATTTTTCTTCACAATTGAGCTATTTTTTTTCTGAGGGAGAGGCTTTGCAATGCCAGTGGGTGGTGCAAAGGGATTCACATTTATCTGCATACATAATGGTCTGAAAATATGGTAAAAAGAGCTCAATAAAAGCTGTCACATCCAAACCAGAAGGAGCGTGCATCTAGAACCTGAGAAATTTTGATAACCAAGGTACAACACAGAAACCAAATGCATGCATTGCTTTTGTAAAGCAGAGAAACTCTGAAAGAGAAACCCTATATGACTTGTTCAGTTTGCCATTGGCTATCAAGTTAAGGGCTTTTGGCCTTGAGAGTTTATGCTGCTGCTGCAAAGCTGCAAGAATTTTTATTTCTTTAAAAATACATTTCAAAGATCAGAAGTTGTTAAAACCACATGAGATTATTCATGATGAGATGGCTAGATGATTCAGGAAATTAGTAATGGTTTATGAGTCCTTTCGCCTTTTAGGTCATTGGCTTAAACAGAGCTCATTGCTGACCAGCTATTAAGCTTTGCTTTGAATTTTCTTAAGTGAAAACCAAGGATCCGGCTTTGCCATGTAGTTCCATGATGCAGTTTGCAGAGCCGCTATTCCTCTGCACATACAAAGATGACAGGACCACAAATAGCAGCACCCCAGCTGCAGACAGAAGTGTGATGCAGATAAGAGGATCCCAGAATACATTTTTGGCATGAGAAAGATGGGAAAAAGATCATGTGTGAAAACTCTGCACTGCTAAACAAGCACAAAGTCCAGAGCTGGGGGATATTGCTATGGAGAACTATTACAGCAAAGGAATTGCAGTCCTTTGGGGTAGCACAAAAATAACACCTTATTTTTTCCATCAAGTGCTGCATTCAGTAGGGGGTGGATAAAATCAGGTCTTCCTGTGCCTTATAGCCTTGATAGTGACATATTTATTCTTCCTCATGCATCTGGACAGGAAGTCAGATTATGAAACTTCTTAGTGGGACTGGAAATGCCATGTCACTGGTGCCAACATAGCAAAATACAATTTATTTTGTTTAATCTCTCCAAACGACATGAAATTATTTTGGACATCCGAGCCAAAACTTCTTTCTTTTTAAAATTTCTTTTAAATTGTGCTCTCAGGGGAGCGAGCACTGACTCCTCCAGATCATCATGTGTGGTCTTTCCCAAAGGATGAAGATTGATTCAGCTCAACCTTGGCCACAGCATAAAGGCAATGCAAGGCACACGCTGGCCTCTGCCACCACCTTGCTCCTTGGTTATTTCCTAAAGGAGAAAAGACATCCTAGACTTCCCCCTGTGGCAGTTATAGCACTTTTGGGACAAAAAACTTTCAGATTTGAATGGCTTCTACTGAGACTTCTGTAATGATGGGTCCTCAGGAAGCCAGATCTCTCAAGAGCCTTGAAAGACAAGCACTCTCTTCTGATGAAATATTAAACTTAGCAGGACATTGTTGCCCATATAGGAACAGATACATTATGCCTTTACAAGGCGTAAAACAATTTTATTGATCTGCTTTCAACACAGAGGTCCCATTTTTGGCATATTTACTTCCAGCCAGTAATAACATAAGTAAAATCTCACGTGAAATCTGCCTACCATGACGGCTGACCTCCTCTGAAGGTGCTCTGAGAACAGAACAAAATATTCTTATTGCAATGTCAGATATCCTTTGCTCATGATCACTGAACTACTAAACATGTGTCACGCTCCTAAAGTCTTTACAAAACTGGATCAGAAAAATATAGAAATTTTGTAAGAATGAAGAAAGGAAAAAAAAGAAAAACAAGTTTCTGTACCTCTTATACCTGACTCCCCAGCTTATTTTCTCCTAGATGTTGCCCTGCCCCTCCTGTGTATACTTGTAATTGATCCCAAGAAAATCTGGCATGTTTATCATATATTGCTAGAAGACAATATGGAATATGAGTCATGGGAGAGTAGATAATAAACACACTGGAATTTCCAACTCTTTCTGGTCAACATCTTACTGATATCACAGCTTATTAAGAGCATTACAATTTTATTTTGTAAATACCTTACTTGAACTCATCCTCCCTCTAAATGTATTTTTTCTTGATTATTCCCAATCATAAGTTCTTGACAAACTCTTAATTCCATTATCATTCCTTGGTGAAGTATTTGTAATTTTATTTTGAAAGGAGCAAGGAAATTTGCAACTGTCTTTCAGTTTTTATAAGGTGAGACGTGACTGTCTACAGAAAAAGTCAGTAGTTATTATCTCTTTACTGTTTTATGCGAGTTTTTGTTTCTTTGTGCACTTCAGGCTTTTCCCTCATCACTTATTTTGCTGCTTACATCCTTCAGAAGAATCAAATTTCTTTAAATATTTGTATCAAAGCAAATAGTCAAATCCAAACTATAGGAGGAAGAAAACAGACAGAAATGAAGAGATGCAATAAATACCTTCAAAGGCAAGTGAGTGGCCTTGAGAGGCTCAACGTTTAGCGGTTTCTGTGTTTAGATGAGGTGCTACCTGCACATCCAGCAGTTTGTAAACAGCCCAGATTTTTCATCCACAGTCCAACAAACAGATAATAAGACCACAGGCTCTGAAATCTGGACTAAAGAAAATTAACCAGCTGGCAACAACCTTTGTAAGAAGAAGACGATAATTTTCAGAGGACTTTTTATTCACAGTTTACTGATTAAATTAATGGACCGTTATGGGTTTCCTGCACTCAGACTTCTTGATCTAAATAAAAATTTGGTAAGAGCTCTCAGCCGGGAACACAAAAACTGGCTTCACTTCTGTGACTATATTGCACATGCAGTCTGTCACAGCTTGCAGCCATGTTCTTCATTCTGCAAAATGGCTTCTCAGTTTGGGTGCAGTCAGGACTATGTGCTGTTTTGCCATGTACACTATGTGCGTGTCTTAGAGCAACTTCAGTCTGTGGGAGCAAACACTGCAGTGAAAGAAATCAAAGACCTCAGCACTGCAGATGCTGACTCTTCAACTCCAGTGACTTCTGCACTGCAAGTGCCGCTGAGGAGGAGCAGGGATGTCTGTGAGGCTTTGGGACACCTTCCAGCTGCCACCGAGGAGCCATGGAGCTACTCAGGTGCCAATCAGCTCCTGAGAGAGCTGCAGAGCACAGGGGGGACACTGATGTGCAGCAGTGGCAGGGGTGGGGATGGGCAGTGAGGGTGCAGGGTGGGTCAGCTCTGGGACAAAAGGGCACTGGATCCAGGGACCACCTCTCCACACAGTCAGGAGAGATTTCACTCTTCCTTGCTCTCTGCTCATTTGCTCTCCCCTTTCCCTCGGGATGCATTTATTGCCATAAAGCTCACATACACCTTCAGGAGGACAGGCTCTGGGTGCAGGAGGACTCTGCACAGAAGCTGGCAGCTCTGGTGTCCTCTGCATTAATGCACATTGTCCCTCTGCCCTATCAGTTGGATGCCACAGGGCATCTTCTCCATGCCACCTCCAGTTCTCCTAGACACATATCTGTTCTCAAATCTCTACAAATGCCTCTATATGTAGAATCTTGCCAGCCTGATATTTTTATCCAAAGCTCAAGAATTTCTATAACAATGCATTTTAGAGTATCTCTTCATGTAATTTACAAGAAGAATCAAGAATCTAGAAGAATCAATTTAGGCACAACTTTGACATCCAAATAAAAATCAGATGACTGACCCACTGCCCCCCAAACTTCCAAAAGGTCTTAACTTAGTCATGTCTTAGAGAACCTGTACCCTGAGGCACAGTAGAGAGGGCTGCATGGGAGATGCAAACAGCTGAGCACTGAGCACGAGTGGCAGCACTACCTGTGGTCATCAACATCTGAAATGGAACACAGACAGCACTGCAAATGAGTTCCAGCTCTGTTTGTTGATAGTTACACCTCAGATTTGTACAACTATCCTCTCTTTTGCTGATTTGAAATTGTTTTGCAATTTCTCGTCATCTATCTTGTCTATTTGAAAGAAAAGATGGTATGAAGTAGCATATACTTATACTTGAACGGTAGTTCAAGGGCAATTTTAATCCAAACCATCCTTTCTGCTATTTTAAAAACTATGTATCCAAATGTAATTTCATGTAGCAAGAATTTACAAGATATACCTGAGTGTTTTTCTTGCCAGATTTCACAGAGAAACAAAGAGACATGGTTATTATGTTACTTTTAATAGAAATAATCTCAAAAGTCATGAGCTTCTGTCTTCATAAATATTTATTATGAAGTTTCCATTTGAATGTGATTAGATGTTAAATAGCAGTGTTCTGAAATATCATACTTGGCTGATGAAAATTTCAATTTTATGATAATAACAAGGTTTTAAGGCGGTATTTGTCTTCTACTTTTTCTTTTTCTTTTTTTTTCCAAACCAAGTATAAGATTATTCACATCCAAAGCATTTCTAACCACATCATCTTGCTGCTTCTCTTTCTCTGAGCATAGAGAAATTAATCTTTGGGGGAGTGGAGAAGAGTTTTGGGGTTATAAAATACAGTCTGCTTTGGAAGGTGGGTGTAATTCCATTAAAGCTTATTCTACTTAAACTCCAGATTCTTTTTCTTAGGTATATCCATTATTAATGAATTGCATAAAAGTATCTAAGTGTTTCTTCTCAGTAGCTCTTAGCACTGTTAATGGTTTATAATACGTTTATTGCTTTTTCACTGTTGCAGCCCCAAAGGCTCTGTTCAGATGACATTTTGGCTCTGGACAAGTGAGTAATTATCCCTACAAAAACAGAGGGCAAAGTTCTGATCAAGGCCTGAAAATACATCAGGGAACATGTGATTGACAAAGGAGAGAAATATTCTACAATAAAGGCATACACTGTATTCCAAAAGGGACACTGTCTTTCTTAAATTTTATAATACATGAAGGATTCTCACTTTCCTTAAAATCAGTACTGTTGATTCGTCTACCTCTTGTAGACATACATGGAAAAAAAAAAATCACAATTATTATTATTTCCACGTGGGAGAATATTAAATATTCCTGCATAAAAGGCATGGAGGAACAAGAGGAAAGAACTGAACAGGACAAGAAAAATAATAACTAAATACAGACATTTTGAGGCCATCCCAGGTCTGTTTGTACAAATAATAACCACGCAGGCCTTCAAGTTCAGTGGTGCTACGGATTCTTCCAAGAATGAGCATACTCTGCACCACATATGACAGAAGAGCAGCTTCAAGGGGGAAAAATGTGTATGGTTTGAGTTTAAAACCAGAGCTCATTTACGTTAAGAGATCAATCAGTGGGAAAACCCAATCGGCTGTGCTAGCCCATCAGTAAGTGAACTAATTGAATGCAGAGCATGGCAGAGCATGGGTGGCCTCCTTCCTCTTTCATCTGAGCACAAAATGTGCAGCAGCACTGGGTTTCCCCTCTGCACATCAAGCCTGCGCCCGCCAAGCAGCAGCTCTCCCAGCCAGACCTTGGTTCTCTGAGCCCATTGCACCTTCAGAACCAGCCTGGTGTGCAGGCTCAGCACCAGTCTGCAGGAGCACGATGGCAAAGCCAAGGTCCAGCCCCATGTTGCATGGGGGCTGGAGCAGACGTGGCTGCGTGCAGTATGCAGTGCTGCCAGCTCCCTAAATAAACATGCTTACATAACATGAAAATCATCCCATCTTTCCCCCTAGGTTATTTTGGCAGGAATGCTCACAGGAAATATCCCGTTAGTGGAGATAAAAGGTTTGATTTACTCTGTTCCTGATAATGCATAACTGCTTAATCGCAAGCACGTAATTAAACTCCATTGGGAAGATTGAAGTGACAAAATTGCTGAGCAAAGATGAGTTCCCCTAGAGAGGCAATCTTTGCATCAGCTGTATTTTTTTATAATGGGAATGAGGGGAACACAACTAAAAAGCTGGCATGTTTGGCAAGAGCTGTGGAGACCTGGGTTGGCAGGCTGGACGCAGCCAGCAGACAGCAGCAGAGGGAGGCCAGATAAGGTTTTAAACTAAGTGAGCCATGCTGAGCTGTTGGTGGGAGCAACTCCTCTGGAAAAGCAGCAAGGAGGTCAGGAATATCTGCAAGATCTGCAGAACCTGTTTCCGGGAACGAGACCCCAACATCCCAAGGCTGTGCTGACCCTGTTGAGAGTTGGTTGTGCAGAGCATTCACCCAAGCCTATCTTTTGAGAAGAATCCTTAAAAGCAAAATTATAAAGACCCATCCGCAGGGTGCATGCAAGGCACCTGAGCTAACGGCATCCCCAGGGCAGTTCGAGCGCATCTGTGTGGTGTAAATACAGGACAACTGCAGCAGACCCATGTCCAACAGAGCAAGCACACCAGGATGGCACTGCTCCCCAGCACAGAATAGTAGAGGTTGAAAGGGACCAGGGGTTGAGAACACCTAGACCAACCCCTGCAGAAGAAGGCTTCCCCCAGTAGGTTGCACAAACTGACAGCAGAACTGTGCTCTGGTTCTGTCCTGCAGTGCAGGAACAGGCCTTTAAGTAGAATCAGTAGAATCAGAAAGCTATTCTTCCCACAAATGGAAGGCTATTTTGCCAACACGCGTGAGTCATGATGCCTTTTATTGAAACCTGTTCTCCACTCATCTGGAAGCCAGCAGTAAAAGATATTTTTTAATTCCTTTGTCATGTAAATTCAGTGTCACCGCTGCGTGAGGCACCCTACCCTCCACAAAAGAACAATAGTTCACTGAGATGTCAGAACCTGGTGTGCACGTCCACAGCTCTAGGCTTCCTTTATATCTGCGTAAATGAATGAAGTTCTGTTTGCACATGGAAGAGCACTGCATTCATTTTCATTACTGATGATGAAGAAAGTCTGAGAGCGTCAAATAAAAAACACAAAAAATCTTCCATACACAAGAGCTGCTGTGTTCCCAAGCAGAAAGAAGACAGTCAGCTCCAGTTTGGAGAGCTGGGCTGTAGAAGTGCGAGTAAAGAACGTCACTTTGCAGGCTGTACAGCAAAAGAAGAAAAATCTCTGCTTCAGAAAATGGTGCTTGCTCTGAGCTGGCAAGAGCTATTTCAATAACAGGTTGTGGAGAATGCTATTTCAAAGTTTTGAAGTCTACAGAGTTTTGGAAGCAGTTGCTGAAATTTGTATCCAAAAGTGATTTAACTTCCCCAGTAAGTGATGTGTACAAATGGCACGCACACTAAACCACATACGCACGCAATGTATGAATTCCCACATTCTTGACTTCCCATTCCAGCTTTAACATTTTTTCCAGTGTAAAAAGAAATGAATCAAGCTTGCAATAGGACGTGTGTATAAATGCCAATAAAAAAATTAAAATCAGCTGCTATTTAAAAATTACAGAGCCCGGAGTACTTTGTTTAGGTACTTAATGATCTCATAAATTGTTTATACCACTGTGGGTAACCTGCTAGTGGTGGAACTATGTATGGCAAAGTCATTCTGAGTTTCTTTGGCTTTTTTTTGGTAGCATAACCTTTTATGGTGACCCAAATAGTTATAAAATCGCCAGGATCCATGGGACATATTGTTCTTCTGTGAACTGATTTCTTGTGGTGTGGTAATTCACCCATTTCAAAAGCATTTTTGTTGCTGCTACCAAAGTAGAGATGTGGACAAAAAAGAGTAAATGCTTATGTTCAATACTTCTCTTTGCTCCCACTTGTCCTGTTAAGAAAAAACAACATGGAAGCGGAATGGTGACAGCTTGTCAAGTATGAAAAGTTTCTGCAGCAAAGAAGAATTCCTCTCTGTCAGCCTGAAAGTACAAAGTACAGCACTCAAATTTTTTAGGAGAGAGTTTTCTATTGAGGTTTTGTCAGCATAATTACAGCAGGAATAAATTTACCAAAATAAATCTTCAGTTAATAAATGTCAGATCTGTCATCTTTAAAATCGTTTATGTATGATACAGGAAAAGAATGAGGCAAAGAAGTGTTACATTTTCTTTAATATCCTAAAAATAACACCACTAACCTGATAAATAAGAAGGGACATAGTGTAATACATGGAAGAAAAATATTTCATTTTTATTGTGATATTGCTTATAGTGAGTTCATCTGTACCTGTGTGAGAATATTATGCAGTGCAGAATGAAGAATCTCATTTCACTTGGTGGAAGATTCTCATTGTTATCTCCATTACCCATTTTTTCCAATTTTTTTTCCTTCTCAGTGTTGAATAGCGTCATTCTTCCTTGAGCATATAGGAAGGTGCATGGGCCAGGAAGGCTACATATTACCTTCTGCATCGTGAAAGCAGCACAAACATCTGTATTTTATTTCTGTGTCCACATCTTGAATCCTTCCTTTCAAGGGGAAAGGTTATTCTAAGGGCAGATCCAGAATGGCAGCTCTTTATTTGGCTTCAGGACTCATCCCAGCACCATCCCAGCCAGGCTTTATGTGGACCCTCTCTATCAAGGGGCAGAAATGGAGACCTGAGCATGACAGTTGGTATGGTGACACATTTTTCAAACAAATCTACATCTGCACATGTTACTTCCTCTTTAGTTTTCTCACACTTGCACTTCTATAGGCTACTATCATCTGTTGCAACTAGACAACAGCCAGCAAGAGCAAGCAAGTTAGAGGTTCTTACCCAGAGGACCTGAAACTTACAGAGTTGTGCATGGACTCTGAACCTGCCTGCAGCCCAGTGGACACATTTTGATGTTATCCTCACCAAGTAATTGCAAACCATTTGGAGGTAACAACATTCCTGGGGAAAATGCAGCATTGCTACAGCCAGTTGCCATCACTTATTGCAGCTGGACCTTCAATTCTAGAGGGATGTGACCAGGACCCGAAGTATCACTGAAATACCCCGTGGCAGATGTAAATAATGCAAAAGCAATTAATACTTCTGTGTGATCTGTAATGACTCTGTTCCCAAGTGCAGTAGAGTGGCTAGAAGAGCAACCTCTCTACTGCTACCTAAACACCTTCTAAGTGGCTCTCCCATTAAGGTTATACAAGACCCAGGGCAGTCCTCTGCAATATGATGTCAGCTCTGGCTCCTGGCCTGACACACACAATTACGCAACAGGACAAGATGAGAGGAGGACACAGAGGTGCTCTGGGGCTGACAATTTTTGAAATACAGTTTGCTCACACAGTTTCTATTGCAGTCAGTTATGAAAAAAGTCAAAGAGATCAGTATGGAAAATTCAGGTTGAACTAAAACATGCTGTCCTTCTTTCTTTTTGTTATATTATGCTTCACTCTTTTCATGTATCTGTCCTGATTTTCCCTCTCTTCAGTCTTGGCAGAGGTGCAGAAAGAAGCTCAGAAGTACATTGCATACAGCTGAGTAATGCTTCACTAAAGGAAGGGAATCTTTTTTTTCAGTTTTTCATGATTTTTCTTACTTTATGCATGAACTGTTAACCTACAAGGCTTCCTGATATTAGCATTCCTTCTGCACTGGTTAATTGTGCTAGTTGCAAGAAGCATGTGGAGAGGACGTGGAACCATCATTGATGGAGATGTTCTCACTATCGCAAGCGGGGAAAGGGAAGGCCTCTCCCATGTTGCACTGCTCAAGCACAGTGAGTAAAGGAACCCAACTTTTTTCCTCTCTGCCTATGTGCACTTACTCCAGCAGAGCAATGAGTGCTGGACAGTCATTGAAGAGTGACTGAGATGGAGAAAATCCCCAAACACCACCCTTCTAGGCCAGACTGTGTTCTTCTTTCTTTCTGTGGCCGTTCAGAGAGATCAGGGCTATCAACCATGAAACATGAAAACATTTCTATTCTCCTTCATGTTGGATACTAGGAAGAATTCCTTCTCAGAAAAAGTGGTGGTACATTGACACGGGCTGCCAGGGAGTTGGTGGAGTCACCGTCCCTGGAGGTGTTTAAGGAAAGGGTAGATGTAGTGGTGATTAGGGACATAGTTTAGTAGGCAATATTGGTGGTTGGCAGACCATTGGACTAGATGATCTTAGAGGTCTTTTCCATCCCTCATGATTCAGTGATTTTATAACTCAACATAAAAAAAATTGTATATTTGACCCAAGTGGAGGAGGGAATTGCCCAGGACGAGCAGGGATGCCGGCAAATGAAGGACACTATCTTAGTGCCAGCAAATACAGAGGGAGAAGAGGGACTGTCGTCTGTGGTCCAGCTATTTGATTCACTATGTGAAGGGAAAGTTTCTGACCATCCAAGCTCTCTGGGGAATTGCCAACAACCCAGAAAAACATAGAGGCTTGGGCTACCCTGTTCTTCCATTGAACACCTCCAGCCTGTTACTTATTTCCTATTTTCCTATCACCATGTGTACAGAGTTTAACCAGTCACTTATTCACTTGATCAGGAAATTGCATTTGGCTGATGTGTATGAGTCCTGCTTACTCATATGTAATTGTGCTTTCCTCTTGTGCTCAGGTTGGGACCAGTCAGAATAAAGTTAGAAAACTTCTTGAACAAAAACAATTTTGGCAATAAATATCTGAATAGTACATGCTGATAAAGTTCAGTCTGAATTAAATCTCTTGTACACAACTATTTACTACAGTTTTCTGTTTTATTTCTGATGTCAGGTCACATAAACTTATTTTGGTGATATTCTGGGAGAAGCCACCATAAGAAAACCACCCATCCAAAAACTCCCTTGCAAATGAAGAAAGTTGGATCTGTATGAAACAGGAGAAAGCAAAATCTTGGGTTAGAAAACACCTGCATCCCTGTGGAACTTTCAACTTTGATCTGACCTTTGTGGTTTGAACTTTTGCAGCTCATGATATGTCTTTTTATGATCAAGAAAATACGCAGCAGAAACAGGCCTGCATGGTCAGGATTCCTCAAAACGAATGCATTCAAACAGAATAAATCAATGCAGAAAACTGGCTGCCTTCCTTTTTTCTTCATGTTACTTCCTCAACATCTGCCATAACTGCACTTGGTAACAAAATTTTTCTGCAGGGTGTGTATTTTATACTTTCACAACTTGGTACAGATATTTTATTGTCAGAATCAGGACACAGATATGTCAGCAATCCAAATACCTACTCTGAACTGCATGTGTCTGAACTTGTGTATGTCTATGAAAATATTAATCTTTTTTATTCCCCCTCTAATTTTAACTCACTTGAAAACAGAAGCAGCATTCAGGCTATCCAGACCTTCTCACAGAAAAGCAGCATGCCTTCTATTGCTTTATTGAAAGAATCTGATTTCTCTGAAGCACTACAAGTTCTTTGTACTAAAAAAAATCCATTCCACATTAATGCCAGTGCTACATCCAAGTGACATATTTGTGCACAGAGTGACTTTGAAAGAAGCTCTTCACAAAATCCATTTGCATCAGGGTTTGCAACTGGTGGGCTTCCATCTGAATGTTGCTATTCTACTCCATTTGCTTCAGGTGTAACTTTCCAGCCACAGGAAATTTTTTTGAGTTGTCAGCAATCTAATTTATCCGGTTTGTTTTTGTTTACTGGAAGATGTTAGTGTCCAGTGAAAGGAAGTTCTTAGTCATTATTGAACAAAATGCAGGCCGGAGAGTAGAGTTTCATATATCACTGGACAGGTCCATATAACTTTTTGTTCAGGTTACTGGCTTAGCCTAGCAATAACTTTGGATTGAAGTATCTGTGCTACACTTGGGGAGAGCAGGACTCAAACAAGCTGATGCTTAAGTAAGCAGCCATGTCCTCAGCCCCTCTGTATCCCATTTCTTCGAACTACGTCAGCAGGAACTTCTGTCCAGCCTCTCACACCATGGCAGGCTAAGCTATACCTACTTATGTCTGCTGCTCCTGGCTTCTTAAGACCTCGGATGTTGGAAAGACCACAGTTCCTTTGGAGAACTGTTCCAATTTTTGACTGTCTTCACAGATATCACTCTCTTTTAGGCAGTCCAAGATTCTTAGCTTGTGTAAAATGAAAAGAGCTCTGCTAACATCAGTGAAATTTCACCACAAAACATGCTTTGAAGATATGACCCAGTACTGTCAAAGCTCAGTCCTTTTACTTGCCTCTTAATTTTTCTTTTCTTCCTTTTTATCTGTTGATTGATTCACAATGTTCCTTCCACTCACTTCAACATCTAAGCAGTGTGAAAGCGCTGACGTTCACTCCTACATACCATCATCAACATTCAGTTCTCTTCTGTTCATATTCCTAAAACTTTCAGATCTTCATCTTCACACTTGCCCACTATAGCATTCTGTTGGGGATCTAAAAGCCACACCAGACACATCAAGAAGTGTTTCTGAGATCATCTTCCAGATTTGTCTTTCTGAACAAATATGCCTTCTCTTTGTGACCCTCACCTGGATTCCCAAGTTCAAATTTTTTGAGGTTGCCTTGAATTCCGCTTAAAGTGCAAGAACTCAGTTAGTTCCTCTCTTATCCTGTGTGTTCTCTTGCCTCTGTAGCAACATCAGCCTCCAGTGTTCATTTGTCATACTGCCCAAAAGATACCCTCATGTTTTCTTCATTCTGTTTCCTTTTCGAATGCATAGCTTTCCAAAAGTGTACCTTAAGGATATTTTTCTGCATAATATCAGATTTTTCCTTAAAGGTCACACTGCAAAGTCTACAGTAGACTGCCAACTGCAAATGTCTCAAAAGAAGACAGGATGCACCCATTGAGAATCTGCTGTGATCTGCACCTCTGCATGCTTTCTCTTGTTTTCCTACTTCAGTGATTCCCATGCCTTCATCTGATAGTACTAATCACCTCACTGAATTGCTACTGATATCCTGCAAATGCTTAACTAGTACCCTAATCCAAAGGGGATTCTGGACTTATTGAAGAAGAATATGAAGAGGGCTGCTTCAATGGAATTATTTGCCTTGATATTTCTTCAGGGATTCCTTGAATTAGAAGGTACTAGAGAATAGACCAGTATTGGCAAGCACCATGCAGGAATAGCAGAATAGCAGATATGCTTATTTATCTCCATTAAAAATGCCACCAGCCTCACACTGCTGCCTTTACCCACCTCAAAAACATTTCTGCAAGGCAGCTATATGAAGCTGTACATCAATGAAAATCAGGCTTGCTTTGTCCTTGCAATTCTTGCAGGGAAGAAATGTTCAGAAAGTTACTGAAAAAACAATGGAAATATTTCTGCTTCGGGCCACAGAAAACTGAGATCAAAGAAAAAATGCTTCTTCCTGTTTGGTCATTTGCCTGCAGAACCAGTGGGTATCTAAACAGGAACAATATGCATTGGCAGCATGGCCCCTGCACAGGCAGAGCTCATGGCAGAGCCTGGCTACAGCACCAGGCAGCCTTCTGACAGTGGCCTTCAAGGTCTGCTCCTGCCAAACAGATGAAGATCACAAAGACCTCTTCTTCTTGCCTTCTGCACACTGCTCAGGACAGACCAGGGCCACCTCATTAAACAGGCTGTCTTCCAGGACCACTAGGGCTTACCATGAAAATGGGGAAACTGAAACTGCCACAGAAACCTTGTTGCTTGTAGCAATACTGGCAAAAATTGTAATACAAGTACAAAGCAAAACATAAGCATTTTTGTGCTCCATCTGAATATACTTTGACATGTTGGTAGCGTTGGCATTTTCTCATCATGCTAGAGGGAAAGACACTCTGTGAGCAATCTAGATTTGCTTGTCAGCGGAAGCGTGTTATTATGAACTCAAGTAATAGAAGAATAGTTTCACCAGCTGAGGTTAGCTTTAAGAAGCCCTGGAAAAAAAAAAAAGAAAAAAAAAAGAAGGCTGATGCCTTCTATTCAGAGGACAATGCTCGACATGTTAACACAGGTAGCGGGAGTGTTATGAAAGAGTCTTATGTGCAGTTTAATGTATTTGGCTGAGCTCAAGTAATGTGTAGGGATTTCAAGATATTTGTTGGTAAGAAGACAAAAAACTTAGGAGTTTAATCATCTGTTTATACAGTCACATGTGAGAGAGCCAGGGTAAACTTGATTATTTCAAGCATACCTTTGAGTATAGCCCAGTGTTCATTTACTTTGGCTCCTTTCTCAGGACAATTTGAAGAGTCATCATGTTTTGTAGCAGTGCTTTGTTTGTGATGGATTGGACTGAGATGGTCAGACAAACTGGAATAACACCTTGAAGTTCCTCTCAGGGTTCTTTCTCTAATGCTTTCCATCCTCTGCTCTTCAATTGTACAGGCAATTTGCACATGCCTTTAAGGAAGCAATTACACTATTGTTTAGCAACAACACAACATCCGAAGTGAGTTATAAGTTAAACAATACCACATCCTTCTTCCAGTGGAGTACACATTTATGCCTTTTCAAATTTCTGACTTTTAATCTTCCACTTTTGTAGTGTTATAAAGCTTTGGAAAATGTAGAGTAGCTTCTTAGTCCCATGCACTGCTGAAAGCTTTTGCAGTAAAACAATCTTGCTTGGCAGGAGGTTCACGCTCCTATAAAATCAATCAGAGTGCTCACCAAAAAGAAACAGTTCAAGAATGCCCTCACGCTTACGTCACACAGAACACCAACAACCACAACACTCCTCACCATGCCAATTGCATACATGCCCATCACTCTTCCTAATGAGTTCCATTAAAGAAGACATTTGATGGTTATCTCCTGTGAAATAGGAGTCCTGGATCCTCAGTGGTACAAAAAAAAGGACTGAATCTTCACTGTGGGCTCTCCTTATTGCTGCGGCACACGATGAGACTTAAGGGTGCTTTGTTTAGACCTTCTTATAACTGTTTTGCAAATGTTTCAGAATATGTGGTACAAATTTCCTGTGTATCTTTCATGGCTTCTGCACTTCCATTCATCTCTTTTCTAAGAACCAGCTGCATAGATAAAAATATTAAGCTGTTGAGTCATACAGACACAAAGTCGTCTGCAGGTTGGGTAAAAGTCCCTCCAAAAGGATCACGGTAGGGAACAAAGTGACAGATAGGAACTTTGAAGAGCTGAAAACCAGCAAATCAGAATCACCAGCTTTGCCTTCTGAAAGCTATTTTTCCCAGGATATGCAAGTTCATACGGTCCATATTTCAGCACTGGAGTACTGCCTAAGGAGATGAGTAAATGCAATTAAGAATCTGGACCTTTGAGAGTTTTTAAGTCATGTGTGGGTCTTAGACATAAATGTTGAGATATTTTAATTTTTCACATCTATACTTATCTTCAAGTTCCTCATAGTTCCCACGGAAAACAAACCTTAAATACTCATAGAAATAAGCTTGATTTCACATAAGGTAGATGATGCTCTACAATGCCAGTTCTGACTCTAACACCATGGCCTTTTTGGGAGGAAGAAATAACAATTAATGGAAAGACTTGCTCACTCTTGCTCAGGGCTCAGTTCTGCTTGTATTCTTAGCATTTTCATGTGAGGGTTCATGAAAATGTGCTTTTGACCTTTCTGACGCAACAGCTGCAAGAAAGTCAGTTTAATATGACAAAAGGCTCTGAAGGTAACAGCTATAACCTTCAGTAATAGTATTCTGAATGATGGGACAGGAAAGAGAAGGAGGAACCAGTTGTATCATCTTCTAAGATCTGGAGTGGTTGGGGAAAAACAAAAGCAGAAATCCTGTCAAGCAACTTGGAAAGTCATTGAAGCTTAGGGAAAAAGGATGGAACCTGGATGGGAAGAAGTTCCTTGCTGTGTGGCACAAGTTTCAGTGTTTGAGATCTATGACCTGTTTGAAGTACAGCACTTTCGTACACTTCTGTCAGACTTGAACAGAAGTAACTACTGCAAATCTTGATGCAAATCTGATACTTAGTCTGCTCAGATATTTTTATGTGATTGTGCTGTGGCTTCTAATGCTTGAAAAGCTATTACCTTCACTCCTTGCGCCAGGCAATGCTTTTGCCGATGTGAGAGGGGGGCAATCTGGCAGAATGAATGCAAAGAAAGTGGATATTACTCATTGCTGCTATGAGGCAGAGACATCACTGGGAAAACAGTGGTATAAATTGTGAGCTTCTCCATTCCCTTGAGTCTTAGAGCAGGAAGTAATCCAACAATGACAGAATGGTAGAATAATTTTGCCCTTCATTACTATCACAGAATGTTTTGTAGAGAAGATAATTAAAACAAGAATGGCTATCCCTTACTTTGCCCCCGAGAAGTGAAATGCTAATACAGTACAGGGACTATGCACAAAAAGCTCTGATTTTGCTCCCTTCTGCCACCCTCCTCTACCATATTTCATTTTTAAGAACAGACTGTCCTTGTGAGATGCCTCTGAACCTGGCAATGCCTAAGAAACATGCTGCTCAGTTATACAAGTGACAGTCATGAACAACAAAGCTGGTTGGATACATTACACGCCTAGTTTATCCAAAATGTAATTCAAGACAGGCCATTTATTTGGTTCAACTACATGTAAAGCAGAAAGATTCTGTGCAGGAATGTGCAGGATTGGGAAGAAGGCCCTAACTGTGCTCACTCATGTTTGCACATGCCTTCTCCACTCGTAAGCAAGCACAATATACCAGGGAATTTCTTGGCCAATTGCTTTAAGTTGCTTCAACCTACTATCTCCTAGATAAACACAATAAATCACAAGTTCATTTAGAGATAGAGCAAGCCAATTTCTCTGATAAGCAAACCAGCTTCCACAAAGTTATTTCCTTTTGATTCAGTTTTATTTGCACACTGAAAAAGCAAATCATGTGGCACTTAACAGTACAGCAGTTTAATATTTCTTCCATTGTCCACAGATATGGGCAAAAAAGGCAGATGATGAACTACACAAATACAACTACACCATACTGGTTCTTATGCTAGTCCTTTCTCCTTGTTCTCACCTTCCTTCTGTCTTCACCTACCTTGTTTTAGCCAGCACATTGGTCTTTTGGGTAGGAATCAATCCACTGGGAGATACTGATCACACATGAGTGAGACTGTCTTCCAAAGAGACCTAGACAAGTTCAAGCAGTTTAGGGACCAGGAGGACCACACGAAGTTCAACAAAGCCAAATGCAAGGTCTTGTACCTGGGTTGCAGCAATCCTCACTATCAATACCAGCTAGGGGACGTAAGGATAAACCACATACCTGCTGAAAAGGACCTGGGGTACTGGTGGATGAGAAGCTGGAGATGAGCCATCAATGTGCCCTCACAGCCCAAAAAGACAACTGTATCCTGGGCTAATCAGAAGAAGCATGGTCAGAAGGTCAAGGGAGTTGATCCTGCCCCTCAGCTCTATGCTGGTGAGTGCACTTGCCTGGAGTATTGCATCCACATATGGAGTTGTCAGTACAGGAGAGCCTGGACCTGATAGAGAGCATCGCATCCAGAGAAGGGCCATAACGATGATCCAAGGGATGGAACACCTCAACTGTGAGGACAGGCTGAGAGAGCTGGGACTGTTCAGCCAAGAGAAGAGAAGGCTCTGGGAAGACCTGAGAGCAGCCTTTCAGTATGTAAAGGGAGGCTGTCAGAAGGAAACAAACACATTAGCAGAGTCTGTTGTGACAAGACAAGGGGAAATGGTTTCAAATTAAAAAAGGGGAGATTTAGACTGGAGATAAGGAAGAAGTTTTTTTTACAGTAAAGATAGTAAAGCATAGGAACAGGTTGTCCAGAAGTGCAGTGGAAGCCCCATCCCTGGAGACATCCAAGATTAGACTGGAGGGGACTCAGGTCTAGCTGTAGATGTCTCTTTTCATTGCAGGAGAGTTGGACCAGACAAACTTTAAAAGGTCCCTTCTGATTCAAGCAATTCTATGATTCTATGATTGCATGAAAACACTCCCTACTGACAGAACAGTCAGGAAACGGTCCAAGAGGTCACTGACTGGGGCAGGATGGGGCCTGAAGGCAATGAGGATTGAGGCTTCCGCATTTGCAGGCAGTAAAGATGGTCAGGCTCACTACGGCAGCAGTTGGTAAGCCTGTGGCCCAAGGAGCATGAAGGGTCAGCAAGATGGACCCTCAGGACTGCAAATACAACCTCAGGACTTCAAGGTTGTAAAGGCTGTCCTAGCCTGTACTGCCTGATACAGGCTCCCTTGCAACCAAGGAGCTTATGTTGATAATTGATAGGAGTTAAACCATTCAGAATGCACAAAACCTCACATAAGAAAGCTGTTTTATGGCATTATTCATTAGGGAATTGCTCAACATCAAAAAGAGACAGTCTGGTGTGGCACTTTCACTACCTGGTTTTAATGTACTGAAGGACTTTATAGAGCATGTACCCTCTGCAGGTAAATGTGATTTCTGAATAGCTTTATCACCCTCCAAGGATGTTTCCCCACTTAGATTTCTGGAAATGAGTAGTGCATTCTGAGCATCTCCAAAAAGACTATGAGTTATGTATCCACACAGGAAAAAGGGTTTTTTGCATAGTAGAGAATGAGTCATCCTGCACCTACATTATTTTGGAGGGAAAAAGCATCCCATCAGTTGTTTTTAGCATTGCACTCCTTAATATGCTGACATTTGTATTAATTTCAGTACTCCTACCATGGTATACTGGATGAATCCCTAGAGGCAGTGTGAGACTCAAGGAGGAACTCACATCTTCTGACATTTCTCACTAAAAAGAAAGAGGGTGGAGAAGGGACTTTGATGTTTGAGCCACTTGTGAGCTCACTGGAGCTGCTCTCCTATGTGGCAGGGACACAAGTGTTGCCCAACAGCAACACTGACCATGAACCAAGTGCACTAAACAATTTAAATCTGTTATGCATATGCATGTGTATACATACTTATACTAAGTTGCAACTGAAGAGACTTAGAAACAATAGAGGAACAAACAACAAAGAAAGGAAAATTTGGAAAAGGGATAGGGAGGTCTGGCTTAGAGTATTTGTGCACGACAAAAATCTCTTTTTGCCAATCTGCAAGAGGTAAGAGGAAAAGCAAGTAAGAGTAATATTATTCAGTCAATAACGTTGCAAATCTGAAACAGATTGCAAAGAATGAGTCATCCCCATTCTCACGGTCAATGACCAAAGTCCTCTGAGGCAACTGATAGGAAAAGTTTTGGCTGCATCAATTTACAATCCATAATCCACAGGGTGACACAAGTTATGAGCAGTCACTCTCATGCCTCAGTATATAACCTGGCTATGTGCAGGATAGTGGCACCACTTCTTCACAGCCATGTCTGTGGCATGGCAAGGAAAGTGTCAGAATTATTGTGCAATCCCAGCACTGACAAGAAGTACAAGTCCAACTGTTCATCCTGCATTTTGTGGGGTTGGAAGGGAAGTGGGAGACAGAGATAGTCCCAGATCTTTGAGCCCTACTTTTCACAGATTATTTTGGTTTTTGATGTTTTCCAGGGAAGAGAGGTGGGCAAAAACTAGGATGTCTTTTTTTTTTCTTTTTTTTTTTTTCCCTCACCCCATGTAAATACAGGGACTTTTTTGTCAGCTTCTCAATGTGAACACTAACCAAGTTTCAGAGTATTTCCCTTTGGTCACTTGGGTATTTACAGAGGTCTTTTTTCCTTGAAAGAGTACCCTAATGGGGGATTTCATTCCTTGGAAGAACTCCAGCCATAATTTATGGTGTATCTCATGGAGGAGATACACCATATCATGCCTATTCAGCTGTAGCTACTTGCAGGACTCTTCCTCTTTTTTCCCCAGCCTCTGAGGTTGCTTGGCCCAGAGAACTCAGCCTGTCGTGTAGCTGCCCTGGGGCAGAGGAAGCAAAGAAAGGCACATAGCATAGGCAAGAAAAAGAGAGCGTCTGCATGTACACAGTATCTTTAGTAGCTAGTAAGTTTGGTTGCTTATTGGCAGCTTTAACTGCCTGCACATGTGATTTCATTGTGGGTACATTTGCTCTGAGGACCTTTGAAGTGAAAGGCAGTAACACTTCTGACCCACAGTATTGCAACACTCTCCTCCTTAAATAGCCACAAGCCCTTATCGTTCCCATCCCTTTACTTCATTCTAATGCACTCCTTTTGCACGTTTTGGCAGAGAGGGGATCTGTTAATTAGCCAGACTTCACATTTTTAGTGGAAGTCTGCTGCAAAAGTCTTGTTTTTCTAAATCTGACCCGTTGAGTGATTCATGAGATCCATATTAATACATGGCACAGTATAGCTCCATTGGTTAGAAGCCGAAATCTGCCAGATGGCTCAGTAAAAAGATAAGCAGCAAGAGAAAATTCACTCTCAAAAATAGCATTGTGACAGCAGCATCTATTAGCCTGAAGTTCAAAACAGAAAGCTGCCATGCTATGGCATTTTTTAGTACATTGCACTCTCAGCCGGGATGCAGGGGAAGATCAAATTTAGAAAAGAAGGGCTTTAAATAGAAGTCCAGTTCAAAAATACAGTGTACCCTTGGAAGTTATGTTCCTGTAATAAATTTAGAAACAAGAATAGAATGAAAAATTTACTAGCGTTCTCAGGTAACAGACAGCATAGTCAGGTGGACATCCCTGAATATGACATGCTGTTTCAAATACAGACTTCCAGGAAAAACGGGGCAGGGACCATGTCTTCTTTTTCCATTTATTATACAGTGCTAAGAACACTGGAGATGTGCGAAAAACTATAAATCTTCATATGAAGGCCATCTGGCTTGAATGGCATGACAGCTCATATCAGAGTTTTGTGTACTTGCTGGTTGCCTCCTTGTTTCCAAGTAATAAATATCACCGTGGCCAAATTTTCAGTGCTCTGCTTCCAATGAAGCACATGAATGAGTTCCTATTTAGATGTGCTCTTCTCCTAGCAGCTTCCAGTCTGACATGCCTGGATGGATTTTTAAAAGCATTTGGCAATAATACTCTACCATTAGCCAAAGAGAACTGGGTGAGATATCATGGCCAAAACTATTCTGGTAGAATATGCAGTGTCTCCAACATTTAAACTTAATTTCAAAGAAGCTATGTTGTTTGTGTGAGAATCCATGGAAGGAGGAATTGAGCATATAAAGAGAAAAAAAAAAGAGAGAGAGAGAAAAAGAAATATGATTATGTTTGTTTTGCCTGCAGAAGGGATTTATTTTTCTGCTCACTGATACTTCAGTGGGAAATTCTGTCCAATGTTTTGTTTAACTCTGAAAAATATTCACAACTGAAATGCAATATTGTGTGAAATATTAGCAACACATTATCTCTTCTGAGTTTGAACTACAGCAAAAATATTTTCTATAATCTTCTAGCTTGTTGAAGATTTGAAAAAATATATTTATTGTAGACCTGATTTTTTTCCCAGCCACTGGAAGAAACCATGAATCAGAAAATCAGTTATCCACATGCCTTCAGCATCATTATGGGTGTTTTTTGTTGTTGTTGTTGTTGTTTTTAATCTGTCTCAACTTTTAGGTGACTTTACAATAGGACAGAGAATTTTTAGTCCCATACATGTCCCTGAAAATACATCTTGCTGGATGAACTAGGGAGAAAGAACTTTTCACCCCAGAAGGTGATTTTCTTGGTCAGAAAATATAGACAGACCTGTTATTTTCAGTCAGCTAATGAAAGTGTAGTGGAGACACTATTTGGATTTGCTCTGCTCTTCCTACTGTGTTATGAAGTTTGATTAAGATAGGATTTGTCAATTCAGGTCACTCATAGACTTTTTTTACAGTCCAAAAATATTTTTTTTCATGTATATTATCGTTTTAGGGAGAAAAAGTAGCAATGTAATGAACATTTTTTGGTGATAGAAGTGTGATATTGAATAGAGGGGAAAAATAAAAATCTGCCCCTTGGATTATAAAGAAATTATAATTATAATTATAATTTCTGTAAATTTTAGAAATAAATCTGGCTATTACTCTTCCAAAAATTTAATTTGGCTTAGGTACATGTCTAATTTTGTAGCAAGTTCATTTTTTGGGCATAATGTGGAAATCTACCCAAACTCTTTTAATCATTTTAGTTTTCCATTGACCCATAAGAATAATAAATATTTGAAAGAAAAACAACAGCATTTCTCATGAAGTATCCAGGGCTTCAGCTCAATGGCAAAAACCTGGAGGAAAGAAAAAAAACTGGCAAAAATAAAACTAGAAATTGTCAAAAAGTTACCAATTTCAAAACTATTATTTTTCAAATATCTCTTCAGGAAAAAAAAAAATATATCTGGATTCCTTTTGAAAAGAAATTTTCTTTGTGATTTCTTTGTGTTTTCTTTGTGTTTGCTCTGGCATGGAAATTACAGCTTTCAATTGCTATAATAATTTTGTTATCTGAGCTTTAGTTCTCCATTTACAGACAAAGGCACTTTTCTGTCCCACAAGGATAGTTTTTTTGTAGACATAAAGACATACTAGGTTGTGAAGTAGTCAACTAAGACAAGTCTGGTGTGTCAGGACTACTACAGTTCATCTGATCTCATCTACAGTAAAATCATATACTGTGTGGTGAGCAAGAAGGCATAGATTTGAAAGAAAATGGTATAAATGGGGAAAAAATTACAGTAGAGTTGCAGAAAGAGGAAACAGCAACATATCAGCTGGCGATTCCAGATTTTGATATTCATCAGAATTAAGCAGACAATCCATTATGAAAAAATTTACATAACCAGTCTAAGAAATGTTGGGTTCACAGACATAACAACATCTTTGACTAAAATTAGACTTCAGCTTTCCATGAGAGTACATGTTGGAGTTCTGGTTGAAAATCCTGTCAAAAACCAAATTTGCTGATTTTTTTACAGAAGTTGCCCATCTTCAACTTCATGTGATTTTCTTTGGGAGACGTGTCTTCTCAGAACAAATGAAACATAAGCAGGCCTAGTATGGAGGTAAGAAGCTCCATAAAAGAAGTTATTTATTAAAAAGTCTCACACTGAAATAAGCAGCTAAAATGGAGAAGTAGCAGTAGTGCTACTAAAGAACAGGGTGTAAAAGCTAACATGCTAACTCCAAACTGAGGTACCACTGAGGGAATTACATCTGCCCAAAACAAGAAGGAAAGAGGTACAGTGCCTGAATTTAGGCAGTACAATGACTGCTGAAGGAGATACTGGTTAGTTTCTTTGCTCTCTTTTGATACATGGGCCTGCTGTCTCTTGACAAGGACTTCAGGGTTCCGAAAAGTTGGACATGAGCCAGCAGTGTTCATTTACAATCTGGATGGCCAGCTATATTCCAGGCTGCATCAAAAGTGGTGGCCAGCATGGAGAAGGAGGGGATTGTTCCCCTCTGTTCTGCCCTTGTTAGGTCCCACCTGAGTACTGCAACCAGGCCTGGGGTTCCCAGCACAAGAAAAGCACAAGCTTTTGGAGTGGGTCCCAAAGAAACCACAGAGAAGTTCAAAGGACTGGAGCACTTCTCTTATAAAGAAAGGCTAATGTTGCTGGGCTTATTCAGCCTGGAGAAGAGAAGGCTCTGGGGAGACATCACTGCAGTCTTACATTACTTGAAGGAGGGGAATCAGCAGGAGAGAGACCAACATTTTATACAAGTAGATAGTGATAGGATAAGGGGGAATAGTTTTACATTAAAAGAGAAGAAATTCTGATTAGATGTTAGGGGAAAATTCTTTACTCAGAGGAAGCTGATACACTGAATAGGCAATCCAGAGAAGATGTGGATGCCCCATCCCTGGAGCTGCTCAAGGCCAGATGGATGGGGCCCTGGGCAGCCTGAGATGGCAGCTGGCAGCCCTGCCTATGGCAGGGAATTGGAGTTCAATGATCTCTAGGGCCCCTTCTAGCCAATGGCACTCTATGATTCTATGTCATGGATGGTGAATAGCCTGAATTAGATTTGCTGGAGGCTGTAACTTTGCCTGAGAATACAAGCACAAAGTAGTGGAGACACAGAACACAAACACAGATGGTGTGCACTGTTACACAAGCCCACCACACTTGAAAACCAACTTGCATGCCAAAATTCTGATTTTACAAAGAAAAATCCACCTGCAGAATGAGTAAGGCAAAAAGTACACATTCAGGAAGAAGAGTGGAGATCAGAACTGGGCTGTTCTGGTCTCTGAACACAGTCCCACTAGGCACTGTCTCCAGAAAAAGTGGCATCAACTGAGCAGGCTTCCAGAAAGCATAACTAGATGTGAAGGCTTTGGTTGCTTTTTCCTAATGGTAGCAGTTTCACCTCTGTTTGACATTTGAAAACTAAGGCAGAAAAGAAGAAAAAGATGGGGGATGGAGGGGAGAGAAAGAGAGAGAAGGAAAAACCCAAAATGAAAAAATGAGGAAAGATTTACAAGAAAGCAAGTCAAGACTACTTGCTACCTGGCTAAAAAGAGAACTCAAGATGATACAAGAAAGTCTTGATAGTTTTCCAGAAGCAAGAGTAAAAAAAAATGGTGTTTAAACATGCAGAGATTAATAGAGCAAATGAATATCCCACAGCAAGCACAGACAAAGAGAAATACATTGCCCGTACACCCTGCTTTCTCTTCTGGGTCTTTCAAGGACACCTTAAAAGAGAACAAGCAAATTCATTGAGGAAGAAAAATTTCACCTCATTGATCTAGGAAGACTGCCCACGGCAAAACAACACTGAATCATACCAGTGTATACAAAACTTGTCCATGGCAGGCTACCTCAGTCTCACTACCAATAGTGCCAGGCAAGAAGTGTTTCATAGGTGATCAAAACATGGAGACCCTATCAAGCTTCACGCCTGCCATGGAAATAGTGTCGTACAGGGCATGGCAATGGGAAGATCTGTGCATGGCTCTGATGCTGGATCTGTAAGGCTGGGAATTGAAGAAGACAGTTCTGGAAGGAAGGATTATGCTAATCTTCAGGACATCAACTTCAGAGATTTTCACTAAGCTCTTCCTCTTTTTCCATCTGAGTTGTTTATGAGCCTGCCCCAAAACATGCCCAGCCTTAACTTTGCTGCTCCTTTCACCTGCACTGCACATTCTGATTCCAGTGCAGAAGAAACCTGGACTAACAACCTGCCTGGTTCCAGGCAGTGAGACTGTTGTTCTGCCGTGTGAGATGGCTCACATGCCATGAACAATGTCCATATCTTCAGGGCTGTCCTTGTCAGATATACAGAATACAGTGACTTGACTGTTCCTGCTGCCTGGAGGCAAGCTCCCTCCAGACCCAGCTCAGATGGGCATACACAAGGAGATTAGGGCACCATCTTGCAGACTGGTACTAGCTAAGCTATTGCCAGTCTTCTCCTTCATGACACTTCCCAGTAAGTGGGGCACCAAAACCTTCCCCATCTGAAAGGTCAAGGCTTGTGAGATCTGAGTTAGGGGATGCTGAGAGCAGGAAGCCCATAAGCACTCCTAAGTGCCTGGTCTCAGCAGGTGCTGGGCATTTTATGAGCTGCATTTTGGCCATTCTGCCTGTGAGCCAAAACAGGGTAATACAGTTGGGAATCATCCTTATATCTATTTTAGAAGGACGGCTAATACAGCAATCATTTCAATTACATTAAAAGCTGTGTGTCAGACATAACCTTGGGCAGCTGCTTTTGCGGCTTGCACAGATTTGAATAAATTCAGATTGTACTCCAATTTCAACCTGGGATTAGTCCTTAATTCTCAATGTCTTTATCACTGCATGTCATTTTGGCCCACTAAATCTCCTCCACAAGAGTTGACACAGTGCAGCGTGGATGTCACTGTGCCATTCACCTAATTTGTGCTCTCCCCCAAGACTGAGAATGCACAGCTTCTATTTATCCATTTGTTTGTTTGTTAGTTTATTTTATTGGCAGGCTGAAAAATGCAAGTTTAAGGGGGAACACCTTATGATCTTTGACAACAGTCAACAGTGAGCTTTTGCTTGCTGTAACTGCTTACATTGATTTGTTATGGCTTACAAACTCAAGGCTGTCTTTCCCAGGACATGGAAAAGGAATACCTCCTTTGTCCCTATTGCTCTGTTTGTCTGCTTTGTTTGTTTTTAACATGAGAGCTTTGGCTTTCTTTTGTATTTCCTGGTTCCCAGAGCTGGTGAGGAGCTAGGGAAAGTGCTGAACAGAAGAAGCAGAAGCCTGGAGTGAATGTAAAGGCTTTTTCATTTGCTGATGATGGACTGTATGGAAAGCTGAGACCAAGAGGTTATTCATTGC
This sequence comes from Meleagris gallopavo, assembly GCF_905368555.1. NCBI lineage: Eukaryota > Metazoa > Chordata > Aves > Galliformes > Phasianidae > Meleagris > Meleagris gallopavo. The sequence continues at coordinate 21,765,653 of NC_139435.1, forward strand.
TGCAGCTTTGCTGATATACTTGTGGATGTCCTCAGAGTTAGTCAGATCAGGATTGCAGTATGTACTTTCTCCTCTCACTATTTGATTTTCACTTAGAAATGCAGAGTGTCTTAGGTGTTAAGAAGCCTTTCATCTAACATTTGAATAATTATTTGGCTAATAACTTATCCTAGATGAAGCTGAGAAGCAATCCGCTCCAAAGGTCATGTGTCTTCTTAGGAGATCATTCAGAACTTTCCAGACTAGCTATGACCGTGCTCAACACAAGAGACTTTAACTATCAGCATACTGTACTCCCTGACCCATTTGTTATCAGCCATATTACCTGGTTCAAAAGAAAACAGGAAACAGTCACATGGGGCATCTTAGTATCACTTCTTCACTGTGGGATTACATGAAAGAACTAGTTCCTTGAAGCAGTACAGTGCATGAAGCAAATGCTAGGCAACTAAGTGATTTCCACAGCTTGCTTAGTATAGAGATTACACTTGTTCCCTACAGCTGCAAGAAAAGAGAGTGCCTTGTTTATTTGTGAACAGAACAACAGAATGGGGGGGAAAAAGCAAACGTCAATGAAGGACCACTCAAAGAAAAAGATTTATCTTATTGTTAAGCAAGATAAGATAGAGTTAAATAGAATCACAGTTATAGCATAAACCACCCCCTACAAGCAGCATGACTGCAATTTGTCACATTCACAGTGGTTGAGCTGCGGTTGTTTCTCTGCTCCCCACAGACTGTAACCTCTTCTCTAAGCTCTCCTCTGGCATCCTTCTTCTGAGGAGGCTACATTGCTGTTTTCCAGAGTTATAACTCTGGTCTTGAGGCTTCTATTCTGCCTCTACAGTCAGACTCTTTTCCTGTTCTATAGCCATGACTACTTTCAAATACTTATCAGACTTTATTTCCTAATGGGAGAGGTGTAGGCAGCAAAACATGCATATTGCCAATAATGTGGTATTATCTATGGCTTATGGATGTTTATTTAGTATCTGCCAAACTGTGACTTTTTTCCTGCATGGCATAATGTTTTGGCAGTCTTCTGACATAAAAAAAAAAAAAAAGAGAAAGCTAAGCCTCATCTATGCCCCAATGAAATTCAAAGGATAACACTCCTTTTAAACTTGGAAGGCCATTACCACTCAATGCTGGAGAGAAATTATAGTATGAAGGACAGAGCAAATCAAAGATTAGGTTAGATTTGAAATTTCTAAGACCCTGAAATCTCACTTCATCAATGCATGTGAATGTGATGGAAAAGTTTTAGCAACAACATGTTTTACTAAGTAAAGAATAGCAAGTTAAGACAGAAGAAGACTGTTTCCATTCCATTGATATCTAAGTAGTAAGTCTTCAAGCCTTGCAACAACATACAAATGGCTTTCATGTTCTGAAACTTCACAATGCTCTTAAACTTTACATTGCTTGCATTTAAGGATATTTTAAAAACTAAAATGAAACTGCAAAAACTGAAAAAATGGCTTCTGCTTTTTAATACACCTAAAAATACATCAGCATTCTGTTTTGAAGATCACATAACAGTCTAATTTTGCTAACAAACATTGTTGTCAATCTAACTAGTATAACTAACTAGGTATCCTAATGTTCTTGAAGTTAACTTTCAGTTTTTATTTTTTCTTGTATCCAGTAAAACTGTTTGAAACAGAAGTCTCAATTAAATTCCTAACATGAGCATTGAAAAGAGAAATAAAAGAAGGAATGGAGAAATTAGTCATATCTTCTTTTAGACTGAAATATATAAACAAAAGACATCTCAAAATCTCCTGTTTCATGTGTTGCAATGCCTTTTTCAAAATCATCTGCATCTTTCAAAGCTGAGTGGAGATGAAGATCATAAAGATAATCAATAGTGAACATCAGTGGAAGTCTTCTGGAGTTGCCCCTAATACGAGAACTTAGCTCTCATACTGTATGTATGAAGGATTAACTGCGAACTTCAAAACAAACTCATGGCAGATCTTATCCATAAAAATAAATACATGACATGAAAAATTCTATCAAGACTTCTGACAAAAATCTGTTCATTCAAGGCAAGGTATCAGAATAATGGAGATTCAGCCAAATCATCTCCTTATTAAGTGTCTAAACCTGCAGCAGCATTGAAGTAGGTGGAAACCTTAGGACATTTATGGAAATGGTCTCCCACTTGGTGCAGTGCTTTTATCTCCCACCTACAGAGCTATACCATTTGTAGGCTGGCATGTGGAAAAAGAGAGGGACTGTGGATTCTAAAAGCAGATTCCCCTTGTACACACATCTAAGTGCAATTCTAGCTAAATCCTCCCCGGGAGAGAAAACTCCAAGCCATCTTCTGGAAGACATTTGGTATGTGATGGCTGTATTTTAATTAATATGACTTTCAAGATTTTCAAGACTCCAGCAGTCTGAGAAGTTTAATCTTTTGCTTGGATGAGTCACACATCCAGCTCGCACAGCAGATACCCCTAACCTGACTTGCAGTGACACCATCATATTTCGCTGATGCCAAGCACAACATGCAGAAACAGGCACAACTGCTATTCAAGTGACTTGAGGACATGACAGGTTGTCAGAGATGCAGATCTTCAGAATGTGATTGAGCAAATTCTTGAGCAAATTGCACTGGTTTTGGAGGCAGCCCTACTTTCATCAAGAGGCTGAACAAAACGACTAGCAGAATCCCTTCTGCCCCCAGACACCACACACATGGTGCAGTGGCCATGCGTTGCCCCACAGCATCATCCTTAGTGCAGCTGGCATATCACGCAATAATATGCCAGGGCAAATCTAAGAACTGTGCAGCTCTGCTCAGTTGACAGTGCAAAGATTGTACTAATGCTCAGGCAAAAGCCTTGCAACCATAATTTTATCCTGTTATTTCATGTTAAGCTTTCACATGATGGTTTTCATTTTATTCATACTTGAAGATTACGACTTTCAGATAAATGAAGCATTCCCTTTTGTTGTCTTAAAAAGAACAATTCATATAGAAAATGTAATCTTCCCTCTTAACTTAAATCTAAATCCCAGATTGATTTTTTTGCTTTTTACTTCTATTTCTGCCATTGTCCAAAAGCAGATAGTGGGGGTAAAATCTTGTCCTTTTTGAACTTAGTGGGATTTTAAACATTGATTTTGATTAAGTAATATTTTATCCCATATCTCAAAGCATTTGTAAATTATCTTATTTTCCTTGGTTTACAAAACAGTGTATACTGATTACTGCACCAGCTAATTTTTAGGTAGTGCTACTTGCATAATTTCATGTCTACACCTAGATCTGTCATACTGCCTGCAATATCAATAGTTGTATTGGGATTATTTTTTCTTGTATGTTGTAGTTAGCACTTTCTGTGAAATTAATCTCAGTTTATTATTTCATAACTAAGATTGTAAACAGATTGGTCCTTTGTCCCTGTACACATCTGATTTCTCAATGCAATTCACAGGTCTCTTCATTTGTGTCTGACAAATCCTAAGATGTACTCAACCTCTGCCATGTTAATTAACTAAGACTGGACTTCACCCTATCAACCCTAGTTCTAGTCACAGCTGTGTGATGTACTGCATAGCTGTTTGGAACTCATGTCATTTGCTGGCGACACTTCTATATGTATATCCTTATCCATGATTCTTCATTCTTTCTACTAGAGAGAATGCCAATATAGAAAATGTGCTAAAATACATCCTGATAGTATGTGAGTTCCCTAATGGCAAAGAGGCCACTAAGCCAGTCTGACTTCCTTGGTGATCAGCTTTTACCACATCTGACTTTATTATATATACACAAATTAGATTTGTAATTATGACTCCTGTTATCCTGCCCTTTCTAATCCAGTGACAGATGTCCCCTCTGGCATTTAGTAGTTCCTAGGTAGAAGATAAGAAAGACAAATTTAGGAAGGTAAGTTATTTAACTTGGATTGTCAAAACACCATCAGCCAATAATGAGTGGAAAGGCTAGATGATCAGTAGAAGTCAAAAAGGAAATCATTACACATTGGGACTCTAACTGACACGAAACAGTACATGGGAGCACACACATGGAAAAGGAGCAGAAAAGAAGCACCTATCCACATGATGGGTGGATGTTTGTAAGGAAAAAAGCATAAGAGGGAAAAAAAAAAATGAAAAAAGAACATTTTTTTTTAACATCAACCAGCTTGTTTTCTTGTTTTTTTCCCCACCTCTTTCAAGGTTACTTAGCACTAATTGCTTGGGAGGTGCTGGGTTTATCTGAGATTGAGAAGAGGCTTGAGTAGCCCTCACGCTGGGAAATTAATTTTTGGCTTCAGTACAGGCAAGTTAGGTCAACCTGTAGGGTTTATGCTTCAGTTCCTATAGAAACTCCCAGAGAAGCGATCTTAAGCCACATAAGTCTCTCAAAGATGTCAGAGATGTTCTTAATATATAATCGAAAATGTGAAAATGGGGCTAAACTTCCAAGAATAGTCAGAGAACCAAGCAGGGGAATCTGGATACGTGTTGTCACACATTCGGCCTTAGCAATCACATTGAGGCAAACCGTCATACCACAGTTTTGCATATTGATGCTGGAGTAGTGGTTCCAGTATAAGAAGAAAAAGAAGAGGGAAAAAAAGTATCAAGAATATTTTCTTCTGGTAGTTAACATTCCATAGAAACTGAAATAATTTATAAATATTCCAACAGTAAATTCTGAATAAAACAATACACAACTAAAATAAAAAACACCAGAATTAAATCAAACCTTCTGTCAACTAAGCCTCTAGGCTGAACTGCATCTTCCATGACCAGTATGGATTTCTGTCTTAAATATGCTTCTGAAGTTGGCCTAAATTTTCTGTGCCAGAGTATGTTCCTGACTGGAATGAGGAGTCTTCAGAGGCTCACCAAACTGCTATATAAGCCCAGCTTCCAGCTTAAACACTTTCAAAGCTGGAGCAAACAGTAAAGCTCTTTCACTCAGTCTTTAATGGAACATCAGTCATCAACTACCTGCAAACTATACAAATACATGAGTTTCAAGAAAAACAAACAAAACATGAGGATGCTTAAAGCAGAGATGCTATTGGGCCCATCTACACTGCTTCCCAAGGTTGCCCTCAGGATCCATCTTGGGACTGGAATGTGCTTGCTCTCTTCCTTGCTGCAAACCCACAGGGCACATCCACAGCACTCAAAGCATGTCCACATGGCATGCAGCTTTTCCACTGTTGTCCCACAAGCCACTGTGGCTTTTTTCTAGACTCTGCTAGCATTAAAAATGAAGAGCAGGGGAATGTGAGGCAGAGACAAGATCTCCAAGCTAGCAGCCACTCCTCCCATACCCTTTCAGGCAGTGGCTGTACCTGTTTGTGCTCATGGCTGGCATCCCACATAGGTTTGGTAGGTTAGAACTCAGTCCCACAGAGGTGTGTATGCGAGTGAAATGTGTGCATGTGTGCCTATATATATACATATACATATGCAGAAGGCTAATTTAAAGCAGAAGGTTCTTCCATGTGTTGCTGAGTCAGAAAACTAGCCACTCATCATCAAGTGAAGCATGCTTCATCCCCAAGAGTGGACAAAAGCCATCACTGCTCTCCAAGACTGCACATACTTAATTTTCTCGCTTGCACAGGCCATTGACAGAGAGGAGTCCATGCAGCCCCACTCCCCAAGAAGCCACCAGTGGGACAAGACTGGTGTGCTGTTGCTTCCAGAATCCCCTCCCGCATGCTCTGGAGCTGGCCACCTAATGGTAATATAGGGCTGTACACCCTGGGATGGAATGGCAATGGAAGAAAAGTAGTGTTAGAAAAGCTGTTTGCATAGTGCTTAAATCCTCCAAATTAACATCTCTTGGAACCAGCAGCATTTTTCCCAAGAAAATACAAAACCCTCAGAAATGTGTTTCATCTTGACTCTTCAGATCAAACTCTGGATCAAAACTGACAGCTCTCTGCTTGGGCAATCCAGACATATGATCTAGAAAGAAAAGGGCAATGTAGTTGCTACAGGGAAATTCTAGGAAAACAAGAGCAGTGTAATGGCATTGTAAGTTCCCTGTGGATATCCAGCCTTCCTGTGGATCCCATCATTGCCTGCCTGGTGTCCACATTCCTGGGGGTGCTGGACCTCCAGAAGCCAATGTGTGACAGTCCAATGAAAGAGCTGTATCTGAAGACCATCCTGGGCTCTATGACGGTTGCTGCTTGCAGAGCTGGTGGCCATCCACCCAGTCAAGTCTTCAAGCCCATGGGCCTCCTGCACCGCATGTGAACCACATTGGCACAAGGAGTGCTGACATGTCAAATGGAACCTGTATGCTGTGCAAAAGCAGGTGTGCAGGCATGTTTGCATCTGTGTGAGACAGTACACACCTGGTTTGCTGTTCCCAGTGGTGATGCTCAGGGCAACTCTGTAAGCCTGAAGGTCTGTGCCTGGCACTTGCATGTGGAAATCAAACTCTATAGCTAGATTAAGGATATAGAACAGGTATGTTTATTTCAGCGGTGCGCATACACTGTGTGCAAGGGATATAGATCCACTAACTCACACATCATCAGGAAAAAGCGTGCTACAGATATAGGCTGAACTAATACATAATCAATAGTTTTCCAGGAATTCAGATACTTATTCATTACATTCCCAAGAGTTCATTAGCATGCAGACCCTCCCCCTTCACATGCATAGTGGGTCATAGGATGAAGATTTGTAGTCTTCCTCGCGAAGGCTTCGTTGTCTTCCTTGCTGTAAACTTCTGACCTTCCAGGGGGGCAGCCCCCCAAACCTGTTTCTTCATGCCCTGTAGACATCTAATCACCTCCCTGCCAGCTGTCCTCAGGCTGTTCTCACACCCTTATCCTTATGGCCTTCATTCTCCTCACTATCCCAGACCCAGTGTCTGCCATCCCTTATTTTTCTAACAAGCTCTACATTCTTGCTTCTATAAACTATCCCTAACTACCCCTATTCTCAGTCCCTGTGAAGCCCTTTTCATGCCTTTTACTTTTTTATTACGGGGCCCTTCTCACCCTTCACACTGCACTTGGAATATTTTCCTAGTGATGTGGGTGTTCATCCAAGACGTCCATTCAGTTTCACAAAGCTTCCAAATGATGTCATGAAGCTGTAGCACTGCATTTGGAGCCTCACAGCCTCTTTAGTGAACTCTGGGACACTGTTCCATTTGCTGCAGGTTCTCAGATCTAAAAGGGAATAAAGAGAACTTATGTCTCAAGGGTACTCTTAGTTTAAGCTTGTTAATTACTGTAACGTACAGTTATTACAGTAATGGAGACCATGAGCAGATAAGAAATTCTGCTGTGCTTAAGAAAACACCATTAAATAGTTATCAGTAGAAACTGTAAATATCTTCTTTTCCCCATGAAGCAAACCTCCCAGTGTATTCATTATGAGCTCACTCTATGTTACAGGGAAATAATCCTTTTTGCAAGACTATTTATACACCACAGCGTGTGCAAGCACTTTGCTTGCTCCTTCTCCAGTCTCAAAAAGCAATGGGAATGTATGAACGTGAGTAATATAAGAGGTAAGCACCATGGGTAAAGTGCAAGTGCAAACTGGGCCTGCCTGCCATAAACTGTGACTGTTATTTTCCTGGCCTCCATATCCATAGAACGAGAGCGTTCTGAAGAAAGCCTCTGCCCTCTCTTCCACTCTAACACAGTGCCAAGGTGGGGAAAGTGGCCTGGCACTGCAGAAAAAAAGCAAGTGAGAGAGGGAAGTGTAACTCTTCTATGCTGTGATGGCTGCTTGCTAACTTCTGTTCATAGGAACAGTGCAGTACTTTTTACTGAAATCAGAGGAAGTCGGCTTTAAAAGAAGAAAATAATGTTTAAAGAAGGGCTGTTTGCCTTCACACCAGACTCATTTTTCACAGTCTGTTTCTATGTATCTGAAGCCAGGCATTGATAATGGGAACCCTGGCATGGCTGCTCTCGAGTGAGCGGCATCAGCAGCTGCTGCTGCAGACACCAAAACAGCAAAGCATGCAATCTCACTGCAGCCATGGCTCCATCGCTACGGACTGCAGGATTTGTCCTAACCTACATTTTCCTCCAGTGTTCAAAAGTTCCAAACATGCCTCAAAAGACTTTCACTTTTGAAAAGATGGTATCTAATTGACAGAAGTCTGTAGCTGATAAAACATATTTCTGAATAATCAGCTGGCATTTTTTCAGGAAGAAATATGATCTAAGTAAATGCTTGATGAGATTGGGTGTTTGGTGGTGGTTTCTTCCCCTCATCACTCCCCCAAGAAATGCTAATCTTTTATTATCAGATACCCACAAGGCTCCTTAAAAGTGCCTTTTCTCTTCCAAAATCTCTACTACCAGTGCATTTTCTGAGAGGAAAAATTTCCTTACTCTTTTGGAAAAAAAAAAAAAAAAAGACCTCCCCTTTTCATCCATAAGATTTCTGACATAAGGACATTTTCTTGTTTAATACATTGCTAAAGTATGCTGTTGACAGATACTCTGCCAGTAGTGATTTCCCTTGGGAAAATGAAGTAGTATAGACTTCCTTCCTCATCTGAGAAAAAAACCACATTGAAATGCGTTTTTCCAGGCAGCTGGTCAAGGAAGCAGGTGTCAGGCTTATAAGAAAGTCTGCAAGTTCTGCATCATAGATCTCTTTTTCCCCTGCTCAGCTGAGGGCAATACCCGTATCACACTGAGACCATTCCTTGTGTGAGTAAGAAAACACTTCCTTGTTACCCTAACGCACATTTAGACTATGCTATATATAATTTGACAATCATTCTCCTGCAAGTCATAAAAACAACTTCCATTTCACATTCTCTGTATTTTCTGCCACTGCTATCTATGATTTGTGCAAATACTTTGGCTGTTTGTTTTGAATAGTTTTCAGACTTGGGCTATATTTTCTAATTTCATAAACCTACTTCCCACCCTTTCTCCTCTTCTTTCTCCCTTCCAGCAGCAGGCATCAAGCACAAGACTGCTCCTCTTTTTTCCAGATGGGACCAAAGTCCCCATCCACGCACATAGGCCACCCATGAGCTCACTCCCTTCACATAGGGTTCCTGGCAGCATTCCTCTCCCCAGCAAAGTCCCAGGCTCTGGCCAGAACTGCAGCACCATACCTCCATATTGCATGGCCACACAAGGCCCCACAGCACTGAGCCCATTCAGTTGCCCTGTGCATCCTGTCCCATCAGCTGGCTGCTTTCTGCCCTCCACTGATCTGCAGGCAGTGAATCCATGGTTATCACCATGCTTTGTGCGCCTTAGTAGAAAGCAAGCTGGATTGAGTGGATGAGAGGAGATCATATTGCATTTCATTGTTTCAAGAAGTGTTTGTCAGGCAGGTACACTATCATATGCCATGGCAACAGCTGATGGAAGAGGAGATGTTATAAATACGTGTACAAGACAGAAGTCATTTGGGAAGCCAGCGAGGGTTACTTCATGATGCTATATATTATCTTCCTTTTATAATTACTTCATTTTATTATTTCCTTCTTCATATACTCCAGCTTTGCAAAGAGGAAATAAAAAAAGTAGCTTCTCAAATTCAGGTAAATTTTCACTCAGATAAATTTTCACTGAAGTCATATTTATAAGAGTGATTATTGTATGCAGGTGATTTCCTTCAGTAAAGGCTGAGAGTGCCTGTTGTTCTTCTGTGGATGAAGTGAGGTAAATCCCTATGAATTCAACAAAAGGAAATAAAAACGAAGGGAAAAAATAAAAGCAAGTGGCATGCAGACTTAGAGAAATAGGTTATTAACCATTATAAACAAAGCAATGAAATCCTGTTAGTCACTGTTAGAGGTAACAGCAACAAAATAAGAGCTTTGTTTCTCATTTTGCTTTGTTTTATAACATGTTTTTTATTAAGGTACACTACTTATGAAGCTATTGTTATATATTTTTCCTGCACGTTTCTGTCTTTCTTCTCCTAAGTCTTCCAACAAAGTATCCCAGCTCCCCTTATACTGGTGTGCACACTCACCAGATAAGAACATATTCAAGCGACTTGTCCAAGTTGGTCCTGATTGCCAAATGCTTAAGGGTGTCTTCTTATGTTTTAACTCCAAGTTAAATCATTAATTTTGATCTCCTATCTAGTTATTTGCTTTCATAAAACTTACAAGAACTCATTTATCTTTAAATCTTCTGCTCCTCTTTTAAATATGCCCTCAATCAACCAACAAGCTTAAAACTATCTGGAGGGGAAATGGCAGAAAAATGGACAAAACAATAGTTAGCAAGATATCCTAAGCCATATTCTGAAGGGGGGTGTGCTGAAGTCATGGCTGCTGTACAGATGGCACTATCATTTTACGTTTATTTTAAATCTCCTCACTGAACAATTCTGACACCTCAGCATGTGGGCCACAGCAGTTGTATCCTCAAGGTATAACAAGAATATGTGTGAAGAAAAGAAGGCAGATTATCTTCTGCTCATGCAGTGAAGTGAGATGCTTGAAACCGGGTCTGCCTTTTGAGCTAGATCTGAAAAACAACTTGTATTTTCAAAAAGATCATAGAATCATAGAATATCCAAATTTGTAAGGGACCCACAAGGATCATCGAGTCCAACCCCTGACTTTGGACAGCACCATCCAAAAATTCAGTGTTGTACAAACACTCTGTGAACTCGAGCAGCTTGGGGCCATCAGCACTGCCCTGTGCAGCCCGTTCCATGCCCACTCCCTCTGGTTCACACCCTGTCCCCAATCCCCAACTGCCCCTCCCCTGGCTCAGCTCCATGCCACTTCCTCGGTCCCTGTCGCTGCCACACAGCACAGAGCTCAGCGCTGCCCTCCGCTCCCTGTGAGGAGCTGCAGCCGCCATCAGGCCTCCCCTCAGCTCCTCTGCTCTGCGCTGATCACACCCAGGGGCCTCAGCTGCTCCTCATACATCTTCCCCTCTAGAGTCTTAACCATCTTTCTTAACCCCTTTTGAACACATTCTAATCTTTTGTGTAGAGTAACTCTTCTCCCATACTATTGTCCAAAGCCTATGTGGCCAGGACCCTGTTGACTGACTGGAATAGGAATGGCTACACCTACTCTAGGAAAATTTCCCAATTCTTGGACATCCATCAATGATCCAGTCACAGAACTTTTCTATATCGAGGCAGATCTGGTTGCCAGACAGCCTGCAGAGGAAATCACATGTGTGCCACAAACTGGGGGCACAGCACTCTTTGACTAAGTGCCCAACACTGAGTCCTTCTGCAGGAACACAGAGTGTTGAATAAGTTGTATCCTTGGATGTAAATTTTGACTCCGTTACTCTTGTCACTCTTTTCAAAATCTAGATGGCAATAAGATTTCTTATTCACTGTTTCCCACCTGAAAAACAGCAGAGACTGTCTCAGAGCCTGTGTTTTTTATTATGTCTAGCACTACCCTGATGTTGTTTTGCACTATTATATGCTACTTTATTAAAAAAAAACATAGTAGTAATCCACACAGGTAGTCACATATGCGATATGCAGTGATTCAAAACTGTAGTTCCAGCTTTGCAAGTCATTGGTGTAGCTGTGACACTTTCCAGTCAACAGTATTGCAGAATAGTAAGAATGAAGGGAAGATATTTGCCAAAGTCAGATTGTGAAGAGGGATAAAGTTTACTAATATTTCTAAAAGGCCAGGCACACTTCCTGCTAATCTGTTTCAGTTAAGGTCAAGAAATTTCTGCTAAGCCAGGAAAATTGCTAGTGACAAGGTCATTTGTTCTTCCTTATGAATCAGTTCATGCATGTGACAAAGCACCAGGAAGCAGACAGAGATATTTTTCTACTGAATGGGAGTCAGTACAACATGCGTCTAGACATGCTTCACACTTGCCACTTACTGCAGCTTGAGCACATGTAGTAATCATAGTTTGTGTGTGCTTGGCCTTACAGGAATCTCTGGAGGATAACAAAATTAGACATCTAGTGAGCTAAAAACACCAACAACAGTCAATAATTTGTGAGACGGTTGGCTTACTGCAGTTCACATGCAAACCAAATCCTGCAAGTAACCTGAATGGAAGTTTAGCACTACATATAAACTGTTTGCATTTTGTGTGCACAGCTCCAGGAATAGGATTCTTGTTTACTGGGACGGAAAGCACATGAAATGTTCCATTTCACATCAGAATTGTCTACTATGGGTGATTTTCAATGATAGTCTCTAACTCTATCTTACGCTAATGATTACTGTGTGAGCAATAAACTTTTAAAAAGACTATAGCATTCACATGAAGCCATAGGTATCTGTATGAGAGCTAATAGCCTGACAGAGAAAACATGTAGATCTCTTGCAGTTTCTTATGTTGTTGTCCCCATAATTACACATGTAATAAGGAGTCACTCTAGTTAACAAACTTTAATTTCTCCTTAGCCAGAAAGAAAGAACATTGCCATTAATTAGTTACATACATAACTGCCAGTGAAATCCTGGAAGCTGTACTGAAATCAAGAGTGACCCTATCTGGATGCAGCTGTATTTTTCTCTCCAAAAATGTAAATGTGTTTTTTTTTACAAATATGTTGTTGTATAATGTAAGTCTTACTGTAAGGTCTACAATAAATATTAGACTAGTAAATACATTCATCATCTAAAATTATTTGAGGAAATGAAATGAGCTGCACTATCAGAACATGAATGAAGCAAGATTAATTCTCTAAGGATTTGTTTGCATTGCTCCATACCCTTCCATCAAAAAGTTAACTTCACATAACCCGAGCTCCCTTCATCCACTTTCATTTCTTCCCCCTTGTCTTCCAATGCCATGAATGACAGCAGGTGCTGTAATCCCAAACTGACTGTCCAGACAGTCGCTGCCAAAAGCAATCTATAACAGCTAAACTCTGCCCACAATTAATCTCCTCTCTTTCATCCAGGCACTGGTTTTCAAAAAACTTATAGGAATGCCCTTGTTAACTTCTCAGAACTCTCCTCCTGTGTGGCACTGCATTTACTTGAAATATGCAAAAAGTGGTTGGGAAGGAGAGGTGGAGAAAAGTCGTCAAATGCAGGTAGGCAGGCATATGGTGAATGGGACTGTATATGTCATCTTCTATTAGAAAGTCTGGTTAAAAATGAGAAAAATTTACTTATGAGCCAACACTGCAACTGCACTATCAGAGGGAAGAGAGATATTCTCAAGCCATGGGCAGCACAAAACCCATTGCTCCTTTGCCCTTTATTTATTCCTCACTGCTAGTCTCTTTTGTTTTCTTTTCCCTGGACTGCAGCTTGGAAAATGTGCCAGAAATCAAGGATGTTGGTTATGGGATCATTTAAGGACTTTCAGTGTAGTCTTTGAAGTTAGTCCTAAAGGCAACAAGGCTATTTCTATATCTTTAACAGCTACAATAGTCTAATAATTTGGTATTAATAATAGGCCTTAGTTTATCAGCTCAGCTACCCTAACAGAGTATTTCTGATGTGCATTTTCACTTCTTATGTGCCACTTTCAGCTGTTGCAGTCTTAAGTTAAAGATCGGTCAGAAGTATTGCATTTCTGAGAAACAGCCCTTGTGATACTTTGCAGTCAGGATATCTGTGTTGCAAGGCATGCTCCATAGTGAAGTGATAGGCATATAACAAGCTGGTTGTCTGGCTGCCACATACCACAGATTAGTTGTCATGCCTCGGTCAAAACAACAAAGCGTGAAATACTTCTCCCTTTACTGAGAAATACAACATGTCATAATAAAACACAGGCTCCTCTTGATCTTATGGAAGCAACTTCCATTATACAGTTTGTCTTAGGAAACTGTCTGAGTAATCAGATAAAACAAAGAACATTCGCATTTTCTTGCATGCATAGTTTGTACTGAGTTACATGAATTAAGAATATCATTTGTACTTCTGTCATAAGATAAAAAGGACCATGGATGAATATGAACCATTCATTTGTATGGACTTCATGTTCCAGAGAGTTTAATCAAGGTGACTGCATGTGTAATTTGCATCCGGATATATCTCAACCAAAATAGGGCAAAAATCACAAGTAACTAGGCAGCTCCTCCTCATATTCTGGGGGTTTGTCCTATTCCAGTTATATATATAGAAAGTATTGGGTTGTGAATGATGCCGGTAGGAGTACGATTGTAACAACAAGATAGCAAACATCTTTTTAGATTTCTTGAATGTGACATTTCCTAATCCACCTTCAGAAACACTTGATACTCTGCACATTTTGCCCATATTTTTTAAAATGCTAATTAGGTGCATAAGAGATCTGGGAGAGAAATCTCAAAGGTCACTTAAAGGACAAGCTTTGATGGGAACAAAAACGTACAGTACTAAAGAGGCTGTTTAAAAAAAAAAACAAACTCGTAAACCTTCCCTTCATCTCATAGAAGCACAGGCATTTTGCTTCTCTTAGTACACTGCAAATGAACTGTAAAAGCAGAACAAACCTCTTTCTGAGATAAATCTAAAACAAGGAAAAAGTGAAACAAATTTGTTCACAAGTAAATGACAAAAAGACGAAGAATCCAGCTACCAAGTTATAACTTAATCACTCCTGTATTTAGTTTGCGTTCTCATTTTTATACAAAGACTGGCATAAGAGGCTTAAAAATGTACTTTTGGTCATCATTGTACCACAGTTCTTATGTGCATTCTATGGTTCATTTACTGTCTACACACACCAGAGTTCCTTTTCTACCATATAAAGAGTGCAGTAGGATAATGGTAGACTTGTTTGGGGCAAATTGCAGTAATTGTCACTTCTTATCTATTGAGTCATTTTCCAGGTTATTAAAAGGTGACAGTCACTGAGGACTGCACTGTAAAAACTTGCCGTGTAAGTCACTCGTTGAAAGCTCTTTTAAGTTCCTGTCCCAACAGTAATTGCAGTGTTACAGCACCTGTTATAGTGTGAGAACATAGTTGAACAAAAGGTCTATGTGAAATTACAATTTTTTTTAACAAGACATCTAGTATAGGTAGAAAAAATCAGACCCATCTTGAGAGGGATGTATCCATCAGGTCAGAAACAATAAGAGCAAAATTAAAATCTAAATACATGTCAGACAAAAAGATGACACCTGTGGAGGAGCAGGGAGAAAGATTCTCACTGACTAGGCTTACTCTCACATTTGATGGAGGTAGAAAGGAGTACCCTCAACACTAGGAACTTCTTCCATATCCTGATACCTGCAAAGTCTGTTATCTTAGCAATGACTAGCTCTTCAGACACAGCAGACAGACATGATCCAGTCTAAAGCTAAATTAGTACCTGAGTGTACCACTGGCTATATCTCCCTGTCTTCTGGTAGGATAATACCTTCTTATTAATATTAAAAGTTTTATGTATCTTTTTCTTGAGCTTTGTTGTTAACTTTCAAGGAACTTTTGGTGCATATATAGCAGTGAGCATCCACGTCAAGGGACCACTCAGATATCACAAGAAATACTTAACTGGGAAGTGTGTATTTTAAGGTTACTGAATGCATGGAGATTTTGGCAGTTAGTTTGAAAAGAGAATAGGAATTGAATTAAACATGAAACAGCAGAATGAGTGCATAGAGTGAAGGAAGGATGTTGGAACAAATTTCTCATAGATTGAACCAAAAGTAGTGCCTCCTACTTATCTTCATGGAAACTATAACAATAAAGCAAACAGCACTACTGGATAGAGAAAATTCTCAGCTACAAAGCACTCTTTTTCAGTATAGCCACCAGTATTAGCTATGCATTTTCACCAGCAATGAATGAGAGCCTGCATGCTACACATAAAAATCTGCACCAGAGGAGGTGACCCACTGTCATTGCCACTGCTGAAATGCACCACCCACCCCTCACTGTGTTTCACATCCACTGTTTGGTCTCGCATCAACACTGAGCAAGTGTCAATGAATGTCAGTGGGTGCCATTTTTTTCAACATGAAGGAATTCAGTTCCACCCCTTTGCTTCATACACATTTCCATGTCAGGCACAATTTTGTGTGAGTGCTCCTCTGCTGCCATCTGTCACACAGCAAAAACATGTAATGGAATTTTGGTGGGATGGTTCAACCTCTACTGTCATAGCACCAACCTCTAACATCGTGAGTCAACATAATAAAATAGGAGCCATTACTTTCAGAGCAGCCTTTAGAGACACAATACAAGAAATGGACTTTTTTGTAGCTACATTTCATTCTATCCCTCCATGGGTTTAGCTGCTTTGTCTTTTATGGTTTTGTCAACAGTCTGTTGCTTGTTTCAATAGTCTGTTTCTTCCTGCAGTCTACAGTCTCATACAATACTGAAGGCTCTTCAGACCCTCATGAAGAACTGCAAGTTAGGGAAACTTGGGAGCTTACCCATGTATGAGGGTGAGGGACAGCCCCAAGGGCAGAGTTGTCTCAGTACCTCATGGAACTGGCTTTTGCAAGAGGAATAATGAATGTGGAACTATTTTCAGAACAAAACACAAAGCCCATGTTCAGTTTGTTTGTGGTTTGTTTTTTTTTGTTTTTTTTTCACACACTCCAACAGCACAATTACTCCCTTGTGCAAAGACAGACCACAAAACTCACTGTTAGAAATGTACGCATAGACCCTCTACTATGTGATCTGGTTTTCAAAAAGTTGGGAAGGTGACAAGGAGTGTCATGTACCAGGGAAACAGGATGAGATGCACATCCTGACAGGCACGTGATGAACAGAGTAGACCCAAGACAAGTTTATGTAGAAAATCCATCTGCGTACTGCTTGAAGGGCTACCCAAGACAAACGTCTCCATGCTTAATGGTGAAGAAGTAGGGTAGTTGGCTCTTGTTGTTTTTTTTCAGAAATACACAGAGTCAAAGAAAGAAGCGAACCCTCAAAACTTTCTGGAGCAGTATTCAGGGACATTTTAGTCAGTGATGAGAGCTGCCTTGCCCAAGAAAACGTTTTTGCTTAAACACATCAGATACAATACCCCCAAACTTCTCTGAAAGTGGCCAGTGCTGGAGGATTCTTCATGAAAAATGAAATCCTAGTGAAAAATTATCTTTACCTCTACCACGCATCCACTAGCTTTTTAGTTTTTCCTTCTGATGATGATGTGAAGATGAAAAGCAGATAAAGAGCAAGAATAAATTCCTCTTCAATTTCTTAGCTTGTGATAATATAAATTTCTTCTTGGGCTGTAAAACTAAACTGGAATCTGCTATTACGTTGGTAAAAAAATGCTGAGTTCCAGATAATATGCAAAGGAGTCCGTGAAACACAGAACTGTAAAAGGAAAACTTTCAGATTAAAAGAGAGAATTATGAAAGTGCTGTTGATTATTGTTAGAAGGGTGAAAAAGTTAACATTTCATAAATGATGCCTAAGACAGTCTTCAGCTCCTAATTCTGTATGCTACAAGATCACAGTAAAAATTTTTGAACATTGGAAGTACAAGACTCCTTGAAAAGGCAACCATACTTGTTTGGAAAGTACTTAGAATAGAGTTACAAACTTCTTCCGTTTCATGGGATTTGAGAAATCTGCACTAGTACTTTGGGGAAAATTTCTAAAGGGCTGTGGAGCAGGTTTTCAGCAAGGGCAAAATGTGTAACTTTTTGCCTCCACAAGAGATACTTGCAGAGTGATCAGAAATAGGATCTCCACAGTAAATGCTTTTCACTTCACTGAGAAGTGCAGAGAGAGGGAAGAGGCTGCCCTGTATTAAGCAGCAATGGCTGGAAAGCGCAAATTCTAGGAGTGTAGACAATGTGAAATTTCACAACAGGAACAGATCTAATTTAAAAGCAATCACACCGCGAAACGAAACAAAATCAATTCGGCATTTACCAGCTGCTCGCTAAAATTGACTGTTACTGGGAAAGTTGACTTTAACAAAATTAGTTATTAACAGATTCCTGTATTTAAGAGCACTCATGTGTTGCTACTGATGTGATTTTGCTGTATTTTTCCCTTGTAATTTGAAGTGGCATGAGTTTTGAGTGAATGTTAACACTGAAAAAAACTGGATGTCTTCTTTTTAAAGAAACACTTTTTTATAGCTAATGTAATTTATAATTGAATTACATCTGTATTTCACTTGTATTTCACCAAATTTAACACGTGCTCTTGTGTACACACAAGTTGCAATAAAACAACAAAGCCTGGTAATTAAGTCTCAGGTCTACTCCAGTGGTATCTATACTCACTCAGTATTTTACAAGGAAGATCAAATTCCATCTTCAATGACTCAAGCCATGATTCTGACTGTATTAAACCCATCACTCTCAATTAGCCAATTAATTAATTATTTCACTCATCAGAAGATGAAAAGAGGTGCAGTGTGGAATGAACTTCCCTTGTACTCATTTGGTAGTTTTTCATCTCTAAAGCACTAAACTAACATGATGGTGAATGTAAGAACATGGTTTATGAATATTCCATATTCTATCACTTCTCAATACTGCCTCTAGTACAGAGATGACAATTACCAAGATGCACAAACAGTTCCCAAGCGCCTATTGTCAACACATTATAGGGATACAAAGCTGAGAGGAATATCAGTACAGCTTGCACCAGGAAATACTCATTTTAATTGGTTTATTAGGATTAATAAAAAATCTAATCAGACAGATTTCAAAAGATGGAATATCACAAATAAGCAGTTTCTGTTCCTTGAGAAGCTGTATTTGTTTTCATAGCTATGTTCACATGACAAGTAGCATTAACTTTATCCTGATAAGCAAATGGCCATCTCTTGGAAAAACAAAAAAAAAAACAAAAAAACAACATTTTATGAGATGAATAGCTCATGTGCATATCTTATCTGCTTTGAATTGATTGAGTGTGGTTTCCTCAAAGAAGATTTAAAGTTGAGAAAATGCTAAGCTGACCTAGTTGCACACGTCAGAAGTAGTCGATTTTGATCAGCATGGTCTCAGCAAAGCAAGATGTCAAATGAAATACTTTCAGCCTCTTCAACCCATTTTGAAAAAGTGAACTGAACCACCCTGACAGCAACAGTGTTTTCAACAGTGTGGAAACTGAGTTAGTAGAACATCTCTGCATGACGAATGTGGGTGGAGCTATATGCAGTCTGTATCAAGCTTTAATTCATTATGACGATCTTTCATTTTCTCATCAACAAAAAGAATGTAGATATCAATCAGAAATTCCAGCAGAAGACAGAGAAAGCTGATCAAAACCAGACTTATTTCTCTTAAAACTTAGCAAAGAACAATGCAACTCACTCAGAATGGCTTTAAAAGGATGAAGCATACAACAAAAATCCAAATTTTGTTCCAAATAAACAGTATTTCATGCCATGTGAACTCTGAATTATATTAAGCAGTGACTTAATACAAATAAAACTGATCTGTGGAGAGTTATGTAAACATCACACTACAGTTAGCCAACATCATTTTCCATTGTAAGTGTTCATAAGAATGTTCATTCCTACCACTCTGGCTGGAGGCCATATATTAAAAGTTACACAGATGCATTCAAGACAAGGAAATCCTAAACTTTTAGTTTGTGGTAATGGCTATTCCCACCTAACTTGATCATGCTGGGACTTCGGCTCCATAGCAATAAAGCTAGATATATAATGATCACTACCAACCTTCTTTTTTTTTTTTCAGAAAAGACTGCTTTCTGCATTATTCCTGGCAGTAGCTCAGGGTTAGTTCAAAATAGCAGCTGAAACTGTAAACTTTCTATATCTCAAATTTTTGTTAAAAGAAGAAAAAAAAAAGATTCAAAAGGATCTGTTATTTGCACACCTTAATTGCTTCATCAGGCGATAGGAAGACATTTTACATCCTTGTATTCACCTTGCCTGAGTGGATGGAGAACTCTGTGCAGTAATGTCCTTTGTCCACTCCATTCCTGTATGTTGAGCCTAGGCTCAACCAGCTCTGCAATCTGGACCACATTTAAGATCAGGAAACAATTTTCTATGGTAATGCTGGATTTCAACCAGACTGAAGTGGCATATACTTGCCTACCAATGACAGCCTCTTCTTAGTGTTGGCAACTAATGCTGCCAATTCCTTCTCAAATTATTTGTCACTCTGCATTTCCCTTTCCTTTTCTATGTCTGCTGCCAAGATAACAGTCCTTTGTTTCCAGAAATCCCTCTCCCGCTCTTCTCTCCTTCAGTGTGTCCCAGTGTTGCTGCCTTTCCATTCCCACACCACTGAATACCGTATTTAATTTCTGCAGTGGTTGTCTTTGTTTAGTTTCTGTATGTTTGAAGCATCCTCTCCACCTGCAAAGTTCTCTGTCTCTTCACGTCCTATTTCTCTTCATGGTTAGTAGAATGTTTTATCTGTTACAGAGCACCAGAAACACTCAAGCTGCCATATAAATTACAAAACATGCCAACCAAAAGAAAAGAAAAGAAAATACTGCAGCCCAAATACTCACTGCTCAGTTGCCAGAGCTTCCCTTGTTCTTTTATAGCTGCCTCAGATGCTGGTTCTCATTTATACCCACTTGATTGACCTGCTGGCACTGCCAAAATGGTGTAGTGTTGTTCAGACATAAATTTTAGTCAGGCTGTAATTCTGCAGTGCAATACTCTCTCTGAACAAAGTCTAATTCATTTGGGGCATTTGCAAATGGTGAAAGTGTTATCCATAGAAATGGCGGTGCTGCACCAGGCCATTGGTATGGCAGCTGCAGTTGCACAGACAGGGTAGCTGCATCTGACTTAGGCCAAGAAATGTTTTGCTGCATGCAAGAGAGTTATAGGTTCTCTTCCCCTTCTTCACAACAACAAAATTGTATTTCATCCAGCATACAGCAGCATATGGTAGTAACTTCCTCATAAACATAAACATGGATTTTTTTTTACTGTCTTCTGTCTCTGTATGACAGGTAGTTACCTTTGTCCCTGTCTCTCCATCTTAACCATAACATTTCTTCAGACAAAAGTCATTGTGCCTTCATCTTTCCAGCACCTGGCAGCATCACCTTCCCACATTAGAGCAATTCTTGCACAGGATAAATCACTCCAGTAAACAGAGGTAGGAACACCCCAATCCTGACAAATGAATGCCAAGCAAAAAACACCTGGCTCTGATAATAAAAAATGAGCTTATAATTTACATTCTCTTTGAAATGTATTAAAAAAAAAATCTCAAAAGGAAAGATGCTGCACAAAAATGTGTGTTTTTGCTATGCAAAAATGATACATGCTATTTTAATGCTATTGAAACCATCCCGGTTTAACAATTCATCTCATAGGGTATTGTTAGCAAGAAGAAATCTTTGCCATGGGATTGCATGTGAAGCCAGTTTAAGCTTCGGAAAAGGATTAGGTATATGAATGTGGAACTGGGACCTCCAAAGCTGCGATGCTGAGGAATTCAAATTAATAATGCCCTCAATCCGACTGCCCCAGAGAGTCCAGGGGTGGAAGATTTCTCTAGGCTTTGTGCTTCGCATATCCCTCCTGATTTGTCATTCATTGCCATGCCTGATCCTTTCCTAATTCAAGATTCTCTTCCAGACCTCTTCTATGAAGCCACTTACTATTTACCTGACTTAAAGACTCATTTAGTTGGTTCCACAGTAAAACATAATAAAGTGTATGTTACCTTTTAATGTACAGGGAAAATTATCATGGTTTTACCTTAATGTGCAAAATTCTTATTTTGTAAGCATCACTTTCTCTTCCTTTATTCTTATTATTTTGTGCTCTCCAAAACTATCTTGTTACTCCTTTCCATGGACTGTTCAGAGCAAGAAGATTTACATGATATGCATCATGTATTTTTAATCTCAAGAGACATCTAGAAAACTCTGATGTCCCTATGATTACTAATAACTAAAGGTCACATAGCCTATCTTCCTTCAAATGAATCTCTTTCATACCATCTATTGTCTTGTCCATTTCATAACGCGCATACTAAAGATAATGTGAAATAAGTTAGTAGAAAAGAGGATTTATCCTGTCTTTCAGGAACCTGTCTGCTAGTCTGGTGAAGTTTGCTACAAGATTTTTACTGGAATTTACCATTGCATTTCACTCTGTTAATTCTTATTCATTCTATTATGTTTAGATAATTAAAAAAACCAACAACGCTAAATAGTTCCAGGAGCGATCACACAGGCATGTGGTGTAGCCAAGCAGAGCCATTCTTGATGAAGCTGAAATTTGCCCTCCAGAGGTTCCTTCTACTACTTGAGGGTAAGGACTGCAATTGCAGAGCTGCCAGGACTGGCTGCATGCAGGCTATATCTTGAGCTGGTCGATATCAGTACTCAGTTGAAGCACAGGACAGGCACTCCCTTCCCTTTCCAGTCCAAAGTTGAAGAGATTAGTTATCCACAACTGGGAGGCAGTGTGAATTAACTTGGCTACCTCGCACCAATAGGGATTAGGCTCACTCACAAACTCAGCTGCAGAGACAGTAGGCACTGTAAGGAGATGGTCTCTCCCCTTATGCTCTCTGCCTCTTAGCTGTTAACCAGCACATCTTAGCCTGGGTCTCTCCTGCAATTTACATATACTTCATGTGCTATGTAGACAGCACCCAGGTACTCACGCCTGCCCTTTGCTCCAAGAAAAGTCTCAGCAATTAGAAGGGATGAGCTTAAGAAGAGCATCAAAGCCATGCGTGGCTGATGAGGTAGAAATCCAGGTTGGATGCAAACTGATTATCTAATGGGGTAAGTAAAGTTGATAAGGGAGTATTATCACTTACTTATACTGAGCATTTTTTAATCTTTCCTTGTACAGGTTTTGCAAAATATGACTTTACCATAATACCTTTCTACTTACAGTATTTATCAAACAACAAGTTAAGACTTCCAGAGAGCTCATGATCACTCACCAATAGTAAAGAAGGAATATATAGTAGTAGCTCAAGATTTAGCTACATACAAATACAGCAGTGCCATAAGTGTCAAAATTTTATCTTTATTTGAGTCAAGGAGACATCAATACCTCAAGTCTTATCTACATTGCACAGTGGAACGCACTGCAAAAATTCTCAAACGTTAAAGGCAGCACAATCACCTTAGCATGTTAGTCTAACTACAAAAAGAAAAAAAAAGGCCTGTTTCCAGTACTACTTTCAGAAACTTAACTGTTATCTTTCTTGACACTAAACTGCCATGTCTCTATAGCAGCTCAACTGGGCTTCACGTTGCAGTTGCTTATGCAGTTTCCACTGGATAGATATTTCTCAAACATCTGATGTAGTAAGTGCTGGCAAGTGTGAATATTTTACTGGAGTTTGGTGCGCCCCTGCATCCAACAATACAGTACTATGGAAGTCCGTCAGCAAAAAATGGCATTAAACTCTGTGAAATTTCGTAAGACTGTCGCCATGCTCTAGCAGCCACCAGTTTCACAATCCTGTTACCCGCTATGCCACTTGCATATGTGATGTCCCCCAGTGACATCACACCTCGGCTTAGTGCTATTTCTGCTGGATGACAAAACTTGCATTCACTTCACTGGATTCAGAATTAGATTTGTGCTGAACACTAACCCAAATTCATGAGCTCCTGATTTCCACCTCCTGCTGCTGAAATGGAGTACTCTGCTGGAGTTAGAAATGGGATGCCTACTGCACTTACTGAGGTTAGTTTACCTTGTGTTTCCAGTGGAGCAGGAGAAAGGGCCAATCACATAATTATTTAAGAGCTCTGCTATGCTACAGTGAGGTTAATTATCCAACTAACATAACAAGTTTGTCTGGGTCTTGAAAGCTGCTCACTATCCCATCAATGCCAGCATTATTAGTTTTGTCCTAGTATTCACTGTAGCAGGAATGTAGCAGGCTATGTGTTAACATTGTCAGCCATCTAGACAAGAACAATGAAGGGATTTCCATTGTAGTCACCACATCTTAACTTCCTGAGCTGACATTTCATAAAATGTGTAAAAAGAACCCCACCACCACCACCACAACAATAATAAATAAACAATACCACTACAAACTGGTCCATTCCCTGTTTTCTATACAGAGTTTACTTTTCATTAGATGTTCCTGGAATTTTCTAGAGACACCCAGTGCCCAGTCCTTCCAGAACAAACCATCCAAGGAGGACAAATCCTTGAACCTGCTTCTCTGTTAGAGAAAGGGATGCTCCATGAGTTTATACCTGTAAGATGCTCAGCAGAAGTACAGCCTGGAAGATGTTCAGGTAGATAAGCCTAGCAGCATCAAACGCTCAGGAAAAGATTTCTTCTCTTCAAGGAAAAATCCTTGCCTTGCCTGTTTCCTGGCAAGTAATTACCATCTGTTCTTTACCCCACCTCCGCATTTCAAATCTGTGCTGTGTCAAGTAGAGGACTGTGTTCAGCTAGCTTTTCACAGCAAGAGCATCAACATCATGAAAAGATCTGCAGTGGTCTTTTAAACTCAATACCAGCCCAACAAACTGTATGCTCCATTAAAAACCTGCACAGACCTCATCCTACATCAACAGGTGGAAGATTTTACTGTTTCCAGACCTTCCTCATGGTGAAGAGTAAGTACAAGGATTACATGGCGGAGATACAGCAGCACAGAGAGATAATACATCTGTGAGGCATCGGCAGCAATAGAGTTTGCAGAGGCACAGCCTGGATCAACGGATTAGCAAAGCAAGACAGACAGATACATGCCTTGGGAGTGCACACACCTGTGTCCTCTCATTAGGTGTCAGAATAGATAATTAAGGATTACATTGTATTAAGAAGATCAAGTAGGACTAAGGGTGCATTCACAAACCAGCTGCATTGCTGAACTGATCCCAGCATCCATGAAGCGCTTTCTTCTTTCTTTCCCCCCACTACTCATTTCCTCCTTGTTGAGTTATACTGAAAAGACTCAGTGCTTAAAATAATAGCTTAAGAAAAGATTATATCTCACTACATTTGTAAATACTTTCCTCAAAGTATTCAAGAATTTTATAGTATGTCAATACAGAACCATATAAATTAGAGTAACACATTTCCTAAAATGTCAGCATTCCTTCCTTCCTTCCTTCCTTCCTTCCTTCCTTCCTTCCTTCCTTCCTTCCTTCCTTCCTTCCTTCCTTCCTTCCTTCCTTCCTTCCTTCCTTCCTTCCTTCCTTCCTTCCTTCCTTCCCTCCTTCCCTCCTTCCTTCCTTCCCTCCTTCCTTCCTTCCCTCCTTCCCTCCTTCCTTCCTTCCTTCCTTCCTTCCTTCCTTCCTTCCTTCCTTCCTTCCTTCCTTCCTTCCTTCCTTCCTTCGTCCCAGAACATTTTCTTCTATTAATAATTCTATGCCCACATGGGAAGAGAATCAGTGTGTCAGAGGGATCATGTATGGCAACTGTACTTGACTTGACAACTGTAGATGGAAAACACTGAACCTAAAAACTAAACCCTCAAAGAGGGACGCAAATATGTTTTGTTTTGTTTTGTTTCATTTTGAATACATGTAACCAAATAGCAGCTACTAGAGGAAACCACTCAAAAATATTTGTTTCATTTTTGCTGCTTTGTGAATATGGCTAGCACTGCACAGACTGTGTATTAGAATGGATTAACAGTTCCCCTCAGGCTTTTCTCCAGTTCTTTATGAAAGACTCCTTTTTGATAAACTACATTCTTATGTCATCTTTATTGCATTCTCCTCTTACAGTTAGGAGCATAATGGTAAAAAATAAGCTGTCTCAGTAAGGATATTAATATTATACAATTAAAAAAACTTCTGTATTGTCATCAAACTGAATATTTGTAAGTGGTTTGTATCCTCCTAATCTGAATTTCCTTGCTTATTTTCTGACTGTGTTCACCTGTAGCTCACTGGTAGTTTGATAGAAGCAGAAACAGTCATAGTCAGTGCCTGTATGGAGAAAAACAGGGAATTTGAATAAAATTAAATGAGATTAGCATCTAATAAAACTCTAAACTGAGTCTGGGAGCATGATTGGTTGTGCTTCCTCATACTGGTTTTAAAAATGCATGACACTGATATTTGGTAAATATCCAGTATATATTGGTGTGTTCTCAACAAAACACCCATAAATCTTTCATGTCACCTTACCATGCATTTCTTATGTGCTCCATTTTTGACCAAGAAGCTCACAAAGCCTGTACCAATTGGTAGTGTATGGCTGTTAGTGCCTCCAGCACAAAGCAATCTCATTAACTTTTCATGCTCATCGTGAAATACTCTACGCTTGCATATTTTCTTTAACGTGAACAAATCTAGCAGTTCTGATTCTAATCAGAAACATGACAAGAAGGGACAAGCTTTTTTCCTCCTGAAGCAGGAGCCAAGCAGATGTGGCCTCTCTGAGTCTGGGGGATACATGAGGAGGTGGCTACTCATCATGCCTGGCACTGTGTAATCCCTGGAGCTGAAGCTGTGAGCCTAATTTGGTATGGGCACTGTCTTTCACTTACTCTGGTAAATACTGGGAATTACTCCCCTGAAGAAACATGGTTACTAGGAGTATGCCCTTCTCTTCATGCTGATCCCTGTCCCCAGTGGGAAAAGCTGCCAAGGGATTTCATGCCAAACTTTTTATCAACCTTTCAGATTTACAGCTGTTGCTTCCCATCATACCACTGAATGAAACGGCGGAGGTGGTTATCTGAAAGCCTCCACACTGTTAGCATGAGACTGTATCACAGAATCACAGAATGACCTGGGTTGAAAAAGGCTTCATAGATCATCTAGTTTCAACCCCCCTGTTATGTGCAGGGTCGCCAGCACTAGACCAGGCTGCCCAGAGTCATGTCCAGCCTGGCCCTGAATGCCTCCAGGGACGGGGTATTCACAACCTCTTTGGGCAACCAAGATGTTTCAATGTGTCACCTCTCTCTGAGTGAAGAAGCTGCCACTTCTGTCTGCATCGGAAGAGGAACACTGCTTGCTGCCCCTTGCCTGTGGGTAAGACCACACCCCACCAGTGGCAGCACTGCATGCAACCCTGACGTGCCACTGACCAGGCCTCCTGCCTGCCTGTGGCGAGCAAAAGGGGACACATCCACTACACAGCCCGCCATGTTGTGGCTGAAGGTGGTGTGGTGATGAGGAGGACAGGTCAAGCCTTGGAACACCATCTGTTTAAAATGCCACAGAGTAGGTATTTGCTGAAACACATGAAAGTAATCCATTTCCACTCCTGCTCTAAGAGGACTGCATGTATTGTCCTTACTCCTCATCTATTTCCCCTGAAATCTTTCTGCACCCAATTGTATTAATGAATGTAGAACTGATGATGATGCATATCATATCAATATGGATGTATGCAGAATTAGGTCATCCTAATGGAGAGATGGCCCAGCAGCTCCGAAAGCACTGTGCCAAAGGAGAAGCAGCAAGCTGAGCCCTATTCCCTTGCTCTCATTTCATTTATATGATATGCATGAAGATAAAATCCAACATGCTAGCAATGCACTTTGAGATCCCAAAACTTGCTCTGAATTTTAGTTTTAAACATGAGTTCTTCATGTGCTCAAGTACAAATACTTTATCCCTGGGTGCCTCTAACATCTTGGTAGAAGCTGCTCTTTATAAGGAAGGAAGAGGGATAGTTTGAGAAGAGGAGACAACAGTATGTTTATACATTCTGTGAGGTGAAAAACAATTCTTAAACACTGGGAGAAGGGAAAGAATGAAGCCAAAGGGACCTATCCCCACACTGATTTACTGTTACAACCAGTGAGGTGAGTAGGACAAATGGGAAAAAGCAAGGGAGTCCCACACCCTGTCCTAGACCATCAGAGAAAATGATTCTGCCTCATAGTGCCATGAAGCTGTGTACAAGTGCAGCTGAAACTTAGTGCATCATGAACTCACCACTGTACACCGTCAGGGTATTTGCTCACATAGGGCAGAAAAAGAGAGTGCAGGATGAGTGTTCTTGCAAAGTTCCTCCAAAACAAACAAGATGTTTGTTTTCTGTGAAGTTGTAAAGTTTGTTCTTCTTTGAAGTACAGAGAGTCAGCTGTTGAAGAAAGGTCTTCTGGATTGAGCCATCTTAGAGCAGAACCTTCAAGAGGGTTGAAGAACAGGCCTGAGATGCACCTCATTTATTCATGTTGTATTCAGTACCTCCCAGACAGCAGTCTCAGTTTTGAAAGCAGGAAGTTCCTGGACTTCACCTCAAAGAGTTACACTAAAAAATTCAGCAAGTAATGAGGAAATCTTATGCTAAGAATATGATATGCTTCATTAATAATAAAAGAGATATAAAATCTGCAACCGTTACCCAGCAATATGTCAGACATAATGGCATGTAAAGCCATCTTCACACTGTTCTACCTCCTCATATCTCACAGTAGCAGTACCAAGAAGTAGATAAATTGGAGCCTGATAGGCCCCACAGACTAAGGAATTGTCGGGCACAGTGTAAGTGGTGCAACCCACAGCCCCATTATAAACAGATTTTGAGTGAAGATGCTGGTGTTTGGGTTCTCCACCCTGCCTAGACCTTCAGTAGTGCAGACCAAATGTGAAGTCAGTATGGAATACAGTGGCTACCAGGAGTTCATCACCTAGCCAAGCCCTGAGAAATGATCTTAGAAAACAAACTGTAAACCTAACTAACTTGGTTGCTCCATTGAAATGTTAATTACCATGGCAATATTTCATTTCCCATATGGTTTATTATTTAAATCCAGACAGAGTTTTTCTGATGCTAAGAATTAGAATATAAACTGCTATTCATATATATGAATTGGTGCTTGCAGCAGTGGTAATGCATGCTGACTTTCAAGGCAAACAGCACAACATTCCTGCCTGTCTGGAGTGAGAAATGCTGCCACATATTATTAAGTGGTCAGTATGAGACTGAAATTTGGTTCTAAAAAAGCCTGAGCTAGGGGAGAATAAGGGGGCTGGGATTTTTCATTTAAAAATAGTTCTTTTCCACATTTGTAGGTTGGTCTCATTTTGCAGCAGCTATATTCTGCACCAACATGTGGTAGACCAAAGATTAAGTCTCAAATTCCCAGACACTGGGTTAGAAGAGGCCAAGAATGCCACAGAAGTGGCAAGCTTAGTGTCAGGAGTTGGGGATTTGGTTGCTGTACTTTTCAGCACCTCTTGTTACTTGAGCCTTTTAAGAACCTTGACATTCGTAACAGAAGTGGCTTATTCCCACCTCTTTACCAGCTCTCTTTAGGACACAGCTAAAAAGAGCCATGCTGTGTTTTTTAAAGTGGCAGTGGCATACACTGTCCTACTGGCAATAGTAATGTTACCCGTTGTATTTTATAAAGTGGTCAGGACTTCATTGGAGTGCAGAGATGTGCAAGGAGAAAAATACGAAAATAAATACTAGTGTAATCACCCAGATTTCGAATGTGTGCCAGTTAGTTATTCAGCTGCTTTATGAAGTGACCATGTTTTTTTAAAATCTCTGGCATCGAATGTGTCTGAACACCTCTTGGTTGCAGACAAACTGGTAGAATCATAGAATTGGTCAGGTTGGAAAAGACCTCAAAGATCATCAAGTCCAACCACAACCTAACCATACTACCCTAACAACCCTCCGCTAAATCATGTCCCTCAGCTCCACATCCAAACAGTTTTTAAACACATCCAGGGATGGTGACTCAACCACCTCCCTGGGGAGCCTATTCCAGTGCTTAACAACCCTTTCTGTAAAGAAGTGTTTCCTGATATCCAACCTAAACTTAACCGTGGTGCAACTTGAGGCCATTTCCCCTTTTTCTGTCACTCGTCACCAGTAAGAAGAGACCAGCCTCACTCTCACTATGGTACATGTGCTTTAAAGGACAAAATCTTGTCTGAGGCAAATACAAATCAGGGGCATATAAGTTTGAAAAAGGTCAAAGGAATACAGACATGCATCAGTGAAGAATATTCGTAGGACATCCTGGAGCACATATGCCCTCATCACATATTTGATCAGAATTCTGAACTATGGGCATAGGCTGCTGTCAAAAGGATGTGGCACTGCTGGTGTCTGTGCTAACCTAGTGGCTTAGTTACATTTTTGGGTGCTTATGCGAAGTTCTAACTGACTGCAAGATAAGAAATTACAAAGGATACATGTGGACGTGAGAATCATGCTGTTCTTTTGGATGTTCTGGAAGCAATCCATAAGAGCACGAAAGTCACAGTGCCTTAAGGGCTGTTGTAGGCTTTTTTAAGATACCATCAGAACATGAGTCTTTTTTGTGATTTAAGTCTCTCGCTCTTTATCCATATGCTACATCCTCAGCTCAAAAATTCTAAACTTCCAATTTTTGCCATTCATATGGAGTTGGAAAAGTCCAAACTCACTTATTTTTATCTGCCACTGCTCTGGGATGGAATGTTATCTTGGTTCAGTTTGGGAGTTTCTGATTATGTGCTTCATGCTCACAAGAGAAGAGCTGAGATACGCACTGGCTAAGAGCCTACTTCAAACCACTTAGCAGAAAACAGCTCAGTTCTGGAAAAGGAATGTAGGATAGTTTTCAAATATATTTCCAAATACATTTTTCCTGGATTGTCATGCTCTAGAGCATCTGGAGATCCAAAAGTCAGCTTCAGCTCTCATGGGAAATGGTAGAGGTATAAACCCAGAGTATTTCAGTGTTCGCCAGGCTTTTGCATCCTTTCCTTTTACAACCAAAATGCAACAGCAGAAAATAATATTTAATTCCACTCACATCTGAATGAATATTTGCATTTCTTTACCCTAGTGAAAGATTAGCAGTGCCTTGGAATGTCAAACCTGTAGAGGTAGCAATAATGTCCATTTGTAGATAGGCAAAGTACAGCAGCATCAACATTTGCTACCGATACTCACCTACCCCCTCTTCCAGATGCAACAAACAGCCCCTCCAACCTAAACCACTTTCTCAGGGTCTCAGACATCACTTCTGTGCTCGCTAGTGCACTGCGCTGTTGGTTTCCAACAAGGCCCTATGTACTGTAGCTATTTCAGGCTACTGTCAGCACAGAACTGTGCCAGTCCATCTTACACCAGTACTGTGGATGCTCTGACTTTTGTTGATGACTACAGAAACCAGAAAAACATTAAAGCAGCTCTCATGTTTTCCTCTAACCATATCACAGTATGACAATGCTGGATTCGAATATCCATTCCAAAGTAGGGCTGCCAGTAAAAGTTACATTTCCTAGCTGATACCTTAAGGCCTATTTTTAAGACCAGTGTAGACAGTAGGAAACTTCTCGTTGACATTGGTATTCCTTCACTTTACGGAATCACTTCCCATAATTACCACTTGGTCTGCCACTGCTCTTGCATTGGCTGTGCACTGATGTCTATAAGAGGGACTACCACACTACAGAACATCTGCACTTAATATTTTATTCCAATTGTGAACTGTCTGTGATTGAACTGAAGTTTTTCCAAATTCATTCTTTATTCAGCATTCCTCTCTGATCATTTTCACAACCATTGTCTTGGCCTATAGCTAGTTATTGTTTGTAGCTTTTGTCTTGTAGTTGCCATTAATATTTCAGACTGTTTTGGTTTAACAAAGTCGTGTAAGTCATGTTAACGTAGCAGTAATAGCAACAACGCACCATATTTCTGTGCAAATTATGGTTATGAATCTGAAATTTACTCCCTCTGAATTTTTCAGTAGTCTTGAATTTCTACTGCTGAACTGTGCTGTTGTTATCTTTGCACAGATTTGAAAGAACATTAACAGCAAGTAGATAGAAAAGGGATGTAAAATAAGCTGAAGCACATATTAACAGTTTGAAAGATTATCTTTAAGTATTTTTTTTTTGTTTTATCTAGTGAAAGTCACTGATATTCAAGTATGAATTTAATGATCTAACTTATCTAACTTATTCAGTGAATAAGGTGATCTTTTACTTCATTAACAAGTCACTAAGATAAATCACTAGTTTTACTATCAAGGAAATATAAAAATGATAATACATTTATTTTATATAATGTGTGATTTCCTGATCTTGAAGCATTTATTTTTTTCCATTCCCGGATCAGAATTGTCTTTTGATCATATGGAGAATCAGATGTGTCAGAAGTATTCCAAAGTGTACTAAACGAAAGGGAAAAATATTATGCAGTCCTGCATGGTTTAATAAGGTTGATGTGAACATGAATATCCACCGGCTTAATAGCTTTAACTAAAAGCTGAGCATCATAGTTCTTTTTGTCTCCTGTGCTGACTTGCCCTTTTGCATAGTTTTACTGAAGTTGCACTAAGTTTTGTATTTCAGCACATTCCCACTGCATATTAAAAATGTGAAGACATGCCATATGAAGGCATCTGACAGACAGCTAGTGCTGGGCAAGATGTTTTTGCCCAAATTATTGTTACTGTATGACAGTGATTCAATGAAGTCCATTTTAGTGAGTTGCTACAGGGAAAAAAAAAAAAAAAAAAAGTTGTAAAACTGGAATGTTTTAGTTTTGAGATACTTTGAGTTTTAGTTCAAAGCATTTGGAAATCATTTTCAGATTTATGAAAGAATGAGTAAACAAACAAACCCCATGCCCCATGCATAAACCCCAAACCTTAATCTCAATTAAAAAAATATTATTTTTCCTATTTTTATATTTGACTGAGTACTTCATTCTGTCTTGATGGAAAATGAATTCTTGTAAATCTGCCAGTGAGCCCCCCAACTTGACTAGTTGTCCAATTCTGGATACAAAAGTCTACTTAACAGTGTTTCTTTGGCAAAGGCAGCAGCTGTAATTTTTGTGTGAGTATAGAACTCCTAAGTTATTTTCAGATAGATGAATGGTATGCTTTCAAGTGACTATTCTTCCAAACAATCTCTGTTTGTACTTATTATGCATCAGTAGTTTTGCTTTCACATTGAAAATGTGCAAAGATACAACTCATGGTCATTAAGAATGATGCCTACACGAGTCCAGAAAGGAATTTGGAATTCAGAATCAGGCTAGTAAGAAGTCCTTGGTGGCTTAAAGGGGATGACAGAACTTTCCACGTCTGCTTTGCTGCTTTGAATCCTGGATAGAGCTCCTCATCACATAAGGCTGAATGGAAGAATTTGCAAATAAAATTTGTGGAGACTAATATTATAATATCAGTCAAAATAAGAATTGTGAACAATTAGATGCCTGAAGCAAGATATATACTAGCATCTTAGTTGCATAAAATCCTTGTTCTCCTCTCATGTGTCGGGCAGTTCTAAAAGCTGGGGCCAGTCCTTCTACAATGATACCTATCCAGCATGTCATGAGATTACACAAAAAAGGTTCTGGTTTTCCAGAGCAGTGCAGGTTGTTCATGAGTGGTGAAGGGTGAAATGCCATCTATCTATACAGCCTCAAAGTCAGCATTTGTGAGAGGCAAGTCACTTTGTGAGAAGTATATATGAGCACTGGCAAGGTGAGTAGGACCTGGACATTTCCAAAAATGCTTTTTCATCAAAGTGTTGCCAAGAATGCTTTCTTTCAATCTTTCAAGAATATTACTCGTTTTATGGATGCGCAATCCTGAATCTACTCCTCTTTATCCTGCTGGAGAATATGGTAGAGCCTGGTGAGGTTCTGGGGCTGAAAGGAAAGAGAAAAATTCAGATGGAGTGTGCGCTATTCAGTGCAAATGGCAGCAAAAATCCAGTCCTGCCAAATTCAAAATCGAATGATTTTCCCATTGTGATAGAAAGTAAAGCATGGCACATAGCTATGGACTGTAATACAAAACTCTGGACAAAACTGCTGTCATGTTCCCAAAATACACTACTATTTGCCAAGCACAGGACAGTCACTTAATCATTTGTAATGAAAGCTGTAGAAAATCCTTCTTGCTGCATAGTATGTGCTTTTCCCTATACTGAGTATGTAAACTGCAGCCAAATAGAATTAACCAACAACACCAAGTGTCATGTAAGTCTCTCTGGGACCTCTCTTAGTCCTCTCTCAAGGAGGGCAGTGAAATTTTTGGAAAATAATTCTTTCCTATATCAATATCGGGGGGGGAGGGGGAAGATTAAATTTATTGTTTCTTGTAATGCTTGTCAAAGCTATAAAGATGCCAAGTTTACCTATTAATTGTGTTTGACCTGTTGTTTGAAGCTGCTAGTATAAAATATTTTTTTATATTTTCATAAGTCCAGGCAACATCTGCCAGGAACTGCTAGTAACCAGATGCCCATTTTCTTCTCTTTTTCAGAGGTAGCTGAATTCTCACCAATTCTTTCAATCAGAAAAAAAGAAAAAGAAAAAAAAAAAACGAAAAAAAAGAAAAAGAAGAAAAAAGAGTGTGTGAGAATAAATGAAACAAGATGTTCAAATAAAATGAATCCCACTTTGTACAAAGCTTCAGAACTTTAGAAAGATAGTTCCCTGTGGGATGCAATACAGTCTACAATCTACTGCAAGGCCTGAGCTCTGATGTTATCCACCTAACAAGAAGTGCAGTTTTGCCACCAGGATATTCACCTGAAGGGTACCTGCCTTTTTTTTTGTGCGAAGACATGCAATTTTCATGGAGACTCCTACAGTTCTCTGTGCTCCTTTCTCCACCAGGGGAAAAAGAAAAAAAGCACCAGCTTTATACTTTTGGTTTCACAATTCCCTATTTCTTGGTGTATATCAAATAAAGTGAGAATACCAAGTCATGCCTAAAAAGGAAATAAAATGAAAATGAAGGGTCAGGTGCTATTTAAATGTTGTGCATGTTTGATGTGTGCTCTCTATTTTGGGCAAAACACAATTTATCTCTGTGACAGAAAAACACCAGAATAGTGAAATTATTTCAAATAGAAGCACTCATGATAATTGTTAGAGGGCTACAATGGATAATGTGCAAGGTGAGTCAGGAAAAACTGGACTGGATATGTCAAACAAATGATAGTTTAGTGCCTTAGGAGATGTAGGCCAGAGCAGCCCATGCTTCATGGTGGAAAAAGCTGAAATGTGCTCTCTTCAGCCAGCTCAGCCCTGCTGCCCAGGATGCTGGGTCCAGGAGCCTAACTTTCCCCATGCCCAGAAGGAATAGGAAAACCAAGCTTTGAGCTTGCCTCACTCGTGTACCACATAAACTGCATGACTATCAACCATTTCTGCAAATAGTGACCACTGAAAGGATCCTCATTCTTTTGGTCTCCATGCACAGGATTGAAGAGAGGAACAGCGCTCAGTGCTAACTCTCGTGGGCCAGTCTCAGAGACCCTACATTCCAGTGTGTAATTATTGTCCCTTTTCTGATAAAGAACTTGAAAAAGCTGCGTAATGAATCTTATTTTCTTTCTCTTCCCACCTTTCTTGTTTGCTTCTCTTTTTGTGAATTCGTGGTAGATTTATTGCCTTGGGTGAGATTTTCAAAGCATTCACAGGTGACCTAATCTTGTTGCTGTAGAAGCCAACTGGGAGTTTTGCCAGTGTGTTTAATGAGAACAGTTAGACCAGCGCTGGGAGCTTTGAAGCCCCCGCTTTGTGTGTACGCATATGAAGGTGGGGAACAAGGTGCAGATAAAATAAGAACCAGTCTAAACTTGGATCCAGAAAGGGAAAATAATGCAAACAAAATCTTTTTTGTGGTTCAAAGGAATCTCTTCTGCCATTTCTTGCTACATTCCCAAAAACCATTGACCTGTTGTAATCAGCACAAGGACGCACCCCTCTGTGGGGCTATAGCTTGGTTTACTATTGATTTCATTTACATTTTGAGGCCAGCTGTTTTTCACCGGGTGCAGAACCCACCTTTTTTCTTCAAATGCACCAGTGAACCTTTTGCTAGTAATTAGTCAGTAATTTTAAAACCAGAAAGGACCATCATAATCATGCAGTTAGACCTCCAGCATAATGTAGTTTGTGGAGTTAGTCACTATTCACCCCCAACTTCTGTTTGAGTTACAATAGCATATCTAATATTTTGCCGTGTGTATGTGTTTTCAGTGCCATAAATAGGCAAATATACAGGTAATCTACCTGGGTAGGATCTGCCACAGGGAGCGAACAAATTATGTGGACTGAAACAGACAAGTCATACTGAAAGACAAATGAATTAAAAAAAAAAAAGGCGTTATTTATGAATTGCAGCAATATTTTCTTCTTGCCCTTGAATACACAAAATTTATTGATTTTGATTGGCATTGCCTTCTAACATTCCTAGATTTGGGGAAAGATTATACCCATTAACACAAAATGCTTTCATAAATTCAATTTCTTCATCTGTATCCAAGGGTAATACTAAGAATAGTATTTCTCCATAATAGATTACTACACTTGCCTGACTTAGGCATTGCCAAGAAGGATGATAAACACGCTTGAACTTGCTTAAAACACTCTTGCCAGTGTTAGCATTTCATGCAATAAAGCAATGACAGATTTTATAGATTACAATATTTTTCATAACCTTTCAAAGACAGTTGGTTTTAAGATATTATTGCTTTAAAACCCTCAAGCCCTAGACAATCTTTGCTTAAAAAATAGCAGAAAAAAATATAATGTTGGAATAAGAAACCTTCAAATTTAAACCCTGGTCCTACAGTCAGATGCTCTGCATCCTGCTCAGTGTGACCAAGTCTCACAATACCTCTGTTAACTTCCTAAAGCCTTTGCCTTAAGTGGCTGCATGAGAAGTACAGTTTTTAGGGTCAAGGAAATAAAAAACTGAGGCCCTTATTGTGGTATCATAGGGAATACTTCTATTTTTCAAATTTCATTAACAGTATGGAGAACCATAGTTAGGCATAGTTCATGCTCAGTTTCTCATATTTATAGAAAATTATTCATGTTGTAGAGACTATTAAAGAGAAGGAAGCAATGTGCCTCAGAAAATCCTCAGCACAAAATGTTAGGATGTAAGAAAGGAAGTATCACTCCCTGTTTGATTGGTGTGCGCATTCTTATACTCTTGCTCCAATACTCTTAGCCAGAGAAGTTGTCTGCAGTGATGCTGGTGGATACTGGTCTGTGTGGACCCTCGCCTGTCCCAAGTGATGTGTCTGTCCAACTGAACACGAGAGGCTCAGGGAATACTGACAAGGAATTGCCCTCTGGAAAGAAGGTCTGAGACTGATTGTAAAATGCAAAGAAAGTGCATTGCAGTGCAAATTTTTACAGGCTTAAATTCAGAGCAATTTCCGCATTCCTTGAGATGCAGTAAGGACGTATGAGAGGATGTCAGATGATGAAAAGGATGATGGGATTACACTGGAGGACTGTGTGTTGTGGAAGGAATTAACTCTGGGGAAATGTCTACCCTGCCTTTTTAGGGAAACAGTCTCTGAAGGCATCTGCCTCTAGAAACAAGAGTGGCTTTTCCTTGAACAATGCTGGTCAGATGACTCAGAAAAGTGGAGCCAATTATTAATCAGTCTGTACAATCAAACAGGAGTCCAGCACTCTTTATGACTTCTTTGGAACCCATTTATTTAGCAGTGCAAATGTAGCCAATCTTACAAGTCTGGGGAAGAATACTTAATTAGCAATTACAGTGCTCTTGCACTGTGTAGAGTTAGTTCGTGTTCTGCAAAATTAGAAAAAAAAATAAAGATTTCTAAAAATCTTCTTAGAAGGTTCTTAGAATTATCCTTGCAATAGTAGTTTTATTATCAAGACGACTGACTTGCAGATATCTTCTATTGCTTCATGCAAGAGCCTGAAAAGGCATCTCTTCAGAGTATGTTTTCTAGTCTGTTAAAAATCATGTTTTTGTTTCTGCTTTAAATGTAACATTTGGCTGTGTTTCTTTAAAAGTTTTTTATGTACTGTTACTGTAAGTGCTTTGAATGTGCCTCTGAAAACCACTAAACAACAAAGTTGTTGTTACCATTGCTGCTTGATCTTTCTGGGAGGCCAGTCCCACACAAACCTCCTTCTCTCTCCAGAATACTGCGTATTGTAGATACAACAACAACTTTCAGTTTAATCAGAGGAGAAAAATGCAGGATCTTTCTCCTCCTTCAGATTGTGAATTCATTTTTTGTTTCATGAATACCAGTTTCAATAGCTGCACAGCCACTTACGTTAACAAAAAGACTCAGATATAACAAAAAGTGATGTGGTTGAAATGCCATCTCAAATTCACAGTTCTGGGACTGAACAGAGCATTATATTTAGAAACGCTCCCAGATTTTTCTTTCTTTTCATGCTTTTAAATTCTTCATGTGCTGTAGATGTAGTGACAGGTGTATAATTGAGAATTTTTTTTTAAAGAGTTATTATCCTATGGCCAAAAAACTTCCATTTTCTGTCTGTGTAAGTCGGTGAACTCTGACATTTCATACTGTGATAGCTCTAGCCATATTCATGTGACTGAACAGAAACTAAGGCAAACTGAAATGAGATATAAACATAATATTATTCATTTTATATCTGACTTGGATAAGGTAGAAAGAAGATTATTCTCACATTCCATTTAAGTTTTTGAGATTTTTGCAGCTTTTCTCCAATGCTGAAATGGGAGGAAGAACTGAAAAGTAGAGGAATTACATCAATTAATACACTGGAGAAAAAATAATTTGGAACAGATAAACTGTATCTTTTTGTTTAGGCATGCTTAAAGTCTTTCATCCTAACTGTGGCCTTTTTAATGTGATTCTGGATTATTATAACTGATTACAAGTTTTTAGGGAAAATGTAAAATGAAGGGGTAAAAAGAAACTTGTGTGCATTTGAAATGTCTGAGAAGGTATAAATCACTCCCAATAAGCATGGAAATTCGTTGAATTGGGAAACTTGTTGGAAAAGCTCCTTTCTCTCTTGCAGCTTCATTTTGACTAGATGACACGAAAAATGATAGAAAGCTCTTAACCAGCTCTACTAAACATTTCCTTTCTGCCATTTGCCACTTTGGCTCATTTTGTCTAAAATAAAGGTAATTCTTTTAAAAAACTGTTCCAAGCCTTCCAGCTGTGTGGCCCCTTTGCGTATCACTGCCTGCCGTGCTGCTGCACAGCCATTCCTCTGCTGCAGGCACGTGCAGCACTTCCTGACAGCCAGGGAAAGGAAACACAAGCGTGCAGTTAAGATCCTGATGAACGTAAGGCTCAAACAAGGCCAGTGGCTGAACATGGAGGGACAAGGCAAGGAGGGAATTGTAGGGAACACACCCTCTGTTTCTCTGTTGGCTGTTGAGACACTGCATCCTAGCTACAAATGGGGGAATGGAGAGTACAGAAGGAGAATGAAGTAGAATTGGAGATGGGTAGAAGTTGTCTGGGACAGTGAACAAAAAGGCAGGGGCTTGAAACAGTTTGCAGAAGACAGCAAAGAGTGAATACAGATCTCAAAATAGAAAAGGGTAGACAATTCCACTTGCATTTCATCTCCCACATTTCTGTTCAGTAACTGTTGCTGTCTGTCTTAACAAATGTTTAAAAGCTAACAATATTTTAGGATGAAAGATGGATAACAGAACTTTTGGTGCTTTTATTTCAGTTTTTTTAGCTCTAGTTCAACGAGTCAATTAAACATGTTTTCAATATGTTAAGGTTATCTGTACAAGCCAGAAGGGGTGGTTGCAAACCTCAGACCAGAACTGCCTGATGAACTTGACTGAGCAAAGCAAGGGAATGCGCCTTGCTCTGACACCAAACTGCATGGGCACTGAAGAGGGAAAATAAGGTTTGGTTTCCGTGTTTGTGGAGGCAGTGGGCACCTGTCTGTGACAGACAGAAGAAGGAAAGCAGAAAAGCAGGAAGGAAGGAAAGAAGGAAGACAGGAATGGAAGGAAAGGAGCAATGGAAGGAGAAGCTGTAAGGCGGGCCAACTATGCACACATCCGGAACTTCACAAGCCTGGATTGTATCCATCCTCAACACAGCCTCATTCATTGCTGTTGGAAGATTTATTTGCTCTTTTGGATTCAAATGGCTGTTAAATCTAATAAGGAAAAAGACTGGGATCATCTGGTTTAAAATACATTTATACCTTCCCAAAATGGTCTTTACTAGTAACACTCTTAGTAGTAGTTTCTTTCCTGAATGCGGGACAGTTTTCCATAATATGAAAAAATTTCTATACGTGTTGGTTTTCTTTTGCTCTACAGAGAGATTTCTAAACCTGATAGGTTTGTCAGCTGCTGTGCTTCCAAGTTTTTTGTTTGTTTAGTTTAGGGTTTTTTTCTAGTTTAGTTAAGTTTTTTAGTTATTTTCTGAAAGCTGAGTTGAAGATCCTCCCAGTATTAATCAAATTCCGGCAAAAAAGACTTGGTATAATCTGATTATTTCACATATTTTGACTTAGAGCCAGAATAAAGTAAAAAAACTGTGTATTTGCTATTGCAGAGGATACAAAAAAGCAACACCACCACCAACAAAGAACAACCAAACCAAACAAAAAAACAAAAAAGCCCAACACTTTGCTTACTGGGAAGTAGATTTAAATCTTGTATAGCAAATGGAATCATTGTGTAAATAGGTACCTCTTAGTACAGTCAGGTGATGGATAAGTATGACTGCTAATGAAGTTCCAAAGGAAAGAGTTTTCCTTTCTTCCAGTAAAATGTTTATTCCACAATCTGAGAAAAGAAGGAAATTTTAAGAGAAAAATATGTATATATTGAAAGTTTCAGAGTAAAAAGAACTTGCAGTCCAGGCTAGCAAAATAAAATGTTGATAAACTGGAATTTCCTACAGTAAACAGATTACTCTGGAAAAAGAAAAAAACAGGCAACAAATAAACCGATTGCCACCAAATCAGCTCTTGTCTCCTACTTTGATTTTCACAGCAAAGTGTGACGGATTTGACCATGTAAGTGCTGAAGTCCAGACTTCTACTGCTGTGCAATGTAGAATACAGCTCGTATAGTCTGAATTACTCTTTCTCAAATATGACAAACCAAGTTTAAATGTACTTGTGTAAAAGAAGTTTGATGAATTCTTGATACGCAGACTTTAAAAGTGCTCCATTTCTGTTGCAAGTATCTCTCCTTATCTAGTACCGTATTTGCCTTTTTTCTGATTGCACTCCACTGGCAGATTATAGCTGCTCTTGAATCAACTTCATACTAAGCTCTTACTCTTCCTAAGTCATTTCCAACTGATGCTTTTGTTATGAGTCACTACAGGGTCAAGTTCTGGAATGTCTTCTTAAGCCAAGTACAAGTAATTTCCATAGGGCATTTTTTTTTCCCTACTGAAAACATGGAGTAGTTAAATTGCTATGTTTGTAACAGCATGAGATGCTACAAAGTTATAGCTTGGACTGATCTGTGATGCTCTGAAAAGTGCTCTGTGGCTTTGCCATGCATAGAAATGGCCTAAAATTTGTGCCAATAAAAACTTTATTGCATATCACATCATTGGTATTATTAATTGCATATAATTTATTTTCATGTCTGAATCAGTTCTAAAAATACAAAGGATATTATGAAAAACATCCAATTTAAACTAACAATGAATGTAAGAAATTTCATAAGATTACCTTAAAGTTTGGCTCTCTAAATGTCACAACACTAAGAAAGTATTGAAAAATACATTCACAAAATCACTTTTTTGCCCTTTTATTGGCCCCTCAAACTATCATGCTAGCGACTGCATTATGACCTCATCAATAACTTTGATTCTTAAATACAGTGCAGAAAAGATACGGTGTATTACTTCTTCTACATCAAGGAACAATATTGTAGGAAAAAAATCTACTATGTTTTGTTTAGTACGATAGCATCAGGAGTCCACTCTGCCAAAGCAGAGGCAGAGTGACCGCAATATATGACTAGATTTCAAAATTGCTTATAGTAAAAAGTCTTATCTTAAAGTAAGTCAGTGAAAATGGCACTACCGACATTATGTCTATACGAACGTTTCAAACATAGATGTGTTTTATAAACAGAAACTGACATTTGCATATTGTAATTTTTTACATTCATCTTGGAAGTAAAAAAAATTACTTTAAACATGTTTCATATCTTCAATTTCAGGTATATGGATCCTGAAATATCTGCTTAACAGAGACCACTTTTACTCATCAACTATGTCACTACACTAAACATATAATTTAGATTTTTATGCAGTAAAATGCTTACAGTTCCAGATACGTGCCTATGCAAGTTACGTGCACATCTAAGTTTTACTGCTGGATGACATTTTTTCAGTGATAAATCTAGAGAGTTGGAATGTCTTTTGAATTTCTTACCGTGGAACAAAGCAATGTGTTTGTCAGGCTTTAAAAAAAGAAGAAGAAGAAGAAGAAGAAGAAGAAGAAGAAAGAAACAGAGAAGAAAAGATGATGAAAGGGAAAAGGAAAAAATAGGAAAACATACATTTCACAA
This sequence comes from Meleagris gallopavo, assembly GCF_905368555.1. NCBI lineage: Eukaryota > Metazoa > Chordata > Aves > Galliformes > Phasianidae > Meleagris > Meleagris gallopavo. The sequence continues at coordinate 21,807,671 of NC_139435.1, forward strand.
AAAGCTATTGTTTAACATCAAAATAATTAGATGTTAAATAAGAATACATGCAAAGTCCTGCACTGCAGTTTGAACCTGCAGTGTTTCTCTCTAATGCTTTAATCAAAAGGATAGTTTCATCAAATATAATTTTTTTACTTAAGCATTATTTATTTTAGCAATAGCTGAGATTCTGATGTAGCTCTTAGCGACTTGCGAGAGATGATAAACTGTGAATAATGCCAAAATGGTGCATAATTCTCATTGATTTGAGAACATTTCATCCAGTCTTGGGAGGTCGGTGTCATTTAGAGATGATTTTAGAAAGTCCATTAACAACTGTCTCTGCTTCTTGTGCTAGAATTAGGACAGGTATACAAACATACTCACTAAGTAACACACTGATGTTGTGGAATGCAAGGCTATTAGAGAATTATGCACACAAGGGCTTATGGGTGCTGCTGGGCTTTTATTCTTGATAGTACTGTGGTTATAGTGCATATTGGAGACTGGCTCAGCATTAAGCAGATGATCTCAGCTACTGACATGGAAGAATTACTTACAAAAAATAGAAAGCATGCCCTTTATGAAATACTCTCTGCAACAAACTGTGATAGTAGTCCAAGACAATCCAGAGTTATGAATCTTGCTGACAGAAAAGTTAATCAACGAAACTGTTACCAGCAGCAGCAAAGGAATGCAGAAGAAAAATGTTGAAGCCTGGCTGATTCCCGACAGTCAGGTAGCTATTTATCAAGAACACCTTGCACAGTTTGTGGTAGGCAGTGAGTCTGCCAATATAACCCCAAGATGCTGGTCACTTCACACCTCAGTGTACCTTTGCCTCCTGCATTTGGATCCTGAATGCTGGTTAATGAAATTCCAAGAGGCTCACAAGCACCAGGACAAAGTCCTGGGAGAGTCCAGGAAATTATATGTGGTGCTGGAAGATACCAACACATACTTCTGCTACCCCTAATTATAGCTGTATGGATCTATCTTAGCCGTCTGTTTTTAAGCAGTTGTTTTACCTATTTATTTAGTGTATGAAGCCTTATTATTTTTTCTTGTCTTGTTATCTTTTCTATACAAGAAGTTCCTCCTGGTTCTTCGCTTAGTTGAGTTCATGTGAGTTTATCTCTTTCTTGTCTGATAGTTTTGTTTAGTTTTGTCCTCCTTCCCTCTTTCTTTTCTTAATGCAATTTGACAACAATTTTGAAATAGAAAACAATTCCAAACCAGCATCAATCAACCAAGGGTCTCTCTATGTGTATGTCACTTGTACACATACGCACAAATACATCTTAAGTATTCAATGTAGGCAATTGCATAGATGGTTATACTAATCTCACATGCAAAATACCCCAAAATAAAAAGAAATTCACTGTTCCTTTGAGCTCTGTCATAGAAACAGAAATAGGAGCAGGCAACACACAGGCAGACCACTTTTAGACTTCACTCCTGAGCTCAATGACACTAATTGAGAAAGGGTACCAAGGAAGTTGATGATGAAAAGAGCCTGTTCCCAGGCTCTTTTTACTTCAGAGGATGAGGCCATGGACATAGCTCTTGGTTTTACATCCAGGGAGCTTTTCCCATGAGGATTCCCCTTCTGTTTTGGGCTGTCAGTGCATGCTGTCACCTCACTGCATGGCTCTTCATATCCAAATCTGTCACAGAAATGGAACAATTATATCATATGTTTCTTTCAAGCACCATCTTAAGAATATTCTAGCCAGCATTACATACAGCATGTAAAATACAATACTAATGATTGGGAACTGCAATACAGTCTTTCAAAGGCACGCTGAGCTGTATCTGGCTTTACATGGTAAACTTCAAATTGTCTGCAGACTTCTTGTTCACATCTGTCTTCTGCATGTGGAATAAGAAGCCAGTTATCAATCTGAACACATTAGGTAAGCTCCAGGTCATGTGAGATGGACTAAATCTCCTACTGTGGCTCTGCTCTATCCATGCTGTGTTGCACACACTTTGGATTTTCATCGTCTCTGACAGATCTAGGGGCTTCGGGGTTGCTACTATTTCCAGTTCCGCTGGAGCCTCATATAGTCACGCAACAAAATGCTGAGCATTTTTGTCAGGGAAGGGTGAGTCTGAAAATATCGACAGAGATGAGAAAGGATAAAATGTGGTTCATTTATAGACTTCTATTTAAATGAAAGGCTCTAAGGATCCCACTTTTCACTTTATGTTGGTTCCTTTCTAGGAGATGGGAAATGAAAAATAAGGCCTCAATGCCCAGCATCAGGCTCCACTTTTAGCTGCTGAGAGTTTTGCCTGAGCAACAACAGCCGGTCACAGTGCACAGTAACAGCAGATGGACAGTTAGAATCGGCCATTTTATCACATGCCCAGACATTAACCAGAATTATACATGCAGAATACTAAAGCATTGCTTTTATGCATGGTAACAGCTGATACCACTCAGCCCTTCCCCTCTCCTTTTTGGAAATTTCCCTTGAGTGTATGGTACCTAATGCAGTGGCCAAATATGGTTTAGCTGTGTCTAACTCTGGTGTTGGTTGGTGACAATAATATTCAAGATATAAATATCCTAATTCTGGCTTAACCTTGGGCCACCAGACAGAATGATAAATATGCGGAGGACCAAATATGTTCTTGGAGGACTATAACTTGTGGCTGCCACAGTAGACATTCCCGTTCAAAGGGCACATGAAGATTCCCACAGGGCTAACACCCTTCCCCCCTGAAATCTTGCTGGCAAGGAGTTATTGAGCTTTAGGCCTGCTGATCATTTTTAGGCCAGTTGCATGTCTGTCTTTTTCTTCCTACCAGTAAATGCCTTTCTAATTGCATAGTACTTGGAAGTGTCAGTACAGATAACTGGTTAAGATTCACTTGTGATTTATAGCAGAACAAAGGAGTTTTGCACAGCATTAATGAATTGAAAACTGTTAATCAATCTCAATAATAGTTACCTGGAAAATTACTCTGGTATCACTGATTACTTGCTGAAGAAAGTAGAAATGATAATTTTCTTCTTAGCTGACAAGCTAGTTAAAACTATCAGGGAAATTGCTCAACACCTTAAATACATATGATTTCATCTGAAGTGAACATTAGAAGCAACCAAGCATCCATGAGGGAGCCCAGAATGTCAGAACAGGGTTTTAGAAAACAAATCCCTTCTTTCAGATTGCCTGCAAGTAACTACTACTCCTACTACAAAGCAAGGATGACTAGTAACCTGTGAGAGCTGGAGAGCAGGAACTAACTACTTCAGCACTAGGAAAAAAGCAGCTGAAGTGCGCTGCATTGTATGAATATGCCTAACATATGCAAACCAAGCATTACAAATCAAACTAACTATAAATGGTACTTAAGAAATGACACGCACACTCACAGAATCGGCACAAGTACTTCCCTAATACTGGAAGCCCTTCAAGGACTTGCACAAAACATGCACGCTGAATGATTGATGAGAAAAACTCATCTGTCAGTGGATTTATTTGCAAACATCACGCTTCGTTGTCTCTGTCTTACAAATCTGCACATTACCTCATCCCACTAATATAACTATAAGGTTGCATAGTATTGACCAAGGTTAAATATCACTCATTTTATTTCAATCCATAAACTGAAGCCAATCAATGTGCCTTGATACCACTACTCAAAATTCTCAATAGGATTGAATAATAGAGAAGAGGTAAATCAAAGCTAACTACTTTAGCTCCAGCCAGTCTGTCTCCACTCAAAGCATCCATTCATCTGGGAAGCACATCAAAATTTATAGCGCAGACATTTACTGTGAAAAACTTTAACACTATGAGGAATCCTGCACTCGTGCCTTGAAAGCCAATAATATGACACAAGGCCTATATTTGCACTGTCCTACAAGAGTGCTCAGTGGCTGACAGCAACAGCACACAAAAGCATTTGTTAGCTTGTGAATCGTATTTCCTTTGTGTACACTGACACTTGATTTGTTTTCCCTGAAGCCGTAGACAACAAAATATTAAATATTCTAACAACTCCCAGCCTTTTCTCTCCTACTTCCAACTGAGAGTTCAGAATCACAGAAGACTGATTCCTGACCTAAATAAAGCTTGGGCAACACAGCCATGTGTTCCCAGTGTCACAAGTAAGCAGTACAGAACATGGAAATTCTTGCATGGTGAATATGGAGTAAATCTATTTTCTTAGAGTGCAAAACAGACCTTTCAAATTCACTCAAAGAACAAAGATCACAGAATAACAGGATCATGGGAACAGAATTGTTGCAAACATTTATTTTGCTAGCAACTTCATGCCTTGATGTTACTAGTGATGATACAAGAGAGGTAAGCACCTAAATTACCCCCTTCCTACACAACAACAACTATCTTGTTTGGGCTGAACTTCATATCTTATTTAAAAGAACCTTGAATGTGTCTGAGATAGCAGACATAAACTTTTGTTTTCTCTTTTGACTGTTTTATTTCATTGCATATTCCACATGGCTAAAGGAACACATAGGATCTGTACGTTCCACTGGGTTTTCCTTTTGTGCTTGGACATAAAGAAATCAGATGAATTAGTCCAACAACATTTTTTCCAGATCAGAGCCCACTTAGATGTAGAAGGTAACTGCACAGCTATTGGAGTGCACATCTTTTGTACTTCTTACCGTATGTTTGACAAAGCTTGGGTATTAGTAAAAGAGATTAGTCTTTTCTTTGTGAACATAGCATTTGTATCAAGCCAGAAGTCTAACCAATGAGAGAGATGCTCAATTAACAGGACTTTCCAAAATCCTCAATGGGCATACAAACATGAAAATAAACTTGCATTATTTTTTCCATACATTCATCAGCTCTTATCATGTTATAATATGGATTGTATTATTTCACCACAAAGAACTACAGTAGCTTTTAAAGATTTCTGCTTTCCTAGCCAAAACAGGACAGTGTAGTTGGTTTTCCAAACCACTTAGCAGAACTGCTAACTGTAGCTATGTTCATTTAACATTCTGCTTGCTTTGTCTCCTTATTTAAAGAATTTACATCAGTGAAATTCTTCTATGTTTTCTTTTTTTGCCTGTTTGTTTAATAATATTTAACTCTCTCCTCTTCTACACTTCCCATCCATGAAAGTTCACTGGTTGAACACTGAACCCCCCACCCACACATACAATGATGGATAGAAATTTTGCTGAAGCATCGCAGCATCCTTTCAAAAGCAACTTCTCTTCCTGGCCTACATTTATCCTGGATAACTCATCTTTTCACCACTCTTGTTTCTTTGTCTTTTCTTGTATTTGTTGCCAGTGGCTGTGCATTCATCCTCAGGAAGGCTTTTAATCTGATACTACTAATGCATACTGAGTTAAATATAAATATATATATATATTGAAAAGTGGAAACAAAAAAGCTGTGTGGCAAGCTATGTGAAGCCAAGCATAAGCCAGTAGCTCTAGCCCTGCCAAGTTTAAGTTCTGATAAAATTCCATTTTGTTGCTAAAGCGAGAGAGTGGAGGAGCGCTGGCTGTTATAAAACCACTAGAGCTGACGAAAGAGAGAATTTCCTTTTCACCAAATATCACAAAACTGAAAGAGAAAGATGTTCCACCTTGTTCCAAAATTTCTTCAGAAATTTCAGAGCTTTCTCGAAAGAGAAATTTCCCATGACATTTTGTTTTGAATTCATGACAAGTATTTCATTTCAGATATCTCTAATGAAATTTTTACCAAGAACAGAAACAGCCATAGCTTCTATGTGTCATTGAGCTGAACCGAGCAAATCTGAAACACCATGCACTGCTATCTGCATGGCAGCAAATAGGATAGGCACCACCAGGGGTGACAACCTCTTAAAACTTAGTTCATAGACCTAAGGCTGCATGCCTTAAAGGTGGGTGACCAAGCATACAATTGAGCCAACCAGCAGTCTTCTGAAAGAAATCTGTCTAGCAGGCAACTTTGCAGCACTCCTTGTAGGAAAAGTTCCCAGCTGTTCCCAGAATCCCACATCTTTCTCTTAAAGCTGTGAAGTTGTTAATATTCTCCAGGACATATACACCTATCTCAGGGCAGTCCGTTAGAGCACTTTGTTTTACATACTTCTGTGCAAGGTATCTAACTGAGGAAGATGTAGCTACTAGCTGACTACTGTGCACTCTGCTATGCCGTACCATGCTCTGAGCTGATGAGCACTGCTGAAAGATGTGGAGTCTTGATAAGCCATTTCCAGTTATCAATGTGCCATCAATGAATGATGACAGTGTGTAATGAGTTTCTGTGTCTGTGGGATTTTTCTGTTAGTCCTCAACTTTATATCAGCAGTGTTGCCACCTGTACTGCAAATTTTCTAGCTGTCTCTCAAATGATCTCATAAAACATGCATGTGAAACACCAAAAATACATTGCTGTCAGATACAAAGCTTTTCATGTGACAAATATTTTAAGGTGAAGGTTTCACCTCATGCTTGTTGAAATCCTTCCTACTCTGAAATATATTTAAAGCCATGTGTGCACACCTACCGTTTACCATGGTTGACCTCTGAAAGGCGGTAAGATTTGCTCAGATATATGCTTCCTCAAAGGGTGCAACACTTACAGTACTTCTGCTTTCTGAAAATATTAACTGGAGTTATTTTCACCACTGCTACTCTAGAGACAGTACTTTCCCTCAAGAAATGTGTCGGCCTTTACTCTCTGTGAAGGAAGTTAGCTGGCTGTATGTATTCGTAACATATTACATCATAGGTCAAACACCTGCAACTCAGATATAACCCCTTAATGAATTTCATTTCATAAGGAAAATGTGAGCTTCATCTATTCTAACTTCCACATGATGTCTGACGGCATTACCTGAAGAGAAACTCTTCTCACGTGTCTTAGATCAACATTTGAGAACAGCTACATGGGAATCCGTAAGATCAGAAGAATAATTTGATGTCATTTTGGGACCTGTCAAGCACAAAGGATTACCAAAATAGTTACATCTCTCTTACAGCACAGTATGGTTACCATATGTGAAATAGGATGTGTATTATTTTCCAAGGCATGTTTAGTGCAGCACAAGCAACAGTAACCTTTCCCACCAATACATTGTTGTAACTCACAAACTGATTTCTTAACTGTGTTTGTAACCCTCGCATGTTCTCACTCCATGAATAATCAAACTCTTGCCATTAGGAAACATACATTAATTAAAAGTGAATCTATGGCTCATTTGCTGAAAGTCTTTGTTGGTGGTGGTGTTTTTTATGCTCTCATTTAATAATAGGATTTCAAATATGGTACAGGTCAATAAGTTAAATACTTGTGGCAAGGTCTATTGCCAAGGCATGATCATGGTGAAAGATCTTAGAGCTACAGGATGAAGAAGCAAAGGTCAGCTGGAAAAGGTCACAGTCAGCTGGTGCTCACTAGACTCCTAGGAAGCAGACCGCAAGTGCAGAAAATGAGAGAAAGGAGAAAGCAGCTCCTGGTGAAATTCAAAGTCTAGGGTTTGATCTTACACTGTAATAACAGAGTTTCTATACATCTTTGTGTTTCGTATTTTTCCTAAAACAAAAATGCCATTAAAGTGTATTCTTATCTTACTGTGGCTTTCCAAGAACTCAGTGTAAAGGAATGAGGATTGCTGTTCTCTTCTGTATAGGTAAGAATATATCTGGAATGTTACAGATTTTGGATTGTTACTCAGGAATATTACTACTCTTACCAAATGAGATGGAAGAAATTGCAAATATATTTACATTTTTACTGAGTATATAGGGAAGGTAGCACAGAGCAATCATCTCTTCAAGGCTTTGTCATTGAGGAGAGTCTTCAACAGATTGAGAACGTCCTTTGTACCAAACTAGTTCTGAAAAAAGCAGAAAGCTTATTTCCACCAAGACAAAATCTGCTAGTGGATTGGGTCCATTTGATTGCTGTGTAGGATAGTTTCTGGGGGTGATCTCCCTACAGGAAAATGGATTAACACATTTCCTAAGGACAGCAGAGGAAGCTTCCTTCTTCTTCTCATGCTTTGTGCCTTAGCCAATGGTAAGAGAAGCGAAGATCAGAGATCCTAATTCCCTGAAAGAATATGACTAATTAGTTGCACCTTCTCCTTAGCTAGCATGTAGTACTGGCCCATAGGAAATCATGTTGTACCATCACTGCAAGCAATAGCCTGATAAATCCTTAGGAAAATGGTTCTGTTACATCCAGCAGTCTGACAGCCTGCTTCAGCTGGTTTTGTACCCGCCTCAAGAAGAGGCACAACGTGCTTGTCTCTCAGCCACGTCATGCCACAAAGTAGATTACAAAGGGAGCACTAGCACTGATAATTACCACAGACTGGCATCCACCAGAAGTATAGCAAAACTCTTGCCAGAGGGATATTGTAAGAACTGGAGTGGGGAAAGAAAGGAGTTGTGCCCACCAAAGCCCAGGTTTGGTCTTCACATGGGATTAAAACAAGGCTGAAGGGCATGAACTGGGAATTGTTCCCAACAGTGTGGGAACAGATGCAGTTGCAAATCAATCAATCAATCAATCTGTAAATATCCCTGTAAAATGTTCATAATATTGCAGGCATTTTGATTTTATTGCAGTTCTGCATGGAATAGTTACATCAGGATTAACGTGCAACCTCCCTATAAAAGACAGAAAGTCTTACATATCTGGTCTATGTTCTCTCCACAACTAAGCACCCTTCTACTCACTCCCTTTGGAACCTTACCATCTTTCTGGCTTAAAATTTGCTGTGACTAAATAAACACTAAAGATTCAGTGTCTGTATTCTCAGCAAATGCTTCTGCAGACACAGAAAACAGAGCCTACCTATGCAGCAAGCTTGCATATGTCAGTGAAAGAAAAAGTAAGAATCAAGATTTTATCTTATTGGAAGAATGGGAAAGACCATGACTTGCTTGATGCTCTGCTGCCAGCCCTCAGTGTGTTTATTTCTATGGCACAAAGAACATAGGTGTCTGCCTGCATACAGTGCCCCTGGACATAAGGGTAGAACAGAAAGATTTGTGTGATGTATGTGCAATCTGAAATGAAAGAGCAATTACTCAGGTGAGAAATCTGATCTCTGCATCTGCCTTTAGAAACAACATGGGTTTCTTATTTAAGGACAGGATTGTCTAGAGAACTAGTTACTTGTTCTAACAGCAAAGACTGTGAGAAATATATCCAATCCTGTAGAACGCTTTCAAAGAACAAGGCCAGCAGTGAAAAAGGATCAAACAAGAATTCAAACGGATCAAACAAGGAAATGGATGAAACAAGAAGTGGAGTTAAGTAAGAGTTATGATCCTGAGGGCAGGTGCTGGGATGCAGTGTGAATGCCCAAGGAAGCAGTGGGAAAAATGGAAAGCAGGATGGGGCTGTAGGTTTGGGTGTGAAGTATTTGCAGAAAAATTGCCTTACCCTGAACCTCAGCTACTCAGGGAATAAGAAAGTAGCACACATGCAGCATCTCTCAGCCATTAACCATCATATTCATGATTATAATACTTGATCAACACACTATTTGATTGCAGCTTTATTGGGAAACCCACTGGCTTTGCAGACAGTTGAGATAAGCAGCAGCATTCGTATGGAGCCATGTGGCTGACTGCTGGCAAAGTGTGCTCTGAGGCCTGTGGGCTGCTGCTGGCTTTTGATAGGAAACCCACACAAGGAGAAATGTTACAGCTTAGATATCATCACAGCTGGCACACAAGGATTTGCCCTCCATGTTGAGCAGAAGAACAGCACAGACCACAACCACAGCAGAACGTCCAAACATCACAGGGAGGAGGGTACTGCTTTGGTGCTATGCAGAATGTAAAATAGCAAAATGAAGTTTAGCAGAAGCGATTCAATCTAGAACTGTCTTCACAATGGGAGATGTTCCCCCATTTCCAGTTGAGAGATCTCCATAGAGATTTTCATCACAGAAGTCTGAGTATCTGATGATGGAACTTCGTGTAATTCGGCACATGAGCTGTAGAGCAGGAAGGGATCACACAAAATCATTCAGTGGAGACTGACTCCAAAGTTTTTCCCAGCTCAAGTTGTCTGCTAAACTATGTTGTGTGTAATAAGCATTATCAGTTCCATGGCAGTGAGGAAAATTCCAGATAAAGTAAGGCATCGAACTAAACAAAATTATGAATCAGAGCATGGAAAAAAGCTGTTAGTGCTGGGCACAAGCACTCACTGTGCAATATCAAATGGTTATGACACCCTCCTTTGAAAGTACTACTGGGCATGCTGTCAGCTTGGAAAGTTCCCCCCCGCAGCAGGCTTCTGCTTAACCACATGGACCTGTCACTCTGCCAGTGTTTCTCACAAATGACTGCTGACAGGGGAGAAAAAGGAATATACCTTTACCCTTCAGGTTGTTCTCTCTTTATTTATTTATTTAAAGGGTGAGCGGAAAAGAGGGAGAAGGAAAGATTACCCTATAATTTAGCAAAGATGAGGGCATATTTTTATTTTCTGAATTGTGTTCTGAGTTGGGTTCTGGAATGAACATCATGCAATATAGAATAGGTTGGAGAACTTGCATCATACAAAGAGAGGAAATTTATTATGCTTGCAATTGAATGCTGGCACAATCCTACCCATGCTACATCTCAGTCTCTTACAGTGGACTGCATAAAAGGAAAGCACAGAAAAAAAAATATAAATCAGTCTTCTTGCACTAACAGGAGATGACTGAGGGAGAGAGAAATTTTTAGGAATGTTAATAATTTATGAGTGACATGAAGTGAAGAAGAACACTTTGTATTCCATCCATTTCTGCCTGAACGATTCTCACGTTGTCATCCTGTTCCTGTTAAAATGAATACTAAGCATTCCTAATGGCCAATAAACCCCACTACATTGTTCAGCACATTTCCAAAATCCATTTTTCATCTTTTACAGAAGAAATCAAATCCCAGTGATTTTCACCAAGACAACACCTTAAATCCTGTAAAATAAGTATATATATATATATATATATATATATACACATGGAATATAGAAGAATATATGTTGCTGATGAACTCTGTTAATAATTCAGTAAGAAACGATAAAGCAATGACTGGCTGACATGATGCATCATCCGTGCACTGCAATTCTTCAGACAAGGAATGGTGAGAACCTGACAAAACTGAGTTACTATGTTTACTACTTCTTCAACATAAATAAAAATTAGTTAAATATCTGAAAGCAAGTAGAAAGAGCTATATCAGCTTAGAAATATGAAGAGGAAATTGTATTTTGTTGCTGGCCTTAATTTATAATCAAAGATCTATTAATAATGCCATAGCATGAAAAATAAAGAACATGAAATATCCAAATATACTTTGTATTGGTCAGCTTTTGGAATTTTTTTTAAGAAAAGATTAATTATACCTGCCTTATGCTTGCCACAATATGATTGAAATGAGAGATGATGAGTAGAGCATTTGAAAGCAATGTGAGTAGAAAACTTTCAGTTAGGTCTCTCCGTGGTCAGCATGTTTGGACTTTGAAACTAAAGACGCTGTTCTTTTCAGGCAATAAGCAACTTATTAGCAGTAGTGGAAGATCTGTAGAACTTGAAAGTATTGTGAAGAAGTAACATGTAAGTGTTAAAAAAAAATACTACACCTCAAGCTATTTATAGTTACAGCACACACATACTCAACTATAGCAACAAAAAAACTGTAGAAATACTAATGTCTGCAATGGGCTAAAGGCTGGGTTTGAAAGAAAACATCATAAGGGTCTTAGACCAAGACCTCAGAGTTATTTCAGTGCCTCACTACCATTGCCTCTGATCATGGAAGAGGAAGTAAATGGGGATTTTCCATGTATTAACAAAATAAGTCATGCTGCTGGATGGATTTAGTTATCTCCATGCAGATTACAGAGGGTCTCTTTTGGTATTGGCTATGGTAGAGAAGATGTGCAGATGACAATATCAGCTGTGCTGAGGATGGAAACTTAAATAATCTATTGGGCATAGGCCTTGTGCCATAGTTACAGGCAGATTTTGCTGCAACTTCCAGCTTAGATGATTAGGTTAAGACACCCAGATCTGTAAGTGAGTAATTTATGTGAGTTTCTGCTTCTGGTATTTCTGTCAAGATGTATAACTACACTGATCTGCTTAGCCATGTAGGTCCTGTAGGCTCAGTACCCAAATTGTCACTCAAGGAAAATGTATCTGATGTTTTTGTTCCTTAATAATATATGGACAAGTATGAGCAGCAAGCTAATTTTGAACATTATCTCAGAAGTGACTAAACCAGGGACTCAAGCCATTCATTGTTATTCATTCAACTGGGAAAGCTAGTATGATACAAAGTGTACTAGATGGTGTCTAGTTGTACTTTCTCCAGCAGTAGTGAGACACTCACCAGTGACTTCAGTGGGTGGGGACTGGACCTTGAACCTCTATCCTACAGCTCCAGCTTCCGTGGTTGCACTTAGGTGCTCTGCCTACAAATGAACAAACTAAGCTCTCATCGACCACTTATACTTCCTAATCATCCCTTCAATTAATTGCAAAGAGACAATCCATGTGTCACACCTTGCAGACAACAGGACTTCTCTTGCCTTTTCAAACAGTTTCATACACTGGAAACATCCAAACTACAGAGGCACTTATTTGTTGTTGAACAACAACCATCCTGTAAGAAGTTACTTTTGATAGCTGGGCTAAACTTACTGCAGATGGGAAGCCCAGTGCCTTATACTGTTGAGGGAACTTTTCTCTTTCTCTGTCAATTTGCTGTTGTGTCAATGATACTGGTAACAGCTCAGTCGCACATGCCATTTTAAATGCCAAGGCAGATTGACTCCATACAGATAAGGTTAAAATCAATCTTTAAAATGAAGTGCAGAAAGTTCTGCTTTGAAGCTTCTTTACTGAAAAAAACACTTCCAAATAGTGTAGATAGATGGGGGGAGGGGAGGGGAAGGGGGAAGAGGAAAGGAGACATTAAACATCAGACCATATTCATGCCTTCTTGCTTTTAGGGTCCATAGGACAAAAATGATTACCAGTACAGAGTCTATTACAGAAGATGAGAAACTTCCTCATGGGTTCATTTTCTGACAAAAACACTTCATTTGGAATTCATTCCATTTCTGCAGATTTCTACTCTAACAACTGAGTTTCTTATTAACCATCCCATTTTTTATTTAGGGAAAAAAAATGTAATGAAGTATTTTGATAACACTGAAACTAACTTAAATGAAAACAAAACAAAACAAAACAAAAACAACCTCTTGAAAAGTTGTGCTACTGGCCTCTGGCCATCATATTTATATTGGCAATGCTTCCAAACTCAGCTGGAGAGTCAGCACATAAAAAGACATCTCCTACTTGACTAGTTAGTATATCTTGTCATATGTGTCCCTAGTGGAGAGAACCCAATAAACTTACAATTGCTCAGTTGCAGAAAGGAGCGAGCATTAGACAACATTGCTTTGAAATTCTAATTCTATACTGATTTGATGGTTATTGCCAATAAAGCAAAGACATTTTTCACATACAACTTTAAAATATGAACAATCTTTCTAATAAGTAGTATCTAGCATCTGTGTAAACCTACAACAGACCCATTCTTCCATTTGACAAGCTTGATGGATTCACACTTTCTAGGTGTCCTGAAAGCTTAACATGTTTTATGGCAGCCTTCTGCTACAAGCTGAAAATGGAAACTACTGATGATGGGATCAAAGCCAACAAAAAAAAAATCTTAACACAGAAATACATACTTTTTATATGGTTGCAAATCCAAGGCAGAAATACTGGCAGCAGTAAATTGAGATGTAGAATATCTGCAGTGGGGGCTAATATTCAGTCTCATTTCATTGCTGCTGAAAAGCAGTGAAGAACTATATTCTTTGAAAGACCAATAAGGTGCTGTAAGCAGCTTTTATTAGAGAAAAATCTGCATCTAGTAAAAATCTGTTCCACTGTGCACAAAGGTTTAGCAAACAACCTTTTACCTTTTACTACAGAAATGTAGTTTACATTTTCTGGACCCTGAAACCTGTCTGGCATGATAAGCTATGCGATGAGATGTGCCCAGCCCATCACCCTGCCAAACCTGCTGCCTTCATGCTACCTTACCAATGCCCTGCAAGTGGATCACAAAGACTACAAATTATAATCCATTACTGTGTTCATAAAAGCAAAACAAATCAAGTAGATTGGTCATTTTATATTTCTAGCTGAAAATAGTTATTTTCCCCTCCCTCCCTCCCTCTCTCCCTCTCTCCATCCCTCCCTCTCTCTTTCCCTCCCTCCCTCCTTCCCTCCTTCCTTCCCTCTTTCCTTCCCTCCCTCCCTCCCTCACCTCCTCTTTCCCTTCCTCCCTCCTTCCTTCCCTCTTTCCTTCCTTCCTTCCCTCCCTCCCTCCTTCCCTCCCTTCCTTCCTTCCTTTCCTTTCCTTCCTTCCTTCCTTCCCTCCCTCCCTCCCTCCCTCCCTTACTTCCTCTCTCCCTTACTTCCTCTCTCCCTTACTCCCTCCCTCTATTTGTTTTCCTATAAAGGCCTAGGTACAAACTTAGAAGAAGAGAAAAGGCACTCCTATCAGAAAGATGTTTTCTCTTTATCCAAACTATGTAACACACTAAAAATCATGTTACTATTCAGTGTTTATTACATCTGCAGTTTGGCCTCTTCTTTCTATTACCAATGCCAAAAACTGGTTTAGAGTGCTCAAACAGTTGCAGAGTGGTAATCAGCAAATACGGAATAACAGACCTGTTCCACTGCTGGAAAATGTGCAGATTTAGGTGATGATGCTCAATAAGAATTGCATTTATTTTCATTTACTTATACTAAAATACATTTGGAAGTGAACAAATGTAGTGAAAGTAACATATGATTTATGTTGCACCAAAAAGTTTACTGAATTATTTGGAAAAAAAAATTGTCTACTGTACATTTTTTTCTCACCTGCATAGCTCCAGCCAGCATCTGCAAATGGGATAAACATTTACTAAAGTGCAGAACAGAGGAAGTTTTAGCCAGTGGCTTAAAGTAGAGGGAAAAGACTGTTTAAAAAAAGTCACAATGTCATAAAGAGTTGGTAAGTGATGTATAACTGTGAATGCCTACAGTTAGTGTTGGCAAACATGAAGACCTTCTAAGTATTTCAGATGAGAGTATTCTGATTTATTTATAAACTTCACATACTCTGGAATTTTATTAGTCTGCATTCCACTCCCAGGAACAAGTTCCAAAGAGCTCCAGAAGAACAGAAAACGAGACTGATGTTTTGGGAGTGAAAACTGTGGCTATAAAGTAATGGCACTCAGTGAGGAGTGGTATCTTTTTAAAGAATAAATAGCATTAGGTAAATAGAGGGCTATTTGCTTTTTGGTTAGAGACTTAGTGGAGCAAATTATATATGAGAGAAGGACAAAGGTCTATGTGAATAATAAAACTAAGGACTGACTATGAGTAATGCATGTCACAATCATCAGGAAACAAAAATCAATGCTAAAAATTTAGGAAATTGCATTTATGGTTGCTCTTATTATACGATAACGCTGATCTCTGAAGAAGTGTAAAGGTTCTGGGTTTTTCATCTCTCATCTCTGTGCTGAAATATACCTAATACTTCAAGAAAAAAATGTGATTTTTTCATGCGCCTTCAAGTTATAGAAAAGAAACATTAAAAAACAAACAAACAAAAAAACTATGTACAGTCTTTCCCCTTCCATATTTCTACCCTTGAGTTTCTTACAGGACTGACTGTAAAACGTCCATATCTGTATTTATGTCTCAGTGTACAATTCAAGGAGTAGAATGGTAGAATTCCTTACACAAGAAGGAAAAAATAACTGATGCTCATTTTACTCAGCTCAAACTTTTAGTCTGCACAATTACTTTGTTTTTCATAATTACAGAGTGGTGATAAGAAAATTTTAACTGCTGTTTGAAAGAATAGCCTATAAATCCTTACCTTTCTTGAGGAGTTATGTGGCATTCATCTCAGAATGTTGTACTTTCATACCTTACTATGAATGCTTCACTCTGAAGCCATCCTGAAGTCATTAATAGCCATCTGTGAGTCAAAGAATTTGAATTCAAGAAATCTGGATGGTAAATATTTATCAAGGACACCTGCCATTTCAAGAGCTATCTATAAGAAACTCAGCACTCAGTAATATATGAAAGGGTTATGCACACTGAAATGCAACCAAGACGTTAGTAAGCATATAGCTACCATATGGAGCAACAGCACATGAAGGAAGAGGAGCAGTCTTTGCTCTCTGAAAGCATGCCTGTCTGCCTAATGCTGCCTGGTCTGTGTCTACCATGTGTATTTAACATCCAGAAAATTTGGTAGGATTTATGATAATTTATCTTGGCATTTATCACAGAATCACAGAATCTTTTGTGTTTGAAAGAACATTTAAAGGTCATCTAGCTCAACTCCTCTGCCATGAACAGGAACATCCACAGCTAGATCAGGCTGCTCAGAGCCTGGTCCAACCTGACCTTGGATGTCTCCAGGGATGGGGCTTCCACCACTTATCTGGGAAACCTCTTTCAGTGCCTCTCCATCTTTGCATCCTCTGGATGTGCTCCAGCAGATCTATGTTTCTTCTGTGCAGAGATCACATCTGGACACAGTACTCCAGATAAGGCCTCATCATCTAGAGCAGAACAGCAGGATCACCTCCCTCAACCTTCTGGCCATGCTTCTTTTGATGCAGCCCAGGATCTGTTTGGTTTCCTGGGCTGTAAGAGTGCATTGCTGGCTCATGTCCAGCTTGCCGGCCACCAGTACCCTCAAGTCCTTTTCAGCAGGGCTGTGGTCAACACTTACAGCCCCAGCTTGTATTGGTAGTGAGGGTTACCTCGACCCAGGTACCATACCTTGCACTTGGTTTTGTTAAACATCATGAGATTCACCTCAGTCCATTGCTCAAGACTGTCTAGGTCTCTCTGGATGGCATCCCCCAGCCAGGTGTCATCAGCAAACTTGCTGAGGATGCACCCAATTCCACCATCAATGTTACCGATGAAGTTATTAAAGAGTATCAATCCCAGCACTGACTTCAAGATGAATTCATGCTAGCTTGTTGTCCCTTCTGAAAGGAAGTAAGCTATTTCAGTTTTATCTTTTCTAGATTCTTCACAAGAGGATGCCCATATTCAGTAAATAAAAAGTAGACAAAATAAACTGAAATCAGTCTCCTTCCTTGAAAATGAAATGCCCAGCACATAATTCAGTACATAATTTTAGTACAAAATGTTCTTGAATTTACTCAGCTGCTAATACAAGTCAACTAATAAGTCATCAGTCACCTGTCACTGGCACGGGAGAGAAAAAGAGACCTAGCCTACCATCTGAACTGGAGAAAGAAGCAGCAACATATTCATATTGAATGAATTCAGATATAATAATTTTTTTGGCAAAGGCATGATATTGGCCAACAGACAGATCATTGTCTTTTCAGTTGTGTTTTCCTTTCTGACTGTGAATTTCTTAGTGAAAATTAAATAGGACTTTAATAATTAAATAGAAATTTAATTTTAATTAAGTATAATTTTATTTTTCCATTATTCGAAGAAAACTGTAACCACCAAACACTGCCTGCAATAATACAGTCAATGAAAATGAGACAGAAGGGATCTCAAGAGGTTATTTAGTCCAGTCCATCTTTGTTTTGAAAGTGAGAAAATATGACTTCACAATTCATATCAGATGCTTGTCTTTCATGTCAGTAAAATGTACATTGGGAAAAGAACTTAGGAAGAATGGCAGAAAGAAATGTTATTTTTAGATACTGCCTAAGAGCAGGACTACACAGTAAACATCACAACTAATTTCACTGCTGGAGATGACTATAAAGTAAAACATGAAATTCATACCTTAATACTAAGGATGTTTCTTTGGTCCATTTCTTTCCCACTCAAAATTACTTATTACTGAATATGAGCCCCAGTTTCTTCATGTCTTAGCACTTTTCTGAGCAAGAATTACATGACATTCACTATACAGACGGAAACAGAAGCTGAATGACAGGATAAACAGGTCTTGGGGATTTAAGTTCGAAGGGGAAGAAGAATGATCCAATGTCTTTTTTTTCTGAATCTCTTTGTGGGGAGGAGTAGGACAGGGAGGAAACAATCATTTTGTACATTTCATTCCTTTCATTCAGAAGACAAACAACTGTTTTAGCTGACACTACATCCAGCCTGATAACAGTATGCCTTATTGGTTGTCGTGTTTCATCTAGGAAAACTTTGCTCACAATATACTATTTCAGGCCTGCTGGTCTGTGACACTGTCTGTTTGAAGTAAACCAAACACACAAAGAAAATCAAAATATGGTAAGAAAGATTGCATTGCCTTTACTCAGAAAGCTAATAGTAATCTGAGTTGTGTTCCTACAAAATTCAAGTAAAAGTTGCACATTGTTCTTTTTCTTCATGGATGATTATGTTCTTTCTTAGCAATCTATACATGTGGATCAAAAAAAGCACATTTATGGCTCACTAGCCAAACCGCCATACAAGAGTCATCTCATCGCTGGTTGTAAGATTTAATGCTGATTAGAAAACCAAGTGTGTCATAACAAGTCCCCCAATGTCATATGACTGGACTGGCAGAGGAGTTGCTAACCTGGCTTTGGAAATTCAATACTTTCCATGAACTTTATTTCATCTTTACTAACATTATTGGTGTCAAACGACCAGCAAATGAACTCAGACACAGTTAACAGAGTAACTTAAAGAAAGAGCATAAATACTGAAGTAAGGCTAACAATAAGGATTCATAAGCACAAAAAACTAAAAATGGTATATTCTTTGCCTCCGTTTTTTCATCAAATTCAGAAAGAAGGCATGAAAAGAGTTTTGCTTAGCAGGGAAAAGATCTGCGACATTTTCCACTGAAACGAAAAAAAAAATCAGGCAAAAGGGAATTTCTTATATGTTATACATTCAAAGCAATACTATTTGAGAACTGCTGTCACTCCACAACGAGTAAGAGTGAAACCTCAGTACTTCTCTTCTGCTCAGTGAAGCAGCATCAATGTGATATCTGATGCATGTCCAGTTAACACATTTGTACTTGAACATCTATATATAGCAGCCTATTAGCAGTTTAACACCATTTCAAATTACTATGAGTCTGAATGAAGCTGTTTATTTTCAGTCAGTGACTAAATACTTTGTATAGAAGTCAATGAAACCAGTTTAGACTTGCTGAGAATTTGCCCTAAAACTTCTAAGTCTCAGCTACTCTGTAGCTATTTTCAGCAACAAGTAGGCTGAAAAACATAATAAATAAATAACCCTTGCAGTAACTATGTTTAATCCGAAACACAAATAAGGTAACTTCCCAAAATTGCATAATTAATTACAAAGGCAAAGATATGTCATTTTTTTCACAAAGTAATCCAGACTCCTAATATGGACCCAGCATATTTCCTTCCTGCCAAGCTTCTTGCAGAGGTAAGCCCATTATAATACTAATTTCAAAACTGTTCCTGGTTTCTGCAACACAAAGCCTCACCAGAGCTTACCAGATCCTTGGAAAACAGGGTAATAAGAGCAAGCTATAAGGAAGAAAAAGTTCTCTTCACAAAAAGGAGTAGGAGTAACTCTGTTTACCTCAGCACTGCTGTGTTGCTGGGAGTAGGCAGGCCCAGAGACCACCTTTTTAAAGGGATCTGTAGCTTTGAACAAATGCAATACACATTTTATCTGTCCATCTGCAGGATAATGCCTGAAGCTGATCTGCACTTGATGTGCAAATGGTAGGTCTAGCATTTGCATGCACAAGTGATATGCTGGGACCCGTTTGCACTTACATATGTAGAAGATGACATTTGAAAAACTGGCTCCTAGAATCATTCCTTCTGTGAATGTTATGCAGCCATCTGTACAAAAGTTAGCAACCAAATACTTTGCCATCAGCAGAGTGTTACCCTTTCAGATAGACTAGTTAAGAGCTGTTTTTTGGTTTTTTTTTTGTTGGGTTTGGTTTTTTTTTGTTTTTTTTGGGGGGTTTTTTTTGGTCTAAACTTCTTTTCAACAGAAAATAGTTTTTTCAACTAATACAATTTTCCAACATAATATAAATATGTTGTTAGTTTTCAGCTGAATCATTCCTTTTCACACCATTGCCAAATTTGATTGATCTGATAGCTGCTAAGCTTGACTATGCCCTGGAACTTTAGCTTTCTCTGTTGTACCCTGATCAGAGATTCTCGAGTCAAATCGTAGCATCTCAGCAACAGAA
The DNA here is from genome assembly GCF_905368555.1 of Meleagris gallopavo. Taxonomy (NCBI): domain Eukaryota; kingdom Metazoa; phylum Chordata; class Aves; order Galliformes; family Phasianidae; genus Meleagris; species Meleagris gallopavo. The sequence continues at coordinate 21,827,856 of NC_139435.1, forward strand.
GTGTGATCTAATGAGGGGCTGCAGCTTGCAGAAAGAAACATTACCTCAGATAGCACCAAAGCATTTTGGTGGGTGGTGAGGATTAAAAGGTGAGGAGGCAGAAATCAACATTTTTTTTCTTACCCCACTTCCACAAGTGTAAAAAAATCCAACATGGAAAGAATTATTTCCCCAGCTTATTTTCAGTGATTCTGAAAACCCTAACTTGCCACAAAATGGTCCATTGCTCTTCCAGGAGTGAACTATTCAAGGACAAAGGTCTTTTCTACAGGAATTACTGGGACAATCTGTCAAATAGATTCCTTTACATTAAGATCAGTGTAAAGGCAGCTGCTCACAGCCAGTGCTCTGTTTTCAATGAAATATGCTGCCTCTTGATCAATGGTGTGGGTGGACAAAGTGTGCAGCAGTGGGAGAGGCATGAAGGCCAGGGCCTCGAATGATGAGAACCACACGTGGAATCCATGGGTCATGCACTGTGCAAAATGCTCAGTATGTTAAATCTATCAGGAGACTCTGCAGCATGCCCAGTTACAGATATTAAATACGCGTGTTGCATGTTAGATTACATCTGACTCAAATAACCTAGACACAGGTGATAGCCAATGACAGAACCCATCATAGAGTCATGAAAACAACAGTGTGGCAGTTTTCCAAGATATGCTGAAACTGCACACATGCTAGGACAGGTGTTCTCTACTTCCACACTACGCCTGAGAAATTAATTAGGAAAGTGGAAGAGCAGCCTTTATTTGCCTTGTGTTAATCTTTGTAAATACTCACTCCGTTTTCGCCTTCCTTAGTACTTCAGTATTTTGTATGAGACCGAAGTCGTGTGTGCCCACATGCACACAGGTCAGAGAGAATGACTGTCAGCTTTATACTTTTTTCCAATTTCTTCTGGAAAAAAAAAAAAGGGGAGGGGGGGGGGTAGGAAGTGCGTAGGGGGGGGTGAGAAGCCTGTTTCACTGTATCTATGTATTTAGGACAAATTTTGCTTGCATTTACATGAGAGCAAAATTGGCATCTATTAAATCAAACAGAATTTTAACCACAAAACTGAATAAAAATAAAAAAAATTCCTCCCCCAAAAGCAAAGCAACATCCTTTCCTCACTTGTAAAGCCTCTGAAGATCCAAGGTGCCTGACAACATTTATCCTCTTCTTATGAGGAGATGTTTTTAAATTCCCTTTTTTCTTTCAAAGTCCTTTTCTATACAAGAATACTTAATGTGGGAGTAAAGTCATCTTACCTCAGTTTGGTAGTGCTTTATCTTCCCATCCTATTCTCATATAAGCTACGTACAGTGTAGTATTACACAGGAAAAAAGACAATGACAAACTGTGATCTAAAAGCCAATGGACTTGGTATTTTGTTTTGGATTTGTTTGAAAAATGAATGTTGGTGCCCAATGCTCTACTAACAATTGAAACCAGTTGGCAGTGCTTTGTTGTTTCTACCAGAAAATTTTCTGAATCACAGAAAAAAAGACATTAGATAGTTGACAGCTTTTATGAAATACTTAAAACCATTTCCCTCTCACTACTGACGTCCATTTCCATAGGTGGAAATGGAGTCAACTTAAGTTATTCATACTTAAGTGGTCAATTTCTATCACTGAAAAAGACGCTGAATTAGTGAAAACGGGAGTTCTAAAATGACCCCTAAAACAATCTTTCCATGTATTTTTCAGTACTAACCAGGCTCAAACTTTATGGAACAGAGCAACAAAGGCACTTGTACCAAGCAGGGAAGCAGAGGATGAGGCTGAGTATTCCACATCACATACAACAGCTGGAAAAATAAAACAAAACAAAACAAAAGGCAGCTGACATGTTGGGGTTCTAAAGCCCCTAAATTGAATTGGGGCTTTCAATTCATTTAAAATTGCATAGACATGTTTTTTAAATAGTGGCTATTTCATAATTTTGTTTATTAAAACAAATTCTTGACTTCCTTTAACAAGTGCAACTAGACTCTTCAGGAAGCCACTGTCCCTGGAAAGGTGCAATTATGAGAGAGAATCAGGTATATAGGTAATGAGGATGTCTTGTTATAATCATATATTCTCTCATACGTTGTTTTTACCAGTGCAAGCCATTCCTGATTACATAAAAGAAGCAATTCCAAAGCATCTTGTGGTATATACGTAATACATAATTGTGAATGCTGACCTATAAGAATGTTCGACTTGTAGCATGGTACAGATAGAGAACATAACTTTTTTTTTTTTTTTTTTAGTGCAGCACCACTGCAATTAATGACATTGCTCCTGCTTTCTAAACATGAGAAGCTTACTTTGTGAGAAATCAAGGCAATCAAAACCAGTTTTGCAGTGGTTACTTTCAAGCCTAAGTGTGCATACGTTGTGCTCTATTTGCACATTACATCAACCACAACATTCAACTGCCATTTTTGCTCATGTCTGTCTATGCAGTTAACAGTTTATGTGTTCTTCCGAGAGCTGAAAGGCACCTCACAAAACTTTAAAAGCATCAACTAGGAGTCTGTGCTGTAAAATTATGCTTCTACCTGAAAACAGAACAGCAACATTTCAGCATGGCAGTTTGGATGCCTGGAGTTTAGTAGCTTTGCATCTCCTTGGACGAGTTTCACCCCCCTCCCCCCCCACAGATGGTTAAAGGATGAAAATTACAGGCTTAGTTTTTTTTCTTCAGAAATTCTGTCTGATTTCTACAGTGCATTGATATAAAGGTCAAATTCCATCAGCTTCTGCCAGAGAATTCTCTGAATTTTGTTATTTTTTTCCCAAGACACATAATAAAGTAAAACACTTGCCTTAAAAATGCTTCAACTTTGAGGGTTCTGTCAATTTCTTGTCTTATAAAAGAAATTACCTCTGTATACTATTTGTTAATTTCAGTATTTAGCTCCTTTACTTCAGTATTTAGTCTTCAGCATTGGGTTGAGTCCTTTTTTTTCTGTCTCCATAGCTCTCAGAAGTGAGAAAGAACATCGTGTTCCTGCAGATTGCCCAGGACACATGCTTCACAGCTGTGCCAAGTTTGCAGCTGACCAATTGGCCTACGTTGCAAGAAGACTCATTTTCAAAATTTACAATCGTTTTTTTTAATGTGTGCCAGATAGGCCAATTCACTGTGAGACTTCTTTGATTTTATTGACGTTGAGAGCCTCATCCAGTTCCCAGTGAAGTCAATGGATGTCTTTCCAGTCCTTATAGCAGGACTTGGATGAATCCCTAAGTGGGCAGAACCGTTTCCTGTCACCTATTTTGCCCACTGAGACATTCAAAAGATCACTGACCGCCCCATTCTGTAAGACTGGATAAAGGCATCTATCCTGAAATTTAAGGGAAATTCATGATCGTCAAAGGTAGCTACCGAATTAAAGGTTGCAAGTCACTTAAACTAGCACATTCACCAACATTAAAGCTTTCATGGAAATGGCAATACTTATGGCATTACTTTATTTGATCTGTTACAGAAATAATATGTACCTTTTAGAGTTCCAAGCCCTGTTTGCTGGAAATGGCAGCTTGTCCAGGTGAAGGAAATGCATGAACAAGCAAACGTCTAAAATTATATTACTATTTCATTAGTAGAAATTTTATAACAGTGGAAGCAGGCATAATTCAACCATAAAATGTTTTGATTAAGAGTTTAATGTCTGAAACTATTTCAGACTGAACATTTCAGTTTACAGAGCATATAAACAGACTTCTGAAATTCAGCATTTGCAGAGATGAAATCATAAGCTGGAAGACTCCAAATCCAGATGACATTTGAGTCTGTAGCCAACAATAGCATCCACTCTGCAAAGTAAAACCAACAGGGGAGCAGTGATGTTAGTATATGCACCTTAAGCACAAGAAACTTGTGTACTATACTGGCCTGATGCGACTTCCCTGCTAAGTGCAAAAAGAAACAGAAAAAGTACCAAAAGAGCTGTGCAGTTTAAGGCTTTACATTGCATTCACCAAAGTATTAGGAGGAAATGAAAGAAAATGAAGCTGATTAATTCTTTTCTCTATTTGATGCAGAAATTCTAGCACCTTCAAACAGCACCTTATCAGTACAGTGTACATAGGAAGAAAGGAGGGAGGCAAGACAGTTCACTTGCTAAAAGAATAGAGTATTTGTAGCCCCCTTTTCTCTCCCCTCCTGGCTTTCATCTTCTTTTTCTTCTAGTCATTATAAGAAAACATAAAGAGTCATAAACTGAAAAGATCAATTCTTACAAGAAACTACAAGAATATTTGTCCTTTAAAGAGTTTGTGTATAAAGCTCCTCCTCCTTCTGCTGAAAGATCATAAAGATCCAGCACAGATGAAGTTATCACTTCGTGGTGTCTGAATTCAGGGTTGCTTCAGGCCCTAGATTCCTTGAAATTCTAGATCTTCATGCATGCCAATTTGGCACAGGAGAAGCACTCCTGAAGAAAATAACCAAAATCAGAAAGTGGCCTATCGTAGGCACAAACGGACATGGCTTGTCTGAAATTGAGCTAAATTACGGTGAAATATTAAGAAAAGTTTTTAGTAGTAATGTCTAAAAGAAGATTAAATGCTACTCCAGATGTAAGAGTAGGAGAAACACGGAGTCAGAGAATCATAGATTGGTTTGGGTTGGAAGGGACCTTTAAGATCATCTAGTTCCAACGCCCTGCTATAGGCAGGGACACCTACCTCTAGTACAGGTTGCTCGAAGCCCCATCCATCCTGGCCTTGAGCACCTCCTGGGAGGGGACATTCACAAGGGCAACCTGTTCCAGTGTCTCACCACCCACGCAGTAAAGAATTTCTTCCTAATATATAGCCTAAATCTACCCTCTTCCAGTTTAAAACCATTTCCCCTTGTTCTGTTGCTACATGCCCTTATAAAACATCCCTCCCCAGCTTTCCTGTAGGCTCCCTTCAAGTACTCCCAATGCTATTGCTCAAGGTGCTTGAGAACATGCCACAGGGAATCATTTTGGTATGGAAAGCATAAATTGGAAATATAATCTTTTTCATCCCTACTTTCTCTACATTCTAACATAATTGAAAGTACACTGTTAGAATGTCTGGCAGAACGTACGGAAATGATTTTCTACTCTTCAGTAGAAAGAAATTGCTATGAAGTCAATTAAGAGAAGAACTGGAGCTAAAAACAAGCAATTATGGAAGAGGAGATATTTGAATGCAAGAATAAAAAAATCTTCCCCCAAAAGACAAGCAAAGACAGGATAAAAATCTACGTCACTGTAATTGTTAACATTTTCACTCTAAAATTGTTTTCATTTCCAATTGTATTATTCCCTAAAGAAAACAAAGAGGTCAGTCATAGAAAATTGATGAGAACATGCTGTCTCTAATAAAATGTCAAGTCCAAAATTAGAAAAAGCAAAAGCGTAAGATACCTGGACATGTTTCTTCTAAGACAGTTTAGAGTCATACAAGGACATTAAACCAATTTTCCCATTCCCTTTGCCTTTGCTGTCACGGCTCGCAACACACCTATCTCCATTCCCATCTTTGCCCTTACGTAGGAAAAAGAAGATGAATATAAAGAGAAGTATCAAGAAATTACTTTTCATGAGCCAGTACATCTGGGGCTCTGGATTTTGTCATTAGAACAAGAATGCAAAATATGAAAAGAAAGGAAATCTGCCTCAGCTACTGGAATTAGTCCAGTGGCTAGCTAAGGTAGCAGTCATTGTTTATTTATACTACAATATCACTCAGCAGGCTTGTTCAGACTGAAGTTTTGTAATCTAAAGTGTTATATAAGCACAAAGAAGGGTACCCTTTCCCAGGACAGGAACTGTAAGGCAAAATTAGTGCCCTGAGGATTTGGTAACCAGTAAGGCACAAGAGAAGAATGAGGAGGCAGCAGCTACAACACATGCCAAAGAAGGGGCTAGCAGGACTCAAGGCACTATTTCTGCCTAAGATGATAATAACTATTTCTCTTTGACAGCTGATACTGTACATGGGTCTCACAGCACACTCTGGCATTCAGCCTCCTTGTCTGAACAAAAGAGGCTTACACAATGAGTGAATCTGAGCACAAGAGCTGCAGAGTGTGAAAGCAATGCAGCACTGAACCTGGGGAATAAGGCAGGTGCCAGAAGAGGTTGTGTGTGCATTGTGCACGTGTACACGTAGTGTGGGAGAAGCCATGTCATCATCCTTCTTGTGTTCTGTTACAAAAGTTTCTTTGCTTTTTCTTCCATTTCTTTACTAATAGCTCACCAACAATTGTACCAATCGCCTATGAGGCACAGCACAGTAGTTTAAGAGTAAGTTAGGTTCATAGATCCTGTACCACATGCTTTGCCTATTTTTTGAAAGGGCTGCACATCTGGATAAGACAGCTAAGACTGCTGGAGCTGACCAGGGCTTCATACCTCTTTTCTTTCTCTACATCTACAAAAAGGAAGGACACATTCAAATAGCCTCAGAGTGTGCTACTGGTCAGCTTCCATTTGACCCTACAGTCACCAAGTGTGCACTTAAACCACTGATCTTTAAACAGAAGCATGAACTGAACTGCAGAACACAAGAAAATGGCCCCAAAACCAGCTCCTCTGAAGCTCTAGCTGAAGCAGCCATGATGCTACCACTCATGAAATCCCCTTTTTAGAAATATTTTTAAAAGATGAGACAGAATTTCCCACTTAGCTTATTTGTAGCAATGGTCTTCTGAATACTATAAGCAGATAAATGTACAAAGAATAAATGGTCGCATTTTGGAAATGATGCTAGATTTCATATGGGCTAACAATTTGCTTGGAAAGTGGCTGATAAAAGTCCTAGACGCAGGAGGGGAAATCGTAACTTGTTCCCTACTCAATTATTTTTACTTTCAACACTGCCTCAGATAATATGCATACATTGCCCACTGAACAATTCCAGCTCTCCTCAAAGATAAGCATACCCGCAGCCAAGATGTTCTCATAAAAGATTAAAATTCCTTCCCATATCAACAACAAATAGTCATTCATTTTCACAGTATTGCACTCTGGAATCTGAAAAAAAATATAAATTATTAAATGTTCTTGTCTTCCATTTACAAAAGCAACTATTTTAGTTAATTGCTAATTTGGGCATGGCTTAAAAACAAATGAGAAAATATATTGTAAATGTTAGCACTCAAATATATAAGGTGAGTTCTACCAGGATTATGCCAGCTCTATTATCAGAGCTTACCTGGGAAATCTGGTGGAATAATCCTTCAGAGGAATGACTGCTAATGTAAAAAAGAGAGATTTGCAGACTATACTTGGTAGTATAAAAATGGATCAAGATACTTAAGATACTATTTAAGTTAAATATGGCTTAGAACAAAGATTGTGTTTTCTTTCTTCCTATAGCAGAGTTATTTTTATTGGCAGATACAGGAATATGGTTACATGCACTTGTGACTATTTCAGAAACTTGTGTGGTAACCCAGGGATAAACTCCAATGAAATCTTATCTATTGACAAGATGAATAATTATGACAAGACACTTCTCAAAGTAACACTTTAACTTCATAACATTCCTGAAAGGAAATTCTTCAGACATCTATCTGCATCACACCCTTTTACTAGCAATGAACCCAGATACATAAATCACCTACTGGCATAAATAAAAGTTGGTTCACCTCAGGTGAGGACTGACAAGTAGGCTTCATCAGGACTTGACACCAGGACATCAAACTATGTGATTTGGTTCTTTTGTCCAAGTCGCTATTACAGTGGTGCTCTAAGGAAAAAAATGTCCTGTCACACAGAGGATACATCCTGAAATTGCAAGTAATGTTCACTGGAATGTATTCCATCCACAGTTATCATCCAAAGCAGTGGACATGTTAAAAAAAATAAAAATAAAAAATACTAGGCAGCAACTTTGTGGCTTGACATGAAAGGCTCTTAAAACAATCTGTTCTATGAATTAAACAAATATATTCAAACATCAAAGCAATCCCAGCGAGTGTGTTTTTTTTTTTTATGCCACTCTATGCAAACTGCTACTGTACTGAACTGGGTATCTGTCACTGTACCACTGCCCTCCTGCAGATGAGAAGGCTCTGCTACACAGGCTATGACCAGGCAGGATGAGCAGAACAGTCTGCAAGCACCATCCATTGTACTCCCCCAGAAATACTGAGGCTTCAGAGTGAATACTGGCAAGGGAAGTGAAATCTATTTCAGAAAACCTCCAAAAATTGCCTCCCTTCAGCTTTTTCTTGCCAAGACTCACTAAGATTCCACGCAGTGCTGATACTGCATGAAATATAGCACTCTGCAGGAAATAGGCTCACCACATTTATGGGAATGACTTAATTATCACTTTAGCTGTTACATTATTATATGGGACTCAGACATACATTAATCAGACATCTATCCAGCCCGTTCTTGCTCCCACTACAAGTGGTGGAAGAAAATCAACTTTGTATCACAGTTCTTAAACAGAAATGACATTTATTAAAAATCCAGAGTATGCAACTCTCACTAAGGTAGGACTCCCAACCCACAGTGTATCCATAGGCTCCTTGATTTTTCTTTTACAGGCTTTTCTTTTCAGCTCACTACTCAACAGTACAAGAACTGAAATGATAATTTAAATAGTCCCTGAATCATTTTGCAAAACAAGAGCAAACATGGGAAAAAGAAAGAAAGGAAGGAAGGAAGGAAGGAAGGAAGGAAGGAAGGAGAAGGAAGGAGAGAAGGAAGGAAAGGAAGAAAGAGAGAAAGAGAGAAAGAGAGAAAGAAGAAAGAAAGAAAGAAAGAAAGAAAGAAAGAAAGAAAGAAAGAAAGAAAGAAAGAAAGAAAGAAAGAAAAGAAAGAAAGAAAGAAAGAAAGAAAGAAAGAAAGAAAGAAAGAAAGAAAGAAAGAAAGAAAGAAAGAAAGAAAGAAAGAAAGGAAGGAAGGAAGAAAGAGAGAAAGAAAGGAAGAAAGAAAGAAAGAAAGGAAGAAAGAAAAAGAAAAAGAAAAGAAAGAAGGAAATAGAACACAGGGAAAACTTCCAGTGATTGAATAGTGTGACAGTGGGACAGTGGACTGTGAATTCCCGAGGCCGTGCCTTCTTGCATCTTTTCTGAGCACAGCACATGCACAACACAGCACATGGCTCACCCATGCCTCCTCTGCCTTTCCTTGTTGAAAGCAGAAACACTAAGAACAACTGCTTGCAGCTTATCTCACAGGTGAATCTACCACATGTGCTGCTATAACTCATTTTCCACATAGTTTACATTAGCTCTCCAGCTTCTTTCATTTAGCCATTACCAAAAGCAACCGGTAGCCAGCTGTGTCTATAGCACAGTACCTAACTGAGGCAAAGCCTGTCCTGGAATCGCCCAGCTTGGAGATTCTCCGGGCGACACTGAAGACATGAGTATCTGAGTTACTGTGGCATGTAAAAGTCTGTGCCAACTGTACAAAGGCTGAGAAAAGCCACCCTTGCTCTCTCTGGATCCCCATTTTCTGCCTTACCACCTCAAATTGGATGCAGGGACTGTCTTCAAGTGGGTGATCTAAGATGGGGGTTTTCTTCCCACAATCCGTTCTCCTTGGCAGTTTTCAGTTACCCCATACAAGGCAGATGTAGTTTCTGAAAACGTCACAGTGCTCTAAAAGCACTTCCTCCCATGAGCTCCCAAGAAAAGGTTTGCTGTACCAGCAATTCTTATGTTCTGCATCTTACTGTGATGCCCATTACAGTGTACCTAACCCACACTCCGCTTACAGCCTATACACTTTGGTTTTTATTTCCCATAGTCAAACTATCAGCAGCTTCTGTATCTTCTTTAATTTTACCTCTAGAAAGATCTATGAAAGTCAAACAATTTTTTGTGTCACATTCATGACTTTTTTTATGTTGGCTGCTTTCTTAATCCATTTTTATACTGACTTCAGGCTATTTCACCTTCAAGGCTGTCACAAGATCCCTGTTAGATTTGACTTATGATATGACACAGCTCATGAATTCAAGTTCCCCAAATTCCTTTACTTTAAAAAGTGATGCTTCAGGAAACAGGCCAGAGGGCAGTCCCGTCTCTTATGACGCTGGTGACCCTACCACAAGCCACAGTTGCATCATATGAAAGGATCTCTTTTCAGCAGCAAGTTACATCAATAAACTGCACTTTATAACACAGCTTCTGCTTTGGGGAACACGCACAGGCAAACAAGGACTGTGACAGAGCAAACTCAATGCCAGACAACATAACTCACTTCTGTCATGATCTGAAGACGACCCTGGTATCTTGGCACCAGCCAACTACTTTATTTTGCCATTCCAATCCATGCCCATCCAATAAAAAACCCCAGCACCAGTAATAAATATTCCCAGAGACTATACCGCTCTGTTACACGTTCATTTCCCTCTCTCGTAAATGTTATTGGCAAGTTCTCCTTTTCCAAAATGCACTGCATTGCCAAACTGATGTGGAAGAGAAACGCTTGCTTTCATATGAAACATGCTACCACAATGTACAAATTGCTGGGTTCTGGGCAAAGACTACCACCTCTACTTTTGAACTTTCATTCTTTTCCTTAGACCCCAAAACTTTACTTTGAAACTGTAGCATTCTCTCTCCCCACCCCTTTTCTTTGTGGTTTAACAGATAAAGTCAGAAAAGGAGGAGGTTTCACCACTTTTGCTACCTACAAAAACATAACATTATTCTGTTTTTCTGACACTTGCTGATAGGATGAATACGACAACTGAACTCCAAGGATAGCATTTTTTTGTTCTGCTAGTAACAGAGTTACTTTCACTGTGGGCTTTGGTTTTATTGCATTGGGTTTTTGTTTGTTTGTTTGTTTGTTTCAGTTTGCAATTTGATAGCAGTTCTATGAATTTTTAGCTCCAAACTTTTCCAACAATATTTTTTCTATTATTTTTGCAAATAAAGTAATTTCTATTGAAATATACTAACTCAAATGAATGTCAAATATTATTCTTATATTACAATGATGTCTCAATAGCATTTACCAAGTAAGTATTCTTATAGAAATATCACATATAGTACACTGACTATTACATTTCAGATTAGAATAAAGCCAATTCAACTTTTGTAGAATCATAGACTTGTAGAAGCAACCAGGTTGGAAAGGATCTCTAATGATCTCTCTAGTCCAGTCTTTCCAATTTGCTCCAAGCAGGGCTACTTAAAAGTTAAATCACATAAATGATAAAGAGTTCCAAACACCAACTTGTCAAATAATTGCATGTTGTACACTGACATTCATTTAAGAACAGTTAAAAAGAATTGCTAATTGCATGTGCATGTGTGTTAGTATACATGTGCACTGAGGACTGCCATGATAAATCACTCCGTCCTGCAGCAACATGGTGGGACTGGCATTGTCAGTATCCTTCTGCTGTTCCTACCACAGAAGAGATAGGAAGAAGGTAAGAATAGTAAAAGCAACTAGCCACTATGCATTCTCACTTAAAAAAAACGTGAGAGGCAGATGTTCTCAGCCTTCTCAATTCTTGGAGAATTAATGAAGCATCTCTTTCTAAGGTGCAACACAGCATTTACATGATTATTTCATGATTGCTAGAATGACAGCTGTCATGATGTGATGTTACAACAAGTGGAAGCTTTGTTGCTGTGCAGTCAGTTGGCAACAAAATACCATCAAACAACTAATTAATCATATTTAAATTTCACCCCAAAAATATAAAAACAACTCTCGCCCATTAGATTAAACAACAAAGATTCATTTGTTCATTGCTGCAATAAAAAAATAAGTACCTTCCTTACCCAACCACAAAAGAAACTGAATATGCTTTTCTTTTGGTCCTGCTAGCATCACAGGATGAGACCTAGTTTTATATTTGCTTCCCAGTACTGTAATTGTTAGAGATGTCACTCAAGATGTATTTTATGTAGGAGCAACAGCACATGTTCCTGCCTGGCACAATTTGGATTATTCATGCCCATATTGCAGTGAATTTTGCAGGCTCTACAGAAACACATTGAAATTGGCAAGCTTTTCAAGGCTTGATCTTACATTTTTTGCTCTTTGCAAAAGAAGGGAAGGTACCCATACTGAGACATCATGAACAGTGACAGTTATGAATAATTGATGTAATGGTCCAAGATATTCCAGATAATCGGCAATAACGAGTTATCTCTTCTACTCTGATGTTACTGGAAGAAATTAGGACAACTCTTCCTCTATACAAACTGATGCAAAATGACTAGATGATCTCAGCTTAATTTAAACTTCTGCTTCTCAGACTGAGCTCACTACAGCAGGATGCAAATTTCCCTGTGATGTCAGTACTGAAATCTGCAAATGGCTTCTTTAGGGAAACAAATCTCAATAGAATACACATCTACAGATAGCCATGAAAACTGTGATTGATTATTACTCATGGGAGTCTTATTACTACTGTTGGTCATATTCAGAGAGTGCTGATAAATATTGGGTGCACAAACAATACAGCACACATGAGAACTTCTAAGATTTCTGTTCATGCTGCTTCACTCGTCTACACAGAAGACATGAGTCTTGCACGGCTGTCAAGCCTAGACTTTTCTATCACTTAGCATACAAGCACTGAGAGAGCGAGGAGGAATTACTCATAGATTTCATAAAAAGCAGAATCTATGTTTATGTAATTTTATATGGTTGAAAGATAAACACAGATGTTGCATTTGCAGATATCATATTTATAACACTATTTTTATCAATTACACTGTGCTTCAAAGATAGAAAAACATTGTCTAATTATTTGCCTTAATACCCTGTAGATCTGAAAAAAAAAAAATTCTTTTTAATTTAAAAAGGATTCTCCACAAATGTAAATTTTCATGCAAGCAAAAATTATCAGACCAGAGAAGAAGATTACATAAAAAGTCAACTTTCAGATGATTAAAAATAGTTTGGTTTTTAAGCCAAATATTTTGAAGACTTTCAATGAATACAAAATACTTTCAGGCTGTCATCTGTGCACAGAAATCTTGTTTTCCACTAGTTCTGTGTTTTGGATGTGTTCCAAAGCAAACCGGATAGACTCCTTTCTAACTGATGCAATGGAATGACCCTCAGCTTTTTCATCTATGGTAATCTGGTGTTTTAATATCATCTGGGGGACAGAGGAATCGTTTAGAACCCACCTCAGTTGCTGGTGAGAAAGCTTACCTCAGTGAAAGTAAGATTTGGTACAGTTTGTGTCTTCTTCAGAAAATTACTGTGCACAAGCACTTCCAGAACCATGGAGGACTCCAGTGATCATCTATTCCCAAGGCAGCTCAACCAGAATCTAAGCTAGGCAGCTGCTTGACCAGTTTGTTCCTAAAAGCCTTCAGAGATTCTACCATCTTCTTAGTTGCCCTATACGCTGAAAAATAAATGAAAGCCTTAGATGTTCACCACAGCATGAAGTGAATAATAAATTGACAATAAATTGGAAATATCTGTAAATGGAGATTTGGCTGATTAGCTCAGATACAGACATCTGTTGCTGATGTTAGCTTTTTTGGTCAAACAGAATCCATTCTAACGTTCCTACAGAAATGAAATAAAATACAAATCAAATTGCTCTGCTATGCCTAGCATGACCAGCACACAGTTAATCTGTTTTCTTCCAGCTCTAAAATAAAGGTTGTCAGGCTTATTTCCCTGATACTTAACTGATTCAAGGTTTGTCTCCTTCTTTCCTGGATTCCTCTATTTTTAGCTAATTCTTCTCCTTCATATGCTAAAATTCTTCTAGGCAGTGAAATAACTTGTATTTCATGCTAATATTTTGTCTTCTAAAGCACACTTGAAACCACAGTTCTAAGCAGTAACATTTTATTTGTCCTGGCTATGACAGAAGAATATCACACTTTTCAAGCACTGGTATTTATGCTTCTTGTGATCTATTTCATTTATTTTGTATCTAATTCGACTCTACAATAACTATGGACATTTTTTTTCCCCGCTGTTTTCCTTACTCCCCACTATGGTCATTCCTTTGGGAATTCTACATGAGTAGTTTGGCAATGTGCTAATAGAACTTACTCTGTGTGAATTCATTTTCATCTTTAGGAATATGAAATACTCCTAATACAAAATACTCCTAAAGATAAAGAAAGATACATTAATTTTCAGCTGGCTGAAACTGCGCTGCTGCAAGACATTATGGTATTATGTCAAGAGTGACAGGAATGTTCTGACTCATCTATGACATAAGTCATTAGCATTCATCACATGTAAGGTATATTCCAATAAAGATCTCTGTACTGCCTTGTCTACCTTTGCCCATACTACTACAGGAAATCAGATTCTGCAATGAGAAAATCCACTAATCTAGGTATATTATTTTTCACATGGATTTGCCTTGACAGATCTTAGAAAAAACAGAAGGAATCTCCCTGCTTAACATGCCAATAAAGAAGAAAAAGTGGGTTTGCCAGTGCTAGTGACACAAATCCAAATTTTGGAGAACTGTGCTTTCCCCACAGATTCTCTTTGATGCCTGTTTGCAGTTTTTCCTCTCTACTCAATTTCTATATTTTAATTTTTTTATTTCTGAAAATCAAGCTGAACACTTTTGGTAGAGGGAAGAGAATTTTCAAGATATTTTATCTCTAGTGCTGACGACCTTTACTACAGAAAGCCTGCTCAGAGGTCATATGTAAAAGCTCAAATCACCTAACCTCTACTAGTACTAAACAAAAGACCTGCTCATTTTTATATTGCGTTCCCCAATGCAGTCTGTGTCAGAAATGTTCCTCAAGCTATCCTGATGGATAGACACAAAAGTTGTTTTCCTTGGCAAGCATAAGAATTTGTCTTGTTGCCCAATAATCCCACACTCTACCTGTATTTTACCTGTTTTCATTTATCTCCATAGATTTACAAGCAGTCCTATTTATGTGTTGCCACAATGACTTTCTGTTGGCCAAAAAATAGCCTTTTCAAGAAACATGTATCCAAATCAGGCATATGTATGTGTCTTACTTCAACTACAAGCTTTATATAGAAAAGCTTTACACAGCCCTAGGACTTTCACAAAAGTAGCTGATTGAAAAAGGACACAGCTTTTGAATCTGTGCATCTTCCTCTCTGCCTGGTGAGATTTACACTATAGTACTGGTTCATAACATTGCCAGAGCAAACCTCACTGCACAGCCTTCACCTACCAAGATTAAACTTGGGAAATGGTGTCTGAAGACACTGGCATAATGATGAGGTTTGTGGGAAAGGAAGGTGAGGGAGCTGGAGACATCTTAGGAAAGGAATCACAGCAGACCTAGAATGACAGCCAGCAAGCAGTGTGACAAAGCAGGCTACTGCTACCACCTGTTTTCTCCTCTTGGGTTCCTTTCTCTCTGCAGTCAACAGAAAAAGAAGCAAGCCATGTGCCTGTGGTGAACTCAAAAGAAAAATTCAGGGAGGAATTGTGGCAAAGAAAACAGATTTCAAGATGCTCTGTTGCTGCAGAAAGGAAGCAGGCAGGAGGTCTATCTGACCCTGCTCTGGGGAGGGAGTGCAGCCATTAGCTCCAGCTCTGCATTTCACCTGTGAGACACATCTAGTTGCACCGGTCAGGATCCATTATTCCAAAGGTTTATAGTTCCCTTAAATACCCACTGTCAGGCCAGTGCCCAGGACTGGCATTCCAACCAGCTAGTCTGTCTAATCCTCTCCAAAATCCATGCTGTTTTTGCCCTCAGCAACAGCAAATGCAAGAGACAGTAGTCTGGACAGAAGAAATGGAACACTTTCTCAACTTTGCTTCTGCCTGCATTTTAAATGCAATTTAAATCACAAGAGAAACAGTAAGAGATGAGAGCCAGCATTTCCCTCAGCCTTCCACTTTACTATACAGTAATTAAATCACACTGATACTTTTGCTTGCATAAAAACACCAGTCTTTATTCCAAAAGGAGTGTTTAGTTTAAAAGTTACTCTGTGTGCTTGGATTGTCAGACCATGACATGAGAGCATTTTTTGTTTTCCAGGGACTGAACTCCGCAACCTCATGGCTGCAGCCTTGCCCTGCTATCACACCTTTGTGTAGTCAGATCTGCGTTCCTGCTCCAAGAGGTGCTGGGAGCTCTCATCTTCTCTCATCTGAGTTCTGAAGGGAAGCAAGTCCTAATAAATCAATGCAGAAAGGGTTAATGGGTGTCAGGAAGCATGCCAGTGCATCATAGAGGCTTGCAAGTCATTGTGGGGAAAAAAAATTGCCTCCAAAGTAAAAGGAAGAAGTTGTGGAAGAATATGCTTTACAGAAATTATAACTGATAAGAGATTTCAACTTCTTCCCAACACTCCAAATTTCTTGTTTCAGAACATTTTTCAGCAAAAATACCTCCAAAACCTGAAGATTCCAGAAACATGCATATTACCTCTACTGCACTTCATCAAAACATGTCAACACCATGTTGCAGTAGAGCTGTTCTTGCTTTTTTTGTTACCAGACCATAAGCTAACTTGCTGTCTAAGAACACCCGGCCACCAACTAAAGCCAGGCAGACTCTTCCTTTCCCCCCAGCCAAACTGTGCTTCTTTTTCCATTGTAAGGTTCTCTTAAGACTTCACCAGTCTTAGCATCCTATATGGTATTTAAGGAACTGATAGATACTTGTGTCCTGCCTCTACAATCGGAATCAATTTTATTCACACCTCTCTAACACATAAAGTGCCCTCCTAAAACTCGCACTAAACACAGCAGAGAAAGATAACTCTGCAGTGCAATAGAAAGTCTGACCCCATCTTTTTCTAACACTCCACCACAGCTGCACCCATTTGTACCACCACTGCAGGCACAAATACTTTACTTTTCAAGGCCTATACATCTCTCATCCTTATTTAGCTACTGTCAATTAGGACACACTTGTATCCACCATCCCATGGCACTGGTCTGGATGGCTCCTTAGCTTGCTTCTGGCACCCACCTTCCATTTCTGTGTGCCATGTACTTGTGCCTACTGCGCTTCTTCCTCTTTCACAGCAATATCTACAAGAACTGACTCACAGTAACATATGTACCAGTATTTATTACCTAAAGACAAATAGAGACCTGTCCAGACACAGTACACACATCTCAAAAGCATGATTCTTTTGCTGCAGCCTCGTAGTGTCATGTCACACCCTCGTGTTGGCAGAACCATCTCGGGTTGTGAGCTCCTTGGGGCAGGGAATATGTCACTTCACTCTGCACTGCACAGAGCTTAGCACGCTCCGACACCCTAAGAGACGGTACTTTATGGCGTCAAACGAATATCGCGGCTACTTCAGACAGCCGCCACCTTCACCCAGCGCACTGGGTTTAGCTGTGAGGCCGGGACTGACAGCACCGAGGGGAGACGCGGGACTCCAGACGGCCAAACCGAGGGGAGCGCAGGGCCGGGCTGGCAGCCCCGGGTGGCACCACACGAGCTGCTGGGGCTCTGCTGCCGCCTGGGTAGGGCCCGACCCGTCCTTGCCGCAGCGGGCAGCACAACCCCCCAGTCCCGCATCACGCGAGTCTCGTCCTGGGACCCACCGCACTGCTAAGTGGGGTAGGCGGCGACGGGCACCTCCCCTGATCTGTCAGCGGGCGGGGCTCGGGGACGGGGAAGGGGGCGGCCGCCGACAGGGTTGGAGCCCGCGCCGGAGGCGGGGCCGAGGCAGCGCCGGCGGCGGGCACCGCACCGCCTTAGCACTGGGTCGGGGAGCGCGGCCGGGGGAAGCGGAGCTTGGGCGCTCGGCGGAGAGCGGAGTCGAGGCAGCAGCGTGGAGGGAGGCGGCAGCGCCGCCGCTGAGGTAAAGCGGGTGCCGCTGCAGCCGCCTCGCGTGGAACTGCCCGGGGGGAGCGCGGCGCTGCTCGCGGGCGGAGGACAGAGCAGTGCAGGGCCGTGTGCGGCCGGGCGCCGGCGGGGGACTGGCCGAGCGGGAGCCGTCCCCGCAACTTTTTTCCCCGTCCGAAGCACCGGGTTGCCGCCGAGCCCCGCGGCGCCGCAGGCGCAGGGCAGGGCGGGCGGACGGACGGCGCCGTGTCCCGGCGGCGGCGGCTCTTCTCCCCCCGCGGCTCCGCGCTTCCTGGTTGAGCTCTGCCGGCGGTGCCGGGGCGCGGGGTGAGGCCGGGCCCTCCCGCGGCTCCGGGTGCCGGCAGGAAGCGGCCGGGAGGTCAAGCCGGTGGCGCCGAGCGCAGCGCCGGCCCGGCGTTCGGCGGCAGTCTCCGCGCCGGGGACAGGCGGCCCCTGCAGAGGGCCGTCCTGCGACGGGGCTGCCCCGCGGCTGCACGAACCGCGGCGGCGTTGCCCTCCTGCCCGGTGTTGCTGCTGTTGTGAACGGGTTCCCTGAAGCGGTCTTTACGCTGCCCGCTTTCTCGCGCAGCTTTGTAGCCCCTTTGGCGGCTTTGAGATGCTTCAGAGTGGGACATGCTTTGTAGGATCCTGTGTTAAGTTAATGCCTTAGTTGTCTGCATGTTGTTCAGCGGTAGGGTCTCCACGGGCTTTAAAGCTGTATTTAAAAGGCTGGAATTTGCTTACGGAGTTACGTGTGTATTTTTCCTAACACTTCACTGGCTGTCTCGGGCATCATTTTCTTGAAGAGAATGCTGCTCGCTGTGGCATTGCCGTTGTTACCTCCTTTTGGAGAGCGGCAGCATCGCTAGAGATAGCCGCGGTGTTACAGGTGTGTAGACACCTAGTGGGGAGAGCAGGCGGGCTCCAAGCGCGGCGGCAGCAGCTGCTACTCCAGTGCCTCCTCTAGCATGCTAGTACGTAGTCTTAATTTAAACCATGTAATAGCTTTGGAAGGAAAGTTTCTACTTTCCTGGAAGTGTTTGGAGTAGGTATTAGGGGACCAACAATGAAGAATGAGAGACGACAGTACAGCTAGGTATTGATCATTAAATGTGATAATTGAAAAGTAGAGAAAGTCCTTACTGCCTTACCAGCGGTGCACAGTCTGTGGCACGCACACCCCTCTGGCTGGACAGCAGTAGTGTGGATCCATGGAGCAGAAGCTGTTTTTCTTCTCTGTCCCCAAATGAATGCTAGTGTGGGAGGAAATGCTTGGGTACCAGCCAGGTGGGAGCCAAACATCATCTTAACAGGGAGAGAACCTTTTGCATCTTGTTCCTTTTCTACTTGAATTTACACAAACCTCTTGCAGCTTTCTGGTGAATGTTAAAGACTCTGTCTGTCAGCACGCATGACATAAATCATTTCATTGTGACCAGAATTCTGCCTGAAGTTGGGAATCTTTCACTGAGATCAAGCTCTTAGTAAATAGAAACCAAATGAACACTTGATTCTTTTACAATGCTTCCTCCTCCTTTTCGATTCCACCCGCCAACTGGAAATCCAGTAATACATCATCTCAAATATAACAATGTTTCTTGCCTAAAGTGTTTGGGTTTTTGTTTTTTTTTTGGTTTTTTTTTTTTGTGCTCTACTTAGGATGGTCTCCAAGCTATTTATTTTAAGAGTAATTAGCTTAAATCAGTTTGAGTCAAAATGTCTGAGGGCAAAGACCGTGTAAGCCCACTCGGAGTAAAGAGAATCTGTTTATACAGAGTCTTAGCAGAGCAGAAGAGAACAGGAAGAACTTTCCAACAGGGATTTTTGGAGACACTACAGCGTTATTGCTGGAGGAATGCTCCTTATCCATCCATGTACCATAGGGCTGTCTGCAAGGTTCTCAGAGACACCAAACTTCACAGGCGCTGATAATATAAAAGAGTGCATGAGCACTGGATCAGTCAGAGGTTGGGATGTGGGGACCCTGTACCTGGGGCAGTGCTGAGCAGTGTGTATGGACCAGAGCTGTGGCTCTGACTCTTTGGTTTGCTGGATTTGGGGAAGCTTTGCTGCCATCATTGCATGGAGTTGTTCTGCCATGCAAGTACGTCATGCCTTTTGTTCTCATAGTTTTTGAATTTTTAAAAATATGCTTTAAAAATGTCATAAGCTCTTTCTTCTGTTATTACAGCATTTCAAATTCTGCATCGTCAGACCAAATGCAAGACATACAAGTATTCATTTTAAATATCTGTCCGTAAAGTTGCTATGATACATTTGATAATAAAAGATCAGAGGAGTAAGTCAAGTCAGTTAAATTATGCAGTGTTTAGACGACGTATTTGGTTAGCAGCCAGAACGCCTGTAGGCAGTAGGAGTAAAATGAGTACTTGTAGCAGGGCACTTGTTGAACCCTTCTTAAAAAGAAAATATTTCAGAATATTTAGCATAGTAGAATAAGTAACTTTCCAGCAGGTCTTGCTGTGCGTTGTTGGTTTTGATTGGAAACATTTGCATTAGTTCCAGCATTTAAATCTGAGGGGAGAAAGTGTTTTTTGTTTCTTTGCTTTACGGGAGGAATTTGTGCTTTTGAAAAGATTTCTGTACAATTTAATTGATACTTGTGCTGTTGATTTTTGTTCTTCCTCCTTCCACTCTTTTTTCCTTTTTTTTTTTTTTCTTCCTAATTCATGCCTATTCACTTTCTCCTAGTAGGAAAAGCTAAAATTAAATATCAGTGAAGCTCTCCTCATGTTAATTTCAGAGTCTGTGATGTGTGGTGGTATGTGCTAAGGCACATAGTTTGGGTTTTCAGAAGTGGCTACAGAAATTTCTCATTAAAATTTTGGTGGGAACTGGAGGCCTGATTCATGTGACTAGATATGCAGAATTTTAAAACAAGTACTTGTGTGTAGGCTTTTTTAAAATGAGAAGTCTAATTGAGACTCATGTAATTCTTCCCTATAGCAAAACTGGTTGCAGTGGATGATAAGGAAGTTCTTCAAGAACTTGCAATAGTTTCTTATGTGTTCTCTTACAAGAGATGTTGTGCAATAAGCTGCATGGAATTATATTTAGACTCAACAGACTTAAGAGAAGCCACATACAAGCTAGGGATCGGACCATACACTGAAAAAGGAAGCCCGTGTGCATTCTTATAAACACTTCTTAGCTTTTTCAGACAGTGTTCCTAGAACCTGCTGACTGAGACTTTAGAGAAAATGGTGTGGAAAAGAGAGGTCAGAGGTTCCCTTTTCCATTCCTGTCTGTTGTTGTCCACGTGCAATGTGAAGAGAAGTGCTACACAAAGAACTCCAGCTTTCTGTAGCATTAAGCATACAGTATGCAGTTAATATTTTACCTACTGGTATTGCATAGTTCCCTCAGGTCCTCTATTCAGCTGTAGTTCAGGAGTTTCGATGCACTTTTGAATAGTTAGCACTTTCTGGTTCCCAGTGTAGCATTTCAAATTATGTGTGGGCTTGACTTTTCAAGGAGAGGAAAATGAGTGGTCAAAATGATGTTTAGAGAACTTTGACTGTGTGCTTTTTCTGTGTGCCTTTAAGGTACTGTTTCCTAAATTTAATTTTTTAGTCATATTTTTCCTCTAAGTCAGGCAACCTTGAGTCAAACAGGCCTGTAGTCTCTTGCCTGTAGTGTAATTTAAGCGTACACCCTGGTACCTTTTTCCTCTAGTGCTGCTTAGGTGGTCCGGGCGTGTCTGTTTCAGTTGCTGGTTATTTTTCCAATATTATACTATAAACACATTAAAGAACATCTGGATGATGGGGGAGTGGTAAAGCCCGTCTTTTGTAAGAAAGTATAAGTATTGTATCCATCAAGTAAAATAATTTCAGATGTATTGTTGCTCCTGTATATTAGAGAAAAGTACTTCCCTCCAAGAGCTTTTGGGGATATAGGTTTTGGGTTGTGAGGTGATGCTTGCTTTCTGCATAAACAGCAAGAGATTGAAAAGCCCAGCGCTGAGTTCTGAGTGCATCAGCACTAATTACAGTGAGCTCCACCTCTGTCCTGACCTTTTGGCATGGGGTTGTGGCGTTGTGTCTTCAGGGAGATAACTAGTAAAATCTTGCCGAGTTAGATGCTGCATTGACAGGATGCCTTATGGGCTTAGACCTCTCTCTGTCAGAGCCATCAGCCACAGAGAAGAAAGACAGTACATAGCAGCTTGTTTAATACTGTAGAAATAGAGATTTGGTTCGATACATTGGACGTATCTTTTACAAAAGCACAGATTCCTGTATGTGTGTATTTATGTATGTATTTGAGGTTGCCTTCTTTTGTGGGATACACTATCTCTGCCGGGGTTACAGAAAGCTTAAATCATAACCAGAATCCCAAGTTCACAAATGACTGTATCATTTTTCTCTTTTCTTTCCAGGAAGAGCATGCGTGCAGTGTTCAGTGACAGAATATTTAAGGTACGTGCACGTCTATGGCAAGTTCATCAGATGATGTGACTGGCTATGAGCATCAGCTGAAGTTGAGCATGGAGATTGGGAAGTTACAGCAAGCTGAGAAAAGGAACTATTTGGAAGAGTTCTGCTAGACATAGAAGAAGTGGAACACATTCTTCCGCAACAGTCACTGACTCAGAATAAATACACGAATTAAAAATCATCAGCAGTGAAATGATAGACCCTGGTGCTTTTTGATTCTCTGGTGGATTTTATTACTTAGGCATTGCTATTGACATTTTAATTATCCCATTTAGAACATCTTGAATCTGTCTGTAAATTAGAATATAACTGGACAATTGCATTTTGATTCTGTTTAATAACACTTTGAATGTTAAATAATTTGCCAAGATGAGTGCTGAAGGATATCAGTACAGAGCTTTGTATGACTACAAAAAAGAGCGAGAGGAAGACATTGACTTACACTTCGGAGATATATTAACTGTGAATAAAGGTACCTTACTAGCCCTTGGATTCAGTGAAGGGGAAGAAGCAAAGCCTGAGGAAATCGGTTGGTTAAACGGCTTTAATGAAACCACAGGGGAGAGGGGGGATTTTCCAGGAACTTATGTAGAATACATTGGAAGAAAAAAAATATCCCCCCCAACCCCGAAGCCTCGTCCTCCTCGACCCCTTCCTGTAGCACCAAGTCCTGCAAAAGCTGAAGCAGAGAGTGAGCAACAAGGTTAGTACTGACTTCAGAGGGTGTGTGTGTGTGTGTGTGTGTGTGTGTGTGTGTGTGTGTGTGTGTGTGTTTGTGTGTACATGCCTGTGTCATATTTTTCAGATATTCTTGCTTCATTGCTTATATGACTATGTGTTTGCATGTCTAACACATATTGGTCAGTTTTTTTTAGTGCCTACATCCAATCAGACAATTAAGAATTATGTGTGCTTAAAATAGTTAGCTGGTAAAATCTGTGGTCTCATGTGCTTTGTCTCAGTTACTTGTCACTGCGGTGCCTTACCGTAAAGTACATCTTTTGGGTTTAAAGATATACTTAAAATTCACAACCACAAAGGCTAAAACAGAGAACGAATGAGCAGGATAGCATTTATTTAAGATTTCGAAGATGCTGATTGAAGTGGTTCCTTCAGTTGTTCATCAAACTCACTATTAAAAATTTTCTTGGTCAATCTGATGGTACAAACTGCATATAAACATCAAATTCATATCATATTATCTGCTGTTAGCAAGAGACTTATGAACTTTGTCACAGAGGTTTTCATCTGGCACTAAAGTAAGAGCAGGTGTTTAAAAATGAACTGTAGAGTGATGAAGAGAAATTTGGATTTAATTTCTATTTCAGGGTAGGGCATGCAGTAGAAAAAATAACCCTTATATAAACAAGGGAAATAACTTCCTTTGTATAAACATAATTTGCTTTCTGACCTACATTTGCTAAGTATATTGGGCAGAGCTCAGGCAGGATTTGATTGGAATTCTTTTGCTAGTAGAAGAAAGTCTTAAGAATTGCAAAAGCGGTAGATTTAAAAACAAAATGAGAAAGCCTTCATCAGTCTACTTACATTCAGATATTAGAACTTTACACAGAAACAAGCCACATCTATCTGAATATGAGTTGTACATTGGTCTCTCACTTCCCAGAACTCTAGAACGTTTTGTATTGCTTCAGCATCTAATACTTTAAATTCTCAGAGTTTGTAACCTTTGGGAATAAAAGTTGAAGTATGTGATCCTGACTTTCACACTGTCCTGAATAGTATTGTTGCATTCTACCTTCTTCAAAAAACAATTGCAACATTTTGCAAAGCTCTGTTGTCAGTTTATCAGCTTCCATCCCAATTTACTTACTGTGGTGTTATATTCAGCTGTACTGATAATCAGCAAAGATAAAAGTAGCATTTTTAAAAATTGTGTGTGGCAACCAAGCGGAAGCCTGGAAGAGCATTTTAGGTTGGTGAGGGATTAATAATGAGTAGACCAGAATTGTTTTGCATAGCAGTAGCCTTAAGTACTGAAGAAATGCTACTTAGTGTATAGTATCTACATATACATCATCATTAGAGCAGAGGGAGGGGTCAGCTGGGTGTGTGGCTACATCTTAGGTCGCACCTCCCTGAGCACACAGCCTCTAGTCACACAAGTCTCATGGTTTCTCATTCAGTTACTTCTGAATGTGAGGTCCTTGCACTGGAATGATTTTTTTTTTCTTCTTTGATAATTCCTTTCTTTAGATGCTACTATAGATTCTTTCTCTAGATGCTAAGATATTTCTTTTCTGTCTTAAGCCACTGGGATAGATGCTGAGATAGTTGTCTTCATCACATATAGCTGCAGAATAACCACTGCTTTATGTGTAGACACCTTGGTGTTAACAGGTTATTCTGAGAGGCAGAGAGCGGATGGAAAATCTGATTGTTCACATGTGCGCTGCGGTGAAGTAACCATCACCCAAGGCTCTGATGCACTTAATGCTTTAAACATCATTAGTGCTTTTAACTGGCTTGATCTCTGTGCTCATGCTTCCTTGATGCTCGTGTGCCACAGCTCTGTGTTGAGAAGTCTTGGTGTTAATCTTGCAGTTTCTGAGCTCCTGAGGATTGTGTTTGTAACAGGCTGAGTTCGAGGCTCTGGCTGCTGAAGTCTGAAATCCTGGTGCAGGTTTGGGGGAGGCTGTGCTGAAACGCTCTTCTGATTCCTTGGGTTTAGATCATGCCCCCAGCCTTAGAGACAAGGTCTCTCCTAATGTGAAGTTTATTCCTTCAGAACAGATTAGTGTTTTCATGCAATATGTTTATTTTTTAATAACTCTACAGAGTTTTGAAACAAGAAAGTGTTCTAATTTACCTGAAATTTTTAACCTTAAAGTCCGTCTGGAGACATCATTGTGTTATGCACTGATGTTTTTAAGGATGAGCTTACAATCTAAACACATATTTTTCTGATTTAAAAAAAAAAAAAGTTCCTATACTCTTTTTATGTTCAGCACCAGGAATTAGAGAGAAACACTGAAATTTGAACTCCAAATGGCTGAAGAGATGGAGTAGATTGTTTCTAAGATTGTGAATACTGCAAAGAAATTGGGAAAACTTAATTTTACCTGTGTCCTTTCACGGTTCTTTTTGCAGGAAAGAACCAAGGCAGAGAGTGTTCCAAATACTATAAACAAGTGTGGCAAGTACAATGAAAGAATACTATAAAAAACTCAAAGAAGGTGGAGTCTTTAAGTAAGAATGGTAATAATAATAAAAAAAAGATACCTACAATAGCAGAAGTGCAGGAGGAAATACAGTTCAGTTAAAGATAAGAATAATACAGAAATGCGCATCTGACTTTCAAAGAGCTTTGCTGTTTCTGCATTTGAAACTTGGTGCAGGGATCAGCACAGTTAATATTGTCTGGCAGTCAGTGTCATGGGCAGTGCGCCAGAAGATTCTTCCCGGGATGTTACTTGCCTCTACACCCCAAAAGTGTATTTCAAGTGAATTAATGAGTAGTATGAAACTTGCTTGACCAAATACAGTCAAATTTACATTTACAGCATGTAATGATTTGAAACTGCTGTGTATGAAAATGACAAATTAATGGGAAACTGGAAACAGACTCCTTAAATATATCTCAGTTATTTGTAATCCTTATACCTTTTTCCTTCTGTGAGAAGACGATACTGTACATACCATGTGTGCATATTTTGAATAAGAACATTAGGAAATGAATTGGGATTTTAAAGATTTTGTATACAATTCTGTGAGCTTTTTTAAATTTTACCATGTGCATAGATTTTTTTTTTAATTATTTTCTAATCATTTCAATCTCCAGGACTTCAGTTATTCTGAATGTTTCTTCCCAGCCTTGTTAATTGTGGTTACTTGCTCATCAGTATGCAGATTCTTTAGTGTTAGATCAAACTTGCAGTACTTATCACCGCACAGCCAGGTGCTGCAGATACTGGGATACAAATAACAGTAGGTATCTAAACATCAGTGGGGCTGGCAGAGCTGTCCATCAGGCTAGTGTCCTGTGTAGTCATAGTCCTACTTACAAATTGGAAGGTCTTTTAAACATTGAAAGCTAATTTGAAAACAAATAAAACTGCTAGTCAAGTTATGTTAAAGCATTTCCTTATTACAGCACCTAGGTCAAATCTTTGTCTATGCTTCTATTTTATCAGTAACACATTTAAATTGCTAGAACCACTGATCGAGACCATAGCAGAGAACATTTGAATGATATTCAAGAGCTGTTGCGTTTTGTCCATTTTTCTTCTACGTTTCTGAGTGAAGAATTAGAGATCATCTGAGTTTGTTTTGGTTTTCCTTGCTGTTTTGTGTGATGATTGCATCTGAAAATACATGAAAAAGCAGGGGTTTCGGTTTCAGACGTTGATCAGGGCAGAGCTATCGAGAGGCGGACTTAACCCACAGTTGGTGCGAGGCCATTGGCGCCTGGCTTGCCGTTTCTTCCCAGGCTGCTGCCTGCACAGACAGACACCCAGCATAGGATCATCTCTGCATCTCCTCCAGACCCCCGGAGTTTATGTAAAGCAGAACTCAGACTTGATGTGGAAAAACTCTTCATCTCTTTTTTTTCTTTCTTCTTTTTCCCCACATTGCAGCTGCGTAGTTCTGATTCTTGTTTCCTCTGAGTTCAGCTAAGCCTTCTGAACTTTGATTAAGCTGATCTGGTACAACTGTGTACTTTGGTTCATACAGTGGTGCTTCTCTACCAGGTGGATTTTAATTATTGGATTTTATATATATATATATATATATATATATATATATATATATATAAATATAATGATTTAATTAGTGGATTTTAACCAGACTTCAGTGTATAAAGCTTTCATTGACAAATATTTTTCTTCACTTGAAATGCTAAATTCCCACTTGCAAGTGAAGGTCATTTTTGCAGACCAGAAATTTATGAGTAATTTGTATGTTCAGATGTTTTGGAGCTTTCTGCTACTTCCTGTGTAACTTAAGATGATTGTTTATGTTGACAATACAATTTCAGCTGTTTTAGAGCCTAAAAATAATCAGAAGTTCTTCCTTCTTATGATGAAAAATAAACTTTAAAAAAAGAAAATGACAAAACCACCAAAAAACAGCAGGTTTCCTTACCTTTCTCCTTGAACAGATACGGATCAGCAACTTAGACAAAGATAATGACAGAACATTTGGAAACTCTTTTCTATCAGAGACCAGGTTGTGCAATGTCTGACAAGGATCCAAACTGACAGAGAGGAGAAAACCATTTGTGCATGCTTGAAGTGAATGCGCTGTAGAATTTGTTTCTATATTTAATTTTCCTATAAAATCAGTATAGAGATGGAGTTTATGAAAAATTATTTAATTTGTTAAGTAGGGGATATAATAACAAGTGGAATGTAGCAAGCTGGGAGACTTAGCTGGGAATGGAAGAGTCATCATCTCTCCTGATTCAAGCAAATGGAAAAGGAAATCAGGGGGTGAAGTGATGAGTCGCTATCTCATTTGGTGAATATATTTGCCACTCAATGCAGAGCCTTGGCTTGTTCTAAAAGCCCAGTTCGAGAGCAAGTCTTCATTTGGATAGTGTCATCAGAACGCCCTGCAGTCACTAACTCTCAAGGCTGGTTGATTTTTGCTTGCAGTGAGAAAAGGGGCAAATTAATGCCAGAAATCCTCACTATCTACTTCATTGTAATGTTTCTCAGTGTATGAGGCAAATTTATAACTGCCAAATTACCACATTTCTGAAAACAAAACTCTCACCACTTGCTTTTACCACTAATGGAAAAAAAAAAAAAAAAAAAAAAAAAAGATTTTGCAAGCTGTATTGAAGTGAGAAAGAGCTCTTTTTTGTTTTGCAGTGGTAAGTAGCAATTAAAATACTTTTTTTGTGAACGCTATGCAGAGCACAGGGTGATGCATACAAATGCTAGTTTGTGCTGCACTTTTGAGACCTGGGCAAGTTCTTGGCTGATGCTTGTCCCCATCTGCTGGTGGAGGAGAAGGGAAGCAAGAGGAAGGAAGGAGCTTTACAGCCTTTGTCTTCCATACCGAAAATTGTGATGGAATACCATGTGAGAGAGAGTTTTTAGGAAAAATGTTTTATTTTACTTTGACAGTTGTTATTTCTGAAGAAAAACATACCACTTGGATAGCAGAGAAGCTCCTGCTGGTCCTTGAGGATGATCAGATCTGGAACTGCTTTGTGTGGCTGATGCATCTTTTTTTTTTCCTTCAGTTGTATCAATTAGTCTCAAAAAAAAACCCCAAACCCACCTTTCTCCACACACTTTAAGAAACTTGAAGCAATACACTGTATAATTTTGTTGCTATAAGAAATGTTTGTCTGTTTTACATTACGCTCATTTTGATGCACTTTTCTATAGTTACAACAGAAGCATCATGTTGAGTGATTTCGTTTGCGCTTCTTTAGCCTTCTGTAATACAGACGAAGTATTTTAATATATCTTACTGACATGAATGATCCTGGGGCAAGATGCAGAACAAAGCAAAGGTAAAATAGCCTGCTCCTCTCAACTGGATTTATCTTGATCTTTCTTTTCACTGTGATCCAGGAACATCTGAAAAAAAGTAACTGGCTAGCAAATAGTTCTTACTTAAATTTGCATATGATAACATCAGTTTGTGAGTTTCAGTAACACATGGTGCTTTGTATTTGCCAAGAATGGATCACTCTGCACCCTGAGCAAACAGCCATGCCCACTTAAATAGTTGTGTGATGCCATATAAACATACAGATTTTCTTGTGTGAAAGAACACAGGTGTTGTAACTACAGCTGGCTGTGTTCTCTTTCACATCTGTGTCTTGCTGCAAAGCTGCTTTCCATGATGAACATCCATGAAATCAATCTGAAGGCTTCAATACAAAGAACTGCTTTATTTTAATAGCTAAGAATGATGAGGGGAATTACAGGATTTTAAAAAAGAATTCAACTGGAAAAGGATGTTAAGTCCTGAGAACAATTTGGTGAGACTCTAGATACTTATGAGAATTTAAAGAGAGAATATTTGGCTGTATAAAAAAAAATGACCAAGGATAAAGCTTAACTTCTACTCAAGCTTTCAGCAAAATACACTTCTAAAATCAATTCTAGGTTGTCTTTTCATCCATGAAAGTACTGATTTTTTTTTTTTCCATGTTATATATGCATTTATTATTTATACTTTGTTGTAGAAATTCTCACATTCCTGACCATCACTTGGAGTGCTGACAAGGGTAAATTTTTATGCTTACATATCTCCTTTTTCTTGTTGTATTTTAATGCTGTCTGAAATGGTCTAGAAACAATATTCTTTATATTCTATTTTATAAAGAGTTTGCGTGGTTTACCTATAAGACAGCGTCTGATAATAGTAAGTAGGTTCACACCTTTTTAGGTAATAAAGATGTACAATCAAAGTCCTCAGGACAGTTTTCAAAACACACTACAGCTCTAAGCCAGGGAAAGATGTGATTGCGTATGGTTTGTACTCTTAAGTATCCTTTAGGACTATCTTGTATGTCAAAACTACTGTGTAAAATGTAGCATGAATGATGAAAAAGGTCTTTAACAGTTCAGCTAGCTGTCAGGCAGTGTGCTTTTATGATTCTCTGCATTCATTCATACGTGCTTGGCATTATTTGCAGTAGGCAGACCTGGAGGCCAACTGCTAGTTCTATGCTCTGTGATCCAGCTCAGAACCCTTTCTGGTTCACCCATTTTCCACTAGTTCTTCAGCAGCTATTACATGTTTCAGTAAATAAGCAAGGCCTAACCTAGGTTGATTTTTCTGCAATTTTTATTGTGTATATGATGTGACATTGCACTGGAAGACCAGATGTAAAATTAACTTTTGTTACCTTTTGAGACTTCCGTCTTTAAAACAAAAAACAAAAAACAAAAAAAAACCACACACACCCAAAAATACAAAGATGTTGCTCAGTTTCACTAATTTCAATTTAGAACATCATGTTGGTAGTTCAGGAGTTTCTTCCTTGCTCTCTTGGAATTGCCTGATGCAGCATGTCCCAGCATTACTGTGCCATGGCTGGACTGGGAAGGGAAGAGAGCGGTACAAGGTGAGCTCTGTGGTGCAAGGAGGGAATACACCTTCCCAGAGTCTTGACTACTTGAGTTTTCTAAGTCTTGTTAACAACTATAAGTGCAAAATTTATTTTAGGGAGTAGGAGAGAAAAGTTTAGCATCTTCACTGATTGCATCCTAGTTCTGTTCATCCCATCTGATGATGAGCTGATGAGCATGGAGGATTAATCTTGGTGTAGGGCTTCTAAATGTTATTGAACACTGCAGATCTGCGTTTCAAAGCACACCATGCTTGCTTCTCAAGCAGTCTGTGTCAAAGGTGGGGCTTTTAGTTTGTGTGGTTACCTTTTAATTTCCAAGCCCTCATCCTAAGCTGCTTCTTGCTCAAGGTAGACCAAAGCACTTAAGTTATAAAATTAATGAAAGAAACCACTAACTATGCACAGTGGTAGATAAGATTTCACAGCTGTGGGGCTTCATTATCTCTCTATGCAGAACCATTCCAGAAATATGCACTGAAAGGCAAAGATTTGCACTAATTTTCCTACTTTGACATGGTTTTTAGCACTTTGAAGACACATTCCAGTCCTCTGTTGCTGACTTTTTTTATTTTTATTTTTTAATTTTTTAATAATCTGTGCTTGAATGGAGAAGTGAAAAAGTCTGTTGCGTTTATGAACACAGCAGTGAATTGTTTCCTGGCTGCTACACAGCTGTTTGGTGCAGGTGAGGGCTGGCAGAGGCAATTGCAAAGCCTGCTGTGGTTTCCTGCTTCTCTCCCAATTGACTGGTGTGCAGTTGAGGGCTGTCTAACCTGCCTTAGTCTTAGAGCTGAAAGACACCGGGGCGGGATGCAGTAAGGTGTATTCTGTGCACTGTTCTGTTGCCTCTGTCAAGCACAGGTCCCAGAACGGCATATGTGGGTGATGCATGGGTCTTCAGTGATGACTTAGTGACATTTGGGAGCTCCTCTGCAGTACAAATTCTTGGCTGACCAGACTTGATTACTTTGTGACTTTAGTAGTAGAACAGTCGTTTATTCTGTGTCTTGTATTCATTGCATTGTTTGCAATATATTCTTTCTCTTGAGAGAAATGTCAGAAAATGTTATCCCTTGACATTCTGAAATGACTTATTTTGAGTGTGTTGGAGTTGAATCCATACAGATGTTCAAGTACAGTAGAGAATATATTTTTGCCAGTCCAAATCTATTCAGTTGTTCTGAAGCCATAATAATGTAGTTGCTCAATAGCCTACATAAGCAATTTTCTTACAGAGGGCAAGTTCCACTGTAAGCTACTTCTGAGACCAAAAGTTTGTTTTTTTTTTTACTGGATCTCACATCTGGCTTCTTCCGTAGAGAAAGTGTTAAGGAACTCATACTCAAAACAGTAAGTAGCAAAATCTTCATATCAAATATCTGCAGATAAAGGACTTTTGTTTACTTAGTTAGGAGTCTGCAAGAGCACAGCAGGATGAATGTTTGAATTCTCCTTGCTCTGCTGAATTTATAATTTATTACTGTTTGTTGAAAGATCAGTGTGCATTCCCCACTTTCAACTGCTTTTTCTAACTTCCTCTTGAGTTCAAACTTAGTGTGGACAACTCCAAGACCCTTTTGTTAGCCTATGTAAGCTGCAACCTTATCTCTAAAACAGGAGACTTTTACAATCCAGTACTATCGAAACATTTTTTTTGTTACAGTAAATCACCTGGAGTGACTAGCATGAAGTCCTTCTGGCTTTTGGTAGAATTCTGACCGTCTGCTAGAGGAACATTTGGCACTCATCTGTTGCATATAATGCTAATAATTGCTTCAAACTGCGCTGGTCTCTGTGCTAGTGAAATATCTTTTATATCCCCGATGTTAAAACTTGCACTGACAAGGATACTGGTCTGGGGGTTCATTTTCAGTGATTTAAGATTCAGGACTATTGAGTTCAGCAGTTTAGCAAAAAAGGGGAAGACAGTTACCAACTGTTGTTTTTTTTCTCCAGATGTTTCCTCTAAGACAAATATCTAGGGTTTTATTATGACACAGAAAAAAAACATGCCAGTAAGATGAGAATGGTTTGGGTTGTTTTTTTTTTTTTTTGTTCATTGTTAGATCTAACAGCTAGTCAATCAAAAACTGTGGTAGATCGTCTGGTAGTTCAGATGGGACATGCCTGTGCTTGTTAATGTGAGCTGCTCTCTTCTAAGCAGAGTTTTAAAGAGTTTTATTCTTGCATCTTTGGATGCAAAGTAAAAAAAATAAGATTATTTTAAAGTAATCTTCTTGTAAAGTACTCTTGTAAATATTATACATAGGATTTTTGTTTACTTAAAAGACTTGTTCATACAAGAAGCAGCAGGCTTTTCTTCTGTTTTCCCTAAAATTGGTGGCAAAACACATTCTGACTTGAGAAGGTCAGGATCAGACCTATAGTCAGGATTTAGCAGCAGTGGGACAAATCCCACAGCTGTTATTCTCATTTCTCTCAGGCAAAATTCCCATTGCCCTCAGGGTCGGGAGTAGAAAGGCTATAATTACTCCCAGCTCTGTTCTGAAAAGATTCTCCCTTTTGAGTATACCAAATTGCATTTAATATAAATGTGTGTAAAATGCCACACGTTAAAGGCTGATGTAAAGTAGCACAATCTCTGTTTCTTTTCATGGATGTTGAAGACATGGAAATGAAATACTGTTAGGATCATCTTGTGTGAGCGCAATCACAGGGCATGGAATTTCACTCCATGATTCCTGGGTTAAGCTTATAACATCTAGATTATTTTAGGCATGTTTCTAATTTGTCCAAACTTCTCTCTTTAGTATGTACTTAATGGAGGAGACTTAAGTTTTACCTACTTACATGTCTGTTATAAAATAAGACTTGCAAATTTTGTAGCAGAAATGTCTTAATTGGGGGTGGAGGGACAGACATTTTGTAGTATTTGGTTAGGACAGTACTGAGATTATTTTCACCAGGTTATTTTCTGCCATTAAATTCAGTCATCATCCCTAGTGCAAATGAAAGATTAATTCCATGCTGCTTGGCAAAGATGATTTTTTTTCCAGAACTGCCAGTTTGGCTATCTAGTGCGATGATAATTAGCGTCTTATAAGTGAGAAAATGATATGGTGACAATTTTAATTTGATATTCTGTTATTGTAACAAATTACTACACTTAAGATAAATATAGAGTTTTATAACCCTAATATATGGGCATACATACACACTTTATTAGCCAATCATTAAGATTACAAAGCTATGCATTTAGAACTTATGTTTGTAGATGTAATTACACCTTCTCACAGTGTACAAAGTCAGATTCAGTTGACCTGTTTTCCCTCATGTTTGCTCATTTTAGAGGTCTTTGTTGCTTAGTTTGACGGCTTAGACCACCTTCACAGCATTTAGATTCACCTTTGGAAGCAGAGTTCCTCATTACCTCTTGTGCTTGGTAGTGGTTTTGCTGATGGTACCTTCAAAGAGCCTCACAATTATTGTCATCGTCAAGACACTGTTGTGACCTTCGTGATTCCTGTGAGGAACAAATTGGCCCAAAAATACAATGACAAAGCAATTAAAATTTTAAGATAGCTTAAGGTTGGTCTCTTTGTAATAGGGAGATCATGTGGAAAACAATTACAGAAAGCTGAATCTGAAGACAGAACTCAAAATTTCAGTTAAATGTTCACAGAGGTAACTAAAACCAAGAACCAGAATTGCTTTAGATTTGATGGTTTGAGTCTTTGTCACAAGCAGTGCATACCATCTGCTTTTTCTACCACTGGCTTCAGCTGCTGAGTATTGGAAGTCCAAGACGATTCTGTTTAGAGTAGGCACATCTTACTGTCATACCTCTGCCTGCATCATACAGCTTCACCAGCTGGAATCCAGCTATGAACATCAAAAGCAAAAAAAAAATATTAGAATGTGAGTGCATGCATTGAACAGATGTGATATTTAATCTTTTTCCCCAATACTGAGAATTTATAGTTTCAGATTCTCCTTTGTTGTTAGTGTGTTATAATAGAAATATACATATTAGAGGGATGCGTACTTTAAGTATTTTTTTTCTTTATAATTTTATGATGCATCTCTAATAGTTTCTTTCATTGTGTTGTAGTTGTGATTTTCTGAAGGACCACAGGGAGTTTTCTAAATTATGGAAAATTATGATCGGAAATTACAGTACTTGAAACTTGATGGTAGTTGTCTGATACCAATTAGTAACTTGTTTACTTAAAAGATGCTTTTGCTACCATCTTTATTCTGCCATGCCATAAACTGTATTTTTATTTCACTCAGAGGTGTGGCAGTGCAATTTCATCCCAGTGTGACAGACAAGAGATTTTTTTTTTTTTTTTTCTGGATTATTCTATTGCAAGATTTCTGTCTAGGAATATAATAGCTTAAAAGTTTGAATTTAAGAAAGTGTCAATATGGATGATAGATCAGTACTGGGGGAGATAGGAAAAAGGCTCTTGACACTGGAACAATAATTCAGTAACTTACCAGGCACACAAGGAACATGGGAAGGCTGTTCTGCTATGGAAGAATCTGTGCTGTCTTGCACCAGACCTCTCTGCCAAATTTGAAAAATTGAAAAATGTACTCCATACATTTCCATATGAAGTTGCCTGTTCACCTTTTGTATTCTTTTTTTTTTTTTTTTTTAATTTCCACATGTCTTCTATATAGTAATATGTAAACTGTGGGACCATTACTGTCTTAAGTACAAACAACTCACAGGACTCTGATGAACCGTGGCATTTGATCTTTGAAAACCGAGGGTATATGAATGCATGCTCCTATGAAAACCTCAAATTGCAAAAATCATTTGTAGTGGGCTGTAAAAGCAGTTGACAGATTACGTGCAAGTATATACATGTGTGTTTCATTATTTGATTGCCTTAGGAGACTGGTGTTTTAGTTGGCAGATCTACTTATTAAAAGCAAAGCTCGTCAGTTGGCAGGATTACAGAATGCCAGAAGGAAAGGGAGAACAAATGCTGAGAGTAAGAGAATAAGTAATGCACATAAAGCATTGAGAAGCTGTAAAGACAGGATAAAGTGGGCTTCGATGTGGTTCTGATTTGTTCTTTTGGGCTCAAGTTGATAGCTGGTATGAAGTAAAAGCATGAAGTTATCTAATTTGAAGACAAATTCAGTTTTTTGGAAAATCTAGAGTTTTCTGTCACTGTAAGTACAATTTGGTCACCTGTTTGTGGCCTGTCAGAAATCTTTCATCCTTGCTTCTTTTTTTGGCTGTCTCAAATGAAAACGAGGGCAGCTTCCTCTGAAACTTTACAGAGTGCTGTCAGATGATGGTGTAAGTGGACACTTTAAAGCTTCGAAACTTTGCTCTTAGTGTTGATTAGTTTGATTCAGAACTGCAGTATTGATTCCCAGTATATGTTAAGCTTCTGCATGTAATTTGATGATACGTAATTTGTAGCTGTTCTGCAAGGAAAGAAGCAACAACAGCAACAACAAAAAAGCCACCACAGCCTTTTTACATAGCAGTTTAGAATATTCCAGGGTTTTGGAGACCAAACAAGCAAATTACGTGCATCTCCAGAGGAGTCTGGACCTGTGGCTTACCACTTGCTCCTTCCAGTCACATCCCTTCACATACTCCTGCAGCACAATCAGAATATTCACTTAGTGCTTCGCATTTTTTGTTCTTGACTGGATGCTGTTAGAATAACCAGTAGCTTTGCTTTGTCTCTTAAGACTTCTCAGTTTGAGAGCGATGTTTGAAACGTGGGAAGCTGACTGGTGGAAAATTGACTTGACTGGTGGAGCGAAACACAACAAAAAGAGAAGCAGAAGGGCTGTCTCCCCTGAGAAAGTAAGAAAAAAACAAAGTGTTTCCCTTTAAACTGGATCTAGGTTTTGATGATTGCTCAAATTGTTCTATCTAAAAGAGGCAATTAGTGGCACATTTATGGCAGGTTTACTGTGAAATATTACAGTGCTTTGTGAGGCTGCTATGTAGGGGTTCTGCAGGAATTACATACGTGCAGGGAGTAGTGTTCAGGTGAGAAAAACCAGTTGTCAATTGTATTTACTGTTTCTGAAGAGTTTTGCATTGTCTCAGTAAAGTTTAGTGAAAGTGGCTGAGCTAATTAGGACACGAGTCTTCACTGATGTAAGCACTAGTTTAGAAGGGTAAAGCTAGAAGGAGGAATAAGTAGAAAGGTGCTGATTCTGATGTATCAGGCAAGTCATGTGAAGTACCCTCAAAAACAGGGAGTCATAAGGCTATTACAAAAATCAGGTCAGTTTAAAATTTATTCATTCCTCTTCCTTCTGTTCTCGGTAGGGAGCTAGCTTCTGGAAGGATTCTCCATCTGGGAATCAAGTGAGCCATCCTTATGCTTCTTGGCATGGCCCACATTAACAAAAAAAAAAAAAAAGAGAAGGAAAGAAAGATATTCTTCTAAAATGTCAAATAAAAAAGGAGAGAGGTCTATTTTTCTGTTGGGCTCAAGTAGAGGTAACTGTAACTCTGTTCTTTCTTTTGGCATGATGAAGATGGAGGTATTCCTCTGGAAAAGGATAATAGAACAGACATGTAAGAGTTCATTTGTTTTGTTTTATTTTAATTTTATTCTTTCTACCCCAGCAGCATAGCAGGAAAACAACCAGTATGATATACCTGGCCTTTGGACAGAATAGCAACCAGTTCCCAGTCCTTGCTGGCCAGCGCTAAAGGCAGCATACTCCTTCCAGCCTTTCAGCCTCCACCCATTCCTTACTGAATCATAGCTGGAAGACTTTTTTTTTTTTTTTATCACATCTTGTGCAACTTAGGCAAGTATTTTTACTTCTTTGTTGTGTCCCATAATCAATGTACTGGAACAACTGAGTGATTACAGCTTTAAGCGTTCTCTGTGACTATGTAGAAAAACAGATTTATTGGAAGCATCATCATATTTTCAAATGCAGATAGCTTGTCTTCTAACTAACCTGACTTCTTGTCAGGAGCAGAGTGGTGGACAAACTGTTTTGTTGTTTTTTGGAGGTGGTGGCCTTTAGAAATGCAGTATACTTGTAGCACTTAAATACACAGCATGTTAGTGGCATGTTCATTTATTCATTCAGTACTGCCCCAGGTTTGAAGAGTCAGCTCGAGGCTCAATCCTTCAAATTTCTTCAGTGAAGTTGGAGTATACCCACATCAGCTCCACGGTTTCGCTTGTTACAGAAAAGGCTAGAGCTGGGTGGCTGCAGGGAAGCAAAGGGAAGCAGTTGCTCAGGGTGCAGCTAGCTCACATCTGAGTATTTGCAGAGGATAAAATGAGCTGCTGCCTGCCTGGCACAGCTTTGATTTGATTACCTTGGATGATAAACACTGGGAACATGTCAGTTCTCAATCACGTGCATTCATTTTTTTCTATGCACAGCTCTTCTTCGGCTTAGGTATTCCAAGTTCTTGTACAGAATATTTTTTGCAGTTAGCTCAGCCTCTTCTGTTCATCCTCACTCCTTCACACCATACTTATTTTCAAGAGGGATATATTATTTTTTTATTATTTAAATCTTAAGAAATGCCTTAATGCTGTAGGGTTGCATGGAATTTGCAAAAGGATTCATCTGATTCAAGTGCTTTGTTAATTCTACAGGTTTTCTTACAGAGATGCTTTGCCTGTTTCTTTTCGTTTATTTGCAAATGACAACTACCAATGCAAATTGAAATCCTGCACTGTACCTCGTTACCCTTGACTTAAGTTAGTCTTTGACTTGCAGATGAAAAGGTAAAACCATAGTAAGGTTTTCGTGCCAGCTTTTCATTTACACCATCTTTGTTGTTCTTCTCAGTTAAAAAAAAAAAAAAAACAAAAAAAAAACTTCCTATAAACGCATTTTTTACTGTATGTACTGTATTTTTTTTCCACAGCACAGTGTGCTAGGCAGTACAAAAATAAAGTTCTTTGTCTCCCTATAGCCAGTTGAGTCTCTGGCTGCTTTGTAAAGGTCCATGAAATTAGTTCACCACTTTAACTGCTAGGATCTAAATTATAGTTACTTTAACAGTACAGTGTGAATAAAGTTTGATTTATAGAAAAGAGGCCTATAAGTTCATCCATAAAGCATCTATACTGCATATTCCATAACATCTTTTTTGTATCTTGATTGCATGAACTAATGGGATAAGAAATCAACACTGGCATTACTATGCAGAGAAATATAGACAGGTGTATGACATGGGTCAGAAAATCTATTATGAACAGACTGAGAGTTCTCTTCTTTATACGAAATTAAAGATGATGGTGGGATTAATTCTCTGTAGCTCCAGTTCAGGAATTTCCAAGTAATGTTGTTGTTTCTGTATCTGTGTCAAATCATTGAATGGTTTAATGGCAGTAAGGATTAACCCAGTTTTACTTTCTTACAAGATTACATTTCATCTAGATCCTTTTTCTTTTTTTTTTTTTTTTTTTTTTAAGGAGGAAAAAAATACTTGATTTGAAATATTTTAGTTTCCAGAAGTAAAAGAATTCCTTTTGATGCTGGATTACTGTTACCATTGTTTGCTTTTTTCTTTTTTTTTTTTTTTCCCCTGGGTGACAGCTATGCACTCATTATTTTTAACTTTGTGTACTTATGAATGTTTCCCATAATTCCCAAAAGATGAAGGAACTGTTTTGGCTTTTATCTGTCAACAGCTTCTGCCAGTACTTTTATGTAAATCTTCCAGATCTAAACGACTTCTCAAGCACGGTAATACATACTATCTTTTTCTTGCCGTAATGAAGAGCTTATTCTTTCCTTCTAGACAGCTTTCCAGCAGATAGTTTGAGAGTGTTCTGTATCCCCACCACCTTAGTTTCTCCACAGCAAAAAAAAAAAAGTAGCAAAATAAAATACTATTTCAAAGCAAAAAACATACTGTCCTGAAATTTATTGTATTTGATTACTGTATAAAAATAAAATTAAAAGATGCTTCTCAGACAGAATCATTATTACAAACCAGTGACAGCCTTGCACAAGAAAAAATACTGACGGTATTAAAAAAAAAAAAAGTAGGAAAGAGTAAGAAACAAGGATCTGGTAAAGGTGGGATAGGTTTTTTTGGAGAGAATTCCAGCTTCTTCACTGAATGTCCATCCAGCAGCTGTATTCCTGTTACAAGGAAAAGATGCTGCAGGAGTACTGATATTAACCATCACTGTGATATGTGAAAAGGGAACGGAGATGGTAATTTTGGTAGGTTTGTACTCAGGTGTTCAGAAGAGATTAGGGCAATGCTTTTTAGGTGAAGAGGGTGAAATGTCTGAAAATAGGGGAACCTGGCATTATCATTGAAGCTTTCCACATGGAGGTCTTTGATGTAGTCTTACCATTACATTCTCAACAGTCTTGCCCAGAAGAGGTCAAAGGTGATACTGGCTGGACAGAGAATTTTCAATTGCTTCTTGACATGGACCTCAACATTCCTTCCCTTAAAAGATAGGCAGCAGTCTCCTGTGACAGGAACAGACAAGTACCTATTTCCTTTTCCACTTGCTATGAAGAGCTAGAGAAGAAGGTGTGGAACTAAGTGCTCTTGCATGATGTTGAACGTGAAATAATGGAGGACTCGGTTTTGAAGAGGTTTTGAACAGGAGAATAGGTGCTATCTAGGAGACCGTATGTCTGTATATAATCTAGTTAATGCTCAAGATAGAAAATACCTCAGTTATTCAAGTGGGCTCTATGCCTTGAGAGCACTAGACTCTGCATTTTCAAGCGGAATATGTTCATAGGAAAAATGCTGAATCTTGATGTGGAAAGAAGAACTGGAATTTCACATGAAACCTTGCTTCATAGCTGTCTTAAGTTTTGAGTTCTTGACATTATGATACATATGCTTCTTTCGTGTAGTTTTGTTTCTGCCTGTGCGGTATAAAAGACAGAAAACAGGGAGTTATCTTGTGGAGTGACTGAAGTAAAATACTGGGTGAATCTGTGAACTTAACATATTGTTTAAAATAAAGCACCCTTTTACTATAGTCTAACCTTTTTTAAATAGAGAATGCATAAGTTACTAGAATACTACAGCTTTATATCTTTGTGAAAGTTTGTAGAAGTCAGTAGAGCAGCTGGTATGAGTTCTCAGAGATTTCTTAGTTAATCGTAAGACCAGTAAAGTAGGCTGAATGATCACAAGTTTGTTCGTGTTTTGATAAGGGTTTCCAAGCACTCCCATTATAGTACAGTATTATACCAGTTTTGCAATCTAGGTGCTTACTGACAATGATAAACCTGAAAGTTGTATGAAGAGCCTATTAAGTAGGTTCCAGGTGCAGATGTCAGTGGAACATGCTATCTCCCCTCACACCTGTGCTGTCCACAGTACACCTGACTATTCAGTGCTTTATTTTTTCCTTCTTGATGTTGTGTACGGTTTCATATGAAATCATTACCGTAAGCTGGAATGCTAGGTTTTTCATTGCCAGTTACAATCTTTGAGGAGAATTTGGCAGAACTACTCAAATTCTTCTGGAGCTCAGCTGTTTTCTAGCTATGGAGCTACTGTCCTGAAAGACAAAGGAATGTACACAACCTTCCTTTGACAATAAAGACGGTGTTTGGAGCTTTGCTGGGTCTAAATTCTTGGCTGTCCTTGTACCTTCCTCTCCTTGCTGTCCCCTGATCTTACCCTGCCTTGTAGGGGTGCAGTAACTGAGTACTGTTCTCTCTAACTACAGACTGCTGGCCTGGAACCTGAAGATACCCACAGGACGCAAACTGTGTGTGTTGTTTTTTTAAAATGTTTTCTCTGTTTTCAGAATCATGCTGTGCCTCTCTCACACTGGCAGTAAGGAAGGTCCAGTGCCTGTACACAGCTCCCACAGTGCTTGATCCTGGCTTCCTGGCTTATGGTGTGCTCTGTGCTTAGAAGCAGGAAGGCAGCTTATATTACTGCATTCTTATTTACTTCATATATTACTGTTTCTGTTTATCTGACAACACTTTAAAAGGCAGTTTAATAAACAGGTATTTCTCCCATCCTGTTCTTCAGTTGCTAGGGGGTTTGCTTTTGCAGAGCATTTCAAACATTGTGTGTGGCATTACAATGCAATCTTCTGCATGCCAGGAGATACTGCACGTAGTATTTTTTTCATAAGCTGTGCAGTTTTTCTTCAGCATAGGCTTCTTGTTTCTCTAATTTTGCAAATACAAATTGGAAATAGTTGCCACCATTTTAAATCTTGAAGGCGGTTTGAAAAGAAGTACTGCAAAAGCTCACCAGTAGAGGGAAACAAAGTACTGTCTTATAGAACAGTGCTAACTACTGGCTTTTTAAAAATTATCTGTGCTTCAGTTGAAGCCAACAAAGAACATCTGTTGCCTTATTTATAGCTCCAATTTCTAAGAAGTATATTCTGTGGCAGATGAGAAAAGTGCTTGACAGCTCATAATTCATAAATTTACTGAGGTTTAATCTGATAGAATATTATGTACAGAATTCCTGCCCAGTACAAGCAGTATCACTTCCCTTTCAACAGATGATAGAAATAGGGCTTTATGAAACATTAAATTAATGGGTGTGAAACATGATTAGCAGTCAGTGTTAGATGTATAAACTGTTGTGAAGGAGTAAAGTATTCTGTACTTCAGTTAC
This sequence comes from Meleagris gallopavo, assembly GCF_905368555.1. Lineage (NCBI taxonomy): Eukaryota > Metazoa > Chordata > Aves > Galliformes > Phasianidae > Meleagris > Meleagris gallopavo. Next base: position 21,869,635 of record NC_139435.1, read on the forward strand.
TTGGTGGTTTTATATTTTCCACTTACTTATGCAGCTGAACCAGTCAGATGTAGCTTTTTTTCTTTCCTTTCTTTCTGAGCTTTCATTTTGTTTTATCTTATATGAATCTTTTCAATTATCAGAGCAGTGAGTATTTATTTTCTTGTGTCAGAGGAGGGTAAGGAGACCTCAGATTTCTCATGAGAGATCAGCTAAAGTATGAATTTTTATGTCAAATCAAAGTTTTGTGCTGTCTAGTTCTGCCATCTACTGTTTACAGATAACTTTATTGTACTAATCTGAAAGTGCCTTCGGCTATTTCCCCCTGGTTCCAGTAGTTTCCCCTTGTTCTCCTTACCTCTGAGAGTGTGGTTGGTTTGACATTACAAGAAAGGGATGAGGAGAGAAATTTATTTTTCCAGCTCCCCGAACTTCTTGCATAATCACCATGCATATGGTATTTTTATCAGTCAGATCATTGCTTGTATGTACGTGCTGATAAACCTAGAAGGTATCTAAGTATGTGACTTGTCTAGGCTAATGCTCTGATTTATACTACTGACTATGTATTTTTCCACATATTTTGTTTGAAGTGAGGTAACATTGCGTTTTTATTCCAGCGTTTGTAGATTCAGTGGGTTGAATTATAAGTGGCCTTGATCGCAATATACATACATTTGTCTTCCTGGAGAAATGACTGCCTCATTCTGTTAAGTGCTAAGTGCTTTGTAACAAATCACACACATTTCTCTACAAGAATTGGTTTGAAATGTCCTTTTTCAGGCTTGTAAATGGTGTTTTCAGTACCTGCCTCACACACACGATTCTGCAGATGCTAGATTTGTATTTTGATTGGTGTATTGGGATTGGCTGAAGTTCAGAGTCATGTTAGGAAGAATTCCTGCTGTTACCTTTTGGAATAAAACCCTTCAAAAAAATCTCAACCCTGTATGTTAGTCATGTAGGACCACAGAGGAAATAGGAATGTTTTTAAAAGTGATTTAGAGTCCAGAAGCATATTAATGAGTATTGTTTCTCCATAGAAGTTTATTGTTATCATTGAGATGCCCAGAAAATATATTCTGCTTTTTTGGTATTTCTTCTTTGCAGATGAAAGAAAAAGAGGACTGACCGCAGATATGATAAACTATTTTTCCAGCACCAATCTGTATTTTTTGCAGTGGCTAAAATCTCCATTAGCATACCACTAGTATTCCATTAGCAGAGAACATCTGAATTAAGTTGTCACTCCATCTTCTGACACATGATGAATGCTTGCCAACCAATGGAAGAAGAAAACTGGGCAGGCAATATCTTTTAGATGAATTTTCTGACAAGTTTTAGCATCAGTATTTTTATCACTTTTCCTAGTTGTACTCCAGTCATGTAAGGTCAACAGCAGACATTTTCTCCATTTGTTTTCATAGCTTTATGATCATATTTACAGTAATAAGTCTTGCAGACATTTTTCTGTCTATATAAAAAATGAGCTTCTTGTGAGCCTGTGGGCTAATAGTTCTACTGGGTCAGAGCTTTTCTTTTTCTAGTGCTGGGATAGCCTTCATCTCTCTGCGTTTCTCCTGGATCTAGTCACCTCTAGCAGTGTTGGCTTCTGTGGTATTCTGAGTCCACAGAGTCTGCCTGGTTGATTGCATCTGATAAAAATAAAAGACAAGTAACAGTAGGCAGGCTTACTAAGCTACTCATAAAAACATGCAAAATTCACCAAAGCCTAAAACTTTATTTCATATTTTGCTCTGAATATTGTTATTTAAAAAAAATATATCTAATTGTATAAGTACTGGAAGAGATGGCTGAGCACTCCTGCCATTTTCAGTCATGTGTTCAGCACCTAGAGTAATTGTAGTCAAACTTGAACTATCTCAGGTCACATGGAGCATGAAGAGAGGTCTTTTTCTCCTCCAACAGTTGCGGCTGAATTTACTGTCTATTACAGTGCTTGATTTATCTGTGACACACAGTGACATAAAATTCCTGGTCTTCACTATCACTTTCTTTCATCCTTCTTCAACAAAAAACTTTTCACTAGTAGCAAATAGACAGTTCTAAATACTGTATCTGTTTGCTCTTTTGATAAATGTCAAAATTATAGGTACCAAATCCAGATTACAGTCATCAAATCGCAGAGTGAATTTCTCTGTGGTATTTGTAATTTGTAATACCAGACTTGTCTTTTCCTGTCTTGGTTGAACCCAAAGCTCAGATCCATATGAAAACTTTCTCTATAGCATTTAGATTGGTAATTTTTTTTCTCCTACATGTTCTACCAAAAATTTCTGCAGAGGCAGTTGTTTCCTAAGACTATAACCAAACATATAGAGGACTGTGAAATGCCCCCATGCTAAACATTAAGTGTTTTGTATCCCTGAGTTACGTTTCATTCCCTTTGGAATCTTCCCATAGGAAGCCATGTCTGTGCTTCCTGTGCTGATGAAGGCAGATGCTGAGGAAGGGGTAGAGCACACTGTGGCCCTGTGTTGGACATCTGTGTGAAGCATCGAGCTTCCCCATCAGCCTTTCAAAGGCACCTTCTGGTGCTTCCTAGGACTACAGGATCTTCGTGGTTGTTTCCCGAAATAACAGCTTTTCAGTCAAGAAAGTAAGCTCGTACCTACCCCAAAATTTTCAGTTGTGAGTATGGGTACTGACTGTCCTCATCTTGCTGTACGTTATGCCATAGACAGTGCGGCCAGAAAAGGTATTTCATGTTTTTGATAAGCCATTTTTTCCTTGTTTGCTAATTGATCTCACTGAAGGACGTGGTCACAACTTGCTCGATGATGGCTGTTACTTCTGCATTTCTTATTCTATGCTAATTTTGCAGTTCTTTTTTTCCAGTTCAGTGCTGGTCAAAGCATTCATATTTGGACGAATCTGTGATTTGCAAACAGGACAAGTGAAAATCTTATGAATGTATACTTTAGTTTGTTAGTGAATACAGTTGCACACATATAAGCCGTTTATGATCATCTGAAGACCTGTGCTCTGAAATGTTAGACTTTTATGGACAGCTATGTTGTCATCAAATTCAATGTGTACAAATAGCTTTAAATGCCATCTCTTGAAAAATAACATACATGGAGTAATCTTGAGTCAGCGCTAAATTCAAATGTGTTAGTATATAGTTTCTGTAAAATATCCAGAAATTGAACTCCAGCTCTTTATCTGGTATTCATATTATTACATTTTAAGTTATCATTTCTGTGGTGTTTTTATTATTGTACTTAAGCCGTATATATTCTTTAAATGTATTCATTTTCATTTTTCTTTCAGCGGTAATGAAGGATTTGGCTCAGAAACTTCTAAAGCCAAATTCCAGCTTTAAATTTCCACTTGCCATTGCCAGGTACTAATGCTAAAATATCTCTTTTTACTGAGGACCCTTCCAAAAGGTGCAGCTGTGGGCTGGTTTCATCTTGCACTTTGTAGCTGTGTTGGCAACCCTTGAATGTTAGGTATGTTCTCATCTCCCACACATTGCGATAGCCTTAATGCTGTTCAAGCCTGTCTGTATCAAGGAGAGTGTAGAGTTCACAGATTGGAGAGAACCCTGGCTTGTGGTTCCTTTCATTGGTTCTCACTATGGCAAGGTAAAAATAGAGCAAGTGGAAAATCCAGCTTTTATCATGTGTCATCAGAAGCTTCCTTACTATCTGGAGACATACTACTGGACTTGTGACTAGAAGGAAGACATGAAAAGTGTATGACAGCTTTTTGGAACCCTAATATTTTGAAGAAAAAAAAATAATAAAGTAGTTGATTACAGGATTTGAGGAGGAAAAAAAAAAAATGTTTGCTTTAAGTGAAAAACTGATACTGGATTGTAGTAAAGGGATCTACAAAATTGCTCAGATTCTTAAGAGTGGATTTGGTTCTCCAAACCTCTGCGCTGTGCTACAGCATGCTTCAAAGCAGAAGATACTTTTGAAATCAGGTACTGACTGCAGGTTGCACGTTGGATTTATTTCCTTGCCTTTTACTAGAAGTGACTTATGTGAAAAATTTCTTTTCCAGCTGTAAATCTTCAAATATGCTGTATTTTCTTCATCTAGTCTACTTTAAAAGTTTCTTGTATTCTGACTATAAGATTCAAATTCTTTTTACAAAACTAGTGTAGTTTTCTTCACTTTAATCTCTGCCATTTCCTGTTGACATTTTGAAAATGAAGGGCATTTCCCAAATTTGGCTGTATTTTATGTAGATGTTGTAAATTGACTTCAGTTCTACAAATTCTAGGTCTTTTTTTTTCCTGTCAGATCTGTGTTTTGTGAGATCTTCCAACTTGAACATCATTTTCAATTTTCTTCTAAGTTGTGGAGTTTAGAGTAGAAATCTGTGTGATGCAATAACTTAGTTATATGGGCAATGACAGTAATGAGTAGGAAATCCTAGAGTAGGTAGGAGATTAGGTAGTATTCATTCATTAATAGCCTACATGCTTACAAGGAGAAAGTTTATTCATTGCTGTTGAGCAGTGTAATTGTATCTTTAGATGCATTGTTCTGACATTGCAGTGCTGAAGGTGACTAGATTGAGGTTTGTTTGTATGTGTTTGTGTCCTTTTGCTACTGAGCTTTTAGTCATCAACTTAGTATTACAGGGAGGTGAATATCCTGGATTTTTAGTAAAATATGTAAAATTTGTAAATATTTTATGCTTCATTTATTTATGGAATAGATTTTCTTTATTTTAAAAGCTCTCTTAATGTCTAAAATTTCAGCAACATCCCTGACGGATAAAAATTTCCAGTTTTGGAGAAAATGGATGGGATATAGGAAAGAAGAGAAGAAATCAGAAATCTTGAGTTCTATTTTAAAGTTTTACTGCTACTTGAATATTTTGATAGGTGTGTATTCTAGGGTGGCAGTAGGAAATTCTTAATTTTAACCAATGTGTTTACTCCATATTCATGTCCTTGTAGACAAACTGTAGATTTTACATAAATATGAAGGTAAATGTTTCCAAAAGCTTTTCATTGTCATCTAAGAATATTATTTAAGAATACTGTGCAATAGAGGGATTCAGTAGCAGATGATGTATATGAAAACACAGGGATGCAGAGGCACCCCAAGATCTGTATTCGCACCATTCTTTATATCCCGTGGAGACACACAGTATTGTGTGGCATCTTTCTTCACCCTGCAGTGACTTCCTCCCATGGGAGGAACTTCACCTGGGATTAGATCCTCATTCTGGTTTCCTTCAGTGATTAAACTTCATTTATCAGTCATAGCCCACCCCTCATGTGAAAAAAAACCAAAACCTTAAATCTAGTGGCAAATGGAATTATCTTTCTAAATACATCTTGTTTATGTCTACTTGCACAGTATCTCTTGCCATCTTTTCAAGGCATGTTTTGCTACATGTGAGAAAGGATAGTTCTCCCTGCTGCCTGAAAGGAAGGGCAGCAGCTGATTATGCAGGACAGACCATCCTTGAGCTGCCATGCTGTCACCTGAAAGGTTTCAAGTATCTGTCAGACTGATTTCCATTCAGTGCAAGTCGCTCTTTCTCCTTATTTTTCTCTACTTTCTTTTTGCAGTTTCAGTTTAGACTGAAATTCCTTCAGCTGGAATTATGAGATGTGCATCTTTGTCCAGAGATGATGCAATTTCTTTGCTGTTACTTAACAAGTAGTAGAGTACTTACTGTAACTGGCTACCTATGAGAGCAGAAAGTTAAGTAAAAGTATATAAACTGTTCTTGAATCCTTGCTTTGCTGCCATGTAAGGATGTATTTTATGCCCTTAGCATTTTGCAGTGTATTAATACGTGTCATCCTTCAAATATTTTCTTAGAATACCCTTTGATATGATTCTGATCTTTCAGTATTATTTCAGTAGATTTGCCCTTACCATAAGGTAACTTATGGTACTTTCATAGTTTGGGGTAGAAAAGAATTCTGTGATCTGATCAAATGATCTTTCAGTATTACAGTATGCCTCAGGAGAGGCTGCTTGGACTGCAGAGTCTTGCATTTGAGACCAGCTTGTGTTTGATGAAGAAGATAAGACGCTAAGCTAAAGGGAGGCACCTGAAAGTGGTTTGAAGATATGAAGAGATGTATACATCATCTCCTTCCCTGAGTAGTTTGCTCTATATTAATTACTACATTTGGAGGTCTTCTGATCAGCTACACTTATATAACGCGTGCTTTATTTTTTGTAGGTTTTAATTGTAAGGTTATACTAACTCAGCTATCTGACACAGCTTAAGAGTTTATGTCAACTCATTTGCATGTTTAAAATAACTGTAGCATCATAAGGAAGGAAGTAGTGTGGTTTTTAACAGAACCTATTCTCTACAAGGTATGCAGACAATCCTTAGTTACGCTGCTGCCTTTTATTGTTTTATCATAGGAATCTAATATCAACTTTTCCTTTATTTTGCTCAAGGCTCTTCGCGTAACTAGTGTGTAATCATCAGGGTTGTTTTACTTGTCTTTCCAGGCTACAAAAAAAGCAGACGAAGTCCTTTGAACCCCAGGGTCTGCTCTGATTTTCCATGAGTGATTGAAAAGTAACATCAGCAGGCCAGAGATCTCCATAGGCAACTCTTTTGAGATTCTTGAATTCACATTTTCTAGGCTTTCTAAGTTAAAAAAATTTATGATTTACAGATGTTTTTCTCTAGTCCTTCTCAGTTATGAATGGACAGGAAAGTAATTCATGATTGTTATTCAGGCATTCTGCTGTATGTTGCAAGGGTCGCCTTCTTCTATTATAAATTTGTAAATAAGTTATTATCTTTCATTCTACTCTTCAGTTTTCTTTGCTTCCAAAGTTCTTCAGTAATTTCTGTCTTTTCCACTTGCAATTTTTAGAAAGATATGTAATTACTGTTCCAAAACAGGGTAAGTTCTCAGTGAAAATTGCCTGCTGTTTCAGTTCTGTTAATTTAATTTTTGCTTATTTAAAAGATATTAACTTAAAACTTTATATTCATATTTTGCTGACATTTCTTTTTTTCTTTCCTACTTAGTTATTGTAATAGTTCTATTGAATCATGTGCATGCATGCAAATGGATATGTGCATGTGTGCATTTAAGAAGTGCACCATTTGCTTTTGATGAATTTAATTGAGCAGAGATCACCATTGTTTAGGCAACTGACAAATTTTACCTCAATGATTAAGTCTGTTTATCAGTCAAAACCCATCAAAGTATGCCGGATGTTTCTGGCAGCTGTTTAATAATATCTTTATGTAAACGTTCTTGTGTTCTAGGAATTCAACAAGATTTCTTTAAAACTTTTTAAATTATTCTTTTGGCAAAAACAGTGCATTGAGAGATTGATCGTCTCTCACACTACAGTGCTAGAACATTTGTTTATATGGTATGTTCTCTCAGCAAAGAAACTATTACATGAAAGCTGTATGGAGATGTTATGCAGGTTTATTTGGATCTGCAAAATTTTCCTTTCTGATTAGCTCACTATTCTTAACCAATAATTGTAGAAAAGAAAATTATTGCTTCAAAAACACCTACACTGTTAATACTGCTAGGCTTGAAGAATGAGCATATCTATGTATCTATGTAATTGAGCGTTTTTTGTGAATATGAACCTGTTTTTACTGCTATTCCCAACTTTTTTATCTAGTGGATCCTCAGCTCCCATATGGTGATGTTTCTCCCTCACCTGGTATACACTGGATGTAAATATTCTAGGAGTATTTTTTTCTTTCCTTTCTTGCTTTGTGTTGCTATCCTCCCATAGGTGGCAGAGTTTTATTGCATTTTTTCTTCCTGTGTTAGATGGAAGGTGATTTTAGGACTGATGGAATTTTCTGAAAGAAAATGCTGTAAAAATACAATCCTCATAATTTTTTACAACTTTCTGATAAGTTTTGGAGCGTTTGTACTTAGGCCTGACTAGTGAGATGTTTGCACAGCTTTTTACAGCTGATAAGATGAACTGTTTACTACTTAAAAATGAACTGGTTTCATTTTATGTCACAATTTTCATAACTGATGGTTGAATTCACATGTAGCTTGGCTTATTTTTATTTTTCTTCTTTTACAGCTTTTTCACTTCCGGATCTTACGGAGCAGTTTTCACCTCCTGATGTTGCTCCACCAATCCTCATCAAGATAATAGAGACAATTGAAAACAAAGGTAGGCTGAAGAGTTATCTCCCACAAGCTTTTTATTTCTTGTATGAGCCAAGACTGCAGAATTAAATCCAGAATTGACATCTCCCTGTCCTAGAGCTGCTAAGGCATCACATTATTCAACTGATATAAAAATAATCTCGTTTAAGGTTTGTTGCGTTGGTATCTACTGAGAGGCTATTCAGACCTGAGCAAAGATAGAAGAAGGGATTAGATTTATCTTTTTTTTTTTTTTTTCCTAACCCGCTAAACTCCTAAGTTGATTGTGGAAGAAGCATCATGACATTTCATTGGATACAAGGCCAAATAAGTAATTTGTTCCTCCAAATCAGAAAAAAAAAAACAAACACTGAATATGAAAAGGTTAGAACTGTTTTTATACTTCAGAAGGCAGATCTTTATTACTGCTGTGTTCTGAGACAGTCAGTGATAATTTTTATGGTTTTTTTGCTCTCCAACTTGTTTTTGTTGTGCCTCTCTGTCCCTTAGAGGCTTTCACCTTTATGTCTCCATCTTCTACTTGTTTTGCCCTCTCACTCTTTTCCTGGCTTCTCTGTGGTACTTCCTTCATAGTGCTGGTGTGATTAGGAGCAGCCTTGCTCCTTCAGTGGCCTTGGAAGTGAGGAGATATATGGTATTCTTACTGATACAGACTGCTGTCCCTGGGGATGTGGGTTCTCACATAGTGCTGTGACACTGGAAGACAGTAATCTTTTACTGAATGAGGAAGAGTTTGCTAATGTCAGTGAGAAGGGCCAGTGTTCAGCAACAGTTAGCATAAACAGTGACTGCTTCCAGGAAGCACCAGTGATAATATTAGATTGCTGGTGTTCTGCATCCTTGGGTACTGTCTCATTTCTTGTGTTGTCTGTATTTTCCCTGAATTAGCAAAATTGTAAACAGAATCTTTCACGTGCAAGCATTGCACTGATGTCCTTTATTCAGGTGCATTCTGAGGCATACTGTATGATGCGTATGTCCTCTCTTGCAGAAGTGATGTGACATACCTTGTTTACACACTGAGATTTCGGGCTCTACAGACTGTCAGTGGTAGCCCAAGACTTGCCTGTGCCTTAGAAAAGACTGTACGTCTCTGTTAACTGCATAGAGTACCAAGGGGTGAGCTTGCTTGTAACTTAGAAGTCTCAGTTAAGTCTATTTAGGCTTACTGCTAATTAAGATGTGTCAGAATTTCTGCCCTGTCCCATTCCTGAGGTAGTATACCTCAGGCTTCTTACTTATTAAATAGGCCTGGTAAAGGAAGATCTGTCTCCATTGTTGCTCCTGTGGGTTGTTCTGTTTGCTGTGTGTGCTGCCAAATCCTGAGCTTCTGTGGTCATCACATGGAGCGCTGCACTGAGAGGGTCTGCTGGGATCTTGGATCTTTTATGGCCAGTTCTATTTGCAGAACTTACGGTTTGTATGTACAAAGAAGTACATTATAGCTTTAAAAATCAGTTGTATTTAGCAGGAGGATAGTGATGGTAGAATGTTGCCAGTTTGTTCTATATATACTTATTTGAAGAATACAGAAGTATGTTGTTACATGGCAGCAGTCACTGGAATATTAATACATCCCATCAATTTTGTTTTGAAGGTCTGGAGTGCTCAACTTTGTATGTAACACAAAGCTCAAGCAGCTCAGCAGAATTAAGACAAATTCTTGAGTGTGGTAAGTACAGCTTTCTTCCCTGAAGAGCTAGGTGGATTTTAGGGTCACGCTGATCCTGTTTTCTTTGCTCCCCTGCTCAGCTTACATATAACTTGATTCTGAATAATACAGTAAATCAAATATAAATAAAAAAGATTTGTAAAGTTTACGCTTAATATGGAAAAGTTGTTAGATCTTTTTTTTTACTCTTGCAGGTTATCTTTTCACTGCATCAGTTCCTCTTCCATGAATAATATTTTAGTCATTTGCTGGCCACCTGTTTGTTCAAGGGCTAAAAGTTCAGCTGCATGGGGGAAAAAAATAAAAAGGAAAGGGAGGTTTTGTGTATGGTTTTCTTCTTGTTGAAGCAAGGGAAAGATGCATCATTCCTATAGCGCTGCGCTATTGGTTAATATTTTGTAAACAAATGGCCAATTGTTTACATACAGTTCTGTGCATATATATTTGTGGCATGAGAAGCAATAGCTGAATGTTCCCTGTCTGGTACAGAGATGATGATGGAAGAGAAAGAAAACAATTTGAACCAATGTTGCTGCAAAAGTTTGGGTTCTCAGGTTTTGGGCATTGAAGATGCAGTTACACCGCTAATACCACATACACATTCAACTTCTCTGACATGTGCTTCCTTCTCTTTTGGTATTACGGTTTTTATACCTTATGCCAGAATGTATAGGTGTGGCAAAAGTTAGCTGCACTATGAGAGATGAGGAGCTATTGTAGCAGCAGTGCTTTACTATGCTTTTGCAAACTGGTGTGCAGCATAGCTTGCTTCTTGCATGAAGAGGCACAAAAATACTAGAGGTAGAAAATGAAACTGATTACATGCTGTGGTGCCAAATGAACTAAGCAAGGAACTCATACTCCTCTCTTCATTTTTAGTAATATCAAGTATTAGCAAAATAAACAAGAAGTGATGCTATGAGTTGACTGTTCCTTCAGATCAAAAGAGCATCTGCTCCTCTGTTGACTCTGGTGGGAGAGAGGAGGTACATGCATGAAAGCAGAGAGAGAATATACGCATGTGGTGCTAACAGCCTACGCCCTATTTTTAGCATTGTAATTATATTTCAGTCCGTATAAATCCACATTTTTACAGCACAATATGAGTGCAGATCTTAATTTATTGAAATCCCATGTTAAGTCTTTAAACTGGTGTATACTTTTATGAAAGATTTGTTTACCTCTTAAGATCAAGAACTTGTGGTTTACATTTGTTCTTTTTTAAAATGTAATTAGGTTTGAGGAAAGGAAATCAGAACTTTACTTGTTAGTAACGGAGTCTCATTAAGGTATTATTAGGGTCTTCCAGGACAGGTCCATTGTGGTGGGTGTGCAGACTCATGGATACAGAGAGATTGGATCTTTGCTGCCTACTGTCTTGATTTAACAGTGTGCAAGTCAGCTTTATTCACAAAGCTGTGAAGAGCATTAATGTGCTGTTCTGCTTATGGCTAAAGTACTTTGCATTTTAATTTGGATAACTGCCTGTTAGTTTCAACACAATGCTGTTTAGCTCCAAAATCAAAGCTGTCTTGCAGCTGGCCAGCTCAGTAGACAGAATAGTTAAGGTTTGTTAATGACTTTATGCTCAAAAAGCTGCAGAGTAGCTCAAGTTAACTCTTACTCACACATTCATGTATAGGAATGGGTCAACGCTGAGAGAACCAGGACTTAAACTATGGAATAAACATTCTGGGAGAAACAGAACTGTTGAAAACTATTATGAATTTGTAGTTGGTTAGATTTCTCGATGCTTACTTGCTTTTGTAGAATTCATAGCCACACTGCAAGTTTTTTCATTATTTTCTTGAAAGGATTCTTTGGGATTAAACTCTGCTGCAAGCTTTCCTTTGGGGAAAACAGGAAGAATGAGAAAGAACACTGGGTGTCTCACTAATGTCTTTTGACTTTTTTCACAGAGTGTGTAGGCACACCATATAGCTGAGTTCTCTACATCCCAGTAGAATTTCTTTCAAGCTGGCTAAGTATTTTCTTGAGTTGGTTTAGAGGAGACTTGACTAGCCTAAAAAGTTGTTCAGCACTGGTATCTCTAGATTCTTGTCCCAGATGTGTCTTTCCGTAAATTTTTGGGACTATACTGCACCAGACTTTCATGTTTTAAGAGGAAAATCAAACTTGCTTGCACTATTTCTATGTTTTCCTATTTTTAATTTTGCTGCTGATATCCCTTGCTCCAGCACTAAGAAATAGTGGTACTCTCAGACCTTAGTTTGAATCATAATACTGGAAGGATACCAGGTTTTACAAGATAAATCCCAACTGCTAGACAAAACATTCAGCACCTAGTTCTGCACATGTGTATTTGTTTGCACTTACTCACATAAATATTTACAGACATGGAGCTCCAAGTTGTTAATTAGTCATAATAGCACTAGCTGTCAGTAGAGAGCCTGCATTTGGATAAAGCCTTGATTAATACTTACTTCTTACACAAAATATTTATAGGTAAGACAAAGATCTGTTAAAAATATTCTGATATTCCATAACATTACCAGCATAAAGCAAATTATTATCATGAGTTCAGCCTAGCAGTGTGTATGACTGAAGGCCGCACAGCAGTGGAAGCTATTTGTTTCATTAGATGTGAAAGGCCTGGGCACAGCATCGAGCACTATATATTCAAGTCTTAACAATGTGTTTTGATGTTTTAGATTGATTATTTCTTTTGAGTTCTTAGTTATAAACCAGATATTAATTAGCAGTTCTGGCTTGTTATGAGGGGGTAATATCATAAGTCTACATTTTTCTTCTAATTGCTAATGTCTTAGAACTATGTTGTTCTTTCCTTCCAGATGCCTCTTCATTGGATTTAGAAACTTTTGATGTACACACTTTATCAGATGCTCTCAAGAGGTATCTCCTAGATCTGCCAAATCCCATAATTCCAGCAACTGTTTACAGTGATGTAATTTCTGTTGCTCAAGGTATGAATACCAGATTATTTCAAAGGTCAAACAAAAAGCTTTTTTTAGGATTTTGAGTTCTCGGTGATCCGGTACGTAACCCATAGAACAAGGAAAATTCTGCACAACTTGGCAGTATCTCAGAAAAAAATTGACACTTTTCCTGTTTTTGATGGGAGCTGTTTCAGTTCAGATCTAGATCTGCATTATTTACTTATGTGTTTAGGTAAACATAATAGAAAATACATGGGGTAATGTAATTCTTTGCATTTTAGTAGGTAGAATGACTATAGAAAAACTGGGGGGAGGAATCAAGGACTTATCTGTGTGCAGAAAGCTAATTTTTAACTTTTTATCAGTGCTGACAAAGTAAACGTATTAGAGGTCGTGGTGTTCTGCAGTATGTTGGAATTAAGATTATGAAGTGACAAATACATGCATGTAAGATTCATCATCTACGGTGCCGATTTCAAACAAACAGCTTACAGGCTTTCAGCTCATCAGCAAAGTACTCTGTTGTATGTCTCAGGACAGGATATTGTTACTGGTAACCTTCAAAGTTAGAACGGCACCTGTGAGGCTTATCTAGTGCATCTCAGAATTACCCAATCATGTGTGACGCTAAACACAAGACAGACTTCTACCAGTACGCTCTGAACACATTGTGGTTTTTACCAAAATGCATATCTGTTTCCATTTGACTTCTGAATACTTGTTCTTTACTTTTCCTCAAGCATTTCACTTCTTTTTCAAAGAAGAAACAAATCTTGCAGCATTAATGAAGGACTGAATTTTTATTATTCTTTTGCAAAATTGATGCTTCCAAAGGAGGGACATATTTTTACATTTTATTCGCTGAATATTCACATGCTGATATCGAGGTCATTTTATCTGTTTACTTGCAGATGTGCAGAGCTCAGAAGAATACGCACAGTTGCTGAAGAAACTCATTAGATCTCCAAATATACCTCACCAATACTGGCTCACGCTCCAGTATTTGCTCAAACATTTCCTCAGACTTTGTCAAGCCTCCAGCAAAAATCTCTTGAATGCAAGGTCTCTAGCTGAAATTTTCAGCCCTCTCCTTTTTAAATACCAGATAGCAAGGTATGTAGGACATCTTTGTTATATTCGGTACCATAACTTGGGTTAACTGTATACAAAAGTAATTGTAATGAATTCATTTTGTGACCTGACTTCCAGTGGGGAGAGTATTCTGGTAAATTTTTCCAATTCTTTGGAATAATACTAGGGTAAAACGTTTGTATTTTTCCTGTTTCTTACTGTCTAATCCATCTCCTACAGCTCTGATAATACTGAACACCACATAAAGATTCTAGAGACTTTAATTACAAGTGAATGGAATGAGAGACAGCCTGTACCAGGTAAAAGTTATTTCTAATATTTAAAGCTATGTAGTATCATTTTTTAATAGTAAAATTCAACTTAAGGACAATAAATGTTTGTTGCTTTTCTTTATGTTCAAAGAATGTAAAATGCATAGTTACAGAACTAAGTTATTTATATTTTTCATAGTGATGTGTAACATCTGTTTTATAAGAAATTATCTTTTTCATTAAATCAGCCTAGTATCCATAGTTTTTACAGCCTTACGATTTTCATTCCTTTTTCATCAATGAGAGAACATTAATTTTGTAATTTTAAGATGTGTAAACCAATAAAATGTGTATCATGCAGTGGAGGTGGGAAGAGTAAATTCTGGAGATTTTGTTTAATAGTTCTAAAACTTTCTTAGAACTGCAGTAGCTCAGAGATCATCTGAAGAAGTCAAGGTTTTCCCTATATGTTATACATATATATATATGTATATATATATATGTGTGTGTGTGTATATATATATATGTATATATATTTTAATCCAGAGACTTAAAAGATTCATTTATCAATAAACTGCAGAGAATATTAAAAACACATTCAAGAAAATTAGATGATAATTGTTTTGGTGCTGTGAGTTAGCATCTAATTTAGTCAATAAACTAAAAAACCTTTCTCATTTATACAGAAATCCCTCTTTTGAAATCAAATACTTGGTAGAAGCAAGGCAGAATTGCGTACTGTGTACAAAGAAATTATTAACATAGGGACACTGTATGTGTTAGACTGAAGTAATTCCTTTTACAGCTTATTAACAGTATCTGAGCAAAGGATAGGATCACAGTGAATAGAACATTGGGCATGATATAGCTCTCCCACCTCTATTCACAGTTCAAGGTAGTGTTTATGACAGTTGGATTTGTAGGGCTGCTTCAAGTTTCAAAGAGCTGGAACACATCAGCAGAAAAAGAGAAGCAAAAACTACCCTATTGCTAGTATTACACATATGCACATTCTGTAATCCCGTCCTTCAATAAATGATTAATTTAAAAATGTCTAAAGGAAACGTTTTTGTTCCTACTGCTTTGATTGGAAGGTTTTTCCAACCTTCCCAGCTCTATTAATTTGGAACATTTCCCTAGCAGCTAGTGTAAATGTATTTTCGGGTAATTTATAGTTCCTTGGTTTGTTTTCTTCGCTTTCCTCAAAATAGTTTAACAAGCATTTCCAGAACCATTCTGCATTTCTGTTCCTAATGTTTCATTAAAACCATAGAGTTCAAACTTTAATGACTGCTTGTATTTCCTTATTAAAAATCTGCAAATAACTTACTTTTCTTTGCTACAACTTTAAAGTATTAAGAAGGAAAATGCATTATTGAATCCTCTGTGTTTGACAGAGTTTGATAATAGCAGTTTTTGAAATTGTGTTTGCAGATACTTTAGGATATATCCGTTTACGTGGCTTGAGACAATGATGTGTGGGATTGTCAGTTTTGTTTCTTAAGTTGCAAAGTGAGAGTTACTGAAGTTGCACTGAAGAGATCACTTAGTTGCATATAGTCCTTAGTTGCTTCATATGAGGATCATACAAAAGTGAAAGGTATTAGTGTTAGAACTACTGTTGAGGAAACAGTCATCCTGAGAGTAACATTAGAGCGCTTGAAGAAATATGGCTGTATTCATCAGATTTAGAGTTTGATGCTATATTAATAATTAAGCATTAGTCATTAAAAACAAATACTTGTTTTTAATATTGCTTTTGGGTTAATTAATGTTTTGTAGTGCAGTTGTTTATTTTGAGGATCCTTTTGGGATTTCTCACAGGACAAAAATAGACCTCCTTTTCTTTGTGCGTGACAGTTCATCCTGAACAATGGAATATTTTCAGTAGAACATTTGCACACCTATTAATATGCTGAAAAAAAGCTTAGGTACAAATTTTCGAACTTTGCAATCTGTGGTTAGCTACTCTGCTCTTATAAAGCACTTGAATAAGTTCTGAAAGTTGAATCTTTACTGAATGCTAAATGAGTCTCCAGGATTAGAACACAAGTCTGTGCTCAGCACCAAAATCTTTTGGTGACCTGATTGTTTGCAGTGCTGTGTTTTTATTGTTCTCACAGAACTCTGTAAGATGCATTTTTCCAAATTGTGAACTTCAAGATAATGATTGCAGTGGCTTGAATTTCCATAAAAATGTTTAGAGGCATTGTAATAAAGGAAGACCTTTAGCAAAGAGAATTTATTTGTCACATAAGCGTTCAAAAAATGACCATCTATAATAGAATTTTAAAATTTCAGAAGTTTTAAACAGAAAGAATCTTACTTGTTGAAAATAGCGTAATGACAATTAAGCAATTACAAGTAAGCCAGTGCTGCCTGTTTCTTTTTCACAGGCTGAAGGATTAGCATTCCCCTTTCTTTTTTCTTTCTGTTATGCTAAAGCATGGATGAAAACATTCCATCTAAAATGAATTGTGCATGAAATTCTAGTTGTATCTTAGGCAGTGAATAGATACAGAAAATCTTGGCCTGGAGATGACTGATCGGAGTAGGGAGGAGACCTTCACAGAACTGTTGGTCTTTTTCATACCACTTCACCCACTAATTGTGGTTCTAGCTTCAGCACATTAGAAAGCATACTATTTGGAATGCTATCATATATTGGGCATCCTGTAGCAAAAGTGATGCCTGCACAGCGTAGCACAAAAACAAGCGTTCCTGCTAGGCAATTATTGGATTATTATTATTTTTTATTAAACAATAAGTATGGTCTGAATTTCCCTGTAACTGCAGCAAAGTGTATTTTGCTATTGTTGTTACAGTAATGTTTAGCCCTCTGCAAAGTTAAAACAGTGAACCTAGAATACATCTTATGCCTATGTTTGTAGTATATGAAGACACAGAAGCGTTGCTGACATGACAAGCAACCCTCTGTTTGACAAAGGGCAATGAGAGGTAAGGAGTAGGTTTGCGAGGAGAATGTGGAGCAGTCAGGGTCCTTCTGAAGTGGAAGAGTGTAGAGTGGCTATGGGTGTGTGAGGGGAAGGTGTATCCTAGGGCAGGGAAGTGAAGGGGAAGGAGGAAGAGGGGACAGAAAGGGACATAGCCAATGGTGGCACTGTGGGCAGGGGTTGGACGGAGCTGCCATGTGGCAGCCACCTTGAGACCGCCTGTCCCCTTTTACTGTTGTAAAATAAGCATGGAGAAGTGGGTTTTACTATTTCATGAGGCCACAGTTAAGAAGAAGTGAGATAATGAGAGCGCCTTACACCTAACTGCTGGGGATTCAGTGAGAATCCTGGCAGTATCACCAAGGTGCAGGCACTTTGCTTTTAGCTGTACAAAAGATCAGCAAGATTAGCAGATGGTAATCAATGCAGGAGAGGTTATAGAGGCTCTTCTTTTTTTTTTTTTTTTTATGGAAATCTGTCTCAAAGCTGCCCTGAACTATGCTGGTCAGGTTCAGCTCAGTTCTGTCTGTAGAGTCTGAGGGCACAATGGGGAATGTATGAATTCTGTCCCTTGTCTGGACTTTTCATCATAATGTCACAGGTTTTGCTAGGCTGTCGGCTATGCAGAACATGGGAGAACATCCCCTGGGAGAACTTTGTACCTGCTGCTGTGCATTGGCTTCTCACCCAGCAGAGGGCTCCCCTTCTAAGCGAATGGAAGTCAGGCTTCATAACTGGTGTAGCAAAGAGCAAAATGCATTGATAATGTCAGCCCTAGCATTGCTGATTTCTTGCATTAGATTTTGACAGTAAGACATACCTTATACTTCTCGATACCAAGTTGAATGTATTTGGTAAAACTGAAATATTTGGTATTGTAAGAATTGTTTACAGATTAATGTGTGTTAATTCATATTCATACGTAAGTGTATGCAAACCTGTCAGACTTTTCTGCTTTATGCATCATTTATAGAAACAAATTGGTTATTGATATTGATAGGTGAGCACTGTGCTTAAGACTGCAAAAAGAAGTATGCTGTTGCTTTCTGAAAATGCACATCTATTGATTCAGTGGGCACCACTGAGTGTGTTGAAATTTTAATTTGAATAAAAGTTAAAAAGAGTCAGTTGTGTGAAAATGCTGGAGTGTGCATGTAAGAATTTATTTTTTTGAAAATGTATGTGGTTCCTTCTGCAGGATGATTAGACGTTCATTTTTGCACAAGACAGGGGAATTAAAAAAAAAAAAAAAAAAAGCCTGGACTTAGGAACAGAGTCTTATCTTTCATCTCTACCTGTGTACCCATGCTTTTTAAAATGATAATCAATTAAGTGAACCAACTTTGGGTTGTCTTATCTTCTTTAAAAATATGCATCTGTATCTTGGCCCTTTAAAACAAAAAGTGTTATCAAGCTCTTTTGTAATTTTTACTAATAAATAGGAGGCAAATCAGTTACTAGCAGGAGCTGCACTAGTCTTGTGCTGCGGCTGTGCAATGCTATGCTTTAAGAAACACTGGTTATGTCTTCATTTGCAGTAGGCTGTTCTTTTATGATGGCACTGCTTTAAATTATATGTATAACTGATAATTGTTCAAGTAGGCAAAGGCTAGAATTTGAAAAATTGAGTGATTTTTATAGGTGAAGTTAATCTATGAGCTGTAAAACATTAAAATTGTACTGAAGATATTTGGAATTTAACAGTATAATGAAGCATAAGTGAATTTTGGTAGATACAGTATTTTGTAGCACAGAGGGATTTGGATAGGGGGAGTATTTGTGGAGTGACAATTTCAGTGCTATTTGACTGCCAGAACTGCAAGCACATCTCACGGGACCTGCTACCAGAAGTTCTCAATTGTTTCCAAAAAGTGGGAGGAAAATACTCATCCTCATCCCCTTCCTCCTTTCTCTGAATTGAACCCTGTGGTCTGCTGCTTCTCCTTTCACTTTGGATTTACTTCTTTATAAAGGTATAGCTAGCAAAGAAGTTAACTTTCATGCACAAAACAGAACAGGTTCTTCAATTGCTGTTCCATTCATTAAAAGGACAGATCTCCATCAAACAGTAAGGCAAGGAAGATAGTTTTGACCTGGACTGCTCCCTCTCTGGATAGTCCCTTTTCCCACCTGCCTGCATGAAGTGAGTAAAGTGAGTAACTCTGCCTTGCTGGCAAACAACATGGATACGGATAGGTGTTTTCTCTGCTTTTTCCACTTTACAAGAACTGGATAAAATGCCTCGCAGCTTCATACTGAGGGAGGGTTTTCATGCAACACCTGTATTTGTGATCCAAAGCAGGAGGTGATGCTGTGGTTGCAAGCACGCTATTTAGCTTGCACAGGGCTGACCTGTGAAATGCAGCTCTTTTCAAGGAAGATTTCGATTGTTTTATTTTTCTGCAGAAAGCAAGCCACTTCCTGTAGTTAGCTTGTTCTTAGTGTGTCTCTTCAATACTGCACTCAGCAGCAAGCTGCAGAGCCTATTTAGGGCCTCTTACAATGGACTTAGCTAAAATGAGAAAGTTAGCCCTGCATTGACCACTTGTTGGCTGATGACAACTTTTACTTTGAATTTGGCTCCCCTCCCCCACCTGAAATCCCTGGCTCAGCAAATATTTGAACCTGCCCAAGTTAATCATGAAACTGAGATCTTTATCTCTGAGAGACATGCAAGCTACTGAGGGTGGTGGTTTCTTTTTTTTTTTTTTTTTTTTTTTTTTTTTTTTTTTTAAAAACAGTACTAAAGTCAGGTTCACTTTTTAATGATGAACCAGAGTAAGAGGATACCTTCTGCAGAGCACAGAGCTGTAAACACTTGAGAAGAAGCAGAAGGCAGGGATTTTCTCATTGCATATTGCAGAGATTTTGGTGGAACAGTGGTTGGAAAGCAGAGTCTTCTTTTTCAGAATTATCTTCTGCTTCACAGAAGTTTCCTCAAAGAAGTTTTTTGTTTTGCTTTTTTTTTTTTTTTAAGGAAGACTTTTATAAGAGGAAGCCAATTTTTCAGGTTGTTGGATTATCTTTTCAGACTGTATAACAAGGGCAAGCATTTGCGATGCATAATTTACAAAGTAAGTGATTCTGAATTTCTTTGTGTTTTCTTCATCACCTTATGGAACTATTTTACTGTAACTGATTACCAAGTAGGGATTTAATAGTCTTAAAATACAGGAGTGAAGGTCAGCTACCTGTCGGTTACACAGGGAAACGCCTGTCTGCCTCCTGTCTTTCCCTGCCCGCGAGCGAGCCTGCCTTGGCTGAGCAGCAGCCCGCTTGTGCAGCACAGCAGACTCATTTCAGCCAGAGCTGAATCCCAGGAGAAGTAATTTCTCCTGAAAGGCTTCATTCAACAGAACAAAAAACATTGCTGATCCAACATTTGACCTAAGTGCAGCCACGTTGTCTTTGCAGGAGCTCTTTGTAACCTAATTTAAATAATGACCTTGGTAACTCAATGTTTAGGTAGCAGGTGGGCAAACCTCGGAGCGCGGTGTCAGGACTTGTGCATGGGATGAGTTCAAGTATCCTGTTTCACTTTGGAAATGGAAGGAATCTTTGGAGCATGTCTACCTAAGCAGGGAGGGGAGTCTGCTTCCCAATGAGTTTAAGCTCGTTAACGTATAAAGCGGAGCAGCATGCGTTTTTTGTAACTGTTGGTACTCCAGACATGTTCTGATGTGTTAATGCTTGTGAGAAGGCGGTGGGCTGGTGAGGGGAGATATGTGTGAAATGCTTGGAAAGGGTAGAAATTGTCTTAATTTTTTAATGAGTGTGAGATGGAGCACGTTTCAGCTGCGGCAGGATTCCTTATGATGAGGGACAGATAGTTGCTACAGTTACTCTTTGTTGTGGTTATTTTTGGTATCTGATTTTCTGCTGCCATAGAGGATAGCGAGGATGAAGCACTCGGATTGCTTTCCACAGCACTCTGCTCTGAAATCAGTAGTCTGTTCTGTGCGTGTTTCCCAAAGAGGTCTGACAGAGCGGCAGTCCGTGATGTGGGGTTAGAAGGAATATTTCTGAGCACCAGGAGTATACGGGAGGTGTAAAGTCAAGTTTGGTTTGGAAGAAGATGCTGACAAGGACTCTTGCTTTTAAAAACAGTCAACTTGGTATCTGAGTGAGAACAGGGTGAAGAAACTGTGTGAAAAGGTAAACTAAATCCTGACAGACTGGCATTCTATATTCAGCAAAATCATTTTTCAAGATCTTAACTCAGTTTTTTTACTTTATTCCACAGCGTTGGAGAGTCTGGTGAATGTAATGTTACAATATTTGATGTTTAGATTTCGAAATGAGTTAGTCCAGATCAATTGGAATTGTGTTTTATTATAAAGTGATACTGGGGGGAGGCATCTATTGCAGTGCGTCCACTTTATATAGTAATTCTAGGAGCATCAGATCTGTGTGCCCATTAAAATACAGAAATCTGTACAGTTTGAAAACGTATTTCGTATATACATATTTCATTTTGTGGATACGTACATGCTTAAGAACAAGTGTGTGTAACGGGCACATAATGGATACTGACACACACAAACACGCATGCAGAGTCATGCTCTTATTCCCTTCCACATCATTAACATGTGCAGAAACCCTCCAAAGCCTTTTCAGCGATAAACTCCCGGCATCCGAGTAGGAAAATGAATCTGAGTGGTGACCTACCTATCCAAAAGGGAGCCGTGCTGAGTGTGAGCGTGCATGTGTTGTGTGCGTGTGGTGTGAGAGCTGCGTGCTGCAGCATATCAGCCTTTTGTCATCCTGCCTGCCTTGGACTGTACCATGCTGCAAAGTCAGGAAAATGAAATGGAAACAAGGGTGTGTGAGGAGAGCCCGCTCTGTCTTTTTGCTCGCAATACCAGGTTTATATTGCGGTTCTGCTGAATGCGGGTTCCTTCTGAAACTGAAATCGTTTTAAGATTAATGTAGAACAAAATGATGAAACAGGAGTGGTCTGGTGACATTATTTTGACATGATTGGCTGAGGATTATGATGTAATAGGTTACAGTGCAGCCCCTTATAGGTTTTAAAATGAATTCCAAGGCACCATTACAAAGAGAGCCTGACTCTTTCCTTGTATCTGAGCTTACTCAGTGAAACTCATACAAATGTACAATACTGTTTGGAATATGGAAGAACTGGATATAGAATATCCTAAGACAGATATAAACTGTGGCACAGACTTGATGTTTTACATAGAAATGGATCCACCAGGTAAAACTGCAGTCTTATTATGGAAGACTTAATTCTTTTTTATCGATATGGTAGATGCTGAAAAATTCTTAGTGGATATGTACGATTTATTTATATTGTCATTGATACAAATACTTTTTCCTTTTTTTCCTTAATAAGAATTGTGATTCAGTGCTTGGTTATAGTAACTAGTATCATAACCTGTAGAAATACCTGCCTGCTTACTTACTTGATTTTTTTTCTGTATTGACTTATTTCTATTTTGACTTTTTTTTTCTGTCTGTCGTGAAAAATTTTATTTCTTTTGTAATTATTTTTTGCTATATTTGTTCAACGCTGTGACTAAAAGGAGATGCTGTAATAACATTTTTATTTTCTGAAGCAGTGATTACAAATTGTTGGTTTGGATTGTTTTAGGAAGAACTGACTTTTGAAATCTAACAATATTAATTGAATGCTTGATATCACATCATCTTTTCATATCATATAAAAATACTTTGCTCTCTTTATTTTCATTGCATCATCTTTCGTAGCCAGTATAATATATGTACAAGGATGTTCGTAAGGAGTGTTGTACTTACTAAGAAACTAAAAGAGCTGGGATGATTTTTTATTCCTGACCCCAATATAGTCCCCCTTGCTAGTAAGTCAGGAGTGCTGCAGTGTCTTCCTCTGGCTGCCACTGGTATACGTATGCATCTTTGACATTGAGGAAAGGGGATGTGGTTTTTAATCAGCCCTGGCATTTGGAAGACAATTTATTCTGAAGAATTCTAAGATTAACACAAGAGATATTTGGGTCACAGATGGGTTTCTTAAAGTGTTTTTTGGCAAATAATTGCACAGAATGGAGAGGATCATGGAAAACCAGTTCACAATATTAAAACGTACAGTACTGCTGTGGGTTTGCATCTTATATTACTCAGCTTCTACGTGAGAAAACAGCAACATTGCTATAAGATCACTGTGTAGGAGAAAAGAAAATTAATTTCTGCATGTTTTATTATTTATGGTTACCGGAGATAGTGGAAGAAGGTAAAAGCAAACTTCAGAATATTTTTTTTCAAATGCTTTTATCAGAGTAGGAAGAGATGAGATGTTATATTTTGCTTAAAATACGTTATTGGAAGACTAACAAACTTTTTTTTTTTTTTTTTTGAAATAGTACATCTATCTTATTGAATTGTATTGTTTTCAGAAAAATATCTTCATTCCTTTCGTTACTTTTAAATACTGCTGGAGGTGGAATACTCCATAACTATTTCTTTTCTCATTCATGTAATAATACGTAATTTCAAAGGATATGTGGTCATGTTTTCAATGAGTTATAATGAACTTTTCTCCCCTTTATTTGTAGCTCTGCCTCCTAAGCCACCAAAACCTAATACTGTAACTAACAACGGCATGAATAACAACATGTCATTACAAGATGCTGAATGGTACTGGGGAGATATATCAAGGTAAATCAGCTCAAGACATATAGTTCTCATGTTTGACTTTATGTTCTTGCTCTGTTATTCTTTGTTTATGTACTCTGCATAAGTACAGAAAAATTACAGTAATAAGAGCTATTTCTAGGGTATTTTCCAACACAATCATATCACATTTGGTTTTATTCCAGACTTCACTAAAAAGTTACTGGCAGTCCATTAGAATGTAATGCGTGAAATGATTTGGTGATTGTTCTGTTATTTTAAGATAGCTGTATGAAATACTAGCATGAAAGGACAACACTGAGAAATAAGTATTTTTTATCCTGTTTTTCATCCAGAACCACAACTGTAGGCACAGTACTTAACAAGCCAGACTAACAAGTGCTATGTATTAGCAACATTTTTAACTGTACTATATATAGGTACATTAGACCAGCACTGGCTGCTCCAATTGCTCAGGCTTGTATGAACAAGCAGAAGAACTCTGCAAGAATATCATTTTGTTTCAGCAGTGAGAGGACATAGAATATACTGTTTTTGTATTCCAGTTGTTCTACAGTAATAGAAAATACGCTATTAAGTAACTGTGTTTATATGGAGATCAAGGAGGCTTATAAAATAGTTCTCTTAAAAGAAGAATTTAGAGCACAGAGAGATGATAAAGGAGTGAGAAGTAACTGGAGTGATTAGTTACTTTTGCTTTCATTTTAGAGAAGAAGTAAATGAGAAACTTCGAGACACTGCTGATGGTACCTTTTTGGTACGAGATGCTTCAACCAAAATGCATGGGGACTACACACTTACTCTAAGGTAAGATGCGAGGTAATACATGACAGCAAAATGCAGTACTGCATTGAAAATAAATGTTCTTTAGGAAATACTCCAAGTATGCTTAACTTTTTATCAAACTTTATTTGCAGGAAAGGAGGAAATAACAAATTAATCAAAATATTTCACCGAGATGGGAAATACGGCTTTTCTGACCCACTGACTTTCAACTCTGTGGTTGAGCTAATAAACCACTACCGGAATGAATCTCTAGCTCAGTACAATCCCAAACTTGATGTAAAATTACTGTATCCAGTGTCTAAGTACCAACAGGTAATTTGCTCTATTTTCTTTGTGTTCCACTTAAATAACAGAGAAATTATCGCGGACTGTTACAAAGAATTTCAGCTCTGTTAATATTTTAAAAAATAAAATGAATATGAAAGTGGGTATTTTTGTTTAAAACCAACTCCAGAAGCTGCTTATAAATAATTAAAACTTTAAATACTGCAGATACATTATTAAGAAATAAACTTATATAAATAATAAATAGCCCACTCATTGCGGATGAAATATACTATTTCTAGTATAAACTGCACACTTGTTATGCAAAACTGCTTTTTGTCATTAATTTCATTTGTATTTGCAGATGGTGCATATAGTGCATCTTACCTTTACCATGTAAATATTTGGACTTTTTTAAGCAGTTCCAAAAATCTGTGCAGTGTATTGTTGATTTATGAAATATTTTTTTCTTCTTTCCCAGGATCAAGTTGTAAAAGAGGATAGCATTGAAGCAGTGGGTAAGAAATTACATGAGTATAACACCCAGTTCCAAGAAAAAAGCCGAGAATATGACAGACTCTATGAAGACTACACACGAACATCTCAGGTAGGACATATTTGAATCCGAAAGACTAATGTGTGTTGAGAAGAATGTTACTGTAAATTCATACTGCCATCTTTTTTCTTTCTCCTTCTCCCTTTCACTGTCTTTACTGTGGCCCAAAAACAGGAAAACAGCATATTTGATGTGCTAACTCAGTGCAGTGGAATTGCTTACTTGTATTTGAACAATCACCATCTGCAACCTAACACTCTGCTCAAGACTGACACATGCATCCAAAGCAATCACAAAGCTAATTTGATCTACCAGCACTTCTGCATACTGTCCTCTTCTGTCCAAGTTATGGTTTTCAAGACACATATGCAAGGAAGCATTCTATTTTATCGCCAGTTTTGAAAAGATCTGCTTTCACCTATGCAGGCTGGAGAGATGGCGTGTAGATACACTGATAGAAAGAAAAGCTGCTTCTATCCACCTTTCATTTTAAACAATTACTAGCCAAGTCTTGAAGCATCAGTGAATTAGTGCTGTTTTACACCACTGGAATCCAGACTGCTCCTTAAAGTTAGCAGAAAATAAGACTGAAAGTAATAGAAGAAGGATAGAGATGTGCAGGCAACTTTCATTTAATCACTTCAAAGACTTAGCTATTGACTAGCTACGTAGAGGCAGGAGGATGGACTAGGTGACTTCTGGAGATCTGTCCATTCCACTGGCTTGTCGTTTTCTTTATTTCAGAAAGTCAGCTGTACTTCTAAGGACTTCGGCTTGATACGAGGGAAAAATGGATTGCCACAGGGCTTTAATCCTCAGAAATAAAACTTATTTATACAAAACAGAGATTGCATCCAACTCTTTGTCTAGCTATTTTTCTTTCCTGGAAAGCCTTATCATGATAGCCTGTTGCACAGGTCTGATTTCTCTATTTTGTACTGCAGACAGAATACATTCTGGTAATTGGATATTGAAGTCATTGTTAAAACATGCTCAAGTGTTTCTGTGATACAAGCCAGTAAATTATCCATCTGTTTGATAACCACTATAATTTAAACAACTATTTTATTTCCAGGAAATTCAAATGAAAAGAACAGCTATTGAAGCA
This sequence comes from Meleagris gallopavo, assembly GCF_905368555.1. Classification (NCBI taxonomy): domain Eukaryota; kingdom Metazoa; phylum Chordata; class Aves; order Galliformes; family Phasianidae; genus Meleagris; species Meleagris gallopavo. The sequence goes on from NC_139435.1 coordinate 21,895,979, forward strand.
TTTAATGAAACAATAAAAATATTTGAAGAGCAGTGCCAGACGCAAGAGAGATACAGTAAGGAATACATTGAAAAATTTAAACGAGAAGGAAATGAAAAGGAAATACAAAGGTCAGTATTTGTATTTGCAAAACTAAAGTAAGACTGCAAAGTTAAAGTAGATCAGTTGTAAGGAAAGAAGATGTCAAATAGATGTGAACGGCAGAACATGAAGCTACATTTAGAGAAATGATCTGTTCTTTAGTTGTCTTGATGAGAAAACAGAAGGTATAAAGGTCAAAATAAAACACAATGAGAATATAACCTATCACATTGTTCTATTCAGAATTATGCACAACTATGAAAAACTGAAGTCTCGAATAAGTGAAATTGTGGACAGCAGGCGTAGATTAGAAGAGGACTTAAAGAAGCAAGCGGCTGAATATAGAGAGATAGACAAGAGAATGAACAGCATTAAGCCAGACCTCATACAGCTGAGAAAGACAAGAGACCAGTACTTGATGTAAGTATCATTATGAATTAACAAGTTCTTCTTTTTTTTTTTTTTTTTTAAACTGGCATCCAACTTCTGTGACTAATAATTTCATTTGCAATTATTGTCCAGGTGGCTGACTCAAAAAGGTGTTCGGCAAAAGAAGCTAAATGAATGGCTTGGAAATGAAAACACAGAAGAGTGAGTATTCTGAGATTTAAATATTCTTGATGTTTCAAATCATCTTGCAGAGAAGTGAGGTAGAATATATTTGATTCCAGGACCTCAAAAAGGGAATCTCGAGCTTAGATCTCTTGTAACAGTGAATACAATTAACACATGGCAGCAGGTCTAATGTGTCTTTATTCTTGTGAATGAAGTGAAGATTATAAGGTGTTAGTATCTTAGAGAGATGTCATATGAATGGATAAATTGTTCAGAAGGTCTTTTAGGTGCAAACAGACTGTTTCCAAATTGCAGTTGCTGATATTATGGTGTTATCCTATACTAGGTAACATCAAAATAGTAAGTGAAGTTGTTTAAAGAAAATCTTCATTTCCTTCATCACCGAGACTGTCCTTGTCAGTGAATCTGTTAAGTGCTTAGATTTCTGCTGACAAATTAAATTTTTAGCACTTGACTTTTTTTCTGAAGTTGCGATGCAGAGAAAATGAGTATAATAAGCAGCTGTAAAAACCAGAGGGACAGAAAACAAGGGAAACCCTTCTTTCTCAATGAATTATGTCCATGTGAGGTTGCTTATCTTAGTGGACTACTTGGAGATTCTTCAGAAAGATTGATTGTAAACAGAGTGGGAGAAGCAGTGCCCACCACTGCAGGCTGCTGGCAAATAGGCAGCTCTTAAACTGTAAAATGTTGAAGTGGTGGTGTCCACATGGCTGAAGCAGAGGCACCTTCTTTCTCAATGGGTTTAGCTCAGAGAATTCTTTAAAAGTCTGAATCAGCTTTGTAGAGCTGACTGTTCTGGTAGTGAAGGTCCTATTATGTATTATTACATGTTTCCTTCATAATCTGGTAATAAGAAAAGAGAATACTGTTTAACCCTTTCTGCAAAGCTATCTTTCATATGAATAATTTATCTACCTGTACTACTGCTTGTAGCTTTCACAAGCAGCAGATGTAATCAATATGTTGCATGATTTTTCACTGCTGACCAAGTGTTTGATCTTTGGAAATAAAGCTGACTCGGTGGATATTGATTTCACTGGGCTTGCTGTGTACCAAAACATGGGGCAATGGTAGAGGTACTGAAGCGCTCGCAGCATATTCTGAAAGATAAGACAGCATCCTTTTTATGTCCTTCTTCAGATCCATATGAGTATTTTTAAAAGAAATAAGGTCTGTAAGTTCTATTTTTATTCAGCAAGTGAAATATATTACATGATTCACACCCCTCGTTCTGTCTGGGAGGTGACCTTCTAACCAGCAACTTAGTGTTTTCCCAAGTAATACGAAAGGCGGTCTACCTTATTCCTGCAGCACATTGCATGTAGCACTGCAGTATGTTTCACAAATGTATTTTGTCATATTTTGACAGCCAATACTCTATGGTGGATGATGATGAAGACTTGCCGCATCATGATGAGAGAACATGGAATGTGGGAAATATCAATAGAAGCCAAGCTGAAAATCTCCTGCGAGGAAAGCGAGATGGAACATTCCTTGTTCGAGAGAGCAGCAAACAAGGCTGCTATGCCTGCTCTGTTGTGTATGTACTCTAACCTGTGAATGATTTGAACAGCCTTTGAGGCAGCTCAAATGCTGAGCCTTGAGCAAGGGGTGCAGATATATATTTGCATACGCATGGTTTCCATTGGATCTTTAGGCTTAGAAGCAGATCAGCAAGTCTTGAGGCCATGAAGAAAGGAACATAAGGCCCAGGATAACTCATTTATCTGCAGCTACTAAATCCTGCCTATCTCCTGTGTCCCTAGACTAGCACAGCACCTGGGAATTCAGCTTAAACCTATCCTTTTACCAGTATCCTACTGTAGAAGAGAAGAGTGCTATGTAGTGATGAGCATTTTAAGGTTTCTTGTCAACACCTTAGTTTCCAGCTTAGTTTTACGGTATTGGGAAACTAAAAACTGATTGTTTATTTTCCTCTTTAGGGTGGATGGAGAAGTGAAGCACTGTGTGATAAACAAAACACCTACTGGGTATGGATTTGCAGAGCCATACAACTTGTACAACTCTCTCAAAGAACTGGTGCTACATTATCAACACACATCCCTCGTGCAGCACAATGACTCTCTCAATGTCACACTAGCCTACCCAGTATATGCACAGCAGAGGCGATGAAGATCTTAATACTCTGGGTTGTTTGGTTTTTTTCTAAAGAAGAGATTTGACAACACTGAGGCCTCTGGAGTGAGAAGGCTCCTTTCAGCCTTACTCAAGAATTTGAGCTGCAGTGTCAAAGCTGTCTGTCTTCTGATGGGACTAGAGCTTTCCTTCACAACTGCAGTGGGAGAGATCACAGTGTTAAACTGTGAATGTATGTTTCTAATCTGAAGTGCTTTTTTTTTTTCCTTCCCAATTGAGAAACGGAAAACACAAGAATGAGAAATCCTAACCTGATCTCCCTGCAGGGACATAGAGGCCTTTAACCATGGTGCTTGTTTACGACCACTTCTGAAGCTTTACCAGCTAGAACATTGGATTCTGCAAACATAAGATTTAAGAGGTCTTTTCATTCACTTATTGAAATTTCTTGGTCGCGACCTGGCTGGAATTTGGTGTTGCCGCACTAAGTGGATCCAGACACACAGCATTGTGGATTTTTTGGTTTCTGGTGAATGACATGTAGCAGAATGGCACTTTCATTTATAAGGGACACTTTAAAGGACTTCAGTTACAGTATGCTGTTAAGAGAAATCGTGATAGTGAAGTGCCAGAAAGTGTTTTGCTTAGACGTTTAAAAATCCTGTTTTAAGAAAACAGGTCTTTCAGTGGCATACAGTCTATAATAGTGTACATAGTATTGGATGGCTAACTATCATTTATGGAAACTATCAATACCAAACTGCTTCTCTTTTCCCCTTTGTTTGCTGAAAGCTGAATTCTTAGACCATGCTATGCAATACTGAATTTTCTTTAGGCTGTAGTCTTCACTTGAGCATGTCTACACGTTAAGCTTGTTTTTCTTTCTTCTTTCCTTGCTTTCTTTTTACTTTTTTTTTTTGCCTGATATTTTTTTTTTTTTTTTAATGTACAGGAAGCCACCAAGAGTTGGCTTAATAATTAAAACTATGAAATATTTTAGTTTTCTTTGTACAGAATATTGAGCTACTAGCTCCACGTTTGAAAAGTTCGTAATTTTTTTTTTTGACTAAATATTTTGTTGGGCAGTGCCTGATAAGCTTCAAAGCTGCTTTATTCAATAAAAAATATACGAACCTTACAAAATATCAAGGACTCCAACAATATTGTTTCAGAGACATCTTTAGAATACGGTACCACGCTATGTTTGCTTTTTGAAGCATTTTGAACTTCTGTCATGATTGTCTTTGTATTTAGAAGCTAAAAAATTGTGTATCCTTCTCTGATAATGACTGCAGAAAAACAGGAAAATTTGGCTACTGGATTAGATAGGTTGGATTTCGTAATGAAATCATGCTTCATAGTAAATAAATGACATCTTGATCTATTGCGGCAGAATTCTTGTCAGCATGTCAAGGTATTTTCATTTCATATGAAGGAAGTTTCTCTTAACTGTTGCCGAAGTTTGTTTTTTCATATCAATATTCTGAAAAAAGTTCCCATCTTTAGGTAGAACAAACGGATACAACATGAGCGAATTACAACTGGAAAACCTCTGTTTTGACAATGATAAGGCTTTCCTAATTAACACTTTGCATTTGTTTTCATAACTTTGTAGACTGAGGGAATATCAAAGTGAACACTTTCATAATTTCAAGCTCCAGAGATTTTCAGAGTTATGGTTCAGTTAAAGGAAATTTAAAAAATTCAACTAAACTAAACTTATTAGTAATTCTGGGGCAATTTACTGTGGATGGTTTGTGATGGCCATGTTTTGCCATCAAGTTGTCTCATGATAGTTCTGCTTTAGAGATACATGTGATTTGATTCCAAGTATGCAGTGCTTCTTAAGCTATTGGAAATAATAAGAAATTTGCAGGTCTCCAGTAGTTATTATATTCTATTTTTTACATTATCCCTTCATTTATGAGGCTGTAAATCTTTTAATCTTATTTGGATTTTGTGCTTTTTTTGGTAGGTTGTTTTTGCTTTCCTATAGATGTATTTTCTTGCTAGAATCTATATCGGGAAACAAGATTCAACCAACAGTCATGTGTCGGGATAGTTACCACTTGCAAAATTATTCTGAATTTTTTTTTTCTGAATAGAGTTTTAGTCTTCATGCTTTCCCTTCTGCATTCCACTCTCTTTTCAGGCCTCTCAGAGTAGAACCATGTAAATTTGGCATTCTAATAACTGTTTTTTACTATGAAGAACACCAACAATTGCTCTAGCATGACAGTCATACTACTGGGCTTGAAGTTACAAATTAGCTCAATACACAACTTAACACTTGTAGCAATCCGAGGTATTCTTCAGACATATATTAATTTTTGAATGTTAAATATTTTACAAGTAAAATAGTATTTTTTTTTTTCCTCTGTAAGCAAAATAATGTGTAATCTGAATGGATGTTTCACTTTGTATTTCTCAAGAAACTTCATGGGAGTTAAGGCATTTGGATTTTCCTCATATTAAGTAAACCTCTGCTGTGTCAGTGGGCCATATCCTTAGCATGCCCAGCCCGGTAAGGGATGTCATTTGTTCCTGTTGTGCTGTACTACTTCACTTCATCTGTGGTTCTAGCAGAGAAAAAATAGTGTGTGTGCAAATTTGGCACTTGCTTTTATTGCACAAGCAACAATGAGAAATAAGCACTATGTTGTGGGGATAAATGCTTAGGGCTTCGTTAAGGGAAGTTCTGCCTACACAGGGTCTGTGCAATTCACAAGCATCACTTGCGCCCTCCAAGTGGGCGTGAGTGGGATTACTTTGGTACCTGGATATTGTGTGCCCTCTGTATTTCCCTCCCTCCTTAATGCATGGAGTTGCATCCTGCCAAAGGCCCTATTCACTGCAGAGTTTGTCCTTAATATTCCATACTGTTCACTCCAGTTTTGATTTGATCTCAGACTAATAAACTGAAGGAAAAAAAAAAAAAAAAGCATGTGGATGTAACCGAAGAAACACATTGCTTCTGTGTTTCTATTGACGTGTACTTTTTCCACCTAATATGACTGAAAGGTGGGAATTGTTTTGGTTCTTTTTACCGGTTGTTCGGGGAATTTTTAATTTCATTTTAAATCCCTGAATTATGCTGCACTGCAGCAGCGGTTGTGCAAGGCTTTTGAAAGGTATGAGGCAAAACACAGAGAACCAACACCCACAAGCAAAATTAGGAGTTTCTGTTTGGGGATATTGCATGTGTGCATCTTGTGCATATGCGCACACACTTGCTGTGTTTATATATGAATAGATCTCAGTATAGGTGCATTTTCACCAAATGTGATCATTTTGCTGAATTCAGTAAGTGATATCATTAATTTTGTGTAAGACACAAACGCACTAGACCTTCGTGGGTGCAGCATGTTTCCAAATGCAGTTTCTGTGTTGTTGTTTTTTCTAAAAAAAAAAAAAAAAAAAAAAGCTTGTCTGTATAGTTCAGTTATCTAAAAAATCTTGTCAAAATATCTGTAAAATCAAATCTTCAAATTTTCTATTTGGTGTCAGCTGTTCTGTAGTAAAGAAATGGCTTTGTCTTGTAATTGGCAATGAAATAATGCTTGCGAAAACATGCAGATGCTTCTAATGGGGAAAACTTACGCCAATTTTCACACAGTGCTTTTGCTATGCATGGTATTAAGTTGGGAAAGTGAATCCTGGTAGTATTTTTTTCAGGGTCACTTTTAGAAATGGGCAGCTCAAAACACAATGCCTCCCATAGGACAGGATTCCAAAATGTGACATTTTATGTAGAATTGTGTTGTGTTTGCTGAGTGGAAGGCTAAACTGGACTGGGGGAGTTGGTAACGTTACATTGCGCTTGTCCTAATGAGACTGCATTAGCTGCCCAAGATGCTGCTATTTTTTTTATTATTATTATTCTTGTTTTTAAAAATAAAGCTCTGTTCTGTTAAATGTCTTTAAAACATTAAGAATGCTTTGTTTTAAAATGGTCTTCAAGGGGGTGGAGGGTAAAGTGGGTTGTAAATTGCCTTCACAAGGCAATAGTGAAAACATGCCTCCTTGAAATTCTGTTCAAGCTATAGAGTTGATGGAGCTGTGTCTTGTTTTTAAGTTGCTTTAAAAATTGTAATAAGTCTTCAAGCAGAATAAAAGTTGTTTTGAAAAAGCATTTTAGTTGTTGAGACTTCAATAAAGACTGAGATGTCTGTTTACCAGAACTGAATAAAGTAGCTGACTAGCTCCAAAATAGTCTTGTGCCAGAATGATGGTTCTACTAGTTTCATACTCTTGCAAGAGCAGTGCCTCTGCCTTTTCCACTGAAAGCAAAGTCCTGTTTCTTCTGAAATTCGAATGAGTGTGGTTATTGATATCCATCAAGTTAGTCTAACAACCCGTTACCTAGAGGTAACTCACCACTTATGCCTCCCCCTGCCTGTGAAAACCAAGGAGACAGTGAAGAAAAGGGAGAAGTTAGAGGGTGAAATACGGTGTTAGAATTTTTCAAGCACATCCACATCTTGCCTTTAGAAATTCCCTGGGGAAGCCAGCCAATCCCTCTGGAAGAATAAGGAGATTCCTGTTCCCAAGTTTTCCATTCCAAAATCTGCCCATTTGTTGCTCACTGTAGCCACAATAATATCAGCCAACTGAGGTACTCAGGTACCACGGGTAGAAATCAGTAGTTTTTACAACATAATCACTGGCCCTTACAGTTTCTTAGAAGAAACAGATGAAAGGCCGTACTGGATTTTTCAATTCACTCAATACAGAGTGGGGTTAGATCTCTGGCAAACATGTGCATTGCAGTTTTTGTCAATTAGTAAGCTGATTCTTTTAAATAGACACCACACTTATCTTTTTCCTGCTCACAAAGCATATATTAATCAACACAAGCTCTTCTGTAAGCCAGAGAGATCCACATCTAAAAATAAGGTTATGGTTGTGAATCACACATCTCCAATCATCAGCTCCTTAGAGACGTTATGATTGGTTGATCATAATCTGCAGAAATGTACAGACCAGTGGCTTTCTGGCCTTTGTCATATGCTGTATAGAAATCACACTTGGCAGACTGAATAGTTTTCAAAAATGTCATTCTATTTTTGTTGTCTGCAGACAAACACACTCCCACTTTTCCTAAGACTTGATGGTCATTTTTTCTTAAGGAATGTGAAAAACTGTTTGAATTTATCTTTGTGCTACAAGTTGGTGTAATTTTTTAAAAAGATTGGGAATATTTTCCAACTTCTGTCTGTCCCCAAGCTACTTGACTCACATGAAGTTCCAAGCACAGGTAACTTCTCCCACGTCCCTTTGAGTCAAAGAGAGAAGAGAAGATTGTAGACTTCTTGCTGTCCTGTGAAGGAATAGGTGATGCCTCCTCTCTCAGAAGGAACACGGGACAAATGAAGACCCTGTGGAGATGTCTGTAGAGATTCAGGCACAAAATGGCAAGGATAAGCAAACTTCTGTGGCACAGCTCCAGGTGCTGTGATGCCCACCTGCATTTGCAGCCCTCCTTTGCTTCTCCACAGGAAAGGGCACCTCTGTTTTGCAGGGGTGCTTAGAGGGACTCTGACATCTCTGGAGTGTTGAGGAGACAGCTAATGCTTACAATAGCCTACAATGTCCTGTACAAGTCCAAACAGGGCTGCATCTGCTTCTACCTGGAAAACAAGTTGATTCCCTTCACTTTCCTCCCCTCCGTGTCCTGAGTGCCCAAGGCTGAGACTGGCACCAGCTACGATGGGTTATGCCAGTCCCATGAAGATTGCCCTCAGTTAGAGGATGGAAACTAAGGAAACTGTAAATGCTGAGGTCCTGACAGCATCCCTGATTGGAAATGAGGAAGAAAATTACTAGTTCTGCTTTGCCTACTGGGATGTGGGGTCAGACATGCAGAGTGAAGTTGTACAAAAGTCACTGCACCCATTTTTAATGCAGCTGAAAAAAGAAGCATTAACTATGGGAGCTCAGCAGAAGATGCGACTCTGACCTGTCTTCCTTTTTTTTCTTTCATTTTCTTTCTTCTTTCTTTTTCTTTTTTCCTTCCTTTCTTTCTTTTTATGCTCTTCCTTTCTTTCTCTCTTTCTCTCTTTCTCTCTTTCTTGTCTGTCTGTCTCTGTCTCTCTTTATGTCTGTCTCTTTCAAACTTCCCTTGGAGGACCTATGTCCTCAAATATATAGACTGCCAAAAATAGAAACTCTGTTGGGGCTTTTTGGGTAAACAAGTATTAGTCAATCAGCAGCTATTCAAACACTGATAATCTTTGTAGGGACCAGCACTTTAACCTCTGCACAGCAATCAGATGAACAGAAACATCCTGATAATTCTTTGAAAAAACAGGGTTTTATCCATGGCTCTGTCAGTCTCTTCCAGAAGACTATTGTACAAACATATCGCTCCACTCTTTCTTGCATATTAAGAAAGGAGGAGTACGGGCCATCAGTTTAGATATGTGCAAATATTGACAGAAGAAAAATTTGACAGGTAGCACACAAAAGAATCTAAAACCTGCTGTTCTCAGGACCTTAAGCAAACAGTATTGACAACAGCAGACATGAATATAGTTAAGTCAGATAATGATTTCACTTTCATGTGTCTGGTTTTCCTAAATCCTTAAAAGACTGTAGGTTCAGAAGAAAATGAATTCACACAAGAGAAGATTTGTTCCTCTATGAATGTTTATTTCCTTACACAGTTTACTTTATTTTCCCACAAATTTTGTGCTTGTTGTAAAACAAATGTTTTGTGAAGGTTGCTGGATTAATTCTTCTTCACCTATCAAGAAACCTGAGTACTTCAGCAGGTTTCTCCTTAGGGCGCTGAGTGGAAGAACAACACTAAAAGTGAACATTATGTGACCTATGTGAAGGGAAACGTGTCTGGTTTGCATGGCAGAATGGTACACCACACCAGCCTCTCGAGCACCCATAGCAGCGCTTTAAACTGTTGCTGGCTTTGGGCCTCCTGCTTTACTGATCTGAAAGACAGGTAAAGAAAGTTAGAGCAATTTTTATGTTGCAAGGCTGAATGTAAAGACCAGAGAGAGCACGAGATGAAAATATGACAGGAATGCAACTCCAGCAGCTGTGGCCAGACAAAGGGAATGGCCTTCTGCTCTCATCATGTCCTCTGGACAGGACATTGGCTGCACTGTGCTGCAATAGGGGCACAAGTGCCTTCCCCCTTCTCTGTCCATGCAGGGTTATTTTTCTGTTGGGTAAAGGCTGCCAGTTAAACATGGTGGCAATTTGCGTGCCTGTGCAGCTTGCAGCACTCGCTCTGGCTCTTCCCTGTTTCAGGAAAGCAGTGAGGCTGAATATTTTGAGATGGAATTCACTTCTAATTTTAAGCGCCTGAAAGAAAGGCTTGTCATCAAAGTCATCTGGCAAAGCTCTCATCACAGGGAGAGACAGGCAATTCCCCAGGGTGATTCACCCCACCTACCTCCAGCTCTATTCTTAGGATGTGGTGAATCATGCTCTGGAGTCACTCCATTGACTGGAGGGGGAGCCCATGAAATGGTTGATGGCAGACATGCAACTTGAAGGCAGCTGAAGTTAGATGAACACAGTCTCTTCCCCGCTGATAGGAGGTTCAGTTTGTATCTTTCCAGTACCATCTGTGGTATCTTCTGCTCCTAGGCACAATGATAAGGCATAATCAGGGGCGGGAAGATCAGTTGGTTTCTAGAATTTTGGTCTTTTACAATAACAGTGAAAGTGACAAGTTCAAAAACATGCCAGGCCATATCCTCCCTGGACCTGTAATGCTGGGCTCCATGCAGAGGAAGGATACTGCCCTGCCAACTTCTCTGCCATCTCCAGAGGAAGTCCTGACACTGCCTCAGGCCTGGCTTATCCGCACCTGCCACTGGCATCCTAGTGCTTACCAATAGCCTGTGTGTGACAGCTGCAGACCTATCTCCTGATCTCTTGCCAGCCATGTGGTCAGCTGAAACAGCATGGGTGAAGATAATGCAGGTATTCCCAAGTGAGATACTTTCTTGTTACTGTGCTTGCATTTTCTTTCTTACCCAGGGGAAACTTATGGAACTTAACTTTCTTTCCTCCCAGTTGATCCATTGTTGGGATGATGGGCTCTGATATTTTGATGAAAAATCTAAAAGACAAATTACTTCAGTCAAATTACTTCTAAGACACATGAGCCCTGCCACAGGCCAGGAGAGGTGGGGGAGATCCTCCATTTCTCCAGCCATATGGAAAACTCAAGGTGGAGGCATAACCTACGCTTTTTTTGGGTACAGCTTGCAGACCCCAGTTAAACCAAGTCTTTCAGTAGAGAAAAGGCTAGCACAGAGAGTCTCCCTGCTCAGTGAAATGGAAGACCTGGCTTCAGGTATATCAGACTAGCTCCAGTGGTTTCAGCAGTTGCAGTGACATGTGGGATTAGAGTCAATGCCGGAACAACGTTCTGAGGAGAAGCTTCAGGAAACTTGAGATGGAAGAGGACAAGCTGTTATGCAAAATGCTGTTGCTGTACTGATAACAGGCAATGTAAACAAGAAGTCTCCAGACTGTCAAACAAACTATGAGCACCAGGAGTCCTCAAGGCTTGTGAGTAAGACCCACAGAATGGGTTCACAGTATTATATATACTTACGGTAAGTGCTGGAGGCTTCTGAACAAGAGAACAATCCAGCTAGGTGAGGACAGACTGGGATGGCAGGTGAATACCTGTGCACAGCCACCCTCCTGCAGAGTTGTGTGTATTTCAGAGGGGAAAAGGGGATAAACTGATTTTAAAAAATGCCAGCTGGTACACAAAGACACACAACTAAATGACGATGCAGTTTCAAAATGTGTCTTACTAATAATAGTATTTCTAAAACCAAAACCTTGTCATAGTCTGCTTCCCACAGTATGCTTGGCAGTTCAGCAAGGCCTTGTCTTGGAGAAAATGCCTGTTATCTGGGTGGGACACATGGGCTTCCAGCAGGGTGCGGCCACGGCCTGGGTTCACCTAATCTTTGCCAGGACAAGTCACTGTGGTGTATGCGCACTGTGTTGTTCAGATCTGTGTGATGGCTCCTGGGTAAAGGAGATTCAAAACAACTGACCATGTAGGAGTGGAGGGGATTGCTATTAATGCCTTGCTAAGAACTTGTTCTCACAAGAATTTTCCTTTTGCTGTCATATATGGAAGAGTACATCCTCAGACAAAGCCCTTCTAGAACCCTCCTTCATTGTTTTTTTCTTAGAGAAAACAATGAGCTGTGGCAATTCAAAAATTGTTATTCCCCCTTACTTTCATATTATTTACAGCAGTATGAGTGTTCTTGCACCCTCAGCATGTCTGTGTTAGCATGTATCTGTGGCACAACTGGGCTCACCTGCTATCATTTAGCTGTTACATGGCCTCAGCTCTGAAGATAAGCTGACTACTAAGGCAGGCTACACCACTGATAGTCCTTGTTTCCAAATGCTCCCTCCGCACATTTTAAGCATTCATTTGTCCCTTGAAAATGGTAAAAAAAATAATACATTGAAAAACAACAACTGCCACAGGCTTCTTCGGAAGCCTGGGAAGTCCATGTCAATGATTCAGTAAAGTAACAAGCTGCGCAAGTGAAACAGACTGATGTAGGAGTTTCCCAGAAAAGATGTGCTGGAGCTTTGAAAGTGAATCTATCCGAACTTTATCACTGTGTCCCATCATTATTGCATGTAACTGGAATTCCCAGATCAGGTTTTCTTGGTTCATCTCCAGTCAGAAACAAAGAGTGAAGCCTTTCTGACTGTATTCAAATCTTCATATTCCATTTGGTCACAGGGGAGCTAGTTGAAGCTCGCCAAAGCTGCCCTACTCATACACCCGACTTATTCTGCAGTGAGTCTGCAAGAGGAGGTGGTTTTATGCCCTGAAACACAATCAGCACATACCTGAGGAACATGTCTGAATTCAGAATCTCAAAGAATGTGCTCCCATACTTGGTAATACATACCTTGGTTTATGTGCATCTAAGTGCATGAAAATGCATGTTCTTTTCTTTGAGCAGCCACCTTCAAATCCTCCTAGCTCACAAGAAAACATTATCAGAATTTTGGTAGCTGGTCTTCTCTGATCTCTTTAAATATCAGCTCTGCTCTGTACAATCTTCGGATTGGACTGGCTGACGGTAGGCTTCTCACCAACAAATATGGATGCCTGCATCCATTAGTCCCTGCATGTTTGAATCTGGCATCTGTCTGCAAGCTTTCACCTGTGTAGCTTCTGTAGCAAACCTGGTCTGAAGCATAGCAAACTGGTTCCCACTGAGAGACACTGGATTTATTTATCTTTCTAATTTTGATTTAGAAAGCATTAAGAACCTAATTTCCCAGCCCAGCATCTTTACCAGTTTAAAGTGATCAGTGTATTTGTTAGTACTGATGCATCTGATATTACATAGCTACTTTCCCATGTCAGATAAATGGTCCACTCTGCAATCGAATGCTGTCATTTTCCATCCATTCTTAGCAAATAATCTAATCGTGAACCTTGAAAGAGGCCAGGAATGTAAGGCTCAGCATACACACGGTATGGTTGATCTCCATAGGAGAGTTCTCCAAGGACAGTTCTCCTTCAAAAACCCTGTCCTGTTTGACATGAAATCTCTGCAAGGAGCTAAAGTTTCAGCAGACATTTTTCAGTGTTTGAAATAAAACAGGACATTTAAGGGAGCTTCATTTAATTTTGCTGCCACTAGCTTCCATGGAAAACCTATGTACTGATGTCATGGAAACCTGTTTCCCTGTGTACCTGATTGCAAGTACCCAGTATAACCTCTGACAGTTAGAGGACTTGACAATTCTTACAGATGCCTAGGTTTCTGGATCTGTTTGCACACTTTATCTGAGCTATCAACTTGGAATATTGTTCCCATCATGATGTTCTCAGCTTTTGAGTTTACGGACTTTTTTTTTTTTAATTTAAACATTCTTCTGCATATTCATCTCCCTGCCTAAATATTCTCTAGGGGAGGGAGGCCTGGTGCAAATTATCAGTCTGATCAGCTTCTTGGCTTACCTTGTTGTCAGCATTCACTTTCAGGCTGAGACAAAATGTTGATAGGAGAGCAGAGTCACAGAGTCTGGTGAAAACATACTCTTGTGATGGCTACCTGCATCAGGAAGGTTTCTCTATTTCTGTCTCTGTTATGCTGCAGAGACCTCTGGAAGTTGGTGAAGAGGAGGCAGCATCTTTGTTAGTGGTAAGGGCAAAGGCAGGTTTTCACATTTCCTCTTGTAAAATGCAGTGTATAAAGACTTTTATTATTAATAATAATAACAATAATATTATTAATATTATTAATATTGTATTTAATATAATACAATACAATATTATATAAATATTATCACTATTACTGTAGACAGTCATCGAGGACAATCCACTAGGTTACTCTCACTGCTGCTGCACGAGCCTGCACCACAAGCACTATGACAGAAGTCCTGCACCTACATATTTTTCTCATGTTGGCAGTGAAAATTCACAGCTCAGTCTGTTGCTTTATCACACAATAACTGTGAGAAAGCCCGCTTCTCACAAGTACCCAACCCAAAGAAGATCAGTTCAGAAATTGGTAAGTAACATAGCTGTTTCAAAGGTAGCGGAAATCTGAGGCTATGTTTGGTTGTGGTTTCCACTCACCTAGAAAAGGGGACCTTTGACATAGGCACTCACATCTTTCTCTCTAAATTGATTTGAAAGATGGACTGTTTGGTGGATTAAGAACTGGTTGGCTGGTTGCAGCCAAAGGGTTGTGATCAATGATTCTGCGTCAGGGTGTAGGCCGGTCACAAGCTGTGTCCCCAAAGGGTATGTCTTGGGACCAGTGCTCTTCAACATCTTCATCAATGACACAGACGATGGCATCAAGTGCACCCTCAGCAGGTTTGCAGACAGCACCAAGCTGAGCGGTGCAGTCGATACACTGGAGAGAAGGGAAGTCATCCAGAGGGACCTGGACAGGCTGGAGAAGTCGGCCCATGAGAATATAATGAGGTTCAATAAGGCCAAGTGCAGGGTGCTGCACTTGGGTCAGGGCAATGCCAGGTATTTATACAAAATAGGGGGGAGATCTCCTTGAGAGCAGCCCTACACAGGGTCCTGGTGGATGAGAAGCTGGACATGAGCCAGCAGTGTGCATTTGCAGCCTGGAGGGCCAACTGTGTTCTGGGCTGCATTAAAAAAGGGGTGGCCAGCAGGGAGAGGGAGGTGATTGTCCCCCTCTACTCAGCTCTTGTGAGGCCCCATCTGCAGTACTGCGCCCAGGC